>NC_137161.1:26431647-27631647 GCF_951394435.1 Stenella coeruleoalba | reverse complement strand
AAAACATTAAAAATTAAATCTGTGCCATAGTTGTCACATTATCCAGTGGTGGGTTTGAGAATGTCTGTCCTTCTGAAGTGATGATCAATATCATATTTTAAGATAATGTAACATCGGTGCCGTGATGTGAAAATATTTGTGATTTCTATCGGTAATGAAGTTGTACAATCAACTAACAGTGCTATGATTTGGGGCCTATGCTCATAATTGAAGGAAATACCAAATTTTAATTACAGGTTAGTGAACAGAAATGTAATTTTTCTCTCATCCAAGTTCATGGACCCCCTAAATTCTCTTCACAGGCCCTGTGGTCCCCCATTAAGCACCCTTGACGTAGGGAGAGAACGTAAACACCCTTGACGAGGGCCCAGGATGGGGCTCATGAGAGCTCCCTAAGAAGCCTGAAAAAGGAGGACTCAGAGAGGGGGTGATGGGAGGGGAGGGCAAAGGACGGAGGAGGGGAGAAGGAAAACTCAAGGAGCGTACATCTGGGAAATACTTCCAGAAAAAGGGAGCGGCCATATGGGTTGACTGCTGCTGAGGTGGAGAGTAAGCTGAGGGCACAGAAGTGTCCCCTGACCCTCGCTTGTCAAGGAGGGTTATAACAAGGTGCGTTAAAGAGTGAAGGGGCTCCTGGGGCTGGGGATAGGTCGGCGGGTGCGCAGGATTCAACAATACGGATTGTATTTTTTTCTTGAGTGTGGTAAATACACACATTTTAATGTACTATTCTTTACGCTTTTGTGTGTGTGCGTGAAGTACACCATAATAATATTATTAATTTTTTTTAAAGGTGGGGACTTCCTGGTGGTCCAGTGGTTAAGACTCCATGCTTCCACTGCAGGGGGCAAGGGTGATCCCTGGTTGGGGAACAAAGATCCCGCATGCCACAGCCCCCAAATTAATTTAGTTATTTATTTATTAAAAATAAAAAAATGAAAAGGTGAGCGTGGGAATGGAGGTGAAAATGGAGACAAGTTGTTCAAGAAGTGTTGTTGTTTGGGGGAGCAGAGAAACTGGAGACACAGATAGAGGGGGCTGTGGAGGCAAGGATTTTTTTTTCTTTAATTTTTAGCTGGGAGCCCTTGGAGCACATGTGTGTGCTGGGGGAGGTGGGGCGCTCATGGTGCAGAGGAGGAAAGAAGGGGCCAAAGGGACAAAGGCTTGAGAAGCTCGGATGTACTTGTCTCCCTGGTCCTCAAGTCCCCTCGGTGACCTCTGCACCACGGGTTCTCACACTTAAGCGAGCATCAGCTGGCTGGACCTCTCCACAGAGTTTCTGATTCAGTAGGTCTGGTTCAGTAGGTCTAGGTCTAGGGGCCTAGAAACTTGCATTTCTCACAAGCTCACTGGCGACGCTGCCACAAGGACTACAAGTTTAGAACCACTGCTCTAATCAACACCACTTGCGCCCCCTTCAGGATTTAACATTGCACTACAATGGACCATGCCCCTTCTAAAGCACTCAAGGGAGGAAGGTGTGGGAGCAGACACTTGAGATGGAAGAGACTAAGGAAGAAGCAGCTGGAACCTGACCCCCAGCCAAGGTCACTGCCTCTCTCTTGGAAGCACCAGTCTTCCCAGGGACCCTGGGAGCTGCCCTTTTGGACCTCCTGGAAGACTGACAGGAGAAGGGAAGGAGCCAGGGCTGAGGGATAGAGACTGTGGCAAGAGGCCAGCCAGTGTGCCAAATGGAGAGGGAGTGGAGGAGGGGCACTCTGCCTTCAGGCACTGAGCCCTGAGAACATGCTGTTCACCTTTGCAATTTGATCCTGGTCTCACACCACACCAGTTTTCTCCTGCTCTTGGGAAAGAGAGCTGCCCTGTCAAAGAAATGAACATTAGCTTGTCAGATCCCAAAACATCTGAGCTGGGAGAACCCTTGGAGACTGGCCAGTTCAGCTCCATTTCACAGATGGAGGGGGCCAGAAAATAGAAAGTCCGGCTTGGTTGATGGACCTGCAAACTCTTGTACGGGGAAAGATGCATCCCCACTTCCTGCTACTGACTCAGCCCTAGGAAGCTGGGTAACGGGCATGACACTGGGCGCTATGCTCTGACCCTTGCTGCTTCCCCTTTTCATCGACTCATTGAACACATTTTTTTTGAGCATCCACTGTAAGCTAAGCATTGTGCTAGATATGGAGATAAAGCAAGTCAAAGCCCCTTGCTTCATGGCACTGACATTCCAAGGGTAAATTTTAAAAGGCAATAAACAGATAAATATGTAATACGAAGTCAGGGAGTGATAAGTGGTAGGAAGAGACCTGAAATGACATGAGGGAGTGAGCCTTGTAGATGGTGTGTGAGTGGGGAGGATCCACACAGAGGGAACAGCATGTGCAAAGGCCCTGAGGTGGTTGTGTGCTTGCTCTGTTGGAAGGGTGTTACAGAGGCCAGTGTGTCTGGAGCTGAGTGAGGGAGAGAAGGCAAGGAGAGGAAATCAGAGTGGTAGCAGGAGGCCAGGTCATGAAAGAACCTGCAGTCAGAGAGGATTTTGGCTTTCCCTCTGAGTGAGACAGGAAGCCTGGGAGGGTTTTGAGCGGAGGAGAAACGTGATTTGACTCAGGTTTAACAGGCTCCCTCTGGCTGCTGAGTGGAGGATGCCCCTGGTTGCTCTATGTCCTTCCATGGGGATATATGGAAGGGACAGGAGCCTTCCCCCAGGCCCTACCCATGACCCCAGCCCACCGTCTGTCTCCCCACAGCTAGAAAGGTACATCCAGATGAACCTGAGGCTGGAGCTGGCGCAGGCCCAGCAGCACATGGTCCAGAACCAGACAGCCACCATGCTGGAGCTGGGCACCAGCCTCCTGAACCAGACCACCGCCCAGACCCGCAAGCTGACCGACGTGGAGGCTCAGGTACCGGAGGGTGAGGGGGCAGCACTGGGGGGCCTGTGGCAGGCCAGGCTGGCTCACAGCCCCAGTCATATTGCCCTGACCCCTGTCCCTGGGTGAGGTCAGGGCCTCCTCTGACCCTGTAGCCTCCTGGGCTCCTCCCTGATGACCCCGTTACAAAATGTTCTCCCACCAGGCCATGAGCCCAGGGTAGGGAGAGTGGGGAGGGTAGACACTGGGTTGGGCTCTTCTGCCTCTGTGACTCCAGTGTCCGGGTCCGTGCTGGGCACTGGGATGAGGGGATGCCGCAGCACACACCCCCCAGAGGACTCACAGTGCTCCAGGGGAAGGTGGATAATAAACAGTTCATTAGAACTCAGGGGGCCAGTGACTCTGAAAGAGGAGGCCACAGGGAGCAGCGGAGAGGGAAGGAGAGGACAGGAGTATAAATGAGAGGGTAAGTGAATGGCTGAAAAGACACTGACAAATGGGCACATGTTTGTTAAACCCTACTATGTACCAGGCACTGTTGGATGGGCCTGGTTCTAGTTTACAGCAGTAAACAAAACAGGCGTGGATCCTTACCCCCATGAAGCTTCCTTTCTAATGAGCACCAAGAAAACAAACAGGATAAATAACATACGTGTGTGAGACGGTGGTAGCACTAGGGAGAAAGTAGCATGGACGAGATCAGTGGGGAGTGTGTGCCAGGAGTGGCGGGAGGGGTGAGTTGCAAGTTTAGACAGTACGGCCAGGAAGGCACCACTGGGAGGGTAGGATTGGAGCCAGGCTTACTGGGAGAACCTTCCCGACCGGGAGAATGGTATCTGCAAAGGCCCAGGGGTGGAACGGTGCTGGCAAGCTCCAGGAGCATCAGGGAGGCCGGTATGGCTGGAGTGACCCAGGGAGACTAGTGGGCTCAGACAGGTGATGGGGGCAGATGGCATCGCAGGCCACTGCCGTGTGAGGTGGGAGCCGCAGGGAGAGCATAGGGGCTGCTTTTTAAGTCTACCTCAGACTACCAAGCAGCCAAGGGCTGCAGGAAGCAAGGGCAGGAGCGGAGAGCCCTGTGAGTAGGCTGGCCCGGGTACGGGCGGGAGATGGAGGCCGGGGCCTGAGTTGGGGCGGGGAAGCGCAGGGAAGTGGTCAGGTACCCATTTGGAAGGCGGAGCTGATGGGACCTGCTGATGGATTAGATATGGGGGGGTGGGTCAAAGCTGACCCCTGCTGGGGTCCGAGCAGCAGGAGGAATGGAACTGCCATGCAGTGACGGGAAAGAGTAAATTTAAGAACCAGATCATAAGCTCAGTTAGGGTCTGTGAGCGATGAGAAAATACTGCGAAGGTGGAAATGGGTCAGCAAGTTTCTGGAATGGCAGGGCCCAAGGTCAGGTGTTTGGCTGCTGGCAGGGCTCCTGCAGGCCTCACATGGGCCCCCCCCTCCCCCCACCCCCCACTCACCGGGGCAGGTCCTGAACCAGACGTCGAGAATGGAGATCCAGCTTCTGGAGACGTCGCTGTCCACCAACAAGCTGGAGAGGCAGCTGCTGCTGCAGGGCCACGAGCTCCACCGGCTGCAGGGCCACAACAGGTGGGCACTGGCACCCTGGCTCTGGACAGGGACAAGGGCTGGGAGCAGGGCTGAGGGCCAGGGCCAGCTGGGACCCAAGTGGGCTTGAGACCAAGGGTGAGCACCAGAGCCAGCCAGGGTTGGGCTCGGGCCGGGGCCGAGGTCGGAAGTTGGACTTGGGCTAGTGCCTGGGCTGGGGGGTGGGGCCAGAGCTAGGGGCCCGGATTAAGACTGGAGTGAGGGGACACTTGGGGGACTAGGCCTGGAGCCCTAGTGACCAGGGCTGGGGGAAAGACTGAAACCAGGGCTGGGGATCAGACTGAAGCCGAGAGTGAATGTGGACCCTGGGGCTGGCGGCCAGGCAGGCATGGGGCCTGGCTATCCCGTCCTGGGTGGGACAGGGGACAGGTATTTTCCTGGGGCTCAGGACACGCTGATTCTTTCTCTGTTCTTTCTATCTTTCCCTCTCTCTCTCCCTCTCTCTTTCTTCCCTTCTTTTCTTTCTTCCTTTATTTATTTCATAAATTTTTAACAGCTTTATTGAACTACCATTTACATACCATACAATTCACCCTGTACATTTTAATTTGATTTACTTATTTGCAAACAAATAAATCTGATCTCATCTACCAACTCTCCTTCCCAGAAGCAACCACAGTGACCAGTTTCTTTTCTGCATTAGCAGACAGTCTCTGCATTTATAAGCAAAGACACACAAGGGGAACACCCTTTAAATTACAAAGAAAGAAAGAGTCCTGGGGTACAGATAAGGCAGAGAGACATGGACCTCTGAAGCTGATTTCGTCTTGGTTTCGAGCTGAGTAGAGAAAACACTGCCAAGGTCTGGCTGCTGGAAGAGGCACTGAAGCAGCCACAAGCCTGTGTACAGGGCGAGATGTTACTGTTGCTCACATGCTGGGTCAAGATAAGGCATAAGGGGCTTCCCTGGTGGCGCAGTGGTTGAGGGTCCGCCTGCCGATGCAGGGGACACGGGTTCGTTCCCCGGTCCGGGAAGATCCCACATGCCGCAGAGCGGCTGGGCCCGTGAGCCATGGCCGCTGAGCCTGCGCGTCCGGAGCCCGTGCTCCACAACGGGAGAGACCACAACAGTGAGAGGCCCTCGTACCGCAAAAAAAAAAAAAAAAGAAAAGAAAAGGCATAAAGGTCTTCCAGCTCCCTGTGACCTGAGGACCGTTAATGATAGTTTGTGTAATTTCTTATTCTTACTCTCCACCCTGAGGGGGGAAGGACTGGGACACTATCAATCACTCTGAATTGAATTACCAAGTGCCTAGAGACCAGTGAAGATGGAGGATATGATCCATAAGCTCTTGGCCCATGGAGACAGCTAAAATTCTAGAATCCAGTGTGCCCAAATTCTCTCTTTTCCTGCGGCATAATTTGGGGTCCAGGGAAAATTCCTCCTGCCCTGGCTGGACTCATTTTCTTAGTCTGGAGAATGGGTTGGCATAGACTCACGTATAGGAAAACATCTCCCTCCTACCCCTATCCCTCAGCCACCCACCCACCCACAGCAGAGGCAAATATGTATGCACAGTCCCTTTTTAAACCCAAGTGAAGCAGACTACTCCTCGGCACATTGGTTTTTTGTCTCGTTTTTTCAGTTATCCTAGAGATGGTTCTGTAACTGCATGACACACTTGCCCGTTCTTTCCTCCAGCTGCATAATGCTTCGCTGTATGGCTGTCCCCGCATTTATTTCCCAGTCCCCAATGAATGGGTATTGAGGTTGTTCCAGTCTTTTACGATTCCAACCAGTGATGCTATGAATAACATTCCCATATCTTATTGCACACACATGTGAGCAAAACTGTAGGATAAAATGCCAAAAGTGCAAGAGCTGAGTCAAAAGCTTCTTTCTTTTTTAAGACTCTTTTTTTTTTAAACTCATTACAAAAATGCCTCATGCTCATTAGACAGTCTTACTTATCAGACAATAGAGACCTGTGCAGAATGAAAGGGAAGGTCAGTCCCCTCCACCCCCCCCTCCTCTCCACCCCCATCTGCTCAAACCTGCTCTGCAGAAGTAACAGCACTTAGTGGATTTTCTTTCACATTCGCTAGAAACACAGGCGCCACTATGTCCTTCCACGTGTCCATCCACGCCTTTTCCTATAAGCTCCCCAGTATCCCTCTACATTTACATTAATACCTTTTTCTTTCTCTTTTAATTTCCCACACGTGGGGTTAGACTAGAGGTACTGATGCGCCAGGGCGCCCACTCCAAGTCCCCGGCATCTTTCCAATTCTGCGCAAATGCTCTCAGCCTCCTTCCCCTTCACCACTCCAGAACATTTCCAGGGACACCAGAACAGAACAGACTCAGCCAGTCCTGGCCGTTGGCATTTTGGCTGTTTTGTTTTTCCCTATTACAACCCATCCTCCAAAGGGCATTCATGCCCATGCTCCCTGGAGGTTATCTCTGGTAAGTGGACTGCTAGGTCAAAGGGCACGCATATTTGGGATTTGATAATGGCTAGCAGGTTGCTGCTGTGTCCCTCCCACCCCACCTCTTTCCTCTACTGGACTCCAATCCATTTTACTCCAATGCCAGGTCTCTCTTTCCTCCCCTCCTCACTCTGTGCTATCTGTGGGCACGGACCTCCGGGCTGTGTAACCCTGGGCGGGACGCTACCGCTCTGAGCCTCAGTGCGGGTCTGAGTCTCACCCCCGGGCCCAGGGGAAAGCCCGCGAGTGTGACTGCAAGGTGGGGACGGCGGGTTCACGCCTGTGCGCCCCCGCCCCGCAGCGCGCTGGAAACGCGGGTGCAGGCCCTGGAGACGCAGCAGCAGGCGGAGCTGGCCAGCCTCCGCGGCGAGAAGGAGCGGCTGCGGCGCCTGCTGGGCCGCCAGAGCGGCGCCCTCGCCGGCCTTGAGCGCAGCCTGCGCGCCGCCAGCAGCAACTCCAGCCTCCTGCAGCGCCAGCAGAGCCAGCTGCTGGAGTCGGTGCAGCGCCTGGTGCGCGTCGTGGCCCAGGGCCCGGGTGAGCAAAGGGGGCCCGCCAGGTGCGGGAGGAGGGGAGGAGAGGGGTGGGAGACCCCGCTTACCCTCCCGGTTCACGCCGGTCCTGGAAGCTACTTCGGGAAAGACCACCCCCCGCCCCCACCTATGAAACAGGAATAACACCAAACAGCAGTAATAATGGTGACAACAGTCCTAAGAGGAACCAATCCAGACTCTTGTCCCGACTCCACGTGTGACCTTGACCGGCGTTCGTTTCCCCATGCGTTTAACGGAGGTGATGATAATAAGAAGGATACCACCAGCCCAGACTGAGGAGTCCGGGGTCCAGGATCCACCCTCCCTCCTCACTTGCTTGGGCTTGCCACCCTCCCCAGGCCTCAGTTTCCCTATCTGCAGAATGGAGAGGTTGGACTCAATGCCTCCCAAGGACTTCTCTCACCCTAATGCCCCTAGGCATTAGGGTGAGAGAAGTTGGACCCCGAGGTCCAACTTCCGACCTCGGCCCCGGCCCGAGCCCAACCCTGGCTGGCTCTGGTGCTCACCCTTGGTCTCAAGCCCACTTGGGTCCCAGCTGGCCCTGCCCCTAAGCCCTAGAGGGCCAAACAGAAGTGGGGAGGCACCTGTGGCCCAGGCTTCTGAGAAAGGAGGACAATGGCCGGCCCCGCTCCCCAGCCCTCACTTCTAATGGGACCGACTTCAGTCAATCACTCAGTCAACAGCACTTCCTGCGCCAGACCCGGTGCTGGTGCTGCGGATACAGCTGTGAACAGCAGAGCTCCACAACTGTCTCTTGCAAAAGATGCCCAACCCCCGTCTGTGGGTCTCTGAGGGAAGGAGGAGGAAATACATATTTGTTAAGTGCCTACTATGTGCGATGCCCTGCTAGCAGTGTTCCTGAAGTTTCCAGTGGTTAAGAATCTGCCTGCCAATGCAGGGGACATGGGTTCGATCCCTGGTCCTCCAGGAAGATCCCACATGCCGTGCGGCAACTAAGCCCGTGCTGCAACCGGGGGGCAGCACGTCCCCCTTAGGTGAGGGGGACCCACCTAAGAGCTGCAGGGATATCCAGCTGGTAGAGTGGGCTGTGGAGGGGACCCTGGGTCTCCTACCCGAGACAGCTCCAAGGACAAATCCCCCCTAAGACCTGGAGAGAGGGAAAGCCCTGCCCAACCCCTCCCACCCGACCCAGCTGTGTGGCCTTGAGCCAGTTACCTCACTTTTGGGCCTCAGTTTCCTAGTCTGTGAAATGCGGAAGTACCTCAGTGGAGTTCAAGCCCCAATTACCTGTCCTGGAAGACTCTAGCAGCCTCATCTCTGCCCTTCCTGCTTTGAGTCTCATCCCCTCCAATCTCTGTTCTATCCTCTGGCCAGAGGGCTCTTCTTCTGCACAGTCTGGGCTCCTCAGCCTGGCATTCAAGGCTGAAATCTCAGCCTCGTCTCTCCTTCCTTAATGTTGCTCTCTGGTCCATCAAACAGCCAGAGCTCCCTCTGGCCTTAGCTCTGGATTTGGGTGGGAGTCATCTCCTCTTTGTGGCCTCAGCCAGATTCCCCTCACCTCACCCCGATCCCTGCACACACAGGACTCTTCCCGCCTTGGAGCCCGTGCATATGCTGTTCCCTCTGCCTGAGACACTCGCCCCTTCTCCACCTGGGTGGCCTCTGCTCCTCCTCCAGGCCCCAGCTCACTGTCAGCTCCTCTACGAGACCTTCCAGGGTCCACTACCTCTCCCTATCCCCAACGCCTCCCAGCCCAGAACCTGGCACAGAGCAGACGGGAGTGCCCACCTGACCCCTTCCCTCTCTCCTGAGCTCACTTCCAATTGTTTTTGCCTTGTCGCATTGCAGCCTCCATGAGGGCAGCCGAGCAGGTGTTCCAGGACTGTGCAGAGATCCAGCGCTCCGGAGCCAATGCCAGTGGCATCTACACCATCCATGTGGCCAATGTGACAGAGCCCAGAAAGGTTAGGGGGCTCCCGGAGGGCTGAGGCTATCAGAGGGTGCTGAGCCAGAAGACTCGCAGACAACCCTCCACCCCACCCCGCCCTGCCCCCACCAACGTCACCTCCAGGCCTTGTCCAACAGCTGAGATTCCAGAGAAGGTGGGGGTGACCCTACCCTCTGGAGCCCCCACTCGTTCAGGGGTCAGATCATGCGGTTAAAGCAGAAGTTCCCAAAGCTGGCAATGCATCCTTCTCCAGCGTGTTTTCCTGGGATGCTTTTAAGTTGGAATAGCAATAAATGGTTCTGTGTTGGTTCAGATAATGCTGGCTGGTACAGCAAACAAACCTGCAAGCATTTCAGTTCCAGGGGCTTAACACAAAGAAGTTTATTTCTAATCTACCTACAGTCCAGCTGAAGGTAGGTGTGGGAGCTTGCTTTATGTGGGAAATTAGAGACTGGGGCCGATGGAAGCTCCACCGTCTTCACTGAGTGGCTCCCAAGCTTACCCAGAACTTTGAGGCCCAGTTATCAGATGTGTGGGGGGAGGGCAGTCAAGGGAAAATGTGGATGTCAGGAGGGAGGGTTTGGGGGCCAGGCCCAGAAGTGGAAGAGTTTGGAGAACAACTAGCCAGTCTTCCCACTTCATATTCCCTTTTCAGTTTTCTTTCAACCCAGCTGAATATATCAAGGAGGATGGCTCAGATTATCTTCAACAGTTCTCACACACCTGCTAAATCCCCCTTTTAACAAAGAGAGATCAGGCCCTCAATCTCTAGCTAGAATTTTCTAGCACTATTTTGTTTTCATTATATATATTTTTACAATTATCTGAATAAAAGCAAGTGTTACTAATTTTCCCTCTATGGTACTAATAAGATTTCCTTTTAAGATGCATTTAGTCTGAGTATTTATTTAAGTAAAAAAAAAAAAGACACCATTTTTTTTAACATCTTTATTGGAGTATAATTGCTTTACAATGGTGTGTTAGTTTCTGCTGTATAACACAGTGAATCAGCTATACATATACATACATCCCCATATCTCCTCCCTCTTGCGTCTCCCTCCCACCCTCCCTATCTCACCCCTCTAGGTGGTCACAAAGCACCGAGCTGATCTCCCTGTGCTATGCAGCTGCTTCCCACTAGCTATCTATTTTACATTTGGTAGTGTATATATGTCCATGCCACTCTCTCACTTCGTCCCAGCTTACCCTTCCCACTCCCCGTATCCTCAAGTCCATTCTCTATGAAAGATACCAGGTTTTTTTTGTTGTTTTTTGTTTTTGTTTTTGTTTTTGTTTTTGTTTTGCGGTACGCGGGCCTCTCACTGTTGTGGCCTCTCCCATTGTGGAGCACAGGCTCCGGACGTGCAGGCTCAGCGGCCATGGTTCACGGGCCCAGCCGCTCCGCGGCATGTGGGATCTTCCCGGATCGGGGCACGAACCCATGTCCCCTGCATCAGCAGGCAGACTCTCAACCACTGCGCCACCAGAGAAGCCCGAAAGATACCAGTTTTAAAGTAAATATTTTATATGAAATTAGTTCAGCTATGGTGGAATTTGGGAAGGCGTGAATAACTAAAATTTGGGAACACTGATAGAGAGGGAAGAGCTGGCCTGGGAGGCAAGAGATCTGGGCTCAAACCTCAGCTTTACTTTTGACTCATTTGCCTTGAGCAAGTCCCTTCCCTTCTCTGGGCCTCAGTTTCCCTTCCTGCAACTTCTGCTACCCTCACAACAGATGCCACTGTCTTCTCTCCCTGAGCAGACCTTCACCATCTCAGAGCCTTTACTCCTGCTCCCTCCACTGGAAACACTATTCCCACTAATCTCTGTCTGGCAGGCATATCATCATCCAAAGCCTTGTTCCAATGCCACCTCCCCTGGGAAGCTTTCCAGGATTGCCCCATGACTCCTTCTTGGGAACTCTCTTTGTAGCTGCCCAAATGTTCCTATTCAATAGTCTGCTAGCCCTATCAGACCTAGCCCTATCAGTCTGCTAGCCTCCTCCAGACCAAGCCAGCCCTGGGGGTTAATTTATCTCTGATTTGTCTCTGATTCACCTAGTACAGGGGCAGGCACCAAGTGTTTCCTCATCAAACATTGAAATGTACTGAGCTGGCTGGAAAAAATAATATGTGAACAAAAGTTAAACTGAAAGATGTGATTGTGGTGGATGGTAAGCTGTTTGAAAGAAAGAATCATTCTGTCTTATCCATATGGGCATTCCCCATGCCTTGAATGGAACCTGGCACCTAATAAATGCTCAGAAAACATTTATCTGCTGAATGTGATAACATTTCCTTTTTTTTTTTTTTGTATTTTGGCTATGCCGCCCGGCATGCAGGATGGTTTCCCAACCAGGGATCAAACCTGGGCTTCCACAATGAAAGCACAGAATCCTAACCATTAGGCCACCAGGGAACCCCTGTAATAACATTTCCTGAGTCTACACCATGTGCCAAGCACTTTACATCTCTTGGCATTTAATTCTTACAGCAACCCTGCAATAATAGCGAGTGAAAGGCTCTGTTCTTTTGGTGGATGACTCATCTCATTTAATTTTCACAACAATCCCAGTGTGCAGATGAGACACTGAGGCACAAAAAGGTTAAGGTATTAACATCCCCATTTTACAACTGAGGAAAAGAAGGCTCCGGGAGGACATCACTTGCCCACCGTTTCAGACAAATGAAGACAACGGGTGGGGGATTCGGACCTGGATCCTTGGGAGGCCCTGGACCACCAAGCTCACCTGTTGCTCTGTGAGGTTCTGTCAGCCAAATCACCCTCGGGCTGGCCCAGACCTGCCTTCTGGCTGCCTCCTGGGGCTTCCAACTTCCCACCTCCCCAATTTCCTCCAGGTATTCTGTGACATGGAGGCCAGTGGAGGTGGGTGGACCCTCATCCAGCGCCGTGAGAATGGCAGCATGAATTTCCAACGGAACTGGAAGGATTACAAACAGGTAACATTTCTGCCCTGGGGAGGAGCTTGTCAGCCCTGAAACCTGGGGCAGGAAGTGGGTTGTGGGCAGGGGTCTGGTTTGCCCCCAACCCTTCTCAGAAAATAACTCAGCCCACCTAAACCAACTGCCTTCAAAGAGATTTGGCCAGTGCAAGTATGCTATCGGGGACTCCATCACCCGAAATTGAACCCTCTTTTTGCAAGTCCTGACATATATCCTAAGAATGAAAGTGTAAGTTTTATTTTGTTTTAATTTTTGGAAAAGATAATACATATACCTTGCTAAAATTTTTAAAGAATACAAAAAAGGGAAGAGAAAAAAGTGATCTCCGCTGCTCACCCCTGGCTGCATCGCTTAAATGAATGTCTTTGCCTTAGCACACATACATGACTACATCTGCAGGAGAGATTTTTTTAATTCAGAATTGCTGGCTTCCTCACCCCTGGCTGCATCGCTTAAATGAATGTCTTTGTCTTAGCACACATACATGACTACATCTGCAGGAGAGATGTTTTAAATTCAGAATTGCTGGCTTAAAGACCCCATGCATTTTACAAGACGAGGAATAGTGCCTGATCGTCTTTCAATTTTTTAATTAAATTTTGGATAAAGGATTTTTGGCAAGCTAACTTAAAAGCTCTTAAAGTTTTTAAGAGCAAAAGAAATAGAAAAAGATACTCAGAAATACAATACTATTTTTTGTGTGTCTGCTTGCTGTTCATTTGATAAATACTTTTTTAAAAGTACCAAATTAATCTATGACTGTTCTTGAACCAATTGGGTTTTAAAGTATCACTCAAATGGCAAAGAGAAATAGGGTGCTCAGAAGCAGAAATACGCAAAAGACTGCTGAACATTAACCATTAGGCTAATGAGGGGTACAGCATGACTAAAATGGGGAGTGGGGCTTTGGCGTGCCCTGTCCTCGGTGCTGAATTATTGTTCTGCCCAAGGGCATTGGTCACGTGTCACTCTGGGACACTGGTGACTCCCAATGCTCTTAGCTTTACATTCCTATGTCACTGAAATTTTTCAGTGGCTGCCATGTCACTGAACAATGTTTGCTCTACCACTTATGCAGCTGATTTAATTTTTTAATTGAGATGTAATATTCATGTAGCTAAGTGCACAAATCTGAAGTGTAAGACTCAGTGAATTTTCACATATGTATTCACCCATATGACCACCATTCAAAGCTAGATATACAACACTTCCAGCACCCCAGAAACCCTCCTTGTGTCCCCTCCAAGTCAAGACTCCCCTAAAGGTAGTAGCTATTCTGACTCCTACCACCACAGACTTCTGTTTTTTTGCCTGTTCTTGAACTTCATAGATTTCAATTATGATTCATGTGATTTCAATTATTTTTAACAGGCTTTTACATTCACAAAAGTCTTAGTCTTTTTGCTCTAGGAGTTGGGGAGCTCCTAGCAAAGTGGTTTTGGGTAAGTGTCCCCAGAGCCCGGCCCAGCCCAGCTCCTTAACCAGAGGTGTAGCCTTCCTCCTCGGCATGCAGCCTACCCCCATTCTCCTCTTCCCCAGGGCTTTGGCAACCCAGCCGGGGAGCACTGGTTAGGTAACGAGGTGGTGCACCAGCTCACCAGCAGGGCAGCGTACTCTCTGCGCGTGGAGCTGCAAGATTGGGAAGGCAACGAGGCCTACGCCCAGTATGAGCATTTCCAGCTGGGCAGCGAGGGGCAGCTGTACAGGTGGGCTTGGGGCCCAGGCTCATGGGTGGGCTGGGAGCCCTGGGCTAGTGGCCACAGAGTATGCACCAGCGGTCAGTCCCTGGGCGTCTCCAGTTCCTGCCATCTGTCCCCCGTTTGGGCGCACGTCATGGGATCTGGAGACGGCTGGTTAGCACTCAGCACATCCTGGCCACTGGGTGGGGTGGAGAGAATGTCGCTGACACTGCCATGCCAGGAACAGGAAGGGGCCTTCCAAGGTCAGTCACCCCGAGGCAATCATTTTACAGAGGCCCAGAAGTGGGGAGGTGACTTTCCCAGCCTGTCCTATGCTGTGGGGTGAGGTGGAAATTTCAGGCTGGGAATCAGGGGAACTGGGCTCATTCTGGCTCTGCTCCAGCTCAGTGTGTGAACTCAGGCAAGTCAAGTGGGCTTCTCTGTACCTCTGCTTCTTAACCACAGGATGGGCTTAAATATGAGCCCATTAGAAAATCATCAAGGTCTCTCACCCCTCCCTCAGCCTGGTTCTTGGCTCTGTTCAGGAAAAGGAATGCACATTTCTTGAGCACCTATTATGTTCCAGGCAAATGACTCCATTTAATCCTCCCCACAACCTTCTGAGGTAAGCATTGCTGTACCTGCTTTAGCGATGTGGGAACTGAGACACAGAGCTTAAGTCCCCTGCCCAAAGTTACAAAACAGGTAGGGCCTGGTTTTGAATTCAGTTTTGCTGCCAAAACTCATGGTGTTTCTCCTACATGATGTTACGTCTCTCAGAAACTCAAGGATCTTAAAGATAAGCTAGCTTGGAACCAGGACAGAATTGAATTCATAGACTCATGCTCTAGGGCCACAAAGGACCTCACATGTCATCTGGTTCTTCACATGATGCTAGAATCTCCTCCACAGCCACATTCATCATCCAGCCATGCTGGAATGCCTTCACTGATGGGAGGTCACTTCCTCCCAAAGAATCTCTGATGACTCTCTGTCCGCCTGCATTGTATGCCTAATTCCACCTCTGAGGGCTTCCCGGTGATGGGTCCCCAACCCCTCTATTAAATGCCCCTGGTTCCTCCAGCTAGCTGGTTCTGACATCCCCTCTGTGGGACCCAACCCAGTCTGATAATGTTCCTCCTTCAAGTGCAATGTCTAGAGCTGAATGAAACATCCCCAGCTCTGGGCTAGGCGGGGCCCAGCTGGATGCCTCTGACTCCTTAAGCGGAACAGTGAGTAGCCACAACGTCCTGCTGACTCCTCTTTAAGCCGCTGACCACCAAAGCCAAGGCTTAAATCCTGACTTTATCCCTCTCTCCCTGAGCGACCCTGAGCAAGTCCCTTCACCTTCTCATCTGCAAAATGGGAGCCATAGGTGTGCCTACCTCATCTGAAGTGTTGTGAAGCTTGAATGAGATACCACACGTACAGCATTAGTGCTGGCACTTAGTATATGTTCAGCAAATTATATTATAACGTTATAATTACTGTCCCCAAGCCAGCCCTTCACACACTTGGCTGGACTGCTCTGGGCAAGCTCACTGCTGTTCCCATCTCCAGTGCCTGGGACATGGTAAGTGCATAACAGGAAGCTGGGGGAGCCTCCCTTTCCTACACAAGTAACAGTTAAACCTCAACTCCATGACCCAATTCTTGGGCAGCAGCTTCTGTGGCCCTAAGTCCAGGATCTGCCATTTTTCTTGCGCAAGAAACATCGGGAAAAGTATCTCATTGTGCTAAAGAACGTGGCCCTGGAGCCGGCTTGCCTGGGTGTGAACCCTGACTCTATCACTTGTTGGATTCATGGCCTTAGACAAGTTACTTACCTCTCTGTGCCTCAGTCTCCTCATCTGTAAAATATAGTATCTGTGTCATAATTGAGATAATCTGCAGAAAACGCACAGCATGTGGTAAGTGTTACATAAACGTTAGAGATATACAAACGATATATTCAAAGACAGAAATATAATATTTCTGCATCTATGTATATCTCAATTATTTATGTCCATTTATACAAGCATATACATGTATGTTACATTTGGAACCCCTTGCTGTGCTCCCCTCTGTGAATTTGATGAGCTCCCTCTGGCTTTTTATCTGAGTCATGGAGAGCTCCCTGCCCATGGTTCCAGACTGTTATGCTCAGGTTTCAAAGGGCCCACATCTATGTGACCCTTTGCAGAGCCCTAAATAATAATAATGATATATTGAACACTTGCTCTGTGCCAGGCATGGGCTGGTTCTGATCATTTGTGGAAGAATCAGACCTGCGCCCTACCCCTCAAAGTTGTTCACAGTCCAGTGTGTCGTGTGTGTCTGAGGGTGAGTGTGTCCACAAGCAAACCCACACCCCCAAGAAGACAGGAGCTGCCTAAGGGGAAAGCACAAGGGCATAGAGATGCTTGCGCTATCGGGGAGGGCTCCCTGGAGGAGGTGGTGCCTCTGAAGAGTAGGCATTCTCCAGACAGAGAGAGGATAGAAAGGGCTCCCCAAGCAGCAGGGAGATTCTGAAAAGAAGGCAGAAAGAAGAGTTGACATGCAGCTGGCCACAGAAACCCCAAACCTGAGCAAGGCTCTTTCAAGGGCTCCGGGGATCGTAAGGAATAGGCCCTGCTCATTCAGAAAAAGCCTGGAAGATCCTGGAAAACACATAGAAACTGCCAGAGAAGGGCTAAGGGGAGAGTGACAGAAACAGGTGCCGTCCCTGGGTCCCCACCGTACAGAGTCAGCTGCCTGGTGAGGTGGGGTGGATCCCCATAGGGAAGCCTAGAGGTGGCGAAACCTGGGCAGGCAGAAGCTGGAGCGTGGGCATCGGGGTGGGAGGGGCACCCTTATTTGTCAGACACAATAATGGGAACCCTCTGGAGCCCAGCTGGGGTGCATGCATAAGACTGCAGAGAAGCGGCCCACGGAGCGGGATGGGGGAGGCACAGACAAGACACAGGCACACACTGACACCAGGCACAGGCCTTCCAGAGGTGCCCACACACCCAGACCCGGCAACAAGCACCAGATACACACAGAGATATACAGGGACACGCACAGACGCACATGCACATGTGGAGGGGCTCACCACACCCCTGGGGTACACACTTGAACCTTCAGGGCACAGACTCACACAAGTGCCATAGCCACACAAACAAGCACAGACACACACCCAGGGACGTGTGCAAACGTGCCTCAGAGAAGCCCTCTCAGGTAAACACGCACACAATCTCGGGCACAAAGACATATTCCAGAGCGCACACTCAGACCCACCATAGAGATTGCCGCACAAACATAAACGCACACATGAACATGCAGGCACAGAGACTTGCATCCGGATGCTCACGGCCTCAGGCACAGACTCACGCACCTCGTGTGTCTCAATTGGGGGTGTCCAAGGACTCGTGTGTATGTTTGTGTTCCCCAGACCTGAGCCATGATTATGTCCAAAGTGCATCTGAGCAATGGGTCAACTGGGGCTTCCCGGCTCATGACTTGAGGGTCCCTTAGAGATCGCAGATCCCCCTTCTGGCTCCCAGAGAGGAGGGGAAGGGAGGCTGAGGACTTGGGGCCAGTGCTGCCGCAGTGACCCCATGAGATCATTCGGCTTTGTCCAGCACTGATTCCACACAGCCCCAGACTAAAGGTGACCTCAAACTTTAGCCTGAGTCCCGAGCCTGGCCTTGAACTGACATGACTGAGCCCTCAAATGGAGCCCTCAATGGCCACAAGGAGAAGCTGGGACCCTATGAGCAGGTGGGCCGGCCAGCCTGTCCCCACCCCAGGGAGCCCCTGGCCAGGTGGGCCTCTTGGCGGGGGATTTGCAATGCCACTCATGCAAGCCCAGGGTGGCATATTTAGGGGCACAGTTAAGGCTTCACGGCTGGCCACGCTGAGCCAGCCCTGCCCTCACCACAGACAGAGAACACAGGGGGTAGATGCAGGGACTGAGGTGGCCTCATGCCCAGGCCCCACATTTCCTCTGGATCCCAATGGGGGCATCTCGCAGGCCCTGCCCTGGGGAGCCAGGGCTTCCCCGAGCTGCCCCGGCTGCATCTGGTGTCCACTTGCCTCCACCCGTAGGACCTTCTGTTGCTCCCAAACTGGCTCCCGCCTCAGCTGCCAGTGCAGCCCCTGCCCTGCTACAAGCCCCCAACACTCTCTCCTGCCAGGCTCAGTGGAAGCCTGTGCCAGCCATGCACACGGGCTGGGAACACGGGGACAGGATGGGACGAGTCCACAAGCACCGAACGTGCCAGGCACTTACTGTGTGCCAGTGCTGCCCTGCATCTGTCACACGCCGAGGTCACCCCATCACCATGACGGTTAATATACTATCGTTACCGTTTTAACAGATGAAGAAACTGAAGCCGAGAGGCGAAGCAATCTGCCCAAGGCCACACAGCTGACGAGCGGCACAGCTGGGATTTGAATCCAGGCGTTTTACCCCCAGAACTTGTGGTCGTAATCACCACAAAGGCCTGGATGTGCCCGCCAGGGCCTCATAGCCTGACCGAGAAATAGAAACCCTCCCCAGCTGGCTGCAGGGGTGGAGGTCACAGGGCTGGGGGTGCCTCAGGGCCCTGATCCATGTGGGCTGCTGTGGTCAAGGAAGGCTTCCCGGAGGGCGTGGGTGGGCGTGAGGTGTGATAGGGCTGGGGTTGCCGGATGGTCAGCTGGGAAGTCAGGCCAAATGGGGCTGGGATCTGTCTCTCACCCTCATTTGTTCTGAGATCTCAGGCAGGCTCCTGGGGCTCTTGGGAGCTCTGTTTCCTCGTCTGTAAAATGGGGATACTAAGGTATTTTGAGGATTAAATGAGAATGAATTAACCCATGTAAAGTGCTTTAAACAATGCCTGGCACATAGTAGATGTTCAAAAAAATGTTAGCCGTGGTCCTCATTATTATTGTCACGATCATTCTCACAACTGGCCAAGACTCAGGTTCAGCCAGCTGAGGGAGGCCTGGCACGGGGTGGGCACTCTGTCCCTGCAGGCAGCAGACAGGGAGGGAAGATGCCTCAGCACAACTGGAGGGGAACCCCTTCCGCAACCACCCCCAACCTGACTCTGGGCCCCTCTCCCATCACCACCTCCGGGTGGCCTCCAGGCTTTCCCTGAGTGGGTACAGCGGCTCGGCGGGGCGCCAGAGCAGCCTGGTCCTGCAGGGCACCAACTTCAGCACCCGCGACGCAGACAACGACAACTGCCTCTGCAAGTGCGCCCAGATGCTGTCCGGAGGTGGGTGCAGGGCGGGGTGAAGCCCCACCTCCCCACAGGCATGCCTGGCTGAATACGCCCATCCCCTCCCCACTCGGGTCCTTGTGCAGCCAGGTGCCGTCAAGAAGTGGGTGCAGGTCAGGGTCTCGCTCACCCACGGGCTGAGCTGGCCGTCCCTCATCCATACCTTCCCCCCGACAGGCTCCTTGAGGTCCCCTCCAAGGTCTCACCTCCTCCTAAAGCTGGCATCACCAGTTCTCCTCTGAGACCTCTGAGAAGCACTGAGAGCGGGGCCCAGGGTGCACCCTAGGGGGGTACAATGCCTAATCTGCCCCAACCCCAGGCCTGAGACTTCCTCCCCAACCCTCCTCCCGGGCCAAGCAGGATCCGGAGGCGGGAGACCTGGGTGGAGGGCAGAGGGGCAGCTGCCCACCAACTCTGGCTTAGGCAGTGTTTTCTGTGGGGAGAGACATCAGAGAGTGGGAGATGAGGAGTGAGAGACAGAATGGGAAGGACAGAGATCAGAGGAGACCTCCAGAGACACAGAGACAGGGACAGATGGAGACGAGAGAGACATCAGGATGGACAGACAGAGTGCTGGGCACAGAGCTACACGGGGACAGAGGGAAGTACAGAGGGAGAGATGGAGAGAGAAACGCAGACCACAGAAAGACAGATGGACAAAGTGTGTGAAAGACAGAGAGACCCAGAAAGGTAGGGTAAGGGAGAGCAAAGAGAGACAGAGAGATCAGAGAGAGACACAGAGAGACAGACATGAGTGCACTGCCTCTGGAGGCCCCATACTGAGCGGCGGGTCTGGGAGCCTCCCTCCCCCACCAGCCAATGCCCGTTCCCACCCAGCCCCGTCTCCAGCAAGCTGGCTTCCCAGAGGAGCCACCAGCCCTGATTCATCTTCGGGGTAGGGGGCTGCCCTCCCCCAGTGGCTGGGCTCCCACATCCCCAGAGCCTCTAACTCCCCCTCCACCAGGATGGTGGTTTGATGCCTGCGGCCTCTCAAACCTCAATGGCATCTACTACCCGGCCCGCCACCACGTGCGCAAGCTCAACGGCATCCGCTGGCACTACTTCCAAGGCCCCAGCTACTCGCTGCGTTCTACTCGCATGATGGTGCGTCCCACAGACATCTAAGGAGCAGCCCGCCTGGAGGCTGGTCCCGCAGGAGGACCTGGATGTGGTATCCTCTGAACAAGCTGGACCCAAACACAGGACACAACGCCAGGACCTCGTCCTGGACACCCTGGGTCCCCTGAGCCAGCCCTCCTTACCCCAGGAGTCCAGAAGAGTCACCTCCCTCCCTTTTTCCCTCAAGTTGTGAAATGGTGGGTGTTTGGGGGTTCCTGCCTCTTCATTGTCCCTATTTCCTCTTCTCTCCTGCCTCCTGCAGGGCCCTCCGGCCAGCTTGAGGGTCGCAGTACCCTGGATGAGCTGAGAACAGATTTAACTGGGCCCCTCAAAGGAATACACGACTAGTGGTGGGATGTGAGGCAGGCGGAAAGGTATTTACAGGCGGGAAACTGCCCAGATGGAGGCCCAGAGTCTGTCCCTGGGTTGTTGGGAAGGCCATCTCTTGTTCCAAGCTTTCTCAGCCTTGAGATGTCCTTGAACTTTCTGTTCAGGACTGAAGGAGCTGCATCCACCCTATAATGGGAGTTATTTCCGCCCACTTTGTCCACCACTCCTAGGCCCCAGCATCTAAAGCTCAGATGTGGTTTCTCAGGGGCTCCAGGAGATCTAAGAGGGATTCCTTTACCCCTTGAATGTCCTAGAATATATTCCAGAGAGAATAACTAGGACTCCCCTCTAAAAGTACCTGTGGTCAAGTGAGGGAGGGAAACACCAGGTTAAATCAACGTGAACCGGCATTCTTAGCTGCAGGCCTTGTCAGGGCCATTAGTGTGGTCATGTGCTTAGTGACTGCCCATGAAAGGGCTAGAGTAGGCAGCTTTCCCCAAATTTATTTATTTGAAAATGGGCCCTGATTATCCCAGAGCATCTCTCAGGGCTGTGGATACCCTTGGAAAAAGCTGGTCCTCATATGTCATGAGCTGAAACCCCAGGTCACTATCCCCAGCCCCAGCTGCTTTCACCATTTCTAGCTACGAGGGCCACAGTGACATTCTCAGCCTCTAAAAACAACTGGAAGGAACCTTTGGGTTAAAACAGATACACCGTCGCTGAAGAAGGGTCTAGAACTAAGTTTCCTGTCTGTGCTCCAAGGCTTCTCTGTCCGTAGGAAGCCAGATCTCTGTCCGGGGGCTGCCCTCAGCACTCCGTGTGACCCCAGCTCATACCAGCTCAAGTTCAGGGGCTCTTGGGGCCCACTCTGCCTCGAACAGGACACCAAGAGCTGGGTCCAGATCCCTCCCGCCTCCAAGGCAGAGCCCCTAGCCTCCTCTTGCCTTGTCCAACAGCGATGCTGCAGCTAGGGCTCCATGGAGACTGGGCCTTTGCTGAGTCTGGGAGACCACGGGCTTCTCATGAACTTTTTTCAGAGAGGGGCCACAGCCACTCTGCCACCCAGTCCCATTACTGTGTCACCCTCCTCAGACCTGATGAGGCCACCAAAGTCCTGTCGTCCTCAGCCAACACCCGGACTCAGCCCACGGCCGACCTGCCCTACCGCCAGGTTGCACCTCTGTCTTCAGAAGGTTTTCTCCTAGATGGGGCTGCACGGTGGAAATGGGGCACCTTCATCCCACTGGGCTCTGCCCCCGCCCCTGGGTCCCACCTCGGCCAATCCACTGATTAAACCCAGCACAGATTAATGCTGATCTCCTTCAGGGAATCCAAAGGACGTGGTTGCTAATGGTGACTTCAGGCAGGAGGGAAAAGTACTTAGGGGCAGGTGGCTGCCCAGGAGGCTGACACCGCCCTACCCAGCATTTGCTCGGCCAGCCTTTATTTAGTGTCTACGGTGTACAGTGTGGTGCTGTCGGCAGGACTTAGGAGTCAGACAGCCCTGCTGCAGCTCTTGAACTTGAAGCCAGTGGCTCAGCCTCTCAAGGCCTCAATCCTCTGGTCTGTGAAATGGAGATGGTGATATTCCCTCCTTGCTGTGATGGGGCAGGAGGAAATGAGACCTTGTATTGCAACTTCTTAACAGAGCCTGGCATGAAACAGGTGCCTAATAAATGTTAGTTCCCAAAGAGGTGCATGGGGTGGAGAAATCGGCCCCCTAGCGCATGCCACCCCTTCTTCTGACCCAGGGAAGGTAAGCATTTTATTTTTGTATCTACAGCATTTATTTTTGTGCTACAAGTGTGTAGGCAATGCTGTGTGCCCCGGGAACAGAGCTCCTCTGGGTGGGGTGAAGTCCCAAATCCCTGTCTGCACTCCAGTTGTCTGAGAAGACCAAGAAGCCGATTTGGGTAACGCTCACACACCTGTTCTTTAAAATATTCGTCCTTCCTTCTTACTTTCCTTCCTTCTCTGTGCCAGGACTCTCAAGTGCAAGGGATAGAAACCTTATCCTGAGGAATGGATTGACTCA
Source organism: Stenella coeruleoalba (assembly GCF_951394435.1). NCBI lineage: Eukaryota > Metazoa > Chordata > Mammalia > Artiodactyla > Delphinidae > Stenella > Stenella coeruleoalba. Next base: position 27,608,952 of record NC_137161.1, on the reverse strand, counting down.
CATACAGGGAGTCTAGGGATGGATTCAGATGTGGTTAGATCCAGGTGCTCAAGTGATGTCCCTCCCCACCTCTCAGGCTTGCCCTCCACCATGCTGACCTCATTCTCAGTCACGTTCTCTCCTGAAAGATGGCTCCAGCAGCCCCAGGGTTGTGGCCTGCCTGCTCAGCATCCTTCAGACAGAAAGCTCCCCTGTCCCAGGGATTCCAGCAAAGGCAGGATTCCTTCCAGCCAGGACTGGTTCTGTGTCCATCCCTGTGCTTATCACTGTGATTCTGGTTGACGAGACCTGGGTCACACTATCATGCCTGGAACCAGGGGGTGGAGTTAGTTCCCTCCAAGTCGTGTGGACTGGCCTTGGGGAAACTAAGGAGCCACTTTAGGAAGCAGGGATGCTGGGCAGGCAAGAACAGAGGTTCACTTTTTCTCTTTCCATCTCTCAGACTCCCATCTCTCTTATCTCCATCTCTGCCTCTTCTCCTAGCCTCCCTGCCCCCAAGGCCTGCCCCTCAGGCTCCAGCTAATCCCTGGTTTGCCCCAGACTATCAAGGACACTGCTGTGTTCTGCCCAGAAGGCTCTGCCCAGTCCAGGCTCTGTCACTGGAGCAGAGCCCCTGCCCTCTCTAAGCCTCCAGTTCTCATCTGTGCAATAAGGATGGAGCACCTACAAACATCTAAAAGAGAGCAACGCTGACTCACCGTGGCTGCAGACATGAACGGCTAAAGGATTCTGGGTGCACAAGGCCCTAGGGGGCCTGGCTGGTGAGGTCTTGGCCTTGGGTGGGTCTCCTGGAGGCCACCGCTTGCAGGAACCGGCTTCTGAGATACCTACATCTGCAGGTTCCTATGTAGAATCCTTGTCCCCTCTCCCTGAATCAGACCAGTGTTCCCCCATTTTAGTAATGAAGAAATTAGAGCTCAGAGAGGGCAAGTTTCATCCGAGAGGCACAGCCAGTCGCCACCTCCAGTGCACTTGCGCCTATCAGCTGCCTCCCTCGTCCAGAGCTCTCTGGAGGCACATTGGCACCGACCACAAAAATGCTGGAGCGGTGTCCCCTCCACCTATATCAAGGGCTGAAGGAACTTTCTGGAAAGTTTTCCAAGACTAATCTGTCTTTCCCACTGGCACCTGGTAGGTCCCGATGGAGTCAGGCAGGCAGAATGCATTCTTCCCACGATCTCTGCACGTTCGCAGCAAAGGCAGTTGCCACACTGGGGGAGAGAGTTCACTGAGCACAGCCTAGAGACAACAATCATGGGTGGGGTAGGAGGTGGCCCTTTGCAGGGGGCAGGGGATAAGTCAGCATCAGGATGGTTTGTCCTGCTGGCTGGGTGATTTGATCCCTTTTTCCAGACTTTCCCCCCGGCCAGTGTCCATCTGGGCCTTCACCTCTCTCACTGAAGATGCTTCGGAAAGCTAACAGTGTTGCCTTGGCAACAGCAGCATCAGCATCTTTTGATGGAGCAGCCCTTCTGAGAATGGAATCTGGTCCAGGCCACATCCAGCAAAAATGTGTTACTTTCTTGTGTTAGATTAACGTGTAATGTGGCCTGTGAGCTGCTGTTGCCTGTGTCCTGAGGGCAGGGAAGTCCAATGGCCTTTAACATCCAACACATTCCCACCCTCCCCTGTGGGACCTCTCTGAGCCTCACTTTCCACATCTGCACAATGCAGAGACTGTGATCTAGTCATGGGGAAGTCGTGCAAATTCAGTGCAGTGGTGGACATCCAGGCCTGGCACGTTCACTCATGTATTTATTCATTCATACACGTATTCATTCTTTCACATGGCAGGGACATACTGAGGACCTGCCTGGGCCAAGGCCTGCCTCGGTGATGGGGAGGGAGCAGCAAACGAGAGAGACAGATGGCCACAGTCCCGAAATCATAGAGCTTAACAGGCTAGAGGGAGAGACCCGCCAAAATAAAACTAAAAAAAATTTTTTTTATTTAACTAAATTAACTAATTAATATATTGTAAGTGAAGAAAATAAACAGGAGTTACAGATAAAAGATTTCAGAGGCAGGGTGATCAGGGAAGGACTCTGAAGAGGGACACTTAAATTGAGGACTAAAGGTGAGAAAGAGGCAGCCAGGTGAGGAGCTGGGGGAAGAGTAGGCCCACTGGAGGGAACAGCACGTGCAAAGGCCCTGAGGTAGTTGTGAGGAACCATAAGGAGGCTAGTGTGGGAGAGTGATGCCACTGAGCCAGTGAGCCAAGGGAGAGTGGTGGGAAGAGGTGCCCCCGACACCTATTTCGGAAATCAACTCCCCACCCCGGTGCCCACGAGGGACTGGATCCAGCACCACTCTGCCCGAGTTGCTGTGGAGCTGGGGCAAATTCCTGCCCCTCTCTAGACCTCAGTTTCCTAATCTGTAAAATTCAGGAGAGGGATCGCCTCTGTCTGAAAGTCATCCAGACCCTGGGTCTGACGTCTGTTGTGTCCACTACCCTGAGCCTGTGCCACCACGGGAGCCAGAAGGAGGAAGAGAAAATAAAAGTCTTGCCACTGGGCTAGACGGGAGTTAGGGGCCAGCCAGGGGCTTGTGTGGGGATAAGGGGCATCCACTGCATGGCTCCTCCGTGTTAGCTCTACACACACCACTTCGGAATCCTAGTGGGTTCTGTTATTGCCCCTGTTTTACAAATGTGGAAACTGAGGCTCAGAGAAGTAAAGTCCTTTGCCTGAGGTCACACAGTGAGTTCTGGTACAGGCCAAGCTGCTGTAGCAGAAAGACCCCAAAACTCAGTAAGTTAAATATTTCTCTTTTGTGTATGTCTGGAGTTGAGCCGTCTATGTCTGGTGGGTGGCTCTGCCATCCTCCACCTCAGCTTCCTTCTCTGGGAGCAGGGCAAGCTGTACCCAAAGGTGACTTTTCCCAGCTGGCAGGAAGGGAAACAGGACATCCGGCACCGCTCCCCCTCCAGCGCCTACCCTCTCACCCCAGCCTCATGTTTTGCCTGGAAGATCCCAGCAGCCTCCCAATAGAGCCCCATCTCCAGGTTTGCTCCCTCCTGGCCTACAGTCATGTCACTTCCCCTGCCTAGAGCCTTCAGCGGCTCCCAAGTACCCTGAGCTCAGCCTACAAGGAGGACTCTTCACCGCCTAGCTCAGCCCCTCTCCAGCTCCCCTCCTGCTGCAGGGGTTCTTAAACTGGAGTGCAGCTTTGGGCCTGAAGTATTCCTTCTGAAGAGAGGGTCCCAGATGGCCATCAGTTGTCCTGGAAGAACTGTCCATTTCCACTTGACCTTTATTGCCCTATGGAACAGAATGCAGGGCCCGGCATGCAGCAGCTGCTCTGTCTAAGTAACATGGTTCTTTGGTTCAGCCCTCTGGTTCTGTAGAGAGCTAGGTCCAAGTCCCACTTCTGCCCCTTTCGAGGATCATGCTGGAGCCTCCAAATTCCACATGAAGGCTTAGTAAACTGTAAGGGCCCTCGTACTGGGCCTGTACATAGTAAGTTCTCTGTGATGTTATCTCTAATTATTTCTCTATGCCAGGCACCCCACGAAGAACTTCCCTTAGAATATCTGGGGAAGCCCTATAATGGCCGTATGGGATAGGTACTATTATCATCTCCCCCTTTTACAGATGGGGAAATGGAGGTCCAGAGAAGCCAAGATACTTGGCCAAAGTCACACAGTGAGGGGTTTCAGAGGTGGTTTTGGACCCAAATCACCTGCTCCAGAGTCTTATGTTCCCTGTGACCAAGATTAAAGGAAAATAAATACATAAGCAATTGCTGAGTCCAAGCTGACCAGTGCTTGGAACACACAGGAAGATAAAGGCCATTGAGCCCTCTGGATCCTCCTGGGGCAGGGACGGGAGCTTCCTTCCTGCTTCTGACTTCCTGACTCCCCTGCCCTGGCTTCAGAACGTGACCACAGCTCCGCCACCCCCCAACTCTTCTGCAAGTAGGACTTAGCTTTCTTGTCTACCTCCTCGGCCTTCTCGCCGCTCTGATCCCACCTCCGGCTGCACCCACGCACCCCTCCCACCCCGCCCACCAGGTCCTGGGCAGGAGAGGGTCACACTTGTCACTTCCAATCTGGGAAACAAGGGAGGGCTACGGGAGCCCTGGAAGCCCCCCTGGCTGGCTGAGGCCCCACCCCTCGGTCTGGGAGAGGTGTCAGGACCACAGTCACCCAGGCCTGGTTGTGTCCACAAGTCACAGGGGACTGGACCCTTCCCTCTCTGGGCTTCACTATCCTCATCTGTAAAATGGGAGTGAGCAGCCCAGCCCTGCTTGCTTCACAGGGTTGCCATGGGACTCAAGTAAGATGGTCCCTTCCCTCAGCAAATGTTATTGAGTGCCTACTATGTGCCAGCAACTGTGCTAGGCTCTGTGGACACAGCCATGAACAAGACAGACAGACACCTGCTCTAAGGTGCCTTCAGTCTGGGGTGGGTGGGAGGAGACAGAAATTCAATAACCAAACAACGAAAAGCACAGTGACAGTGACAGGGGAACTATACAGTGCTATTGGAGCAAGGATATCAACTTAGGGGATGCGTCCTTGAAGGACGAGGAGGAGTTAGGTAAAGAGGAAAAAGAGGGTTCCAGGCAGAGGGAGCAGCATGTGCAAAGGCCCAGGGGCTGGCTCAGGGAGAAGCTTGAGAATATTCAGGAAGGGGAAGGAAGAGGCCAGTGCTCTGAAAGAGGCAGAGGAGGCAGAGCCTTGGGTGCCAGACTGAGAAGAGGACACAAAGATGTGGTCTAAACCGAAGGAAGCCAGGGCCGTTGGGGAGCCCAGAGCCTATAGGCTTTGCCATTCTCCAATGTGAGCAATGAACCTTGAGCAAGTTACTTCCCCTCTCAGAGCCTGGGTTTTCACTCCCAGTGAAAGAGGGGTCCCAATACCTATTTCGCCAAGGCTTTTGAAGATTAGAGAAGATCTATCTACTGTACGTAAAAGACCCTATCCCAATGCAAAAGACTTCTCCGTAGATGATGACCACTGTTATTATATCTCAGTAGCAGCCCATGGTATTTCTGAGTCTTCCTATTATTTCCTGTTTCTTGCACATCTGTCATCGCTAAAACTTGGTAGCCGACAAGTGGGAACGAACCCCAAAGGTTTTAGGAAAATTTTTGCACTGAGAAGAGCCAATCCATGCATTTGTTCTTTTTCCTGTCATTTGAGAAAGAACCCCAGGGTTCCACAGGAACCTACTTTGAGAACAATAACCCAACAGAACGGCAGAACCATAGAGGAGGATCTAACAAACGTGACATCTGTGCAACAGGTTCTGATGACTATAATAAAAGCCAAGGAGCATAGAATGTATTAGCCCCTAACGGGAAATACCAAAAGGAAATTGGATAAATAGTGGTAAATTCATACCATGGAAGGGTGTACTCACTGGGAAGGGGGACAAGGGCAGCTTTTAGGCTGCTAGGAATGTTTGTTTCTTGACCTGGGTGAGGGTTACACATGTGTTTAGTTTCATCAAGAATTCATCAAGCTGTACCTCTATGCATTTTTCTCTATGTATGTTTCTCTGTAGGTATGTTGGGGAGGGGAATTATACATGTACAAATATACTGTAAACACAAAGAAGGCTGTTTAGAGAGGAATTTGGCAAGAGCTAACAAAATTGTGTATGCATTTTACCCTTTGACACAGTAATCCTCGTTTCTAGGAATCTGCCCTAAGTGTACATAGACTATGCACAGTTATTCATTGCAGCTTCATTTGTATTAACAAAAGATTGGAATCAACGCGAGTGAATAAACTATGATACATTTATTACTGCATATCAAACTACCCTAATCTCTGGTGAAACATAACAACCATGTGTTTTATTTTGTTCATGGATTCTGTAGATCAGGAACTCAGACAGGGTACTGCAGGGATGGCTTGTCTCTACTCCATGAAGGCTGGGTCTCAGCTGGAAGACCCAGGTGGATGGAGGTGTCTGGAAGTTGAGGTGGGGCTGGGGGAGGGCTAGGAGAGGTAGGAGTGGAATCATCTGAAGGCTGTATTTCTGTCACCTGTGCTGGGATGCCCCAAAGGCTGGGCTTGGGCAGGACTGTTGACTGGAGCACCTACACGTGCCCTTTCCATATGGCTTGGGCTTGCTCCCAGCACGGCAGCTGCATTCTGAGAGGAAGCGTCCTGACAGCAAGCTTTCCAAACCGGGCCAACAACATAATTTGCAGGGCCCAATGCAAAATGAAAATGCGGGCCCCCTTGTTCAAACAGTAGGAGAAACGTGCCAGTAGGAGTATTGAAGTATAAAGCTGTTTCCTCTCTTCTAGTCTCTCTCAACTTGTCATGGTGTTTTTTATTTACTACTAAATGCTGTTCTAAGAAAAATTAATTTTAAATTATTAGCATGAATTTTACCATTCATGTTTATATTGTGCAATGACAGTTTTAAATGCAATCTAAGAGCATTTAACTCATATGTGGAATCACTGAAACTACACCGTCGGTATTGCATAGCTCATACATTCTTACCAGGACAGTGGAAATGTTGCACCAAACCAACTGAATTGCTTTTATTTCACTTCTTGATATTCACACATTTTACCGACACTCCCTACTTCCTACTTACTAATGAATGAGGAAGGCTGAAAGGAAAGGGAAGTATAAGGTGTCCTATGTTTCCCCTTCCTTCTATGTTATCATTTTCAGTGTAAGTGATTGGCTAAAACAGGGAAGTATCATGACTAAGAAAGGATATGTTAAGTTTCCTTGATTGTCCTTGTTTCTTGGAAGGCCATTACCTTTTTTCTGGGACCTAAGAAACTTCTAGTTTGAACAGAAAGCGTGGCCTCTTTGGTGCCCCTCCTTACCATAGATATAACACGCTTCCCTTGTACTCATTTTGAGTCTCGCTGAATGTCCATGCGTTGTGGGTTCACCAGAATTCTATGCTCATGGGGCACTGTGAACACTGTATGTGAATGGTGAACACCCATATCGCATGTTTCTCTTCTGCTCACACACAAGATCCATTGCCCATTGGACTTCACTTCCAATACACAGGTTCAAAGATAAAATGAAAAATTTCAAGATGACAATTATTAAGAATTTTAAGATGTGACAGCAGAGCATTAAAACAAGAGAGGAGCCCTTCTGAGCGTGTGGCCCTACATACAAAATAAGCTTGTTACAGAAGCCACGTAGCAGGCATCACAAACGCATATACTAATAAGGTAGCAAGGAATGAATGCACACATCTCCTGCCACATGAGCCACCATCCCATCAAACTTCACTTACAAAACACAAGTTCAAATATACCATCGTCAAGAAGGTTAAGACTACAGCAGAGCATTGAAACAAGAGAATGATCCTTCTGAAAATCACAGACAAATGGGAGTTCCCAGAGCCCCTGCTCTAAATTACACATGTGGAAACGTTTATAGGTGATGATATGGTGCATTATCTTGACTACGGTGGTTTCACGGGTGTATACGTATGTTAAAACTTACCAAATGCTTTGCTTTAAATACGTGTAATTCATCATGTCAGTTTTACTTCAGTAAAGCTGTTCTTTTTTTGTTATTAGATAAGATACAAGTTGTTATTTTCTCTTCCTGCCCAAATTTCCTCAGACATGGCATTGGGTAAACATAGAGGCTACCATACAGAACTGAGGAAATACAGATATTTCTTTTAATCCTCACAAATACTTCAAGTAACTGTCTCTGTTCTTTAAATGAGAAAATGAGATGAGGTGACTTGCTGTGATTTTTTTTTCCATTCTGCCCCGACTCCTTAGAAAGCACATCACAGAGCTATAATCATTGACCCGGTGCGGCACAAGGATGAGGATTAGCAAATGATGACCACAAATAAGCCATGCGATATATGTATTATTGTTATTGATATGATTTAACATTGGGGATGAAAACAATTAACCAGACTTGGCATTTTTGGAAAGATATATTGAGAGGTACAGCTGAGGAGCAGGGAGAGATATTCAGGGAGAATATTAAAGGGCCCCTTCTGGGGGACTCCTATCCCATGGACCATGGGGTGGGAAGAGCCTTTAGCTCTGTGGCTCAGATGGCTCACATCCAAAGACCCCTCTGGGGATTCAGTCTCCTCAGGCTATGAACCCCAGGACCCCTGTGTGGGTAGGGGGCAGGCTTTACTAGACTACTGTGATATTGTGATTTATAATAAGAAATATATAGATTTGGTCTTCATTCTGTTTCTGGCACTCACTTCTAAATCCTTGGAGTGAACACAGGCTGGAGGTTTTCACCAACAACCAATGAGTTAATCAACTGTGCCTGTGCAATGAAGCTGCCATAAAACCCCAAAAGGATGGGGTTCATAGAGCTTCTGGGCTGGAGAACACATGGAGGTGCAGGGAGAGTGGGGACCCAGGCAGGGCATGGAAGCTCCGCCCCCCCTTCCACATGCCTTGCCCTCCGCATCTCTTCCATCTGGCTGTTCCTAAGTTTTATCCTTTTACAATAAACTTGTGATCTAGTAGGTAAACTGGTTCCCTGAGTTCTGTGAGTTGCTCTGGCAAATTAATGAAACCTGGGGAGGGGGTCTTGGGAAACTCCGATTGATAGCTGGTCTGTCAGAAGCACAGGTGACAACCTGAACTTGAGACTCGTGTCTGAAGTGGAGGGAGGGCACTCTTGTAGGATCTGACACTAATTCCAGGTAGTGTCAGAACTGAGTTAAATTGTAGAACACACCCAGCTGGTGTCACAGAACTGCTTGATGTGTGGAAAACCCAGTCTGGCGTCAGCAGTGAAGTAGTGTTATAGTGGGGTATTGAGGGCCAAGAAGCCCTCCAAGAGTGTGGTTTTCCTTTACAGTTCCCAACAGCACTGCCACTCCCCACAGGCAGCCTGGCACAGGGACTGTGGTCCCAGATAGCCTTCAGTCACAGGTGCCCAAGAGAAGGGCTCACTATGGGAACTGCCTCTGCTTTCCTCCAAATTCCCCTCCCCCCAGGCTGTGCCCAGGTTACATGTCTAGACCCAGGCCAGAGGCTGAGCCCTGGGGTTAGGCTTGCCCTCCTACCCCACCTTCACCTGCTGCCCCTTCCCCCGGGCCTGGCCGCACTGTCCTTCCCCAACCCAGCCCTTCGGTTTCCAGGGCCCAAGGGATGTGGAGATGCAATTAATCCAAGTGATCCCAGAAGTCAGACAGAACCCCCCGAGTGGACAGGTGTTTGTGGTTCCCTTTTCTATATGCATTACACACACCCACGTACAGAAACGGAGATCCATACAACCACACGCATGACACCTGCCTAGGGACATTCACATGCATAAGCACAACACAGAGAACAAGCCCACAGCAGACCATAGGCTGTCAACACAGCTCTCAGATTAGATAAGGCACTACAACTTGATACCTGCGTGACCTTAAGCAAACTGTACAACCTCTCTGTGCCTCACATCCCCCTCTGTAACATGCTGGTAATAATACCTGCTCGTGGGGGTCACTGGAGGATTTAATCAATGCCCAGGGCTCCTCACATCTGTCTTGTCATGGATACCTTTGGATCTAGCCATGGAGCACTTCTCAGAACGATGTTTTCAAATGCTTGAAATAAAATGCATCAGATTTTGAAGGAAACAAATTTATTAAAATTGCGGTTATCAAAATATTTTTAAAGAACACAATTGTGACATAGTATTATATATGATTCTTTATTAACACTTATGGGGGGAGTGATAAATTAGGAGTTTGAGATTAACATATATACACTACTATATATAAAATAGGTTATCAACAAGGACCTACTGTATAGCACAGGGAACTCTTCTCAGTATTCTGTAATAACCTATATAGGACAAGAATCTAAAAAAGAATGGATGTATGTATTTGTATAAATGAATCACTTTGCTGTACACCTGAAGTTAACACAACATTGTAAATCAACTATACTCCAATACAAAATTTTAAATTTTTTTAATTAAAACACTTATTGCACGATCTAGTGGTGGATGTCATTAATACTGCAATTTCAAAGTAATGGTGGTTGTGAACAACATTCTGAGCTATCTGAAACCACTGATAGGATATGAAAGTAGCCATGGTTTCTAATGGTGACAAAGTTCCAGGCCCTAATACCACTGTGGCTTGTCTCCATGTTCATAACTGAAGAAAGTGCTGAATTTTTTTTTTTTTTTTAATTTTTGGCTGTGTTGGGTCTTCGTTTCTGTGCGAGGGCTTTCTCTAGTTGCAGCGAGCGGGGGCCACTCTTCATCGCGGTGCACGGGCCTCTCACTGTCGCGGCCTCCCTTGCTGAGGAGCACAGGCTCCAGACGCGCAGGCTCAGTAGCTGTGACGCACGGGCCCAGTTGCTCCACGGCATGTGGGATCCCCCCAGACCAGGGCTCGAACCCATGTCCCCTTCATTGGCAGGCAGATCCTCAACCACTGCGCCACCAGGGAAGCCCGAAAGTGCTGAATTTAATTAAACATGAATGAAGATAAATTCCATCCATGGACTGTGGTAAGACCCCAGTTAAGAATCCTTAAACGAATAGATATAAAATGCTTGGAACAGGACCTGACACATAGCAAGTGCATGACAAATATTATTATTACTATTATCTTATTAGTTATATAATTCATTTATGTGCAATTAATACTATAACTATATGGTTAAGGTAGTGTTAATATAATATGTAAGTGGGAGAGGAAAACTTCTGGGAGAAGAAAAGTGCCTTAAAAATAGCTGTCCAGTTTGAGCAGGAGTGAACTTTTGCTTCAACTTGAGATCTTTAAAAGGGGGAAGAATCCTCCCAGATTCACCAGTGTTGACTTAAGTTGAGAAGGAGAAAAGCAGCCCTGCCATCCGGGAGCTGGCACGGATGGTGATCACGTTGCTGCAAACTGGCCTGACACTCACAGGTGACAGCTGATGTCTCACCGAACATAAACAATTTCACAGACCACCAGCAACAGACAAGGTGCTCTGTGGCTGATGACTCAAGACAAAACCAAGACCGCTTGTAATCACGTCTCAGGCAGAATGACGAAACATTTTGCTGAGACACTGTCCCCCTACCCCACCTGACACAGTGACTGCTGCTTCTTCACCACTTACCAGAGTTAGCCTGGCTCTAGCCCACCTTCTCTTTAGAGAAGATTATCAAGGTCCCAAGCCTGTAATGACTCCCACTTCCTGACAGCATCCAATCGAGAGAAAAACCCCACTTCCCTAAACTCTCCTCAAAATCACTTCACACGAGCCCAAATCCTATGATAAGCCTTCTCTGACACCCTCTTACTGAGACACCTGGGTTCCCCATGGCATGCATTCCCTCCCTGCAGTGGGGGATAAAGCCCCCGTGTGTAACCACCACTGGTGTGCTCCTGGTGGTCCTGGGCTGGAGGCATGGACAGAACATTACTGATTCGTGTCGCTCACAAAATGAGGTCTCAGGTCTTGAAGCTTATAGTCTTCAAACAGCTATAATCTGAAACAAAGTTACAAATTAAATACTAACACACTACAAAACTAATAATAATAACCATAATGGTTATATTGTATATCTTATATATCTTATAGAAATAGAATATAATTACATAATTATTATTATTACTCTTAATCTACTGGGGTACTATTACATGTACTGTCCCTGCCTCACTCATTCAAGTCCCACAACCTCCCTATGAAGTAAATACTGAGTCCTTTTAGAATTAGGCTTGACTTCATGTAACAGAAAACTCAACAGATTGGCAAAAGAAAGGGGCTTGTGTAGCAGTTAGTTTTTGCCTCATAACAAACTACCCCACAAGCTAGTGGCTTAGACTGACCACTGATGTGCTCATTACCCTGTGGGTGGGCAGTGTGGCCCGGGCTCAGTGGGGATGGCTCGCCTCTGGGTCTGTCATCCATCTGAAGTCAGCTATGGTCGAAGGTCTCCCGCACGTGCCTGCTGCCTGGCTGTAGGCAAGGGTAGCGGAGGTGACCAGGCCACACGGCCTCTTTTCCTCCACAGGCTAGCGCTGCTTGCTCACATGGTGGTCTTAGGGTCCTGGGCGCAGCAGTCCCAATGCACAAGCCACTTTCATGCTTTGGCCTCTTCCCATTGGCTAAAGCAAGTCACTTGGCCCAGCCCAGACTCCAGGGATGGAGAGAGGGTCAGGTCTTGATGCCAGAAGCTATAAAGTCACATTGCAAAGGCATGAGCATGGAGGAATGGGAGGAATTTGAGACCATTGTTGTTGAAAATCTACCTCAGTTTGTTTTACTCTCATGTCGAGAAGTCTGGGGAACCAACAGAACGAGATCCCAAGGTCCAAAGGTGGAACAATTTGAGTAAAAAAAATAAAGTTTTACTGGATTACACCCCAAAGAATAAAATAAATATCTATGAGCCCATACTGATATAAATAAGTAAATAAACAAACAAATAGAAGAGATAACTCTCCTAAGAATTCGGAATAATTTACGTAGATACTCCACCCTTAAGGAGGGAAACTAACTCCCCACTTCTTGAGTGTGGGCTGTGCAAAGTGACCTTAATCCGAAAAGCACAGCATAGAAAGAGGGGAAAAGGAGTAACTTTACAGAGAGAACCTGACAGTGATCAAAGTTCACCGCCACACTAAGTCATGTTGACAGAACATGAGGAGGCGGCCACTTCAGGTCTGCGACCTCCCTCCCCAAACACATCACCCAGTCCAACTATAAGAAAATCATCAGACAAATCCCAATTGAGGGACATTTTTCAAAATACCTGACCAGTATTCCTCAAAACTGTCAAGGTCATCAAAAACAAGAAAAGTCTGAGAAATTTTGATAGCCAAGAGGAGCCTAAGGGGACATGATGACTAAATGTAATGTGGTGTCCTAGATGGGATCCTGGAATAGAAGAGGGACATTTGGGGAAAACTGAGGAAATCTGAATGAAGAATGGACTTTTTAGTTAATAATAATGTAACAATATTGGTTCATTAATGGTGACAAATGTAGCATACTAATATAAGATGTTAATAATAAGGGAAACTGGGTGTGGGGTATATAGGAAGTCTCTGTATTATGCAATAATCCTGTAAACCTAAAACTGTTCTTTCAAAAAAGAAAAAAGTTTATTTTAAAAAAGAAATCTGGAAAGATCATTCTGGGCCAGGGCTGGTGCAGCCTCCATGGTGTCACCAATGTCTCAGGTTCCTTCCGGCTTCATGTTGTTTCATCCTTAACCATACATGGTTTCATCCTCCAGGTCCTTTTTGATCCAAGATAGTTGCTGGGGCTCCAGCCTTAATGCCTGAGTTCCATGTAGGAAGAGAAAAAAGGGCAAATTGCTTTTCTTCTCAGCTGCATCAGCATCTTCTAAGGATATTTCCAACAAAACTCACTTAACAACTTCCACTCATTAGCTAGCTGCAAGAGAGACTAGGAATGTAGTGTTTTGGCTGGGTACGTTGCTACCAGGAATAAAATCAGGGTTTGGTCAACAAAGAAAAGGAAGAGAAGGGAATTGCATAGGGAACCAGCAGTCTTTCGAGTGCTATTATAGTTCCATTTTAGAGATGAGAAAACTGAGGCTCAGAGAGGTTGAGTGACTTGCCCATAGTCTGAGGACTAGGCAAGGAGGAAGATGGATTTGAACTCAGGAATCGTGTCTCTTAAGCCCTAACCACTAAGTTATGCTGTCACAGCATCAATGTAACAATATTAATTTAGTGATATGGACAACGTTGCTTTGCTAAACCTGAATTGTCACTAGCAGTGTGAATGTGGGACACTCGATTGTGCTGCCATTTCTTTTGGGTTCGTCACACATTTCCATCCAACTCTGTGTGCTGCTGACTTTATTCTCCCACCGCTTGTCTCTGATTTACCCATGGCAAAACTTCCTTCCCACCCTCTACCTCTGCATCACATGGCCTTCACTTAGCAGGAATTCATTTTACATATCAAGGCCACGCCTGCCTCTTCTCACCACTCCGAGCTGGTTACAGTGGTAAAGCATTGTGGTCAAGATCACAGACTCCGGGGCGAGCAACTAAGCCCGTGCGCCACAACTACTGAGCCTGTGCTCTAGAGCCCGTGAGTGACGACTACTGAGCCCATGTGCCACAACTACTGAAGCCCACGCGCCTAGAGCCCGTGCTCTGCAACAAGAAAAGCCACCACAATGAGAAGCCCGCGCACACCGCAACGAAGAGTAGCCCCCGATTGCCACAACTAGAGAAAGCCCGCGCACAGCAACAAAAACTCAATGCAGCCAAAAATAAAATAAATCAAAAATAAATTTTTTAAAAATAAATAAAGGTAAGCAAAATTACCTTAAAAAGAAAGATCACAGGCTCCGAAGTCAGCCTGGGTTCCAATCTTGGCTGCACCCCATACTCGCTGTTGACCTTGTTGCAAATTACTTAACCCCTCTGTGCCTCAACTTCCTCTGTGAAATGGGGATAATAATAGTACCTATCTTATAGGGTTGTTGTGAGGGTTAAATGAATACTACATGAAAAGTACAAAACACAGTACCCAGCCCATGGTTAGTTCTCAATAAATGTTATTCTTTGATGCCAGTGTGACCCCAAATCCAAACACAATCTCAGATAGGACTCACCTATGGTCATGCAGATGGTTCATGATATATTCGAGTGACTTTTTTAGGGTTACTGTCAAAATGAAAGCAAGCAACTTAAAAAGTCTTATGGGGAGCTCGTTAACCACTACCCCCAGTGCATCCCCAAACACCAGCTTGGGAAACACTGATTTAGAGCAAAAAGCACAGGCTTTTCAGATCTGGCTCAAACTGCCATGAACTTGTGGTGCGACTTTGGACAAGTCTGTCTTGGGGCTCGCTGGGCTCAGTTTGCTCGGCCCCTGAATGTGACATTGATAATATTGCTGGGCCAAATGTGACGACTGGTTGGGAAAGGAATTTGTGATCTGTGAAGCGCTTGGGGCCTGAGGTTCACCTGGGGGAAACAGCCCTGCCACTAATTAGAGACAAGCTTCCTACTCCAGGGACTGTCCCATCCCCAGGGCTGGCACTTGGGGGACCCAGGAGCTCTCCAGGGTCTGTCCTAAACTTGCTGTGTGGCTTTAAGTTAAACCCCTCCTTCCTCTCCCTGGTCCTCAGTTTCCCCATCTGCTCATTGAGGTCCCCTGTGGTCCCATCCCACTGGACCACACAGAGAGGCTGAGTGATTTGCCTAAGGTCACACAGCCAGAAAGTTGTGGAGAACCAGACTTCGAGTCCAGAACTCTTTCTGGGCAGAAACAACTGACAGCTTCCTGCATGGACCAGAAGGTTACTGCCCCATCCCACAGTCAGCCCTCAACCCGCCACAATGCTCTGTCCCACCAGTCACCATGTTGGCCAAGGCGAAGTTGGGTGACAAACACCAGAAAGCGACTAACCGAGGGCCTGGCTGTGGATTTATGGGAGGATTTATGCCTATGTGCCCTCTATTCAAGTTTCAAATTTCTGGGAGAGACTCTGGCCTGCCCAGCCTGCAGTCAGGTGTCTGGAAGCACCTGAGAACTAGCTGTGGTCAGAGGACAGCGCGCATAATTCAAACATGGCCAGCGGGGACCTCGTGGCGATGCCCACCCCAGTTTGTGTCTATGATACACATTCCCTCCTCCAGGTGTTTGCACAAGATACTGGTATTCCTCTAGAGAAAAGCAAGAGGTGGTTCTCAGAACTGGGAAGAGAAATAAATGCATATTTTTGTTTCCCAAAACCTGCCTGTGGGGTTGCCGTTTATAAGCACTGTGATACTGGAGGCTTGGTTCAAGATGGGTGCAGGGCCAGAGGGCTGGGGGAAAAGAACTAGTTTTATTTTCCCAGCAGTTTGTAGGCCCAGCCCACAAACATTTGTGTCCAAGGAAACCAAACTTCCCCCACCCCGGGAGGCTCTGCCCTATTGCCCCTGTGAGCGGGCACCACCTTACTTACATGCTTGGGACGATGATAATGATGACAATAATAAAACTAGCTGACATTTTCTGAGACACTAGCCTAGGTATCTGACCTGCGTCTCTCAGGTAATGGTAGGTATTATTAATAGCCCATTTTACAAGTTAAAAAACTGGGGCTGAGAGAGCTTAAGTGACGTATCCAAGGTCACACAACTGATAAGAAGCAGAGCCAGAATTTGAACCTTAAAATGGTCAACTGTTAGAGCTAAAAGGGCCCCCAAAACACATCTAAGCCATGAGATCAATTAACAGATGGGGAAACTGAGGCCCATAGGAAGGAAGAGGTTGGGGACGTGCATTTGTGCATTTACGGAGCTCCCACTAACAGTTTCATGTACCTGAGCTCACTGGCCATCTGGAGGAAGGCATTCCTGCTCCCATTTCGTGGATCGGACACTGCAGCTCAACAAAGGGGTTTCCCTTGGCCAGAGTCTTACAGCCAGTGAATGGCAGAGCTGGGATTCTAGCCACGGTTCCTCTGACCTGCCTGTGCTTTGTCCCTCTCCCCGGGGCTCTCAGATTCAGGCCTGGCTCTTATGCCCTTGGGCCCTGCTCTGCTGCGGGCGAGGGTGCTCCTCCCTCCCGGTCACTGGGCCTGGCCTGACGGGGAACCTGCCTGAGCTTGCTGGCCCGGGAGCTGAGGGTATTCAGTGGGTGGGCAGAAGCCAGCTCTCTAGGAGGGGTTGGCAGAGGAGCTGGTACCGCAGCCTCTTAGGAGACGAGGGGCTGGTCCTGGCAGGGCCTCTAGCGCTTGGGCAGCTTCTTCCTGACACTTCCTCCCTGCGGGGACCAGGGTTCGAGGCCCAGCTACTCTCTGGGTCCCGGTTTCCCCATCTGTAGAAGAGGAGGTTGAACTCAGTGGTTGCCAAGGACCTCTTGAGCTCTGACACTGTAGGATTCTAGGATGCCCGTATTAGTCACCTACTGCTGAGCAAAACATTATCACCAACTTAGTGACTGAAAACAACATCTTACAGTTTCTGTGGGTCAGAGTCCGGGCATGGCACAGCTGGGTTCTCTGCTCAGGGTCCCACCAGGCTGAATCAAGCTGTCAGCTGGGCCGTGTTCCGTTGCAGAGGCGCAGGGTCTTCTTCCAAGTTCATTCAGGTGACCTGCAGAGTCCAGTTCCTTGGGGTTGCTGGCCTGAGTTACAAATTTCCTTGCTGGCTGTTGGCCGGCAGTAACTCTCAGCTCCTAAAGGCCACCTCGGGGCCAAGCCATCCTTCATGTCCTTATTTCCCTCACCTCCCATATCCAATGCTTCCACTGCGGCTCCACCTTCAGAGTAGACCCAGAATCTGACGTCCTCACCCTCTGCCACCTTAACCCCAGTCAGCTCTTGCATATCCCACCAGGACTATTGCAGTAGCCTTCTTGCTGGCCTCCCTGCTCCCTGTCCTACAGCCCATTCTCCACTTGGAGATCTGGGAAGGGGGTTGTTAAAATACAAGCCCAATCCTGTCCCACCTCTGCTCAGAACCCTCCCATGGGTTCTCAGAGTAAAAGCCAATGTCCTCACCATGACCTACAGGGCCAGACACCATCCAGCCCTGTTACACACTGACCTCACCTCCTAGGCCTCTCTGCCTCACTCACCCTGATCCCAACAAATTGGCCTCCACGCTGTTCTTCACACACACCATCCACCAGTTCCCTCTGCCTAGAATACTCTTCCCTGCAGACACCACAAGGCTCCCCTCACCTCCTCTGGTCTCTGCTGAAATGTCACCTGGTGAAGCTTGCCCTCACCACCCTATTTAAAAGCACAATTCTCACTTTTAATAAAGTTACACATACACTTTCTACTAGACCCAGCAATTCCACTCCCAGGTATTTACCCAAGAGAAATGAAAATATACGTGCACACAAACAGTTGTACATGAATATCCGAAGCAGGTTTATTCATAACAGCCAAAAAGTGGAAACAACCCAGATGACCGTCAATAGGTTGGATGAATAAACAAAACATGGTCATGGGATGCTCAGCGACCAGAAGGAACTAACACACAACAGCATGGATGAATCACAAATGTGTTACACTGAGTGAAAGAAGCCAGATTTCACTTGTGTGAACACCAGAAAAGACAAATCCAATCCACAGTGAAGGAAGACTGACCAGCAAGTTTCTAGATGGGAAGCGGGGTGGGAGTTGGGGATTGACTGCCAAGGTGCATGTGGGAACTTTACAGGATGGATGGAAATGTCTATAACTTGTCTGGAGTGGTGGATACACACATGTATACAACTGTCAGCTCACCAAACTATACACCTAAAATGGGTCAGTTTTATTGTATATCAATTCTACGCCAGTAAAAATGGAAAAACCCTAGAGCCCCGCCTCCTTTCCCTGCTTCTTCTTCCTCCACAGCACTTCCACTCGCTGGCAGGTATTGCCTTTCCCCACACCGGAGGGCACGAGGTTTTATTTGTTTGGTTCTCTGCTGTTTCTGTAGTGGCTAGAAGAGTCGGCACATAGTAGGTGCTTAAAGAGTATTGGGTAGATGGATGAATTCAGTTCCTGAAGGCTCAGAGCTAGTTAACGGGGGTGGCTGTTTCAGTGTCCACACGCCCACCTGGAGGTTGCGAGACAAACCCCAGACAGCCAGGCCTGTGGGACTGCGGGAAGTGCCCTCCCTCAACTGGGGGCTGTGTCACCACTCGAGCATTTGGATGACGTCATTCCCAGGGATGTGTCATGCCCACCACCAGGCAGTCCAGCCAGGAACCTGATGCCCATTGGCTGGGGTTTCCTGTGAGTGCCGTGTGTGGGGAAACCAAAATATTACTGTAGAGGGTGGAGCCACAAAACCAAGCCACGCAGAGCCCAGAATGCAGCCGTGGCTGCCCCAGGGGAGATGGGGAGCCGACTGGGCCTGCAGCCTGAGGTTTTCTGTCTGTCTGTTTCAGGTTTCTTGCCGTCTACTTTATGTTACTTTATTTTGGATTTATTTTTATTTTTTCTGCATAGATAATACATTCACATGGTTCAAAATTCAAATGGTACAAAGAGGAAGAAGTGAGTCTCCCTCCCACCCTGGCTCCAGGCAGCCAGTGTATCAGGTTCCCTGTGTAGCTCTCCAGGAGATTGAAGGCCAGTACAAGAGGGTTTGGGCACATATTCTGGTTTCAACAAACGTAGCACGTGGCGCCTGGTCTCACACCTTGCTCTGTTCATGGAACCAAGTACCTTGCCAGTCCACACCAGCGCGTGCAGTGCACCTTCCCAGTGCCGCAATGGGACATTACGTGGCTGGGCTGAGCTGATGTAACCACTTCTCATTGACAGATATATCCAGTTGTTTGCTATTACAAACAATGGCGTAATAAATACCTATAGCCTTTGTATGGGGTACTTTTACACTTAAGTAGTTATTTGCCCACATTTAAACAGCGAGAGAACAACATACTAAATTCTTTTTGAGGGAATTCCCTGGCAGTCCAGTGGTTAGGACTCCGTGCTTCCACTGCTGGGGGCCCAGATTCAATCCCTGGTTGGGGAACTAAGATCCCACAAGCCGTGTGGTGCGGCCAAAAACATAAAATAAAATAAATGCTTTCTGAGATCTCGCTTTTCACGAGAACCCAGAAGTTTTGGGCCCACTGAGCCCCCGTTCTCAGTAGTGAGCCTGGGCTGGGACAGGGCCCCACTGCCCCTTAAGCTGGGGCAGGCCCTCTCCATTCACCTGGGCCCCATCCCATTTTGCCAAGAGGCACACCGAGACCCAGAGAGGGAGTGACACACCTGCCTGAATAAACGCCACTGGGTCGGTCTCAAGGATCCCAGAAGAGTGAGTGCTGGGGTCCCAGCCCCCTCAAACTCACCTCCCTCCCCACCTCTGCCCTCCTTGGCCACGTGACCTTGAGCACATGGCTTCACCTTTCTAAGACTTCGTTGGAGGATGTGGTAAATGGTACCCATGTCACAATGGCACTCATGCCCAGGAATGAGCTCCCCTGGGAGCACTTTGCTCTGTGCCAGGCACACAGTAGGGGCTTGGGGCCTCATAGATGCTCATAGTTGGTTTGTCTATGTGATTCTTCCAACTGTTTGAATGCTTAAATACTGGAAACTAATTCAATTTTTTAAAACCTGGTCAATGCATATAATGTTAGTCCTACCGGTGTCCAGATCTAAGGGATTTGTCCTATTGGCAGACATTGAGGTGGGGGACAGTGGTAACCCAACAGTCCACCCAGTTAGGATGCAGCAAAGGTGGGATCTCAACCCAGGCATTTTGATTCCACAAGTTGTTAACCTCCAGCCTATCAGAGACTCTGGGAGCTGGTGGTGAAGGGAGGGCACTGGTAGCGAGGTTTAACCGTGATAATGCCACCCTACACACACACACACACACACACACACACACACAATACAAGACACACACGCACAGAGGCAGGCAGGGCAGCGCAGGGCTGTGCCGACCTGGGTTCCCCCATAACTGCACTAGGTCCTGGCTATGTAACCTCCAACGAGGCAGCTGTCCACTCTGAGGCTTAATGCTCCCACCAGTAAAGCAGTTACCATGCAGAGTGAAATTAGACACAGACCAAGAAGGAGTTTTGCAAGCTGCAAAGGTTGCAGACATGTAGAAGATTAAGGGATTTACCCTGCCAGTGGACACTGAGAAAGGAAGGGGAGGTGCGGAGGGAGGTTGGCGGCATCCAATAGGCCCAGTTTGCCCTTAAGAACCTCCCAGGGCTGCCTGGCCCAGCTGTCAGGCGGCCTGATTCCAGCCCAGCGCCAGGCTGGCAGGCTCCAGACAGAGCCCCCTGGCTCCAGCTGCGTGCCACAGTGAGGGTAAGGGGCCAGCCTAGGGGTTGGGCTAGGCTATTTTCATCCCCAGGAAGGCAATGGAGAAGGCCCCAGTTCCCTTCCTCCCTGACAGGCCCTAACCCTCCATAGCCTGGAGTCTTCCTTTCCAAACCCAGAACGAACCTAGAGACCACAAACACCTCACAGCACAGCTGGGGAAACCAAGGAACAGAAAGGTGAATGATTTCTCTAGTTCACCCAGCTGGGGCTTGAAGCCAGCTCTCCTAATTTCTAGGAGTCAGTTCTTTCCAGCATGCCATTCACTCACTTGTTTTCACTCATTCCTTCACCCAACAGGTGGTTATGAAACACCTCTTGTTCCCCAGGGGAGGGGGACACAGCCTAGACAAAGTAGAGCCCATGCCTCCTGGAGCTGCATTCTAGTGAGAGACACACACAAGAAATATAATGTGGCCTTTGTTTACTGTAAGTGTCGGTGGGAGGTGGGGTGAGGGAGTATTTTTCTAGGAAGAAAAATAAACCAGGGTAGGGAACTAGTGGCTGTTGCGTGCTGATGGTTTAGCTGCGGAAAGCAGTGAATGGGTGGGTCAGAGAAGGCCTCTCTGAGGAGGTGACATGTGGGCAGAGACCTGAATGAAGTGAGGGCATGAGTCATGTGGATACCTAGAGTAGGATAGATGCTGGCAGTGGAAATAGTAAGTACAAAGTCCCTGAGGTAGAAATGTGTCTATTGTGTTTCAGGAACATCGAGGAAGCAGCGGACTGTATCAGAGTAGGTAAAGGGGAAGGGGGAGGAGTCACAGGGATCCTGGTCATGAGGGCCTTGTAGAACACTGTTAGACCTTTGGGGTTTTTTTTCAGGCTGCCTGGCAAGATAGACCCTCCCATTGTTCAAAAGCTCTGATAGCCTCAGACAGTCAGGCCCTTATGCTCCAGGTTCAGCCTCACCTACTCTCTCTGTTCCAATAATCTACTCCTCCCACCACAGGGCCTTTGCACATGCTGGTCCTTCAATCTGTAATCCTTTTCCACTCCTATCCTCTCTTCTCCTGCTTAACTCCTACCTATCCTTCACATCTCAGCTCAGATATCTCAGGCTTCCGAGACCTCCCTGGTCAGGTCAGCAACCTCTCCTTCCTTCAGGACCTAATCTTAGTGATCATAAAATTATTGGGATGATCAACTGGTGTCTGTCCACAACCTAGACTAAGCCTCCCAAGGGCAAGTGTTTTGGTTCATTTTGTTCACTGCAATCTCCCCAGGGCGTGCCAAGGGCTTGGCATGTAGTAGGCCCTAATAAATATGTGTTGCATGAATGAACAAATGAATGGAATAAGCACTTACAAAGACCATCTCATGTCATTCAATTTTATCCAGTTTACAGAGCTCAGAGAGGCGAGGCAACTTGGCGAAGATCAGACAAGTGGCGGCACCAAAAAATCCAGCTTCTTCTGATTCCAAAGGTGGGAACTTTCCCCAGTTCTTTACCCAGCACACATAGGCTGTGATAAATTGAAAGCCAGCTGCAAAAATTCCTCCATGCCTGTACTCATGCCCTTTGCAGTATGACTAAGAAATGGAATCTGTTTCTTTACCCCTTGAATCTGACTTGACCATGTCACTTTGGCCAATGGAACATTAGTAATCATAACTCAAGAAGAGGCTTTAAAAAGCACTGGTGCATTGGAGCTGAACACGAAACCTCAAGATCACCATGTGAATGAGCCCGTGCTAGCCTCCTGGAGGTGAACTGAAGCACCCCAGCAAACAGCCCGCCAACTGCCAGACATGTGAGTGAGGCCCTCCAAGATCACCAAGCCCCAGCTGACTGCAGCTACATCGGTGAGCCTAGGTAAAACCAGAACTGCCCAGCTGATCCCAGACCAGATTGCCAATTCGTAGAATCATAAACTAATAATTTGTTGTTTTAGGCCACTGGGTCTAGGGTGGCCTGTTACACAGCAAGGGCTATCTGATACATATACCTGGTGAACACACACTGTGCAGACAACATCTATGCACATATGCGCATAAATGCACACAGATAACTTTTCATATAAAATCTGTTGGCACCCATACAGACACTCACTAGCCCCTACAAGTCTCACACACACACACAGAGCCATCACCCAACCCCACACACACCTCTATCCAGACCACTCTCCTGGCTGCCAATGTAATGTAATGTCAATGTAAATGCCAATCTGGGAACAGATGGGTTGATACTGCCCAAGCTCTATGTTGCTGGCACTGCCCAGTACAGTTCCAGGGGTGAAGAAGGACCCAGTAGACTTTTGCTGAATGAATCGATGAATAAAGCGAAGGGCACAGGACAAGCCAGAGGTTGGCAGCTGTGAGCAGACAGTGCTGAGGGGTTCCTGTGGGTAAATGGAGAGGCCTGGCAGGGGTGTCACAGCCTCAGTTTTTATTCCTCTTAGAGACCCACGTGAGCAGGGACAGAGCGTGGATGCTAACAAAGGCTTATCTTACAAATTGTACTTGTGCTTGAGATTCTAGTTTTTAAATTGGTCCCATTGTTGTTTTTGAAAGGGGGGGTGGGATTGTTAAAAAGCATATGAAGGGTTTCAGGAAGAAAACTGGAACCAATAAAGTATCTTCTATGTGTAACCATGGAGAAATTGAGGATGTCAGAGAATTAAGGGTGAGTAAAGAAGAAACTAAGCAAATGAAAAACCAAAGCAGGTAGTAACTCCAGGAAGAACAGAGTTGCACAAAAAGGGAAATGTAACTGTAATATGCAACTTGGAAAGAAACAATATTTATATGGTCACAATATAAATAACATTAATTAATCATTTAATGAAAAATTGTGATAAATGTAGATTTTGAAAGGAAAGGAGGTAGAGAAAAATTGTCTTCCTTGATAATAAAAACTACAAAAAGAAAGAGTTTTGACCACTTACTGGGTGGTGTGCCTTATTCTAGGCACTTCACATGTTGAATCCTCATAACAGTCCAATAACTTCAATATTCTTATTACTCTCATTTTACAAATGAGGAAACTGAGGCATCGGGTGGTTAAGTCACTTGCCCAAGGTCATCTGGCCAGTAAGGAGAAGGGCTGGAATTCAAACCCAGACAGTCAGGCTGCAGAAGCCACACTGTGGGAACATCAGACCTGAAAGTCAATATTTGCCTAAAATAATCAAGAAAATAGCAGGAGGGCTTCCCTGGTGGCGCAGTGGTTTAGAGTCCGCCTGCCGATGCAGGGGGCGCGGGTTCTTGCCCCGGTCTGGGAGGATCCCACGTGCCGCGGAGCAGCTGGGCCCGTAAGCCATGGCCGCTGAGCCTGCGCGTCCGGAGCCTGTGCTCTGCAACGGGAGAGGCCACGGCAGTGAGAGGCCACGGCAGTGAGAGGCCCGCGTACCAAAAAAAAAAAGAAAATAGCAGGAAAAGAATGTTACTTAGAAATACAGAGGAAAGTACCAGAAGAAATAGTTTAAAAAGTTGACTGTGGTTGCTTTGGGGAGCAGGGCTGGGAGTGGGAAGCACAGGGCAAGGGAATGTTTTTATTAGTAGTATTTATATAGATCCATCCATGAGTTGGGGACAGGAACTGACGGAAGGAACGTGAGGGAACTTTTCACGGCTCTATATCCTGACTAGGGTTTGGAGTACAGTATGTACTTGTCTAAACTCAGCAAATGGTCCTTTAAGATCTATGCATTTCACTGTATATAAATTTTACCTCCCACTCCCAAGAATAACCATAAACAGATACAGAACTCTAGCTAATGAAATGCATGCTGAAGTGCCTTTAAGGGGAAGGGTACTGATGTTTGCAGCCTACTTTGAAAAGCTTCAAAAAATAACAAGTTGTTTTAATGGGTGGATAGATGGATAGATGTCTGATAGAGGAAATACAGCAAAATATTAACAACTGTGCATCTAGTAGGTGATATATCAGTGTTCACTATATAATACTTTCAACTTTGAAATTTTTCTTAATAAAATTTTGGGGGAAATATATGAATATATTTTATGAAAAATAATATTAAATTAAAAAAAAACTGGATGGGGCACTTCTGTCTTGGGCCTGGATGGACCTGCATACTCCCCCTGGACACAGGATGTCAGGCAGGATGGGGGTCTCCTCCCCCTGGTCCCCTTCAGCAACTCATTAACAAAGCCAGAACCATTTCATCAGGGACAGGAACAATGCCCCTTGCTATATCCCATCCTCTGCCAAAAGGATAAACTGAGGTCCGGCAGGTAGGGATGGGTACATTTCCCAGTGGGCCCATCACACCTTCATGACAGAAGTAGCCAGCCAGGTTGCCAGTCTCCTAAGCCCACATGTGTATAATTAGCTGGTGGGAAATAGATCAGGGAGCAGATATCTCATCTCTGCCTAATTAGGGGCTAGGCAGCTGGGGCCAATCTGGCCTGGGGAAGTTACTATGGAGGCCAGGCGGCCCCAGGGGACAGGGCAGCAGCTGCAGGCCCTCAGAGGGCCTGAAACACAGGGGCTGCCACTCACTGTCCCTCACACTCCAACTGGAGGCAAAACAATAGAGGGCCTGTTTCTGCAGATCCCCGAGGCTGGTAGACCGGTGGGTAAGGGGAGTGGCAGAAGCCCCTAGCCGCTCCCTCCACAGAATCCTGGAGGAGGGGAAGCCCTCCCAGAACGAGGCAGCCCCTGTCAGAGAAATCAAGGCTCAATGTGGCACTTTCCCCACTTCCAAGAATCCCTCCCTGCTTTCTTCCAACAGACCCTCCCAATGCTCCTCTCGGCTCCCCCTGGCCCAGCTCCTAGGAACAGCTCTGGTCTTAGGGCAGAAGTCCCTGAGTGTAAATGACTAGTTTCTGCTTAGCTGCCCCTTCCCTCCCCCTAGACTTGGCAGGGCCCATGGCTGTCTTGTCAACCGCTGGGCATCCAGTAGGTGCTCAATAGTGACTAGGAGGAAAGGCCGCCAGAATGGGGAAGAGAGGTGAGGCGTGTGTCGGGAGAATCAAGGAGCCAGAGTGCCGGTGACTGGGGTGTCCAGCAGCCCAGGGTGTGACCCCAGGCTGGAGTGCAGGCCCGCTCTGTGACAGCCCGCAAGCCACTACCCCTCCCTGCTCTAAGACAAGAGGTGACCTTCTCAGGTGACCATAAAGAAGCCACCTTGAGGACTCAGTGACAGGTTTAGTATGAAAGGTCTGAGCCCAGTACTGAAACTTCCTCCAGGAACAAGGGGTCTCCCAGCCCATCACCAACAGTCCTGTGACCCAAACCTCAATTTCTTCACACGTAAAATGCAGCCAACACTCCCACCTTCTTGTGTTTCTGGGGGTCTGGCAGCTCATGGCAAGGGGCAACCCTTAGCACCGACTTCTGTCTGGGTGGCCTTGGAGGGAAAGGTCTTTGACACCTCAAAGGACACGACCTCTGCAGAGCTTACCCAGATTATCCCCCCGACCCCATCACTCCTTTAACCTGGGGACCAGAAGGCGCCACTCCTGAGTTGCCAAACTTGCTGGGAGCCTATGGTGGGTCATCCCCCTCCTATGCCTCAGTCTCCCCATCTGTATCATGAGGGGTGAACTCCATTCTCATGAATTTGAACACCATCCTCTTCTATAACCCGATTTCCCCTTGTTTCCCCAAATGGCCCAGGCCCAGCCAAGCCTGGGGACTGGTTGTGGACTGTCAGACAGACAGACAGCTGGGCTGACCTAGATGTTTGTCAACAGCCCAACGGAAATCTCCTCTTTATGCTTAAAATAAAACCTACATCAAACCTGTCACCAGAGCCCCCATTAGAGCTTCCTGTTTCTGAGCGCTGCAGCCCAGGCAGCCTGCGGGAGAGGAAGCACCACCCAGCCCTGCCACCCCCCCACGGGAAGAGGGGATACAGAGGCCACCCAGGCTCTCACCCTTTGTGTGCCCGGCCCTGGCTGCTTCACCAGCCAAGGGTGGGGGGCAGGGGTCTCCTAGCAGGTAACTAACCTGGAGGGAGATGGAAAGGAGCCGAGACCTCACAGCCCAGTGCCAGCCACCTCCTTCCCCTTCCCCCAACCCAAGCAGGACCATGCCTCCAACTCTCCCACGGAGGCCCAGAGAGGGAGGACTGGCTTTCCCAGGGTCACCTAGAGTTGGAGGCAAGGCCGCTCATTTTTGCTATACACCTCAAGTCCCTCTTCCTCTAAGAACTTCCACTTCCAACCTCCAATCGATGGCCTGTGTGACCTCAAGTTCAGGGCTTGCCCCCTCTGAGCTTCCTGCCCTCTTGGGAACTGGGCTGGGGTGGGAAAGGGCAGAATACTTACGGTTGGGGAGGGTCCATGTACCTGTCAGCCTTTCCCAGGCAGGTACCCTTCCTGGTGCAGGGGAAAGTCTCCAGTCCTCTTCTCAGTTCTTTCCTGATTCACTCTGTGGCCAGACCCAGCGTCCTCCACTATGAAGGAGGCCCATCAGCTAGCCTCCCAGAGGGGTTATGAGGGTGCCCTGTGAGGCGAGTCTCAGGCAGAGCCAGCCACTGGCCTCCTACCCCCCCGATCCTGGGGTGGGCAATCACTGAGTTTTGAAGGCCCCACCCCAAGACTTCCCCCACCCCTCCTTGTGTACACAGAAGAGTCTGATGACCCAGCCCTTGAAAAACAAGCATTTGTGTTTATTAACCAAGAGGAGGGAAGTCAGAGCAGTGCAGACTCCTACCAGTCCTTTCTGTAGTCTACCCACCTAGGCCCAGGCTGGCACGCCCCTTGAAAAATGTGGATAGGCCACTCCTTCCTACCCCCACCCCAGGGTGAGTTCCCAGGGAACCAAGGCCCACTGGGTAAGGAAGAGGAAGTCAGTAAAGGACAGAGGCCAAGGAAGGAAGAAAGAAACAGAGCTGCTGGGTAGACAGCTCTGGTGAGATCCCTTGGTCCCTCACTCTCAGTGGGAAGGGCTAAGTGCCCCAAATCCAAACCTACAAGCAGGGGTCCATCCACGTCAAAACCCCACATGTGAGGCGTAGGCGGTAGTCCAAGGTCAAGAGCCAACTCTCTCCGGGTCAGTCCTTGTCAGACGGATGCTGGTCCAGACTCTGAGGCTTTGCCTCTATAGCAAGTTCACATGAGGCAGCAGCTTCTGGTCTGCCCCAAGCCAGGGAATGGATGCAGGAGAGGTCAAGGGGCCTATGGCTTCTCTAAGATCTGTCCCGTGGCGAATGTCGAGTCCCATGGAGGCCTAGCCCTCAGCTGCTGGAGTCTCCCGCGCTTGTCGCAACCCATACAGCCATTTGATCACCCGGGCGTTGCGCTCTATCACTGACACACCATAGGGGACGCGCTCCCGAGCCAGCTCCTCGATGGTGGCAGAGCTGCGGCGGGAGCAGCCCCCCTCGGAGCTAGCCGGCCCAGCACTGGGCCCAGCCAGGGACACGATGTCTGAGTTGGCCCGGGCTAGGTGGGCCACACCCAATCCCCGTGCCTCCTCCTGGTCCAGGCCGCAGAAGTTAAAAAATCTCTCCAGGTCGGCTGCTGCCCGGGAGAAGCGCTCACTCAGGTCTGACTTGGAGCGTTGCAAACCTGGGGGCCGGGCCGGGCTAGAGGTGGCGGCAGTGCCTGGTGATGGGCAGGGCTGGGCAGGTGACGCCGGCAAGGGAAGGACATCCACTCGGCGGACTGCAGCAATACTGGGTGGTGGGCGTGGGGGGGTGGCTGGGGGAGCCTGGCGGGCCCCCTCTGACCGTCCGGGGGTACGGCTGGCCTCAGCAGGGGACACAGGACTATCACACAAGTTGATGAGGCTGCTCAGGATGTCCAGGTCCAGCTGGGGCCGGCGGCCGGGGCCAGGCAGGACTCGGCGGCAAGGCGTGAGCACCGTGCGGCGAGTTCCAGGGCTGAAGAGTGGTTGTTTGCACAGCAGGGGCTGCACAGGTTCCTGGCGGGTATTGGCCACATGCAGGCTCTTGACATACTTGGCCTTGTCGGCCTCCAGGCGCTCTACAGCACTAGGTTTCCGGGCTCCACAGTCTGCTGGCCGCTGTAGCTGGTAGCCGGGGACCTTGGTCTGTAGGCGGAAAGGTAGGGCGGGGGTGTCTCGGGCTCCCGGAGTCAGCGTGTCCACAGGCATGGCTGTTACATACCCCGAGGGCTTCTGTCTGAGGAGACTGGAGAAATGAGGAGACAGAGATCCAGGCGGAAAGCTGGCAGCTGGACACCGCAACGGCTGCGGCGGAGGAAAGAAAGAAAGGGGCAGAGCACACTCAGACAAAGGCTCAGCAAAGACTGAGAAAAGCTGAAGACGCCTTCCCCATTAAAAGGTAAAGGCCACGCCTCTGATTCACAGAGAGCCAATAAGCAGGCAGAAAGCACCCGCTCACGGGCCTGTGACTCCGCCCACCCCCCCTCCTTCTCCGAGGGCCCAGCCCAGCTGAGGCAGAGAGAAAAAAAAGGTGCCAAAGAAGAAAGACACGGGCAGCCTGTGCAGAAAAGATGGGACATGGCACATTTTAAAGGAAGCAAAGGGGGTTCCAGGCTGAGTGCTGGGCACCAGCCGGCTCAACTGTGAAGAGTGGGTCCTCTTCACAGTTCCATCTTGCAAATGCGTAAACTGAAGCCCAGGGAGGTGAGCTTGATTAAGCTAATTCAGCAAGTTGGTGGCTCTGCCCCTTGCCTCCAAGCAGGGAGGTGCTTGCGCAGGGGTCTTGGGGTTGAGTGACCAAGAGAAAGGGCTCCAACCCCACACCCCACCTGGAATGCCCACAGGAAGCCTGGTACCACCTCCACCCCACACTCACCCAGGCAGGAAGCTGCCCTGTGCCGCCCGCCTAGACATGCCAGGCCCCAGGCATAGCAGCAGAGCTTGTGGAGGAGGAGTGTAGAAAGTCCCCACCCCTGCCCCAATGGAGTCCAGACACCCATTAGCTTCCAGTATGAAATTCCAATGCCAGGCCCACAGCAATCCACGGATGCCTGTCAGGTGGAAACGTCAGCCCTGAGCTATGCTGCTCTGAGAGAAGCTGGAAATGCCCAAGATCACACAGCCCTGCTTAGGAGCAACCAGCAGACTCCGGATCTGCCAGCAGCAGTAGGACGGACACGCATAGGCAGGAGGGCCCACATCCGGATGCACAGGTCTCCACGTGATCACCTAAGCATCAGGGCCCAGTACCCCAGACCTCAGGCCACCCCTGACCTTTTTTCCAAGGAAGGGCTAGAGCCACAAAGTGCCCCCCGCAGTCCCCTGGAGATGGGCCAGAAGAAAACCCATAGACCAAGTCCTGAACCCTTTCTTGTGTAAAATGGGGGAAAGGGACTCTGTCTAGGCGATCCTCAAGAGGACCTGTAGCTCAGGCCGTCTAAACCTGTATTGTCTAATTCAACAGCCACTAGCCACACACGGCTACTCAGCCTTAACTTTAAATTTATAGTAAATACACACAATTCAGTTCCTGAATCACACTAGCCACATTTTAAGGGCTCAATAGTCACATGTGGCCAGTGGTCACTATACTAGACAGCACAGATTAGAGCATTTCCAGCCGTAGCAGAAAGCTATGTTGGACAGCCCCACCTAGACATCCAGAATGCCAGGAGGGAAGAGTCTGGATGGGGGAGGGGAGAGAGGAATCCGTCTTCTAGACATTTGACACCATCCTCTCCTGTAATCTTCCAACAAGTCTGTGATACAGGTCATTGTCACCTCATTTTTACAGATGGAGAAACTGGGATTCAAAGAAGTAACCAACCTAGGTCCCAGAGACAATAAATAAGACACAAATTCATATGAAGCCTGATTCACTTATCTAAAAAAAAACGAATAGTTTTACTCATTGTTGCTCACATTCTCCTAAAACAGCTCCATGAAGGGGGTGGGGGTGGGGGGGGTGTCCGTTTTGTTCACTGTATCTCAGTTTCAAGGTATTGCTCTTTACACATAATAGGCAGTCAATAAATATTTACTGACCTGAAATACCTATGGGGACCAAATGTAAGCAGGCAGACCAGGGATAAAATAGAGAGGGGCATACCCACCCTACTGTAGGCATATGGGTCCAAGATGGTAGGTATAGGATGTTCTAGGAAGCTGGGAACCCAGAATTGCATGGAAACTCTAGATTCTTAGCATATTTGATAATAATAATTTTAAAAACAGTGCATGGACAGGGCAAACAAAACATACCTGCAAACATATCTGCCCCCCGCCCCAGTCTGGCCCCCAGCCCCCAGTCTGAGATCTCTGCAGCAAAGGCAAGTTGACAATAGAACCTTGGGGGCTGTTGGCCCAGAGCCAGAGCTGCTCCCGAGTTAGAAGGGATGGAGTAGGTGGGAGAGAAAGGCTGCCCCACTCAGGGCCCACCCCCAAGGAGACGTCAGGAGGGAAGGGTCACAGGAAAGGCAGCCTTGCTGAGCCCTGTCAACGTAGCTAGACTCTGCCCTACCCCCGGGCCCCCGCCTCCCAAACCAGTCCAACCCGTTGGTGGCATTGGTTTCCTCCCGGGCACCATCCCGGGAAACAGAAGGAGGAAGGAGGTCAGATGGGCAGGGCTAGGGCAAACGTTCTGCGACACCCCCCCTCCACCCCCCACCCGGCTCGGGCCCCCACCCCCTCGGGCCGGACGTGCGGACCCCAGGGGCTCTTCCGGCGGCACCCGGACAGATGCTAGAAGCCAAACCCGGCTTTAGGGCCGCTGGCCGTCTCGCCCGGAGCTGGCCCCCTCGCCCGCTGTGCGCCTTGCGCAAGCAGCTGCGCCTCTTCCAGACTTGGTTTCCTTATGTGTGAAATGCTGTTAAAAATACACCTTCCTGATCCTCCAGGTCACCGTGAGGATCGAGCGATAAAAACAAGTCGAGGACTTTCCTCAGCACCTGTTAAAAAGGCGGCGCTGCATGAACTGGGCTCCTTGTTTTTATTATGAATTTGACCCAACTCCTGAGACCGCCCCTCTCGCAGGGGTCTCTAAGCATTCTCCAGAAGCGTCTGCCCGAGCCTAAGCGGCGGACAAAGGAGGCTAATCAGTGAACAAGACTCATTTCACCGGTGGGCAAAGCACGATGTGCGGTGGCTCCTGAAAGTTAAAGCCAGGGTCCCGGTCCCCGCGTGGGACTCGTGTCCTCTCTGAGGCCTCCTCTCATCGCCCAACGCCCCACCCACGGATTTCAAACATTACCCACAAATGACCGCAGAAGCGCCGGTCCCGGGCCCTTCTCATTGGCATCCCCGGGGCATGCAGCCTCACCTTGCTCACTCCCCACCGGCTTCCCTGGCGTCAGCCTCGAGGGGGAGTAGGGGGAGCACGGATCCCTGGTCTGGCTTTTGCCCTTCCCAACTGGGGGCAATCCTGGAGATTCCCAGCGGCGGCGTGCTCTGTGATTCTGTCTGCTCGCCTCCCCTCTCTGAGCCCGGGTTGTCCTGGCTCTTAAATGAGGGAGCTGATGGCCGATTCCTACAGCCTCGTCCAGCCCTGAAGGTGAGTCCCTGCCCGGTCCCCGCCTTCCCTGAGGAGGAGGGAGAGGTGCCCGGGCAGCCCCCGACCCCGGCCCCGTGCCCCCGGCTCCGGCCCGCACGTACCTGGCAGCGCCCTTGCCGCCGCTCTGCGCTGCTCCGGCCCGGCCCACCTGGGCTCAGGTAACACGCGTTTGCGCAACTTCCGGCGGCCGGCCCCGGGCAGGTGAACACGCCGGCCCAGGTATTACTCGAAAAGGGAGAACGAAAGCCAGGCAGCGGCCGGGACCCGATCCCAGCCGCCCCCGACCGACCCCAGGAAGTTCTTCCGAGAGCCAGGCCCACCTATCCCACAGCTGCACTGGCCCGCACATCTGGCACACAGAGTCTTAGTGGACAGCTCAGGCAACCGGACCCATCTTGGAGATGGAAAAACTGAGTCCCCCTTCCCACAGCCACAATGACCAGCAGTTAATGTATTAACTTTTCCTGGTGTTAATTAACCCATTTTAATCTTCCCAACAACCCCTACAAGGGGAGCTCTGTTATTATCCCCATTTGACTAATGGAAAACTGAGGCTAGGACAGGCTGAGTCAGTTGCCAAAGTCACCCTGGAGAGTCCAACCTGGGCACTTTCCCCCCAGATCAAGCCTTAATTAATGCCACTCCTTTCTAGCTGTGTGTCCCCAGGCAGGTTGCTGGACCTCTCTGGCCTTCCATTCTGTCAATAAAGGAAAGTCCTACCTTCCAGGCCAGGTCAGTGTGAGTTCTTAGAGCTTGAGAGTGCCTGCAGAAGCTTTGTGCAAGCTGTAAACATTAGTAAGGACAGCAATAACAGAAATAATAATAACTAGAATTTTTGAGTGCCAGACACTGTACTTATTTAAATCTCTGGACCGCCCTGGGAGGGAGGAACTATTTCATCCCCATTTTACAGATGAGGAGACTGTAGCCCTGCAGGAAGGAACTCCTGGGGGGGAGGTGATTGTCTCTTCTGCCAGCCCAAGCTCTATTATGTCACTTCAGGTGGGACATTTGATTAAGCCAGTTTCCACTGGGATTCTGAGGCCCAGAGAAGTAATTGCGCACTGGGCTCCGACCTGAGCCCCAGGGAGGTCAAAGAGGGCCCATTTCCATGTCTGTGCCTGGTAGGGGCTGCACCAGGGTTGGGGTGGAGGGCATGAGGGGACAGGAAGCGACTCAAGGAACAGCTCTCCTCCACCTGGGAGTGAGTCAGCCCTGAAGCCACTTCCAGCCCCTGGGCCCTGATTTTAGGGGGATAAGGCAGCCTGCTGGGTCCCTGCCTAGCCCTCTACTAAGGCAACAATGGGGAAGCATTAGGGGGAGTGGTTGTGCTCCGTTAGGGTCTAACAGTAGTAAAAGCAAGACAACAGTGACAATTTTTATTAAATGGGTAAGACCTCTTCCAAGTGCTTTCTTTGTACCTGGCATTTGTTCTAAGCTCTTTGTATGTGCTAACACATTTAATCCTCACACCTACACTATAAGGTAGATACTACTATTATGACCATTTTACAGCTGAGAAAACTGAGGCATGGAGAGGTGGGGCCACTTGCCTGAGGTCACAGCTGGTAAATGGCAGAGCCAGAACTTGAACGCGGGCCCGGGTCTGGGGAGCAGGGGTGTGGAGAAGATAGTCCTCAGTGTTGGGCTTTGGCCACTCACCGGGGAACTCCTAAGGAATCTATAGCCTCTCTCTCTGGGCCCCAGAGGGAGAAGCCACCTTAGGAATCACTCCCTGGCTATGGTTCTGGGTCTTGTTTCCTCAGCTATAAAATGAGGGCAATAATGGCAATGTCTTCCCAACAGAAATCAGATGTCATCACAGCTCTGCTTAAACCACCCCAGCCCCAGCCCCCAAGGCTCCCCATCTCCTTAGAATAAAATCCAAACTCTCCACTTGGCCCTCAGGCCCTCCAAGATCCAGTCCCCGCCCTCCTCTCCCACCTCATCTCCAGCTTTTCCTGCTCCAGCCATAGAGTCCTCCCTGCTGTTCCTGAGCACACCAAGGTCTTTCCTGCCTCAGGGCCTTTGCACCATCCTTTCTCTGCCTGGAACCTCTTCCCTCTTCGCCACTTCAGAGAGGCTTCCCTGACCACCCTGAGGCTCCTGCCAACTCTTTTACCCAGTTTTTTCCCTTCCAAACATTCATCCCACCCTGTCATTTTAGATATTCACTATCACTTGTTTCCTATCTCGCCCATTGGGCTAAGAACTCCATCGCACTCTTCCATATTTCCTTCCACCAGTGACAAAGCACAGGAGGAGATGCCATTGACCAAGGGGCAGGACTAAAACCCTTGGACTTTGAGCCCACCTCAAAGACCAAGGCCCCTCAGCACCAAGCCTCCTCCCAACCCCCAACCCTGACGCAGGCCTTCCCCGACCTGTCCCACTCCTCCTCCAGCCTCCAGGAGCCCCTATTCAAGCTGGAATCCACACAGCTCTAGCTGAGCCCTGTCCGTCCTCCAAAGCTGCCAGCACACACTGGGTCCACGGCTGGCAATGCCCTTTTCCACTCCAGCGCCCTGGCCACCCCTGTAGCATGGACTCTAGGACCAACCTGAGTGAGTTCAAACCCAGCTCCACCAGTGATTAGCTCTGAAACTTGGGTAAGATACTTAACTTCTCCATGCTTTGGTTTCCCCAGCTGTAAAACAGGATCCCTAACAGTGCCTCCCTCCCAGTGTGAGGCCTGTACATGACAAGCGCCACCAAAATGTGCGCTGTGATAACTATTCAACCAAACAGATGCTCCAATGCCCAGCTCCTGGGTGAGCTCGTCATCAGCCCAGACTGAATGTTGACCCCTTCTCTCAGAGGTTACAAATCTAAGAATGCAGACTCACTTGAGTAGATATTTCTCCAAAAGAAGGTATACAAATGGCCAATAAGTACAAGAAAAGGTGCTCAGCATCACTTATCATTAGGGAAATGCAAATCAAAACCAGAATGAGATACCATATCACACCCATAAGACAGCCATTATCAAACACACAAATGGGGCTTCCCTGGTGGCACAGTGGTTGAGAGTCCGCCTGCCGATGCAGGGGACACGAGTTCGCGCCCCGGTCCGGGAGGATCCCACATGCCGCCAAGAGGCTGGGCCCGTGAGCCATGGCTGCTGAGCCTGCGCGTCCGGAGCCAGGCCCACGTACCGCAAAAAAAAAAAAAAAAAAAAAATACAAACAAAACCAGAAAATAACAAGTGTTGATGAGGATGAGGAGAAATTAGAAACCTTGTGCACTGTTGGGAATATAAAATGGCGCAGCCACTGTGGAAACAGTGTGGCGGTTAGGCAAAATTTTTTAATAGAATTACTATAGGATCCAGCAATTCTACTTCTGGGTATATGCCCCAAAGAACTGAAAGCAGGGACTTGAACAGATATTTGTACACCAGTGTTCATAGTAGCATTATTCACAATAGCCAAAAGGTGGAAACAACCCAAGTGTCCACTGACAGATAAATAAACAAACATGGATGAAACTTAAAGTCATTATGCTAAGTGAAATAAGCCAGTCACAAAAGAACAAATACTGTATGATTCCACTTATATGATGTACCTCGAGTGGTCAAATTCATAGAGGCAGAAGGTAGAAAGGTGATTGCCAGGGGCTGGAGGGAGAAGAGAATGAGGAATTACTACTGTTCAATGGGTATGGAGTTTCCATTAGTGATGGTTGCACAACAATGTGAATGAACTTCATGCCACTAGACTGTACACTTAAAAATGGTTAAAATGGTAAATTGTATTTTATATACATTAAAAAAAAAAAGAAAAAAAAGAGGGTACAGAGTCTAGAGCCAGATTCCCTGGATTCCAATTCCAGCTCTAGGTGCAAGTTATTAAACATCTCTTGTGCTCAGTTTCCCTTCATAAGGAGGAAATAACGGCAGTAATAACCACCATACATCATAGAATTGAGAGAATTAAAGGAGTTCATACTTGTAAAGTACTTAGCACACGGTAAGGGCTCAAGAGGTGTCGGGGATTTCTATTTTTTGCTAAGGGGGCAGGAGGTGTGGTTTCTGATGTTTTTCATTTTCATGACATTGTGCTCTCCCACCTCACCCCTCCCTTCCACCTGCTTCTCATTTTATTCAGCAGGAGCTCAGCCCAGACTTGGGCAGAGACAGGGAGGCCCTCTCCTGCCCCAGAGGGATTCAGGAAGGCTCCTGGCAGCAGAGACAGCCAGCCAGTAGGACAACCCAGCTCGATTTCAGCCCAGCTGTCAGGGTCAGAGACACCCAGCTGGGCATCCTCCAGGGCCACACCAGACCCCACACTATTTCTAGAATTTTCCCAGATGCTCGTGCCCTGGCTTGCCTGGAGTCAGCCTTGCCCGGGTCAACCTTGCACAGACCTTAGGAAGGGAGAGGCAAACAGGCTGTGCGAGGGGTGTGGGTGCAGCCACCTAAGGCAGGGATCTACTGTTTGGCCCACGACCTCACACCTCCACCAACTCAATCCGCTGGGCCTCAGGTTTGCACCTGAGCTTGCAAAATGAGGACAAAGGGACTTGCAGTGGAAACTAAGAGAGATACCACATGCAAAGCCTTAGGGAAGGGCCTGGCACACAGGATAAGGTAGGGAAGGTGGGGTTGGGACAGACCCACAACCTAGCCCACTTCCTGGCCCAGACTGCCCCCTGCCTGGGCCTGAGCTCACCATCATGGCTTCTTTTCTCGGCCCAGGGAAATGAAGAAACTAGCCCAAAGTCACGAGCAAGTTAATGACAGATCACAGACAGGGCAGTGGCCTCATGATTAGATAAATAATCTAAAATACATACATATATATTTTTTTCAACCAGATGATACATGTGCATGGCTCAAAGTTCAAAAGCTATAAAGGGAATGAAGTTTAAAAAAAAAAAAAACTCCCTCCATTCCTATCCCCAGCCACCCAGTTCCCCTCCCTGCAGGAATCGTTGTGATCAAACAGTTGTATGTCCTTCCACGGAGATTTTAGGCACATGCAAGCAATAATGGACATATATTCTTTCTATTTTTTATGCATATAGCAACATGCTCTGTGCACTGTTTTCGTCTTTCACTGAATAATATATGTTGTTCTTAATAATATGTGTTATTAACATATATTATGTTATTAATAAACTTAATATATGTTGTGCTACATCAGTACATGAGTACATAAAGAGCCCATCAGCCCCTACCGATGGCCACTGAGCGTGTGTATCTAGTCTCTATTACAAACCACACTGCAGCCTCACTGTGCCTACGTCATTCTGCCTAGAAGTGGGACAGCTAGGTCAGGGGGATGCATGTGTAATTGTGACAGAGATGGGGACTGTGCTCCATGGAGGCCATACCAGTTGGTCTCCCACCAGCAGAACACAGAGCAAATGATCAATGTTAGCTTTAGTCATTTGATTACTGGGGCTTTGGGTACCCCTCAATTTTGCACTGGAGGCAACTACCTCACTTGCCTCACCCTAGCCCCTCCCTGTATCACATTCCAGTCAGGGAAGATAATAAACTCGCTAATAAGTGAAATTATACGACATCAGATGGGGTAAATGCTACTGAGAAAAACAAAATAGACAAGGTGGAGGGCAGGGCATATGAAGGCAGTAAATATCTGTTGAAAGAATGAAGAAAAGACTTGTTTTCTTTCTGATCTCCCAGAGCTCGTCTACCCAAAGCCAGGAGACGGCTTTGGAGGAGAGAGGGTAAGTAACTCCCCTTGAAGAGATTCAAGACTCCCAGATGCTACAATTCTGAGTGTCTAGAATTCTAAGATGGAAGCCAGATAGACTGGGAACCAGCCCCAGAGTTGCCAAGTCTGACCATGTGACTTTGAGCAAGGGGCTTAACTTCTTAGAACCTCAGTTTCCCCACCTACAAAATGAAAACAACAATAGCAACCTGTGGGTGGGCGCTCCCCAGGAAGCAAGGCCTGGTGTAGGTCAGATGCTCTACCAGGAGGGGTCCCGGGCCCACCCCCAACTCCAAAGTCTCTGGTGACTAGTATCTTCCGTTGAGGGTGTGCCTCTACCCTTTCCCCCAACCTGGAGTAGATTCCCAAGAGTCCTACAGCCAAAGGTCCAAGAGTCCAGGGCCAAACCATCAGCTGCTCACCTGGCACCTAGCTCAGAAATGTCAGTCCTGCCCGATCCCCCCAGCTCTTCTTTCTGAGAGGGACAGCACTGTAATTCAGAGCCCCGTAAGCGGAAGGATCCCAAGTAAGCCCTAAATCCACCCGCTGGCTTTCCGGGGAAGTGAAGACAGATGCCCTGCAGGAGACCCCAGGACGCTGTGGCGAAGAGGCAGCCGGGAGGGGATGCTGCCTGAGCTCTACTGGCCATGTTCCGGTTGATCAGAGGCTAAGAAAGTGACCACCGGTTACCCGTCTGGGTTTCTCAAGGTAAATCTAGATCTACCTAGACTAGAGGCTGAGAGATGGAGCAGAAGGACCTGAATCGGCTTCTCTGCCAGACTTCGCCTGAGCAGGACACTTGCCTTCCTGAGCCTCAGCGTTCTCATCTGTGAAATGGGGTACCACAACCTCTCCGCTGGTACCACTCATGGAGGACGCGCACCGCAGGCGCCCGGTGAATGGAGACCCCCTAGTCCCGGGCTCGCGCCCCGGACCACCCGTACCCTCACCTGGAGCCCACGCTAGGCGAGTCCGGCTCCTCCAGAGCGGGTCTTGAGGAGGCTGACAGCTCGGACCCAGGCGGGGAATGGCCGCGCCCAACGCGGCTCGGGAGGCCTCAGCCCCACGTGAGGACCCGCGGGGCCTCTTCGGAGCTGTCCTCCTTAACTGAGATAAGCCGGGGGACCTGACTGTCCCAAGGCCCCCAACAGAGCGAAGGTCCTGGGGCGCAGGGGAAGGGGAAGTGAGCGCGCCGCCCCACTCCCACCCCCGACACCGGAATGGTTTGCCCTGGAAATCCTGATTGGTTTCTCTCTTCCGTTCGAACGCCGCGCGGCCCGCGTTGCCAGGCGACCGCTTAGCTTCGGCAGGGCAAGGAAGCACCCCGGCTCCGCAGCCCCTCCCGGCCGCTCACCTCCCCCGTGGCCTCAGATTCTTCCGGCAGCCTTTTCAGCTCAGGCACCTAATTCTTTTCCTTGCTCACCCGGGACTTTCTCTTGGTCCCCAGCTGGTTCCTAGTCCCGACTTCAGCTAACGCGCTGTGTGAGGCAGTGCAAGCCCATTTCCCTCTCTGTTCCCCTCACTGCACAATGATGAGTGGGTTAGCGTTAAGATGTGCATGCCCAGCAGTCCCGAAATTTACTAAGGAAATAACCAAAAATGTGAGCAAAGATTAATATAGTCCAGCGTTATTTATCATAGCAAAATAATGGAAATAAATTCAGTGCTCAGTGAATGGAGATTGGTTATATAAATCCATCCTGCAGAAGAACTGAGTTTTTTACATACCAGTTAGCTTTGCATGACAAAACTCTTGTCAGTGCTCATGGCATAACCCTCTGAGATAGGTACCTTTAATTATCCCCACTTTCTGATGAGGAATATTATGCAGTCATTAAAAATGATGCGGTTAAAATACACTTAAAGGGCTTCCCTGGTGGCACAGTGGTTGAGAGTCCACCTGCCGATGCAGGGGACACGGGTTCATGCCCCGGTCCGGGAAGATCCCACA
This sequence comes from Stenella coeruleoalba, assembly GCF_951394435.1. NCBI lineage: Eukaryota > Metazoa > Chordata > Mammalia > Artiodactyla > Delphinidae > Stenella > Stenella coeruleoalba. Next base: position 27,569,250 of record NC_137161.1, on the reverse strand, counting down.
TGCCGTGGAGCGGCTGGGCCCGTGAGCCATGGCCACTGAGCCTGCGTGTCCGGAGCCTGTGCTCCACAACGGGAGAGGCCACAACAGTGAGAGGCCCGCGTACCGCAAAATATATATATATATACACTTAAAGTATGGGGAAAACACTAAGAAAGTATTAAATTTTTTAAAAGTATGTTTCAAAGAACTATGTACAACATAAATATGCATTAAATACATAATGGTAATATCACAATGTGATATTACCATTGTATAAATGTGTATTACCATTGTATAAATGTATTATACAATGTATAATGTATTATACAATTATACAATGTATTATGTATTATACAATTATACAATGTATTATACAATGTATTATACACTGTGTAATGTATTATACAATTATACAATGTATGAATGCATTATAAATAACAGCAGTTAATTTCTTCTTTCTGCTTGTATGAATTTTCCAAGTTTCCAATAGTTAAACCAGTCAAGAGAAAAAAAATACATGTTTTTAAAGAGGATTAGAAAAATTAACTCTCACACCTCTTCCAGATGAGCAAAAGTTTTAGGTGTGAGTCACTGTTTGGGTGTAGGGCATTGCTCAGTTTGGACTCAGCCTCTTTCTATCCCAGATGGTGTTTTTCATTCTCTGATTGAATTGTCAGTGACTGAGCACTGACTGTGTACATGCCTTGGACAGGTGGGGGAGGAGGCCTAATAATAAACCAATAGCTAACAATGACTGCATGTTCCGGCATGGGCACCAACTAACCATATCAGAACAGATACTATCATAAACAGGGAGTCTGTGAGGACCAGCTAAATATCAAATCTGGCACTAACTATGCCCTCTGCTAGATTGTGCTCAAATGTACCCACATTTTCTCATTTGCCTTCATTACTGTCTGAGGAGAGAGATTCTATTAATATGCCTATTTTATAGATGAGAAGACTAAGGTCTGTCTGGATCCAGCAGGAGTCCTCTCAGCCATTCTGTTATATTACCGTGTAACTGCAGTTTGACAGTTGCAGTGAGGAGAGGGTCTGTGATCCTAAAAGACAGAGAGAAAACTGAGTAGGAGCAGGTCCAGACTTTGTACTTCCTGGGGCTTAAACAATTTAGGGAGTGTTATTTAAGAAAAGGACTACAAAATTACAGATATAAAATTAGGTAATAAAGTGGTGATTTGGTTATAAAGATAAAAGAAACCTCAACAAATGACAAATTCTACAAAGATTACGAAGTCCAGAAAAATAACATTATTTTTGTGAATTACCTGTTTGACATACCTCCATAAAACTTGCCATAAACAAGCTTCCGGTTCCATGTATACATTCCAAACTTCTCCTCTACTACCTCATACTGGTGGTATTGGACACTGTAGGACCATCCATGTATATGGAGCTACGACGTCTGACTCTGCACTTTCATGTCACAGTGCCAGGTGAGTCAGCTCAGTGTGCCAGGTAGGGGTATTCCTGGAAGCCATTCCTCTACTAGGGCAGTTGGCAATAATTATCTACTCACAAAAGTGACTGGAAACAACATAAATAAAACCACTAAACCCAAATTAAATGTCAAGGTCCTCTTAGCCAGATCCCCAAAATGCTCACACTCACTCCAACATCAGCTGACACAAGGGGAAGTCGGAATGGAAGGAGACGGTGGTATAAACAGAATGAGGTTAAATTACCTCACTTTGGAAAATTTTAAAAAGCATATGACCATATGAACACATTGCTAGAGTGCCTCTCAGACGTCGGCTTCCCTGTCATTAAAACAGGAATGACAACAATGGTGTCATGGTCTAATTTTTCTCTGAAAGGTATAGTTTTAATCAGGAGCTGGGAGATATTTGAGATGCCTGGATAAAGGCCCTGCTGACCCTTGCATCTTCAAAGCTTGCCTCTGCCCTGTATGCCCTGGAGCTTAAAACAAACAACACCAAAACCCTGAGCCTCATTCCCAGATTAAGAAAGTGAGGCAAACAGAGGGCAGAAGGAACTTCCCCCGGATTCCAAATTAGGCCACACAAAGAGAGATTATTTGGACACACTCAGATTCCAGGACGCTGAGCATCTTCACGTGCCAACAACATACTGGTAACAACCTGTATTTCAACCCGTGTCCCCTGCATCGTCAGGCGGACTCTCAACCACTGCGCCACCAGGGAAGCCCCCTTATGCCTTATCTTGACCCAGTACGTGAGCAACAGTAACATCTTGCCCTGTACACAGGCCTGTGGCGGCTTTGTTGCCTCCTCCAGCAACCAGACCTTGGCAGTGTTTTTTTTTTTTTAATTGGGGATAGTTGCTTTACAATGTTGTTAGTTTCTGCTGTACAGCGAAGTGAAGCAGCTATATGTATACATATATTCCTTCTTTTTTGGTTTTCCTCCCCATTTAGGTCACCACAGAGCACTGAGTAGAGCTCCCTGTGCTATACAGCAGGTTCTCATTAGTTATCTATTTTATGCATATTAGTGTATATATGTCAATCCCAATCTCCCAATCTCATTCCATGCCCCCTTTTCCCCCCTTGGTGTCCATATGTTTGTTCTCTATATCTGTGTCTCTATTTCTGCCTTGCAAACAGGCAAATGGCAAATCTGTACCATTTTTCTAGATTTCACATACATGTGTTAATATACAATATTTGTTTTTCTTTTTCTGCCTTACTTCACTGTGTATGACAGTCTCTAGGTCCATCCACGTCTCTATAAATGACCCAATTTCATTCCTTTTTATGGCTGAGTAATATTCCATTGTATATATGTACCCCATCTTCTTTATCCATTCATCTGTTGATGGACATTTATGTTGCCTCCAATGATCTGCCTATTGTAAATAGTGCTGCAATGAACATTGGGGTGCATGTGTCTTTCTGAATTATGGTTTTCTCAGGGTGTATGCTTGGCAGTGTTTTCTTCACTCAGCTTGAAACCAAGATGAAATCAGCCTCAGATGTCAATTCCCTATCTTCTGTGCACCCCATGGCTGTATTTTGTTTTGTTTCATTTAATTCAAAGGGTGTTCTCTTCATACACATTTCCTTGTATCTGAATTCCTCTGGAAGGACTCACCAGAAACTGGTCCTAGTGGTGGCTACTGGGCTGACTGGGGAACAGGGGAAAGAGAAAAGCTTTTTAGAAAGTATTTTTTAAACCTTTTGGATTTTGTACCTTATAAACATATTATCTATTTAAAAAAATAAACAACACTTTTAAGGATATTCTATGAGAGAACAGAATAAGGTAGTGAATTAAAAGAAAACTCAGCCCAAATATGTCCCTCCCAACACGGCAGCTGAGAGAGTCAATTGAGATGTTCTTTCTGGAGGGCAAGAGTCGCTTTTCTCAAAAAATTTCGAGAAATTTTGTGCTGTGTCAATAGTCCTGTATTCTGATCTAGCAACTGTTTCTAAAAAGAAACTGACCCTAACCAAATAACGAAAGAGATTCAGAAAGATTTAACAACAATAATATTTACTATAGCATTGCTATTAATGCCCCTCCCCCCCAAAAAATAACCTAATTTTCTGGCCACAGGGCAATGCATGGTGAATGGGACTGGACCAGAATACCATACAGCCATTCAAAATGATGTTTTTGAAGGATATTAAGTGATATGGAAAGATTTTTAAAATATTCTCTCAATTAATTTATTTGTTGCAGAAATATTTTTGAGCACCTACTATGTAGATGCAAGCACTTCTTTCTAAGCCTAAGTTTCCTCACCTGGAAAACAGGTGTTAACCATGCCTACCTCCCAGGTTTATCAGAGGCATGATACCCTGACTGACCCTCTATACCCTATGGCTGTTGTTTCTGCTACTGTTCTTATGAGGTTGTTTGATAGTACAAGCTCTTGAGGCAGCGTGTCCCCAGGCATCATCACTCCGTGCCCAAACCCTCCAAAGGCTCCCCAACAAGCTTTGAATACGGGGGCCTTGGGAAGCTGATCCCTGTCAACCCCATGTCCTACCACCTTCCCCCTCAGCCCATCTTGCTCCAGCCACTGACCCTCCTGTTGTTTCTCAAATACACCAAGCACCCTCCTGCCTCAGGGCCTTTGCACATGCTGTTCCCACTGCCTGGGCATCTCTTCCCCAAGACACAGCTGCCTCCTCACGTCCTTCCAGTCTCTGCTCAGTGTCATCCTCCCAGGGAAAACCCTCATCCTCCCCCCACCCCATCATTCACATTTCTTTTCACAGCTCTCCAACCTCCTGACATTCAGTGTGTTCCTGTGTCTGGGTCTCCTCTACCAACTGTGAGCTCCCAGAAGGCAGGGTCCACACTTCTTTGCCCACTTTTCCTGCAGTTAGAGATTGGCAACGCACTTAACCATAGTAAAGACTCTGAGAAGGCCTGGAGCAGAAACTCCTCTTTCTCTTTGCTTCCTCCATTGTTTCCCAAACATACTCAACCCTGAAGTCCTATGTCCTCAGAACACTTCCTAAACAGCCCACAGGAACAGTGAAAACACCATCTATAGAAGGTGCGTCTCCAGGATGTGACAAGGGGCCCTTCCTCCTCTGCCAGTGCCTCGCTTAAAGTACAGGCTGCTTCCCCTGGGACCAGATTTCCCAGACCCAGGAACTGTCCTCAGTCTCCAGTCCCCACCACACATGCCTCTCAACTACCGCAGTGCCTCCAGGGGGCCAGGTTCCACCTGCCAAAGAATCAGGCCCAGCTGCCAGTGGGGATATTCCAGGACACATCCTGCTGGCCCTTCCTATCTCTGAGCCTCAATTTCTCCATCTGTACAATGGAGGTAGTAACATTCAACTTGAGTGGACTCAGAAAGGTGCCCTGAATACACAACCCAAGCGAGATTCTGGGTTTCCGTCCTTAGAAAGGATTTGATTCTAAACTAGGCAGGATCAGAGCAACCACAGAGCCATGAGACCATGGGGCCCCAGTGCCCCTGGATTCCCAGGAAGAAACAGCCAGGAGACGCAGCAGGGGAGAGCTCAGCTCAGGAGGAACACCCGGAGAGCCCAGCCCTCGCAGCCTCTACTCTCCCACCCCCAGCCCTGTGCAGCCCAACCTAGCAACATCCGGCTGCTTGGAGCTGTGCCCACCAGCCACCCTGATGTTCCCCTGTGTGCCCAACACCTGCAATGCTCTTCCTGGCTCACTCCGCCTTGTCCCGTGGAAGTCACTTCCTGGAGCTTTTCCTGACCCCCTCCCCGGCTGAGCTGGGAGACCTTTTTCCGAGTCTCCTGGATTTTTCCCGATGTATCAGGTTGTGTATCAGATTGTGTTGCATGTCCATTTACAGGTCCACTCTCCCCACGAAGGCAACAGTGAGCGCTAGGGGTGGCAGGGACTGGCCTGCTCCTCTCGCACACCCCAGGATCCAGCCCAGTGTACACAGCAGGCACTCAATTAATATTTGAGAACAGAACTGAGAAACAGCCTGTCCACTGCTCCCATACATCTCCCATCCTCTCTGCTTCTCTCCTCCCAAGGGCCTTCCAGAGGGGTGACCGGTGCAGGTCGGGGGCCCTGATGGACATGTGTTCAAATGCTGGTTCCACATTCTCTTGGCTGTGTGATCCTGGAAAAGTGGCTCCACCTCTCTGAGCTACATCTCCACCACTACAAACTGGGAATGGTGATATCGCTTCACAAGGATGTTATGAAAGTCAAATGAGATAATGGGAACCAAGCATTCTGCACGGGACTTGTCACATATGGTAAGTGATCAACAAACCTCATGATTACTACCACTACTACTATTGGAATTACTGTTATGGGTCAGAGTGAAATTCTGGTTCCACTAAAAAGTTTCTGGCTTGCATCCTGGGCTGTTCCATCAGAGTAAAACCCAACAGTGAGGAAAGCTCACTGTGGACAGGTCTGTGGCCCCTTTCTATTGTGTCGGGGAGGGAGATTGGACGCAGAGTCTGTTCTTTTCAACCCCTTGCCCCAGCAAGGGTTGAGAGTGAAGCCAGCACCTGCACAGAGATAGGAAACCTGGGACCCCTGCTCTGACACTACAGTGACCCTCCCAGCTGGGAGTCTCCTGACCTTGCAGGCTTCGGGCTTTTATCAGGTAAATGGAGATGATGATAGCTCCCAGGACATAGCATCTGAGAAAGGGCTTGGCAAGTATAACGACAGGGCTGAGCTGTCCAGGTGGGACTGTTATCACTGAGCTGCTGCTGGGGCTGAGCGTGCCTCTGCCTCTCCATCTTTCTGAGGCTCAGCTTTCTGTCTGGACAATTAGGAGATGGCAGCTCCTTGTTTGGAGGCCCCTGCAGACCTCCCTCCTTGACTTCCTCTTGTCTTGTTTCAAGATGTATTCACTCATTCAACAAATATTATCTGAGCCCCTGGTCTGTGCCAATTACTAGGAAGAGAGATGAAAACACAAGGAGTTACATGCTAGTGAGGGAGACAGAACAATAGATGAGCAAGTGAACCAAGAAATGAGAAATGTTATAAATAAAAATAAAGCAAAGTAAGGAAACAGGCACGAAAGAGAAGAGGCTGCTTTATATAGCATGGTCAGGGAGGCCTCTCCTCCGAGGTGAGACACAAAGGGTAAGAAAGAGGCAGCCACGTGGAAATCAAGAGGAAGGATGAGAGGGAGCAGCGTGTGCAAAGGGCCTGGGGTAAGAATGAGCTTAGTGCCTTTGAGCCAAAAAGCCAGTGGCTAGAGTGCAGGCAGAGAAAGAGACTGATGTTAAATTGCTGAGAGTCTGTAGGCCACAGAGGGGAGTTTCTATTTTAAACATAAAGAGCAGCAGTTTAAGGTCAAGACTGGGAATTCTGGGGTCAGCCAGGCATGGTTCCAATCCCAGCTCTACCACCCACTAGCTACCTGACTTGGGAAAGTTCCTTAAACTCTGAACTTTCCGTTTCCTCATCTGTAATCAGAAGAATAATTTCACCTACATTGTAAGGTGTTACCTTGAGTACCCAAGATGATGACAGCAAAACCTGGCCAGAGTGTGGCTCAATAAAAGGATGCTATGCTAATGACAATACCAGAGATTATACAGCACAGTCACGGGGGCTCCCGATAGATCTCCTCAAATCCTGGCAGAGAGCACACGGGCTTGGGTCCTGGAGCCAGGAAGCCAGCTGCACCAGGTGCCGGCACAAACAACTAGGGCATCCAACAGTCTTCTGGGGGGAGGGGGGAGGTGGGCCGCTGAGGGAAGTAGGGGAGGGGGCAGACAAACCTGAGGATCAGGGGGGATTTGGTCCCAGCTGAGCTCCATCAGCTCTCCACTCCCAAATCCTTCGGGTTTCAGGAGTGCGGACAAGTTCTGAACCTGAAAATCCCAGAATTTTTAAATCCTGAGGTCATCAAATCCTTAGAATCCCTTCAGTCTAAAACCCTAGACGCCCATCATGTTCATCCCTTAGACTGTGATAGTGAAATGGTCCTTAGGCCATCAGCTGACAGACACCAGGGCAAGTCAGAGTGGAAAGAGATGATAGTCAGGGTCCTACTATATAGCACAGGGAACTATACTCAATATCATGTAATAACCTATAATAGGAAAGAGCCTAAAAAGGAATATATATATATATATAAAACTGAATCACTTTGTGTTACACCTGAAACCAACACAATCTTGTAAATCAACTATACTTCAATAAAAAATATTTTAAAAAGTACAATACCCTAAAAAATAAAAGAGAAAGAAAGAGATGGTGGTTTTCACTGTGAGGTTAAAAATCAAACCCAATGTTTCCCACAGTAGGAGAAAAGAGGGATAACTATTTTTAATTAGATGTACCCAATAAATCCTCTAGGGCAGCACTGTCTGCTAGAACGTTCTATGTGGGTGAAATGTTCTATATTTGTCCTGTAGAGTAGCCACTAGCCACACATGGATATTGAGACCTTGAAATGTTATTAAGCACAACTGAGGAACTGAATTTTACATTTTATTGAATTTTAATTAATTTAAATGAAAATAACCACACAAGGCTAGCGGCTATTGTACTCAATAGCATAGCTCTAGAGTCAAAGTTACTCCTCTTCTCCTCCCTTGCACCAAGTCTGGTTACCTCAAGGAAGTAAATGTGCCTGGCTTCTTTTACGTGAAGGTAGACTAGAATTTAATAACACCGTTTTGTTCCTATTCCATTATATTTTCCCCAGTATTTTTCTAATTGTGACAAATGATACTCCACCCAATCCCACCTCTGCAATGTGGGGGAAACCAAGGCCCAGAAAGGGGAGGTGACTAGCCCGGATCACACTGATCAGGCGACAGAAGCAAGAGGACGCCTGTGCGGACCAGGACAGATGGTGGAGGCTGGGAGGGGAGGCTTGCGTCCCCTCAGGGCTCGGGGGTCTCCCCTCCCCAACCCTACAGCCTGTGAGCCCGGAAGGTCAGAGGCTGGGCCTGACAGATGGGATTTTGCAGGGGAAGAGTGTTCTGAGAGTGAGGGGCCTTTGTCCTCCTAGTGTTCCAACCCCAGATGGCAGGGCCAGGCCAGAGTGCAGCTGGGGGGGAGTAGAGCCCCTCTAGAACTGGAAGGTCGTGGCCCCAGAGACAGAATCTTTGTGGAAACTTAACACCCAAGACCCTCCACCTAAGGGCCTGGAGCAGGCCTTTTCAGCTTTCAACTTGACCTCTCTATTCTATATGCAAATCAGATGCAAATGAGCCTGCGGTGCTACCCCCACCTCCCTTTCTCTATTGCTGGGGCCCAACTCTCAGGTCCAGACACTGCAAGCCCCAGGCCCATTCTCAGCACAGATTCCTCAGACTCCTCACCCTGAGGATGGGAACAAAATGGGCTCATCTGTCCCATCTATGCCTGGACCCTGCTTCAGACTCTGGGCCACTCCTGCCCTCTCTCCCCACATCCATCTTCCACCAAGTGCAGGCAGATCTTTTAAAAATATCAATCAATATTACAAAACTATAGCAATCAAAACAGTATGTTACTGGTATAAAAACAATCGAGGGCCCAGAAATAAACCCATGCATATATGGTCAACTAATACTTGACAAAGGAACCAAGAATGCTCAATGAGGAAAAGATAGTCTCTTCAATAAATAGTGTTTGGAAAAGTGGATATCCACATGCAAACAATGCAATTGGACCCCTATCTTACAACACTCAAAATATTAACTGGAAATGGATTAAAAACTTAAACCTAAGATCTGAAACTGTAAAACTCCTACAAGAAAACATGAGTATAAAATGCCTCGACACTGGTTTTGGCAATATTTTAGATATGACACCAAAAGCACACAACAAAAGCAAAAATCAACAACTAGGACTACATCAAACCAAAAAGCTTCTGTACAGCAAAAGAAACAATTAACAGGACTTCCTGGTGGCGCAGTGGTTAAGAATCCACCTGCCAATGCAGGGGACACGGGTTTGAGCCCTGGTCCAGGAAGATCCCACATACCACAGAGCAACTTAGCTCGTATACCACAACTACTGAGCCTGTGCTCTAGAGCCCGCAAGCCACAACTACTGAGCCCACATGCCACAACTACTGAAGCCTGCGCACCTAGAGCCCATGCTCTGCAACAAGAGAAGCCCCTGCTGGCTGCAACTAGAGAAAGCCTGCATGCAGCAACCAAGACCCAATGTAGCCAAAAATTAAATAAATAAATTTATTTTTTAAAAAAGAAGAAACAATTAACAAAATAAAAAGGCAACCTAAAGGATAGGAGAAAATATTTGCAAATCATATATCTGATAAGTGATTGATCCTTTAAAGTACTTTTTTTTTTTTTTTGACTGTGTTGCGTCTTCATTGCTGCTCACAGGCTTCCTCTAGTTGCGTTGAGCAGGGGGGCCACTCTTCATTGCGGTGCACGGGCTTCAAGGGATTGATCCCTGAATAGACATTTCTCCAAGGAAGACATACAAATGGCCAACAGGTACATGAAAAGGTACTCAACATCACTAATCATCAGGGAAATGCAAGTCAAAACCACAGAGATATCACCTCACACGTGTCAGAATGATTGTCATCAAAAAGACAAGAGATTTAAAAAAAAAAAAAAGACAAGAGATAACAAGTGTTGGTGAGGATGTGGAGAAAGGGAAACCATTGTGCACTACTGGTGGGAAGGTAAACTGGCACAACCACTCTGGAAAGCAGTATGGAAGTTTCTCAAAAAATTAAAAATAGAACTACCATGCCAGCAATTCCACTCCCAAGTAGAGCCCCAAAGGAAATGAAATCACTATCTCAAGGAGATTTCTGCACCCCCATATTCATTGTAGCATTATTTACAATAGCCAAAACATGGAAACAATGTGTCTATCAACAGATTAATGGAGAAAGAAAATGTAAAAATATATATATATATGTACATGAATGAATGAAGGACCAAATGCCCATTCTGAAACCCCCGAAGAGGCAAAGAGATTGGTATGAGAAATGCAATGATAATCATTTGTTCATTCAACAAATTTACTGAGATCCTACTATGTGCCAGGCACTGAGGTGGCGGCTGGGAATACAGTGGTGAACAAGACAGAAGCTCTCTGCTTTCCATGCCCATAGCCAGTGGGGGAGACAGAGAAGGCACAGGGATTACAGTTGTGAGTGATCACGACAGCTGTGGGATCCAGACGAGGGGGCAGGGCAGGCTTCTAGAAGGAAGTCATGTCTGGGCTGCAGCCCAGAGAGTGAGCAGGAAGACTGAGCCAGAGCACAGGAGGGGAACAGAGAAAGAGGTATGGAGCTGGAAGAGATGGGAAGCCAGGGCACGAAGGGCACGCAGGTCCTCAGGATCCCTGGCAGGAGCGGGGGAGGGGTGGGGTGGAAGGCCTGTCCTGGCGTCACTATTTCCCCAGCTTTACAGACAGAAACACAGAGGCCCAAATCAGAGCAGGGACAGATCCACCCCTTCCCAACTCCCCTCCAGTGTTCTTCCCACTGCAGCATGGTCTTCCAGGAATCCCAGGTCCTTCCCCAGAACCTTCTGGAGTCTTGGGAATGGGCCACTTTCCTGGCCCGCCCACACCTCCCTGTCCCTGCAGACCAGTCCCGCATTAAATAACTCTGACCCCAACGTGGAAAAGGTGATTCCCTTTCTGAGTCCTTTTCAAGTCTCCTTACATCAGTGAGAAAGTCTTCTCTGCTGCTCTGTGTTTGACACCAGTGCCCACGAGTCTCCTGCATAACAAGTGGAGAGCAGGCCTCAGCTGCAGCCTGGGCACCGCATCAGCCTGAAACACTGTCTCCATTTCCAGAGGTACATTCTGTTCATGGCAGAAGATACTTGCTTTTCATTTCGTGTGTCAAGTTTCCTTTTACAATGAATCCATGGTCAACTGTAAAACACATTTTGGAGAAAATTAAGGAAGTCAGTTGTGGACTAAATATTAGATATCAGAGAACTGTTGATATTATTAAGTGAAACAGTGGCCCTGGAAATAGCCTTACTTTTTGGACATGCAAACTAAAGTATTTGGGGACAAAAATGGATGCTATCTATAATTCACATTAAGATATTTCAGAAAGAAATAGATGAAGCAAATATGGAAAATGCCAATGTTAAATATGGGTATTGGGTATGTAGTTCATAATGTATTCTGTATTTTTCTGTGTGTCTAAAATTATTCGAATTCAATGTTAGCCAGTTGATTTGAAGAAAACACGTTAAGAAACAATCATTAATGGCAGACTCTGGGCGTGGTCAAAATTGTGAACATGCCATGAGAGTGAAGGAAGCCTGGGCGAGGTGGGAAGAACATTCTGGGTTGGGAAAACCAGAAGCTTGGGGCTCCTTCCCCTGGGCCCCCCTGATTCTCTCCTCAGGGCTGGCTTCTGGTGCTCTGAGCAGCTCCGCAGGCCTTGCCGCTGACTGTCCCCTCCCCGGTATATCTGCTCTCAGGTTTGGAGCCAGGCAGGAAGCCAACAGCTTAGCTGTCCTCGAGGGGCCCGGCCACACTGCCAGTGTCTGGAGTGGGGAGGGGCAGAGGGCACAGCCCTTCACATCAGCCCATCCCCCCACTTTGGACCTGGGCCTGGCTACCTCACTAGACAGATGGGGAAACAGGCCCAGGCCTGACTCAGATGCCCTGTCTCCAGGGTCTGGGTGCTTCCTGAGGGCCCAGGACACACAGTCCTGCAGAGGGAAGAGGTGAAGAGAAGGCCTGTGGTGCCAAAAGGGTCAGAAGCCTGCCTCTGGCGCCCAGCAAGTCAGGGTCATTGCAGGAGGGTGGGGGACAGAAGTGTGAGGAGGTTGAGATGAGGGCACGGTGCCCCCCAACAAGAGAGGATCCCCCCTCCATCAGTGCAGCCCAGCTCCCCTCCACCTGTCACTCACTGAAAGTCACTCTTACCCTCACGCCCAGCTGTCCCTTCTCAAGGTCCCCCCTGTCACTCATCAGTCAACAAATATTTCCTGAGCTTATCTGTGTGCCAGGTACAAACTAGGTACCAGGGCCTCAGCCAGGAACAAATCAGACATGGTCCCCACCCTTGTCGAGCTGATGCTGGTGGGAGTCAGACACCAAACAAGGTACATGAGAGAACACGTAACACAGCATCAAGGGCACAGTGAAGAAAACGGGAGCGGCATGTGCAGGGAGACAGAGTCGGCGACCAGGCTACTTTAATAAGGGGTCACCTCTGAAGGGTGAGTTTGAGCAGAGACCTTAATAAAGTGAGGGAGGGGCCACGGGGTTGCCTGGAGAAAGAGCCCCAGGTAGAGGGAACAGCAAGGGCAAAGGCCCTGAGGCAGGGCAAGAGTTTGCCACGTGAGAGACAGCAGGGAGGTCAGTGTGGCTGGAGTGGAGAGTGAGGGGGGAGGGAGGAAGCCGTGCTCAGTGTGATGGGAGCAGAACCCCACGGGGCCAGTCCATGGGGAGGAACCCAGCAGGGCTGGGAGGGTTCTGAGCAGAGGCAGGACAGGCTCTGAGTCGTGCTGTGAAGGGCAGAAGGGCGAGAAGTAGGATGGCCAGTGAAGAGATGACCACAGAAGTCCAGGCAGCACATGAAGGAGGCTGGACAGGGAGGTGGCAGTGGAAGGGTACCGAGTGGCCCGATTCTTGGTCCCGAAGGATCTGCTAAGAGATTAGATGTGGGGTGTGCGAGAAAAACAGGAGTTCGGAGAGGAGAGAGCAGCTCCATTTCAGAGACCGTGTTCCTTGCTGTATCCCCGGTGCAGGGACAGAGTTAATCTCAATCAATAGTCACGTTAAAGAGAGAGAAAGGAAGAAATAGACTCCCAGCCTCAGGTTCCTCTTCAGACCAGGCTGGCTTTTTTCTTCTTCAAGCCTGTCAGAGGCGACCTCTGGTGGCCAATGATTGGAGCTGCAAATCCTCAGGTTGAGGGCCATAAGGAAGAGTATGCACCCTGGAACATACTTGACTGGAAAAAAATCAGAGACCATACCCCAGCCCTCACCCATTTTACAGATGAAGATACTGAGGCCCACCTACGGTTGAGGTCTGATCTCCATCTCAATGGCTGCTCCTTCTGGCCTCCCAGCTGTTGTTTTCCAGAGCTGAGTGGGCATTTCACGAAATCCCCCACAACCTCCCATAGGATGCTGGGAGTCCATCCTTGGCACTCCTACATTCCTAGGAAGCATCATGCTGCCTCATCTTGCATACATTCCAAATCCCCAGATTAGCCCACACCTTCCCTACTTAGCTAGATGGGAAATCTCTACCCCATCTGCGCTGGAATTTCCACCATGCTTCACTCTTGGAATCCTGCCCCAGGGCAGGACCCTGCCCAGCAGAGGTCTGTCAGCAGGGACCCATTTGCTACATACAAACCTGAAAGTGGTTCCCATTCCAGCCCAGTTTTTCCAACTTGGGTAAGGGGCGTTCTCCCCCATCAGCACACCCCATTCAGGTGGCACCATAATTCCCCCCACCTTCAACTCTTGGCATGCCTTGAGCTGTCATTGTTCTTCACACAGGACAGAGACCAGGAGAGGAAAGGAGGTCCTAGGTACGCTCTCAGCAGAGCAGAGGAGGCTGTCACCCCCCTTGAGCTGCAGGTAAGACTTCTATTGATGCGACACTAGGATGGCATTTGATGTTTCTTTTATTTCTTTTTCTTCATTTTTTTCTTTTTTTCAGCAATTTTTAATTTTAGGTTACACAACTAACAGGGTTATAGACTCCTAGAAAAGAAAGATATTTCATTTAAGTCTAAAGTCCTCTTCATTCCACTTCCTATTCCCTGACCACCTCCACACACACAGTCCCAAAGGTAACCACTGTTGCCAATTTGAAATTCATCTTTCCAGATTTTTTCATATAGATGTATATGTGGTAAACACACATGCAGCCCTAAAGAATATAGCTTTTATTTGTGGAGAATATAATTTATTTACACAAATGGAATCATCATACTGTACATATTTATCCTGTGAATTTTTTCTCCAGTCTGTTCTGGACTCTTGAATTCAATTCATGGATATGAGATTGTATTCCCTTTGGTGGGGTCTGCACCATGCTGGGAGCCCTGATCAGGGAGCAAACAAGTACTGAAACTGGTCTGGAGGCACCCTTGGAAGCCCCTTTCCCTAATCCTCTTTTCCCGCGTCTTATTTTCTCCTGCTCTCTTTCCTCCTTCCTCCCACCTTCCACCTTTTCTCACCTTGGCACTTAGGCCCCACACAACCCCAGTGAGAAGGTTCTAAGAGTCCAGATGCCCTTTGCAAGGTCCATCTCCCCGGAGTTTGGGGCTTCCTGCACCCCCTGGTGGCTTCTCTGAGTAACGGCAGTGGCGCCTTCAGCCCCTAATCCAATTGCCCATCAACCCGTTCAGAAAGCGCAGCACATCTCCGCAACTGCGAGTGAACCTCCGGTGCCTGCCCTGGGGGACCCGCCACGGATCAGCTGATGTCTGCCCTGGAAACTCTCCTGGTGGAATATGAGCGACCTCCTGACCGGCCAGAAGAGTCTACGTGTTTGAGAGCGCCCGGGGCAGCGCTTTGTGGAGGACTCGTGGTCCTGGTGCAGCGTCCTTGGAGAGCAACTGAGTGATCGCTCTCAAGTATGTTGTAGTTCACGGCCAGGGATTGATTCTACAGGTATTTCACACCTGGGCAAAAAGACAGATTGCCACGGTATTTGTTGCAGCGTTGTTCTTGATGGTAAATGACAGGCACCCAGCAATGGGGGCAGGCTAAATTCACCCCTGTGCTTTTGGGTGATGGGACACTGCTAGGTCCTGCCGTTACCGTCCTGGGACTCCCTCAAGGTGGCTCTACAGGCTCCCTGCACTCTGCAACCTGCCCCCGCTGGGTCCTTCCCCACTCCACCTTCCCCTCACCCTGCTCTCTCTTTTTTCTACAGAGAACATCCTCTAACGTACTGAATAATTTCCTTATTCTTTACCATTTATTGTTCATCTTGCTCCACCAGAAAGAATATCAGCTCTCCAAGGACAACAGCTTTGTCTGTTTTGTTCAGTTTTATATCCGAAGCTTCTCTCACAGTGCCTGACATACAACTGACACTTCATAAAAGTTTGTTGAATGAATGAAGCCAATGAATGAAGGTCTCAATGCTGGGAATATAGAAAGATCTCTAAGATATTAAGCAGAAAAAGCAAGCTTCAGAATGACGTGGTGGATGTGCCCCACTGTATAAAGAATGTTTTCCCATCAACCTAAAACTGCTAACAACTTTTAATTAATTAATGTCAATTAAACAAGAAATACTATACAAGTATCTGGAGATGACAAGGAAGTGGGGAACCTTTTGGCGGGGGTTCATTCATTCACATATGCAACAAACATTAAATTCCCAGGGTATACTGGTTATATTAGACACATGTCAAGAAAGGTTTCTTTAGAGGAGGTGGTATTTGAGATTGGCTTTGAAACACGCGTAGGATTGTCGCAGAAAAAGATGGGGCAGAACGGATATTCTAATAGAAGGATCAGTACGGAAATTTCGGTGGCTTAAAAGTACTGTAAACACTTAGAGAATTGTGAGCAGTTCTGGCTGTAAGTAGCAAAGGCTACATGTAAGAAAGAGGAAGTGATA
The DNA here is from genome assembly GCF_951394435.1 of Stenella coeruleoalba. Classification (NCBI taxonomy): domain Eukaryota; kingdom Metazoa; phylum Chordata; class Mammalia; order Artiodactyla; family Delphinidae; genus Stenella; species Stenella coeruleoalba. Next base: position 27,553,287 of record NC_137161.1, on the reverse strand, counting down.
AAGTTGTCAAGTTTTATTGGTCCCAGCTGAGGAAGGATGTAAATGCGAGGCTTGGACATTTCTCTTCATTTGGTGAGCAACGGGGGAGTCTTTGAAGGTTGACAATAAAGATATATAGATAGATATAGATTTTTTTTTCTTTTTTTTTTGCCGCGTCACTGGCATGCGGGATCTTAGTTCCCCAACCAGGGATCGAACACACGCCCCCTGCAGTGGAAGCTCGGAGCCCTAACCACTGGACAGCCAAGGAATTCCCCAAAGATATATTTTTTAAGTTAAAAGTAAAAATGATATAAGGAGCACCCATGAGATGGATGTGGGTCACACCTTAGACAGAACTTCCTGAGAGTCGGGAGGGGGCATCACTGGGAAGGAGAGATTTGGGGGGGGCAGCAGCCTCACACTGCATCCTGGTAGAGGACGAGCAAATTCTTGTGTCCCTACAACCCAAAGTGTTGGGTTCATCACTTCCTGAGCCCCTGGCAGCTGAGAGAGGGGCCCGGTCTCCACCCCTGGGGTCTGCTTACCTCTCACCCCAAGCATTTGCCAGGGGAGTGACTGCTTATCAAGTAAATGACTGTCTCAGAGAATAAGACAAAAAGCAAGCCAGAATTATTCGTAGACCTCAACACACAGTGAGCCAGGCCCTGTGAGATTCATTTCACACCGTGTGTGCACAAGTTTGAGTCTGGGTTCGAATCCTGACCCGCACTTACCGGCTATAGCACCTTGAGGGAGTCACTTAACCTCTTGGAGCCTCAGTTTCCCCATCTACAAAGTAGGGAATAAAAGTAGCACCTGCCTAGGATTAACAGATTTCATTGGATATTGGACTATTATAGTTCACTGGATACGAACTATTACTATGCGGCAGAGTAGTATTCGTCAGTGGATATCAGAGACCAGCTCTGCCAGACTCTTGACTTCTCTAGGCCTCCGGTTCCTCGTTCGTAAAATGGGGATAGTAGTTGTATCTCCCCAGAAGCCTGTGGTAGGGCTTCCCTGGTGGCGTAGTGGTTAAGTAATCCTCCTGCCAATGCAGGGGACACAGGTTCGAGCCCTGGTCTGGGAAGATCCCACATGCCGCGGAGCAACTAAGCCCATGGGCCACAACTACTGAGCCTGTGCTCTAGAGCCCACGAGCCACAACTACTGAGCCCATGTGCCACAACTACTGAGCCCACGTGCCACAACTACTGAAGCCTGCGCGCCTAGAGCCTGTGCTGCACAACAAGAGAAGCCACCGCAACGAGAAGCCCGTGCACCGCAACTATAGAAAGCCCACGTGCAGCAACGAAGACCCAACGCAGCCAAAAATAAATAAATAATAAAAAATAAATCTTTTTAAAAAGCCTGTGGGCTTCCCTGGTGGCGCAGTGGTTGAGAGTCCGCCTGCCGATGCAGGGGACACGGGTTCGTGCTCCGGTCTGGGAAGATCCCACATGCCGCGGAGCGGCTGGGCCCGTGAGTCATGGCCGCTGAGCCTGCGCGTCCGGAGCCTGTGCTCCGCAAGGGGAGAGGCCACAACAGTGAGAGGCCCGCGTACCGCAAAAAAAAAAAAAAAAAAAAAGTCTGTGGTAGATTAAACGTATCAGTGCACCTCAAGCTCAGGACCTGGCACAGAGTCCGCTCAGCACACACTGGCTGTTTTGACTTCTGCTCCACAAGGAGGGCGTTATTATTATCCCCACTTTCCAAGTGACTTATTTAAGCACCACTATTTGAACCAAGAGTTTCTGCTCCAGGGGGCGCCATTTCTGCACGAAGGGAATTACGGTGGCCCGAAGGTGGGGCCGGAGCCAATGCCTGGCCGGCTCTTTTGTCTTCTGGGGGTTAAAGCGCTGAGTAAAGAGCCCTTTATTGTTAAGTTGAATCATCAGGATCCTCTGGATTGGGCTGCTTGGGCTGATTCAGACACACAGTTAGGCTCTCAGTGAGCCCCGCCCACCCTGCCCGCGCCTTTCCCCCTCCTTGGGGCGGGGACAGGTTAATACTAACCGGCTGCCTCTGGCCCCTCCCCTGCAGAGCCATTTGGGAACACGACCAGCAGGTAAGCCAGCCGACCTGGGCGACTCAGGCCTGTAAGTGCACAGCTGCAGGTACCAGGGGCCAGTCTAGTCCGGGGACAGCAGGTGGCCCATGGCCTTTCCCTTGGCCGTGGAGAAAGGAAATTTCAGCTGCTGGGTTGGAGGCCGACGGATAGCGGGGAAGAAGGGTCTCCTCCTCCGCTGGCCCGCAGGTCCGGCTGGAGTTGGGGCACCCTGAGCCGGCTGAGTGGACTCCAGACCCCTCCTCCCCAGGCCAAAAGACTGCGCCCCCCGCCCCGACCTCTATCCGGCTGCATCTCCACACCATTGGGACAGCTGTTCCTACCAGGTGGGGGCCGGAATCTCACCAGCCTGGCACGGAGACCGAGGGTTGGGATGGGCCCTGAGGGGAGAGGAACCCAGCCAAGGTCAGCCCCTTGGGAGGCCTGAAGCCCTTCCAGGCCCTGGGAGAGGCGAGAGGGAGAAAGGGAACTCACAGTCCCCACTGGCTGGCTGGGGTCCTGTTATCTCCTTGCTTCCTCCCCGGCAGCCGAGCGCTAAAAGCCTGGGCATCCTCAGACCCTTTGGAGACACAGAGACCCAGAGAAGGTGAGCAGCTGGCTTGAGGGTGCACAGCCAAGTGAGCACAGGCCTGGTCGACCAGGGGTTGGACAGGGTGTGGGCAAGCACTGCTTCCTCTCTGGGCCTGGATTCCCCACATCTGTGAGATGGGAACATTGAGATGGGATGCGGCCCAAGGTAACGCCAAGCTTATGGCGAGGAGAGGTGAAGCCCTCTTGATACACGTGGATGTGAGCCACGAGGGCGGTGGCTTACCTGGGCCGGGCCTCCAGCACACACAGACTCTCCCCTCTGCTTCTACCTCCTGTTCATCTCAGCCCCTCCTTTTGCCCTGCCTCTGTGCCTCTGCCTTCCTGCCCATTTCTGCTTCTAGCTTTTGGTTCTTTGTGTCCCTCTGTGTCTCAGTCTCTGTCTTTATCTCTCCATCTCTTCTTCTAGGTTTTTTGTTTTTGCCCCTCTCTGTCTCCCTCTTCTGTCCACTGAGAGCCATCTTGCTCCTGCCTGGACCACATCCCCCCCCCTCTAGTCTTACTAGGAGTCTGGAACCTGGGACAACATTGACTCAGACCCTTGTCTGGGAGCAGTGTGTGGCCAGTGCCCATGCCGTCACCTGGCACTGCCCGGGCTGCCCTGGCCGACTTAGCACACATGGTTGAGGCAGGCTCGATCAGGTGGCCCAGCCCTTAGCAAACCAGGTGGCCATCTGGACACTGGGAGAGAGGACAGGGCCGGGCTCACGTGGGAGAGAGCAGCACACAGAGAAGCTCCCGTCCCCAAGCTGATGCCCAGCGATGCTGTAAAGGAAGAAAGCAGAGAGCAGGACCGAGCGCAGGGTTGGAGGCTCGGGCTCTGATGAGCAAGGCTGGACAAGGCCCTTCCTGCCTGGTGGGGGAGGAGATGGCCCAGCCCACACATTGAGGGTGTGCGGGCCCCTCACCCTCTACTCCCTTCACTCCCTTGGGCCTGGGACTCAGCTCTCTGTGCGAGAATGGGAAGGGAAGGGACACCTTTGCCTGAGGCTGTCCTTCTGGCTTCCCTGTGTTTGCCCATCTGTTGTGGGGGCATCTCAAGTGTCTCACTCAAAGCCTTAGGTTTCTGGTCTCCCACAGTCACCGAAGGGGCCCGGGAAACAGATATGTCTTGGAGTCTCTCCCAGGTTCTCCAGGGCCTGAACCCCATTTCTCCCTTTCCTAGCCCAAGTGCTGGGGAGACTGGAGGTGAGTGGAAAGGGATCCTGCTCAGCTTGGCCCCTGCAGCAGCTTCCTAACCCCCTCACCCACACGGCCCTGCTCAGGCTGGTTAAGAGGGCTGGGTCCACAGTCAGATACGCCTGGGCTCAAACCTCAGCTCCCAGATGACCAGCTGTGTGACCTCGGGCAAATGACTTTCCCTCCCTGAGCCTCAGTTTCCTCATCTCTTAAATGGAGACAATTATAATGCTTGTCCCAGGATTGTTGAGAGGATTTGATGGATAGCGTGTGTGAAGTGCTTAGCGCCAGGCCTGCAAGACAAGCAGCGAGAAATAGCAGCCGTTGTTGTAGTTGTTGTTACTGTTATTGTTTTTATCTTTTCTGCCTGGGGAACTGCACCAGCTTCCTAATGGGTTAACAAGTTTCACTGCTGCTTTCACCCTGGCCCCCCATTATTCTCCTCACAACAGCCAGCATGGTTCTGTTAAAAACGAAATTAGAGCTGGTCCCACCTCTGTCCAGCAATGGAGATTTTAGCTCAGAGAAAACCCCCAGACTCTTGCCTACAGGGCCCTTACATGACCTGCCCATTCCTCCCCACGGGAATTGCTGTAGCCACGCTGGCCTCCTGGCTGTTCTTCCAACACCAATACCTGTTTCTGGCTGGGGCAAGACAGGTGAGACCCTGCCCCAGGGCCTTTGCAATTGCTGCGCCCTCCCCCACCACCACTCTTTCCCCTGACATGGCTCACTCCCAGGCTTCCTTCAAGTTCCCTCTGACAACCCCATTTACGATTGCAGCCACCCTTCCCGATTGCCTGCTCCCCCGGCCAGCTTCTTCCCTCCACAGCCCTATCACCAGCTGACTTGCTCTGTGTTCCTACTTTGCTTAGTGACTGTTTCTTCCCACACTTTCCTGAGAGCAGAGGTTATGTCCAGCACACACCAAGTATCCAATAAATACTGGATAAATGAATGAACAAGAGCTGCAAGGTCACTGTGGAAAAACAGAGATAACAGAGATGTGCACTTTTTTTTTTTTTTTTTGCGGTATGCGGGCCTCTCACTGTTGGGGCCTCTCCCACTGCGGAGCACAGGCTCCGGACGCGCAGGCTCAGCGGCCATGGCTCACAGGCCCAGCCGCTCCGCGGCATGTGGGATCTTCCCGGACCGGGGCACGAACCCGTGTCCCCTGCATTGGCAGGCGGACTCTCAACAACTGCGCCACCAGGCAAGCCCACAGAGATGTGCACTTTTAAACAATATCCCCAACACACTCTGAGCCACTCCTTAGATCTCTGAAGAAACGAGGCCTCTGCACAGGCAAGTCCCTCTGCCTAGGACATCCCCCATCCACTGCCGTTGATGGCTGTGTCGCCGGGGTCCAGGAGCACATGGCACTTGGTGTGGCTGGCTGGGAGTGAGCCAAGGCAGGGGAACCATAAAGGAGATGGGTCGCGCTGGACCTTACACCACTGTGACTTTTTTCCAGGTGAAGAAACAGAAACTTGCAGAGCCAAATCAGTTGCCTTGCAGCTGTGGTGGCACCTTCCTAAGGACCCAGAGAAAGCTCTGTGGGCCGTGGGGATTTAGGCTCTCAGTGCATGGGACCCATTGCACATAAATGAAATTTAGCTTCCTTATCTCCCCTGTCTGCCCTCTTCTCCCCTTTAAGCCCACTGTTCCAGCCACACTGGCCTAGGTTCATTCCTGCCCCAGGACCTTTGCACAAGCTGTTCCCTCTGCCTGTATGTTCTTTGGAGTATTTTTATGATTTTTTTTTAATTTAAAAAATATTTAAACATTTGATCCAGCTAAAATTGATTTTTTTTTGGTGGGGGTGGGGGCTGAGTAAGAGATAAGAAAGAGGTCCAACTTTATTTATTTTTCCTAAATGACAACCCAATAGAAGTCTTATTTTCTAACTGGTTCTATTCAGGAAAACTACATATTTGTCAATGTGTAACTGGCCACCTTGCTGACCTCATAGTTGAATAGCTGTTCAAGTGATAAAAGGTAACCATCTTCTGCAAATTCGCTTCCTCCCTTTAATTATTTACTTATTCCTTAATAGACATAGGCATATGCCTATCATATCATCTATTGCATATCATTTATTGCCTCTTCTAGATCCTTGTTTATTTTTTACCTTCTTCTGCTCTCAGGGCCTGGAACAATGAGTCAAAACCCCACCATTTACTGTGCTTCTGTCCTTTTCTCCCAGCATTTCTGAGGCTTCTGGAGAATGTTATTCAGAATATAGATGTTCACCACTGTTTTGACTCCATTATGAATTTGTCTTTATCAATATGAAATGACTCTGGGTCTCAGTTCCTACTTTTGACTTTTGCCATCAAATTCCATATTGAGAGTTACCTCTCCCTCTCTCTCCCCCCACCCTGCATTTTTCTGGAAGACCTTTGCCCCCACATTTACTCCTAACCTTTTCCTTTTGGTATCTCTTTAAGGTGTGTCTCAACAACTAATTTTGTTTGAGTTTGGTTTTTGATCAGATCCTAGTTGTGGCAGGACCTGAGTTTCTGAGGCTGGGCTTTGATAGTAAATGAGATAAATGTACTCATTAGTTTTTGGCTACTATTGTAACCAGAAGTGGGGTCCAGCTGCTCGCAGCTCAAAAGCCAATAAAGAGGCAAGCTTGGTGGAAAGGAAAGTTTGCTTTATTTTGAATGCCAGCAACCGGGGTGGTGGGGGTGGCAGGCAGATGCCTGTCCAAAGGCCGACGTCCGCCCCCCCCGCGCCCCCGTCCCGACAATCAGGGGAAAAGAGCCTTTACAGACAGAGGGAGGGGGCTACATGCAGAAACAGCAGAGTCGGCTGTGACAGTCATCTTGAAATTGATCATCAGTGGTCTGACCAGTGTCATCCTGATTAAGTACAATTAATCTTTAGTTCCAGGGTTGGTTTGTTTCCATTTCTTGAGGCCAGTTCTCGGAATTGTGGCAGCTTATGTCACGGCTACATCCTGATCATCATGCAGTTAACTTCTCCAGCTGGCAGGGGTTTCACTATCTATAAGACTGCTCATAGAATATGGCTCAGAATATTATCTAGAGCCCTTTGAGAAGGAACTACAGGTCCTTGACTATGCTTAATGACTAAACTATTGTTATTTAGTTTTGTTGGACTGTTTTCCTTTGTTTCTGCATTTTCTCACTTTTCTGATTAAACTTATTCTTTGGCTAAAGTTTTTCCACAGACAAAAGGCAGGCTGAGGACATGGGGGCAAGGACCGTAGGGTCCTGCTCCATTTCACTATCACTGGTCAATATACATCCTTGAACATATATTTCCGTACACTTAGCCAGTGCTTTGCTATTTATAAAATAAGAGTGGCTTAAGCAAGATAGAAGCTTATTTATACCTTAACATTAAACAAGCAAAATGGTCCTACGGCAGACAGAACAGGGCTGGTGTGGCAGTTCTGGGCCACAAAGTCCTGAGGGCGTCTAGTCTCCATCTAGCCCCCGTGTCATCTCCCATTGTGCCAAATGGCTGCTGGCGTTCTGGCTATCACATCTGAATTCTAGACAGCAGGATAAGGAAGAACAGAAGGGCACACTCCCTTTAAGGAGACTTCCAAAGTCGCTTCCAACTTCGTTGGCCTGGTCTTGATTGGATGGTCATGTCCAGCTACAAGGGAAGCTGGGAAATGTAGTCCTTTAGCTCAGTGGCCATTTGCCCAACCAAAAATCTGGTCTCAGTAATAACTAAGGAAGAAGGAAGAGTGGCCAGTGGGAAGCAGCTAGTAGCCTCAGCCTTGGAATATCATACAATGCTCTACCTTTTCTTTCCTTCTGTATTGTTTCACCAATCCTAGGCAGAACTCTACCTTAACTGATGTGGGTCAGCTTTTTTCCAGTGGGATTCTGCCTGCTTTATACCAGATCCTGGTCTCAGGTGGGAGTGGGCAGGCAGCACCTATTTCTGGGTCTACTTGGACAGTACTTTGGGCAGCTGAGAAGCTGCAATGAATTGCTGGCTTTTGAGAAAGGTTCTCTCCCTCCTCCACTCCGCTGATCCTCCAGGGCGGGACAGCCCCTGTTTTGCAGCTATTGAGTTACCTGCCTTGGCCAAGGTAGGGTGGTGTATTGCCGAAAGCCTGCTTTCAGTTTCAAGGTTCGTTGGATTCGCTGGCAAAATAACCACTCGTCTCACACAACTGAACAGATTTAATTAATTTCTTTAATAGAAGATTATTTAACATAATTTCAATATACAGTCATTAGAAGGGGATGAATAAAAGTATTAGAGAGATATAACCGAGTATACATCACCAGATTGGGCCAACACCTTCATCCAGGTTCAAACAGCAGCTGGGAAGTCCCGAGTAACAGCAGTCTGAAGTCCCAGTTGGGAAGGGTCCCGGGCAGCGCGTGGCCGCAAACCGATATCATCTGTTTGCGTGCAAAAATGCAGCTCTGGTTCAATTGTAACAATGCTGTTGATTTCACCATGTGAGTCACAAGATTTTCCAGACCGCAGGGGACTGGCCAAGTCCCCAGGGCTCAAGAAATTCCAGGACCCACTCCCTTTCTTATGGTAAGTGCTGCCTGACTAGTTAGTAACAATTGTTAAGTGTGTAAACAGGCAGGCAGCACAGTCGAGGCAGGGTCACAAGTCAGTCAGAGGCCTACTTCTGCCTCTGAAGCCTGAACAAGACTACTTTACTAGTTTTCCCAGCAGGTGGGAAACCCTGTCTTTCCATCCAGTCCCAGCCACTGCACCCTCCCCTCTACCTGCAACTCTGCCCGCTTTGGCCCATGATGCATCTGGGTCCTGCAGCCCACACACCTCTTCCTCACACTTTTCTCTGGGCATAGCCCCTGTGGCTTTTCTGCTTGCATCCTCACAGCACTGGGCACAAAGTAGGTGACTAATAATACCGGGTTGATTGTTTAGGGGGAAGTGATGACAAAGTTTTGCCATCAGGAATGTGTGTTGTGGTATCTAGAAGTGTGCTAAGGAAAATTGTGTGTTTTTAAATGCAATTGACATGTTTGCTGAAATCGTAATCATGATCATTCACGTTTATTGAGCACTTACTATGTGTCAGGCATCATGCTAGTATTTTGCAGGTTCATGGTCCTAACAATTCTGATGTTGGTACTGGGACCCTCCCATTTTGCACAAGAGGAATCAGGTTAAGTTGTTTGCACAGGGGTTGAAGCTGCAATTTCAGGCCAGGCGTCTGCCTCCAGGTGGCTGGAGTCAGTGCCCGGAGTCCAGTACTGAGAGGCCCAAGGTTGGATCCCAGCCCCCATTTTGCCCCCAGCTAGTGGGGGATCCTGGGCAAGCCACATCTTGCTCTCAGAAAGAAGGGCTAGGCTTGATCAGGGGTTGCAGTGTCTACCGGGCATGGAGGGGCCCAGGCAGGTGCCCTAAGTTACAGAGGGCCAAGGGTGATTGTTGCCATGTGGGCACATTGTCCTGGTGTGGTCTTCCAGCATATTCCCAAGAAGCCAGAAATCCTGAGTTTCGTATGCCAACTCCTTCCTGACTTGTGGATTTCAGTAATTAATTATTTACAACATGCCACACATCAAAATAATACATCTGCTGCTCGCCTGCGGCCAGTGAGTTACCAGTTTACAAATCCTGAGCTAGGTCATCTGTAAAGGCTCTTCTGCCGTCAAAATGCCAGATTCCAGGGCTTCCCTGGTGGCGCAGTGGTTGAGGGTCCGCCTGCCGATGCAGGGGACACGGGTTCGTGCCCCGGTCCGGGAGGATCCCACGTGCCACGGAGCGGCTGGGCCCGTGAGCCATGGCCGCTGAGCCTGCGCGTCCGGAGGCTGTGCTCCGCAACAGGAGAGGCCACAACAGTGAGAGGCCCACATACCGGGAAAAAAAAAAAAAAAGCCAGATTCCAAAGTAGCCCCTGCCCTCCAGGGGCTTCAGTCTCCCCGGGAAATGTACCAGCATACACCCACACCAGGAAAACCCTAAATGGAGGGTCCTGGGTCCCAGGGCTGGGCAGCCAGATGAGGTTTCCTGGGGGGTAGGGTCCTGCAGAAATCTGGGATATGGACGGGAGGGAGATGGCGCCCCAGGCAAGGAGCACTGCACAGGCGAAGGCAGAATTTTGCCCTCTCTCCATGGGTCCTCTGGGCATGCCCAGAACCAGGCCTGTCCTGGGCTATTAGTGGGCCAGCTTCGCAGGTGAGGAAATGGAGCTTAGTGACTCACCTAAGGCTCCCAGACAGGAGGTGGTGAAGTGGGACTGAAAGCAGGTCGGGCTGCATTCTGCATTCTGCCTCCCAGAGAGGAAGAGGTGGCAGCCCGAGGATTGTGTTCCCTCCAAGGCGGAAGGAGGAAAGGAGTCTGGAACTGGAGAGTCAGTTCTGTATGTGGGAACCTGGAGGGGAGCTTCCTGGGTGGGGCATAGCCACAGGGCTGCCCCTGCGGGTTCTAGAAGAGAGACGAGGAGTTAAAGGCTGACCATGTGAATTGAGCAGAACCAAGATTAGCGTCATGAGGAGAGGTAGGTGGAGCCAAGTGCTGCAGGGGACCAGCTCCAAATCCCATCACCAGCCTCAGCAGAGCCCCTACACCCCTGCAGACCCTACCCCTTTTCCCATCGGTAAAAGGAGGTGATTGGCCCAATCAACATCTCTTTCCAAAATGGTGCATGTGCCACCAGTATTTCAGGTGGTACCTCATGGGGAACTTTTTTCCTTTATTAATTTTAATAGTCATATGTTAATTTCCATGCAAATTAGAAAAACATAATTGTCACCAAACCTGGCGTTGCACCATAGCAAAAACAGCTAACCCTTAGTGAGCGTTCTCTGTGCGGCAGGCACTGAGACGACGCATTAACGCATTGCATCTCATGACAAACCATGAGGTCGTGACTATCATTGCCCTCTATTTACAGAGGGGGGAAATGAGGCACAGAGGCAAACTCAGTTGTCCAAAATCATCCAGTTAGTTAAGAGGCAGAGCTGTGTTCAAGTCCAGGCAGCTGGCTCCAGAGTCTCACTCGAAGCTGTAAACAAAGAATGTTGTCTGACATTCCAGCTCTCCGAGGATCTAGCTGCAACCCACAGAAGTTGACCACGGACGGGGCTCCCTGGGGGGAATTCAGGATGGAAAAACAGCATGAAGCATTCTGTTTTGGATATAGAGCCCCTAGACAGTTAAGATGCATATCTAAGGAAGAATTTCAATGACCCAGAAATCTTGCATCTTCCCGTCCCTAGAAAAACACTAAAATCATTAGCTAGAGCTATCTGGGTTTGTGTGTGTTTGTGTGTGACCTTTTACCAAGATGTATGCACGACTATGTGTATTTCCCAGCCGAGAAATTCCTACATATCCTGGCTCCTCCCCTACCTCTCCCGAGCAGTTCCTCAGAGCTATCTGAGGCTGTAGTCCTCAGTAAGACCCATGAATAAAAACTGAAACTCACTGCCCTTATGTTGTGCGGTGCTGATTTTTTTTTTTCAGTTGACAAAGCCCCTCCAATATTTTTCCTTAGACTGAGGGTAACTGCACAGGTGGTATGACACAGGTAACTAGGAAGGTGGTAAACAGATCACAGAATGGTTCCAGGGGGGCTCCAGTCAGGCAGTCTCCCAGGGCCTGTCCAGAGAGGGAGCTCTATAATTTGAGGAGAAAAACTCCAGACTGCAATTTTATATCAGATAACCTTATTTTTGTAACAGGTAGTATGTTTTCTTAATGTTTTTTTGACAATGATCCTATCTTTTTTTAATATTTATTTTATTTTTGTGTTTTGGCCGCATCGGGTCTTCATCGTGGGATGCAGCATCTTCGTTGCAGCATGCGGGATCTTTTTGTGGCGTGCAGCCTCTTCGTTGCAGCATGTAGGCTTCTCTCTAGTTGTGGCATGCAGGTTTTCTGTCTCTAGTTGAGGTGTGCGGGCTCAGTAGTTGTAGCGCGTTAGCTTAATTGCCCCATGGCATGTGGGATCTTAGCTCCCGACCAGGGATCAAACCCACGTCCCCTGCGTTGGAAGGTGGATTCTTTACCACTGGACCACCAGGGAAGTCCCCAGATAGTATGTTTACATGGTTCACAAATCTAAATTATATAAAAAGCTCTATACTGAGGTGCTGAACATCCCAGCAGTTTCTGTGTGTCCTTCAAGGGCTGCTTTGTGCAAATACAAGCAAAGAGAACATATTCTTCCTCCTTTTCTCCTGTCTACCTACCTTGATGTTGTTCACTTATCAGCTCGGCCTCGAGGCCTGTCGTTATCCTATCAGCCAGTGAGCTCTCCTGCAGCCCTCTCCTTGTAACAGGTGTGTGCTGTTCCAAGAGGCAGCCATCCCTTCCACTAGCCCCTCTTCTGTGGGTGGCAGGGAGGTTGTCTCCCATGTTTTGCTATTACCAACAAGGCCGCAAGAAATAATAACCTCGTACATACATCATTTTGTCCAGGGCAGGTAAACATTGGCTTTGGGACAATCTCACAGTGCGAAGTGGCACCTTGGAGTCATTGTTAATTGACATTTCCCATGGTGAATGAAGGTAATCTTTTCATATGTCTAAGACTTCTTTGTACTTTTTCCTCTGAACTCTTCATATCCTTTATCTACTTCTCTATTGGGTCTTTTTGTTCTTAATCTATAAAAACTCTTTATACATTAGGAAGATAAATCTTCCGTCTGTGATTTACATTGCAGTATTTTCACCCAGGATGTCATCTGTCTTTTGATCTTGTTGTTGGTATTTTTTGGCATTTTTCGCAGAGGCTGTTTTGTTGGTTTTCTTGCTTTTGTGTGTTCTAAGATTTATGCAGTTGAAAGTATCAAATTTTTCTTTTGTGGTCTGGATTTACAAGTCATGATAGGAAAGCCTTCCCCACTGGAAGCTTGCTTATAAAGGAATTTGTCCATGTTTTCTGCTAATAAAAAGCCACCTTGTTCGTGGGGAGGGCCCAGAAGCACAGTCTTTTGCTCGACGGTGAACCTGACTTTGCTCACCTAGTATTTTTCTCCATCCAACACTGCAGGCTGATCTGTGGAGGCAGCAGCCTCCGGCCCAGGGCAGACGTCACCATGGCCTTCCTGATACACCTGCTGGTCTGTACCTTCGGGATGGGCTCCTGGGTGGCCATCAACGGGCTCTGGGTAGAGTTGCCCCTGCTGGTAACGGAGCTGCCCGAGGGCTGGTACCTGCCCTCCTACCTCACAGTTATCATCCAGCTGGCCAACGTCGGCCCCCTGCTGGTCACCCTACTCCATCACTTCCAACCCGGCTGCCTTTCCGAGGTGCCTATCGTCTTCACTGTGCTGGGGGTGGGCACCATCGCCTGCACCCTCTTCGCCTTCCTCTGGAATGTCACCTCCTGGGTGCTGGGCAGCCACCACAGCATCGCCTTTCTGGTCCTCACCTTCTTCCTGGCCCTGGTGGACTGCACCTCCTCCGTCACCTTCCTGCCCTTCATGAGCAGGCTGCCCACCCACTACCTCACCACCTTCTTTGTGGGTGAAGGACTCAGCGGCCTCCTGCCTGCCCTGGTGGCTCTCGCCCAGGGCTCGGGTCTCACCACCTGTGTCAACATCACTGAGACATCAGACACCACCCCGATCCCCGAGACCACCAGGAGCATGGACAGCCCACAGGTACCTGGCATTACCCAGAGCTGTTGCAGCTCTGTTCTTGGTCATAAGCAAGATCCTGCGGAGGGCTGGTGTTTCCTAGATGTTGGGTAGACCAGTGTTCTTGACCTGGCAGCGCTTTAGAGCCCCTGGGGGAGCTGCTGAGACATATGCCAGCGGGCACCCCCCTCACCCCCAGCCCTGAAATCCTTGGGGTCAGGTGTGTTTTGGAACCTGCAGTTTCAGATTTTAGAACACACTTACCCCAAGTCTGGGCCAGGGCCTGTGACTCAGCAATGCAGCACAGTGACCCCCGCTGCCCACAGCCTGGGGCATTCGTGCCCAGCAGGCAGATGAAGGCTGTAAATAGACTCATATCCAGCTCAAGTGTTGCTGTCAAATGAGTCACAGAAAAATTCTGGCTTTTAGAGCTTTCCGGATTTCAGAATTGCAGATAAGGGATTGTAAACGTGTATGTATTCAGAGTTCCCCAGGTGTCGCTAATGTACAGACAGGGCTGAGAACCATAGACTTTAGACGTTGCTTCAATACCTCGTGCTGTTACAACATCAAACTTCCTCACTGGATTTTAGACAGTATATACACCTAACACTATCCAAACCACCGCAGTACAGCCACGTTTGCGAACCAGTGGCCTGGGCCACCAGAGCATGAAAGCATTTTTCTTTTTCGAGACTTTGAATTAGTTGATAACATTTAAATTTTTTGAAATGTCACATACATAAATCTAGAGGCATGATATCTCTTGGAAAAAGGTCGCCACAGGGCGCCTTTGGGTGGGGCCGCTCTCCTGTCTCCAGCCAGCTCCTCCTCTGAACATGTATATTTGTGGTTACCTGCCCTGGAGGGCAGTCAGGGGGGACAGCTGTAGCTTCTGGGTCAGAAAGAACCAAGTGCGCTGGCTTCGCCACGTACTCCCCAGAACCCTCAGGTAAGACAAACCGTCCTGACACCTCTGTGCCCTCTAAAACCAGGGGTGATGGACCCCACTGCGCAGGGCCGTCAGAAGGCGCACACGAGCTGCTACGTGCACCGTGCTGCCGTGCAGTGAGCAATCAGTCAGTGTGAGCGTTTATTATCCATCACTTACTTATTAATAATAATGCCTAATATTATTGTATACAGGCAGACCTTGGAGATAATTGAGGGTTTGGTTCCGGACCACTGCAATAAAGCAATATTGCAATAAAGAGAGTCACACAAATTTTTTTTGGTTTCCCAGTGCATATAAAAGTTATGTTTACCACTATAGGTAGTCTATTAAGTGTACAGTAGCATTATGTCTAAAACAACAATGTACATACCTTCATTAAAAAATACTTTATTGCTAAAAAATGCTAACCATCATCTGAGCCTTCAGCAGGTCGTAATCTTTTTGTTAGTGGAGGGTTTGAAACATTTCGAGAATTACCAAAATGTGACCCAGAGATACAAAGTGAACAAATGCTGTTGGGAAAATGGCACCAATAGACTCGCTCGATGTAGGGTTGCCACAAAACTTCAGTTTGTGTACACACACACACACAAAATGCGACATCCACGAAGTGTAACAAAGTGAAGCACAACGAAGCAAGGTGTGCCCGTATTGTCATCATTAATGAGGTTGTTACCTGTGCCCTGACATCATCAGGGATCCGACTGACCCTTGTTTTGTCTTTCCCAGGGAGCTAGCAGCACTTTGGTGTCTGAGCTCGCTAGGACAGCACCCTCCGTGGTCCACCTGGAAAGCCACTACCTCCCCGCCACCTTCTCGCCCTTCGTCTTCTTCCTCCTGCTCTCCTTCATGATGGCCTGCTGCCTCATTGCTTTCTTTTTCCTCCAGCGTCTACCCAGGCGCTGGGAAGCTTCCATAGAAGACCTCCTCACCTCTCAGGTCACCCTCCACTCCATCCGGCCGCAGGAAGGGAAGGACCTGGGCCCCCCAGGCGCGGAGGACAGCGGGAAGGGCCAGGAGCCTCTGGAGGAGAAGACAGCCCCCCGGCACCTGGCCCACCTGACCTTCATCTACATCCTGGTGGCCTTTGTGAACGCGCTCACCAACGGCGTGCTACCCTCCGTGCAGACCTACTCCTGCCTGTCCTATGGGCCCGTGGCCTACCACCTGTCCGCCACCCTCAGCTCCATGGCCAACCCTCTCGCCTGCTTCCTCTCCATGTTTCTGCCTAACAGGTCTACCCCCACCTGGCCCTGGAGAACTCTGGTTGGGGGCACACTTCATGTCAGAACCCAGAATCCCACACCCACCTATCAGGCTGCATGTGTAGTGGTTAAGAATATGGTTTCTGGGGCTCAACTGCCTGGGTTCAAAGCCCGGCTCTGCCACTTACTAGCTTTGTGATACTGGACAAGTCACTCCACCTCTCTGTGCCTCAGGAATCTAGAAAGTGGGGATAATCATAGATCTTCTTCCTAGGTTGCTGGGAGCATAAGACGAGCTAATCTGGTAAAGCTTTTATAGCAGTGGCACATCTCAGGTCCACCGTCACCGCCATTGGCCCATGTGGAGGAGCAAGCAGGAAGTGAGGTTCCCATTTACAAATGGAAACCCTGAGGCTTGGAGAAAGGGTCTGCCGTGGTCTAATTCCCAGGATCTCAGCCCTGCCCTCCTGCCTCCGGCCCATGCCGGCTCCCTTACAGCTGCAGTTCTAGAAGAATGGCTGGGCAAATTGATAAAACGCAGATTGATCCAGCCTAGATTTCAAATTTTTTTCAATATAAATATTTATTTATTTATGGCTGTGTTGGGTCTTCGTTGCTGCGCGCGGGCTTTCTCTAGTTGCGGCGAAGCGGGGGCTGCTCTTCGTTGCGGTGTACGCGGGCTTCTCATTGCGGTGGCTTCTCTTGTTGCGGAGCACGGGCTCTAGGCGTGCGGGCTTCAGTAGCTGTGGCTCGAGGGCTCTAGAGCGCAGGCTCAGTAGCTGTGGCGTACGGGCTTAGTTGTTCCGCGGCATGTGGGATCTTCCCAGACCAGGGCTCGAACCCGTGTCCCCTGCATTGGCAGCAGATTCTTAACCACTGTGCCATCAGGGAAGTCCCAATTTCATATTTTAATAAGCAGCCTAAGTGGTTCTGATGTAGGGACTTCGGATCCGCACAGGAGAAACACCCACCTTGGGGTTGTGAAACTTTAGGTGTCCCTGCCTCCCACGTGCTCCTCTGCCCTGCCTGGCCTCACAGCCTCTCAGCCCTGCCCACCCCCCACCCCCCAGCCCGGGAAGGAGGAGTAATGAGGACAGGAGAGCTGGACAGAAGATGTCACTTTGCCAGAAAGCTGATTTTTCTCCCTTGAGGTTTAAAAACTGTGGAGGGAAGCTGGAGATTTCTCAGGGAGCAGGACCAGAGGCCACAGACCTGTGGACGCTGAGACGCCCAGAATGTTAGAAATACAGAGTCTGAGAGTCTCAGAATTCAAGAATTTTGGAGCAGAATGAGTCCTTAGAGGCAGGGCAGCCCCTCTACTGTCACCTAGGGGTGCATACCTGTCAGTGTTCTGAAGAATGTGGCCAGGGAGACCCCAGGGAAAAGGCCTCAAATGAAGGATGGTGTCCTCAGTGGTCAGACCGAGGGCCTACATGGAAGGCCACCAGTGTAGTGCCTCTAAGCCAGCCACCAGGACCCCCAGATCATGCAAACCTCACGTTGTAGACAAGGCAGCTGAGGCTGGAGGGAGAAGGGTCACCTGAGGTCGCACAGCACACACCCTGCAGTGCCAGTAACATGATCCAAGCCTCCCGCTCATCAGCGCAGTTTCCTGGCTGGGCTGGGGAGTATCACAGCAGGAAATGGCAGCAGATGGTAGCAGGTGGGCCCACAGCCAGGGCCAGGCCCTGCACACTCTGCTCCCCAGCCCCACAAGACTCATTATGCAGGTGAGGAAACTGAGGCTTAGGGACCAGTCCTGCGGGTGGAACTGAGATTTGAACCAGGCTCATGTAGCACTAGAGTCTATTCTGTTTTTCCTGCTGGGATGCTGGGCCCTGCTGTTAACACTCAGGATGACTTAGGCCAGCCTTGACCCCAGGAACCTCGCTGACCCACTTGAACTGGGTAGCCTGGAAGTTTCCACATGGGTCTAACCTCTAAGCCTGGAGACTCTGACCACTCCCTGTGGCCCCCTGGGGCTGGGGCAGGGTGGGGGAGTAGGGGCAGAGGTCAGGCTACTCACCTCCTCTATTCACGTCCCACTCCCCGCTCTGTCCTAGGTCTCTGCCATTCCTGGGGGTCCTTACAGTGCTCGGGACCGGCTTTGGGGCCTACAACATGGCCATGGCCGTGATGAGCCCCTGCCCCCTCATGCAGGGCCACTGGGGTGGAGAAGTCCTCATCGTAAGTATCTGGCCTGTGGAGCTGTCCGCCTCCCACCCCCCAGCTAGCCAAGGCCTGGGAGGTCGAGAGTATAGCCCCTTCTCTTGACCAAAGTCTTTGTGGTTACTCACTCAGGAAGCCCAAGGTTGGGGGGAGGGGGAGGGATGCTTCTTATTTGGAAACAGAGGCTTAAGAAGGTGAGCTGGCTGGTCCAAGGTGACAGTCCAGCTTCTCCCCTGAATGCCACACTCTTTCCACTATGTGTATGTCAGCGTGGCCTTCTCTTTGTTGCCCTTGACTTGATCATGAGACAGAAAAGCTATTGGGCTCTCCTTTGTCCTTGGGGAGGTCAACTCAGGGGGCCCCGTTAGTCCAGCAGAGTCACCCGCAAAAGGCTCTCGTTGAACTTAGAGGTTATTCCATGGGGTCCCCTTAGCCCTGTTCGGTCACCCTAGAAGCGCCCTTCGCCCTTGGGGCTTGCCCCAAAGTTACCTTCACTATTGAGTCTCTCCCAACCAATCCCCGCAGGTGGCTTCGTGGGTGCTGTTCATTGGCTGTCTGAGCTATGTCAAGGTGATGCTGGGCGTGATCCTGCGTGACCGTAGCCGCAGCGCCCTCTTGTGGTGCGGGGCGGCGGTGCAGCTGGGCTCGCTCCTCGGAGCGCTTATCATGTTCCCACTGGTCAACGTGTTGAGGCTCTTCTCATCCGCTGACTTCTGCAGCCTGCAGTGCTCCACCTAGGCCAACTGAAGTGGCGTGGTCCATCACAAGGCCCCGCCCCCATGACTAACACCCGGAAACTGGGACCCCTCGAGGCAAGGCGTGTGCCCAAGGTCGCAGAGCCAGTGGTAGGGAGCTAGGAGGCAGAGCTCTTTAACTGATTTGCAGCACCCTGCTGGAGGATGTTAGAAGCGGAACAGCTGGGAGGTTGAGCTGCCCATTATAAGCTATGTGACCTTGGGGAAGTCACTTGATTGCTCTATGCCTCTGTTTCTTCATCCATAAAATGGGGATTATAAGAAATAACACCTACTTCATAGGTTTGGCACAGGGATAAAATGCAGAAGCACCCAGCACATCCTGATCTGACGCCCAACAGTACTAACAGGAGTGACAATCTACAAAGCCTAGAAGTGGCCAGAGGCGTTGAGAGATGACCCCTTCCCCATATCCTTTTTCCCCCATCGTCTCAGAGAAGCTTCTAGAAGACAGATGGCTAACGGTGGAATCTCAGGCACCTTGGCTTCCCAATTCCCAGTATGGAGGAACACTGCACCCCATGCACCCCTTCCTGTCACCCCTGCTGACACAGGAAGGCCCACTCCTTGGAGATTAAGTGACCTCCTAAGAGGCAGAGAGAGGATTGGGGCAGAGGGGCCACAGCAAGACTCTGAACGTGAGTCCCCCCCACCCCATTCACCGGCCGACACTGAACTGGGAGGCAGTCCTCTGAACTGGGGGGAGGAGGAGAGTGGGGGAAGAGTATGTTAGCTACCTGATAGTTTTTTGGTTTTACTTTTTGTTTTTCTTTTTTTAAATAAAGACATTCCTTGCTTTTACACTAAGGTCAGCCTTCCAAGAAAAAGTCCAGCATGAACACCAAAAAAAAAGTTTCAATATAATCAGCTTTCAGTTGGTCCTAAGGTCAAGGCTGAGCTCAGAAATAAACAGAATCAAGGGCTTAGAGAATGTCTGGTCCTGGGACTTCTTTGCTTTAGAGGTTTGTTTTGTTTGCTTGCCACCACCCTTCCTTTTTAATTTTGAATAGATAATACAGTCACATGTTTCAAAAGTCAGAAAATATAAAATGATGTTCAGCAAAAAAATTCCATCCCTGTCCACTCCCCCCTCTGCCCAGTTCCCCTTAACACATACATGAGCACTTTTATTTGTTCCCTGTTTACTCTTCCAGAGATTATGCAAATATAAGCAAATTCAAACATAGAGCCTTTTTACATAAAAAGTAGTAAACTGCTGTGTACTTTGCACTTTCAGGCAACAGTGAAAATGCAGAGAGCCTTCTTGTTCTTTGTCGTGACTGCATAGTATTCCACTGTGTGGAGGTGCCAGATTTGTTCAACCAGCCCTCTGTAGAAAGACATTTGAAGGTGTTGGAGACAAAATTAAACACTAAATCTCCCACCAACCCCAAAAACCTCTCCACAAAAGTAGAAAAGAAAGAAAACAGTTTTACTATTGAATATATGTTCAACCTGATTGTGGTGCACATCACAGACGGTCTGCTAAAGAGATTGCACAAGCAGAAACTCTACCCTTCTATATAGTCCAGTAGACACAACCTATTACATCCAGGTTCTCAAATGATAACCTCAAGTAAGAGAAGTAGATAACACGGTTTGTCATTCTGAACTCAGCTAGTGATTGGGGTGGCTCTCTGTGTTAGCTAATTGTCCTTAACCACAGGAAAGAAGAACTCATATCTTTATGAAAGGAGGTGGCTTCCCAACTTGGAGCCAAACCCTGAGTTAAGCTCCCACACTCCGGAGACTGGGTGATGGGGTGTGGCTTCCTGATATTTACATTGCAGACAGAGGGTTCCCTTGTGTGGTAAAACTGGCAAGAGGCTCATTCAGCTTTTCTAAAAGCCTCGCATACATGCAAAAAGGAGCAGAGAAAGAATTTATGTTTTCTAAATTAAATGCTCAAGAAAAGGGAGTGGGGATGTCTCTTTCCCTTTTTGGCACCAGAAAGAAATGTTTTTATTTGTATTTGCCCTTACAAGGGCATTTGGGTTGTTTCCAGTCTTCTCTCCCAGAAAAGGCATTGGAGTAGATAATGAGCAAGAAGACCATCTCTCTACTGACGTGGGAAGATGCTCCAAGATTAATTACACACGTGGGAAGCAGATGCAGAAGAACGTGTGGAGTGCGGTGCTGGCCGTGCTAATACACTCTGTGGAGCACTAGGTGGGAGGGCGGGTGACTTGCTGTTTGGAAAAGGCACCTCCATCTGACAGCCCTCTCTATGGTTTTGCTTCCGCCCTCCTCCTTGGAAGCCTGTGACCTTGACAACCTTTTAGTTACCAGGCACAAGTCAGCTGTCCTCCACCTCCTCCTCTGTACAATGGAGACAATAAAAGCCCCTCCCTTTCAGGGTGGTTGTGAGGGTTAATCAGGCCCACACCTGCAAACAGTGAGTGCTCAATAACTGTCATTAAAAAGCTTCCACTTTGAGAGGATATCTGCTATGGACCCTGGATGCCCCTTCCACCCCACCCCCACCCACCCCCTTCCCTGAACTTAAGTCCAGTTGACCCACGTCACGTGATGTCTCTACAGTCCAACCAAGGAAGTTTCCCTGAAGAATGAGAGCAGAACTCTGGACTCTGCCTAGGGTTGGCAGCGGGTGGGCATCCCTGAGGACGACCCCGCTCCCCAAGCTGGTATCTCAAGGTGGTTGGAGGGAAGGAGGTAAAGCAAGGAGGAAGGAGCCTTCTGGGTAGCAGAAACTGCACTTGCAAAAGCGGTGGGGCAGGAGGCAGCAGGCCGCATTCAAGCACCTAAAAGGAGGCCAGGTTAGGGAGGCCAGGGGCAGGCACAGGGGCAAGGGCCTGAGAGGCCAAGGTTGTGAAGGGGTGGAGGGTTGTGTTGGCCTCTGTGGGTTTCGGCGGGGAGGTGGTGATATTGCAGGGAACCACAGCAGATACAAACAGACTTGGAAACTACTGCAGCCATCTGGGCAGAAAGGGCCCTGCGCTGGGTGAGCCATGCAAAGGCCAGCTTATCACACAGGCTGACATATACGATTTGTCCTTTTTGGTCTCCTAAGAAATTTTCCTGGAAGTCAACGACTGATTGAGCAAAGAGTCTCTAAATAAAAAGGACAGAACGACCCTCCTTCCACCCCAGGCCATGGATGGGAGCTAAAGGGATCCGAGTATGGAGAGCAGGTAAGGTCCCAGCCTCTGCCCCGAGAAACCAGAGCAAGAAGGGCTGATCTGGTTTGAAGCTGGCCACCCAAATCCCGAGTGGGGGTCCCCAGGAGACATTCCCTCCCACCCTTTTGCTGGTAGTATACTCTGAGAAATGTTTAGCACTGTCTGGAAAACAGAGCCTGAAAAGTGACACCTGGGGCAGGAGTCTCACAGGCCCCGGTGCTCTGGGGAGATTGACCTGGTCAGAGCTGCCCTAGGTTTAGGCAAATCCAGCCAGCCTCTGCCCGAGAGCGCTGAGCCCGAACCCAGCTTCCGCCCCGTCCTGTCATTTTCTGCAGTGGAGACACCCTGCAAACCACCTTCCAGAGAAACTGCAGAGAGCAGGGGGCACGGCGGTATGGTTTGATTTATACCTTCTAATGCTTTAGACGGATGGCACATGGGCCTCTGAGTGGGTCCCAGGCCCTGCAAATGGGGTCACGTGCGAGCAGTGGTCCTCGCTCTTCAGGGCTCCGCGCTCCACGAGGGAAGGCTTGCATCTGGACTGTTTATCCTGGACCCACAGGCCTCACCATGCCTTGCCCTGAGAAGGGCTCAGCGAATATTACTTAGTGGTGGGAAGAACGGCCTCTCCAAAGCTGTGCGTGCCCTGATTCCTGAAACCTGTAAATATGTTACCTTACACGGCAAAAGGGGGTTTACTGATGGAATTAAGGTTACAACCTTAAAATAGCGAGTTTATTTTGGATTTCTTGAGTGGGCCCAATCTAATCACATGAATCTTTAAAAAACAGAGAATCAGAAGAGATTCGGCTGAAGAAATGAGAAGAAAGATGCGGCACCATACACTACAACAGCAGAAAACCCAAACAATCCTATTAAAAATGGACAAAGGACCTGAATATATGTTTTTCAAAAAAAGACACACACATGACCACCAGGTACATGAAAAGGTGTTCAACATCACTAATCATCAGGGAAGTGCAAATTAAAACCACAATGAGATATCTACCACATGGCTGTTATCGAAAAGACAAGAGTTAAGTGTGCGTGGGGATGTGGAGGAAGGGCAATCCTCGTGCACTGTTGGCAGGAGTGTAAATTCACGCAGCCACTATGGAGAACGGTATGGAGGTTCCTCAAAAAAATAAAAATAGAACTACCATACGATCCAGCAATCCCACTTCTAGGTATATAACTGAAGGAAATAAAATAACTATCTCAAAGAGATATCTGCACCTTCATGTTTATTGCAGCCTTGTTTACAATAGCCAAGACATGGAAACAACCTAAGTGTCCATCAACAGATGACTGGATAAAGAAATGTATTTTTATACACAGTGGAATAATAATCAGCTATAAAAAATAAAGAAATCCATGGGGCTTCCCTGGTGGCACAGTGGTTGAGAATCTGCCTGCTAATGCAGGGGACACGGGTTCGAGCCCTGGTCTGGGAGGATCCCACATGCCGCGGAGCAACTAAGCCCGTGTGCCACAGCTACTGAGCCTGCACGTCTGGAGCCTGTGCTCCGCAACAAGAGAGGCCGCGACAGCGAGAGGCCCGCGCACCGCGATGAAGAGTGGCCCCCGCTTGCCACAACTAGAGAAAGCCCTCGCACAGAAACGAAGACCCAACACAGCCAAAAATAAATTAATTAATTAATAAACTCCTACCCCCAACATCTAAAAAATAAAGAAAGAAAGAAATAAAATAAAATAAAGAAATCCTGCCATTTGTGATAATATGGACAGACCTTGAGGGGCACTATGTTAAGTGCAGTAAGTCAGACAGAGAAAGACATACTGTATAGTCTCACTTATAAAATCTTAAAAAAAACTGAACTGATAGAAACAGAGTAGATTGGTGGTTGCCGGTGAAACCATGCAACTCAGAGTGGGACTTGAACCCAGTCTTTTAACTGTGATCACACACCTGGTCTCAGGACTTAATGAAGCTCAGGTTCTTGATGTCTCATCACAGAATGAATTCAGTGAGAGACAAAGTGATAGGTAAGAAGCGGGTTTACTTAGAGAGAAACACACTCCACAGACAGAGTGTGAGCCGTCTCAGAAGGTGAGAGTGACACCAGGGTATGGGGTTGTCAGTTTTTATAGGGGTGGGTAATTTCATAGGCTAATGAGTGGGAGGAGTATTCCAGATATTTGGGGGAAGGGGCGGGGATTTCCAGGAATTGGGCCACCGCCCACTTTTTGACCTTTATGGTCAGCCTTGGAACGGTCATGGCACCTGTGGGTGTGTCATTTAGCGTGTTGATGTGTATAAGCCTCAGCGTATACTGAGGCTTAAGGTCTAGTGGAAATCTTGTCTGCCATCCTGGACCTAGTTGGTTCTAACCATTTATGTCTTGTCATATGGCTATGTCGTTCTTTTAAAGGTTGTGCCCTGCCCACTTCACCCCTGTTTCACCAGGGGCTGGGGGTGGAGGAAATGAGGAAATGTTAGTCAAAGAGTACAGACTTCCAGTTACAAGATGAATAAGTCCTGGGGAAGTAATATACAGCATGATGACTATAGTTAACAATAATACTGTATTGTATACTTGAGGACTTCCCTGGCAGTCCAGCGGTTAAGACTCCATGCTTCCAACGCTACACGGTGCAGCAAAAACAAACAAACAAACAAACAAAACTGTACTGGGACTTCCCTGGTGGCACAGTGGATAAGAATCCGCCTGCCAATGCAAGGGACACGGGTTTGATCCCTGCTCTGTGAAGATCCCTCATGCCGCGGAGCAACTAAGCCACAACTACTGAGCCTACACTCTAGAGCTCTCCTGCCACAACTACTGAAGCCCGCGCGCCTAGAGCCCGAGCTCTGCAAAAGAAAAGCCACCACAATGAGAAGTCCGCGCCACGCAACGAAGAGTAGCCCCCGCTCGCCGCAGCTAGAGAAAGCCGGCGCGCAGCAACGAAGACCCAATGCAGCCAGAAATAAATAAATAAATTTATTTTTTTAAAAACTGTATTATATGCTTGAAAGTCACTAAGAGAGTAGTTGTTAAATATTCTCACCACACACAAAATAGTAACTATCTGAGGTGATGAATGTGTTAAGTAACCTCATTGTGGTAACCGTATATTATACATGTATCAGATCATCAGAATGTACACCTTAAACTTACACAGTGGTATATGTCAATTATATCTCAATAAAGCTGAAGCAGAAAGAAAGAGAGGAATGGAGAAAGAAAGAAAGAAAGAAAGAAAGAAAGAAAGAAAGAAAGAAAGAAAGAAAGAAAGAAAGAAAGAAAGAAAGAAAGAGGAAGAAAGGAAGGGAGAAAGGAAGAGAGAGAGGGAGAAAGGAAGAGAGAGAGGAAGAGAGGGAGAGAAAAGGAGGGAGGGAGGGAAGGAAGGAAGAGAAAGGAGAAAAGAAAGAGAGAGGAAGAAAAAGAAAAAAAGGAAAGAGAAAGAAGAGGGAGAAAAAGGAGGAGGAGGAAGGAAGGAAGGAAGAAAGGAAGGAAAAGAGGAAGGAAAAAACAAAGACTTGGCAGAAGTCAGAGAGATGCCAAGTGTCCTGGCTCTGAGATTCAGGAAAAACACACATGCAAAGGCCAAGAGAGGCCCTGAGAAACCAAGCGCAGCCCTGGCTGACAGCCATCGAGGAAGCAGGATCCTGCAACTGCAAGGAACTTGATTCTGCCAGTGACCTGAATGGCACGGAAGCAGATTCTCCCCCGTGGACACCTTGATTTTAGCCCTGTGAGATCTGTTTCCGGCTTCTAACCTAAGACTTGTGAGATAATAAATTGGTATTGTTTTAAGCTGCTGTTTGAGGCAATTTGTTACGGCAGCAACAGAAAACGGCTACAATGGTGTTCCCTCTCTTGTTCTCACAGCCCCTTTAAGCTTGTAAGATGCATTCACGTGCATTGACAGTCACCCCCAGAGTCTGACATCACACTGCAGATGTGGAAGCAGAGGTCCAAATGGGGAGTGACCGAGCCAGAGTGCCCCAGAAAATGGGCTGCAGAGACAGGGCACAGACACTGGCTCTGAATCTAGGGTTCTTTCTAATGAGCTGTTGGCATAAATACTGAGGTATCACACTTCAGCTTTATCCTGGAGGAAGGTGGTCCCAAGAACTTGGAAGCATAAAATCAGGGCTGCTCTGAGGAGAGACCCACAGAGTCATCTAAAAGGGAATTGAGAGGCATTCCAACATGCTTCCTCGGGGTTGGTCAGCACTGGAATCCCCGAAAAAGAAGCATCCACCGTGTCACCCCCACTCATGTCCACCATGGTGACCATTAACTTTGTGGCTATAAAGAGCTTCCCACTGCTGCCCTTCCTGGTGGGCCAGATGCCAGGGCACAGGGCCATTGCCAAGGGACTCCACATGCCCCGGGCTCCTCCTGAGCCTTTACTGATTTAAATCTCACAGAAGGGCTTCCCTGGTGGCGCAGTGGTTGAGAGTGGCTGATGCAGGGGACATGGGTTCATGCCCCGGTCCGGGAAGATCCCGCATGCCGCAGAGCAGCTGGGCCCGTGAGCCACGGCCACTGAGCCTGCACGTCCGGAGCCTGTGCTCCGCAACGGGAGAGGCCACAACAGTGAGAGGCCCGCGTACCGCAAAAAAAAAAAAAAAAAAACTCACAGAAGCACTATGAAATACTTTCTATTATTATCAGTCCTATTTTGCACATGAAGAAACTGAGGCACAGAAAGGTTAAGTTACATGAGGTCACACAGCCAGTGAGTGGCAGAACCAGGACCTGGACCCAGAATGCCTAGGCTCTGTATCACATGATCTTTCTGTGTCAGCGACATGAGTCTCAAAACACGTGAACTCGCCAGGAAAACCTTGGCTTCAGACGAGGAAACTGGGCCTCGTCAGAGAGATACAGCGCCTCCCGGTGTCATGGTCATCTGGTTTGAAATAGAAACAGAAAACTCCAACTTCATCACCCCCCAACACACACACACACACACACACGCACACACACGCACACATTCAAACTCCTCTGGAAGTGAAAAGAAGAAATTAGTGCTTTTGTAGGCAGGATGTGATTTACACATGCAGAGACTAGTGGTATCCCTTTAAGAATGAGTAGCAGAGGCGCTACAAGTTGCCAGAGTTTTGTCACATACAACGCCTTGAAATTCCGATTTGGCCGTGGCATGGCTTGTCCTGATTCACTTCATGATGTTTATAGAGGTAAAACCTGGGGAAACCGCCATGACAATTTTTGGTGTTTCCAGGACTCTGCCTTTCATTTGGAAACTGGTGGGTGATCAGCTGGCTTCTGGGTGTGCCTTAAGAAAGAAAGGCTGCTCTATTACAACTTGCAATTTGGCCCAGACCCGTGTCTTCTCACAGGGCTCAGTGGTTAGAGTGTAAGATACATAGCTTTCTCTCTTGATAGGAAAGATACTCTTATTAAGAGAACAAAGATAAGCAACAAATAGCACTGCTAGTTGCTACAATGTCCATTCTCCTGTCTCTTTCATAGTCATAGAACCCCTGATTTTTATTTATTTATTTATTTTTATTTTTTATTTGTTTTTGGCTGCGTTGGGTCTTTGTTGCTGCACGCAGGCTTTCTCTAGTTGCAGTGAGCGGGGGCTACTCTTCGTTGTGGTGTGCAGGCTTCTCATTGTGGTGGCTTCTCTTGTTGCAGAGCATGGGGCTCTAGGCATGCGGGCTTCAGTAGCTGCAGCGCACAGGCTCAGTAGTTGTGGCGCACGGGCTTAGTTGCTCTGCAGCATGTGGGATCTTCCCGGACCAGGGTTCAAACCCGTGTCCCCTGCATTGGTAGGCAGATTCTTAACCAGTGCACCACCAGGGGAGTCCATAGAACTCCTGATTTTAGCTGGGCACATAGAATAAAGGCCCAGAATAAAGGCCACATTTCCCAGGCTTCCTTGTGGCTGGGAATGACCACGTGACTAAGTTTAGACAAATGGTACAAGAATAATGCTTATAACTTCCAGATTGTGTACTTAAAAGGCAGAGCAGGACCTCCAATTCCCATTTCCCCCTTCCTGCTGGCAGAAATGCAGATGTGATGCCTGGATCTGCAGCACCTATCTTAGACCAAGAGGAGGAAGCCACAGGTTGAGGATAATACAGCAAGAATATAGAAGGAGGCTGAAACCATGATTGTGGAGCTACCATTCTGCCTGGAACCCAGATCTAACGTGACAGAGAAATAATTTCTGTTTTTTAAGCTTCTATAATGTGGGGGACATTTTGTTACAGCAGTGGAATTCTCATATTTGTATATGTATGTTTCTCTGTGTGTGTGTGTGTGTGTGTGTGTGTGCATGTGTGTGTGTGTGTGTGTGTGTGCATACATCCACTCACACACTCACAGTTAGTCACACAGAAAGAGGCGAGGACCTGGAAAGATATACACTGAAATGTTAGCCTAGTTAATTCTGGAGGAAAGGATTTCTTGGTGATTTCTTTTTTCTTCTTGACACTTTGCTGTAATCTGAATTTTTTTCTTTGAGCATGTGTTATTTCAAAACTCGACAAAAATAAAGAAAAGTCTAAAGAAGGGAGCATCCTATAAATAGATCCCATTGTTTAAATCACCTTCATTTGCTTCATATGAGCCTTCATAGGTCACACACACACACACACACACACACACGGACATAAGATTTTACAGAATATTTGGCATTGTTTCCTGTGGGTTGTGGAACTTTTTTTCAGATGTTCTTTTTACTGAACAAAATGTCTTGGAGATGGTTCCATGTCTCTATGTGTAGGGTGGCCTCGTTTCTTGTAACCAGCACAAAGCACTCCCTGGCTGGGCATGCCAGGTTTACAGAAAAGCTCTGTTGATGGACCTCTGCAGTTTCCAATTTTAAGCTACTGAAAACAACACAGTGATGAAAGTCTTGAGACCTACCTCTCTGCACCGAATGGAGCTTTGAAGCTTCTTATCTGGCTCCCCTGCTTATTCACTGTGTGACCTCAGGCAACATACCGTGCATCTCTGAGTCTCTATCTTCTCACCTGTAAAACAGGGGAAATAAGGAAGCTTGCTCTATAACATTATTGTGAGGATAATATCTAAAATGTATCACAGCTTACTGCATGCCAGGCACTTTCCTAAGTGCTTCTCAAGAGTTAACTAATTTAATGCTCGCAATAGGGTGACATGAGGTAATGCTTAGACAGATGCCCTGAAAGTTTTCTAGAATCTTCCAGCTTTCAGACAACCACCATGAAATCCTCTGGCTAAATCTTCATGTGGAACCATTTCAGAGACTTCTTAGAGTTGGTGGTCAAAGAAGATATTTGTATGATTTCAATCTTTTAAAATTTATTGAGATTCATTTTGTGGCCTGACATATGGTTTATCCTAGAGAACTTCTGATGTGCATTTAAGAAGAATGTATTCTGCTGTTGTTGGGTGGAATGTTCTACAAATGTCTTTTAGGTCTAGGTAGTTTATAGTGTTGTCCAAGTCTTCTATTTCCTTGTTGATCTTCTGCCTAGTTGTTCTATCCACTATTGAAAGTGGGGCATTAAAGTGTCCACCTATTATTATTGAATTGTCTATTTCTCCTTTTAATTCTGTCCATTTTTGTTTTTGGTTTTTTGTTTGTTTTGATATTTTATTTATTTATTGGCTGCATCAAGTCTTAGTTGTGGCATGCAGGATCTTTCATTGTGGTGCATGGGCTTCTCTCTAGTTGTGGCACACAGGCTCATTACTTGTGGCACACAGGCTCTGTAGTTGTGGCACGTGGGTTTAGTTGCACCACAGCATGTGAGATCTCAGTTCCCTGACTAGGGATCAGACTGGCATCCTCTGAATTGCAAGACGGATTCCCAACCACTGGTCTACCAAGGAAGTCCCCATTTTTGCTTCATATATTTTGGGTCTCTGTTGTTAGGTGCGTATGTGTTTATAGTTTTTATAAAATCATCCTGATGAGTTGACCCTCTGATATTGCTGTTTGCATGATATATATTTTTCCATCCTTTAACTCTCAACCTATCTGTATCTTTGAATCTAGAATGTGTCTCCAGTAGACAGTATATAGTTAGAGCTTGGTATTTTTATCCAGTCAGAATATCTCTGCCTTTTGATCGAATCCATTGATATTTAATGCTATTAAGAATAGAACTAGATTTACATCTGCCATTTGACTTTATGTTTTCTATATGTCTCATGTCTTTTTTGTTCCTCTATTCTTCCTTACTGCTTTCTCTTATATTAAATGAGTAATTTTTATTATAACATTTTATCTTCTTTAATAGTTTTTTCACTTTTTTAAAATGACTGCTCTAGGTTTACTATATACATCTTATCAGAATCTATGTCAGATTGACACTAACTTAATTACAGTGAGATATAGAAGTGTTACTCCTCTATTGCTCTATTTCTTTTCACCCCTTTTTGTACTATTCTTGTTATATGCATTACATCTCATGTTTAAAAAGCCCACAACATTCCCTCTAGGAGTGTTCACTAGCAAGAAGGGAGGCAAGAGGAGGGAATATTTGGTTAGATCACCTGCTCCCCCCAAAATCTGTTCCAGGCTCCAAAGCTAATAGCAGCTTTCCTTCCAAGGAACTAGAGGAGGCTCCTTATCCCCCAACTGCCATGCACACAGCCAACAAGGTTCATAAAGATCTGGCCTGCTGGTGCCTCAAGACACCCTCCATTAGGGCTGTTGGATAGCAGGAACATTAAATAATATCCCCCAAACTGAGAAGGAACTTTGAGACCTAAAAATGAAGCAGGCAACTCCATAAAGTGCAATTATGAAGTTTACTGTGGGTAACTTACAGACAGGCAAAACTGAGCAGACAACAGTCCAGAGGCACTCTGCGCAGCTAAAAGGGATACAGGAGGATTTAAAGGCGCCAAAGTTAAAAATAGAATCTGACTACCAAGGGAAAAGTACGTCTGCACTGATGGGAACCGGGGTTATTTCTCCCCCCCCCCCCCCCCCCGGGGGTCTCATGGCCATTATTCCTTGCAGACCATTAACCATCTGTGTCAGCAAAAGGCATTCTTTCAGTTTTCATATCAGATGAAGGAAAGGGTAAAAGTTGATAAGGAACTTTTCTGGCTTGGGCACATTCTTTGTGAGTAGGTTAAAGGTCAGTCACACAAAAGGGGAGGGAGTAGGACTGCAGGTCTAAGATAGAACTGCCAAACGGAATCAGTGTGGTTCACCCACAGGGACCTTGACCTGAGGATACACGTTGCCCTGGTCAAGTTCCCCCCCACACACTTTTTAAAAAAAATAAATTTATTTATTTATTTGGCTGCGTTGGGTCTTCGTTGCTGCGCTCGGGCTTTCTCTAGTTGCGGCAAGAAGGGGGGGCTACTCTTCGTTGCGATGCGCGGGCTTCTTATTGCGGTGGCTTCTTTTTTGCGGAGCACAGGTTCTAGGTGCGTGAGCTTCAGTAGTTGTGGCACGCAGGCTCAATAGTTGTGGCCCGCGGGCTCTAGAGCTCAGGCTCAGTAGTTGTGGTGCATGGGCTTAGCTGCTCTGCAGCATGTGGGATCTTCCCGGGCCAGGGCTTGAACCTGTGTCCCCTGCATTGGCAGGCAGATTCTTAACCACTGCGCCACCAGGGAAGTCTCTGTCAAGTTCCCTCTTTGACACTGCAAGTCCCATTCCCATCACTTCCTTTCCTACAGTGGGGAGACAAGAAAGTTCCTCCACCTCCTAGGCTTATTTATAATATTAATAAGTAGATTTATAATATTAATAAGTAACATTTATTGTTCAAAGAGAGCAATAATTATGGAGTAACATGGATGCTCTCATGAAACCCCTAATGAAATAGGTAATCATCTTACGGGTGAGACTACTGAGGCTCAGAGAAGTTAAGTAACTGAACCAGGTCGCATAGCTGATAAGTAATAGTTAGAGTCTGAGCGCAGGTAGTGTGGCTCCAGAGCCAACAGGTGAGATCGCTCCACTGTGCCGCTCCCTGAAAGTAGTCATTAGAGGATCCATTTCCTCCTGGCAGTGGTAAATGGTTAACATCTCTAAAGGGAAATCCCCCTGTTTGTACCATTGCCAATTTCCATGGTGTAATTACTCTCACAGTTGCCGATTTCAAGTTACAAATATGTTACTGAAAGCAGCATTGGGAAAAGAATGCACACAGTCAGCTCTCCCAGGCTGGTGCAGACTGAAAGCCCAAGGAGGGGGTCAACGGGCGGTGGGCAAGGGAGGACAGAGGATCTTTAAAGAGCTTTCCCACGGAGGAGCTCGTTGGGTCCTCCAGCAATCTGAAGTGCTGACTCTTATTCTTGTCTTACAGATGAAGAAGCTGGGGCTCAGTGAGCCTGATGCATTGGTTCAACAGTCACTGAGCATACATTCTGAGTGGGCCCCAGATGAACGGGACCAGTACTGGGGATGCAGAGATGACCCAGACCAGGTTCTAGCCTGCCTAACGGAGCTTGTGGACTGACAACAGACACACAGACGCATACACGTGGCTCCCATGGGGCCTCCCTTCAAATGGGTAGCATGACAGTTAAGATGGTGGGTTCTGGTCCCAGACTCCCTGGTCTCAAGTCCAGGCTTTACCATTTACTAGCTGTGTGATCTTGGGCTAGTTACTTATCTCTCAGCTCCTCAGTTTACTCATCTGTAGTAATGGTACCTACCTCATAGCATTGTTAGGAGGATGATATGAAGTAACGCAGACAAAGGCCTCAGAACAGTGTCTGCTGCATAATAAATGCTCAATAAATGTTAGCTGTTTTTATTATGTAACTTCAGAAATGCAACTCTGTGTGCCCAGAAAGAGAGAAGGGAGAATGAGTACATGGCGTGGGCGATTCCGCCTGGACGTGAGCCCAGCTGTGAGCAAGAGGCTGGGGGCATGGAGAGAATTCCACACATCTGAGTGAGAGCCGAATCTAAAATTACAGTGTGCAAACCAATGCAATGGCTACCACACACTGCCACTTTTTATGTTCAGAGTGTATTTATTACTGCAAAGGACTATATTCAGAAGACTGCCAATACCTTTCTTTATGAGAGATTGAAAGAATTTTTCAGAGTTTTAAAAAATCTGTTTATTTTTATAATTTTGTCCTCACATTAGAACCTAACACCCACGTTAAATGCTCTCCCTGCAGTAACTATCGTTTCAAAATGATAAGCGCTAGAATAAACAGTGGGGACTTTCCAAAGGCTATTCAGCTGGTGGTTGGGAGAGCTGGAGCGAGACCCCAGCTTGAGGACTTACAGTCCAGTGCTCTTTCTTCTTCAATCTGGGCCCTGGGGGACAACAGTGACGTTCTCCCAAAGACCCCGACCTCCACTTCTGGCTCCTTTCTGAGTGGAGGGGAGGACGGGTTCATCTGCAGAGCTTGAACTCACCCGAGGAGGGTGTTTGGAATGGGGAGAAAGGGCCTGTGGATTAGAATCCCGGCTTCACAGCTGGCTCTGTGTGACCTCCCTGGGGCTCAGTCTCTATAGATAGAGGTTGACACCTACGTCAACATGTGTATATGGTACATACATTATATGTATGTATTCTGCACGCAGCAAGGGCTCTCGTGTTTACTCCCTTCCCTCCGTAAAGATGGTGGGCTCTGGATACATAACTTTGAACCAGCAGGTGGCGCTGCAGCCCAAGAAGCGGGAGAAAGGGCAGGAAAAGGGTGTGCCTGGAGGGTTGATCAGCTGGGGTCCTGCAGATGGGGGGTGGGGGGGCATTCAGAGGGAAGGTAGTAGTCCAGACCACACGAGTGCCTCCCACGCCCGCACAGGCAGACATACCCAGCACCTCACATATGTGCATAACCAAGGATCGACCTTGCATGGGAAGGAGGCCTTCCCATACAAGATCTCCTTGAATCCTCACAACGGCCTTATGGGTAGTGCCAACGTGATTCCATTTTACAGGTAAGAAAAAATGAGCCCAGAGAAGCAAACTGAACTGTGCTAGGTCACACAGCAAGTCCATGGCAGAGCTGGGATTTGATCTTTGCCCATAATAATATTAACAGCCAACCCTTCTACATGTGTTAATACTGTCCCAAGGCCTTCTGTACACATTAACTCACTGAATCCTCATAACAGCCCTATGAGGTAGGCATTAACATTTTTAGTTTCAGGTTACAGAGGAGGAAATGGAGGCACTGAGAGATTGGGCAACTTGCCCAAGGCCACGCAGCCAAAGCTAAAGAGCTGGGATTTCAACTCCAGAGTCTCTGCTTTAAACCACTGCACTCCTTGGCCTGCTGAGGCCTAGGGGATGCACGGACACACCCTCCTCTCCTACTCACATTCTCAGCCAGGGCGGCGCCACACTGTACAGAGTGCAAGGTCCCTGGGTGCTGTGAAGTGAACAGGGCCACAACGCACCCCTCACCTGGCCATGACACCACCTCCCCTGTCTGGCCACAGCAGGAGCCACTCCTCTGTGGTGGTGAGGGGGAGACCTCCCCTTGGAAGGACTCTGTTAAATGCTCCCACTTCCCCAAGGGAGGCTCCTCCGCGAAATTTTCCTGCAGCCCCCCCACCCCCGACACCAGGAGGTCACCCCTCCTGTGGCAGCGCCACTTATGCTGAAGGCAAGATCTCTCTCGCTGCTGCCACAGCCCAGGCTGGCAAAGAGCAGGAGTGAAGCAGGGAGAACAGTGAGGAGGCCGTGGCAATGACCCAGGTGGTGGCGGTGGACCCCGGTGGCAGCTTTGGAGGTGGGAGGAAGGATTTGGAGTCGGGATTTGTTTTGGAGGACGAGCTCACAGAATTTGATGAATCTGATATATGGGTGTGAGAGAAGTTGTTATGATATGTAGTAAAATATATTGCATACATTTTGTAATACGGCATTAGTTATCAAGCGCTGCACAGCAAATGAACTCAAAACTTAGTGGCTTAGGGTGACAATAAACGTTTATATATCAAACCGTTTCTGTGGGTCAGGAATTCGGGAATGGC
The DNA here is from genome assembly GCF_951394435.1 of Stenella coeruleoalba. Taxonomy (NCBI): domain Eukaryota; kingdom Metazoa; phylum Chordata; class Mammalia; order Artiodactyla; family Delphinidae; genus Stenella; species Stenella coeruleoalba. Next base: position 27,518,771 of record NC_137161.1, on the reverse strand, counting down.
TTAGCTGGGTGGCTCTGGCTCAGAATTTTTCATGAGGCTGCCGTCCTCTGAAGGCTCATTGGTGCTGAAGGATTCACTTCCGAGGTAGGTCACTCACAGGGTGCTGGCTGTTGCCAAAGGGTCTCAGTTCCCCTCCATGGACAGCTCGAGCGTCCTCATGACATGATGGCTGCCGGCCCCCCAGCCAGTGACCAAGCGAACAAGATGGAAGATGCAGGGCCTTTTATGACCTAGCCTCAGAAGTCACGCTCTCTCCTTCCTGCACTACCTGTTGGCTTCACAGGTGGCCATCAAGGCAGGAACGGCAGCAGGCATGGACCCCTGGGCACCATCTTGCAGCTGGCTACCACATAAGAAGGAAATTGTTCTCCTGTCCTTTTTTTTTTTGTCTTATTTTTTTTAATTGTGGTAAAATATATATAACATAAAATTTATCATTTTAACCATTTTTAAGTATACAGTTCGGTGGCACTAAATACATTTACATTGTGGTGCAACCATCACTACCAATCATCTCCAGAACTTTAGCGTCTTCCCAAACTGAAATTCTGTACCTGATAAAAAGTAATGTCCCATTTCCCCTTCCCCCGAGTTCCTGGCAACCACGATTCTACTTTTCGTATCTATGGATTTGATTACTCTAGGTACCCCAAGTAAACGAAATTATACAACTTTGGCCTTTTGTGTGACACATTTCCCTTAGCCTAACATCATCAGTGTTCACCTATATTGCAACATATGTCAGAAATTCCTTCCTTTTAAAGGCTGAATAACATTCCATTATATATACCACGTTTTATTTACCCGTTTATCTGTCGAGAGATGCTGGCGTTGCTGCCACCTTTTGGCTGTTTCGAATAATGCTACTATGAACAGGGTGTACAAATATCTGTTCAGGTCTCTGCTTCCAGTCCTTTAGCTATGTACCCAGAAGTGTAATTGCTGGATCATATGGTAATTTTATGTTTAATATTTTTGAGGAATTGCCATACTGTTTTCAGCAAGAGCTGCACCATTTTCTATTCCAACCAGCAATGCACGAGGATTACATTTTCTCCATATCCTCACCAACACTTGTTATTTTCTGTGTTTTTCTTTTTTAATAATAATCATCCTCATGGGTGTGAAGTGGTATCTCATTGATTGTGATTTTGATTTGCATTTCCCTAATTATCAGTAATTTTGAGCATCTTTTCACACGCTTATTGACCATTTGTATATCTTCTTTGGAAAAACGTCTAATAAAGTCTTTCGGACATTTTTTCATTGGGTTGTTTGGTTTCTGTTGTTGTTTTCTCCTTTCTTGGCAAGTATATACCCTGGACGCTGCAGCAAATCACACATTTTGGCTCTGCCTTTTTCCACTCACTCTCAGTCCATGCCAAGCCCTGCCCTATATGATGGGGATGCTGTGGGGAGCAGAACCCGAAGCTTCCTGCCCCATGGAGCTCACTCCACGGGGAACCAGGCACTCATGAGATGTCAGCTGGTGACAGAGTGGCTTTTATTTCAGGGGACAGCAGCAGGCAGCCCCAGGCCCCTTTCAACCCTTACGCCTGGCATGTCAGCTCCTCATAACACATTCTAAAAGTCTGAAAGAGTTTCCAGCGTTTTTAAAAATTGGGAGACAACATCAAAATGTAGATTTATTGCTACTCTTGAAAAACTGGAAGTTCTGACCACTTGGGCCTGCTTTCCCACCTGGCCAACATCACCGGGATCAAGGTACCAGCCCCCACCTATGCCCACAGTGTTGGCTACTGATGGCTCGCCTTTCCCAGGGGCACTCACTCCAAAGACTGGTCAGTGCAGAGCACAGAGGCCTGACCTGCCTGTTTCAGACTGTGACATCTCTGAAGGGCTGTCCCCGCTCTAGAGCTCCTGATGGGACTGCCCAAGGCCTCTGTTGCAACTGCCTAACCCTGCTACCTTCACTCCCCCAATATCTGAAGAGCGTTCCCTGGAAAACCACCTGCACCCACATTTCCATCTCATGGTCTGTTTCCTGGGAACCCTAACCTTCAAGAAAAGCATGTGCTTGCCTGCTCCCCAAGGCCCTGGCCCAGCCCACCTGGCATTTGAGTTCTCCATCCTTGGTTGTGTCCTGGCCTCCCCACAGTGATAACAAAAGGAGGAGCTGATGCTTCCAAGACAGGGACCACGTGCTCACATTCTAGACATTGTTCTCAGCAATATACTCATGTAATCCTCACAATAAACCTGTGACCCTAAGATCACTAGGTACTTATTAAAAAGGTTAAATTTTTTTTAAAAAAATTGACAATACTAAGTGCTGGTGGGAATGCAAAATGGTACAGTCATGTTGGAAAACAGTTTCTCAATTTCTTATAGAATTACAAATACAGTTATAATATGACCCACTAATTGCACTCCTAGGTATCTACCTTAGAGGAATGACAACTCATGTCCACACGAAGACCTGCATGTACGTGTTCATAGCAGCCTTATGGGTAATCACCAACAATTGGAATTGACCCGAATGCCTTTCAACTGGTGAATGCAGAAATAAGTCATGGTGTATCCATACAATGAAATACTACTCGGCAATAAAAAGGAACAGACTTCTGACAGATGGAACCGCACGGGTGAATCTCGAATGCATTATGCTGAGTGAAAGAAGCCAGGCTCAAAAGGCTACATACTGTAAGATTCCATTTATCCAACATTCTTGCAAAGGCAAAACTATACAGAGAGACCACAGGTCACGGTTATTAGGCGTATTCATTTCCGAGGACTACTGCAATACAAAGTACCACAAACTGGGTGGCTTGAAACAACAGAAACTTGTTCTCTAATAGTTCCAAGTCCAGAAGTCTGAAATGAAGGTGTTGGCAGGGCTGCACTCCCTCCACAGTTTCCCAAGGACAGGCTGTTCCTGCCCCTTCCAGCTTCTGTGGCTCATTCCTTGGCCTGGGGCCACATCACTCCAATCTCTGCCTCTGTGGTCACATCAGCTCTTCCTCTGCATGTTTGCCTCTCTCTTATAAGGACATGTGATGGCATTTAGGGTCTGCCTAAATAATCCAGGGTAATCTTCAATTCAAGACCCCTAATTTAATCACATCTGCAAAGATCCTTTTTCCAAATAAGGGTACATTTATGAAATTCAGGGTTAGAATTTCGGACCTTTGTGGGGTCCTTATTCAACCTACTCTACAGGGATTAGGGGAAAAGAGATTAACTACAAAGGGGCATGAGGGAATTTGGGGGGTGATGGAAATGTTCCATATATCAGTTGTGGTGACAGTTGCATAACTTATACATTTGTCATGCCTCCCCCAGTTGTAAGTGGCAGAACTGGAATGAATGAGGCAGGCTTGGCACTGAGACTGTTCTCAAGGTAATCAATGCACTATTTATTACATGGGGAGAAAAATGAGGCGGGGTGGGCGTTCTGCATTCCACTGCTAATAATTAAGCAGAAAAGTTTGAAAATGACGAGAATGGATGAGCTTCCCTCCAGTGATGACATTTCACGATTCTCCAGTTCTCTGGCTTTCAGACGCTTTCCTTCAAAATTCTGTGAAGCTGAAGATGCAGCCCACCTTGGAGCCAAGAGGGTAGTTGTCTGGGATGAGCTGGCTGGGTGGGGGAGGGGAGAGGATGCTGGGGATGGATGAAAATAATAGCAGGGGGAGGGTTCTGACCCCTCTCCCCACAGAGCACTCATGCCCTTTCCCCCCTGGGACAAGGCCTCTGTCCTCTCCATTCACTCACCCCAGCTGATGCCACACACCCCCCACCAGAGACCTCCCCACCTCCTCTCATTGTCTGACAGGCTCAGATGGAGGGGCAGCCCATTAACCCCTTCCTGGCCTCATTGCTTCACTCTGCAGCTGTCACACCCGCAGCCTCAGGCCCAAGCAGGGAAGAGGACCGGGTAGTTAATCACAATTACTGCGCCGAGTGTCAGCTGTGAGGCTGGCTTCCTCCATTGACTGCCAGCCGGCCCAGGCCAGGGACGACCAGCACCAACCATGCAGCAGATTCTAAGACCTACAGAGGCAAAGAGCGGACAGTCTCTTCCTGGTTCATTTCTGCGGACTTCCCCCAAAGACCCCAGCAAGGTGTCCTCCATTGTCAGGGCTGCAGCCAGTAGCCTACAAACCCCCAAGCCCGCCCCCTGCCCTCAGCACCTTTGCGTGATCCTCAGGTGGTGGACGCCTCATCTAGAAACGCCACCTCCTCCAGGAGGCCTTCCCTGAGCACCCTGGCTGATGTGGCGCTGCTGTTCCCAGTCACTCTTTATACATGCCCTGTTTACAAGCTGTTTTATTTTTCCAAAGCGCTTGTCACTACCTAGAATTGTCTCAGATGTTGACTGGTTTAATGTGAATATTAGTTTCCTGGGTCTGAAATAAGAAATTACTACAGGGCTTCCCTGGTGACGCAGTGGTTGAGAGTCCACCTGCCGATGCAGGGGACGCGGGTTCGTGCCCCGGTCTGGAAGGATCCCGCGTGCCGCGGAGCGGCTGGGCCCGTGAGCCATGGCCGCTGAGCCTGCGCGTCCGGAGCCTGTGCTCCGCAACGGGAGAGGCCCGTGTACCGCAAAAAAAAAAAAAGAAAGAAATTACTACAAACTAGATGGTTTAAGGCAACAGATATTTATTCTCTCACAGTTCTGAAGGCTAGAAATCCAGTATCATGGTGTCAGCAAGGCCATGCTCCCTCTAAAGGCTCCAGGGAAGGATACTTCCTTGCTTTTCCCCAGCTTTGGAGGGTTGCCCACAATCCCTGGTGTTCCTTGGTTTGTAGACTCTTCACTCCGCCTCAGCCTCCGTCATCACATGACCTTCTCCCTTCTTGTGTCTGTGTACAAATTTCCCTCTTCTTATAAGGACACCAGTCACTGGATTAGGGTTCACCCTAATCCAATATGACCTCATACTTGATGACATGTGCAAAGACCCTATTTCCAAAGGAGGTCACATTCGCAGGTGCCAGGGGTCAGGACTTCAAATCACACGATCCCTCAGTGATTGTGCCGCAGTGAAGCATCCCACCATGTGGGGTCACCAGTTTGTTGATGGAGGTTGAGCTGCCTCCATTTACTGTCTATTACAAATGAAACTGTTATGGACATTTGTGTACAAGTCCTTGTGGGGACATATATTTTTATTTCTTTTGGGCAAAAACCTAAGGGTGAAGTTGCCAGGTCATAGGTAGGTGCATGTTTACCTTTCTAAGAAACTGCTTAACTGTTTTCCAAGGTGGCATATCTGAGATGCTGTTTCACGTCAGTGTACCGTGAGTGTCCTCGTTTGTGTCTCTGGCTGTGTAGTGCTCCAGTGTATGGATGTCTCAAAATGTGTTTAACCAGTCCCCTATTGAGGTTGTTTCCAGTCCTTTGCTGTTACAAACAATACTGCTGTGAATAACCTTGTAGATATGTCACATGTCACATGGGTGAGTGCACCTGTAGGACACACTCCTAGAAGTAAAAGTCCTGAGTGTGACAGAGACTACTGGCTGTCCTCCAAAATCCAGGCTTCACTTCTTCCTTTGAAACAGAACCTACTGTTTTTGTCTGGATACATGATGCCTGGAACACACACTGTATTTCTCAGCCTCTCTTGTAGTTCACTGTGGCCATGGAATCAAGTTTGGGCCATAGGAATGTAAGTAAAAGGATCACATTTGACTTCCACAAAGGATCTTTAAAGGGACTTCCCTCCCTTTTTGACTCCTTTCTAATGACCGGAATTCTCTCCCTCTGGGATGCAGATGTGATGGCTGGTGTTTGAGCAACTATTCTGGGCCATGAAGTAGAAGCTATATACTGAGTGTGGTGGAGTAAAAAGATAGAAGGAGTCTAGTTCTCTGAACTATGGAGTACCATGCCAGCCCTAGACTGTCAGCCACCAGACTTTATTTACATGAGGGGGAAATGCCTCTACTTTGTTTAAATCACTATTAGTATGGGTTTTCTGTCACACGCGGCCACTGGGTTATAGATCCTATGCATTTGTAAGTTTGAAAAGTAGTGCCACATAGCTTTGCTTTTAGAAAGGTCATTTTGGGGGACAAAGTGCAGGTAGACTGACACTAAGGAAATCAGGGAGACACCGGGACAGTGGTAAAGGGGGAGAATGATAAGGCCTAAGCCCTCGTGAGAGCAGTTTAGGTGGTGGGGGGTGGTGGGGTGGGACAGCCAAATTCTTTCCAAATCTAAAGGAGAGAATGATAAACTAGAAATGACAGGACAGGTGCTCCTACCCCACCCCACCCTCAGCCCACACTTTCATCTGACCCCAGCCTGCTTGGCCACCCCCCTGCACAGTAAGTTCCAGGCCCCTCCCCAGTGAGCCAATCTTCCCAGGTACACCGTACTTGCTCTTACTGCAACACTTTGTACCTGCTGAACCCTTTTATGGGCAAAGCCCTCATTTGCCACATCCCTCCACCCCCTCACCTGGCTAATTTCCACTTGCCTCTCTGGCCTTATCTCAGACTGGGCCTCCTCCAGCAAGCCCTCTCCGGCTCCCTCCTCTGCCGAAAGTCCTTCTCTGAGCCCACGCCCTGTTGCTGCCCTTCCTCTAGCATTTTCCAGGCTGTGTTATAATTGTATAGAAGTCACCCTGCAGCACTAGAGAGCCTTTGGCTGGTGAGGGAGAAACCAAGAGGGGCCTAGCCCAGGATGCAGCATTTAAAAAAACATGACCCACTTGTCAAGGCGCTATTCTCAGCACTTACACTTGCCTAACTCAAAGCAACACTGTGAATGGGCGAGTGAGGGAACGAATGAATGAATGAGTGAACGAATGAATGAGTGAACGAATGAATGAAGTACCCACCAGGGGGCGGTGGCGCTTTACCGCGGAGCACCGGGTGGAAGAGACTGGGAAGGGCCGCTTTCCCACTGCCCCTCCTCTTCGGGTCTCGCCACACACACACCCCCAGCCCCACGAGGGAATCACCCAGCCCCGCCCGCCCCCTCCCCGCCCCAGATAATTAACTCGAACCAATAAAACGCTGATTGCGGCGCCTTTGTACCCGCCGCCTCGGCATTGTCATGGTAAACGGGGTCCCCTCCCCATCCGGGCTGCCGGCCCCTCCCCAGCCCCCGCAGCTGGCCCGGAGTCGGCTCGAGCCACCTGGACGGGACCGGGGGACCCAGAGCCGTCCGGCGCCCCATCCATCTGGTCCTGCTCCCCACCCCCGCCCTCACCGTCAGCTGCGGACCCGGCCCAGCCTGGAGCCGGCGAGGGCTGCCTGCGAAGCCCGCACCTCTTTCCTCCGCCTCACCCCGTGGGACCCGCAGAGCGGGCGCCGGGGATCCCTCCTGCAAGCCTGCGGTCCGTCCTCAAAGACGGCGCGGGTGGAGGTGCGTTCATGGTCAGAAATAATAACAATGCTGAGAAGCCAAAGGGTACAGAGGGACCCAGTGGGAAAGCGCACCCCCGTTCCTAGTTCTCCAAGCAAAGCTTCCAGAAACCTTCTAACATATATACATATACATATAGGAATATATTTTAAAGAGGATACAAGTAACACAGGAAAACAAGCTGGAAGTAACCAATTTAAAGAATGCAGTAGGTTTTACAGGACTGTTCCCCCTTCATCCTCACCACCCCCCTCCCCACGACTGTCAGTTTGGGGGTATTTCTCCAGAGAGCTTTCTCTGCACGCACACTCATAAATGTATCTGTGTATACACACATGCATTACCCTAAATGGAATCATGCACTACCTTTTATCTACCGGTCGCTTTACTTTACTCGACAAAGAATGTGGTAGAGATCTTTCCGCGGCTGGGTTGTTTATAGAACAACACTACCGCTACCGCAGGCCCCCTCTGTCAGCTCCCACCCCCACCCCCCTTCAGCCTGGGTGTGATCTGCTGCCCGGCCTGTGTGCCTTTCCCTGCCGTGGGAGAAGGTTCTGTCCTTGTGTCCCTGTGTGAATGGGGGCAGGGTGGGATCTGTGTGTTTCTGGGCTTCTGGGAACTTTTCAGGTCTGTGAGCTGCCTTTCAGCAGAGAGAAGTGGAAAAATAATAATAATAGCAACAACAGCGGCAGCAGCTGTAAAGCAGAACTATCCAAAACATAAGAAATAAGACAAAAGGAAGTCTGTGTATCTTTTCAACGTCATCCTAAGCACTGTCTGATCAGCCTGCCTGGGTCACCTGATTCCCTAGGCAATACACCTTTGTTTGACTTCGCTGTTTATTATTGCTCAATGTCCCTACTCAGTGAACTTACAAGCTATCTTGTAAAAAGAAGCACAGGGACTTCCCTGGTGGCGCAGTGGTTAAGAATCCATCTGCCAGTGCAGGTGACATGGGTTCAATCCCTGGTCCCGGAAGATTCCCACATGCAGCAGAGCAAGTATGCCCATGCGCCACAACTACTGAGCCTGCACTGAAGAGCCCGCGAGACACGACTACTCAGCCCGCCCGCCACAACTACTGAAGGCCAGGCACCTAGAGCCCGTGCTCTGCAACAAGAGAAGCCACCACAGTGAGAAGCCCGGGCACCACAACGAAGACCCAATGCGGCCAAAAAACAAATAAATACATAAATAAATAAATAAAAAAGCACAGTTGCAAATGATTTCTGTCCTATAGTAAAAATAACGCAAAAGCTTGTGATTTGTTGCCCTGTAAGACATTCACCTAACTTGGCCGTCTTGTCCTCCATTGAACCAGCTTTACCATCCTGCTGGTTCCCCCATTAATGAGTTAAATAAAGCTTTGACATGTGCTTATTATATATTTGCATGAGCTTCGTGTTTTCAATTTTCTGAAAATAATACTTTGAACCAGTTAACCTTTCTTGAAGCCTCTCTCTGTGCCAGGCACCTTCCTCAGGGCTTCACTAGGAAGAAGGAGCTTAGAGGCTGACTCTAGGGTGACAGATCTGGGTAAGCACCGTCTCTGTGCCAGGCTCATCCACATTCTTATCTCTTACTCAACTCAAATGGCATGACATCACTGCAAGAGGAGATTTGCTTTCACATTTTCCAGTTTTGTGCATCCCTTTCCTCAAGACATAGGGCTTCGAATATGAGGCGAGGTTGGTGATAGCTGCCTCCCAGGATTGTGTGAAGGTGTGGTGGGATAATGCTTGAAAAGGCAGCTCCACCAGTAGTGCATCGTGTTACTGGTGGTTCAGCAGCCGGAAGCTCAGGGAGGGGAAGTAACCTACCCAAAGTCACAAGGTCCCAAAGCCTGGGCCATCACACCTGCTGCCTTGGTCACATAATGTCCCAGAGCCACCATTTCCACATCTGTAAAATGGGAATAACAAAACCTCCAGGGGATGTTGCCAGATGAAAGCAGACTCTGCCTGGCAGAGAGGTCAGCTGTCGTGGCAGCTGCAAACTTAGCTTCATGGTTGTGTGAAAGCTCGAAGGTGCTTATGTCACACATCAGGTCATCGGTTGAGATGCCTTTGGCTCTTGCTTTTACAGCCAGCACCCGAGAGGAGGGGTATTCTATCTTCCACCCCAACACAATGATTGTTTGCGCCCTGACCTCCAGGGTCTTGCTAGGGGGTCCTTGGCAGCTTCGTTATGGGTCTAGGGTTTTCTTTCCTGAAATGGAGCCCACCCAGATTTGGGGTCAAAGGTGGCAGCTCCCGAGACCTCAGGCTTGGAGATTGTATTAGTTTTCTGGGGCTGCTGTAACAAAGCACGAGTAACTGAATGGCTTAAAACAACAGAAATGTATTGTCTCATAGCTCTGGAGGCTAGAAGTCTGAAATCAAGGTGTGAGCAGGGCCATCTTCCCTCTGGGGCTCTGAGGAAGAACCTGCTCCAGGCCTCTCTCCTGACTTCCAGGGCTTGTCCACAATCTGTGGCATTCCGTGGCTTGTAGACGCGTCACTCCCATATCTGCCTCCATCGTCACATGACGTTCTCTATGTCTGTGTCTGTGTCCAAATTTCCCTCTTCTTATCAGGACACTAGGCGTTGGATTAGGGTCTGCCCTACTCCACCATGACCACATCTCAACGATTACATCTGCAAAGACCCTATTTCTAAATAAGGTCACATTCTGAGGTTTTGGGTAGACACCAATTTGGGGGAGGGGGATGTTATCCAACCCCAACAAGCATCTCCCTGGTGATCCTGAAGGGAACCGACCCTCCCCACATTCTCTGGATTGCAAAAAACCCCAGGATTCCTGTGAGACCCTCTGGATGACCAGTATCAAGCGTCTGACCATCCTATCAGCAGGGAGCTAGGTGTTGCATTTCCTCTGATTAGATAAATAGAGCATAAGCGTGCCAGGGAGGAATGGACAGTGCCTACCACCCATGTCTCTTCGCTCAAAACTGTGCACACAAGTGCTGGGCTCTGAGCTGCCAGCAGGTCTCTGGTCTATATTTTCCTCATCTGTCAAATGGGCATGGTGAGTATACATACACAAAATTTGAGAACACACAACATTTATGGTGATAAAAATCAGAATAGTGGTTACCTGGGGGTTGGGCAGGAGGGAGCCTGCTGGGTGGTGGAAATGTTCTGTAGATCTGGATGGTAGTCACACAGGTGTGTACTTACGTAAAAATTCATTTAATTGCACACTTTAGATGTGTGTGCTCTAGGTACTTTTTTTAGTGTGTATATTTTATACCTTAATAAAAAGGTTAAAAAAAAAGGAAGGAAGGAAGAAAGGGAGGGAGGAAAGTAAAGAGAAGGAAGAAAGATGAGCACAATGACCTTTGCCAAGCCTTGCTTCCAGAACGAAGAGGAGAGGCCCATGCCCAGACCTTTCTGCAAATGGCAGGCAGAGGGTCACCGAGATGTAGCCTTGGCAACAGAAACAGAACAGAGGGGCTGGTGTCGGTCAAGGCCTTCTTTCTTTGTTTTCTCACCCCAGGCCTCACTCCTGGAAGACAGAAAGTGGGATTTGGGAGTCACACCCACTGGCTGTGTGACCTTGGGCATGTTGCTTGCCTTCTCTGGGCCTTAGGCTCCTCACCTGGAAAATAAGGACAATACTCTCAAGAAGCGTGGCAAGGACTGGGACACTGGCTGAGCTGCCCTCAGCATGGTGGTGGCCCTCTGGTCGCTGCTTCACTCCACTGCTGCTCTGCTCGCTGCTGCTCCTAGCTCAGGCCCAGCTTGGGGACGGAGCCATGCCTGAGCGCCAGCTACACTGTCCTCTAGTGGTTACAGGCAGGTGAAAAGCAGTGCTGGGTTCCTGGGTTCAAGTCCTGATTTTTCCCACTCACCACCTGTGTGACTGTGGATCAGTCGCTCGTCCTGGTTTCCCCCTCAGTAAAATGCCTTCCCTCCTGCCGTTGTCATTTCATCCACTCATGCAACCCGGGGCAGCTTCCTACACCTTTCTGTGACTCAGTCTGCTCATCTCTAAAATGGGGATGAGAACATCCTATGGCATAGGATTGCTGTGATAATGAAAGAAATCTGCACTCAGAGCAGCGACTGGCCCAAAGCAAGGACTCGGGAAGCCTTAGCTGATACCACCCTCTAGGCCCGCCCATTGATTGAACTCCTGCTGTGCGGTGGGCACCGGGCTGGGCACCGGGGGGTCCCTGTGGGCCCAGTGGTCCAGCAAGTGGATGACAAGGGAGCCACGGAGCCCCCCCGCAAGCCTCCCAAGGCTGCTGCCTCCCAGGCTGAGCGTTTCAGCTGTACCCAGGCCAGAGGCACGGTTCTGCCAAGTGAGGCGCTGAGAGAGGCTGTCGCCGGGCGGCACAAAGGCAGCTCCGCACGTCATGGGCGGGGCCGGTGAAGAGCTCCAACCACCTGGCTCTGCAACTGCTCCCGGGGCAGCCTGGCCCCAAGCCTGTGCTCCCTGCCTCTCCTCTCCCGGCCAGGAAAGATGCGGCAGCAGGGCAGCCAGGCATGGGCAGGAGGCAGGCCCAAGATCCGGACAGAGAAGGGGCAAGAGTTGGAGCGCAGGGCCTGGAGGCAGGGAGGGAGGGAGCCCACGCGCAGTGACGAGCAAAGGAGGGGAGGGAAAAATGTTCACACCAGCAGCTGACGCTCGCGACCACCCAGAGGGCTGGGCCCTGGTCTCAGTTACTCCTCATAACAACCTCAAGAGGGATGCCCATTAGTTAGCGCTCCATTGTACAGCTCAGAAAACCGAAGCACAGAGAGATTAAGGAATTGCCCAGAGTCACACAACCAGTACATAGCAGAGCTGGGATTTGAACCCAAGGCAGCTAAGGTCCACGCTCTAAATCATGATGAAGAGGAGGAAAAGGAGAGGGAGGGAGAAGAATGACTAGAAAGGCAGAGAGAAGGAGAGAGGAAAAGGGAAGCAAGGAAGGAGAAAAAGAGAAAAGGAAGGAAAGAAAAACGAAGATGGAAGGAGAGAGAAGGAGGAAGAAGAGGGAAGTGGAAAGGGTGGAGGCGTAGAGAGAAGCAAACATTCAGGAGGGAAGGAGGCCCCTCCTTGGGGGCCTGGGGGAGGGAGGCTGCCTCTGCCTGCCCCAGCCCTCCCCCTCCCCTCCCCCCATCTCCCCAGCCCTCCCCCTCCCCCTCCCCCTCCCCCATCTCCCTCACCTCCCCCACCCCAGCCCCCCCAGCCCCTCACCCCCACCCCCCACCCCACACACACCCACACCCCACTGCACAAGCTGCTTCCTGACAGGCACACCAGGAGAGTTGGGCCCCTGGAAACAGTGGCTTTCCTGAGAGGGGCTGAGGGGCCCAGAGCCAAAGATGGGAAGTTGAGGGCCTAAGAAATGGAGGGCCTGTCAGCCCCTGTGTGCCTGGCCTGGAGGGCTAGCTTCTACCCCACGGCCACCCTCCAGGGGGGCTTGTGCCCAGTTCAAGGTTGAAGAAGTCAAAGTCAGAAGGTGAACTTAAGTCCCCCAGGGCACAGGGCTGGTAAAGCTCTGGTGCAGGGCTGGGGCCCACAGTCCACCCCGGAGGCTGCTGCACTCTCAGACTCCACAGTCTCCAGCCTCTGTCCCCTCAAGGTGGAGCCTCCAGCCAGCTCTCAGCTTCAGCAGCAGGCAGAGCTCAGCTGGAGAAGCCAGCGTGTACACAGTCCTATGGGCACGCTCACCCTCTTCCTCTTAAAGTGACCTACTCCGCGGCCCCAGCCAAGGGCACAGAGAAGGGAGCCCAGGCTGCTCACATCCAGCCTGGACCAAGCTGAAGGCCCGCTGCAGTCAGCACAGGCTGCGTCATTAAGCACACATCGGCTCAGCAGCTGAGGCCCTGCTTACTCCTCACTCAGGTGACATGGCCACTGGGGGCCAGCTGGGGCCTCTGGAGTCTGGGGGCCCAAGATTCTGTTTTGGATGGCTTAGGATCCCTTTGAAAGTGTACCCCAATTTAATTCTGTGCATAGATTAACTATTCTGGTCTTCGGTTTTCATCAGACTCTCAAAAAGGGTTAAATCTCCCAAAAGGTTAAGAGTCACTCAGAGATATTCAGCTCAAACAGTCTGTGACTTACTGCAGGTGAATTTAGAAAATCATAGTAGAACAGGAGGCCTGAATCTGGGAACTCCGAGGACAGGGCCCTGGTCTATTGTAACCTGTGTCTCCAGTTCACAGTAGGTGACCGATAAACATTCATAAATGAATGAGTGAACAATTTACAGAAGGCCACCAGAGGAACAAACAGGAGGAGCCAAGAAGGGGTGTGGAGGACCCTCATTATTTAATGCTGCGTAACAAATCCCCCCAAAACTCAGTGACTTACAACAACCACCATAATTTAATAGGTTTCATGCTTTCTCAGGGTCAGGAGTTTGGGACCAGCTCGGCTGTGTGGTTCTGGGGCTGGAAGATCTGCTTCCAAAGTGGCTCGTTCCTATGACTGGCAAGATGGTGACAGCTGGAGGTGGGCCTTTCCACAGGTTGCTTGAGTGACTTCAGAGCGTGGCAGCTGGCTTCCCCAGAGTGACCAAACCCAGAGACGAAGGCAGAAGCTGCAATACTTCTCATGACCTAGGCTTGGAAGTCACATTCCACCATTTCCACAAAATCCTACTGGTTACACGGGTCAACTTTATTAGGATTCAAAGTTGTTGTGACTCTCAGGAGAAGAGGATCCTTGGGGGCCACCTTAGGGGCTGGAGGCCACAGAGGAGTCAGAGAGGTGAGAGGAAAATCTGGAGAATTCAGAGCCCTGGAGATCAGAAGCCTCTTGCAGAGAGTAGCCCTGCCTTGAACAGAGTTTGGGTTCAGAGCTTGACGACACTCCCAAGGCCAGTCTTCCACTCTCTGCCTCACTTCTGGCCACACCTTTCCCCCACTATCTCAGCGTTCCAGACTTGCTGGGTTTTGATCAATTCTCTAAAAGCAACATGAATTCTCCCACCTCCAAGCCTTTGTTTCTACCCTTCCCTCTTCCTTGAATGCCCTTCTCACTTCTCCTCTCAAGCTACCTCCTCCAGGAAGCCTCCCTAAATGCATCCCTCCATGAGTCAGTCACCTTGCCCGATCCCCAGTGCATCCTCCATGACTGCATAGACCCCTCTGTACAGCTCTGCCTCCCCCACCCCGAGTGCCCTGGGTTGGAAGGCTGACCCACAGGTGCCCAATGCTATATGCTGAATGCATGAATGATGGTAACACCCCGCACACAACAGGCACAGGGAGGAACTGAGACATGGCTGATGACCTCCTTGGGCCTCAGTGTCCCCACTGGTCAAATCCCCTCCAGCCCCGAGATTCTGCTTTTACATCCTCCTGGAAGTATCCAAGCACCTTGCAATTAGAAGAGACAGGTCAGAGCAGGGCTCAAACCCCAGAGCCTCCACTTACTTCATCTTCAAGGTCAGGCGTTGACCTCGCCACACCTCAGATTCCCCAGCTGTAACAGGCACTAATGTTATTCACCTCCCAGGTGGAGAGGACTGAGCACTATGGCACGAGAGGTGTTCATATCCTGGCTCCACCTCTGGGCAGATGACCTCATTCCTCAGAGCCTCACTTTTCCTATCTATTAAAAGGAAACAGTTATATTTGAGTTGTCAGATTGCTCTGGGTCTGAAACTGCACGCATCCAAGGAAATGTTCTGCCCAGAGCCTGGCACATGGTAGACGCCATGGCAGCCTTGGCAGCGTGCTCAGTCTCCCTTCAAGGGAGAACTTGCCCTTCGGGTACCAGGAGAGCAGTGAGCTGACAGCCTCCAGCTGCGGCAACTTCAGGATCCACCTCAGCTTTTTTTTTTTTTTTTTTTTTTTTTTTTTTTTTTTTGCGGTACGCAGGCCTCTCACTGCTGTGGCCTCTCCCGTGGCGGAGCACAGGCTCCGGACGCGCAGGCTCAGCGACCACAGCTCACGGGCCCAGCCGCTCCGCGGCATGTGGGATCTTCCCGGACCGGGGCACAAACCCGTGTCCCCTGCATCGGCAGGCGGACTCTCAACCACTGCGCCACCAGGGAAGCCCCCACCTCAGCTTTTGAGCCAAGGTCACACCCTTCCCACGCAACCCCAGCCAGTGTCCAAACCAGCAGGGGAGACTTCTGCCCAGAGTGGGGCTCCTCTGATGGGCACACTCTTCTCCGGAGCTCCCCATTGGGGTGGCGGTGCCAGGTCTGTGTGGTGGTCTCGAGTTCTCCCTGTCCAGGTCTGCTTCCCCTTGTCTGGCACAGGCATCGAGCCCCAATAAACCCCTTACTCTCTTGGCTCCATCTCAGTGTCTGCACCTCAATGACACAAACTGACAGGGCACTCAGAATGGAGCAGTGGCTCTCAACGTGTGTCCCCAGAACCAGCAGCATCGCCATCACCGGGGAACTTGTAAGACGCGCACATTCTCAGGCCTCACCCCAGACCTGGGGGTGGGGCACAGCAACCTCACTCAACTTTCAGAACTGCCGTAAGAGAGGAGAGCTATCGTTCAGACATCACAGTGGCAGTGCAGGGGGGGATAGGGATGGGGGGTGGGTCTGAGGGAAGGGGGGGAATGTTTTATCACAGTCTCAGCAATTCCCCATGCGCCAAGTCCCTCTCTCATTTATTCCAAGAATCCGGAGGGCTGAACCAACAAGGATCCCTCTCCACCCCACTTGGGGAAGGGACCAGTCCAACATCCAGCCGGAGACTTCACAGGTCTGTGAGGCTACACACAGCCCTGCCTTCGTTTCTCCTGCTTCTCGCCCCTCTCTCTTCCTTCCCTCCGCAGGGGCACCCCAGCCCCACCCGCCTACCTCCCCTTTGTCTGCCAAACTGTCTCCATCCCAAGATGAGCCCCGGGCCTCCACCAGCCAGTCTGTGCTCTACCTACAGGACCCAGAGAGAGGCCTCTACACTCCCAACTGCTTCTCACTTACCCTGGGGAAACGTCCAGGGGAACAGTTCATACTCCTGGCCTCCCTGCCCCAGCCCAGGCCAACATTTGCCCCCACCCCCCCCAGGTCTGGAGTATACTCTCCCATCTAAGGCACTCAAAGCATCTCCACGTGACAAGTGAGGAAACGGGACAGAGAGGCACAGAGATTTGTTCAAGATCACACAGCAAGAAAGAGAAGCAGCCAGAATTTGGACCTTGCTCTCGCTTCCCACCTCAGCCTCCCACTCCCAGGCCCCCAGAGTTGGCAGGTGACAATTTTGAGGTGGTCACATGTGGCAGGGACATTGTTGGCCCTGGAAGATCCGAGGCCTCACCAAAGCAGCCGCAGCTTATCCCTGTGGCATGGTGGTGCTGCACTCTTCTTTCCCCGGTGGGTGTGATCCTCATCCTTCTCGCCGATGCCACAGCCCAGCAGATAAGGCTCAGAGACAGGCAGACCCTGGGCAGACGTCACACAGCTGCTTTCACTTTTCTAAACGGGAAGTAGGGTGGTACTTTATGGGTGCCTGTCCAGCCCCACCTCAGAGAACCCTGGACTGTCAGGGCCAGAATAACAGTGGCAGTAAAGACAGGCACATTTACTGAGCACTCACTGCGTGGCAGGCATGGCTGGCATGTAATCTGCAGGCACTGTCCTACGTAATCTTCCCCAGGAGCCCACGACAGATATGCAGTTATCTGGCCCACTGCGGTCACGAGACTCAGAGAGGCTCATGTTTTAACTCTAACTGCCCTAGACAAACCCCTCTTTTATTTTATTTTACTTCATTTTATATTTTATTTTATTTTATATTTTATTTTATTTTTATTTTATTTTGTATTTTATTTTATAGATTTTAGATGCGCTGCATGGCTTGTGGGATCTTAGTCCCCTAGCCAGGGATTGAACCCTGGCCCTCGGCAGTGAGAGCGCGGAGTCCTAACCACTGGACCCCCAGGGAATTCCCCAACCCCTCCATTTCGTAAATGGGGGTTTGAGGCCCAGAGAGGTGCTATGATTTCTTCAAGGACACACAGCTAGTTAGTGTCAGGACCAGCCTTTCCCAGGCAGCTTTACCTAATGAGAGAAATCCTGGTCCACTCATACAGCACTTGATGGTTGCCAAGCTCTCATCCCTGCTCAGAAGGACAAGGGTTTCTTTTGCTTAACGGTTATCATTCGGGGATTTTTATTATGATGTGCCAATATAATTCTGAAAACTTTATATTCACTAATGTAATGTTCACAAATACTCTACAAGGTGGGTGCATTTATTATCCTGATTTTACAAAAGAGGAAACTGAGGCCAGAGAATTTGAGTCGTCTGCCCAAAGTCACACAGCCAGGATTCAAATTCAGGCTGCCTGAGGTTTTAACCACTATGATGTCCTGCCCTTTTTACAGCTGAAAAACCCGAGGCTCAGAGAGAGAACATGACTTGCCTGAGGCCACAGAGGTAGAGACTGGGGAGGAGGGGGCGGCTGGACAGCGGCTCAGACCTCCTGCCTCCAAACCCAGTGCTGGTCGTCCTCCCCAGCAGCGCTCTTTCTCACTCCTTGTTTGTTGATTAACAAACACTGGCTGGGAACCTTCTTTGCCAGAACAACCTACCCAAAAGGTAAGGCAGACAGGAAACAGACGCCCACAATACTGAGGGATGAATAGGTTCATGGAGGTACCAGAGGCAGCTGTGGGAGTACCTGGCAGGACGCTGACCCACCCTGGGAATAAAGGGAGGCTTCCAGAAGTCTGATCCTTGAGTTGAGTCTTCAAGTTCAAGTGGGAACTTTTCCAGAAGGATGGGGGGCATAATGCATCCCAGATTGAGGAAAGAGCATGGGCAAAGGCCAGCAGTGTGAAAGAGAGTGTAAACCTTTGTGAAGAGTTCGGTTCAGTCCTGAGCAAAGGCGGGGACAGAAAAGGCTGAACAAGGAGGATCATGAAACACTCCTGAGGGAGTCAGGATACTGAAGTCCCAAATCTGCCCATATCTAACAGATTGACCTCAGTATTCCCATCCTCAAAATGGGAGTGGGGGTAAAGGGTTGGTGTCTAAGGGCCCTGCCAGCTCCAAATTTCAGCTGGTGGAGTCAGGATAGATTTGAACAGGAGGATAGTTTTGATGTGAATGAAGGAAGCAAGGGAAAGAAGGTCATTCTGGGAAGAGGGACCCACGGGAAGAAAGGTCCAGAGGAAAGAAAGTGCAGAGCAGGTGTTGAAAATGGTAAGGAAAGGATATAGCTTCTATACAGGGTCTCTGGGATGGTGTAGACAGAGGAAAGCAAGTGAAAAGGTTGTATCAGTCTGGACTCCTCAGTTACAAGTGAAAGGAAGAAAAAGAAAGGAATTATTGATTTATATAACTGAGAAGCCCAGAGCACTGCCAGGTATGGCTGGATCCAGGTGCTGACAAGTTATTGTGAGGACCATATCTCTCCCACTATCTTGACTTTGATTTCTTCATTACTGTTTTTACTCTCATGGAGTTTCTAACCTCATGGAGGCAAAGGTGGCCACCAGTACCTCCAGAATCCATCACACATGCTACACTCCTAATGTAAAAATAGATTCTCAAACCCACTCATGGCATTATCCTGGGCCCTTTTCTTTCCCTCACATCTAACATTAGATCTATCCTCAAATCTTTTTTTTTTAAGTCTTTATTGAATTTGTTACAATATTGCTTCTTTTTTTTATGTTTTGGTTTTTTGGCCCCGAGGCATGTGGGATCTTAGCTCCCCAACCAGGGATCAAACCCACACCCCCTGCATTGGAAGGTGAAGTCTTAACCACTGGACTGCCAGGGAAGTCTCTATCCTCAAATCTTGTAGGATTTACCTATAAAAGAGATCCAGAATCTCCCCACATCTCCCCACCTCCACTGATAACAGCCTGGTCCAAACCACCCTTATCTCTCTATTCTAGTTTTTAATTGAGGCATTGCATTCATGTGGACGAGAACACAACCAGAGATGTATATCTGTCTCAATGAATCTTCACACAGTAAGCACATGATGTAACCTCCACCCAGATCGAGATACAGAACACTAACAGCATCCCAGAAGCCTCCCTCTAACCCCCTTCTAGTTAATACCCCCTTAACAGCGTGTCCTCTTATGTGTCTGAGTCACCATCATCTTTCACCTGGTTCAGTGCACCAGTTACTGGCTGTCTCAAGCTTTCACTCTTGCCCCTTTCAGTTAGTTTAGTCAATTCAGTCAGTTCAGAGAGCCTGTAAAGTGTAAGTCAAAAGATGTTCCCCCTCTGCCCAAACCCTCCCATAGCTTCCATTTCACTTGGTATAAAAGCCAAAGTTTTTACCATCGCCTGCAAGGTCCTACACAAGCTGGCACCTCATCCCCTCTCTCCCTCTCCCTTCCCTCAGCATCCCCTGCTCCATCCTTACTGGGTCCTTTCTGTTCCTCAAACACTCAGGCACACATGCACAGGACCATTGTACTTGGCTGTTCCCACTACCTGGAATCCTCTTCGTCCCCCCAGCCCCATATCCCCATGGTTCACTCCATCACCTCCTTCAAGTCTGTGTTCAAAGGTTCCCTTCTGATGTCTGCTCCCGCCCAAGATGGAGTAACAGGAACTGAATTTACTCTCCCACTTGAAACAACAACAGCAACAAAAAGCAAACAAACAAACAAAAAAACAGGCAAAATATATGAAATGACAGTTTCAAGACACTGGGTATCAGGCGATGAAGAATAGTGATCCCTGAGTGATGAGAAGCAAACAATGTAAGCCCCGCGATTGCCCAGGTTTACTGCCTGGGAGGAGTTTCCAGATCCTAGTGCAGGGAGGTGGTGAAGCCCAACAGGCACTTTGAGTTAAAGAAATGCAGCTGAGAGTCCAGGAATACCAAGGAGAGCAGAGTTTGCAGGACAGAGTATCAGAGAGGAGAGAGCTGCACAAAAAGAGAATTCCAGAGATCTGCAGGAAGTTCCCCTAGAATATTAGGCTGAGCACTGGTTGGTGCTTTTCTGTGACAAAACTACTCTGGGCTGGGAAAAACATGGGTAGAGATTAGAGAGCAGTGCCTAGCAGTCACACAGGACCAAATATAGTGCCAAATAGAAAAAAGTCATAATTCATGGAGAAATGGTTAGAGTATTCAGGAAGGTCTTCTCTCAGTATTGGTAAAGAATTAGCCCTTAACAGAGCACCGTTCTGGGCCCATTCAACAAATCATAAAAGCAAGACTTGAAAGGATCAAAGTATTTCCAAGTAACCTAATTGAATCTCAGAACAAAACTCAAAAAGATATGAAGAAATATAAAAATATACAGTATCCAACAAAGGTAAAATTCACAACGTCTGGTATCCAAACAAAAATTACAGGCATGCAAAAAAAAAGAGAAAGATTTCAGTCATGCAAAGAAGCAAGAAAACATGGCCCATAATGAGGAGAATAATGAACCAGTTGAAATTGACCCAGAACTGACACAGAAGTAGTGGATAAAAATACTAAAACAATTATTCAAACTGTATTCTAGGGACTTCCTTGGTGGTGCAGTGGTTCAAATGCAGGGAACGTGGGTTCAAACACTGGTCAGGGAACTAGATCCCACATACATGCCGTGACTAAGAATTCGCATGCCACAACTAAGGAGCCCATGAGCCGCAACTAAGGAGCCTGCTGGCCACAACTAAGACCCAGCGCAACCAAAATAAATAATAAAATAATAATAAACTTTAAAAAAACTGTATTCTATATACTCCAAAGTTAAAGAGACACATGGAAGATATAAAAAGATCCAAATTAAACTTCCAGAAATGAAAACTACAATGTCTGAAATGAAAAATATGCTGGGATTAATGGCTGACTAAACACAGCAGAAGAAAAGATTAGTGAATTTGAAGACATAGCAAAGAGAAACTATCCAAAATGGAACACAGAGGGGAAACATTTTTTTAAATAAAAACAAGAAAAGTATCAAGAAACGTGCAACAACTTCAAACAGTCTATGTGTAATTGAGTTGCTCCAAGGAAAGGACACTTTGCAAAAGTCTGGCTAAAGAATGGCTGAAAATGTTCCAAATCTTATGTAAACTATAAACTCACAGATGCAAGAAGCTTAACAAACCTCAAGCACAAGAAACAGGAAGAAAATTACCCATCATGATCAAATTGTTCAAAACTGGTGACAAAGAGGAAAATATTTTTTAAAAAATCAGAGAAAAAAGACATGATAAATAATAATGGCAAAAAAATAATGATAATGGCAAATTTCTTATTAGACATAATGGAAGGGAGAAAATAGTAGAGCAACACCTTAACTTACTGAAAGAGAAATAAATGTGTCAACATAGATTTGTTCCCTGTTAATATCTTTCAAAAATGAAAGTGAAATAAGATGCTTTCAGACATACAAAAGCTGAAAGAATTCTTCACCAACAGATCTGCACTATAAGAAATGATAAATGAAATTTTTCAGGCAGAAGAAAAATGATACCAGATGGAAATCTGGATCTATGCAAAGGAGTAAAGAGCACCAAAAATGTTAACTACATGAGTAAATATACAAGATTTTATATTATCATTTAGATGTCCTTAAAAGGTAATTTACTATTTAAATAAAAATAATAATATTTTGTGGAGTTTGTAACATCTATGTAAGTGAAATGTATGACAATAACAGCATTAAAGTCAGAAGAGAGAAATGGAAGTATACTATTGAAAGGTTCTTACACTACATATGAAGTTGTATAATATCACTTGACAATAGACTGACAAGTTAAAGATATATACTATAAATTCTAATGCAACCACTGAAATAACAAAATGAGGAATTATAGCTAATAAACCAATAAAGGAGGTAAAATGGAATAATGAAAAATACTCAATTAATCAGAAATGAGGCAGAAAAAGCAGATGGGATAAAGAAAGAGAAAACAAATAGCAAGATGATAGACTTAAATCTAATCCTATCAATAATCACATTAAATGTAAATGGTCTCAATAATCCCAACTGGGAGTGGGACAAATTGGGAGATTAGGTTTGACATAAATACACTGCCACGTGTAAAATAGATAGCTAGCGGGAACCTGCTGTATAGCACAGGGAGCCCAGCTCAGTGCTCTGAGATGACCTAGATGGGTGGGATGGTGGGAGTGGGAGGGGAGTCCAAGAGGGAGGGGATATAGGTATACTTATAGCTGATTCACTTCATTTACAGCAGAATCTAACACAACATTGTAAAGCAATTTTACTCCAATAAAAAATAAAGTATTTCTTTGCTATGTTTGATATATTATAAAAATTGTAACTAAAATTTATTGAGAAATTATTTGGCAATGCTGTGCTACACACTTTCATGTATCATTTCATTTGAAAGTTAAGAAATCTGAGGTTTTAAAGAGCTAAATTTAAAAAAGAGAGAAAACAAATAGCAAGATGATAGACTTTAATCATATCAATGATCACATTAAATGTAAATGGTCTAAACACTCCCAGTTAAAAAGCAGAGATTGTCAGATTGGATTTTTATAAAGACCCTAATATGTGCCACCTACCAAAACAAAAACACATACACACTTAAAATATAAAGACACAGTTAAAAGTACAATGATGGAAAAAGATATACCATACTAACACTAATCAAAAGAACACTAGAGTGGTTAGTTTAATATCAGACAAAGTTTATTTTAGAGCAAAGACTCTTACCAGGGATAGATAAGGTCATTTCATAATGAGTAAGAGATCAATTAATCAAGAGCATATAACAATTTTAAATGTTTATTCCCCTAATGGCAGAGATCCAAAATATATAAAGCAAAAACTGGACCTCCAAGGAGAAATAAATCCACAGTTATAAACTGAGATTTCAAATCTCAATAAATGAAAAAACAAATAGAAAATCAAATTTTACCTCCTTAGTGTGCCCTACCTTGACCATCCATTTAATTGTGCCCCCTCACTCCCTCCCCCTCCCTCCTGTACACCTTGTCACCTTCTAACAAAATATGTATGTATGTATGTGTGTACTTAAATTTATTTATTTGTATAATCCTAGAACAGTGTCTGGCAGTTAGAACATTCTTAAAACAACAACAACACAAACTGTTGAATAAAAACATGATTGAAAGACTGTTAATTGCTGTTATGACTAGTATCATGTGACTCTGCTTGTAGTCTTTCTCTATTGTTATTTCAATGAGTAGACCCCAACAAAATCAATATTGGAGTCCCAGAATTCTAGAACATAAGGGCAGAAATCACAGAAATCCAGAATGTTCATGTAAGATGCATAGGATGTTAATATTCTAAAAGTCAGAGTCTACAATGTTAGAATTCTGGCATGTTTAGAGCCAGAACATCAGAATCAGGGACCAGAGTTGACAAGGGATCTAAACCTAGTGTGTATGGGGAGGAGGGGGTGGCGCATTCAGAGTCAGACAGTACATTCTTTTATTCTACTTGCTAGTTCTGGGTGTCCCCTAACTTTAGTACCCATAGGGAGGTGTATCTGCAGCTCACTAACTCAGCTTAGCAAGGCAAAGGGACTGAGAAACTATTCACCCATGGCCTCAGGGGATGTAGAATGAGGGGAGTGGTGAGCGGGGGAGGGAGGCTGTCTTCCTCCATTTTAATAGAGCTCCTGCTCACAGGGCCCCTTCTGGACTATAAACTCGTGAGGCCTTTCGGTCATGCAAGACTAGAGGCTGTCATTATCAGAGGGAACCACCACCACCACCTGCACAGGAATAAGGGGCGAGGCCACAGCAGCCTGAGGTCTGCCCATCATCCCAGGGACCCTGCTCCCCCACCACAGAACTGGCTGGGGAGGCTGAGCCCTAGGGAGTGGAGAGATAGGCTGCACGGAGTCAGGGCGGCCTAGGTCTCTAGGTCCAGGAGTGTAGCCTTCACTGCCCTGGCAATGGGGCATCCTGTGGGGGTGGGGGTCTCCAGCAAGTGGGGCCCACACACTAAATCAGTTGTCCTGCTTTGTTTTTATCTACAGCTCTTATCACCCACTGAACCTCATGACTCATGTGTTTATCTTCTTTCTCGTCCATCTCCCAAACTAGATTGTGCGTCCATGAAGGCAGCCAACAGCTCTGCTTTGCTCATGCTGTCCTAGCACCTAGGGGTGCTCTTGTGGACTCTGCAAACAGTGAATGTTCAGTCAGTGTTGCTGGTGGATTGCATGGGTGAAGCTGCTTTGCCAGCTCTGTACACAGGGATTCTGTGCACATTGGGTCACACCCCGCTTATGAGAACTAGTGAAGGCTGTGAATCCTCTATCCAAACAAATCTCACACGCTGATGCAGACACTTAACAAGGAACACACACACACACACACACACACACACACACACACACACACACCAGCCCTAAGCTCTGCACAGACAACTTTTGCACCCATGTCCAGGCACCAGTCTCTACCCCACTGGCCCTGGTGTGGGATGAAACTCAAGGGCCTGTTTCCAGCACCGTCTTTCACCCATCAGTCCTGTGCTGTCCAGGGAAGACCAGAGAAAATACCAAGAACCAACACTTGTGAGCACATGCTGGGTGTCCAGCGCTGTGCCCACATGGTCTCAGGCCGTGGCCTCCACCACCCCTGGGCACAAAGCCACTACCTCAGACATAACCTCCCACAGTGAGTGGGGAGCCCTTTCTGAACCACTTTGCTATTGGCCTCTACAATAGCCCTGCATTTAGCCTCCATTTAGGACCCGGGTTCTCAACATTCTTGAATCACAGGCTGCGTTTTTGAGGCTGGGTCAACTGCTGGCAAAACCCCAGAAAAATGCACAAAGAAGCACGATTTATCAGGCAAATTCCCAGGGACTCTCCCTCTTTGCCCCTACCCCAACCGCGGTCACTGGAGCCTGTAGAGCCCCAAGCCTGGAACCAGACGTTACACACTTGGGGTACACGATGGGGGGCAGGGCTCCCTCTTTTTTGGACACTGCTCGGAAGCCCCCCCAACCCTTAGACTGCGATGTGCCTCTCGCCCCCCTTCTTAATTACTACCGCTCTGCTTAATTGGGCGCCCGTGCGTGTGTGTGTGTGTGTGTGTGTGTGTGTGTGTGTGTGTGTGTGTGTCTGTCTGTCTGTCTCGGGAGCTGGGGCGGGGGTGTCACTCCTACACATGGGGCGGCCGGGTGGAGGGGGTGCTGGCTCCCGGCCCGAGACCGAGACCCCTCCCCCCGCCCGGCCGCTGGAGGATTGTGAAGCTCAAACAGATGGACCGAGCCGAGGGGGCGGGGGCGCGCTGACGGGGTGCGAGACAGCAACGGCGGCCGCGCCTCCCTGCGCCCTGACAAAGGCGGGGGCCGGGCGGCGCGGGCGCCTTATCAGCGCGAGCAGACCCGGCGGCCGGGCTGGCGCCCGCGGCCCGCGTACAGGCGCACAAAGGCTCGGTCTGGGCCGGGGGGTGCGGGGGTGCGGGGGGCTCGAAGATTAATTGCCCAATCAAGTTGTGGGCGCGGGGCGGGGGCGGGGCCGCGGCCCCGGGGGACGCGGGGCGGCGCATAATGAAGTGTGCAAAAAGTTAATTTGCTCCGCGACTCGCTGCTCGCCACAATCAAAGGCGGGCGGCGGGGAGGGTGGATGTGGGGAATGTGCCCACCTGCCCTGCCTGCGATCTGGGGGGCGCCGGGGGAGGGGACACAGGACACCCCCAGCGCGGGAGCGGGGGGTAGAAGTCTTCAGACGTTCGTTCGACAGCCACTTCCGCCCACCGAGTGTCCCTAGGCAGGTCCCGTCCAGTCTCCCAAGCGCCGCTCGCCTCTCCTGCACGCACAATGGTTGACATTTCTGGAGCGTTCACTCAGGGCCGGGCTCTGCGCCAAGGTTTCTCCTGTCTCAACCTGAGGAGATAGGGCCGGTGAGCATCCCGGTT
Source organism: Stenella coeruleoalba (assembly GCF_951394435.1). Taxonomy (NCBI): domain Eukaryota; kingdom Metazoa; phylum Chordata; class Mammalia; order Artiodactyla; family Delphinidae; genus Stenella; species Stenella coeruleoalba. The sequence continues at coordinate 27,492,667 of NC_137161.1, read as the reverse complement.
TTGCAGCAGAGGAGCCGCATGGAGATGCTCGGGAAGTGATCCAAGGTCACACACAGTGCCCTAAAAAGGCCCGGAGCCTTGGGTGAAAAACGGCACGGTGGAAAGTGTCAAATACAAAATACACCGGACAATGGGAGAGATGATTTGTTTCAAGCTCTTGCAATAGGGGGATCACCTGTAATCCCAAGACCACAGCGTCTGGGCAGGACCGGTCTGCCTTAGACTTTTATAGGGTGGAGTAGACAGGTTTCAGGTGGGGGGATTTAGAGTTGAGATTGTTTTACAATCAGGGGAAGTCGCCTCAATCAGCTGAACAGGAAATATTTATCTTTGTGTCTAGTTTCAGATGGCACAAACAGTTCTAATCTCAGCTAATCAACCATGAGACAAAGAATGGGAAGGTGGGGGGTCTTTGTCTGGCCTTAGCAGGTTCAGGCAAAAGGCGAAAGGTCAAAGACAAACAAGGGAGTCATCTCCAGTCTTATGGGAGCCGTGAGAAATATGGACAAAGTCTTACCTACGTCTTATGGGGAAGGTGGTGGCTTGCGGTGAGCCATTTACCGGAACACAAAAGGGTAGAGGGATTGCAAAAAAACAAAAGGTTGGGGGGATTTCTTAACCATTCATGTTTCCTAAGAGCACAGGGCGCAGGTAAAGTTTAACACTGTCTAAAGGTTGGCTGATGGCACAGGTAGAAGCTCTGGTTCCCTTTAACAGCAGCTTTGCTGAGTGGCTTAGAGCCACTGCCTTGTGAGGCGCTCATCCTCAGTAAGTAGAAATGCCCCTTTAGTCATTCCCCTGGGGTTGTGGCCTTGGGCAAGTCATTTGACCTCTCCTCCATACAGTGGGAGCCATAAGGACACCCACCCTATAGGATACCATTATCAGTGAGAGCATACAGTAAGCACAAAGCAAAGCACCTGGAACATAGGAGGTGCATCATTGCTGCTAGCTCTGAGTGCTAGTATTTTCTCAGAAAGCAGAGGTATCAGGATTTGAATTCAAGCTGCATGGTTCCAGAAACTACGAGCTCACCCACGTGCACAGCCAGATCTCTGTGTATTGCTTCAGTCCTCAAACACCAAGCACATCCAGAACCTGGGCATCCTGACAAGAAAAGGCGCAGGCCCTGCCCTCCTGGAGTGGCTCATCCTGCAAGGCCAGCCAGCCCCAAACAGACAATGGCACGGAAGCTGCAGTGGCCATGGGAGCTCACGGGAAGTGCCAAACTTGGGGTTAGGGCCGGCTGTGGGAAGGCCTGGCAGACATGTCCCAGATCCCCACAGGCCAGTTGGCACAGGGAAGTGGCGGCCATGGCCCCAAGCCCCATCAGACTCCTACCAAGACCCCCTCCTCAAGAAGCAGCTTCCAGGACGGGCTCACCCCCTGGAGCTGACTGATGGCTCCTGAGTTCTTGTTCTCTGACCCACTGCCCAGGCCTGTCTCTGGGCCCAGGCTGTGCCAGGGGACTGGGGAGGAAGCCGTTGAGGGTGACAAGAGCCAGGCTTGCAGGCGAGAAGGGGCGGGATTACAGCCAAACCAAGATTTATGGGCCTGATCATAATAATGAAAGAAAGAAAGAAAAAAGGGATGCGTGTTGGGCAATGCCCAGGGACCAGGGCTGCTGCCCTATTACCAAAAATGTCGCAGCTCTCGACTCTACATATTAGCATAAAACATGCTGTTTTGCATCTATTTGCATCCATTTGCATGCTAATGACTTGACGCCACAATGCACCCAGTCCCCTAAGTGGCTTCTGGTCCTTGCTTTTCTCCCAGCCACTGCCCCTTGTCTTGCATTGAGAAAACCAGGAGATCTGGGTTCTAGGCTAGGCTGAGCCACTCACTCCCTATGGGGCCTGGGCTGCTCCCTGTCCCTCTCCTGAGTCTCAGTTTCCCTGCCTGTGAGCTGAAGGAGAAAAACAGAGCAGGAGTTTTCATATTATGCTCCAGTAGTCCCCTTGGGGGCTGCAGACACAGAGACGGGGGGAGCAGGTGGGGCAGGCGCCCCCTCCCACTATCCCCTTGAACAGCTGGGCCTCTGAGTAAAATTTCTCTTGAGCAATGCAGACCTTCTTGTTAAAAACAAAGACCAAAAAGTTTGCAAACAAATGGACTCAGTTATCTCCACTGAGTCTTTCCACTACAACGTTCTCTAAAGTTCTGCATAATAGTAACAATCAGAGTTAAGTATAGCACTTACCATGGGACAAGCAGGATTCTAAGCACCCGGCACACATAACTCAATCTTCAAACAAGCCTTGAAATAGGTGCTATTATTATACCCTCATTTTACAGATGGGTAAACTGAGGTACTGAAAGTAACTTAGCTAGGTTCAAACAGCAACTACACGGTAAAGTGAAGATTCAGACAGTCTGGCTCTAGAGTCCACACCATGAATTTAGCCAAGCCAACCCTTCCATTATACAGAGGAGGATACTGAGGCCCAGAGAGGGAGATTAAGAATTTCTAAGCATCACAGGTAAACTGGCACTTGAACCTTGCTTCCTGCCCGAGCCCCAGGCTCTTTGCCATCTGGGGGAGGACAAACAGAGAAGGGAGGTCTGGGGTTTCAAAGATGCTCAGGACTCCTCTCTTGGTCCAGTGGGCTTGCCAGGTTGAGGCATGCTTCCTACCCTGGCCACTACCAGAGCCTGCTTCCTTCTCCTCAGCCAGACTCGTCCCAGCTGGTGGACCTCAGGGAACAGGCCCTGAAACCAGCCAGGATGAGCCCCTAAATCAGAACAGACAGCAGGCTAGTGAGAGCACCAGGTGTGCCCATCAGAGCCAGCAAACAGTGCCCTGGCTGGCTGTGCAGGTGGAGGAACTGCCCAGGGGGCTCCACTGCAGGGGGCTGGGGGGCTTTATCTCTGCAGAGGCAGGCAGTACCAGGCCAGCAGGTGCTCGGCCCCCACCCCTCAGGGGTCTGGCTGGGAAACTCCCAGATGTAGGGATGACTGGCTTCCCTGAGCGGTGCCCCCTGGGGATCTAGTCATCCCTCGCTCTATTCAGGGCCCCTGGGTGGCACCCTGGCCCTTCTGAAGTGCCCTCCCTCCTGCCAACCTCCCCGTCTGACTGCCTCCTCTCACCTTGCTCCAGCCACCCTGGCCTTCTCTCAGCTCCTCGCACACCCCCAAGCTCAGTCTTACCTCCGCACCTCTGCCCTTGCTGTTCCCTCCACCTGGAACACCCTGCTTGGCTGCGTCACACCCTTCAGGTCCAGGTCCAGCAGCTTCCTCGCTACCTCGGAGAGGCCTTCTCTGGCCACACCCTCTAAAGCTCTCACTACCTGCCCCCACTCACTCCCTGGCACTTAACCTTGATGTCTTCTCCACCATTATTACGATCTGAATTTATCTTGTTTATTGATGTGCATTTAGTGCCTGTCTCCACCACTAGACTGTCACTCCAGGAGAGTCAAGACCGTGTCTGTCTTATAGAAATATGGTTCTCAATAAATATTTGTTGAAGGAAAGAAATAAAGAGGGAAGACAGTTGCTGCTGAAGATTTATTGGTTGTTTTCAGTCTCCCCCTCCCCAACTGTACCCTAGAAGGCCAGCTCCATGGGGGGCAGGGATTTATGCCTGTTTTCTTCTTTGCTGTGATTCCCAGAGGCTAGCACAGTACCAGGCACACAGTAGGTGCTCAATAAATATTTGTGCATGAATGAGCTAAGTGTGTAAGATCCCTTCACTGGAAGTCAGGGGACCTGGGTCCCTTGCCAGCAATGCCCTTGATGGTGTGTAGGACACGGGGCAAGTTTCTTCCCTCTGGGGGCTTCAGTTTCCTCATCCGAAGACTGGACTTCGGAATCCCTGCCACTTTCACCAGGACCGTGGCGGGCAGAGTGTGGTCCGTCCTCACTCCTCCCCCAGGGAGGCAGATGGGGCAGCTGCCAGGAGGCAAGGGGCAGGCAAACCTGGATTCCAATCAGGACATGGCTACTACCTGGCTGTGTGACCTTGGAGGAGTCACTGTCCCTCTCTGAGCCTCCATTTCCTCATTTGCAAAAGGGACACAGTAGCTGTGAGGACTGAACAAGACGATGGAAGAGTGTTGTGTGCCTTGCCCCCAGAAGTGATGTCATTTCTCGTCAACAAGGCAGTGCAGCAAGGAGATCACGACACAGCCTCACCCAGCACGTTTCTGTATTTTTCATCTGTAAAAGGGGTTCTTAATAGTACCAACCTCAAAGGGCAATTGCAAGGATTAAGATGAGAAAATGTTATAAATGTACCTGGCACATAGTAGGGACTTTTCCAAATAATCAGAGCACAAAGGAGACTCAGAGTGAGGGTGGGTGTGGGTGTGGTTTGAGTTCAGTGTTGGGGGCGGGTTGGGGAGGGTGAGGCAGCAGAGGTGGGTCAGGATGAGATCAGGCAGCCCTGAGGGCTGGATGAGAAGTTAGCCTTTATAGTGGGAGCAGTGGGAGCTACAGGATGGTTTAAAGCAGGGAAATAAAATGATCTGATCTGACTTTAAAAACACTCACTCTAGCTGCCAGGTTGCCAGTATGGCTGGCATTGCTGGTGGTTCCCCATGTCCATTATCTCCCTTTCCCTTGGTATTGGAACACCTAGACATAGCTGGACACATGGACACCAGAATAGAGACCATACTTCCTAGCCTCTTGCAGTTAGGTGTGGCCATGTGTCTCTAACCTGGCCAAGAGGAATTAAATAGAGTACCACATGCAATTTCTGGGAGAGATCCTTAAAGAGAGGGGGAGCAGTCTTTGCCTCTTCCCCCTTCCCTCTGGCTGGAATGTAAACATGATGGCTGGAGAATCAGCAGCTATTCTGGGCCATGAGGTGTTAAGGAGTGTAGAACAATAAGATAGAAGGAGGCTGGGTTCCTGGGGATCAAAGTGCCATCTTGCTAGCTTAGGACTGCCTGCCTCCAGACTGTTTATAAGAAAGAGAAATCGGTGGTTTTCTTCTTTAAGTCACTCTTCTTTGGAGCTCTCTGTCACTCACAGCCAGCTCCAAAACGGACGCAGTTGGCACAGGTGATCTTGGAGCGCTGTAGCCCATCTTGAGGTGTGCAGGGCAGAGGACTCACCTGGGTCCTTTTTCTGCTCATACTGGCCCTGAAGCCCCTGGCCTTTGCTGCCCAGCTCTGCCTGTCCGAAGGCACAGCCCAGGTCAGCCCAATTAGTAGGCATCCCTGGCTGGGCCAAGCTCTGACAGGTGCAGAGCTCACGAGGGCCTAAGACCAGGGCTCCTACTGCGGTTTTCACAGCTCTGAGAGGCAGGGCTGAGAGCAGACAGCGGACAATGGCAGGATGGCATTGCCCATCCTGATGGCCACCTCCAGCCCCTTCTCACCCCTCTCCACACGGCACCCAAGAGAGCCTCTTAGTGCCCTTTCCCGATCTCACAAATTCTACCACAGTGCCCCCCTGCGGCCCCACTGGGCCCTCAAACTGACATCCAGTCCCCTCTCTGGCCCACATCCTGGAAGATGGTGTGCAGTTTGAGTCAGACTCATGAGGACAAATCCCCTCTCTTATGTGCTCTGTGACTTTGGGCAACTTGCTAAAGCATCCCAGGCCTTAGTTTCCTCCTCTATGAAATGGAGATGATTATAACAACTATTTCCTGAGTCAGTGCAGGGATTCCAGCTAGTCACTGTTGAGTAACAACCCACCCCAAACACAGTACTGTTAACCAGTTCCTTAAGCTCACAGATGATTATGGCTCAAGAATTCAGACAGAGCACATTAGCGATGGCTTCCTGCCATTCTACAATATCTGGGGCCTCTGCTGGAAAGAGTTGAAGGCCGGGCACTGGAACCGTCTAAAGGTGTCTTCCCTTACGTGTCTGGCAGCCAAGCCTAGCTCAGCTGAGGCTATTGGCCAGAATAGCTACGTGAGGCCTCTCCTTGGGTCCAGGGCTTCCTCACAGCATAGCAGCTGAGTTCTGAGAGTGTGTCCTGAGACCCGAGCACAAGCGATAGGCCACATCTAACCCATCCTCAGAAGTCACACGGTGTCACTTCTGCCACATTTTATTTCTAGAAACTATCACAGGAGGGCACATAGACCCCACCACTTGACAGGAGGAGTGTCAAGGAATTGGGAGCCGTATTTTAAAATGCTTGAACAATGCGTAATACGCACTCATTAAATGTTAGCTGGGAAAAGTGGCAGTAGTACAAAAGTGGCAGGGTTCAATCCTATACGTGTTGAAACAGTCATGTGACACTAGACATAAAAAAGGTTAATGGAAGAGGCACAGGAAGAGGTCCCTGGAACCTAACATCCCCTCTAGGTTGAAAGCTAGAGTTTAGATAATAAGAGCTAATAGGTATCGAGTGCTTACTAGATGCCAGGCTCAGAGCCAAGCACTTTCCATGCATGATCTTATATAACCCACACAGTGGTCTAAGAGGCGGTTCCTAGCATTACGCCCATTTACTGACGAGCGGCCAGAGGCTCAGAAAAGCAAAGGGCCTTGCCCAAGACCACACAGCTAGAAAGAGGCACAGCCAGGATTTGAACCTAGGCAGCAGGTTGTCAGAGCTGGTCCTCATTTCCCAAGACGAAGCTGGGCAATAGCCAGCCTGCCAGGTGGAAGAGGCCATCCTGACTGTTTGGTGACAGACAGGGAGGGCTCGTGCTGCTGGATGGAGAGCCAGGACCAGGAGGTTTGTCAGCTGCAAGCCCACAGTCACAGGCTGGGGGAATGGGGCCAAGACCTCCGTCTGGAGGGATGGGGGAGGGAGGGAGAGAAGAGAGCCCAAAGAGCAAGGCAGAACCCCCGGCTAGAGGCAGCAAAGCACTAATGGATGAAGGTAAAGCCTGGGTCACCAGAGCTGAGCCCCAAGATCACAGCAGGGCCCTGACCTCCGCTCCCTGGAGCACCCACCCGGCGGTCACTGGTCTCCCACCTGGAGCAGGGCTCAGCCTGCCACTGGAAGTCAGGAGGCCTCAGCTGTAGCAGCAGGAGCAGGGGTATGGGGAGGGGACAGCACTCCACACACCAGCCAGGAGGGGACTTGCCACAGCTCTGGGTCCATTAGGGCAACAGCACACTGCCGGGGCTGAGACGGCTCTCCCCGGTGCCCTCTGGCCCGGACTTTTCTTCTCAACTACTCTTTTTTCCCTCCTTCCCTCCTTATTTCCATCTACCCCTCCTTCCATCCTTCCTTCTTTCCTTCTATCCCTTCTTTCATGCCTTCCTTCCATGCTTCCCTCTCTTCCTCTCTTCTTCCCTCCCTCCTTCTCTCCTTCCTGTCATTCCTTCCCCATTATGAAATCTCACAGGGAGAAGCTACATTCCCCAAAGTCAGGGGTCAACCTGGTCTGAACCTGGTCATGACCATGGACTTCTTCATGAAGTGAAACATGACTCCCGAGCCATCACGAAGCCAGTCCTAAGGATGTCGTAAGTCTGTGATGAGTTCCTTCGACTCTCCAAAAACAAATCAGATACAACAGGGGTGTCCACTCCTCTCTGCCCCAAAGTCGGAGGGTGTCTCCCGGAGCACGTGAGTATCGCGAGCGTTACTAGGAGGCAGCTTCATGGGGCACCGGATTACAGGCTGGATCACCTTGGACTAACTGTTCAGCACCTCTGAGCCCTGGTTTTCCTGGCTGAAACCACTTCACAGGCTGAGAAGAGGGTGGGACAGGATGACACAGTTGCGCCCAGTCCCAGGAGTGCCTCTGCTTCACCCAGCCCCTTGCTGGTACAGGCCTCTGACCTTTCCCCCAGGCCCATGGGGCGGAGCCAACTCCCAGCTGACATTGGCAAGCGGCTGGGAGGCTGGACCGGCAGGCTGTCGGGGCCGGCCTTGTGCCCAGAGAACCTTCTGTGCCACTGTTCCTCGGCCAGGCAGGCCCAGACCACCAGCCACTTCCCGTGCCCCTGGCAGGACAGGGCTGGAGGCCCCTCCTCTCCACCTCTTGTTCAGCTGACCACGGTGGCCACCCTCCTCCCTCCAGGCCCTGGAAACAGAAGTCTCCAACATAAATGCAAATTCACTGGGGTCCCTAGTCTCAGGCTGGCAGCTCCAGCCTGTACTGCAGGCTGGGGACATGAGCTGACACTGGCCCAGAGGAGATAAGGCCCTTCTGGGCTACCCCCGCCCCAGGCCCTACCCACTCCTCAGCCTGTCATCTCCACGAAGACCCCAGAGAGTCTTAGCCCTTCCTCTTCACTGCTCCACAAGGCCTGTGACGGGCCTGCGAAGGCCCCCCTCACTGTAATCAAGGACTGCAATCCTCAAATAGTGATGACGTTCTACCCACTGCCTTCCTGGGTTGGCAGGGACAAAGCCTCAAAGCAGAGAGAAGAAGGGCAGACGACATGGAGGCCAATGTCTACCATCATAACACAGGGCCCAGGGCTGCCACTAACCCACAGCATTCCTTTGTGTGAATTAGAAGCAGGTACCCCCTCTTTCTGGTGTAAGGCAGCCTCTTAGCTCCCAACTGGGCGCCGTTGAGCCCAGCAGTTGCACAGCTGTAAGCAGGGCCCATCTCCTCCTTGGGACTTGGTCACCGCTCTGGCCAGAAGGATCACCTAGAGAGACCTTCAGGTGTTGTACAACTCCTCTGAGGCTGAGAACACAGAGCCCTTGGAACTGGACAGGGCAGCCCCAGGGGTACGAGCTCTCTCAGCTCAGGTGTCTTACCATTCTTCCATTCCTAGGTCCCAGACACTCCCACCCATAAGCCATGACTCCAGGACATTTAACAAGGGAGCAAGGCATCTGTGGCAGAAGCACCTGTGATCCACACGAGACAGAGGTGGCATAGGTTTGAGGTCATGAGTAGGACTCTCGAATGGCCCAGGTTTAAATCCAGTACATTCCTGGCTCCAGCTTTAATGTCACCTCCTCAGAGAAGCCTCCCCTCATGGCCTCATATGGAACAGTGCCTTCCCTACCTCCAGAGACCGTATCATATTGCCCTGTTGATTTTCTTCATAGCAGTTATCGTTACGTGAAGTTATCTCGTTCATTTATGTCTTTCCGTGGTTATTTTCTGTCTCCCTTTCTCTTATTGGAATTCAAGTTTCTACAAGAGCAGGCACCATGAATTGATAATTTCTCCCTCAACACTTTCTGGGAGATGACAGATCCCACGCCATAGGGTGAACGTAAAGAATTCATGGAGCTGGCCAAGGTTGCTTAGCAGAGAGCCAGCACACAGCAGGCACTCAATAAATGTTGATGGTTGCTGTTGTTACTGTTATCATAAAAGGGCTGTGGGTGTCCTGGTCCCAGAGGTCCAAGTCCTGACACACTTCTTCACAAATTCCAAACCCGCCACTGGGGTCTAGTCCTTCTCTCCCGTTTACTCACCCCATGAGCACAAGCTCCAGGCCTCAGTTTCTCTCTGTAAAGTGATGGGGTAACCTCCTCCATAGGCTGAAACTGCACAAAGTTGCTACAAGTGTCATAAAGAGGGAAAGACACTTTTTAGTCCCTAAATGCACTTTCAATACCTTGAAGAACGGCTCGCCCCTCCCCCAAATGGGATGTCTGCATCTCCTGAAGCTGCCCAGAGCCATCCCTAGGGTCCTGAGGCCCTGCTATTCGCTGACGCAACCCAGCCATGTCTTAGACTTCTTTGAAGGAAGGGGCTTCCATTAAGGCAGAGTTTCTCAAAGTTTTGACATAATCATACCACCTCCCCCCCTTGCACCTCCCCATTTGCACTCTGTCTGTATTTCATACAATTTAAAACAAAAATTTTGTAAAGTCTTTATTGAATTTGTTACAATATTGCTTCTCTTTTATGGTTTTTGGGTTTTTGGCTGCCAGGCATGTGGAATCTTAGCTCCCCGACCAGGGAGCGAACCTGCACCCCCTGCATTGGAAGGTGAAGTCTCAACCACTGGACCACCAGGGAAGTCCCTGTGTTTCATACAATTTACTTAATATTTTTCTCTAAGTTGTCTCATTTTTTAAAAAAATAAAGCCAATTCATGCTAATAGGAAACTTTACACCACCACCATAAACAATTAGTATCGATTACTGTTTTTAAAAAAATATATGTTGATATTTGCTAAAATAAATAGTTAACTATTAAAAGGTTGATACTCCCAGCAAGATTGGAGTTCTGATCTAAGGTTTTCAAGCTCTCAAGCTGAGAGTTCTCTGGGGGACATTTTTTTATTCCTTCGTTCACTGGACAAACATTTCAGGAGAACCTTGCTTGCCCTGCCACGGTGGCAGCAGCTGTAAGAGACACTGTTTCCAGTCCTCTACACACAGAGGGGCTAGTTGAGGCAGCCACTCACACCGTTCAAAATACAATTAGTTACGGAATTCCCTGGCAGTCCAGTGGTTAGGACTCCGGGCTTCCACTGCAGGGGGCGCGGGTTCGATCCCTGGTGGGGGAATTAAGATCCCGCACGCAGCGCAGCTCGGCCAAAAAAAAAAAATAATAATACAATTAGTTAGCAGAGAATCACCCAAGCCGGTCTCACTAGGCATTTCTTGGCTCTCTTTGCTCAACACCACCTAATAAAGGTGTCTTCCTGTGGGGGAGTGGGAAGAAAGAGAGGGAGTAAAATTCCCCCAGAGGGACCCTCTCCATGCCCGCAACTGAACACGCCTACGAACTGTTCCTGCTCAAAACACAGTCTCCAGGACCCCCTGCCCGCTGCCATTCATCCACTTGGCTGCTTCTAGACTCTTGGGAAGGGCAATTTAATACAATGTCATATTGTTTCTGGGAAGGGAATCAAAAGTAAGACCTCTGTCGAATTTGGTACAGTGGATCAGAAATCTTTAATTGAATGGGCAATTTCTCTACTAGGACTGTATCTACAAGGAATCATCATGAATGTGGACCACAATAGCTGCAGGATGTTCTTGGCAACTTTGTTGATAATAGTGAGAAGTTGAAAATGTAAATGTTCATGCACAGGGGATTCAGTAAATAACATAGTATATCCCCTACAATAGAAAACTATGCAACCATTTACCAACAACCGTTGCAGAATTTTAGACATGCAAAAATGTTCACACTATATTGTTAAGTAGAAAAGTAGCTACAAAATAGGACATACAATATGTCTCATTTTTAATATATGTACATATGCATTGTAGAAAGATTGGGATGATTTAGGTTAGAGAAGATTTCTTAAACAGGGACTTCCCTGGTGGTCCAGTGGCTAAGACTCCACGTACCCAATGCAGGGGGCCCGGTTCGATCCCTGGTCAGGGAACTATGATCCCACATGCTGCAACTAAGAATTCATATGCTGCATCAAAGAGTCTGCATGCTGCAACTAAAAGATCCCGCGGGCCGCAACTAAGATCCAACGCAACGAAATAAATAAATAAATAAATAAATACTGGGGGAAAAAAAGATGTCTTAAACAAGAAACAAAAGTCCAAACCATAAAAGGCAAATATTAATAAACCAATCTACATTAGAATTAAGCCTCTGTTCAAAGTTCACCATAAAAAACTGTAAAGATAAGACACAAACTGGGAAATGTCTGTAACAACCTGACAAAGATTAGTATCTGAGGGACTTCCCTGGTGGCGCAGTGGATAAGAATCCACCTGCCAATGCACGGGACACGGGTTTGAGCCCTGGTCTGGGAAGATCCCACATGTCATGGAGCAACTAAGCCATGCGCCACAACTACTGAGCCCGTGTGCCACAACTACTGAAGCCTGTGCACCTAGAGCCCATGCTCCACAACAAAGAGAAGCCACTGCAATGAGAAGCCCGCACAACTCAACGAAGAGTAACCCCTGCTCGCCACAACTAGAGAGAGCCCACGTGCAGCAACAAAGACCCAACCCAGCCAAAAATAAATAAATAAATTTATTTTAAAAAAGATTAGTATCCAAAATATATAAAGAGTTCCTACAAATCAACAAGACAAAGACAGTCAAAAAGAAAAGTAGGCTGAAGATTTGAACAGACATAGAAAATAGAAAACATGAACAGCCAGTAAGCATATGAAAAGATACTCAACCTCTTAGTAATTAGGGAAATCCAAAGTAAAAGCTCAATTCATGTCCACTAGATCAGCAAAACTTAAAAAGCTGGACAAATCCAAATATGATCACTTATGTGGAATAAGGAAAACTCCTTCACACTGGTTTTAGGGGGGTCAATTTGTACAATAAATTTGGAGAACAACTTGGCATTATTTTGCATATTCTACAACCCAGCAATCCCATTCCTGGAGACATTCTAGAGAAACTTATACCTGTGCACAGGAGAGGTGGGCAATGATGTTCAGATTGGCAGGACTGAGCCCTCAGCCTCCTGCCCTTGGGCACTTGATAAATTCTTCTCCCTTCCACCCTGCCTTCTGACTTTCTTTGGACAGCATTTGCCCTGGGGCTGGGGCCTTAACTCTTACACACTTCTCGGTGGTGTGACCCAGCCTTGTTGGGCAGCAGCTGGGCAAGCAGATCCCACACCCATCATCTGAGTGGAAGTAGTGGGATGAGCTGGAGTTTCAGTGACCCTCCCAGGGGCCAGGGAGAGGCCAAGAGTGCTTAGGGTGCTGGGAGAAGAAGTGGTAGGGTTGTAGGCAGAGCTGGTTCACAGCCAATGTTCATCCAAATAACAGACTGCTCAGCTGCTGTACAAAAGAATGGGCAGCTCCATACGAGGTCATTGGGAGCATCTCTAAGACACATTGCCAAGGGGAAGAAAGCAGGCAGAGCAGCTACCCTTGTAAAGCGTAGGTATGCGTATTCACTTGTGTGCAGAAAATACCTCTGAGCCCAGGAAACTGGCCTCAGGGGGAAGAGGAGGGGTGGCCAGGGGTCAAGGGTAGGAGAGAGACTTCCCTTTCACTCCATCCCCTTCTGTACCATTTTGTTTTGTACACTGCATGTGATCCTTATGGGAGAATAAATACAGTAATTAAAAAATGGAAACTAAATGTAGTCATGTTAAATATAACACATATAGAGCTGTTCGGTGATTTGAATCTGTTGTTGATCCCAGTTGACATTATGCTACTTTGTAGATACTTCATTAAACCTTATTGTTTTGAATTTTGGAAAGTTTTAAAAAATATTTTTCCAGTCTTTTCCAAACGTTTTTCGGTTTCGGGACCCTGTGGCTCCTTGCATTGCGCCTGCCAGGTCAAAGGCATAGAGCAGAGCTCTTTATCACCCATACCCAGAAGCGCACTGATTCCCCAAGGGCTACACTAGGCATATTCTTTTGATTGAAATCATCTGTTGGGTTCCACCCCAGAGTTGCTCTTTATTTCCATGGGGAATTGGCACGACCCTCCCCTTACTCAGGAGCAAAAATACACAAGGGCAGTTTCTGGACCTCAGTCTCCCATTGGGCTGTATGGTATACTTATGTCTCTCCGCCTGAGATACTCTGCTCTCTCCTACCCCTCACCCCCTTGCTCACTCTGGTACAGCCCCACTGGCTTCCTTGTTCCCCAACCCCCACTGTGGTAGGAAGGATTCTAAGATGGCACTCAATCTTCCCAGGCCCCCAAGGTGTGCATATCCAGGATGACGCCCTGGACTGTGACTATGATGGAGTTCACTCCCGAGATTAAGTTAGGTTATATGGCATAGTTGGCTGTGCCAGGCTTGTGACTCACAGAACTGTTTTAAGCCTCTAAGTTTGTGGTTATTTGTTACATGGTAACAGAAACCAATACACATGCCAAACTGGCTCCACTCTGTGCCTTTTCTCTGATGGGTTCCTCAGCTTGGAAGGCTGTCCCCCATATCCACAGGGCTCTCTCCCTCCCTTCACTCAAGTCTCTGCTCAGAAGTCCCTTCCTAGAGAGGCCTGACTGACCACGGATCTAGAATAGCACCACCTCTCCATTTGCTATTCCCCTGCCCACTTAATTGTTCTATAGATCACTTATGACTACCTGATATATGGTTTCCACTTCATCTGAATGACTTTTTTTTTTTTTTTTTTGCGGTACGCGGGCTTCTCACCGTTGTGGCCTCTCCCGTTGCGGAGCACAGGCTCCAGACACGCAGGCTCAGCGGCCATGGCTCACGGGCCCAGCTGCTCCGCGGCATGTGGGATCCTCCCAGACCAGGGCACGAACCCGTGTCCCCTGCATCGGCAGGCGGACTCTCAACCACTGTGCCACCAGGGAAACCCCTGAATGACTTTTAAAAAAAAAAAAAAACTTTTTATTTTGAAATAATTTTAAACTTACGGAAGAGTTGGAAACATTGTACAAAGAATGTCCATACATCCTTCACCCAGAATCCCCAAATGTTGGCATTTAAACACGTTTGCTTTTGTCATTCTCTCTTTATATAGAGAGATTTTTTTTCTGAACCATTTGACAGTCGGTTGCTGACCCGATTCCCCTTTACCCCCAAATATTTTAGTCTGTATTTCCTACAAACAAGGAAATTCTCCTACATCATCACAATAAAATCATCAAAACCGGGATACTGATACTGATACACTACTACCATCCATCTTCAGACCCAGGTCAAATATTGTCAATTGTCCCAATAATAATCTTTTACAATAAATAAAAAGATCCATCCAGAAATACTTACTGTACTTAGTTGTCTTATCTCTTTCATCTCCTTTCATCTGGAACAGTCCCTCAGTTTTTTCTTGTCTTTCATTATCTTGACATTTACCAAGATTACAGGCCAGTTATTTTGTAGAATGTTCCTCAGTTGGAGTTTATTCAGTGGCTCCTCATGATTAGATTTAGGTTTTGCATCTTTGGCAAGAACATCCCAGAAGTGAGTCTGTGCTCTGTGCATCCTACCAGTGTGTCCCATGACAGGTGATGTTGTAACAGGGCAGGACACTATGGGGCCTTCCCAGGACAGCACCTCCCACCAGTATCCTCTTGTCTGTAGAAAAACTTTAGCCAAAGAATAAATTTAGTCAGAGAAATGAGAAAATGCAGAAGCAAAGGAAATAGTCAAACAAGATAAAATAATGATAGTTTAGCCATTAAACGAAGTCAAGGGCCTTTAGTTCCTCCTCAAGGGCTATAGATAATATTCTGGGCCATATCTATTGAGCTATTTTGCAGATACTGAAACCCCCACCAGGCAGAAGAAGTTAACTACATGATGACCAGACTGCAGCCATAACGTAAGCTGCTCCACCTTGCACAACTCCAAGAACTGGCTTCAAGGAAATGGGAACAACCAACCCTGGAGCTGAAGATTAACTGTACTTAAAACAATCAAGATGACCCTAATCGGACCACTGCGTGACCAATTTCAAGATGACTGTGGCAGTTGACTGTGCTGTTCTGCATGTAGCCATCCCCCCCACTTCCTGTGCACCCCTGAAACTCCCCTTTAAAAGCTCTTGATCAGCAACCTGAAGTTGGTTCTTTGGGACATGAGTCCACATTCTCCCCAGAGTTTGCCGGCTTCCTCAGTAAGGCTGTCTTTCCACTTACCCAACACTTGTCTCAGTATTGGATTCTTGAGTGAGGAACAGCAGAACCTGAGTTTGATAAAAAGGTTACCTCTCAATTATTACCGTAATATTTCCATCCTTCCTTCTATATTTACTATTGGATGTTCTACTGTAAGAAAGAGCTTTCTCTTCCTCCAGGCATGCTATGTATGTGTGTATGTGTGTGTGTGTATATATATATATATATATATATATATATGTATATCAGTGTAGGCTCATAGAGTCGTATTTTTATTCACTGTGTTGTATTCTGTTACTGTCATCATTTATTCCGAAGCTCAAATTGTCCCAGATTTGGCCAGTAGCTCCTAGACTCTTTTGACATGTCCCCAGCATTACTTAGACACTTCTACTTATTTTATAGCACAAGTAGATGTTCCAGGCTCACTGTGTACCTTCCCTGGCCCAGCCCTCTAGTCAGTCATTTTCCCAAGGACTCCTGGTTCCTTTCGGTAGAGGATGCTACATTTAGAAATCAAGATTTTGTGTAGGAGTACTCGTTGCTACATGAGTATTAGGGCTCCTAGCCTCTGTCTGTGGACAGAGCTGAGAAACACCTGTATGACGTGCATGCGTGCGCACACACACACACACACACACACACACACTTACATCTATGCTTATCTGTCTATCCATGTCAAAAGCCATGAGTTCACACTGATCCCTCCAACTCCATCACAGTACCACAGGGTTCACACTAGTCTTTCCCATTTTCATATTTGTAATTCCCTACTCTAACCCATCCTCACTCAGCTGCCCTCCCTGCTTGGTCCCACGCCCTGCCCACCACCTCCAACAAATACTGGAAAAGGAAAGGAGGAAGGAGGAAAGAGAAAGCTGACTGTTTAAAAAATTCTTGAACCAGTACAGAAATTAAAACTATAGAAAAGTACGTAATGAAACATCTCCCTCCCACCCCTCTCATTCCAAACCTGCTCCTGTCCACAGGTAACAAGTATTATTAGTTTGTTATCACAAGCCAGTATTAAAATATTTTTATTTCCCCCTCTTTTACTCAAAGTATTCCTCACATTCCTTTGCTTATTTGTCAATACGTCTTGGAGATCTTTCTGTACATCGGTACATAAACAGCGACCTCACCTTTTTCGTGGCTGTAGAGTCTTCCTCTGGCTATACTATACTTTATTTAATCAGTTCACGTATAATAGACATTTAGATTGCATCTGAGGTTTGGTTAGGCTGAACAAGACTGCAGTAAATAACCTTGAATGTGTTCATTTCACGTGTGTCCAAACACATCCATAGAATAAGTTTTCAGAAGTGGGGTCATTGGTATGACCTTATATGTTTATGTGTTTAATGATTAGTGGCATATCTCCCCTCTTAGAATGGCAGCTCCAAGAGGAAACGGACTCTGTTCTATTCACTGCTATTTTCCCAACACTAGGAACCATCAGACTATGTTAGGCACTCAATACATATGTGTTCAATAAATGAATGAATGACCAGTGCCCTCTGGTTGTGGACTTGACTGTCTGAAGCATGTACGGACCACTCACTGCGTGCCAGGTGCTGTGCGTCATCTTGCCAATCCTCCAAACTCCCCTGTGAGGTAGGGACTGTTTGGACGCCCCCACTTTACAGATGAGAGTCTTGAGGCCCAGAGAGGGAACACAGCTAGGCTGGTCACACAGCTAGCCAATGACAAAGCCACAGTTCCTACCCCGTGAGTTAGTCAGACTCTGGAGCCAGCAAAAACCTCACCTGCTGCTCTCAATACATCGCTTCTCTCCCCACACACAACTCAGTCTTCCAGCGCCACATGGCCCCTTCATCTCGACTCATCTACCTTCCTGGTCCTAGCCTCTTCTTCTCAGCCTCGCCCCCAGCCAAAGGCGCTGGCTCTCCACCATCAGCCAACACAGGACAGGACCAAGGAGAGGCGCTGTCATTTCCATACAGCTGTCCCCGGGAGCCAGGCCCTGCCCAAGCCCCCCCATTTTTCCTGAAAAAGCTGAATTATCTTGGCCATTTGGGGGGCACCTCTCGGCACAGGCCGGGCTGCCTGGGCAGGGCCTGGCTGAGCTATTATCCTACATTATCTCACTCCCCTGCTCCTGAAAAGAACCAGTGACTGCTCGGCCCCCTCAGCCCTCCCCTGCCCGCTCCTGTCTTTTACACTTAATTACCTCACTCATTACCCCGCAGCCTGCAGAGGCCGGACCACAACTGGGGCATGAGTAATCCCCACATCACACACCCAGCCAGCCGGCCAGCAAGGAGCAAATTGCTCACACAGCCCATAAATAAAGGAACAGGGCCCGCTCAGGCCTTTGCAGCAAAAGGAGCTTCGTGGAGGCTGCCGTGAGGGGAAGGCATCGGCCCCAGCTTCCCAGTTGGCCTTTGCCAGCCCTGGTGAGATGGTCCCTACCTCCTCCACCTCCCCCACCCCAGACGGTGACCTTGAACTTCTCCAGGCCACTGAAGTCACAGCTCAGTGCCACTGACAGATGGGGCAGCAGGGGTCCTCACCCCTTCCTCACCACAGCCGGGGAACTGTCCAAGCACGGTTTCCAGGCTTCCTGCATGAACCTTCCAGCCATCTCTCACCACTTCCACCTCCACACTGAATGCCTGGCAAGTCCCCTGTGTCCTCTTTCTTCCCCAGCTCCTTTGCATATGCTGCCTCCCCCCTTCCTGAGCACCCACAGACCTTGTTAATTCTTATTCATCTGAGAGATCACTTCCTCCGGAGAGACTTCCCTGATCCCTCCGGGCTGGGTGAGGGACATCATGGACTTTCTCCCATCAAAGCATCAAGTCTTTACGTTGTCATTGTCTTTGCTTGTGTCTTGTGAAGGGAGGACTGAGCCTCACACACATCCCTTTGCCTACTGCCCAGCCCAGGTCCTGGCACATTACCAGGCCACTTACTAGACACTAAGTAAATGTGAGTGAGTGAATGAATGAATAAGTGAATGAATGAGGTGACGACTGGTAAGCTGCCCATGCTGGATGAAGGGGTTTGGGCCCCCTTTCCCCTGTGCCACAGGCCTCCTACCTCCCAGGCTGTTGGCTCCTGCAGTCCAGGGCCTCTGAGCTCACAAGGGAGGATGATCTGGGACCTCTCTGTGGCTAAAACTTCCCTCCAACCTCTAGGAGGTCAGGCTCAGACCCCTTCCCTCGCATCACCGTGGGAAACACCAACTTCTCCGCTCTGTCACGATGTAGCCCAGCCGTGGCCCGGAAGTCAGCAGCACCACCTTTTCTCCTTCACTTCCTACATCACCTCCCACCACCTCTACTGGTCCTTCACCTCCTGCAGCACCTGAGGGTGGACGACCCAGGAGCTGGCTGTGTGGTCAGCTTCTCCTGGCCTGAAGGACTTCACCCTCCTGCTCCCCTCGCAGACCCAGGATAAGGGAGGGAACTTGGAAAGGTGGCAGGCAGGCAGCTCCTAAAACCTGATGGGCCGGAGTTCCCAGAACTCTTTGATATCTGATGAAGCCTATGGACCCTTTCTCAGAATAATGTTTTTAAATTCATAAAATAAAATATATAGTATTACAAAGGAAACCAATTATATTGAAACAATTATCAAAATATTAAAAACAAATCTGCATTACAGTAATACATGTGCTTCTTTATTATATATTATAACACAAGATTTAGCAAATAACTTGTAATTTTCGAGTCATTATGAGCATATACGGTATTTCAAGATATCTGGAACATCTGTAATGTGACAAGAAAATATCTGTGATTTCTATTAGTGACAATTTACAGGTCCTGCTAATGCCACTATGGTCTGTGGCCTGCATTCATCATTGAAGGAGTGATAAATTCCAGAAAGAGGCTAGTGAAATTAAAGGTGCAATCCTTTTCCTGTCCAAGTTAATGGTGGGCCTCCTGAATTCTTTCTATGGTCCCCAGGTTAGAAGCACCTGTGATGGGGAATGACAAGTACGTCTCAAATAAATTAGCACTTCCCTTCCCATATCCTGGCAGACATCATTAATCAATTACAGCAGTCTTTCACACTGAGCCCAAGCTCAGTTCTAGAATCTATCTCAACACTATGCTTTGGGCTATGGCTACCAACCAAAGTGGGCTCTTGAGCTGTAATCAACTTGCCATTCCTGGGGGCGGGGAAGGGGACAATGCCATCGTCAGCATGAGATTAAGGGAGAAGGGGTAGGAAAATGAGGTTTAACAACAGTACAGGGAAGGGGCATAAAAACAGAACACTCGATCATAGCTTAATGTATGTCACCAGGGCAAACAGTCACCAAAAAGCTTATGAAATGTCTGGACAAGTTATTAGAAGTCCAATATCTAGAGTGAAGAGGTGACAGTCCCTTTCTGCTCAGCTCTGCTCATATATTTCTGGAGCTCTGTGTTCCGTTCTGGGCGCTACACTTTCAGAAAAACATCAGAAAACTGGAACAGGGTGCGGGGAAGTAACCACGAATGCGCAGATGTGTGGAAACCATATCCTGTACCACTTATCTGTTCAGACCGTGAACATGTAACTGAGACTTTCCTCTGAGTCACGTTGTGCTAGGAGCTGCGAACACCAGTGTGAGCAGCCCCAGGCCCCTGTCCTTGGAGTGAGGACAGTGGAAAGAACTGGGTGTCTGCATACCCGCGAGGGGCCATCCTGCACCAGAAGGCTGGAATCTGTGGTATTCCACTCAGTCTGAGAAAAATATTGCTACTGGAGTTTCCAGACAATGGCATGGGCTGCTGAGTCATCAAGGACCCACGGCAGCAAATGTGCTTGAAGAATCTCCGAGAGGCACAGACATCGGGATGGAGGCTTCATACGCAAAAACAAAACAAAACAAAATTAGGTCAAAGGCCTGGCCAGAAGGAGACATCCCTGCTAATGGGGCCCCAAGGCCAGAGCTCATGCTGCCGACACCAGCCCTGGATGCTGACACCTGGACCTTTGTCCCTGCTGCTTCTGGACACTCAGTGTAGAGGCTGCCACACTCTAGCCAGCACGGCATGGGGCTAGGCTGGGCCACATGACTGCCCCAGCTGCAGAGGAAGTGGGAGATCAGTATGGACTCTCTAGTGGGAGGAGGGGACTCATCAGGCAAGGGTGTTGGAAGGTTCTGGGCAGTTGAAAGGAAGGTCACCTGTCCACTCCAGCCACCAAGGACCGGGTGCTTCTTCTGCGTCTGGCTCTATGCTTGGCACTTTCCTTGGATTGTCTCTGTTAAGCATCTCCTCTCTCCTGAGTGTGTGCTGTGCTTGTCAGTGCCCATTTTACAGATAAGAAAAGCGAGCCTCAGAGAACCCAAGTCATTTGCCCTGTTCTTTTAACTGCTTCACAGAGGTGGGCCAACTGGGGCAGGGGTAATCATTATCACTTCGAAGCCGACCTGGGCAAGCGGGCTCTAAGTTCCACCAGTCCTGGGATCTCTAGGATTCCAGACTGCACCTGCCACAGCAACGCTAGCGCGGATTACCTGTGTCCCAACCAAGCATCTGCTGCATCCTCGACTCTATACAAACGTCATCTCCTCAGAGAGGTCTTCCTTAACCACCCCAACTAAAACAGCCCCACCCCATTCTATCTCTGCCCCATGTCACTTGTCTCCCTGGCATTTTGTAGACAGGAAGCTGGCCTACCTATGTATTTGTTATTATCTGTCGGCACAGTAGGATGGACGTGAGCTGCATGACAGCAGGTCTTTGTCCTGTTCACTGCTGCGTCCCCAGCTCTGAGCACAGTGCCTGGCACGGAGTAGGTGCTCAGTAAGTATCTGCAGACTCACTGGTTGTGAGCCTTGGGGCAATTTCTTAACTTCTCTGTGCCCATGTGGTCCTTTATAAAATGGGTATCATCATACTGTCTACCTCCACAAGTGCTCATGAAGATTCCATGAGTTCATGCCGCATCACAGCCAAGCAGACCTTCTAATGAGCCCCTACTGTACGCCAGGCCAGTGGGATTTCACTGCAGAGCCTTGACTGTTAGAGCAATAGGAATCAGAGAGGAGACGCTCCTTTGGGCTGAAAGGTCCAAGAGGTCAATGGGAAGAGAGTGGACTCCAAGCTCAAAATGGCTGACGTTACTGAGCACCAACTGTGTGTGAACTGGCGTCCTAAACACGTCTCTCAATTCCCACCTGCTCTGTGAGGGACGTACCCTTAGTATCGGCATCCCCGTTTGACAACTGAAGAAACTGAGGTACAAAGAAGATAGGTAAGTTGCCCGGGGTAGATAACTCATCAGTAAGTAGCAGAGGAGGGATCTGAAGCCAGGCCATCCATGCTTTTAACCCCTCTGCTCCCCTACCCCTCTACAGCTGGGGTGAGAAAGCGGGGAGGCTGGGAAGGTGTGCACTGGGGGCATGTGGGTGTTCTGACTCCTCAGGAGTTTGTCCACTCATCTGGGGTCAGGCACAGGTGAATATTGACAACCTCCTGCTTCCGTGCACCTGGGCCACCTCTTGGCTTTTTCCTGAATCTGATGGGTCCCAGCTGGTATATGAGCAGAGGCAGGAGCAGGGGGCAGAGCTGGGGGTGCAGAGGGGGGTTGATTCCTCTGCGCCAGGAGCCCTGGGAGCCGGGAAATGCCAACTCTGCAGCTTCCACAGCCACCTCAGCATCTGTCAGGGATGGTTCTCAGCGTGGCTGGTGGGCAGGAGAGGGAGGCAGGAGAGGCCACGGTGGGGTGAGGGAGCCAGCCTCGATCTGGCAGGCAGGAGCCTGAAAATCCCAAAGAAGGCACTTGTCTGTTCCGTGCCTCAGTTCCCCCAACTGACAAACAGGGATGGGCAGGGAATGATGCTGATATCCTGAAGGCTGTTCAAGTGCAGCGTCTATGTATCGAGGGCTAATTATGCTCCAGGCCTCATAGAGCCCTATTTAGTAGGTGCTATCATGGCCTCAGTTTGTAGAGGTGACACAGGCACAGAGAGGTGAAGTGACTTGCCTGAGTTTACACAGCTTGAAGAGGCACAGCTGGGATGAAAACTCGGCTCAGCGTGACCCAGGCCCAAACTCTGAACCACCTCACTTGCTTGAACGTGAAAGGCTGTTTAGCCACTCCATCCCTCACCCATGCTGGGGGCTTGGCCCAAGTCCCCCTGACCCAGCAGGGAGCCCAGCGTTCAGATTCCTGCAACCAGTCCTTTCTAGAGGTTTCAGGCAGCTGCTTAAGGGGTGACCTTGTCAGGGTTCAGGAACTTGGAAGGAAAGACACTTTTATGCGGGAAGGTCAAGGACTGTGGTAGTCAGGGAAGGGACTCAGTTATCCCCCGAAGCAGAGGAAAACCTTGAGGGTTGACAAATTAACTTAAGCTCAGGCCAAAGAGGACCAAGGTGAGTGGGGGGGGGGGGGGTCACAAGGAGGTTTTACACTCATTACTTTATTCATTTATTCAAGATATACATTTATTGAGCACTTATTATTTGCCCAGCACTGTGTAGGTGCTAACGTGTGGCAGTGAATGGAGCAGATATGGGCCCCCACCCCCCACGTAAGGGGCATTCAGCCCTGGGGGAGCGGGGGAGGGAGACCCCCTTTGGCACCTTTGCCCCTCTTAGAAAGAGGGATTATATGGTTTAAGGTCGTGGTTTGAATCCTGACACCTAGCTGGGTCTCCTTGAGCAAGTCACCTTACCTCTCTGAGCTTTGGTTTCCTCATCTGTAAAATGCGGATAGCAGCAGGCCCCACCTCGAAGGTTGTTGTGATGGTTAAATGAGGTAATCCACATAAAGGGTTGGATTCGGCTCCTGGCACATAGTAAGTGCTCAATAAATGTCAGCTAGTATTATCATCATCTGGGACTTTAGTTAATTAATTAATTTATTTTTTTTATTTTTGGCTGTGTCGGGTCTTAGTCGCAGCACATGGGACCTTTTCTTTGCGGCGCCTGGGCCTCTCTCTAGTTGTGGCGCGGGCTACAGAGCACGTGGGCTCTGTAGTTTGCGGCACACAGGCTCTCTCGTTGAGGCGCGCGAACTCAGTAGTTGTGGCGCACAGGCTTAGTTGCCCCGCGGCCTGTGGGATCTTAGTTCCCTGACCAGATATGGAACCCGCATCCCCTGCATTGGAAGGTGGATTCTTTACCATGGGACCACCAGGGAAGTCCCTCATCTGAGACTTCAGAACATGCTCTTTCCCACCACATGTCATCTCTGTCCTGGGCTAGATCTCGGAGTCAAGCAGGGGACCGATGGGAGGAGGGGTTAACTAGGCAAAGAGGGAAGGAAAGCGTGCTCTTGGCAGCAGAAACAGATATGCAAAGGCCTTGAGGTGGGAGGCTTTGAGGGAACAGAGCAGAAGCTCCCGCAGGGTCTGGAACTCTGACACACCCCCAACCGGCCCCTTCCTGAAGTCTGTCGAGGCTCTAAGTTCCTGAGCCAATGAGGAGGGATCATGGAACGGTTCCCAGAAATCGTGGCCAGGACCCTTGCAGCTGGAGAGGAGGCAGGGTGGCAGAGTGGTGAGAGCACAGCCTCTGGCGCAGACTGTCTGGGTCGGACCCATGGCTCAACACCTACTGGCTGTAAAACCTTGAACAGGTTTCTTAACCTCTCTGGGATCGGTTTCCTCTCCTGAAAATGGGGCTGACAGTACTGTCGAGTCAGAAGGCGAGTGTGAGGACTAACTAAGGCGATATTCGTAAGGTGTGTAGATGAGCACCTGGCATGCAGCCCAGAGCTGTAAGTGTTTATTAAATGAAGAAAGAAAAACACGTGGTGGCTGTGGGGAGGTGCCTGCCACTCGGACTGCAGTCCCTGACAGCCGCCCACTGCAGCACCCTCTCCATGGGCCACAGTGTCTGAGCTGAGGCCACCCCCTTCCAGGACGCCCCGCTGATGACTGGGCACGGTGGGGAACCAGGGCCTGGACATTCTGCCCAGCATGAGACTCCTTTGCAGGAAATCTTGGGGCTGGAGCTCCCTGTGGGCTTGGCCAGTCCTCCTTCAAGCTGCACCACGGCCTGGGGCTCCTCTTCCCCAATCTCCCTGTCTCCCACCTCTCCTTTCACAGGTGTCAGACCTGCACCCTGGTCTGAAGGCACACCTCTTTTTCTTGCAGGTGTTGTCCCCAGTAAATCTCCCGCACTTCCGTCTCTGTTTTCAAATCTGCTTCCGAGGACCCAAATGACCAGAGAGAGAACACAGCAGCCGTCAGGTTCCAGAGGCCCCCCACAGGGCCTCGGGCAAGTGGTCTCTGAGTTGTGGCGTACAGAGCCGTGAAGAGTCAGTTTCAGGCTTTTCCTACCCTCTTTCCTTTGGCTCAGAAGAGGAGGGCCTGGGGAAATACACTGGAGAAACAGGCAGAGTAAGTGAAGCTTACCAGAGAAAGAGCCCCATCAGCGTGGAGTGGACGCATTTGTGGCCACTCTCCTCCTTGGAATTCATACAGAATCCATTATCGGCTCTGGACAGCAGCTCAGGGACCATCTTGTCCCATGCCCATTCAACAGACCAGAAAGCTGGAGCCCAGAAGAGGGAGCAGAGATAGCAGAGGCGAGCCTAGAATCAGTCTCCTGACTCCCAGAGCAGTGCTTCCTCCTAACACTATGGAGCAAAGCCTGCACATGTGATGTCTGGTCCCCTCTTTACAGATATGCAGAGTGAGGTTCAGGGCGGCTCTGCCAACGACCTGGGGTTACACAGCACTGAGATTCACACCCAGACACTAGTAGCTGCCCTCCTTAGTGATGGGCAGGGCAGGGTTGAAATCTGAGGGATATCAGAGCAGACTGGGGAGGGCCGAGCCTGCAGCTCTCACCAGCTAAACCCATTATGCCAAGACTGGGACTCCCGGGGAGGCAGGCAGCGCGCCACATAGATGTCAGACCCTCCCCAGCTCCTCCGCACAGTAACCATATGGCCTTGAGCCAGTCATTTCACCCCAGTCTGTCGATCGGGCTGATAACAGAGCTTTCTCCCATGAGGTCATGGTGAGGCTTAGGTGAATGATGAAATGTAAACAAAAAATAGTCAACAATTATCAAGTCAGGTTACTCTGTGCCAGGCACTGCTCTAAACACTTTGCAGATACATTATCATTTAATCATCACTGCAACATTGGAGATAGTTCCTATTAAAATCTCCATGTTACAGAGGAAAGGGAGGCACAGAGAATCACAGAGCTGGGAAATGGCAGAGCATGGATTTGAACTGGAAACAGGCTGATTCCAAATCCCTCTATCGAAAGCCCCTGGCAAGGCCAGCTTCTGTGAAGGGTAGACGTTTAGAACAGTGCCAGGCATGCGGAGCCACTGTTGATATAATAATAATTATTGTTGTCGTTGGGGAAATTTGCCATCGGCAATGCTATAAAGTCAGAAGAATGAATATCCTGACATGTTTTACGAAACTTTATCATTTCTCCTCTTCAGAAGTAAGGGAGTCATTTAGTAAGTACTCAAGATAAATGTTTCTTGAACTGAAACATTTTATGGTCTTTAGGAAAACACAAAAAGAAGGTGGAGAAACACCCGTAGTTCCACCACCCTTCTTTCACTTTTCTGTGCATGTTCATTTTTACTTTGGTCCATAGTTGTAAACATGCTGTGAGAGATTTCAAGATTCTGCATCTTTCACTGAATATCATTCCATGAGCTCTTCCCCCAGATGATAATTTTTAATGGCTGCAGAATATTCCATCCAGGGGATGTCTTCTTCACACCCCTCCTCACTGTCTCCAACTTGGGGGTTTTATTCCAGTCTATCATGGTACAGCAAGCATCCCTGGGGAAAAAATTCTTTCCTTATTTGATGTGACTTGGAAAAATGAATTCCTAACAGTGGACTTTCTGAAACCAGTGAGCCGGTGTTGGGGGAGGTTTGGGAGATAGAAGGCCCTCCATGGCGTCCTAGTGCTGAAACCATGTCAGAAGTTGTGTATTTCATCCATGCTTAAGGACATCCGACCCCGTAGGTATTTTTGAACTTCACCTTCTGGGCTGAGGGTTTCTTCTTATCTGCTAAAGGTGCTGATACCACCTACCAGCTGGTGGTCAGAGACTTGGTATCTGACCTTCAACCTGACACTAGTGAGCTATGGGACCTTGGATACATCACCTCCATCTGTCAGTTCAAGGGGGGATTACCTCTCCACCCTGCCCACCTGGCGAGGGAGAGTCCAGCCCCAGTTCCGTCCCTAAGTCACTGTGGACCCTCAGTGTCCTGGAAGCTCCCTGGGCTCAGTTTTCCCATCTCTTACGGAAGAGGTAGGAAGGATAGAATCATCGAGCAGGTAGAGGAGTGGAGCTCATGGGCACCGACTTGTCTTATTTACCCCACTGGACTAGGCACCCCTAGGGGACAGAGATCCCAGTACCCAGAACAAACTCAAAAATATGACTACACCACGAATAACTATCAACAGCTTCCTCTATGTGAGCAGTGAAAAGTTAATTCTCCAACCCATATGTCCACCTTTTAAGGCTGACTCTCACCCCACCGTCATTCACTCATGATTTATTGAGCACCTTCTGGGTTCTGGCCCTGCCAACTTCCTGACCTCATCTCCTTCCACTCCTTGCTGTTCCCGAACTGGCCCAAGCTCATTTTTGCCTCAGAGCCTTTGAACTTGTGAAGCCTCTGCCTGAAGCACTCTTTCCCTGGCTCCTCCCATGGCTGGCGCCATCTCATCACTCCCGTCTCTGCTTAGATATCACCTCTTCCAGGTGACCCTTGCTGGCCACCCTGTCTAGGTACCAGCGCTCTCCATCCCCACCCAGTTTTATGTCCCTTGAATGTCACCTCCAAGGAGATGAGGGACTAGGACTGTCTAGGTCACTACTTACTCCACACAACCCCACAAACATGTGTTAGATGAACCCTGGGTGCTCCAGGTGCAACTGTACATATAGAATCCACATGGAATGAGCATGTACTATATGTCAGGCACCCTTCCAAGCCCTTTTGCAATCAGCAACTCTTGTAATGCTCTCAGCAACCCCTGAACTAACAACAATTATTATTCCCATTTTATAACATGGGAAACTGAGGCACAGAGAAGTTGAATAACTTGCCCAAGATCTCACGGCTAGTAAGTAGGGGAGCTGGGATACGCTACTGCAGCTGTTAGAGTACGCCGAGCCAAACGCAGGGCAGAGTCACAAAGCTCAGAGGCCAATGGGCAAGCTGGCCCTGCCATGTAGGAAGTCAGGGGCACTTCACAGAGGAAGTGATGCCTCAGCTATGCCCTGAGGACAAGTAGGGGTGCACTAGGGTGAAAGGGAGGGTTCCTCTGAACAGAGGAACCAGTGTGGGGGCCAAGAGAGAGCAGGAAGCCTGCAAGGCTAGAAGTCAGCTTGTGCGGCTGGAGTGGGGAATACTGGATGTGCCATGAATCAGAGGGTGTGGGCACCTCAGCCCTCTGTGACTGAGGTTAAAAAAAGTCCCAGAGGGCAAAATATGGGGCAATATGGCTGAGAAGATGGGCAGGGCCCCCCAGATCATTCAGGCCCTTGGCAAGATCAGGGGCCCATATTTTATTCCGAGGTTTCTAAGTGACAACTGCAAGATTGTGTGAGGGCCCAAAAGCCGGGGCGGGGGGTGTCTCTGGGAATTTTTGCTGACTCACTATGGGATCCTGGGCACCTCCATGGCCTCTCTCAGCCTCCATGGGTCTTAGTCTCCCAACTGGTATTGGATGACCCAGTCCCAAAAGCACATACACACTGCATCAGCCTGGCATCCCATAAGCAGAATGCTGTTAACCAATGAGATCTTGGCATTCCTAGAGTCTGATTCCGGGACTGTTGTGCTCTGGACATCCCATACTTGCTGAGGCCGGCCCACCACCATGGCACTTTGCCAAGCAGCCTCTCTGGTCAGGGGGTTGCATTCTACTGCTCCTTGGTCCTGCCCAGATATGGGAGCTCCCCTAGGTTTTGGCTGGATTGGGGTGGGGGGGGTCTGCTCAGATCCTCCTGGAGACAAAGGAGCTGACCTGCGAAGAGTTCCAGCGGGAGCCCCACTCCCCCTCCCTTCCCCCCTCTCCCTTCCCAGTCCACGTGTCTCTATTGTCTGCTCCCCGCTTCAGGGAAAGACACAGCCTCGGATGTGTCAAAACCACCACCCCCCCGGCAGCAGGGAAATTAATTACTGGACGATTTTCACTTCCTCTTGCAGCGCGCGCCTGAGCTAGGCACCGGAACAGGACTGGCTGAGCGGGGCTGGGCATCGGCGTCGGGCACTTGCTCCCCCCATCAGTTCTGGAAGAAGAAAGTTAAACCCCAAACCCAACAGGGGGCTTCAGTGGGAGGTCAAGCTGGGGTGGGGGGATGACTTCCCCTAGTTAAAGCTGAGTGTCCAAACTAGCCCCTTCAAAATTGGGGGACAGGGAGAGGGCTGGAGGCAGGAGGATCGCCGCTGGCGAGCTCGCACTCTTTTCTTTGCATTCCCTTCCCTGTCCCCATGTGCCTGAACCCCGCCTGCTCAGACCACTCTACCTCCTCTCCCCTCTCTTTCTCTCTCTGTCTTGCACTTTTCTTTCCCTTTCTTTGCATCCCTGGGGTGCTTTGTTTTTGTGTATCTGGAGCTCTCTTTTTCTCCCGTGGGTGTGTGTGTTGCTACTTCTCTCCATCTCTGCCTTTCTTTTCTCTGTTTCTATCTTGTGTCTTTTTGTCCTTATCTTGGTCTCTCTGCTCCTATTTCTACCTCTTTCAGTGTGTGTGTCTCCGTTTCTCTGTATGTCTCTGTCTTTCTCTATGTATCTCTTCTCTCTCTCTCCCCCTTGTCTCCCTCCCCCGCTTTCTCCGTCTCTCTATATCTCTGCGCCTTTCTCACCCTCACTTTCTCCCCTCCTGCCTGCCCGCTGCTCCCTGAGCCTGGCCTGCCCCCACCGCCGCCGGTTCAGGGGAACGTGTGCGGAGCGATTGTCCTGGGGGACATTTGATGGATTAGAGCGCTGAACAGTTCCATTGCTAGGGGACCACCTGATCTCCTCCAGCCTGCGTCCCATATAAAGCCGGCAGCCGGAGTGCTGAGCACAGCTCCAGCGATCGCCTGTCTGCGCGCCGCCGCCGCCAAGCCCGAGCGGGAGCCAGAGCCAGAGCCGGGGCCGCCGCCACCGGTGCCGGCTCCGCTCGGCCGCCCGCCCGCCCGCCCGCTGGGAGCTGTCCAGTGCTGAAACCCCGCACAGCCAGCCAATCGCGCCCGGCTGGCCGCCTGCCCCCACCGGGGCCCCTCGCTAGTGCCCCCGCCGAGCCCCCCGCCAGTCGCACCATGCCCCGCTCCTTCCTGGTAAAGAAGATCAAAGGGGACGGCTTCCAGTGCAGCGGGGTGCCGGCCCCCACCTATCACCCCTTGGAGACCGCCTACGTGCTGCCTGGCGCCCGGGGGCCGCCCGAGGACAACGGTGAGTGGGACCCGGCGGGGGGGTGGGGGAGAAGAGGGGAGGGGAGTTCGGGCCCTCCCCAACTCGGGCCACGAGGAGGGGTGCGCGCGGTAGGGAACCCCGGGAGGAGATGACCCTGGCTGTGTGCGCCCCCCGGGCTTCCCAAGGGCTGGGCGGGCGGGGCAAGGGCCAGGTCCGTACAAAGGGAAAGTCGCAGGGTCGGCCCATCCCGCCATCAAGCGCCTGCCCGGACTTTGAAAGTTGTGGCCCTAGATTGGTGCCAGAGTGAGGGGTGGTGAGAGAATGGAGAGAGAGAGGTGCCCATGAAGGGCTAGTGCTGGGGGGCTAATGCATAAGGCAATCTGAGGGTCCCCTCTCCGTGGTTGAGGGAAGGAGGCTGGTTGCCCGAGAGTGCTCCCTTGATGGGGAAGGTAAACCGGCCTGGACTACCAATCCCTGGGGAAATAGGGCTGGTTCCCTGGGGGTGGCTGGGGGCACCCTCTCTCCCTTCAAGCCTACTCCCCCTGGCGATGCCAGACAAGTGTTCTCGGGCCCCTCTCTCGGCAACTCTTTTGTTACCCTCAGCCGCACGCCTGCCAAAGGCTGGGCCTGTCCTGGGGACTGAGAGGAAGAGGGAATTTCTAGGAGGGGTTCCCCCAAAGTGGCTCCTGGTCTCCTGAGCTGCACTCCCTCCCCCTCCAGTTTCTCACTCCCCTCCAGAGCCAGCCCTGCTGTTTTTTGTCAGTCCCCTACCCCCAACACACTCTATTTCTTTTCAGAGCAAGTGCCTTGTAGGGACAAGGGTTTGGGGGACGAGAGGTCATTCAGGCCCAGAAGGGGGTGAGCTCTGGAGGGTGTGGAGAAAAATCAGAGACTGCTTCTGTGGACCCCATCCCCCATGAAGGGGATCACAAAGGGGTTCTCCTCTGATGGTCCCCACCAGGACAGGTGTCTGGAGCGGGGGCATCCCTTTGGCAGTAAGAAATCTGACATCACATGTGGCATCAGCTTTGGGGTGTGTGTGTGAGAGAGAGAGAGAGAGAAGGGGAGAGGAGGGGAGAGAAAAAGGAGAGAAGAAAGGACTGAAGAAGAGGGGGGAAGCTGAGATGGCAAAGGCAGGAGGGTGGGAGCTTCTGCCTCAGGGATTTCCAAGCACTTCACCCACATTCCATCACTCTGCCAAGCCAGGTAGCAAGAGGGCGCTGGGTAAAAGGCTCTGTGACCTCATCAAGGTCAAAGAAATTAGGGAGTGATCGGGGATACAGCTACAGCCCCTCATCTCCTGGCCTCCCCCAGATCCCCAAGAGAATCAACCTCCCTTTTTCTTTGCCCACATGTCTCATATTCTACTGTCCTCTTTTCTTGACCCCAGGACCTCTTGGGGTTGAGGACTGAAGCCCAGGGATATGGCTGGGCTTATCTGAGTGCTGGCAGGACAGAGGGTAGACCTGGGGCCATGCCAGGGCTGGGGACCTGGGTAGAAATGGAAATGCCTGCAAGCCTGGGATGTGGATCCCTTGGGGAACTGACACAAAGCCCTGGGCTTCTGCCCGCCGAGTCCCCCTTGGTCCTGTCCCAGGCCAGCTGAGAAAACCTAGAGAAGCCCAGAGAATTTCTCATGCACAGCCAAAACTGCAGACTGTTCCTCAGGAGGGAGGCAGGAACGCCTTGCCTTGAATTCAGTCCAAAAAAGCTTTGAAAGGAGCCCCTGAGTGAATGGTGGGAAGCAGGGTAAGGGCAAAGCCATCAGCAGGGATGTTCTACCAGCTTTGATACCCTAGAACCATCCCTGTCCTTGGCCCTTTCCCCAAAGGGCTCCAGACCAGCTCCCTCTGGGGAATCCTGAGGCTGTCCTGATAGTCTGATATCTGGTCTGGAACTCTGGGAGGCCTGGGCTTTAGATCTCTGACTTGCTCTGTGACCTTGGGCAAGTGCCTTCCCTTCTCTGGTCCTCCGCCTCCTCAGCAGTGAAAGAGTTTGGATGGCATGATCTAAGTATCCTTCCAACTTTGACAAGCTCAGCTTCTGTGAAGGTCAAGTTTGGGTTGGGAGGCAGTGGAGATGACTGGATGTGGGTCTAAGAGAATGCAGGGGGCCATTGTCAGGGTTTCTGTAGGGCTCCATTTACCATCTGATGTCTGGCTGAGGGTGGCAGAGTTTCTGAGGCCAGGCGTTTTTCTTGGCTTCAGTCTCTGCAGGCTGCCCCATGCTGAGGACAGGCACCCTGACCTGGGTGCCCTGGCAGTGTCTGCAGTAAATGGTTAGTGTCGGAGACCAGGGGGTGACCCTTCAAGCTCTGGTATGGCCAGGGAACACAGGGTCTGCCTTGTTCTGTTATCGGGGGCCTCTTCCACCCCTGGGGTGTGGCCAGATTGGGAAGTGAAGGCTCCCTCACTGCACGGGTGGGTAGGGGTGCTGGGGGTCCTCAGAGAGCCTGCCGGCTCCTAGCGGTCCGTTGTCTCCGTTCTGCCGGAAATAACCTTGCTGAGCATTTGAGGGAAGTGTGAAAAATTGCTGAGCTGACGTTTTTCTCTCTCAGCGTGTGTAAGTGTGCTGGGTAAACAAGGAGAAAGAGAGGAGGGGGGGGAGGTGAGGAGAGTGAGGGAGAGAAGGGGGGGAGGAGAAAGGAGGGAGGGAAGGGGGAGGGCCTGGGGCTGGAGATAGTTCCAGTTATTAGAAAGATCCTCTTACAAGCCATCCCTGCAGGGTCAGGATGAGACTGGTGGGAGGGGAATCTGGGGAAGGGAGCCTATGAATGTGGAGGTCAGGGGAACCACAGGCTCCTAACTGATGAAGATGCAGGACCCCAAATTAAAGAGTGTACCCCCAGCTCAGGGAAAGGCTGGGAGTGCTGGAGAATTCCTGGAGGACTCCTCCTCCTACACGCGCGCGCACACACACACACACACACACACACACACACACACACACACACACCCCAGCAACGCTCTTCTTTGCTTCCTTACTCCCTTCCTTCTCAGCCTCCATGGGCTGGCCAGAGGGTGTGGCAGGTGCATCTGGTTGCCAGCCTCCCCCTGAATGCACAGAACCCCTAAATAGGGAAGGAGAAGCCCCACAAATGGGGAAGGTTCCAGGTCTCTCTGCGGAGCTCCCCGAAGAAGGGAGAGCAGATCTAATTCCGCCGTCCTCTCCAGTGCGAGGCCTCCTCCTCTCCTCCTGCGTCCTCCACTGCTTTCTGCCTCCACGGAGCCTTCCCTTCCCCTCCTCTCCCTTGGGTGATTCCGAGCACAGATTCCGTCTCGCGGTGAGATGCCAACTCACATCCTCCTAACCCTCTCAGAACCTCGCCCTCCAACTCTACGAAGCCCGCCCCTTCACAGGCCTAGGCCCCCATCCCGGGGAATGCTAGGGATTCGGCCACCTCAGTGTAGGCTGCTGCCCATCCCTCTGCATAGCAGTGGTCTCCATGGACCGGTGGACGTCTACCTCTCCTCACACCCTAACTCTGAAGTCAAGCTGGATGCCAGGTCCTCCTTCCTCTGCACCCCCACCCCATCCTGCCCCCATAACTCCTTCAGAGTGCATCTGACCCAGGCAGATGAGGGATCAATGCCAATCCAATAACGCACTTGTCTGCCCTCTGCAGCTGCATTAAGCCTCCCCAGCAGCTGAGGAAGCGCTCCTACTTCTGCCCATAGGCTTATCTAGTGACCACATTATACCAGCACCCGCTTCTGCTTACCCCCTCTGATGGCGCCGGGGAGTCGCTCCAGGCCAGGCCTGGGAACCTGGCTGAAAGTCCCCAATTGCCACACATCTACCCCACACTTCAGAAAGCCCATTTGGGGAGCAGGGATGCAAAAGGGTAGCCCCAATCCCTTGGCAGACGGAGCCCAGAGATGGCTGAGGAGGTACCCAAGGACACACAGCAGGCCCATATGAGTGTTCTACCCCGGGCATCTTGGTCTTGGTCCAGGTCCAAGGTCAAGATCAGAGACATGTCAGAGGTCCAGGTTCAAAGTCCATGTCCAACGTCCAGTCCAATGTCCAGGTCCAATGTCCAGGTCCAATCTTAGGTCTAGGACAAGGTCTAAAGTCTAGGTCCAAGGTCAATGTCCCAGGTTACAGGTCCACTCCAAAATTCAGAACAAGTCCATGTCCAAGTTCAAGTTTCAATCCATGTCCGGGTCAACGTTCAGGCTCCAGGATCAGGATCCAGATCCAATTTCTAGTCCAAGGTCATGTCCAGGTCTATTCTCAAGGCTGGCTGGTTCACGTCTTAGAGCCACCATCAGCTTTCTCTGTGGCTCTGAACTAATCTTCCCTTACCCGAGCCCCAGTTTCTCTCTTATGAAAAGAAGCAGTCAAACTTGATCTCTTTCAGCTCTGACCTTCTAGGGACCCAAAAAATCTGATTTTCCTAAGAATTAGTCACTGGGAATGCGGAACAACAGGGTCCATGTGGGATACTGAATCTGGGGCCCCTGGCCCTCCCTAAAGCCTGGGGTCACAAGGGGGACATGAGGGGCCCAGACGGAGTGTCCACTCTTCAGACAGTCTCAGTTTGTGGCTTCTGAGAGGACAGGAGAGTACATCAAGTCCCTGTGGCAGCACAGCAATTTATACATCCCCATCTCTCACTCACACACACACACACACACACACACACACACACACACACAGTGGGCAAATGGCAGTGAGAACAGAGTGCTGAGGAAGGTTAGCTTCAACTGCCAGAGGCAGACCTGAGGCCAGAGAGATTACTTGCCCGAGATGACAAGGGCATAAATGGCAGACCGCATCACCCCTCCCTGGGGTCCTTCATCTACATGTTCCAGGGATCCCCACAGCCTGGAGGCCCTCTGGGGGGCATGCGAGACGCTCCTGAGAGAGATGAGCCCCCCAGAACTCTTGGCCTCCTTCCAGCTGTGGGCTCCCCTGGGATGAAGTGTCCACTGCCAGCCTTTGGCTAGGAAGGGAAGTTGGCATGGGCACCTTCTGGGGCACAGAGAGGCTAGGGCAGAAAAGCAGGGGGTCTGGAGAGACAATGTGCGTTATGCATGACAGCCAGTCTCGAGGAGGCCCAGAAAGGGCCCCAGAGACACCCTGCAGGGAGCAGGAGCCTGCTCCACCAACCAGTGCTGGGCAACTCCAGACCCGTAGCCGCCATGCCTATCTCCACAACCCCTTGAAAAATCTTTCCTATTGATTCCCGCAGAGCTGTGGACCTCCCTGTGGGCCACGGGAATTGGGTCACAGTCAGGAAAAACCAGAATATGGGGGATTTCAGGAGGGAGGGATGGTGGGGAGGGGCCCTGGAATCCTCTCAACACTCCCTGGGTCTGAGTCAGTGGGCACGAGCCCCGCACCCTACAGCCCTGGTTATGTTGGGCCAGACCTCACTCTGCCCACCACTCATCTGGACTCAGGGACCCCCCCCCTCCCCAGTGGGCAGGTGTACCAGCTGCCAGGCCCTTGGAGGAGGTGGGTGTCATTTCTGGTCCAGTGCCCAGGGAACCGCTAACAAAGATGCTATAATAAGGGGAGGGGGAGGTACCAGCCCCTTTGCCCAGCTCTGTGAGCAGACAGGAGAAACTATTTTTATCCTGCTTTGCTGCTGACAGACCTGGCTTTCTGCTCAGCTGGCTGGAGCTGATTCTCGAGGCCCGAGGCCCTGGCACAGCAAGACACAGCTCTAAATAAACTCATGCAGCAGCCCCTCCAGCCCCCCCACCTAGCAGGGCCTGGCCCTCCTCAGGAAAGTGGGCCACCTGGGAAGCTGGCCCGTTACTAGGCCCCTCTCTTCTTCTGCTCATCTTGAGACAGGGAAGTGGGATTTGGGCTGGAAATTCCCTGGAGGAAGTTTGCAACACTGGGAATCTGAGAGAGACTGGGAAAAAGAACACTGGCCTGGGAGTCAGGAGGCCAGCCTAGCTCTGGTGTGAACTTGCTTTGTGGTCTGGTAAAGTCTCCTCTCAGGGCTTCAGCTTCCGTAGAACTAGGGCACCGGGGCAAGTGACCACCACATTCCCTTAGACACAAGCTAATGTGAAAAGCACCAAGCAGGGTGCCTTGTACACAGTAAGTGCTCAATAAGTGTTTGTTAGTCATTACTTTTATTGATCATTTACAAAGACTTACAAAGGGCTGGTGCATTTTCTACAAGAATAGCTTCTCCCCACCCCCAATTCCCCATCATCCCATCAGACACAGGCCAGCTGGGTGGTAGTATTTGAAGAAACCCACCACCCTTTCCTCCCACCAATTGAAAATCTTCCCTCCCCTAGCAGGTCTCCATGCCTGCTCAGGGGTTTTGGAAAAAAACACAGACTCTGGAGGGTTTTGAGTCTTACTCCTCCTCCAGTGACCTTGGCAACTCCTCTCCCCTCTCTGGGCCTCCGGGCTTGGCGCAGTGCCTGGCACACGGAGAGGGCGCAGGGGTAGCTGGAAGCAGTAGGAGCAGAAGTACTTCTCAGAGATGCCCCCACCCTCATCCCAAGGGGTCAGACAATTGGAAGAGACAATGTCTGCAAAGCACCCAGCACCTGATTTCTCATAAAATTCCCTTGCAGAATTTTTTTTCCCTTGCAGAATTTTTAAAAAATGTATTCTGGACCTTCAGTCTAAAATATCAAGACTTTTGAGTAGGGAAAACCAAAAGTCATTCTCAGGTGACATGTACATGACATCTCTACATCTCCAAAGTGTTTCTAAGCCTTCCCTATAGCCCCACGTCACAGGAGTGGCTCTGTTCCCTATCCCTCAGATGGGCCACTGGAGCCCAGAGAGGCCTTGTGACTTGCCCATGGTCACACAGCTGGAGTATGAGTAAAAGAGCCAGGATGAGAGCCAAGTCTCTTCTCTCTGAGTCCCGGGGCCTCCCTGCCTCTATCTGGACCCAAACAAGAGAGGCCTCTCTCACCCTGTTGGCTGGGGGACCAGCAGCTCAGCCTTCTACAGTCACCTGTAAGGCAGAGGAAGGCACCCAAAACTTGTCTGAGTTCCACGCACAGAGTCAGAAGAGCATTGCCTATAGTGTCCTAAAGGATTCTCCAGGGTTGAGGCCCAGAGAGGTGAGGTTGTTTGCCCAAGGTCACACAGCAGCCTAAGATACCCATGTGTGTCCCCTTCACTCTCTAGCAGATTAGAAGGATATCACTAGGAGATGTAGTGACAATAATAATGACAATAAAATTGAGAGGCTACTGTGTGCTAGGCATTGTACTAAGTATTTTACACCATTAATTCATTCAATCCTATTATGAGTTCCTTTATACAGATGTGGCACAAAAAGGTTAAATAACCTGCCCGAGGTCACATAGGTAGGGAGAGGTCTGTGGATCTGAGAATGAGGTGGAGTTGACGGGGGTTGGGGGATGGGGGACAGGACAATGGGCATCATTGAGGGGTCTATTCAGCCACGACGCAAAGAGTGTTTTTAGAGCATCCCAGTCAACCTTCTTCTGGTAGAGGCAGAGTCCAGAAAGGTTAAGCAACCTGACCAAGGTCACAAAGTAAGTTAGAACCACCTCTGCCAACATGACCACATAAATTCTCATACAACCCTCCACGCCCACCCCACAACCCATGCCAAACTCCGCAGCTGCTGGCCATCATGTCTGGCCCCACAGTTCCCGTCTGGAAGGCAATTTCACATCTGTCCCTAAGCTGAGGAGGAGCCTTTGTTTGAGGCGCCCCTATTTCTACAATATATAGAGATTCCAAGCGACAAGAGAAAGGTGCTGCAGTACTACAGGCCACCACCAGAGGGAACCACGGAAAGAGGGTCCTGCTGCAGCGAGGACTGCCTGGTCCATTGAGCTCCTACCAACGTGGGTCACCAGAATTTTTCTCACCAGACCATGAACCAGAAATTACACATCTTGGGTGAGGAAACAGTGGCCCAGGTTGGAGCTGCAAAATGTGTCTGTGCAGTTGCCAAGAAAACTGCAGCACAGAAACCCATCCGGGGAGATTTGTTATTATTATTCATAATAACAGCCAACATGTGCCAGGCACTGGGTTGGAATCCTGTCTCTCAGTTACTAGCTGTGCAACCTCGGGCACGTTACCTAACTACCTTATGCCTCAGTTTCCTCATCTGTAAGATGGTACCAACCTCAGAGTCATGAGGGTGGGATGCATTCGTGTGTAGAGCTTTTAAATAGTATCTGATATATAAATGCTCCAGGAGTGTTGGTTATTATTTGTTCACTTTTCACTTATTGTTTGCTTATTCACGGACTCTGCACTGCAAACTGTATGAGTTAGGTGCTTTTATTTTCCCCCATTTCACAGCTGGGGAAACAGAGGCACAGAGAGGTCAGTTTGTCCAAGATCACACAACTGGGAATAGTAAAACTGGAACCCAATCCAGGTAGTCTGGTGCCAAAATTGTGCTCTTAACCAATATGCCATCCTTCCTTAATAACAGCACATGCAAGGCACTGGCCACATGATCAGTGACCCCCTCCAAATGCATTCTATACTATCCCCATACCCAGAGAAAGGAGCAGAGATGCAGAAAGATGCACAACTTGCTCCAGGTCACCCAGCTACAATCAGTGTCGGGAATCAAGTTGTCCCAAGACCAAGGAGACAGAATGGTCTATGGCAGACCCTGCTGGGCCGGGGATTGAGGCTGGCCTGGCAAATCTTTATCTCCCATTCACCACCCATTTCACAAATACTTATCAAGTGTCCACTAGCTGGGGCACTGGGGATAGGAGGTGAACAACCCAGCCATGGCCCCTTCCTCAGGGACCTCCCAGCATGTGGAAAACAAGGCGAGCAGTGCAGTGGGTTCCAACTCTTGTTCCACCACTACCACTTGAGCAAGTGGTAGTGGTGGAACAAGTACCACTACCACTCTGAACCTCAGTACAAGAGTGGTACCACTTGAGCAAGTGGTACCACTACCACTTGAGCAAGTACCACTTGAGCAAGCAAGTACCACTACCACCCTGAACCTCAGTTTTCCTTATCTGTAACACAGGTATTTTTGCGATGATTCAGCGAGGTGATGGGAGTGAAGTACTTTGCACAGAGCCTGGCACTTAGGAAGTGCTCTGTAAATATCAGCTAGTATTACCATTATCATCAGTAATTACAACAGGAAGAAATACAGAAGGAGAAAGAGGGAGTCTGGGTATGCCCAACAGGTATTCAACTCAGTCTGAAACAATACTCCCTGAACATTTTGGGGCTTTAGTACCAGGCCTGATTCCTGGAGTGGGAGGTAGGGGTACCTCCAGACCAAAGGAGGGGAAGATGGGGTGCTGAGAGGCTGAGCACCCCCCATTATA
The DNA here is from genome assembly GCF_951394435.1 of Stenella coeruleoalba. Lineage (NCBI taxonomy): Eukaryota > Metazoa > Chordata > Mammalia > Artiodactyla > Delphinidae > Stenella > Stenella coeruleoalba. The sequence goes on along the minus strand of NC_137161.1, from coordinate 27,453,715 downwards.
AAGCTGCCACCACCAGTGCCCTCTCTGCATCTGACTACAGTGCCCCTCCCTACTGAGTCCTCCACCCCCGCAATCCCCAATCATCTCTGTGTTCAGAGGACCCTGTGTGGGCAGCTGAAGGGACAGAGGGAAAGAAAGGGTACACCATTGCCTTCCAGGTTGGGGGACAGTCTGCACACAGACTTCACCCTGTGACATTCCCAAAGTGCCCTATGAGAGGCAAAAGCACGAAGGCTGAATCAGGCAGGCTGTTTAAGGGGACGAAAGCTCTGAATCCACTTCCCTGCTTACAACAGAAACTCTCCTGGGAGCCCAGGCCCCAGGGGCTTCAAGGAGGGTACTGGGACCACACAAGGCCCAGGGAAGCAGAGACAAATCAGGGTGGCCCCTGCCCTTGGAAAGCCCCTGTTGAATGCCCTGGCCCACCCACCACCAGTCACTGGATCCCAAAATGGAAAGGATTTCTGGTCCAACTCTAGAGAGGAGCGAGGGGTGGGGGGTGGGGGGGCGGGAACGAATCTCACGGGGGGACTCCAGAAGGCTTCTAGTGGAGCAGGGAGCAAAGCAGGCTTGGGAGCAAGTACGAGGAAGTTCCCTTCTTGGAGCATCTACATGCCACATACGTGACCTCTTTTAAATCCCCCAGCAACCCTGGGAGGTGGGTCTAACAGGATTGTGATCCTTTCATACAACATATATTCTTTGCACACCTCCTTTGAGCCAGGCACACAGATCCCATCCGGGAAGCTCACAGCCTGGTGGGGGAGGCAGACAATTAAATAATCCTCAGTGAAGTCGCTTTTTCAAGCAAGTAAAAAGCATAATTATAATAGCTAACATTTATATAGCAATTCCTGTGTGTTCTCTCTCTCTCTCTCTCTCAGTTTCCTTATATGTAAAATGGGGATTATAACAGGATCTACTTCATAGGGTCTGTGATGATTGAATGAGTTAACATGTGTAAAGCATGGCGGCAGAGCTTGGCGCACGGGAAGTGCTTAATTCATCATTCTCATCACTTTACTCAGTCCTTCCAAAGACCCTGGGAAGGAGTGTCCGATCATAAGCTCCATTTTGCAGATGAGGAAACTGAGATTCAGGTAAGTCCTAGGACTGGAACCGGCAGAATGTTGCTGGAATAAAGAAAGCCTGGACTTTAGCGTCAGGCTGCCAAGGTTTGGATCCTGGCTCCATCAATTACTAGTTGTGGGCTTAGACTATACGCCTCAGTTTCTCTATCTGTAAAGTGGGTGCAATAATAATACCTTCCTTGCGTGGCTGTGAGCATTTGACAGTCAACACAAAGCCAGTAGAACTTGACCTCACCGCACTCCACGAGGGTGGGGTGGGGTGATTTTTATTGCGGCCCACGGAGGAAGGATCCGAACTCGGCAGCCTGACCCCCAGAGCACAGGCGCAGGACAGCGACTGCTATCGTACAAGCAGCCGTCACTTCCCTACAGCGGCCACGTGGACGCCTCCCAGGCGCCTCACCTTCCCCGCTTCCGTCTCGCCCCCTCCAGGTTACGCCCCGCACTGCCTGCCCCCCAGCAGCTACGATGCGGACCAGAAGCCGGGCCTGGACCTGGGGCCGGCGGAGCCCGCGTACCCGCCGGCGGCGCCGGAGGAGTACAGCGACCCCGAGAGCCCGCAGTCCAGCCTGTCGGCGCGCTACTTCCGCGGGGAGGCGGCCGTGACCGACAGCTACTCCATGGACGCCTTCTTCATCTCGGACGGGCGCTCGCGCCGGCGGCGCGGCGGGGGCGGCGGGGATGCCGGGGGCGCGGGGGACGCCGGAAGCGCTGGGGGACGCGCGGGACGCGCGGGGACGCCGGCGGGCGGCGGGCACCGGCACGCGTGCGCCGAGTGCGGCAAGACGTACGCTACGTCGTCGAACCTGAGCCGCCACAAGCAGACGCACCGCAGCCTGGACAGCCAGCTGGCGCGCAAGTGCCCGACGTGCGGCAAGGCTTACGTGTCCATGCCTGCGCTGGCCATGCACGTGCTCACGCACAACCTGCGCCACAAGTGCGGCGTGTGCGGCAAGGCCTTCTCGCGGCCCTGGCTTCTGCAGGGCCACATGCGCTCTCACACGGGCGAGAAGCCGTTCGGCTGCGCGCACTGCGGCAAGGCCTTCGCCGACCGCTCCAACCTGCGCGCGCACATGCAGACGCACTCGGCCTTCAAGCACTACCGCTGCCGCCAGTGCGACAAGACCTTCGCGCTCAAGTCCTACCTCCACAAGCACTGCGAGGCCGCCTGCGTCAAGGGGGCCGAGCCGCCCCCGCCACCCCCCGCCGGCCTCGCCAGCTGAGCCTCCCGACATTCCCGGGCCCCCCCCACCTGCGCCCTCAGCGTCCCCCAGCTGCGTTCCCCTGCCCACGCCCCTCGTGGGGACCCTGCTCCCAGACCGGAACTTTTCTCTCCACCCCTAACCCAGAACTTGCTTCCGGCACTGACTTCCCCAGTACATCCCGACCCACATCGTCCTTACCGGCTACCAAGATTCGGACCTTGACCCCTTGTCCACGCCCTCAAGGCTCCCAACTCAGGCACCAGGTCCGCACCTTTCCCGGGCCCTAGAGCCGGAATTTTCTCCCCCCTTCCCCCCCCAGACTCTGCACCTCTCCCCTTCTAACTTGCAGATCTTTCCTCTCATTTCTGAGCTGAGTCTCAGACCGGTTCTCTACTGGAGCCCCCAATGTAAGGCCTAAACCCCCTTTGACTCACGCCTGCAGTGGATGCCCCATCCACACCAGGACACAGGCCTGAGGGATCTAATCTTCACTCCTCTTGGAGTCCCCACTCTGTCCCTGATCCCCTCCTCACCTCAGCTTTAGGTCCAGCCATTCACACACCACCACCCCACCTTCTTCATCCTCGGGGGGCCTTCTCACCCATCCCCACCCCTACTCTCTCCAGATCCCTCATTCCACTAGCAGCTCTCACCCCTCTGAGTTCACCTGACCTGGGGCAGACTTGAGGGGCAGTTCAGGGCCCTGCCCCCTAATGTAGCCCCTCTCTCACCCCAGGACAGCCTCTCCCCAGATTCTCTGAGCACTTTCCCCACCCACAGGACTACAGGTACCCCTCCTTACTCGTTGGGGTGAGGTCTGGGGCACCTCACAAATGCCCTTCTCCCCATCCAGCTGGGCCTCTCCAGTTTATTTATTTGTGTATTTATTGATTTATCTATTTATTATTCTATTTAATCTCTTGGCCTCACCAGGGATGGTCTGGCTTTCCCAGCTGGACTGGGAGGTCAGGGAGCCAAGCAAGGAGAGGGGCAGCAAAGGCCATAGAGGGCTGCCCACCACCCCAACACACCCCATTTCAGGGAGTGAGGGAGAAGCCCCACCCTCATCAGAGCCTGAACTTGCTGGGGAAGGGGGCGCGAGAATGGGAGGGATAGCCTGATGACCCTCAACTGGGGGATGGGGGACATCAGGAGGCCCAGTCATGGGGCAGGTCCTCATCCTCCTGAGCCTTCTATTCCCACTCCAGGGAGACCGGAGGGAGGAGCCTCCTCGATATGTTTCCTATTTATTCCTCTTCTCGAGGGACCCCAGGTTCCAGGGACCGACTGAGCCCCGGACCCGCTGGGGCCTCCGGCCCGGTCCGCTCCACGGGAGGAGCGCTCCCTCCCGGCCACGTCTATGCAACTCTCCCGGGCAGAGGGGCCGGGGCTGCCAGCTGCCCCCATTGGCCGCCACTACCTCCCCCGCCGCGCTTCTGCATGCCCGGGCGAGGACCGAAGCACACACCTCCACGCTCGCGGACCCTGGCCCCCTCTGCTTTAAGCACACGCCTCTGCCCCATCTCTAGGCGCTCAGCTCGGGGCAGGAGTCCCGGACTCTCGGACCCTCCCCCTCTCCCCTGAGCCGCGAAGGAGGGTGGAGGCTGGAGGGGCCCCTGGAGCAGGGGCACTTCTCTAGGGCTTCTCCGCTCCAGGCCCACCCGGGGAAGCGAGGCAGCAGGGATGCGGAAAGGGAGAGGGGTTTCAGAATCAATTACGAAGGGTGTTGATCCTGTAAATAGGAACTTCCGACAGCAATAATTTTCCATGCATGCTAAGCCTTTTGGCCATATTTTGTATGAGCGCTTGGCGCTCTCCCTCCCTCCTCCTCCCCCGTCTCCTACCCCAGACCCCCATCCCTTCCTCACCTCCAGCAGTATTACCTGTAAGGCAATTCAGGGATATTAAAGGGACTTTGGCCACTCACCAGTGCCTCTAGACCTTGTGATGGGGACGGGTTTGGGCGGGGGGCATCTGAGAGGCAGCCAGATTTTTTTCCACTCAATTTCCCTCCCTGTAGTCTGACCAGCCTGTAGCTGCCACCAGCAGTCACACAGTTCCAGGGGTCCCTTGACATCCACGAGGTCCCAGGCATCCTCAGTCCTAAACAGTCCTCAAATACTGGGGTTGCAAACTGAAAGGGTTCAAGACCCAGGTTAATAACATAAGGGAATGAAGCACGTCGCCCTAAGACATTAGGGGATGGTTGTGCCTGTGACTGACAGGAAACAGCGGGTCTCACCTTAAACAACTGCAATTCAAATTAACTGCACCTGCCAAACAAATATAACCGTGGGTCAGATTGGTCCCGACAGCCAGTTTACAACCCCTATATCCTTCCCCACTTCACCCTCTGCTGCTCTGGGTGTGGGGGTTCTGGCCAGCCCTAGTGGTCATACAAGCAGCAAGTACATGCATGCAAAAAGGTTGACTTTGGTCCAGCAGGCAACATTGTCCCAAAACAATGAGCTGCCCCTAGAGCCTGTGAGCTACCTGTCACCAAAACTGTTCAGGAAGACAGTGGACAATCAGTCCATCCTCCTTGCCAGTGGGCTTGGTGATCTTTCAAAATACAAATCCTGCCTTTGCCTTACTAAAAACTTCCCTGGGGACTACTAGCACCATGCCACTTAACTCCAACCCCCAGCACAGACCCACGGGGTGGGGGGAGGGGGCTGTGTGCTTTGAGGGCCCGATGCCAGGCTGGGGGCTTGGGAATGGAACTCCATCTCCCCTTGGGCCACCTTTCGGTTTTCTTCCTTTTGTAGGCAGTGCACTCAGCATTTTTTTTTTTTTTTTTTTTTGGCCACGCAGCACGGCTTGTGGGATCTTAGTTCCAGACCAGGGATCGAACCCAGATCGAACCTCGACAGCGAGAGCACAGAGTCCTAACCACTGGACTGCCAGGGAATTCCTTGCACTTTTAGAACCTGTCCATCTTTCCTTTCACACACCTCTGGACAGGCTGGCTGCATCCTGAGCTATGTGCCAGGTGTCTCCAGCAATGACAGCAGTGTGGAAATCCCCTACAAAGTTTCCAAAGCAGGTTTGAGGGGCCCAGACACCTGATGCCTTCCATAGCCATCCACCCGCAGTTCTCCGTAGCTACACACTGCCCCTGCTTCGCTGTTGTATCAATTACATTTGTTTCAGGTCCAGGGAACAGAACCCACTCTAGATCAACATTTTATAAACATCTAATATGTCATCTTGTGACCTTAAAGGGAACCAGCCCTAGCACGAAGCCCACACAGCCTAGACAGCAGAGCAGAGATGCAAAAGCCTGTGTCCCTGTTACCTGCAGCCCAGAGCACCTCAATTTGCATATCATCCAATCTGCTTTTCACAGCTCTCTCAAAGGAAGCCCTCCAGGATGCAACTCCGGCTCTCCTCTGCCCTGTCTGGCTGCTCTGTCCAGCATCTTTGCAGTCTCACCCTCCTATGCCCAAGGAAGGAACCCACTTCCTGTTCCTTCTTCTGTCGTGGTTTGTGCTCCTCAGGGTTCTCTCCCAGACTCCTCTTCTCACTGTGTATTCTCATGAGGAAATCTCATCACACCCATGGCTTCAGTTTTCACCCACATGCAGATGACTCGCAAATTTACATTTGTGATAAATGTAATGTAATTTACATTTACATTTTCATTTCTGACCTCCTCTCTGAGCCGCAAATCTGCCTGCAAACCACTGCCACATGGATATCCCAAAAGTACCATAGGCCAGCCCAAGTCTGAAGTCATGATTTGGTTCTCTCCTGCATCTGTCTTCCCTACACTTCCATCCAATCCATCAGGTTCTGTTTATTTTTCCTCTTCGTCTTCTCAGTCTCCACCCTAGTCCATAGCTACCATCAATCATCTCTTACCTGAACAACTGGACCAGCCTTCTCACTGGTCTCTCTGGATCCATTCTACCTCCACCACTTCCCTCCCTCTCTCCACAGTGACCACAGGGATCTTTTAAAAAATGCAGATCTGATCATGTAACTCCCATTCCCCTTCCCTGTTTGAATGCTTCAATGACTTCCTACTGTGTGTGGGGGGGGGGCGCGGGCGGAGAGGAACCAGCTTTCAAAGACCTACCTGATCTCTTTCCATCACTCCAGCTGAACCTTCAGCCATGAGCCCCTTTGCTCTTTGAGTTCCAGCCACCTCTGTTTAGCAATTTTGCTCCCTCCTACCACAGGGGCTTTGCATAAGCTGTTCTCACCACCAGTAACATACTCCATTTGCACTGCCATTACCACCACTGTTGACTAGTTATTGCCTTTTCATCCTTCATCTCTCAGCTGGATGATCACTTCCCCAAGGACCACATGATCTTGGTTCACAGCACTTACCGTCAATGCACACTTTCCCTTTAATCAGTGTGATTATTTGGTTATTCTCTGCCTCCCCCATTAGATTAAAGCTTCATGAGAAAGAGACTGACAGTGTCTTTTGCTTATCATTAAATTTCCTGGGTCTAGTGCAGTACCTAGCCAATAGCTGATAACCAGTAATTATTTTTTTAATGAACTACACACATTTAAGTCATAATAACGGTGGCTTATTCCTAAAAAAAAAGTCTTTGTCCCTCATAGCCATAGATGATTGGTTCAGATGTGAGCATCTGACTAGAACTTGGAAATTTCCTCTCTCCCTCTCTGAGTCATAAGACCTGTAACTTGAGAGCTGTGGCTCAGATTGCTAGCTACTTATCAGCATACATTCTCTCCCTCCTTATAAGAGAACTCCATTGTTAGCTGAGCACATTGCCACATTGAATGAAGACTACATATCCCAGTTGCCCTTGCAGCCAGTGGTGGCCATGTGACCAAATTCTGGTCAATGACATGCAAGGGAAAGTGTTATGTGGAACTTCTGAGACAGCGCCCTAAAAAGGAGGGGGTTATATCTTTGCCTTTCCATTTCTCCACCTTCTTCCAGGCTGGCACTTCAGCAGCAGTCCTGAACCAGGAGGTGATGCTGAGAATAAACACCTTACTCTAAAATGATGGAGTTGACAGAAAGGGCCTGTGCCCCTAGTGACGGTGGAGCAGTCACCCCAGCCCTGGACTTCCTACTTCCAGCTTCTCTTTCGTGAGAGGAAACACATTAGGGTGTTTTAAGCCTCTCTTGTCAGGCTTCTCTTACTAAAAGCCAAATATAATTCCTGTTGACAGCCACGTTCCTGTTATGGGGAGGTAGTCCCTTCGCCAAGCAACAGAAAGAAGTCTCTGAACCCACTTTCCCCTGAGGCCCAGCTTCACCCCACAGTCAAGGGCATAACCAAGTGTTCCATTTTCATTAAGCTAATTCACGTTGGCTTTCTTCACCTGCAAGCAAGGGTCTGGGCAAATACACTGAGACTAGTCTAGAAGTGCAAACACAGAGAGACCTTCGAGATCTATTATTAATTTAAAATGTAATCAAACAGCTCATATTTACTGAGCACTTACTGTGTGCTGGGCACTGTTCTAAGGACTTTACCTACATCACCTCTTTTCATTCTCTCAACAACGCTACAAATTAGGTGCCATTATGATGGCCATTTTGAAGGTTAAGAAACCAAGGCACAGACAGGGGCCTGGCCCAAGGTCACATGTCTAATAAGATGTGTGTAATTTTATTTTATTTTATTATTTTTTGCGGTACGCAGGCCTCTCACTGTTGTGGCCTCTCCCGTTGCGGAGCACAGCCTCCAGACGCACAGGCTCAGCAGCCATGGCTCACGGGCCTAGCCGCTCGGCGGCATGTAGGATCTTCCTGGACCGGGGCACGAACCCGTGTCCCCTGCATTGGCAGGCGGACTCTCAACCACTGCGCCACCAGGGAAGCCCGTAATTTTAACCCAGGCAAGGTGCAGAACTATTGGGGATGACCCATGAAATTCCCCCTTTGCCTTAGTTTTGGCTCCCCGGTAGCAAAGGCTTGAGTGCAAGTGGTTTATTTCGGAGGTGATTCCAGGAAGCAAGCTTGAGGGGGCAAGAAGAATGAGACAGAGGGTGTGCCAGGGGGGTTGTTGCTGGAGCAATGGGGCTGCATACTGCTATTCTCTGAGGAGGGTCCAGAAAGGTCCAAACGGTCTGGCACGCTTCTCACAATTTTCCACCTATGACAATGGAAGACTGGCTTTTATTCACCAGCTCCTGTCCCCATCAGCCAACACCCCTGGGAGACTCCCACAGGGATGGAAAATATGGAAGACACTGCAAGCTTGAGCTGGGAAGCCAGCGGTGCTAGGTGAGTCTGGGTTTGCATGGACCGTCCCACCACAACTTCAGTTGAAATCAAAGGTGGGCCAAGGGGCTGTGCCACTGACACCCAGGTCTTTGCTCTGCCCTTTCCTCATCGACAAAGCTCACATTTGTTCAGACATCCACCCATCACTTAACCCATTCGGGGCCTCAAAGGAGGCTGACCCCAGGGGTGTGGCTGACCGGTCTCCTCCAAGCCAATCACAGTCATCCCAGGGGAAGACAGGTTCCAGCACCCATACTTAAGCATCTCGGAACATGGTGTGTTCCTGGAGAATATTATTAATCCTGGGTAGTTATGTGATTCGAGCTAGCTCAGTCAGACCAAAGAGAAAAGCTTTAATTCCATCTCGCTATGGGAAAGGTTCTCTCTCTCTTCTCCTGGATGTGAACTGCTATAGACTGAATGTTTATGTCCCCCTAAAATTCATAGGTTGAAGACTAATATCCAACGTGATGGCATTTGGAGGTAGGACTTTGGGGAGGTGATTAGGTCATAAGGATGGAGCTCTCATGAATAGGATCAGTGCCCTTATAAGAAGAGACCCCAGAGAGCTCTCTCACCCCTTCCACTGTGTGAGAACACAGCAAGAAGATGGCCATCTATGAACCATGAAGTGGGCTCTCTCCAGATACCAAATCCGCCAGCACCTTGATCTCCGACTTCCAGCCTGTAGAATTGTGATAAATAAATGTTTGTTGTTTAAGCCAGCCAGTCTAAGGTATTTTGTTATAGCAGCCTGAGCTGACTGACAGGAACAAAGAAGGAGGCTGCCCCAGTTGGCACTGGCAGTCATCTTGTGATTATGACGAGAAGCAGTTAAAGTGTGAAGCCACCTCAAGACCCCAAGGAGAAACTCAGCAGGTACCAAAGCTGCAGAAGAAAAAGGCAAACTTTCTGCATAAAATAAGAACAGGAACTTAGTGATTGGTAGAGGGGAAAAAGAGGAGATGGAGGAGAAAACAGAAAGTGAGAATGGGACCAAGCAACATGGCAGAATTCTGTAAGCCAAGCTGTAGAAACGGACAAGAGCATTTTAGGGGTAGAGAAATATAAGATTTAATGCTCCTTTTGTGGCACAGAAATCCTTTCCTCTTTCCAAACACTCAGGGAAGTCCTCTGCATACCTGATTACCTGATGTATAAGATTCTTTGTCTAAAATGAAAGGGAAGGGGAAGAGTAGGGAGCCCAGGAGCAGAACGGGGAGAGCAGGTAACTAGGGTCTTTGGCTGCAAACCACAAACATGGACTCTGGCTGGTTTGGACAGAAAAGGCATTTATCGATGTCCTGCCCCTTATTCCCTCGGGCCACCTCTGAAGCAGGAAGCTTCCTCCGGGTCCTCAGGTGCTTGCTCAGTCCGAGTATAGAGCAGCCCATAAATGGCAAAGGCTTAACATCCCGAGGCCACCCTCAACCAGTGAGGGACAGGAGTCAGTGGATAAGCCCCCCTGTCGGTCAGAGGGATGATTCTGATGCATGATGCTCCCTCTCAGAGTCTCCAGCAAGAGTAAGCCCCACTTAACCACCATGTTAACCTGCTCATCAGAATCCCCTGTATTGGCATTTCTCCCTTCCCCAGTCCTTCCTGGGATCACTTCCTACAGCAGACTGTCTTCCAAAGGTGGTCACAACAATATCTCCCTTGTGGAAACAAGCTCTTTTAGAACCGTGCTACTCCTCCCATCAAGAGATGGAATCTCTGTACCTTCCCTTGAGCCTGGTGGGGGGTAGTGGTGGTGTTGTGACAGCTCCCACAAACAGAATGCCACAGAAATGATGCCAATATGACTTCCAAGACTAGACTGGAAAAGGCCATGAAACTTCTGCCAGGTTCTCTTGTGACACTCATTCTTGGAAGCCAGCTGCCATGCTATGAGCAAGCCCAGGGCACATGGAGAGGCCCCGTGGAGGTGTTCTGGCTGATAGGCAGGATGGTCCAATGCATGTGTAAGCGGAGTCACCTCCAGATGATTCCAGCCCCAGCCATCAAGTCACCCCCAGCTACTGAGTCACCTCCCAGCTGATGGCCCAGACGTTTCAGAGAAGAGACAACCAGTCCCCACTGTGCCCTGTCTGAATAACTGACCCACAGAATCTGTGAGGATAATAAAATGGTTGTTTTATGTCACTACATTTTGGATCAGTTTATGTTACAGTGATAATAACTAGAGCAGCTCCCAAATATAACTACCTGCACACAAGTCCTAGTCTCAGGGCCTACTTTTAGGAGAATTCAAACTAAAACAAAAGGATATTGTGTAGATCCCAGGATTTCTCCAGCTTCCAGTCCCAGGCTTACATTAGCCTCAGGGGAAGGTACCTCATCTTAATCCCAACACGAGGCTTAAATCTCCATCTCATTGGTTTAGGGACAAATGGGCCGATATAATAGAACCGCTGACTGGGCAGGTCTGCTTTCCCCTCAATTCTCCCCCTCCATGGGGTCTGCCCAAGAACCATACAGGAAAACTAGGTTGTAGCACCAGGCCTTGCCAGTTCTGTTCAGGGATCAGAGGCCATGAACTTCAGGGGAGGGTAAACCCTCTTGAGCACAGAGGTGGATGCCAGTTAAGCTAAGCCAATCAGGGTAATTCCACTCCCCTTGCCAGGGATTGGTTTAGGCATGGGTGAAATAATCTTGCCAATGAGACATGAGGAAAAGGCTCCTGGGCAGGGGGGTGGGCAGGTAGGGGATGGTCACTAAAGCTTTCTTCACTCTTAAAAAGAGGCACAAAGGGATGTCGATGTCCTAACTTCCACCTTTGAAAGCTGTTGTATGTGATGCTTGGAGCTACAGCTACCATCTTGGGACCATGAGAGGCAAGGCTGAGGATAAAAACCAGAATATGGAGGATGATGGTACAAAAAGCTGGAAAGAACCTGACATTGTTCAACTACCTCTTCACCAATCTTGGATATGTCTACCTCCAGACATCTTAATTATGTGAAAATACAAGTCTTCTTAATGCTTAAGCCATTTTGAGTTGAATCATAGGTCTCTCAATATACAGAATTTGTTGCCAGGAGTGGGGGTCTCACTGGGCATACCATGATGAGAGATTCAGGACAGATCTCCATTTTTCCATCCTAGAAGCTGTTCCCCCTGCCTCTTCCTACCTTCTGAAGTTAGGAAGTGGTTCTAAGAGGGACAATTTCCCTCTTGATGAAATTCTCTAATTCTCAATAATTCTGCGACTGAGGTGTGGGTGTTAGCTCTACATCCTGAAACAAAGTATGGTTTAGGTGCTCAGAGGGGTTATATTGTGGAACTGCAGAAAGAGAAAGGTTCAAGTCAAATTCATAATGGCCTCAGCATTCCAAGGTTTGCAAGAGATTAAAAACCCAACATGAATGATCTTCAACAGCAAAATGGGGTATTGCACAATTCACAGAGCACTTATTATGTGCTTCTTCCCAAATCACACTCAACAACTTTACCCCATTTTGCAGAGGCTTCAGAAAGTGTCCGCAACTGACCAGTGCAACAGCCACCCAGCCCGCGCCCAGGGATAACTTCTCTGGTTTTTCTCCAGCTGAGAAGGCGAGTATGCATTCCCCATGCATGTGACAACCAGGGTGAGAAGAACCACCAAACCAGACTTGCCTGTCTTCAGCCAGGTCTGGGGCTGTGCCACCTCCCCGCTTTTGCTCAAGCTGTTTAGCTGGAATATCCCTCCTATCTACCTTTTATTCAGCACGTTTTATATGCCTGGTACCTTTCTAAACGCTTTATGTGTTATTCTCATTTACTCTCCCTGGCAATTGAGAGAAGAAACCGAGGCACAAAGAAATTGAGTACCCCACCACACACACACACACACACACACACACACACACACACACACACGTCACACAGCTAGTTGGTGATGCAGCCAGGATTTAAATCCATGCCATTCAAGTGACTCCAGATCCTATACCCTAAACCATCACCTGCTTCTTCCCTCTCACTCTCCAGGACCAAGCCATTTTCCAATGTGAATACCACCCCTCCAGGGAACCTTTCCTGGTGCTCTCAGTCAACATGGCCTCTTCTTCAGCACTCTGGGTGTCTGTAATGAAACCAGTCACCTTACTTTTTTTTTTTTTTTGGCCTCACAGCGAAGCATGTAGGATCTTAGTTCCCTGACCAGGGATCGAACCCACGCCCCTTGCATTGGAACCGCAGAGTCTTAACCACTGGAAGGCCAGGAAAGTACCCCAGTCACCTTCCTTGATTACCACTATGTAAGCACTGATTTACCCCCAACCCTGCCCTCTATCAGCCATTATCTCTGAGTGTCCTCACAATCTCCTCACAACCATTTTACAGAAGGCTGATGCTCAGAGAGGTTGAGGAACTTGCCTGAGACCACACAGCTAGTGAGTGGCCAGATGGGATCTGAACCCAGGTCAATCTGTGCCAAAGCCGTAATGTTGCCATAGATGCTGATAAACACCTGAGATTTAAACCAGGAGCCTACCTTCCTCTGGCTCCAGAGGACACTGGGTGCTGAACCTGGGCTCAAGGGGATGGAGAGTTTTAAACAGAAGAGTGGGGATGGCAATCAGCATGTTTGGACCTAAGTCATCACCACCACCCCTTGCAGCTTTGATGTCCTCATCCGTAAGCAGGTGTTTAGTGGCCTGGGACTCTGAGCTCAGATAATCTGACTTTCATTTTCAGCGGCCCTATCTTAGACAAGTGCTTCAACAATCACACCTACTTCCTAGTGGCGCTGTGAGGATACAACGAGACTATTATTGTGGAACTCCAGGGCAGTGCCCACACACTGTCAACATGATTCCAAAGGCTCCTTGTTACAGTTACTTTTGCTGAACCGAGGCAACCAGCCGTGGGTAGAGAGAGCACTCTGGAGCCTGACTGCCTGGATTTGAACCCTGGTTCAGCCACTTACTAGCTCCATGATCTTGGGTAAATCACTTAAAAAAAAAAAAAAAAAAACCTCGCTGTGCCTCAGTTTCCTCATCTGTAAAATGGGAATAATAATCATACCTAGCTTGTAGGGTTGTTCTGAGGTTTAAATAAGTTAATGTACATGCAAAGTGTTTAGAACAGTGCCTGACACAGCACCAGATTCAGCAGATTCGTAGTATTTCGAATGTCATTGGTATTATCACCACCTCCACGACTATTACCGCTAGGGATCCAAAGGCTGGGCAGCCAAGAGCCAGGTTTTGCCGACTCACCCTCGCTGGGCAGGTCCAGCCCCCTCCAACCCGTGTCCCCGCCCCCGCCCCCGCCACCCGTGACCCTGAGTTAACCCCGAATTGTGCGCCACCCGCGCCCCTCCCGCCCCACGACCTGCAGACTCACCCTGAGTCAGCCTCCCCCGGCGCTTCCACTCCCGGGACGCCGCGCGGCAAAGGGGAGGCGGCGAGGCGCCCCCCAGCGGAGAGCCAGAGCTCCGCACGCGTCCCGCAACGCCGGGAGAGCCGAGCGAAGGTCCCGCAGGGGCGCTCGGGGTGGGCCAGACCACTGTGGGGCCAGGGGAGAGAGGCTCTGTGCGGCTGCGCCCCCCGCCACCCGTGCGGAATGGTACGGCCCGGCCGGGGTTAAAGACCTGAGAGTAGGCGGCGCGTCCCGAGACCGCGCAGGCGGCGGCGGCTGCGTGATGGGGCTCCGCGCGGGAGGAGCCCTGGGCAGAGCCGGAGCTGGCCGAGGGGCGCCCGAGGGAGCTGGGCAGAGCGGCGGCGCGCAGGGCGGCAGCATCCACTCGGGCTGTATCACCGCGGTGCACAACGTGCCTCTCAGCGTGCTCATCCGGCCGCTGCCTTCTGTGCTGGACCCAGCCAAGGTGCAGAGCCTCGTGGACACGATTCGGGTGAGGCCCCGGGGAAGCCGGCCGCTGGGAGGGCTTCAAAGGAGGGAGGTCGCGCTGGACGCGAGACGGGACTGGTTCAGTCTCAGCCGGAGCACGGCATTTGCTGTGTGACCTTGAGCAAGTGGCTGGGCCTCTCTGGGCCTCTATTTAGTCATTGAGCAGGGAGATTGGAGATGAATAAAATAACGATCCTGATTCCTATATAGTACCTGAAGTGGCCAGGAGCTGTTTTAAGTGCCTGAGCTTTTTCATGCCAACCCTATGAGGTAGATACTACTACTGTTCCTCTTACAGACGAGGAAATGAGACACAGAGGATTCAAGCACCTTGTCCAAGGTCAGGCACTTTAGAAAGTGGCACAGCCTGTCCCCCGTGCCCAGATGCATGGCCACCACCTTATCCTGAGATAACCTATGTGGTCACTTCAGGCAGTGGCAGTGGGATTGGGGGTGTCCTGGCTGCTGGGAGGGCCTTGTTTGAACTGGAACTGGGGAGGACAGAGTCAACTGCATCACAGAGAGGGTGCTCAAGAAGCCTGGGGTGATGCTGGCAGAAAATTTGGGGGAAGGAGGGGACATGTGTGTCAGGTTAGGCCTGCATGGCATCTTGTCCCCCTCCCCCAGACCCTTGGAAGGTGGCCATGTGTGACCTACCAAACACCTCTACTGCTAGCCCGATTGTCTTTCAGTCCTAGAGTTCACACTGCTGTTCCCACTGCCTGGAACTGCTTCCCAGGTAGCCACAGGGCTTGCTCCCTCGTTTGGGTCAGGTGCCCACCTCCCGTCAGCCCAGGCCTCTATAGCTCTCCCCCTAACCTGAGGTATTTCTCCTTGAAGCACTTATGTCCACCTGAGTTATATTCTACATTTGTTTGTGTTTTACTGTCTCTCCTCCCCGTCTCATGCGAACTCCACAGGAGCAGGGATTTTGTCCTGTCTTGACTGTTTCCATAACACTAGCACGGTGCCTGGCTGTCTGTGATGGATCTGGCCAGGGATGCACTCTCCCACTCCTGGGCCTTTGCACAAGCTTTTCCCCTGCCAGTAAAACTCGTTCATCTCTTTACTGTTTCTAACTCCTTCTTGCTCTTCCTGTCAGTGTCAGTGTCTTCCCTGACGGCCCCTGCTGGGTTAGGGGCTTCCTGTGGGCCCCCAGCCACCTGCATGCCCACCAGCATACCTCTGATACTACTGGCTTGTAATGGCCTCAGACACCTCAGTCTTCCAAGCCAGAACGATATGCTTTGTATTAGTTTTCAATGGCTACTGTAACAAACACC
The DNA here is from genome assembly GCF_951394435.1 of Stenella coeruleoalba. Lineage (NCBI taxonomy): Eukaryota > Metazoa > Chordata > Mammalia > Artiodactyla > Delphinidae > Stenella > Stenella coeruleoalba. Next base: position 27,438,078 of record NC_137161.1, on the reverse strand, counting down.
AGAAACGTAGTGGCTTAAAACAAAGACAGATTTTATTATTTTATAGTTCTATAGTTCAGAACCAAAATGGGTCTCGCTAGGCTCAAATCAAGGTATCAGTGGGGCTGCATTCTTTTCCGGAGGCTCTAGGGGAGAATCCATTTCCTTGTCTTTCCCAGCTTCTAGAGGCCGCCCACATTTTCAGCTCATGACCTCTCTCCTCCGTCTTCAAAGCCAGCAACATCAGACCTTCTCTTGTTCCTCTCTCTTCCACCTTTAAGGTCTCTGGTGATTGCATTTGGCCTGTCTGGATAACCCAGGATAATCTCCTCATCTCAAGATCCTTAACTTAATTCCATCTGCAAAGTTCCTATGCCACGTGAGTAACGTATTCACAGGCTCCAGGGATTAGGACATGGACATCTTTGGGGGCCGTTATTCTGCCCACCCATCGTCACACCCCTGGTGCCCAGCACAAGGCCTGCCTGGCACAGCTGCCTCTCTTTGCTGCTCCACTGCCGGGCAAGCTGCGCTCCGCGCCTCACTTGCATCAGCTCCCTGACTTCATTAGCAGCCTGTAGGGTGTCTGTTCCCATCTTGCAGATGAGGAACAATGCCCAGTGTCGAGGGTGCTTGCTTACCACCCCTGCCCACGCTCCCCCCACCCCCCGCCCCACCGCTCTGGGTAGGAGCTGAGATTCAAATTCAGGTGTGCCTGGTTCAAGAGCCCCAGCTTACAATTGCTGGGTCTTACTGCTTGAAAATCATTTCTAGGATAAATGGAATAATGAATCCATCGAAGCAGCCTAATAAGAGACCACCCGAGAGCCCGTGGTGGGAGGTCTTCTAGCAGCTCACACTTAATCCGGTCTCCCCCTACCCCATCCCTCCCTGCCCCAGCCTTTCCCTATATAGAGGACTACCCATTCTCCATCTAGATGCTCAGGCCCATAACAGGAAGTCAACTCATATTCTCCTCCTTCTCTTCTCCTCGCATTCACCCCTCCCCCGGGATCTTCCCCCTAAACATGTCCCAAACCTGGCTACCTCTCCCTGACCCCTCCATGCCTCCACCCAGGACAGCCACTTCTGGTGAATACCTGATGAGGCCTCGCCTCTGTCTTCCCTGCTTTTGCCTTTGTCCACTTCACCAAGCCTGCTTTCCCAGGACAACTTTCTAGAATGTTCTTCAGATCATGTCACCCTCCCCTGTTTAAAACACTCCAGGGCCTAAGAGGTATAAACTTTCAGTTATAAAGTAAATGAGTCATGGGTATGAAATGTACAGTGTGGGGAATATAGTCAATAACTATGTAGTGTCTTTGTGTAGTGACAGAGGATTAACTAGACTTAATCATGGTGATCGTTTTGAAATGTATAGAAATATCCAATCACTGTGTACCAGGAACTAACATAGTATTGTAGGTCAATTATATTTCAAAAACAAATAAACAAACAAACTCTTAGGAAAAGAGACCAGCTTTGTGATTGACTGGGGGGGGAGGGGGGTAAGGAGAGGGAGAAGTGTATGAAGGTGGTCAAAAGGCACTAACTTCTGGGCTTCCCTGGTGGCGCAGTGGTTGAGAGTCCGCCTGTCGATGCAGGGGACATGGGTTCCTGCCCCGGTCCGGGAAGATCCCACATGCCGCGGAGCGGCTAGGCCCGTGAGCCATGGCCGCAGAGCCTGTGTGTCCGGAGCCTGTGCTCCGCAACAGGAGAGGCCACAACAGTGAGAGGCCCACGTACCACCAAAAAAAAAAAAAAAAAAAAGGTACTAACTTCTGTTATAAGATAAATAAGCATCAGGGATGTAATGTACAACATGACAAACATAATGAACACTGCTGTACATTATATATGAAAGTTGTTGAGAGAGTAAAATCCTAAGCGTTTTCATCACAAGGAAAACATTTTTTTTCCATTTCTTTAATTTTGTATCTATATGAGATGACGGGCGTTCACTAAACTTACTGTAGTCATCACTTGATGATGTTTGTAGGTCAAATCATTATGTTGTGCACCTGAAGCTTATACAGTGCTGTATGTCGATTATATCTCAATAAAACTAGAAGAAAAAAATAAGATAAATGAAACGCTCCAGGGCCTACCCCCTGCTACCCTTCTGACCTCTTCTACTTCTCAATCCCCCGAGTCCACTCTGATCACACTGGCCTCCTTGCCATTGCCTGCAATACAGTGAGCCTGTTCTGGCCTCAGACCTTTTGCATTTGCTGTTCACTCTGCCTGGAATGCCCTTCCCACGGCTCATACACAGTGTGTGTTATTGATCACGTTCCATGTGCCAGGTGTTGTTTGAAGCAGTTTATGTCTATTAACTCACTAAACCCAACAGTTCTATGAGGCGGGTGTGTCATCTTCATCCCCATTTGATGGGTCGGGCAACTGAGGCACAAATATGAATTGCCAAAGGTCACAGAGCAAGTAAGTGGCAGACCTGAGATTTGAACCTGGCAGTCAGGCTCTTTCTTTAAATGACTCCACCTCTCTGTCTTCCCCAGGGGACTTCTCTGTGTTCAGGTCTCTGCTCCACTGTCAACTCTGAGAGGCCTTGTGGACCCCCATCCCTGTCATGTCAACCTGCGTTATTGTCTTCATAGCATTTATCACTCCAACATTCACTTCTCCATTCCATCAGCCCCACTAGACCAAAGTCCCGTGAAGGCAGGGGCTGTGTCTGTACCTTATTCCCAGAGTCTAGAACAGTGACAGATAATATACATGTGGTCTGATGAATGGTTAACAACCTGGGTGGGGGAGCCCTGATTTGTAGCATCTGCCCACTTCCCTGGTGTAAATACTCTCACTGTGGCTGATTTTCATGGTACCAAGGTTTTGTCAACCAACTCACAGTTGCCTCTGTGTAACAGTTGCCTCTCACGAGCCAGCACGAGCCAGCGTGAGCACCTGGAGGAGCTCAGCCCAGGTTAATAAAGTCTGCTTTGCAAACTGTCCGGCACTGTGCCACACTCATTCACCTTGCACCCTCTTCTCTCCAGGAGGATCCAGACAGCGTGCCCCCCATCGACGTCCTCTGGATCAAAGGGGCTCAGGGTGGTGACTACTTCTACTCCTTTGGGGGCTGCCACCGCTATGCAGCCTACCAGCAGCTGCAGCGAGAGACCATCCCTGCCAAGCTTGTCCAGTCCACCCTCTCGGACCTGAGGGTGTACCTGGGTGCTTCCACGCCGGACTTGCAGTAACAGCCTCCTTGGCACCTACCACCGCTGCCACGAGCCCAGAAGACGCACCTGGCCTCCAGTGGGCTGAACCATGCAAAGGTGTAGCAGGGGTGCATTCTCTTTGTGCCTGGGGGGCAGGTCTAACTCGAAGCACCCTCTTTCTTAGCTGCAAGACCTTGGACTCATGACTGAACAGTGTGGGAGCCCCACTTCCCACCTCGGGGAAAATGGGTCATGTGTTTGCTCTTGAGGGATTATTGAGAGGGTGAAATGAGAAAGGAGATGGGTTTGGAGAGCCACCTGCTGCTGGCTCCAGATTCCCAAGGACAAGGATCCTTTTGCATTTCTGTCTCTATATATCATATCGTGTGAATACATTCATCTGCAAGTAAAGGAAAGCCTAGGTTCCAGTGGCTTAAACACAGAGAAGTTTGTTTTTCCACATAGCATGAATTCTGGAGACAGTTGGCTAATGGTATTGGTTTAACAACTCAGCAAAGTTATGGCACACGTCTCTGTGATCCTTTTGGCTTTTCCCACATTGCACGTCACTTCATGGTCACAGGATGGCTGCTGTACCTCCAGCAATCATGACTGTGTTCAAGGAAGAACAGAGTTGGGGAGGAAGAAGGGCCCAGCCAGCTGGATCTGTCAACTTCTATCATAAAATCAGGCCTTTTTCAGAGGCCTGTTTCCTGCTCTCTTCCCCTGTGTATTTCTACTTAGGTCTCCTTGGCCCAAACCAGGTACAGTTGCCACCCCTAGCTGCAAAGAAAGCTAAGACGGCAGGAACACAGCTGTCACAGTTTAGTAAATCAATCATATCCCATCTCCTAGAACTGGCACACTGCCTCCTAAATAATATTGGAATCCCATTAGCAAGAGAGAAGTGAGGAATGGTGTATCAGTTAGCCGTTGCTGTGCAACAAACCATTCCAGAACTTGGCAGCTAAAAACAAGTTTATTTGCCTAAAATTCTTTGGGTTGGCAATTTGGGCTGGGCTCATCTGGGCAGTTCTGCTGATCTTGCTTGGGGTCACTCATGGAGTTGTATGCAATCAGCTGTCACCCCAGATGGGGCTGGATGGTCTCGGATAGCCTGACTCACTTGTCTGGCAGTAGGTAGGCTATTGGCTGGGTGACTTGGTTCTCCTCCATGTGTCCTCTCCAGCAGGTTAGTTCAGGCTTATTTTCATGATATCATCAGGGCTCAAAGAGAGAGGGAGAGGGAGAGGGAGGGAGGTGTGTGTGTGTGTGGAGGGAGGGTAAGAGGAAGGGGGAGAGAAAGGAGAAGCTCCAAGGCTTTTTTGAGTTTTAGGTCAGAATTGGTACAACGTCACTTCTGCTAAGTCCTTCTGGTCAGAGCAAATCAAAAGTTTGGCTTAGATTCAAGGGCTGGGGAAACAGACTACACCTCTGGGAGAAACTACAAAGGATTCGTGGCATTTTTCTCCACCTATCACAGATGACTTTGGATAAGCAAATAACAGTGTTTCTTTCTCACTGTTCCTTTCTCTCCTGTACAGATCCTTGCTCTGTCCAGGCTGAGGTCACTAAGACACTAGACGCTGTCCTGGCCCTGCAGAGGGAAGGAAGTGATGGGGCAGTGGGTGGTCTCTCCCAGGGCTGGGCCCACTCTAGGAGGGGCATCTCTCATCATCTGTACTGGTGGGTTAGGGGGAATGGGTAGGCGAGGTGGGATGTTCCAAAGGGACTTCTGAAATCCAGAGTCCTGGGGGGAAGGGAAGAGATAGAGGAAGGGTGCAGAGTGAGGTGGGCCTTGCTCTCACTGCCCTGCTAAGGGAACTAGGTCACTTGCTGTTTTCAAGCTTCAGTTTCTCCTGCTCAGTAATAAAGACAACAGCTTTCCCACCCATTCTCTGTCCCAGGGAAAGATGACTGAGATGACCAATAGAATTTAAAAGGTATGTAGTCATAAACGCAGTGTGATATCCTGGATTGGATCTTGAAAAAACAACAACAAAAGGACCTTAATGGAAAAACTGGAAATCTGAATGAGGTCTGGATTTTAGATAATTTTACGAATGTTGACATTGGGGTAGGCTGGGTGCAGAGTGTATGGGAACTATCTGTACTATATTTGCAACTTTTCTGTAAATTGAAAATCATTCCCAAATAAAAGTTTATTTAATAAAAAGGGAGGCATAATTGCTTTAGACCAATGGTTCAGGTTCTCAAACGGGTTTGCTAAGCACAGATGGCTGGACCATACCCCCAGAGTTGCTGATTCAGAAGTTCTGGGATGGAGCCTGAGAATTTGCTTTCCTGCCAAATTCCCAGGTGGTGCTGATGCTGCTGTTCAGGGACCACAAGGTGAGAACCACTGATCTAGATGGCATCAATTATTTTCTAATACGGTGACAGCCCCCTTCGCCTCCAATGGAGAAGAAAGAGCTGGGTCCCAGGAGATCCTCGTTCTGGAACCAGCTTGTGCACCAATTCCATGTGAAATTGGACAGGCCCTTCCCTGGCGCTTTTTCCAAGCTGTCTAATGGACTTTACCCCTGAGGTTTGTAGTGAGGGTGAGGAAGCTGAGGGCATGCTTTGTAAGCCGCTGTCATGAGGTGCCACTGTTTCATGTAAGACACCTGCACCCACTGAGGTAGAGTAGCACAGTGGTTACCCCTTCTTGAAAGGACTTTCCCTTCATACAGATAAGGCCCAAGGAGGCAGCGCTAGGCATACTGCTAGGCACTGGGAGGAGGCTGCACAACACACTTGGAGCGGGAGGGATTGTCGTTCTTGAGGAAGAGGAACTGGGTTTTGAAGGGAGAAACCTGCTGGTTGCTCTCCGTGGAGGCTGAGAGCTGCATTTCCCACTTAGGCCAGCAGGTGGTGCTGCTTTCTGGCCTGCCCGAGCTAGGCTGGGCCTCCAGCCCGCTGAGCAACTGCTGTGGGAAGGGGATGGATGGAAGGTGTCTGGCTGTGAGGGATGCCCATCAGCGGCCCAGAGAAGCCAGGGCTTCAGGTAGGAGAAGGAGACCTGGCTGGGAGTTTGGAGTTTCAGGTTTACTTACCTGTCCAATCTTGCTCTGTGGCCTTGTACACATCATGACCTCTCCAGGCCTGTCTTAGGAGACTAGGGTCTCTACACTGGGTGTGCTGTGTCAAATTGTCTCAAGCTCAGCAAAGGCGGCACCTCCTCCAAGAAGCTTCCAGATCCTCCAGGCTGAGCTACATGCCTCTTCTGGGGTCCCCCTGATCCAAAAGTGTGTCCCCTCCCCAAACAAACTACTGCCCCGGGGAACTTGCGTCCAGTGAAAGGCAGTGTGTAGCGACCCCTTATTTCCCTTACTGCCCTGGGACCAACCCTTTCACCATGGTAGACTTTTTTAATGTTTCATTTTCACAAGTTATATGTGCATATATTCACCTTTTAAACGTTAAGATAGCAAAATGCTAAATAATTAAATACTAACAAACTAAGATACGAGAAGCAAGCAGCAGCCCACCACGTGTCCTAGTGCCTCCCTACTCCTGGCAATTATGTTCATGAATTTGGCGTATACCCTTCCAGACCTTTTTCTAACTTAGTAGTTGTGTGTGTGTGTGTATAAGTAAGGAATGTTTTCTTTTTTTACTTTCTTTTGCAGATCACATTTCTTCCCTGGTGATGCAACTTAGCCATCCACCCCATTAGTGCCTTTGCTCTTCTCCCAGAGTATCCCTCATTCTGGTCGCTTCCTCAGAGGGGCCTTCCTGACCACACTGTCTAAAACAGCCCCCTCCCCCATCATTTTATCACTGCACTGTTTTATTTTTTTCATGGCATTTATCTCACTCCCTGCAATTATCTTCTGTTTCTGTTTATGACTCTCTCGTCCACTAGAACGTAAGTTCTTGAGGCAGGACCTGATCTGTCTTATGACAGTAGGCCCAGTGCCAAGAACCACCTGACACATAGCAGTTATTCAACAACTATGTTAAATGAATAAATTCCACATAGGTCTAGCTCGTTCTTTGAATTGCTGCATGGCATGCCAGGGTCTGTATATAACCATGTATTAGTCATTCTCCTGTTAATGGCCATTTGGGGGTTACTGTTATTTGCTGCTGTGAACACTTTCTGCCATCAACTCTGTGCTCACTCAACTGTGTACGTAGGGGTGGGACCGCCTAGCCGGTGCATAGGTGCTGGCAAATCGCTCTCCAGATTGGCTGTTCCAAGTGCCTTTCCCAGAGTTTGGGGGGCAGCTTTCCGTCCCTGCGCTCCAGCCGGTGCTTCTTAACCTGTTCTGGGTCATGAACACAGTTGAGAATCTGAAAGAAATCCGTGAGCCCTTTCTCCAGAAAGACACACACACACAAATCTTTCGGGCAATTTCTGGGGATTCGATGGCCTCATCCCCCAGGGGGCCCTGTATCAAATGGTTGGAATCCTAATTGTCTCATTGTGTGGACAGGAATGCTGAGGCACACGCAGATGGGGGTGTGAATGAATTAATAAATGGGAGCTAGTTTTATGAGGGTAAAGTGGTCAGACCCCGATCTGTCTCCAGTCAGAAAAAACACCTGTCTTGGAGAGGGTAGGGGCGTGCAGCCCTACTCTACCCTCGACCAGGGGGCCCCCAAGGATGAGCTCCAGAGGCTCCCTGGGCTAGGTCTGGGAGGCTCCACCTGTCAGCCCTGGCAAAAGGTAGGCCAAGTCTGGCATCCAGGGTCAAAGCTGGGAACCAGGGAGAGGCCTTGACTGCCTTGGTCCGGATAGGGGCTGCAAGGCGTCCCTCCCTGCCTCCCAGACAAGCCACATTTGCTTCCATGTTCCCAGGCAACCTCTGGGGTTCGCATCCCGACTCCAGATCTTCCGTTGAGCAGGAACATAGGGAGTGCTCATTACAGAAAGGCCACCACCACCACCACCACCATCATCATCATACCGTCATCATCACTTCCATACCGGATGCAGTCGTCCCGACAGGTGGACAGAGAGGAAATTATCTTCCCTGTTGGACAGATGGGTAAACTGAGGCCCGAAGCGTAGCAGCGACCTGCCGCAGAGGCCTGGCGAGTGCAGCCGGGTTAATCGGCCGCACACACGGACCCCCCGCCGGCCCATCCGCCCCGCCCTCCCCGGCGGCCCCTTCCCCGGGCCTGACCCCCCGGCGCTGCCTGACAGATGACCTCAGCTGCCGCCAATCCATTGGTTCCAGCTCCCAGGGGGAGCGCAGAACAAAGCGCGCTTTGTGGTGGGGCCGTCCCCTCCCCCGGCGCGCTGCCGCCGGGACCCCCTCCGGAACTCCGCGCGACGCCCCCCGGCCGACAGCCGTGTAATGTCTTCCAGGCCGCGCGGCTCCTTCCAGAGCCCCGGAGCCAGGCTCTCCTCCCCCGCGGGGGCTCCCCGGACGGCGGGATCTGGGGGCGCCCCCAGCGGGAGGTTGTGCGGGCCGCTGACCTGTCCCTCGGGAGGGAGCAGGGCGGGGTGCAGGAGGCGCCGGCGCCAGTGGTCCCGGGTGTGGGCGCGGGGCAGGTGCTGCCACCTGACAGTCTTAGAGCTACAGCATGGGGTGGAAAATGCTGGTGATGGCGTTACTATTATTGTTGTTGTTGCCATTACTATTGTTGTTATTATTTTGTGGTTGTGAGGGGGAGTCACTTTCGACAGACCTCCGTTTAAATCTTGGCTTTAACACCTGCTGGCCATGGGACCTTGGTGAGCACGTTCACCTCACAGAACGACAGCAATAGTAGCCAACATTTCTTGAGCACCTACTGTGTGCCAGACCCTACTAAAGGCTTAAAGCCTTTATTGAACTCGTTTAATCCTCACAGCAAACTTAGGAGGGAGGAGTTATCACACCCCTTCTACAGAGAAGGGAACCCTGGCTCCAGTTGTCCTAGAGACAAATTCACCTCTTGAGCCTCAGTTTCCTTGTCTGTAAAATAGGCTCCCCAAGAGCTGTTCATTGCTCATTGGTCTTACCTCCTTCCAGTTGAGGACACAGGGCTGGGAGCAGGTCCCTGGCTTGCCCAGGAGCACCCAGCATGTGTCCGCCCCTAGTCCCCCCCGTCTTTTGAGGACTCTCCGTGGAGGGCACCGCAACTGCTGGTTCCTGTTGGGCTTGTAGGGGGAGGAGGAATTGAAGGAGGGTCTGCCTGCATCTGAAAACCTTTCCCCTGAGAGAGAAGCTTTGCTGTCCTGTGCTGCCCTTGCAGGTTGAGGGGGTGAGGGCAGGGAGAGAGGGACGCCATGCCCAGAGAGGGGACCAAGGGGCCACGGAGGGGGCTGGGAGTGACTGCCCCCCACCCTTCACACACTCCCTGGACGTTCATTCTCCCATGCACCTACTGGGCACCAGGCACTGCTCCAGGTGCTGGGAACATCAGAGTACCAAACAGATGGAAACTCTCATTCTCTTGAAGTCCACTCAGGGGAGAAGAGCAAGAAAAACACACGAAATATATGTAAAATGTAAACTGCAATATCCGATAGTGATAAGTGCTGTGAGGGAAAAGCAGGGGAAGAAGAAAGAATGAGATGGGAAATATCAACTTCATTAAGGTATTGGACCTCTCTGAGGAGGGGGCATCGACCTGAACAGAGAGGAAAGAAACCCTGTGGATGTCAGAGGGAAGCGTGTTTCAAGCAGGAGGAATAGCACGTGCAAAAGCCCTGAGGTGGGAGCCTGCTTGGAGGACCCAAGAAACAGCAAGGCAGCCAGTGTGGTGGGGGCAGCCTGGATGGGACAAGGCTGGGCTGGGCAGCTGACGAGGTGGGAGAGGTGGGCACCGTCAGCCTGGGACTTTGGCTGGGAGCCACGTGAGGCTTAGAGCAGAGGAGGGACCGGGTGGCTCTGGCTGCTGAGTGGAGCAGGGATGGGAAAGGGGTGAAGCGGAGGCTGCTCTGTCACCAGAGCCCCAGGTGATGGTTGATGGATTGGATCAGGGTGGAGAGAAGTGATCAGAATCTGGATGTAATTTGAAGATGGAGCCCCAGAATTTTCCAACGGATGGAACTGGATCTGAGGGATGAGAGTGAGAGGGAAGACTCTGGAGACCCCCAGATTTGAGAGTCCACCGGCCCTTTCCAGAAACTTCACTGCAGGCCAGAATGTAGACACAGTCCCCGGGGTGAATCCCACTCTGCTGCTGGTGTCCTGGGGGACTCGGCCAAGCACAGGACACACAGCAGGGCCTCCAGTTCCTCAAGGGCACAAAGGAGATGAAGTTAGAAAAATGTTTCTTAAAATTCTGTCAAGAGCCTCCTTCACAATTTGGGCCACTTGGGACAGGAGTGCTTAGTACCACCTTCAGGGACCACTGTTTTTGAACTGTTAAATCTATTTGCTTTTGTTCTACTTAAACAAACAAATATTTTTTAAGGAAACGAGATAGCTGGACTAAATGGAAATCAGTAGCATGTGACATAAATAAATGTGACTGTCAATGTAAACAGTGTAAATATAACACTGTTACTAACTTTGTCCATATCTGACTGAGGCTGTGCAATGTCTCTCTCTCTCTCTCCCTCCCTCTTTCTCTTCCTCTAGCTCTCAGTAGCAACTGTTTGAGAGACCCACCCCGCCTCCACCAATCCAGGACCCTCTCCAGGACTGGAAGAGATTGAAAAAGGATTAATCATCTTGCTCTCCGTGTCCTCACCTTTTTTTGTTTTATTTAACAAATGAAAGCACTTACCATGTTATTTAAATGCTTCCCAAACATAAAGGCATTTAATCCTCACAACCACCACATGAGGTGGCTACACCTATTATCCCCACTTTGCAGATGAGGAAGCTGAGGCTCAGAGGGATGAGGCCCCTGCCCACAGTCACACAGCAAGGATGAAGCAGAACCAAGATTCAAACCTAGTCAGACCCATTCTGGAGGCCACTCATTGTCCTTTGAAGGCATATCATTATCACTATGGAAGTACCGAACTGCTGGAACTGGAAGGGTCTTCAGTTACTTTTGATTCAGTATGTATTTATTGTCTACTAAAATGTAAGTCATATTATAACACCATTTGCTTAAAAGTATTTGAGGATCGAATTTAGAAAACAATTCCAGGCTCCTCACCATCAATGCCCTGAATGACCTGCCCTTCCCACCCCCCCACAACCCCCATCCCACTCCAGCCAGGCTGGCTGCCTCACCGTTTCCAATTGCTTTCTGATCTCAGGGCATTTGCACTTGCTCCTGCCTCTACCTGGAATGCCCTTCCTCTGGTTCTTCTGGCTTCTTCACATCCTTTAGGACTCAGCTCAAATATCAAATACTTAGAGGGCCTTCCCTTGCTCCCTCATCTCCCCCATAGTTTCCCCAATATTCTCACCCTGCTTTTTTCCTTTATAGTTTGTAATTATTTTGTTTATTTGCCTGTGTACATGTTCTTTGTCCTACTGCCCTTCTATGATGTAAGCTCTGTGCAAGCGGAACCTAGTATGCAGAGCAGCTAAGCATCTGGGGTGAAGAGCTGAGAGAAGAGCAGACTGGGGTAGGGGGCCTTTGGGTTGTCCCCAGATAGGAGAGCAGATGTGTCTGTGGAGCCACAGAGAGCAGGGGGTTACCAGGAAGACCAACTTAATATGAGGAAAGGTCTTTCACACAGTCCTAATGTTCGGACATTGGAAAGGGCTATGTCATCAGGTAGTGAGCTCTCCGTCACAGGGGCTAGGCAAGCTGAGAAAGGACAACCCCTGATCAAGACCACCTGATATGTTGGGGCTGTGGAGAATGGACTCATTACCATAAATGGGGTAGATATTCATTCACTTGCTCATTTACCCATTCGTTCACTATTCTGTCTTCTATCTATCCATTTATTCACTGACTCCATGTTTCCCAAACTGTGCTGTGTGATGGACAACTTTCATGACTTGGCCACGCCCACAGGGCTTCTGTGCTTAATGTCTTAAATATATATATTATGTACATAATATCTTCAGTCAGCCTTGGGAGGCCGACTGAAATTTACATATATTCAATATATGTGTTTTTAAGTCAACTTTATTGAGGTATAATTTACACACAGTAAAATGCATCCATTTAAAGTGTACAGTGCAACACATTTTAACAAATATACACACCCATGTAACCACCACCTCGATCAAAACAGAGAACGTTTCCATCACTGTCACAAGTTCCATCGTGACACCAGGCCCCCAGCACCAGCCTGGTCCCAGACAATCACTTTATCAGAAAATGCCAACACTTCTCCAAAGTTTCTCCAGGGCCAGTTTGCATTCCCACCAGCGTTATCCAAACATAAATGAAAAATCAGAATCCCTTACCACAAATAAAAAGTGACAAAAATGAGTAAAATGGAAACAAAACAATGTTCTCAAATTCTAGCTGAATACCATTGCCTGTAGAAGTTCTGGGTCCAGCTATCTCCAGGTGAGAGAGAGAGAGTGAGAGCAGGTGTTACCAGCATCCTTGGAGAATTTCTCCTTGGCCTATTAGAAAATCTGGGAGACAGTAAATGACTTTCTTATGGTGAATTTGTTATTTAATACCTTGTTGCTGTTCACCCACATCATCTTTGGTCCACTCCCACCATCACCCCACTGATGCAGTTTCCATATTTGGGAAACATCACAGCTTTTCATCTCCACTTTCATCCACCCACTCATTCATTCATTTACAAAACAGGTGTTTATTAGTAGCTATCGTGGGCCAGCTGCTGGAGCTATGGAGGAAAACTCTCAGCCTTGAGGGTAGCATAGTGTCCAGCACATAGTAGACTGTGAGCAAATATCTGTTGAATAGATTGTTGTGGGATGAAAGACACAAATACCCATATTCTCCTTGATACTCTAAGCTGTTGCTCTAACAGAGTCTTCCCAGGGTAATCAAGGAAGGCTTCCCTGAGGAGGTGGCCCTTGAGCAGAAACTTGACCACCTCCTTCCACTCATTCTCCTTCCACTCATTTGACAGATCGGGAAATGGAGGCAGAGAGGTAAAATGACTTTCTCAAGGTCACACAGGAAGAAGAGAGGAAATGAGAGATGGGCAGAACCTAGGATTCGGGGCCCCAGCCCACCATTTCTCCCAAGGGCTGGGCCAGGTCCCAGACCAGCAGACAAGAGAGCAGGGCTGAGGAGGGGGCTCTTAGGCCCTAAGTCTGGAATCCATTTGCTCTGGCCCAGTAATGTTTTCCCAGGGAGAAGTAGGAGGCCCTGGCCCTGCCCCTGCCTGTCCCCCATCCCCCCCCCACCATCTGCTCCCTGTTTATTTATTTATACTTAAGTCTCACCTCCCAACCCTGCCAGGGGCACAAAACATACTGGCATCCCTGCAGAGAGGGGAATGAGGGGGAGAGAGGCACTGTCAGCCCCCACAGTCAGGGGAAGCCCAGGTCTGAGAGCCCTACTACCCTTGCAGGGACCAGCCAGGATAACTGGCTTCAAATCCCAGCTGTGAGGCCTCCAGGCTATGTGACTGCTCAGTCCTCATCTGTAAAATGGGGTTAATAATAGGACTACTATTTTTACCAACGCATGGGGCTGCTAGTGAGGATTCAGGAACGGGCTTAGGACAGTGGCTGCCACAGACAGGCTCACAAGCGTTTCTGTTGTACTGTGTGACCTTGAGCAACACACTGCCCCTCTCTGGCCCATTCCCTCATTTCTGCAACGGTGGCTAGCTGCACTATCTAAGGGGCTCCAAGCCTAATATCCTAGGATTTGTGAGTGCTACAACCCCGGTACCCTCCCCAGGACCCGCACCCCTGGCCATGGCTGAGATGGATAATTGATGCCAGCCCCTGCCTCCAGTGGACGTTGACTTCCAAAATCCCCTAATCTGCAGGGGAGGCAAAATGACACCTTCCCCAGCCCTGCGCGAGGCCAGGGAAGCCCCTCCTGCGACTTTACCTCGGCTCCTGGAATCATCCCCCCCGGAAGGCTAGTCCCGGCTGCCATCCACAGAGGTGCTGCTGTGCTGATTACCACTGCAAATGCAAATCCCAGGAAAGGGGGCCCAGCTGCTCATTAAAGATAATTAGCTCAGGGTCTGTCAGCTGGGAAGGCGCGCTTCTGGACGGGCTGCTCCCCGGGGCTTTGTTCTGGTGCCGCCGTCCACAGGCCCGGCCTCCTCCTCCCTGAGCTGCAGTGGATGGTGGGCACCCACCCCTCCCCAGATCGATTCTCCCCTTTGTCCCTTGTTCCCCTACCTGAGCCTTCATGCCCCCAGGCCCCATTCCCCTCTCAGTGTACAGCTCCCCTTCTGAGCCCCACCTCCTTCTGTCCTGCCAGCTTCCTCTCTGTGCCCCCAGCCTCTCTCTGAGACCCTCTCACCCTCACCAAGTCCCTGTGTATTTCACTGAATCCTCATTCCTCTCTCTGCACTCACGTCTCCTTTGAAGCCCCTCTTCTCTCACTGAGCCCCACTCCTCTCCCTGCATCCCTCTCTCTCAGTCCACTTCCACCTCCAGCCTGTCCCCCACCCCGATCCCCCCCACCCCCTTGCACACCACACACTGCTCAGGTACTCACTTGGGATGCATGTGCCAACTAAAAGGCTTTTGGGGGTCACAGGGCATCTAGATAGACCCTCCACTCTGGGGTCCACACTGCCTTCTGGTAGCCACAGGGGGGCAGATTTCTGCAAAGGAGAAAGGAGAAAAGGCAGGGCTGAGGGCCCGCCTCATCAGGGAGTGAGCACCCATCACCTGAACCTCAGGGGCAGAGACCGGCCCAGGGCTGCGAACACAAAGACTCAGCGGCTCCAGGGGACTTGTGCCAGGAGGCCTCTTGGGTCAGCAGGCCTGGCCCAGTTCCACGTTCCTTTGGGGAGGGAAGGTGAGTCTCCATAACCAGAGAGGGACGAGCAGCGGGCGTTTTAAGAGGCCGATGGGGCAGTTGTGGAGACAGTACCCAGCCTGCTGCACTGCCTGCTGGACCGTGCAAAACGTGTTCCCTCTTCCTTGCCTGGAGAAAACTGAGGCTGTCTTTTCACAGGAGAGCCTGAGCTGCGATCAGACCAAGCCGAGCTCACTCCATATCCTAACTTCTTTCCACGACATCCAGGCCAGAGGGAGAGGAGAGGACGTGGGTGAGCCCTGCCCCGTCCCCCTGGACGGCACTGCCTGGTGAGAGGGGGCTGGGGGAGCAGCAACCCCAAGGAGGGCAGGATAAAGGGGGAGGGAGAGAGGAGGCAGGTGTCTGTGGGATCCTCTCTCCTTGCCTCCTCAGGCCTCTCCCCCACCCAAGTGGGCCCCTGACCCCCCCCACCCCGTTCTCATCTGGCCTCCATGTGCTCAGCCTGCACCTGAATACACACTCCCCGACGATCTGTCTTGGGCTGTCAGAGGATCAATGGGGCTCCCAAGGCCCGGCCCAGCAGGAAGCTGCAGGGTAGTCCCTAACGAGAGCTAAGAAGGAGAACAGGGCTGTGAGCCTGGGTCTGGCATCTCGTTGGGGCAGCCTCTGGAAGGCCTGGCTCCCCAGTGGGGAGACCCGGCCACTCTTCTGTGGAGGGGTCCCAGGCTGCTTTCCAGGTTTGCTTCGCCTTCTAATTTTGGGGACCTGTTCCTTCCCCACTCTGGGTCTCGGTTTCCTTATTTGTGAACATGAAGGGATTGCATCTCAGGTGGAAATAAGGTTCTAAAATTAGCAAGAGATCTTTCTTTATGTGCAAATATAAAACGGTCTCCAAAACGTTAAGTGAAATAAAGCAAGATGCAGAGCAATGTGTGTATTCAGCTACATTCTGTGTGCATCTAGCTCTCAAAGAGGTACATGTGTGTATTAGCCTGCCTAGTGCATAGTGTGCAGAGAACCCTTCTGGAAGGACACAAAACACAGCAGAAATAGGGACGGCTAAGGGAGAGGAACTGGTGGCTGGGATGGGGTAGGAGAGAGACTCATACTCTTTTGTACTGTTGAATTTTTGGTCCATGTTCCTGTCTTCTTTGGTCAAATAGGAACTATATTTAATGCAAAATATATCATCCTGCTAGGATGTACGTGGGTAGAAGTATGAAGAGAAGCAGAATATCTTCAGAGTCTCAGTGTGTCTCCCCACAGATATTTATTAATGATGAAGGGAAAAAGAGTAACTCTGCAGTGGGCAAAATCGGCAGAGCCCACCTTAACCAAGTGATCAAAGTGGACATTGATAGTAGTGGGGCAAATTGACATCATATGCCCCCGATAGGAGCTCTGTGAAGTACACAGCATCACTTCTGTGGTCTTATTGCCTGAAGCACTTAACATGAATCCAATCATAAGGAAAGATTTTTAAAAAATCCAAATAGAGGGACAATTTACAAGACAAGTAGCCTATACACATTCAAAAGATGTCAAGGTCATAAAAGTCAAAGAAAAACTGAGGAGCTGTTCCACATAAAGAGACTAAAGAGTCATAAAAACTAAACAGAATATGTATCCTTGATTGGAGGCTGGATCAGAACAAAAAGTTTTTTGTTTGTTTGCTTTAAAGGACATTAGTGGAATAATTGGCAACATTTCAATAGGTCTAAATGTAGACAATAGTATTGTATCAATGTTAATGTCCTGTTTTTTGGATCTGTACTGTGGTTTTGTAAGAGAATGTCCTTATTTTTAGAAAATACACATAAAGTCATTTAGAGGTAAAGAGGCATCACGTCTGCGATTTACTCCCAGCAGTTCAGACAAAAATGTATGCAGAGACAGAATGGTAAAGCAAGGGTAATAAAATGTTAACATTTGAGGAACCTGCATGAAGGGCATACAGGAAGTCTTTGTACTATTTTTGCAACCTTTCTGCAAGCCTGAAATTGTTTCAAAATAAAAAGTCAAGTAGAGACTTGGCAGAACTAACATTTAGTGGGCATACTTGGTGTCTAGATGCTGTGCTAAGTGCCTGGTACACACGGTCAGATTTCATCCACATAACAGCCCCATGAGAAAGGTGTGACTATTTCCCCTCTGGGCAGATGAGGCACAGAATGAAGCAATTTGTCCAAGGTCGCCCAGCTGGAAGGAGTGATGCAAGGGACTCTTCTTCCACAACATTCTATAGCTCTAGGAACGAAGGGCCTAGGAATCAGAATTCTAGGCTATGAATTGAGGGCTGTGAATTGTTTTCTCAGCACTGAGATTTTGCTGCTATTGGAAAAGTAGCCTGATGTCAATATTCACCCTTCCATCAAGCATTCATTCATTAATTTATCTGTCCAACAACATGTATCAAGCACCTCCTCTCAACCAGCCACTGAAGCTATAAAGGTGAAATAGGATGATCTCTGCCCTTATGGAGTACCCACCACGTGCCAGGCTCTGGGTTCGGCAGGGGGACTAACAGAGATGAGCCAGACCCAGTTTCTGCCCTCCAGAGGCTCATTGGCCATCAGGGGAGACCCGCAGGTAAGCCAACCAAACCAGAAAAGAGAAGTGCAAAGGGCTGTGGGAGCCCAAAGGAGTGGAAGGCAGGAAAAAGTATCACCTAGGAGAAAGCCTTTAGTGGGATTTGATGGATGTGTAGGAGTTCCTGAAATGAAGAAAGAGGGAAAGGGCATCCTTTTTTTTTTTTTTTTTTTTCCTGCTTTGTAGTTCCCTTTTTCTTTTTCATTTAAAAAATTGAGGTGGAACTTCCCTGGTAGTCCAGTGGTTAAGACTCCATGCTCCCAACGCAGGGGGTCCGGGTTCGAACCCTGGTCAGGGAACTAGATCCCGCGTGCCGCAACTAAAAGAAGATCCCACGTACCGCAGTGAAGCCCTGGCACAGCCAAATAAATGAATAAATATATTTTTTAAAAAGGTGATCGATATCACCCTTATTTTTTTTTAATTGAGGTGTATTTGACATATAACTTTATATTAGTTTCAGGTGTACAGCATAATGATTTGATATGTGTATACATTGCAAAATGATCACAGTAAGTCTAGTTAATGTCTGTCACCTTAACATAGTTATAAAATCTTTTTTCTTGTGATGAGAACTTTTAAGGTCTACTCTCTTAGCAACTTTCAAATATGCAATACAGTATTATTAACTATAGTCACCACGCTGTACATTACATCCCCAGGACTTATTTATTTCCTAACTGGAAGTTTGTGCCCTTTGACCTCCTTCACCCATTTCTCCCACACCCATCCCCTTAGCCTCTTGCCTCTGGCAACCACCAATCTGTTCCCTGTGTCTATGAGCTTTTTTAGGTTTTTGTTTTTTTTAGATTACACCTATGAGTGAGATCACATGGTATGTGTCTCTCTCTGTCTGACCTATTTCACTTAGCATAATGCCCTCGAAGTCCATCCATGTTATTGCAAGTGGCAAGATTTCATTCTTTTTTAATGGCTGAATAATATTCCATCATATGTATACCACATTTTCTTTATTTAGTCATCCATCAGTGGACACTTAGGTTGTTTCCACATCTTGGCTACTATAAATAATGCTGCAATGAGGAAAGGGCACTCTTGACTGAGGAATCAGCACAAGCAAAGGCTCAAAGGTAGGGACAAGTGGGTCCTGGGGACAGGGTATGACCTGGGGTGACTGGAACACTGTTGGAAGGGTCAGGAAACAAGACTGAGGAAGCAGCCAAGCCCAGCTGGGAAGGGCCTTAGGTGCCCAGAGTCGTTATGATTATGCCCCAGGAGACCAGCTAAAGACTTTTTCCTGGGGTTGGGGGGGAGGTGCTAAAAATAGGGGTGGGAGAGTGGGAGGTACGAGCTATTGGGCATAAGATAAACAACCAGGATGTATTGTACAACGTGGGCAATATAGCCAATATTTTATAATAACTGTAAATGGAGTGTAACCTTGAAAAATTGTATTAAAATTTTAAAAAGTTTTAATAAAATAAAAAGTAAAATTTTAATTAAACAATAAAAATAAAATAAAATACTTTTCCCTTCTTCTCTATCCTTCTTCCTCTTCCTCCTCTGCCACCACCTCCTCCTCCTCATTCCCCCTTCTTCTCCTTTCTCTCCTTTTTCTTTTCTTTTCCCCTTCTCCTTCTCCTCCTCCCCCTTTCCTTCCCCTCTCCCCCACCGCCTCCTCTTCTCCCTCCCCCACTTCTACTTCTCCTCTCCTTCCTTTTTGTATCGGTGCGGAGAACGGAGTTAATCCCATTTCTCAAATCATAGCTCATTGTCATCACAGGCTTCATTGTATTTTTTTCCCCATTTTTCTCCTCAATCCCCACTCTTCTTCCCCCTACCTGAAACCATGGTGAGCACCCACTTGTATGGGACTGCTACATCGTGGTGCAAGCAGCATGCAGTGGTGGCAAAGCACAAGGACTCTGGACTTTGATTGTTGGATTCAAAGCCTGGGTCCACCTCCTAGCAGCTCTGTGACCTTAGGCAAGTCACTTAACCGCTCTGTACCTCCATTTCTTAATCTCTGTAAGATGGTGGTAATATTACTAGTACCTACCTCACAGGACAGTTATGAAGATTAAATAAGTTATTACTTGAGAAACACTTAGAATTGTGTAAGTACCAATTTACTAACTAAATCTCAATCAAATAAACAGCTGATGTACTTGCATATACTTTCATCCTTGTAGAAAGTGCTTACATTGTAGCCTCTTCTTTTCTATCTACTCCCTCCCTCTAAGTGCTCTCATCCAGTCTTTCGATGCCCAACGTGTATCCCCAGACCAGGTCTCACCCCTGAAGTGCTGCCTCCATGTTTCCCAAGGATGTCTGTCAGCGACTCAGACCAAATCTGTCCCAGACCCGCTGCAGCCAGCCTCCCCCAACCCAG
The DNA here is from genome assembly GCF_951394435.1 of Stenella coeruleoalba. NCBI lineage: Eukaryota > Metazoa > Chordata > Mammalia > Artiodactyla > Delphinidae > Stenella > Stenella coeruleoalba. The sequence goes on along the minus strand of NC_137161.1, from coordinate 27,418,233 downwards.
CCTTCCTTCCCTTCCATCAGACCTAAAAGCTCAAAGTCATTCTGGACCTGTCTCCTGTTCTCACATTTAGCAGTGGATGTCAGCAAATCATGCTGGATCTACCTACAGAATAGATCCAGGGTGCAGCCACTTCCTCCCACCATCACACGCCAAGCCTCCCTCATCTCCCACAGGGACTGCAGCATCGGTTCCGCTGGTCTCTGCCTCTACTCCCTTCTCTCCTCCACTCAGTAGCCAGAAGGATTGTCTCAAAGTCTAAATCCGATTGTGTCTCTGCTCAAAACTCCCAGTATGTAAGTGCCACTGGGGGAAAATGTTAAAATAAATGCCCGCTCCTTTCAGGGACCACCAGGCCCTCAGAGATCTGTTCCTCCACTTCCTTCTCCTTGTTCCCTCCTCCCCTTCCCCTCATTCACTCCACCGCAGCAACACCTGCCTCTTTGCTGTGCCTCCCAGGCACTCTGCCACCTCAGGGCCTTTGCACTGGCCACTCCTTTTGCCTGGATTCCTCTTCCTTCAAGTCTGTTCTCAATTGTCAACTTCTCACCGAGGCTTCTCCTGGCCACCCTACCCAAAGGTTTGTACCTTCTTCTCTTCTTTTCTCCTGACTTACTTACTTTTCTTATTTGTCTGTTACAAAGAGAGGGCACATTTCCTAGGTGTCAGGATATTTGTCACTTTTGCTCATGGCTGTTTCCCCAGTGCCTGAACAGTGCCTGGCACACAGTAGGCCCTCAATAAAGATTTGTTGAATGAATAAAAGGAAGGTTCAGTGCCTGGAACCACGTACAGTTTGGAAATAAATGAAAAAAGGGAGGAAGAGAAGGAAGACAGCTAGGCGGACAGGCTCAGAAGTCATGCAAAAGAACACCAGAATCTCAAGATGCCAGGGACTCTTCAGGGCTCACGTTCAGGAACCTCCCTCCTAGTCCCTGGGGATGCTGTCCTCCAGGGAGCAGGTACCATCCGGATCCAGGGGCCCACCCATTCTGGACCAGAACCCCCTGAGGCTGAGGCAGCTATGAACACATACCCCAGCTCTACAACCCCTCCCAGGGCCCAGGAGTCCAGAGAGACAGACGCCCTTTTGAATTCACCATATTTCCATCCTCTGATGTTCCTGGGAAAGTACAAGGTGCTGGTTTGGAAAGACCCTCCTGTCCCTCGCTGGAGCTGGGCTGTGACTCCAGACCTCAGCTTCCGGGGTTTAGTGTCCAGGCACCTGGAAGGAGATGCAGGGCGAGAGCTGTGAGCTGCTGAAACACAGCAGGACCCCACTGGGGCCTGGAGCTGGGCTAGGGAGCCACATGGGGGGAGGCAGGATGTCTTAAAGCCAACAGGGCTGAGGGACAGGGGGCTGGGGAAGCAACTGAGGACACCAGGATGCTCTCGCTGGCAAGGGCCTTCAGAAGAGTAAAGTGGCTGTCAGTCTTCCCTTTACCTTCCTTTCTCCATGTCCTTCTCCTTCCTCCTCCTCCGCCCCCACCCCATCTCTAAAGCTGGGGTACCACCGAGGCAGCGTGGGTCAGTGGTTAGACAGTCGGGCTCTAGAGCCAGTCTCTTCTGGCTCAAATCTCACTCCCTCATTTGCTAGTCCCACGACAAGTTGCTTACCCTCTCTGTAACAAGAGGAGCATAATAGTGTCTACTTCCGAGGGTTAATGAGTGGCTGAAATGAGAAAATGCACGTGCCAGCTTAGAACACACCTATCACGTAGTAAGGGCTCAGTAAATGGTAGCTATTCCCCTCCAAACAAAATCTCCTGTGGAGACCAAGCTAGGACATAGGGAAAGAACAGGGGCTCTGCTGAAAGCTGAAGATCTCTCCTCTCTACCTTGCTGTGGCCACTGAGGCCCCTCTCAAAAGCTGAATAAAAGTCACCCCAAAATTCATCTAATGTTTTTACCATGCAGATGGGGAAACTCAGGCCCGAAGCGAGGAAGCTATTCTCAGCCATTCCTAATACACCACTTTTTGCGGAGGACCTACTGTGTTTCAGGCCCTATGCTAGGTTTGTTGTGGGGGGGGGGGGGGGTGCGGGTACGGGGAGGAAATCTCATCTCATGGAGCTGCTCTCCAGCTCAGGGAAAGGATCATAGAACTGAACGCTGACCAAGCACACTAGGTACTAGAAGGAAAAATCGAGGGAGCACCAATAGAGACCAGCTTTGGGGAGCTCTGGGGGGACAGAGAGCCCGAGAGCTAGGAGGGGTGACCAGCGAGGTGACATTACAGTTGAGATTTCAAAGAACAAAAAGTTGCCACGTGGGCTTCCCTGGTGGCGCAGTGGTTGAGAGTCCGCCTGCCGATGCAGGGGACACGGGTTCGTGCCCCGCTCCGGGAAGATCCCACATGCCGCGGAGCGGCTGGGCCCGTGAGCCATGGCCGCTGAGCCTGCGCATCCGGAGCCTGTGTTCCTGAATGGGAGAGGCCACAACAGTGAGAGGCCCGCGTACCGCAAAAAAAAAAAAAGTTGCTACGTGAAGAGGAGTAGAGGGTGACTAGATGTTACGAACACTGTTGTTTGTAACAGCAAAACCCAGAAACAACCCAAATGTCTACCGACGTGGAGCTCTGGATAATACACTGTGGTTTATTAATATAATAGAACACCGTACGGCAGCCACAAGGACTTGCAGCCGCCTGCCTCAACACAGATGCATCTCCAAAGCGTGCCGTGGAAGAAAAAAAGGCAAGTGAGATAGGATACATATTATAAATACAAATGTACGTATTATGTCATGGACACTTTCTAGACACTTTTGAGAATGAAATACAGTCGTCCTACACGTTTTATAAGGATTTATACCAATGCAATAGTAAAAGTTAAAACATCCCTGGGAATAATAGATATCAATAGAGGCGTTTCCTTGGAGTGGAGAGGGAGCCTCTTTATTGGGAAGGGATACCAGGGGCCTTCTGTATTAGCTATCTATTCTGCGTAACAAATAACCTCATAACATGGAGTTTTAAAACAGCAGTAGTCATTTATTGTATCTCACAGCTTTCATGGGTCAGGAATTGGGGAGTGATTTAGCTGGTGGTGCTGGTCCTCAGGAGTTTTCCTTCGGATGTCAACTGGGGCTGCAGTCATCTGAAGGCCTGACTGGGGCTGGGGGGTCTGCTGCCAAAGGGGCTCATTTGCATGGCTGGCAAGTTGGTGCTGGTTGTTGGCCAGGGGTGGGAGGGAGAGGAGAAGAGAGGGACTCGGTTCCTCTCTATGTGACCTGGATGCCATCACAGCATGGAGACTGGACTCCAAAAGAGAGCACTGACAGACAGACCTCTGGGCTGAAGCTGTATCCTTTTTAGGACCTAGCCTCAACTTCCACCCCATTCTCTTCATCAGAAGGGAGTCACTAAGCCCCTCCCACACTCAAAGGTATGGGGAATCAGGTGCCCCCTTCTAAAGGAAAGAGTTTCAAAGAATTCGCGGACATATTTTAAAACCACTACTCTCTCTTGGGACTTCCCTGGCAGTCCAGTGGTTAAGACTCCACGCTTCCACTGCTAGGGAAACAGGTTCCACCCCCCGTTGTGGAACTATAGATCCTGCAAGCCACAGGGTGCAGTCGGAAAAAGAAAAACAGTTCTCAATTTTGTTTCACATTTTCTTCCTTAAACTGGGTGATAAGAATGTAGGGTTTTGTTATATTATTCTCTGTAGTTCTTTGAGTGTTTCAAAACACAGCTGGAGGGCTTCCCTGGTGGCGCAGTGGTTAAGAACCCGCCTGCCAATGCAGCGGACACACGTTCGAGCCCTGGTCCGGGAAGATCCCACATGCCACGGAGCAACTAAGCCCGTGCACCACAACTACTGAGCCTGTGCTCTAGAGCCCACAAGCCACAACTACTGAAGTCCGCACATCTAGAGCCATGCTCCTCAATGAGAGAAGCCACTGCAATGAGAAGCCCGTGCACCGCGACAAAGAGTAACCCCCGCTCGCCGCAACTAGAGAAAGCCCGCACACAGCAACGAAGACCCAACACAGCCAAATATAAATAAATTTTAAAAAATAATAATGAAAAAATAAATAAATAAAAACAGAGCTGGAGATGGTGAGTGGAGAAGGGGAGCAGTGACGGGTGAGTGGTGGAGAAGGCGAGGGAGGCAGCCAGTGAGGGCACAGAGGTGGGCAGTGCCCAACCACACAGGGTCTTGTTGGCCAAGGTCCTGTCATGGGTGGGGCAGAGTCAGAGCCCTGAGCAGGTCAGGGTGGGCTCTGCTTTCCCTCCAAGCCCCCACACCTGCCACAGGCCTGCCTGGAGAAGATGGTTCCAGTGTGGGTGGTGACTCTTTCTCTGAATACACCTCCTGGGTGCCGGCTCTTCTGAAGTCTCTCATCCACTCCTGTCCCCTGATACCTGGCCCTTTTCCCCAGAAGCATCCACTTGTATTAGTTTCTGCAATATACTTCCATGGAGATACCATTCGTTTATAAACATATATGAAAATACATACACTTTTACTTCTCCCCACAAATGGAGGCATATTATACACACGCTTCTATATCACTTTTTCCACTATTCAATACACTTTGGCGATTCTTTTTTTTTAAATTTTTTATTTATTTAATTTTTTAAAAAAATTTATTTATTTATGTATTTTGGCTGCATTGGGTCTTTGTTGCTGCGCATGGGCTTTCTCTGGTTGTGGCGAGCGGGCGCTACTCTTTGTTGCAGTGTGCCGGCTTCTCACCGTGGTGGCTTCTCTTGTTGCGGAGCACAGGCTCTAGGCACATGGGCTTCAGTAGTTGCAGCACGTGGGCTCAGTAGTTGTGGCTCGTGGGCTCTAGAGCGCAGGCTCAATAGTTGTGGCGCACGGGCTTAGCTGCTCCACAGCATGTGGGATCTTCCTGGACCAGGGCTTGAACCCGTGTCCCCTGCGTTGGCAGGCGGATTCTTAACCACTGCGCCACCAGGGAAGCCCTATTTATTTTATTTATTTATTTTTGGCTGCATTGGGTCTTCGTTGCCGCGTGCGGGTTTTCTCTAGTTGCGGCGAACGGAGGCTATTCTTCGTGGCGGTGCACGGGCTTCTCATTGCGGTGGCTTCTCTTGTTGTGGAGCAAGGGCTCTAGGTGCGTGGGTTCAGCAGTTGTGACTCACAGGCTCTAGAGTGCAGGCTCAGAAGTTGTGGCGCACGGGCTTAGTTGCTCCGTGGCATGCGGGATCTTCCTGGACCAGGGATCGAACCCGTGTCCGCTGTATTAGGCAGGCGGATTCTTAACCACTGCGCCACCAGGGAAGTCCCACTTTGGTGATTTTTAAATATTAGTACATAGCAAGCTTCTCCAACTTTTCCGTGGCTTCGTCATCCTGTGAATGTGCTGCAATTTATTCAACCAATCCCTATTTATAGACATTTATTTTGTTTATTTTTATTACTATATTTTAAGCTTCAAATGTAGAGTTGAGTTAAACAAAAAAACACTCCTCAAGTCATGGCCGATTGTCAATCTTGACCCCACGTGCCCCTCCTTTGTTTTATTTCTCTCCCTCTATTCCCTTTTATCTCATTTCCCCTTCCCATTTTCTGCACCTCTGTAGACCCATTCTGATGGGTTCCATGTGTGTTCTTTGGGGTGTAAGTCTTCTCGTAGAACATAACGAACACAGTGTGCCTGCATGTGTACTGTTGCTTTCTGTGTATGCATTTTTAATTTATTTGTGCTCTAGTGTTCATTCTCTGTTTAGTATCGATCCAGCTTGTGGCTTGACCTGTGACTTCTAATTGCTGACTAAGACTCCTTGGTTTGCATCCACATTTTCCTCTCTACTTTTCCAGTGATGAGCACCTGGGTGGTTTCTAACTCTCTACCACCGCAACAGCACTGCCATGTCCTTGGATGGGCTGGTATGAGAATTTTGTCTGGACAAATAGGAGTCGTTCATAGGGTGTATGTATTCTGGTTATCTTTTGTACCACAAAAAAAATTACCCTCAACTTAGAGGCTTAAAACAACACTTTGTCTTGTTTGTGATTTTGTGGGTCAGGAATTCACAAAGGGCTTGGCTAGGCAGCTCATCTCTGAACCATATGGTGTCGGCTGAGACAGCTGGGGCTGGAGGTTCCCTTCCAAGATGGCATCTTGTCTCATGTCTGCAGCCTTCATATGCCTGGCTGCTCTCTCTCTCTTTCCCTCTCTCTCAATCTCTCTCTCTTTCTCTGCTTCCCCACCCTTGGCATCTCACACTAAAGGACACCTCTCCAGAGCTACCTGGACTTCCTCGCAGCATGGCAGTCTCACAGTGGTTGGACTTCTTTCACAGCAGCTGGCTTCTCCCCAAGTAATCATTCCAAGAAAGAGGAAATGGAAGCCGCTAGTCTTTTAAGATCTGGTCCTAAAAACTGACACAACATCTCTTCTGGTGAAGACAGTCATGGGCCAGCACAGATTCAGAGAGCAGGTGCATAGACATCACCTCTCAATGGGAGCAATGTCAAAGAATTGGTGGCCATCTTTTACACACTCTGATATATATATATCAGATATATATTTACCATGACAGATTGCTCTCCAGATGGCAGCTCCAGGACCCACTCCCCCAGCACTATCTCCACATCCCCACCCACACTTGGCTGAATCCAGCCTGGTCGGTTCTCCTGTTACACACAGCTAACGTTCACTTCCCCCATATGCAAGTGTGAATGTAGGAAAAAGTCCCAGAAGAAGACACGCTAGTCAAAGGATATGTGCACTTGCAATTTTGACAGATATTGCCAACCCTTCAATCAACCCTGAGCTCCATCTCTTCATAACAGACCCAGAATCTTAGCACGTCTCACCACCTCTACCATCACCATTCTGGTACCAGTCACCCTCCTCCCTGGGCTCCCAGCTTCTGCCCCGGCCCCCACAGTCCATTCTCCACATGCAGTCAGAAGCATCCCCTTAAAACCTGAGTGAGATCCTGTTCCTCGTTTGCTCAGAAGCCTCTGACGGTTTCCCACATTACTCAGAGTAAAACATTCTTGCAATGACTCTGAAGCCCTATGTGTCTGATCCCATGACCTCTCTCACCTGGTTCCTTCTCCCCTCTCCTTCTCTGTCCCACAGAGTTTTGAAAACACTAGGCATGTTCCCATCCGGACTTCTGGCAGGAATTTGAACCACCCAAGCACGCTCCCATCCCAGGGCCTTTGCACTTAACTTTTCCTCTACCCGAAATGCTCTCTCCCTGCACGTCTCCATGTCTCCTCCTTACTCCATCTGTGCCTCAAATCAAACACCACCCCTCCCACTCAGGCTCTTCTCTTTATCCTGCTTTGGTTTCTTCATAACATTTCTTCCTCCACAACGTGCGGTATATCAAGTTGTGTGTTCGTTTATTGTCTGTCTCCTCTCCAGATCACGTGTGGGGCAGAGGCAAGTCATCAGCCCTGCTCAGCACCTGTCGTTGAGGAAGAGCTCTACAAATATATCTGGGATATTTGTGGAATCCAACCACGCTCCATAGATATTTGTGCCAGTTTGCACCCCACCAGCAATGTACGGACCTCAGTAACTTAAATTAATCCAAATGCACTCCCAGATACATATCCTTTAAGTTCATTCTTCCCATGCTCAAGAATCTTCAAGGACTCCCTATTACCTTGCTTAGTACATCTCAAACTGGAGCCCAAGACCTTTTTAATACCAGGACTAAGTGTTTTCCCAGCTCTCTAGAAAGAAGTTCATGGATGAGATTTTCTCAGTGTTGAGTTTTTCCTTTATCTATTTTTCTAATGTTATTGGCATGGACTCCCATTTAACTGAAAAAATCCCTAAGAGATTAAAGGGGATAGCTCACAAACAGTGAGTTCACTGGTTTGGGCTTCTAATGCTGTCATGAAGCGAATCCCAATTCAGTCCCAATAAACATCACAACTGATAACTTGGACCAAGTGCGCTCTCCTGGCTGAGCCTCAGTTTACCCGTTGGTGGAATGAACAGAATAACACTGTCCCATACGGTCCTCTTGCTGCTTGCTAAGTGCCGGCACAGGGCCAGGTACTGGGCACATTTTAACTCACTCAATCCTTGTGGCAATTGTAAGAGGCACGTACAATTATTCTCCATTCTCAGATGGGAAACTGAGGCCTAGAACAATTAAATAATATGTCTACATGTCCATAGCTGGGGAGTGGTGAGGCTTGGATTTGAACTCCCCACACCCCACTCCTAGGCTAGACAAAGTCACGTGGCTGAAGTTGTGCTGTGTCCTCTCTGGGGTGTGAATCAAGGTTTCTGGGCTCTCAAATGGCTTTTCAATAACATTCTAATCTCTATCATTATTGGAATAATTACCATTAATAACAGCTAACAACTATTGTATGTCTACTGAACACTTAGAATTTCCTCCACATTTTGAATCTCTCAAAAACCCTACAAGTTAATGACTCACTTAACCCTGTTTCACAGGTGAAGAGACAGAGCTCAGTGGTGGAGCTGGGATTTGGTCCCTGTGCCTCTTACACACCATGGGTCCATGCAGCACCTCTGTTTACCAGGGACTTTTTTTTTTTTGTTTGTTTTTTGGCCACACCTCACAGCTTGTGGGATCTTAGTTCCCTGATCAGGGATTGAACCCGGGCCCTCAGCAGTAAAAGCGAGGAGTCCTAACCACTGGACCGCCAGGAATTCCCTACCAGGGCCTTTCATGCCGTCATCTCATTGGACTTCACGGTCACTCCCTGAAGTCCATACTCCTATCATTTCCATTTTGCTGACAAGAAAATTGAGGTGCAGTGCCCTGCTCGAGGCCACGCACAGCTCTTTGCAGCCAATCTATCCTGCCTCACTTCCCCAGCAGCATCCAGGATGTCACAGCTGGAAGGCACCCGATTTATAGCACAGGAAGGAGCAAATCAAGGCCTCTGGGGCGCTGGGCAGTGTTCTCAGGCAGTTGCCCAGAGATCCTGTTTACTGGCAGGGCCGGAGGCACACCAGACCAGGAAGGAGGGAGGCCCGGGAGACGCCCCATATTTGCATCTTCAAAGCCTTGTCCTGCACTCTCCCATCCTCAGGACTCCCCAGAGGGGCAGCAAGCTGTCACTTCCATGGAATGGCCTCCTGCCTGACCACACTGACTCAACCTGGCCTCTCCACTACTGCTCCTTCCTGAGCCCCATCTGCTTCCCCACCTGGACAACCCCATATCTGGCCTCCTGCAGCTCATTCATTCACTCAGCAAAGCACTCTTGAGTGGTAGCTACTATTTTAGGCACTGGGGATACATTCACAAGTAAACAGTAATCCCTGCTCTAGAGTGTTGATATTCTGGGGTGGAGAAAAGACAATAAATAAAAAACACACTAAGTAAAATGTATAGTATGTTTGGCAGTTATAAGGACCATGACAAAATAAAAAAGGAGAGCAAGGCTAGTGGTTTGGGAGCGGGGATGGAAGGTCATGGTGTTAAACAGGGCAGGCCTCACTGAGAAGGTGACATCTGTGCAGAGACCTGAACCAGGCAGCACCTGGAGGAAGTGTTCCAGGCAGTGGAGCACTGTCCACAGCATGTGGACACACTGAGGTGGAGGGTCTTGTGTATGAGAAGCAGCAAGAGGCCAGTGTGGCTGGAGAGAAGTCAGTGAGGGGAGAGCGTAGGAGTTAGGACACAGTGGTAAGAGAGAGGGTAGGAGAGGGGACAGATCACATGGGGCCTCTGGGTCATTGTACAGATTCAGCTTTTGCTCCTAGTGAGCTGGGAGCCAAGGGAAGGTTTTGAGGAGAGGAGGGACACGATCTGACTTGTGCATTATAGGACTTCCCTGGCTGCTGTGTCAAGAGCACATGGCAGAGGGGAAAGGGAGGAACCCGGCAGCTCTTGAGGGGACCATTGCAATAATCCTGGCAAGAAATGAAGATGACTTGCCCAGCACGGTAGCACTATTCCAGTTACCACTGCTGCAGAACAAACCGCCCCAAAAGTCGGTGGCTTAAAGCAACTACTATTTTGTGATGCTCATGAATTCAGAGCAGGTATGGTGAGGATAGCTTGTCTCTGCTGTGTGGTACCTTGAGCGTCAGCTGGGAAGACTCAGAGATCGATATGAATTAACAATTGAGGGCTGGAATCATCTGGAGGTCACCGGACTGGGACGACTTGAAGACTAAGACTGCCTGCAGGAGCACCTGCACGTGACCTCCTCACGCGGGCTGGGCTTCCTCATCGTATGGCGGTCTCAGAGCATTCAGACTTCTTACTCAACAGCTCAGGGCTCCAAGAATGGGTGTTCCAGTAAACAAGCTGAAGCTGCAGAGCCTTTCATGACCCAGCCTCGGAAGTCACATAGAGCCACTTCTGCCATGCTCTATTGGTTAAAGCAGTCACAAGCCCACCCAGACTCAAGTAGAAAGGACATGGACCCGACCTCTCAATGGGGCCATATTCTAAAACCACCACAATCACTTAGCATCTTCATGGCAGATTGAAAGTTTCTTGTGCTGGCTGATGCAGGAAGCACAGGGAAGAGCCACATCAAAAGTGATTTTGTGGGCTTCCCTGGTGGCGCAGTGGTTAAGAACCCGCCTGCCAAGGCAGGGGACACGGGTTCGAGCCCTGGTCCGGGAAGACCACGTGCCGCGGAGCAACAAAGCCCGTGCGCCACAACTACTGAGCCTGTGCTCTAGAGCCCACGAGCCATAACTACTGAAGCCCGCGCGCCTAGAGCCCGTGCTCCCCAACAAGAGAAGCCACCGCAATAAGAAGCCCACGCACTGCAACAAAGAGTAGCCCCCGCTTGCTGCAACTAGAGAAAAGTCGCGCGCAGCAACGAAGACCCAACACAGTCAAAAATAAAAACAAATAAATAAGTTTATACAAAAGTGATTTTGCTCACCTAGGGCTCACAGCCCAATGACCAAAACAGGTACCTCTCAGGGGTGTAGGCAGCCAGAGAGGAGGCCCAACCCAGCTTGGCAAATCATGGCAGGCTTCCTAGAGGAGGCAATGCATAAGCTGAGTCTTAAAGAGTGAGGGGGTCAACCAAGAGAAATAGGAGAGGGCAACCCAGGACAGGGAGAATTAGGGATGCTCACATTGAGAGGCAGGAGAGTGAATGCTTGAGCGACGGGATCTGGGTTTGTGTCTTGCACTGCCACTCCTAGTGGGTGACACTGGGCAGGCCACCTTGCCTCTCTGAGCCTCCGTTTATTATAAAATAGGAGTGATAATAATTGCACTGCCTTCAAGGGAGAAAATGCTTGCAAGGCGCCTGCTAGATAGAAAGAACCTCAAACTGTCAGCTCTGACTGGGAAGCCACAGGTGGAGGTCAACTGCTCAGGCTCCCTGGGTGCTCAGAAGAGGAAACAGGCAGAGACTAGCCCAGTGCCACCCAGCATCGAAGGGGAGGATCTGGATCACACCCCGTTGACCTTCCACAGCCTGATCCCTCCCTGTCTGCTGTTACTCCTCAGCCCCCAAGTTCACTTGGGGGAGGAGGTGTCACTTCTTCCTTGTATGTGCCCTCATCCAAGGAATCCCGCGAGGCCTCCAGAGGAGATCACCTGATCCAGAGGTGGAGCCTTGAAGATGGGGGTGATCACTGCCCTGATAAGGGCTCCCCGCTGCCTGCATTCTCCATGTCCCTGTTCAGCAGGAATTCCTCCGTCCAGCATGGAGTTCCGGTGGATTTTATGGGCCAGCCACAGCGGACAAATGGAGAAGAAAAACATCCCTCTGGAGCCCTACTCAGCTCTCAAAATCTGATTTCCGCTCCGCCGGAAGGCGGCTGGGCTGCTTTAACCCTCTGTGGGAGGGGACCGCGGGGTCTGATTCAAGATCCTCCTAGCTGCCTGCCCTGCCTGCCTACCACACTGGCTCCCTTCCTCCTTCAACAGCTCCTACTCTGGCCCCCACCCTGCCCCAGGGCTCAGCTTTCCCCCTCCCTTTGCAAAACTGCCTCAAAGGCCCCAGACCCCAGTTTAGGCTCATCAGCAAAGCATCGGCTACATGCCAGGCGTCTTGTAAACACCGGCTCTTGAGAACTCTGGAGCAAGGTGGGAGAGAACATGGGCTTGGGACGCAGACAGAAATGGGTTTGAGATCCAGATTGGCCTGTTCTAGTTTGCAAGATCTTGGGCAAAGTCCCTTCACTTTGCTGGGTCTGGGTTTCCTCATCTGTAAAATGGGCCCTCAGTAAATAATGGTTGTTATTATTACTACCCCTTACCTCCACAAACCCGACAGGTTAGGCATCATCACCCACATTTGACCAATGAGAAAAGCAAGGCTCTTGGGACTTGCCTCGACCTGCTCACTGCCTCACTTTCTACAATTATTAATCAGGACTGCAAGCCCCAAACTTGTTAAATAATACAGTCAATCCTTATTATTTGGAGATTCCGTATTTGTGAATTTGCCTGCTCCCTAAAATTTATTTAGGGAGCAAAATGAATACTCTTCAGTGGTTTCATGGTCATTCACGGACATGTGCAGAGCGAAGAAAAATTCGAGTCACCGACACCCACATTCCCAGCTGAAGTGGATCCCTGACAATGCCTTCTTGTTTCCACTCCCATGCTGTAAACAAGTGTCCTGTTTGTGATCTATTTAGCGCCACGCTTTGCACATTTTTGTGCTTTTCGTTGGTGATTTCTCTGTTTAAAATGGTCTCAAGCATGCTGCTGAAGGGCTGTCTGGTGTTACTAAGCTCAAGAAAGCTATGAGGTGTCTTACAGAGAAAACATGCGTGTTAGATGAGCTTTGTTCAGGTGTGAGTTATAATGCTGTGGTCCATAATTTTAACGTGAAAGAATCAACAGTATGTATTAAATAAGGTGTCCTTAAACAGAAACACACATAAAAACAAGGTTATGTATTGATCAGTTGATGGAAATGGGACTAGACTCTTGCAGGAAACTAACCCTCTATTTTTCCCCACGAGTGTTGTGCTCCGTATTCACTAATTCAGTGTTGGTGGTAACTTTACAGAATATAATTACAGCAAATAATAAAAAATCAATTAAATTTTCAGGATTTTGGTACTTTCAGGTGTGAAGATAATATTTAAGAGGCATTGCAGTGAGCTGCAGTGACAATTAGCATTGCTATGGGACAAATTACCCTCCAAGTTAGTCTTAAAACACCCATTTTCTTACGCTCACAGATTCTATAGTTCAGGATTCATAATAATGGGCACAGCAGGGAATGCGTCGCTGCTCTGTGATGTCTGAGGCTTCAACTGGGAAGACTCAAAGGTGGGGGTGATTCAACAGCCGGGGATGGAATCATACGAAGGCATTTTCACTCACACATCTGTCCCCTGGGCTGGGAGGATGGGAAGAATAATGCAGCCGATCAGAAGCACCTTCATGTGGCCTGGGCTTCCTCACAGCATGGCAGTCTCAGGGCATTCGAACTTGTTACATGGTAACTCTGAGTAAAGAGGGCTCCAGTGAACAAGGCAGAAGAATGCGTCACCTTTAAGATCCTACTTCAGAAGTCACAGAGGGTCACTTCCGTCAAATTCAACTGGTCAAAGGAGACTCCAGCCTGTCTAGACTCAAGGGGAGTGGACATAGACACTAGCTCTTGATGGGAAGAGTTGGGGTGGGGGGTATGTTTTCAAACCGCCACAGCTATTAACAGAGATTTATGAAAATTAGAGACCCAGGTCCAAATCTTGACTCTCCCCCTCTCCTAGCTGGGCAATCGTGGGCAAGTTTCTTAACTCCTCAGAGCCCACATTTCCCTTTCTGTAACATGATAGTAATTATAGGCCCCCACTTCTAGGATGGTGAGGATGAAATGAGACAATGGATGAGAAGCTGTTATTCAGTGCCTGGCACTCAGTGCAGCATAGATGGTAATGGTATGAACATTATTCGTTATGAGACCTGGATGTATTTTTAACAGCTTGCATTTAGCTGCATGTAACAGAAACCCAATATAGTGGCTTCACCAAATAGGAGTTTGTTTTTGTTTTTTTTTCCCCAAGAGATTAGGGACTAGTGCGGCTGGCTGCTCAAGGAAATTATCAATGACCCAGCTACTCTGGCTTTCCACTCTGCCATCCTTAGCATGTGACCTTTGTCCTCATGGTACCAAGTTGGCTGCTATACCTCCAGGAATTGCATCTCTGTTCCAGGCAGGAAGAAGGTGAAGGGTAGAGGACAAAACCTTCTCAGAAGACTCTGTCATTTCATTTGAGGAAGTAGGCCTTCCCTAGGAACTTCTCTCTTCATCTCATTGGCCAGAATGAGCCACATGGCCACCCCTAGCTGCAGTGAAGCCTGAGAAGAAGACTATAAGTAGGGAGGCCCATTGCTGTCCCAGACAAACCGAGGTTCTATTGATAGGGAGTGGGGTAGATATTGTGTAAGCAGTTAGGAGTCTGCATGCCAGTCCAGGAGGACAACCCACAAATGCACCTGTTGTGCCAGCATCGCTATTGACAACTGAGGTTAGACTGAAACACAACTTCATCACGGGGCTCCCTTATTTAAGGTAGCTGTGGTGCCCTAAACTTGATCCAGGCCACCACCCTCAGGAAGCCTCTCTGGACAGCACTGGGTCTCTGATTTCATTCTCTGAAATCCTAATGGCTGGGCTGAGCTGGGGTTAGCATGATCTGTCTACATCAGAGTTCTCAGGGGCCCACACCCCAACTTGCACCCCCTGGACCATGTAGCCTGCAGAGGGGAGGAGAAGTGCCCACAGGCACAGTCAGCAGCTGAGTTGAGAATAGGGTCCCTGCCCCTGACACTCAGCCTTGAGGATTTTTAATAGGACTCTTTGAATTTTCAAAGGATTCACTAAACAGAGGCTTCATTCAGCAAGTCTTGAATTTCTCCATCATCTTGTTGACTCTGTGTCACCTGGCACTGATATTAGGGCCAACTTGAACCAGGTGGGTACCTGGGCAGGCTAAATTATTTAGTACTTTCTTCAACTTGATGGTCTCTAAACATCAGACTGATATTCCTTTAGAGGGATGGAGCTGAAGGAGAACACCCATGGCCGCAGCCGCCTCTTCTCTGTTACTGAGCAATTCCACCTTGGCCCCAAATTTGTATCCCCTACTCCACAAAATCAGAACACTGCCGTTAACAGGCTGATTCCCCCCGGGGTGGAGTTTTGTGAGCATCTGAGTTTAAACTACCCTAGAGTGCAGCTCTTCCCTCCTCATCCCCATCATAAGCCATTTATCAAAGAATTCCTGTCACTCCCTAGCTGTGTGACCTTAGGCAAGTTACTTAATCTCTCTGTTCCTGACTCTACTCATCTGTTAAATGGGAATATTAATAGTACTTAGTTCATGGGGCTGCTCTGAGGATTAGATGAGAAAATGCCTACAAGTGTTTAGAAGAGCGCCTGGCATATAGTAATCCCTCAATATTATTCTTTCCATTTTCATTGCTCTTTCCCTGATAGAAGTGCCAAGAAACACATTTTCCCCACAACATGTTACATTTCTAATGATGTTTTGGTGTCCTCTAGAGAGCGGGGCTCCGGGAAAATGCCTGGACTCCCTCTCTTAACGCGGCTCTGCCTGATACAGCACCCACCTGCTCACTCCCCTGTCACCCCCATCCAATGAGCTCTCAGGAAAGAATGGGATACCCCCTCACACCGAGGTGGTTGTCACTGACAACAGTTGGAGAAATGTCCACTAAACTGTGTTCTCTACTGGGTGTCTGTGCAGGGCAAGGTGGGGGTTGTGGGGGAGAGTCTGTGGTCAAATAAGTCTAGAAAATGAACACTGAAATGAGACCTAAGGAGGTTACTTGTGCAGGGTTTCTCATTTAATATGCTAATGTCTGAACCTCTCTAGACGGCAGATGCAAAATGCAGTTTCCCAGACTTTTTCTTATCATGGAACTCTGGGCATCTTCCAGAACAAGAGTTCCCAAGAATTCACTCCTAAAAATAATGGCCTGGGGACTTCACTGGCAGTCCAGTGGTTAAGATTCCGTGCTCCCAGTTCAGGGGGCCCAGGTTCAATCCCTGATCAGGGAACTAGATCCCACATGCATGCCACAACTGAGAGTTCGCATGCCACAACTAAGGAGCCCGCTGCCGCAACTAAGACCTGGCACAACCAAATAAATAAATAAATACATCCCTGGTCGGGGAACTAAGATCCCGCGCATGCTGCTCAACGAGGCAAAAAAAAGAAAAAGAAAAAAAGAGGCCTGGAGGGACCTTAGATAGACTGAGCTCTTTTGACAGAATCAAAGACACCAGCTCCACACCAGAGGAACCACATGGATGGGGTCAATAGCACGTTTTATTAACCTGAACAGAACAACAGAACAAAACAAAACCTGGCATCTCTATGGAAGGACAGTTTAAATGTTTATTCAACAGATATTTCTGGATGCATATAAGGTGCCGGGTACTGCCCTGGGTATCTTTCTCTCTAAGAATTTCAATGGGATGATGAAAGTGGGAAAAATTGCTATCAGGCCAAATTGAGAAAACCTCTTATAAGGATTAAATGATGATAACAGTTAACACTTACACAGCACATGCCAAGTGCCAGGACTGGTACAAACGCTACGTATTTTGAGTCATTTAATCTTCACAATAACCCTCTAAAGGCAGGCTCTCTTATAACCCATGTTTCACAGACGAGGAAGCTGAGGCACAGAGAAATTCAGTACATTTTTCAAGATCACAGGGATGGTAAGTGGCAGAGCTGAACACAGACAGGCTCCTGAATCTGCAAATTTAACCATGTGACACTGTATTACATCCAGAGATAACACCTCTGGCAGGCATCACTAGCTGCCTCTGGTATCTATTCTTCTACTCTTCTATACTAAAAGAAACCCAGCAATGAGGACTACATTTCTTAGCCTCCTTTTCAGTAAAGTATGGTCAAATGACAAGGTCTGGCCAATGGGATGTGAGCAGAAGTGAGGCTATAACTCCCAGACAAGTGTCCTCAACTGATGAAGTGTGCCCTTCCTTCCTCTGCCTTTTTCTCCTTTTTCGCCAGTTGGAATGCAGACAGAGTGACTCCAGCAGCCATACTGGTCCATGAGACAACCTAGGGAGTAGAAGTCACATATGAGAGAGCAAAAAGATAGGCAGAGCCTGGGTCCCTGACACCATCTGCTTTAGTGAGTTAATGTTACACAACAAAATACCCTAAACTTAGGGGCTTACAACATCAATGATTATTTATTATCTTTATATTTCTTTCTTTGTTATTTTTCACAGTTCTTGCAGGTCAGGAATCCAGAATCCACATCAAAGGAAGCTCACTCAGAAGGTCCCAAGTTGATGCTGGCTGTAGGCTGGGGGCCTCAGTTCCTCTCTACATGGGTCTCTCCACAGGACAACTTGAATGTCTCATAGCATGGTGGCGGCCATCTCCGTGATTCAAGGGAACAAGGCAGAAACTAAATACAGGCAGACCTTGTTTTATTGTACTTCCCTTTATTGCACTTCACAGATAATGCATTTTTTACAAATTGAAGATTTATGGCAACCCTTCGTCAAGCAAGTCTATTGGTGCCATTTTTCTAAAAGCATTATTTTTAAACTAAGGTATGTTCTAGACCTAATGCCATTCCACACTTAATAGACTACAATATAGTGTAAACATGACTTTTATATGCACTGGGAAACAAAAAAATTTGTGTGGTTCAATTTTTTGCAGTATTGATTTTATTACTGTGGTCTGGAATGGAACCCGCAGTATCTCTGAGGCCTGCCTATACCTTTATCACCTAGATTCAGAGGTCACATGCTGTCATTTCTGCCATACAAGCCAGATCTGATTCAATGGGGGGAGGTATCTACACAAGGGAGTAACACCAGGGAACAAGGATCATCGGAGGCTATATATACTATAGAATGCCAGATCAGCCCTACCTGCAAATGCCTTGAATGTGAAAGAGAAATACACTTTTATTTTGCCCAACTGAACTTAAGATTGTGATTAATATATCTATGAACTCTTGGCACAAAGTAGGCCTGCATTAAATGCTAACTATCATTAGTCTTTTTTTCCAAGTAGATTGAGGTGTAGGACTTTTTGCCCTCTTTTGTGTGTCCCCTTGTTTACACACTAACACTTGTACCACTACCATCTAGGTCAAGGTTTGGTACAAAATAGGTTTAGGAGGCTGTGTATCAGCCTTTTAACTCATCCATTCATACAATAAGCATTCACTATTGTCCACAATATCCAGGATCTGGCCTAAGATTCTGGGATAACTTCCCTGCCCTGGAGAATTCATAGTCTAGTTGGGAACGCAAGCACAGTGAGATGGAAAACAAGCCACTTCTCTGTCTTCAGAGAAATTCAGATTAAAACAGAAAGTCAGATAATTCCAAGTGCCAGGGATGATGTGGGGGAAAGTGGTCCCACATGCCCTGCTGGATGTGAGGACTGCAGCAGCCATCTTAAAATGTAGTCAGACAGCACTTAGGCTATGTGTATTCTCTCCACTTCCAGAATCCTCCTTCTGGGTGTATATGCCAGAGAAACACACACAGGAGCCAGGCACCGCAGGTTATCATAGCTTTGGGGAGGTGGGAGCTGGAGGAAACTACAGTGTCCATTGTTCAGGGAGTAAACAAAGGAGGCATGGTGGAGACATGTACACCCTGCATACTAAGCAGCAGGTAGAAGCAACGAACTCCAGTTAGACTCAGCACACAGAGCACAGTGACAAGTAACAAACAACCCAGAAACAAATCTATGGAAGCTACCATTTGTGTAAGTTAATAACCCACTCACACAAATCAGCACCATTATATTTTATAAGGACACCCACGTATTCAAAGACATACATCAAAAATATTAGAGTAAATCCAGAATATCCAATGCAATACTTAAAGGAGAACGTCAGAGGACTGACACTACCTGACTTCAAGACTTACAATAAAGCTACAGTAGTCAAGACAGTGTGGGAGGGACTTCCCTGGTGGTCCAGTGGGTAAGACTCCATGCTCCCAATGCAGTGGGCCCAGGTTTGATCCCTGGTTGGGGAACTAGATCCCACATGCATGATGCAACTAAGAGTCTGCATACCACAACTAAGAGTCCATATGCCGCAACTAAGAGTCCTCATGCCACAACTGAGTCTGCATCTAAGAAGTCCGCATGCCACACTTGAAGAGTCCTCATGCCACAACTAAGAGTCTGCATGCCGCAACTGAGTCCGCATGCCGCAACTAAAGAGTCCAAGGCTGCAAATAAGAGTCCACATGCTGCAACTAAGAAGTCCTCATGCCACAAATAGTCTGCATGCCACAACTAAGAGTCCACATGCCGCAACTAAAGCGTCTGCATGCCGCAGCTAAGAGTCCACGTGCCACAACCAAGAGTCCACATGCTGCAACTAAGAGTCCGCATGCCGCAACTAAGAAGTCCACTGCCACAACTAGAGTCCACGTGCCACAACTAAGAGTCCACGTGTCATAACTATAGAGTCTGTGTGATGCAACTAAGAGTCTGCATACTGCAACTAAAGAGTCTGTGTGCCACAACTAAGAGTCCACGTGCTGCAACTAGGAATCCACATGCCACAAGAAGTCCACATGCCACAACTAAGAGTCCACATGCCGCAACTAAAGAGTCTGCATTGCCATAACTGAATCCGCATGCCGCAACTAAGAAGTCCACATGCCACAACTAAAGATCCTGCATGCAGCAACTAAGACCTGGAGCAGCCTAAATAAATAAATATATATATATTTTAAAAGTGTGGTATTGGTGAAAGAATAGACAAATAGATCAATGGAAGAGAATAGACAGCCCAGAAATAGACCCACATAAATACAGTCAACTGATCTTTGACAAAGGAGCAAAAGCAATACAATGGAGTGAATACCATCAGCCAGTGGTGCTGGAACAACTGGACATCTACATGCAGGAAGATGAATCTAGACAGAGACCTTACACCCTTCACAAAAAATAAGTCAGAATAGATCCTAGGCCTAAATGTAAAACACAGAACTATAAAACTCTTGGAATATAACATAGGAGAAAACATAGATGACATTGGGTATGGTAATGACTTTTTAGATATGATACCAAAGACACGACCCATGAAAGAAATAATTGAGAAGCTAGACTTCATTAAGATTATAAACTTCTGCTCTGCAGAAGACAATGTCAAGAGAATGACAAGACAAACCATAGACTGGGAGAAAATATTTGCAAAAAACCCATCTTATAAAGGACTAGTTATCCAAAATATACAAAGAACTCTTAAAATTCAACCATAAGAAAATAACCCTATTAAAAATTGGGCCAAAGACCTTAGCAGACACCTCACTAAAGAAGGTATACAGATGGCAAATAAGCATATGAAAAGATGCTCCACGTCATACGTCATCAGGGAAATGCAAATTAAAACAACAATGACATATCACTACACACCTATGAGAACGGCCACAACCTGGAACACTGACTATACCAAACGCTGACGAGAATATGGAGAAACAGGAACTCTTATCTATTGCTGGTGGGAACGCAAAATGGTACAACCACTTTGGAAGACAGTTTGGTGGTTCCTCATAAAATTAAACATACTCTTGTCATATGATCGAGCAATTGCACTCCTTGGTATTTACCCAAAGGAACTGAAAATTTATATCCATCCAAAACCTGCACACAGATGTTTATAGCAGCCTGATTCTTAATTGCAAAAACCTGGAGGCAGCCAAGATGTCCCTCAGTAGGTAAATGGATAAATTGTGGTACCTCTAGACAAGGTAATATTATTCAGCGCTGAAAAAAAAATAAAAGGTTTCAAGCCATGAAAAGATATAGAGGAACACTAAATACATATTGCTAAGTGAAAGAAGTCAATCCGAAAAGGCTACATACTGTATGATTCTAACTCTATGACATTCTGGAAAAGGCAAAACTATGGAGACAATAAAAAGATCAGTGGTTGCAGGGATTGGGGTGTAGATGAACAGGCAGAACACAGAATCCTAGGGCAGTGAAAATATTCTGTATGCTACTATAATCATGGATATATGTCAGCATACATTTGTCCAGACCCATAGAATGTACAACACCAAGAGTGAATCTCTGCGTGATAATGATGTGTCAATGTACAACAGAGTCATCAATTGTAGCAAATGTACCACTCTGCTGGGAGGTGTCGGTAACAGCGAGGCTATTCATTTGTGGGGACAAGGGGTCTATGAGACATTTCTGTACTTCTCAATTTTGTTTAAACCTAAAATTGCTCTTAAAAAATTGTTTTTAAAAAAATAGAGTGGGTGCACTTGTGGGGGGAGGGAAATGGAGTGGGGAATCAGGGAGAGAAGTCAAAACACAGTGTGTCGGGCTTCCCTGGTGGCGCAGTGGTTGAGAGTCTGCCTGCCAATGCAGGGGACACGCGTTCGTGCCCTGGTCCGGGAAGATCCCACATGCCACGGAGCAGCTAGGCCCGTGAGCCATGGCCACTGAGCCTGCGCGTCTGGAGCCTGTGCTCCGCAACGGGAGAGGCCACAACAGTGAGAGGCCCGCGTACCGCAAAAAAAAAAAAAAAAAACACAGTGTGTCAGCACAAGACTTTGCACCAAGGTTTGGGAGGAGCCACAGAGCAGGCTTCCCTGAGGAGCTACACTGAACTTTGGTGGAGGAGTAGGGTCGTCTGTCTGGTCAGACCTGAAGGGATGGGTCTCCAGAAGAGGTGGACAGACAGGGCAAAGCTGGTGCCTCGGAGGAACTGCAAGTGCTTCAGCGGGACTGAAGGCCGGGGTGCCCTGGTCAGGAAGGCCGGGGCCAGCTGCTGTTCTCTCACCCTGTAAGACCCTCCTCCTCTTACCTGGTGGACTCCTACTCAGCCCTCACACGCCTCTGGGCTGCCTGAGAGGCCGTGTGGCTGAGGAAGACTGAGCTGAGTTCCTCCGCTGGCCCCGGAGTGACCTTGGCGAGTCACTTTCCCCTCTCGGAACCTCAGTTTCTTCATCTGTAACATGGGAATAACAATACCTACCTCAGAAGGTCGTGGTGAGGAGGAAGTGAGATGAGCAAAATATTGATACAAAGTCGCTGCCCCAAGAAGCTTATTTTCTGGTGCAGATAGACAGCTGGCAGACAAATAAATATGTAGTGTGTTTGCCACCGTATTCCCAGTACCCAGAACCGTGCCTGGTGCATAGTAGGTACTCAATTAACATTTGTGGATGAATGAATAAATGAATGAGTGGAAGTAATGATGAATACTCTGGAAAGAAGTAGAGCAGGGGAAGGGGAGAGGGAGAGCCAGAGGAGTGCTGAGGGGTAGGGGAGGCCTCCCTGAGGAGATGAGATTTGAGGGAAGATGGGACGGAAATAAGGGAATTAGCTATGGGAATATCTGGGGACAGTGGGTGCCGGGCAGAAGTGGGCTCCAGGGATAGCAAGGAGGCCCGTGTGGCTGCCGCAGGGTGAGGAAAGAGGAGGAGAGGAGCTGAAAGCCTTGTGCGGGTGGGCTGAGACTGTAGCAGAAGTCCCCTCCCCACTCCCAGGGACAAGTCCTAGAAGAGTCCAAGCTGCTCAGTCCCTTCCCAGGCAGGGTGCGCCTCAGCGGCGGGCCCCAGCCCCTGACACCACTGGCACAAACTGCTCTCGGGTGTTTCGCACTCCGTGTGCCAGGCCCTGGCATTCCTGGCATAAACTCACCATCAGCTCTGGGAATAAGTACTATTATTACCCCTCCGTCTTCAGAGCAGGAAGCTGAGACTCCAAGAGGCTGCTAACCTTGGGCCGGAACCGGGTCTCTCTGATGCCAGGCCCTGGCTTGCACCGACCACATTGTCCTGGAATTCTTTGTTTACAGCTCGCCTTCCCCTCTGGGCTGCAGAAGGCCCTGAGTCTCATTCATGGTTTTATTTTACTCCCAGGGTCGCCTGTGTCAAAACCTGCCTGAGGAGCGAATGAATGAATGCGCCTTCCAAGGAAGCCCCCTCCCCACCTTCCGGGCCCAGTTCACGCCCTATTTGGTTCCTCCAGGTCGTGCTGGAAAGGGAGGGGGCTGGACTGAGGAATTTCAAGCCGCCTGAGGGTCCAGAGCAGAAGAGAGGGGGAGGGGGGGGAAGCGAAAGTGAAGGGAACGAGAGCCCCTGTGAGGAGGCGCAGACAGGGAAGGAAATCTCCCGGTAATAATTCATCGGCTCAGGAAGCAGCAGCTTGGCCTGGGGCTGTGTGTGGGGCTGGCCCTGCAGGGAGGGGGCCTCGCAGCCTCCTTCTCCTCCTTCCCAAAGCCCAGCCTGGCTGGGGTCACGGTCAAATGAAGGGGGGAGAGCCAGGTGTGGGAAGAGACCTTCCTGAAGACCCTAGGACCTGAAGACTTCAGGGACTGCTCTCCCAGCAGCCAGCTCCCCATCTCTCCCCCATTCTGGCCTGGGTCTGGGAGACAGGAATGCACAGCATGGCAGAGCTGGGAGGCATCGTCAAGAAAACTGATGCCCAGAAGGAAGATGGAGCCGAAACGCACCTAGAAACCTTCCGACTTCACTCTCTGTGCTCCTTCTGCCGCATGGGCTGCCGTTTGGGCTAAAGAGAAAGTTATTGTCAAGGCCAAGCAAATACAGGCTTGGCCGGTCCCCAGGATGGAGCTGGGAAAGGGGCATGAGCGACCTGGGGACCCCAACAACCATCATCAGCTCAGTAATTCTTCCCAGGGCCTCTGAGGAAGAGGACATGTCAGATGTCAGGCTGAACAATCTAAGGTTTCCAAAAGGAAGGAAGGCGATGAGGGAATATATTCCCCCCCCACCCCCTCTCTTCGTAAGTGTGAGTTTTTTGAGGGGGTGGTGTTGGCACTTCAAGCAGAGGGAAGGGGAGTGTGAGGGTTTGGAGCCAGGGAGGCTGCTGCAGTCCAGGATGGGATTGTGGGGAGTAAGGGAGAGAAACTTGTATTTTACTGGGGTGGAGACAGGACAGGGGTGATAGTGGGTCCCAAACAGGCTGGGACCACTGCCCTCACTCACCCTGAAGGCCAGAGCTCTCTTATCTGTAAATCAGAGGTTCTTCCCCACAACTTCAGCAGAGGAAAGTAAAGATCAGTAAAGCACTCAGCACTGTGTCTGGCACAACCATTTTGGTGGTAGGACCTCAACCAAAATGTCAACTCTGTGAAAGCAAAGAGTTTGTTTTGTTCACATTTCTATTCTCACCTAAAACCGTGCCTGGCATAGCAGGGACCCAATAAATATTTGTTGAATAAATGAATGAATGGAGTTACTGGCGTTTGCGTGTTTTGTTTTTGTTCTGCTTTTTTTTTTTTTTTTTAAGTTTGTCGTCAGGGATGTGACACCATCGAGTCCTTATTTGGAAAGTTTATAGTGTTTCTCCAACTGTTCTCCACTGACACCACCATCCTGTACATAATGAAAAATCCTGGGTCGGCTGAATCAGATTGGGGGGAATCCGGGAATTTATCAAGTCAAAAGCCCCCCCTTCCCTAATTCTTACACGAAAGTTGCAGAACCACAGTATTAGAATTTGAGGGAGGAAAAACCCGAGTTGCTTTCTCTGCAATCTTCTTTTCGAATGAGGAAACTGAAGCCAGGAGGGGAGAAGGGACCTGCCCGCAGCCTCCCTGCGGTCTAGGCTGAAGATGAGTCCGGATCTGGGCACAGCCCACTCCACCCACCCAACCCACCCAGACCTCCGGCTTTTGCCCCGCTCGCCCGCGGGGATCCAGAGCTTTCAGGGCGGGCCACCAGCTCGCGGGCCGCTTTCAACCTGGGGAACTGGGGCGAAGGGCCCGTAGCCATTGGCCGGGGCGCGGCGGGCGCCTCCCCATTGGCCAGGGCGGAGTCCCCCGCCCCGGCTGGGGCGGCCTCGGGACTGGCCCCTCCCTCGGCTATAAGGCGGTGGCCAGCTGAGCCGTGGGAGCGCGCGGGAGCGCACGGCGGGGCGCGGCAGACGCTGGGACGCTGCGCACCAAGGGAAGCGGCCGGCCGCCCATGGCGTTCGCGCTGCTGCGCCCCGTCGGCGCGCACGTGCTGTACCCGGACGTGCGGCTACTGAGCGAGGACGAGGAGAACCGCAGCGAGAGCGACGCCTCCGACCAGTCGTTCGGCTGCTGCGAGGGCCTGGAGGCGGCACGGCGCGGCCCGGGCCCCGGGGGCGGGCGGCGGGCGTCCAGCAGCGCGGGCCCGGTGGTGGTGGTGCGACAGCGGCAGGCGGCCAACGCGCGGGAGCGGGACCGCACGCAGAGCGTGAACACGGCCTTCACGGCGCTGCGCACGCTCATCCCCACCGAGCCGGTGGACCGCAAGCTATCCAAGATCGAGACGCTGCGCTTGGCGTCCAGCTACATCGCGCACCTGGCCAACGTGCTGCTGCTGGGCGACGCGGCCGACGACGGGCAGCCGTGCTTCCGAGCGGCGGGCACCGCCAAGAGCGCGGTCCCAGCCGCCCCCGACGGCGGCCGCCAGCCGCGTTCCATCTGCACCTTCTGCCTCAGCAACCAGCGCAAGGGGGTGAGTGCGCGCGGCGCTCCAGTACTGCGGCCGCAGGGTCAGGGAACGGGCTTCTTACGGAGCAAAAGAGGGGCCGAGACCCCAATGAAGAGAGGGGAAAGAGACGTGGAGTCGTCGGGGGTGCAGCCCTCCAGGCCCAGAGTTTGGTGTGGAACAGAACCGCTCACAATGTTCCCCAAACAAGGGGTGCAGGGAAGCCCAGAGCTCGGGCGTGATATAGAGGATGGAGATTGCTCATCGAAGGACACCCCCTCCCACTAGGAGTGTGCTGGGAAGAGCGTGTGGGGAAATCATAACAAAGGCTGTCATTTATTGAGCTCTTCCAATGTACGGGCGCGCGTTCCTGGTTTTCTTTTTACCTTCACAAGAACCCCGTCAGGCAGGTAGTTCTGCCCGTTTTATCACTGGTGAGGACCTGGGGCTCAGAGGGGTGCCCATGTTACACAGCTCGAAAGCCAGAATGCAGGCTCTGGGTTTGCTGGTATGTGTTGCCCTGAGCTGCCCTTACCGTAAAATAATTGTCCCGCATCCTGAGACTGACCCAAGGGCAGGAGACTGAGAAGAAAAGGGGATGCACAGCCGCAGTCAAGAGCCTGAGGTACCCAGCTGATGAGCAGTAGGTGTGAAGCAGGGGGTCTCTTGAGGATACCCAGCCCCCAAAGAGATGGAGTGCTGGGGAAGGGCACTGTTGAGTCAGCCGGGCAGAGCTAGAGGTAAGCTCCTGTGGTCTCTCCTAAGTAAGGATGAGAACCAGGCTGGTAGGGGACGGACGGGGCTGAGTAGCAGCAGAGGTTGCTGGGGGGTGCTCCTGGTTGAAAGCTGGCCTTCCTGCACAGGCCCCAAGGAGCCTGCTTCATCCCCAGCCTTTCCCCTTTCTGGCCTGGGCTTTTCTTAGAATAAGGAGGCTTGTCTTGTGAGAGCTTTGGATTCTAGCAGCTAATATTTACAGCTGGGGAAACTGAGGCTGAGAGAGTCCCTGACTGGCCCCCGTGGCCTTTTGGAAAATGAAAGAGTATGGGAGCACAGGGAACTCTGCTCAGTATTCTGTAATAACCTAAATGGGAAAAAGATTTGAAAAAGAATAGATACATGGACAGGTATAACTGAATCACTTTGCTGTACACCGGAAACTAACACAACATTGTTAATCAACTATGCTCCAGTATAAAATAAAAATTAAAAAAAAAAAGTCATGGGGGATTGGAGTCACGCCTCTGGGTCCCCTAGTCTTTGGTTCTCACAACTTCCCCAGCTCCCCTCTTCACTCTGTTCTGGGGAAGCCTCTGTGTCGTGGCCTCAGACCACCCCCTTCTGGCCTCTCACCTGCCATTGCTGCCTCAGTTTCCCTAAGTCAGTCTTTTTCGGTTCCGATTTGAACTCTCTCCGGGGTCCCTGATCCTCCCAGCTGTGGGCCCTGGTCTGTGGGCCCTCGGCAATACTCCCTGACTGCTTTTCACCTATTCACTCAGTTCAGCAAACCTTAACTACCCGACAGCTGTTTTTTGTCGACTCTGAAAACATTCCCAGAGAAGCAGGTTGTGGATGCCCATCCACCACTGTCAGGAACTCCAATTGCGGGGCCAGGGCAGGGCCTGGAGGTGAAAACAGAGATGTTGTGGTCTGATGGGGAGGGGGGCGCACAAAGGGACTGTCAGGGCCAGAGGAAGCCCCTGACCCAGTGGCTAAGTTCCTGACAGAGGCTTGGGGATGGAAGCAGGCAGGTTGAGGCAGTAGGGGAAGGTGTTCTAGGAGCAGGACACAGTGAGAGCTAGAGCCTAGAAAAGGAAAAGGGTAGACGTTGAAGGTGGCAACGCATAGAAGGGAGGTGAAGACTGGCCAGTGACAGCAGTGTCAGCAGTCTTGATGAGCACTGATCTCTCGTGCTAAGTGCTCTCCACGTGTTACCATTAAAACCCCCCAGCAGCTGGAGAAGGAGGTGCTCTGGTTATCCCCAACTGCTTAGAGATGCTGTCACTGGTTCAGAGACACCGCCCATGATGGAGTCAGGATTCGCACTCAGGCCTGCCCAACTGGGACGTGGGAAAGGTTCATGTGGGAGGGCCCTCGGGGAGAGGGTGTGTCCATCAGGTGCCTGCCCCCCACAGCAGGTAGACTAGGGGCTTCTCTGCTGGTCTCAGGCCTGTCCCACAGATCACAGGGCCTCGCCTGGGTCTGGCTGCTTCCCCGGGATCTGTCTACAGGACCTAGAACCCAGCCAAATTTGGCTGTGGAAGCCATGCTCTCAAGCACACAGGCTCCTCTGGGAATAAGCCAAAGGGGTGATCCTGGCTGGCTCTGGCCCGCAAAGACTTGAGGACCCGACTAGAAGAAAACTGGCTGTCTTGGGGAGCCTGTGGGAGCCTTCCTTCTCAGCTCTGGTGACCAGAGAGCTCCAAGGCCCCAGACCCTATCCCTTCACCCTGAGCCACCACCTCGTTCCCAGCTGGCTGGTCTGGGGTTAGGGTCACCATAGAAATAGCTCCCTGTAGCATCTTCCTGTTTAAGGAGGGGTTAGGTGTGGCCCTCTGTGGTAGAAATAGCAAGGGGAGGTGGAAAGGAGGGTCTTGTCTCTGCCCTGTTTTCCCTTTTGTCACCTGGGGGTGGGGGTCAGATAGGGTCGTCTTGTAAGGCCTTCCCCGCTTGGCGTAGCAGCTCAGGAGCAGAGGTGGCACAGAGGGCAGTGGGGCAAGGAGGTCCCATCACCAGATGATGCTGATGTTAATACTTGCGAACATTCATTGAACACTTACTATATTCCTGACACTGTGCTAAGGGCTTTACCTGCGTTAACGTGTGTAATCCTCACAGTAACTAACTTTACACATGGGGAAACCGAGGCTCAATGAGCTGAAGTCACTTGCCTGAGGTCTGACAGGTAATCCAAGGCAGAGCAGGGCTTGAAGCCCAGATCTGTTTCACTCTAGCCGCCGCCTAACTACAGTGCTTCCCAGAGCCCTTGGCGCTGAGGCACAAAGAGACAAAGAAGCTGGGGCCTAGTCAAGGCTTCTCCTAAATGCGTTTGGCAGTTACAAGCCTCCTTCACAGCTGCAGTTGCATTTCGTTGCACCCTGGGGTGGCAAGTAGAATCGTTTTGTCCCCATTTCATAGATGAAGAAACTGAGGTTCAGGGAGCTGAACAGTCCCAGCATCCTCAGGGGACACAGGTCTCGCAATGACTGCCAGACTTGGGGTGGAGGTGGCTCTCCCTTACCCTGAGGACTTAGAGTGAAAAGGTGGGAGGCCGGTTTTCTGTCCTCCAACCTCAACACTACACCCCCCACCCCCATCCGCCCTTCTCAGCCACTCTTGCCAGAGTTTGTCTGAGAAGCCCAAGCCCCAGGCTCTGCTGGGACTGTGGCCTCAGCCCTCAAAATAGCCCTGCCTGTGAATGAACACACTGTCCCTGGGCCCGGAGAGCCTCAAGGGAGGCTGGGCTCGCATCTGGATGGATCTGCCCCAACCTGGGCCCAGGAGTGGAGCGGGGCAGCGGGCAGAGCTCCGAGGTGGTCAGCTGTTTCTCTAGATGGCTGAGAAAAATGCCGGTCCCATTATCTCCTAGTCAGGTTCGGGGGTGAGTATTTACAGTGGGATTGCAGACACCATTGTGTCTTAGAAACGGGACAGACTGTTGGACAACATGGATTTTTCTAGCCCAGCCCTTTTTACCAACTGGCTGGGTGCCTCTGAGCCAGCCATGCAACGCTGGAGGCTGCAACAGAGGGGGTACGCGAAGGCCTGTGATCTCGCTGGCTTACAGTGAGGATGAAACCCACATGTCAGACCTCAGGACAGTGGGTAGAGACTGCCCCTGCAGCGTGAGGGGCAGGTGGCTTCCAGGGCTGCCACCATTACCTTGTCTCCCAGTGGACACCCCTGATCCAAGCGGCGTTGGTTGGCAACTGCTCCACGCCAGTCCCTGGGCTGGAACTGGGACTACAGAGTGAAAGACTTTCCCCGACCACCCCCTTGAGCTCCCAGCCTGATGAGAGAACACAGGAGAGACCCCATCTTCCCCTTCTGGGTTTTATCCTGGCCCCAGAAAGGCAAGAAGTGCTAGGAATTGCAGGAATAGAGAAATCTTCTTAGGATAGGACCAGAGAGCATATTCCTGGCAGAGGGAACACCCTGAATGAAGGCAGGGAGGCCGGAATTCCAGAATCTACTTTTGAGGTTGACGAGCAGGCCACTGGGTATACAGCCAGGCAGTGGGAGAACCACTGTGGGGTGTGTTCTTCCCTTGAGTGTAAAATACTATGATTTAAACTATACTGGATTTTTTTTTAAAGCAACAAATCACACGAGGAAGAAATGAAAAAAGTAAAAAAGTATATAGAGTTAAAAAAAAAAAAGGCTTCCTCCCATCCTGTCTCCTCATCACATTCCTCTCCTCTGAGGAAACCCGTTAGTGATTTCCCGTGTGCCCTTCTCTCTGGACATCTCAGCACACAGGAACATGCACTCAGTCCTTGCTTTCGTCCTTAAATGATATTAGTCCATAAAGAGTCATCCCCTGTTAGTCCATATAGAGTTTCTTCTGCCTTCTGCAAGAACTTGATTGTGCAGCTAACTGATTTTTTTTTTTTATCAAGTCCCCTATTGCTGGACACAGAGGTTAGTTTCAGTGTTCATGATGACCCAACTGAACCCCCTAATACCTCTTTCTCTCTTCCTGCAGGGTAGCCGTCGCGACCTGGGGGGCAGCTGCTTGAAGGTGAGGGGGGTGGCCCCAGTTCGAGTGCCTCGGAGATGAGCCTGGACCCATATGTCATTTGTTCCAAGCAGGACCCTGAGAAGGAGGCCAGAGGCCAACCACTGGGCGAACAGGGGAAGACCCCAGGAGCTGAACCCAGGTCCCTTCTTTGTGTAGGGACCAGAGGACAATGGCCTGGGCCCATGACCCTATGAGCAGGCCCCCTGGGACATCTCCACCCCACCCTGGAGAGCCGTGAGGACCCATGCAGCCGGCCCGAGCCCTGGCTGGTCAGAGACAAGGCAGAACTTTTGGAAAAACAAAGACTGTTGTTGACAGAGGATGTGTGTGTGTCTGTGCATGAGTGTGGGTGTGTGTATGAGAGAGAGAGAATTGATGGGTTTAAAATAAAAGGTATTTTTAAGTAAAAAATGTTCCCAGCTGAAGAAGGGAGGGGCCTGGGGACATCAGAGGTCAGAGGTGGCCCCTCTCCTGGACCTTGGAAGAGACACAGGTGTCACAGGTGCCACCCTGTGCCCTGGAGGGGGTGGAGCTGGGGGAAGACAGGGGACCCCCCCTCTCTAGAAGTCGAGATAACCAATCTTTCCTCACTGTCTTCCTGAACAACTGTTGGGTGTCTGGTGTGGTTGGTAAAAAAAAAGAAAAATCTTAATTTTATTTATTTTTGAATAAGGAATATATTCATCCACATGGTTCAAAATTCAAAAGATACAAGAGGGTATGTGGTGAAAAGTCTCCCTCCCTCTTGTCCTCCGGCCACAGTTCTCCCGCCGCAGGCAGGCTCAGCCACTAGTTTTTTTGTGACATCCCTATTCCTTGTGAATAACCAAGCAAATACAGAAATATACATATATGTTTTCTTCCACTCTTTACACAAACAGTAGCATAGTGTACCCACTTTCTGCTCCGTGAATTTTTTTTTTCCTTAATCTAGCTTGGGTGTTATCCCAAGTCAGTACATAAAGGTAAAGGGTATCTTCATTCCTTCAGTAGCTGTTTATTCCATTTTGTGAACATACCATACTTTAACCCATCCCTTATCCACGTCTTCACAAACAGGGCCAGGTAGGCACGTGGTTTTTCACATGTGCAAATGCGTGTGTGCTGACGGGATACCTTTGCCCATGTTGGAGCTGAGAAGATTTAAAGAAACAATGACAGGGCTTCCCTGGTGGCACAGTGGTTAAGAATCCGCCTCCCAATGCAGGGGACACGGGTTCAAGCCCTGGTCCAGGAAGATCCCACACGCTGCAGAGCAACTAAGCCCATGCACCACAAGTACTGAGCCTGCACTCTAGAGCCCGAGAGCCACAACTACTGAAGCCTGTGCGCCCAGAGCCGGTGCTCCACAACAAGAGAAGCCACCACAATGAGAAGCCCGCGCACCGCAACAAAGAGTAGCCCCTGCTCGCCGCAGCTAGCGTAGCAATGAAGACCCAACGCAGCCAAAAATAAATAAATAAAAAAAATTTAAAGAAACAATGACATCCAAAGGCACGTGGCTGGCACATGGCAGGGTGACAATGTGAGGTCTGTCCACCTATAAAGCCCAAAGTGAGCTCCTTCCCTTGCCCTGGAGATGCCCCAGATTGGGTGCCAGCTCCTGTGACCCTGAATATTCTCCCAGAAGCCCTGGGAGGTGGGGGCCGGTGTTTCCCCATCTCACAGATCTGTCCCTGTGGGGCCAGGATTGGGGAAGCTGTAGAGGCTGGAGGCAGGGGAGACAGGGAGAGGGGCCAGGAGAGGCGGCAGAGCCAGGCAGCCACCCTTTCCTCCAGGTACGTTCATATGCCTATTTTTTAATCTGTTTTTTTAACAGACACTTATTTAGTGTTTACCAGCTGAAGCCTGGCTCTACATTCCATGCCTGTATCCACTCTGCTCTGTCACCCCCTGTATTTGACCCTCGGACAGAGCCTGAAGTGGGGCTGCCCATTTTGCAGATCAACAAACAATCCCCCTTCGGGAGCTAATTAGGAAAGCACAGTGTACCCCCTGCACCTACCCAGCTCCAGGGCCAGGCGGCCCCTGGCAAAGCCACGGGAAAAGGACTGTGACCTTGTCAATGGCAGGAAACCTGGAAGTGGGGACAGAGCAGACACTTGGGTGCTTTGGGCTGGAGGCCCACTTCTGCCACCAGATTAGCTGGATGACCCCGGAGAAGTTGCTTGACCCCTCTGGCCCTCCCTGGGCTAATCCCTAATCAGCAAGAACAGCTGGGACAGAAAAATAATTATTTGTTTTGCCTTAAGTCGTTTTTAATAGACTATGCACTGGGTAAATAATGTAAGTTGTATCCAATAGTATGCAGTGAAAAGTATGTACCTCCCTCAGGCTCCTCCCCAAAGGCACTTCTGCTGTTTCCTGTGTGTCCTTCCAGAAATGCTCTATACTGATTACTGGTTCTGAAAAAGTATTTATAGATTTCTCTGCTTATGTTTTCATTGTAAAAAAAAAATTGAAATACTGCAAGACCCTAGAAATATCACCCATCCCAAAGACAACTACAGTTAACATTGTCGTAATCCTGAAGAGTTTTTGTAAAACACATACACTTAATCATTTGCAGCATACTGAGTTAGCACTTTTTATCAAAGTATAATATACCTGCAGGACAGTGCACATGCCATTAAGTTACTTTCACAGACTGAGCACACCTGCGCACCCAGCGTGCAGATGAAGAAATGCGATTAGCAGCAACCCAGGAGCCCCTCTTGCACACCTACTCATACTAGGTTCCTTCAGCTGTATTCCCCTTGAAATAGACAACACACAGTATTCACAGTTCAGAAGACACAAAAGAATAAACTGACAATGAGTTTCCTTCCAGCCACTCAATTCCAGTTCTCAGAGGCAATTCTGGTAACCAGAGTCTCAGAGTTCCTTCAGAGACAGTGTTTGCAGATACAGGCAAATCACATATATCTTGTTTTTGCACGAGAGGTAGCATTTTACACACTGTTCTGCACTTGGATTCTTTTTTTTCCTTAACAACACACCTTCAGTGTTTAAAGAGCTGCTTCATGCTTTTTTGCAGCTGCGTAGTGCTCCGTTCTGCACGTTTTGCTGCTTGCTGTCTTCCTGGGGCCTCGTTCCTGGGTAATGGACAGTTAATGTCTCGGGGCGCATGTGAGCTACAAGGCCAGCCCAACACACATGACTTGGGAGAGGCACAGCTGTGGACCAGTACCTCTGGGGGCCATTTGCCTAACATCACTGTCCCCAACACACAAGCTTTCCACCTTCAGGATGGGCCAACCCAGCCAGGCTTCTCCAGGCTGCCTGAGCGAGGGCCGACTCGGGGCCAGAGGATTTAAAGGAGCTCAGGGAGAAGAAACCCAGGACTGAGGCAGTGGAATGAGCAACTTCAACCAGGCCACCTTGGACCCTGAACAGGAGGCCTAAGTATCAGGTTGCACCCTCCACCCAAACCTTATTAGACACAAGGAGCATCAACACAAGAAGTATCTCAGAGTCCATCATTTCACAATGAGAAGCTGAGCCAGTACAGACGAAGCAACCTGCCCGAGGTCCCCCAGTGAGTCCCTGACTCTGCTGGGCCACCGGGAACCCAGGTCTTCCTGCCTACCACTCAGGACTCTCTTCTCTAATTCCACAGCTGCAAGTGGAAGGACTCAGAAGTCGCCCATGGCAATGGAGAAACTGAAGCCCAGAGAGGGACAGCGATGAGCCAGATTTGCACAACATTTGGAACTGAGCTGGGCAGAGAATGCAAGGTACCTCCCTGCAGCCCAGGGCTCCTCCACCACATTAAGTTCCTCCCATTGGCCCAGGCCACTTCCATTTTATGAGGCTCCTATTAGATTAAAAAAATTAAAACCCCACAGAATAGAATTCCAAAACCTCTAACATATTTAGCAAGTTAACTCTTAAGCAGCCATATACAATCACAAGTATGATGCACTATCGTGAGAACATTAGAGGATTTACAAAAACATCAGTCCGGGTTTCCCTGGTGGCGCGGTGGTTGAGAGTCTGCCTGCCGATGCAGGGGACACGGGTTCGTGCCCTGCTCCGGGAAGATCCCACATGCCGCGGAGTGGCTGGGCCCGTGAGCCATGGCCGCTGAGCCTGCGCGTCCGGAGCCTGTGCTCCTCAACGGGAGAGGCCACAACAGTGAGAGGCCCGCGTATCGCAAAAAAAAAAAAAAAAAAAAATCAGTCCACGGGACACACATGTACGGTTGAACATCTTTGTTCAACCCTGTCTGCATCTCCTGCTATTGTGTATTTTACTTCATCTGGACTTGATATGAAAAGCCTAGACGTGGACAGCAAAATGCAACATGCCCCTGGGCTGGATCCTGTCCTGCAGTGGGGTGATGCTATAGAGGACATGACTGGACAGTTGACAAAATTGGATTAAGAACAACAGATTAAAGTATTATATCAATGTTACATTCACTGAATTTACTAACAGTATGGTTATGTAAGAGGATATCCTTGTGCTTCAGAAACACACCCTGAAGTATTAAGGGGTAGAGGAACATGATGTAGATGACATACTCAAATGGTTCAGAAAAAAATAATCTGTGCGAGCGAGAGAAGGATAAAGCAAATGTCCCAAACTGTTAAAACTTGGTGGATCCAGGTAAAGGGTATATGTGAGTTCTCTGTACTACTTTTTGTCACTTATCTGCATGTTTGTAGATGATTGCAGAGTGAATAGTTAGAACGAAGTCAAGATCTTGGCCCTAAGATGTGAGGCCTGCCAAATGGTCTCCTGGCCCCCTCTGACCTGCCCTGTTTCAGCTGCCCCAACAGAGGATGGAGAACACCCCCAGTGGACCCAGGCATCCCTTCCCATGACTCTCAGGCCCCTGTGCCCTTCAGAAGGCTAAGGTGGTCCCAGCCCCAGAGCCTCCTGCCACCATGATTTATGTCCCTGTGAGCCTCAGCAGCTGTGAGCACGGGTCCCGCCAGGCGGCCTGCTGGGGGGGCCAGCATTTGCCTCTCAGCGTGTCTAATCCAGACCAGACTTGTAGACCCCATGGGCCTGGGATCAGGCTCCCAGGGGGCCGGGGTCAGAGGGTAAGCCAGCAGGGCCTGGAAACTGGGGAGGTGCTGAGGGTGAACTGGCTGGAAGGCAGGAGACCTGGCCTGGTCTAGCTTGGTCACAGCTCCTGTGTGACCAAGGGTGGGTGTCTGCCCCTCTCTGGGCCTTGGTTTTCCTCATTTTAGCACAGCCTGCACACAGTAGACCAGAAGGGCTTTGTAAACTGGGACAGACTGGCCTCATGGGAGGGAAGACTGGTAGAATTCAGGAGTTGGTGTTTTCTGATGCCCAGATCCTCTAGGCTTGGAAAAGTGCCTGACTTTTTGAGGGCCTACAAGGTGTCAGGCCTTGGTCTGCACACTTTACATAAGTTAATTAGTGTAGCCTACTCAACAAGTTATTGCTCCATTTTATAGATAAGGAAACTGAGGCACAGAGAACATGCCCACGTTCACCTGGCCCCTGGTAAGCAAGTGGATTTGAACCAGGTGTTCTGGCTGCAGAGCCCCACTGAGTTTTCAACCACTGGCCAACATCCCCTCACCAGGTATGTACCCAGTCCTGTAAGGGCCTGACTGAACCTGGGCTTCCAGAACAAGACAGAAAAGTCATTCCCCCAGCCTGGGTCTTCACCTCTGCTCAGGGCCCAGCCTGCACTGGGGGAATCAGAGTCTGGGTTTGGGTCCAGGAACCTGCATCTCCCACGGGCTTGCAGCTTTGCCAACACTCCCAGAACTGGAGAGGCTCAAACACAGGGTTTTGGAGGGTTTAAATGGAAGGGCCTGGCGTTCATCTCCTTAGAACCCCTCAGGTTACCAATGGAGACACTGAGGCCCAGAGCAGGCAAGGTGCATCCCCAATATCACATAGCAAGTCAGAGATGGGCCAGAACCAGCCACCGTTTTCACTGCTTGGTGACACCACACCCCCTCGTCCCCACGCCGAGCAGCAATAAGCACGCGAGTCAGGGGCACCGCTCTGGGTGACTCACAAGAATGGCCTCACTTAATCTTGCAACAACCTGTGTAAGTTGGTACTGTTGTCATCACCATTTCATAGACTAGAAAATAAGGCCCAAGGTCACCCAGCTCAGCAATGGCATAGAGGTGATTCAAACCCAGAGGGTCTGGCTCCAGATCCCAAGGCCTGAGCCACAGCAAGGAGGTAAACCTCAGCAGGAGGCACAGGATACAGTTTAACATCACAGACCTACTTAAGGTGGCTGGCTCAGCCTGTCAGGCAGTCAGTCAACAAACGTGTATTGAACTGCTCTGTGGACCACGCAAGGCTCTAGGGATGGCCAGAGAATAAGACAGATGTCATGCCTGCTCTCACGGAGGCTGAGGTCTATCAGAACAACTGGCTCTGAGCAAATAGTAAAAGTATGACGGGTGCTTCCAAGGTACGTGGGGATGTGTGAGTGGGAGAGAGTAGAGGAAACGTAAGGATGATGGCTCTGAGACAAGAAAAGGTTTTGCCGAGTGTGAAAGGTTCTGCAAAGTTGTCCAGGCCACCCCTGCATGAGATGAGTGATGGGGCACCTGGGAGTCCCTGGATCTCCCCTGAACGTAACCTGATAATCCCTGACACGTCTCCTCTGAGTGCCCAGAGCTGCTCTGAGAAGAAGTCAAAGCACGGCGAGCCTCTGCGGACAGAGGAGAAAATAATGGTGGAGGCTCCCAGAGCACCGCATCTGTGCCAGGCGTGGTGTGAGCCCCATGACTCACCTACTCCTCCCAAGCCCGTGAGGCAGGGGCTGTTAGCATCCTCATGGCTCCCCAAGGGCACACAGCCACTGGATGACAGGTCAGGATTTGGACCCAGGCATGCAGAGTCGAAAGCCGCCCCCTTAACCTCCCTCCTCCGTTGTCCATGTGCTCAGTGTCGAGGTTCCGAGGCGGGAGGCAACTCTCCCCAGGCCACTGAGCCGGGTCAGAACCCCTGCTCACGACACCTCTGGCTGCCACCACGTGGCAGCATCCCAGGGCCTCCCGCAGTGCCAGCAAACAGTGGGTGCTCAGCAGGTACGTGCTGAAGGGCCAAGAGGCTGGGCTTCCAGAACAAGACAGAAAAGGTCATCCCACCAGCCTGTGTCTTCACCCCAGCCCGCACAGGGGGATTCAGCGTCTGGGTTTGGGTCCATGAACCTGCATCACATCATGTGGTCTCGTATCCACCCTGCAAGGTAGGCTTTACCCATTTCATAGATGGGGCTCAAAAAGGAGCAGTGGCTGGCCTGAGGTCACACAGCTATGAGTGCAGTTAGACCTCGAACCCGGCTCTGCGATTCATCCCATCTGTGGAAACCCACGCCTGGAAGCTCAGAAGATACTGGCAACGGGCCTTTAGCCATAAAGGAGAGAAGGATGGGTTTAGAGCTTAGGGAAGAGAGAAGGCGCTGACCAGCTGGGAACGCCGTGGGAACGTCTCTTACCCCCAACCCCACCCCATCCCAGCGCGTCCCCCCAGGCAGCAGCCAGGGCAGGGCAAGGAAGGGGTCAGGGAGGCGGGCCTCGGATTCCCAAGGAGCACACCCGCTCCTGTCCCCTGTGGGGTGGTTAAGAAGTCACCCGGATCTGGGCCTGTGTGCAGCTCGCCCGACCCTCACTCTTCTCCTCGACGCTGCCTCCCCCTCCTGCCCACCCCTCCCCCATCTTCCCCCGCCTCCCCCTCTCCTCTCGGCCCAGGCCCACCACCTCCCCCGCCCCTGGCTCTCAGAAAGCCCTGGAAAGGCTGCTTTCTTTGAGACAGGAAGGTGTCCTCAAGTCTCAGGAAGGAAAAACAGTCAAGCTGAACCCACCAAGACCGTCTCCAAGGGGCCGGGGCTGGCATGGGGCCAGGACTGACATCACCTGGGAACTGCCACGGCCACAGCTGCAACACGCCTCCTGGGGGGACGAGCTTTTGCTATTTAAAAAAATAATAATAATAATAAAAAAAAACCGTTTCCAGTCTGGTGTTTTTAAATGTGCTTTTTATAGTGGGCCCTGGGGCGTGGGTGTTCTGGTGTCCCCCCCCACTCCCCTTTTTCCTCACGTCCTGATTTTCACACCACACAATGCAGCCTTTGACCAATTCCAGCTCATTCCCGGGGATTCTGGGTGGGACCTCCTTCCAGTCTCTGATTCCCTCAGATTATCTTTTATCTATCTAGATACATTTAATTTTAACTTTTAAAAAATATATCAATAATATTTGCCCATGGCACCAAATTCAAAAGTTACCTAAGAGCATCGGGTGAAAGTGAGCCTCTCCCCCGGCCTCCATCACCTCCTGTCTGTCTGCTGAGGCAATCCCTCTTTTATTTTATTCAACAAAATCTCCTCTAGTGCTTACTAGTGCCACTCTTCTAAGCAATTATCTAATATTAATTCGTTTAATCTTCATAAAAATCATGTGAGGTAGGGTTTCCATTGGCTATATTCTTGTGAATATTGCCAAAGATATTCTATGCACAGAGAAGCATATCTAGATCTGTAATCTTACCCGCTAACTCCCTTTTTAAAAATAGAAGCTTATTATACACCCTGGTCTGCACTTTGCTTCACTTACTTGAAAATGTGTATTGGAATCATTCCATATTGGTGCATAAAGAGATTCCTCATTCATCTTTACAGCTGCATGGTATTCCCTTCTATGGAAGGATTACCATAATATAATTAATGTGTCCATTCTTGGGTGGACATTAAGGATGTTTCCAATGTTTTCTCTTGTGAATAATGCTGCGATGAATTGCCAAAGTGATCTTTCCAAAGCATGACTTGGACCTCATCAGTCCAATGTTCAAAAATTCTCCACCTTTCTCTTGTATGCAGAAGGGCTCCTTGAATGTAGGGGTTATCAAGAACCCCTCTGAGATGCTGATGAAAGCAATGAACCTGCTCTCTAAAAACAGCTCATGGACAACTGAGCTTCATATGAAGTTCAGAGACCCCTGGAAACCCCAACATGGTCACAATAATGCCAAGACACCTCCCGCTGGCTGTGTGATGTGCCCATGGCTTTGAACTGGGCACTCTCCACTGCCAGCTTTGCTGCTTCTAAGTTACAGGGCTGTGGGAAAATTGCTTAGTCTCACCAAGTCTTGGTTTTCTCATCTCTAAAATGGGGATAATTATAGTGGCTTCCCCCTAGGATTGTGAAAAATAAATTAGATCCAGACTCTGAAGTACTTAGCTTGGCGCATAGCAAGTCCTTAACCCAGGTTAGCTATTGTTTCTGAAAGACGCATTCCAAACTTATTCATTAATTCAACAAATATTTATTGAGAACATATTATGAGCAGAGAACTGGGGGGTTCAGGGAGGTGAGGAGAGGGAGAGACGTGTAAAAAATCAAACCAAACCAAGTAGCCATGTGTGACAGCGTGCTCCGGGCTCTGATGGTAGAAGAGGCAGGGGGCTGAGGGAACACAGAAGAGGAGGCAGCTAAGGCACCTT
Organism: Stenella coeruleoalba; assembly: GCF_951394435.1. Lineage (NCBI taxonomy): Eukaryota > Metazoa > Chordata > Mammalia > Artiodactyla > Delphinidae > Stenella > Stenella coeruleoalba. Next base: position 27,378,679 of record NC_137161.1, on the reverse strand, counting down.
GGGGTGGGGATGGTCAGGAAAGACTCTGCAGAGAGTTTTTGACTAGAACGGAAGCTACAGGAGGGCATAGACTTTGCCTGTGTTTCCCACTGCTACCTCACCTGGCACGTAGTAGGTGCTCACTAAATGGTTTTGGGTAAATTCACTGATAAAGGGCACTCTTCCACAGAAGGAGGACACAGGCAAAGGAATAGACTGAATTTCTGTACAATTCGGGCATATCCCTCCTTGCCAGCCCCTTGCCCACCACTTCTCTAGCCCCCTCCTCTCTCCAGCTACATTGACGGTGCCATTCCGGGCACTGTCCCACTGCCTGAGCTGCTCCCCTCACTGGAAAGATCGCTTCTTATTTATGCATCAAAATCCTCTTCATTTATCAAAACCCTGCTCAATCCCACCTCCACAAGAAAGGATTCCCGGACAAGTCTTCATCACCCCAACCACTCTCCCTTTCCAACTTTCCCATGACACTGTGTTTCTGCCTGGAATTGGCCAGGTCTCTTTCGGTTGTAAGTGACAGAAATCCAGCTCAAAGTAGCTAATGGAGGGCTTCCCTGGTGGCGCAGTGGTTGAGAATCCGCTTGCCAATGCAGGGGACACGGGTTCGAGCCCTGGTCTGGGAAGATCCCACATGCCACGGAGCAACTAAGCCCGTGAGCCACAACTACTGAGCCTGCGCGTCTGGAGCCTGTGCTCCGCGATGGGAGAGGCCGTGACAGTGAGAGGCCCGCTCACTGCGATGAAGAGCGGCCCCCGCTCTCCGCAACTGGAGAAAGCCCTCGCACAGAAACGAAGACCCAACACAGCCAAAAATAAATAAATAAATTTATTTTTTTAAAAAAAGTAGCTAATGGGAAAAAAAAAAGTGAGTTATTGGTTTCCAGAACTGAGTTCAGGGCACTGATTTCATGGCTGAATCCAAGTGATGTTATGATATAATTAGAACTTTCTCCATCTCTCATGCCTGTTTTCCTGGATGTCAGCTTCATTCTCTTCATTCTCAGAGAGTCTCTCCTCTTTTGGTGGCAAAGATGCTGCCAGCAACTCTAGATCATGACTCATCCTTTTAGAAACCCCTTTGGAGCGGCCCCTTCCCCTAGCAGTTCCAGCAAAAGTCCAAGAGAAGACCCCCACTGGCCTACCTTGGGTCACATGCCCAACCTTGTGCCAACGCCTATGGCTAGAGGCACAAAGCCAGGCCTAGTTCTGTGCTCATCTCTGAAGTGGGTGTGGGGTTTGCCTGGCCTGAGCTACAAGAACAGAGAGTGGGGGAGGGGTGGTTTTACAAAAGAAATGGCCACTCAGCAGGCAAAAGCCCCAGATGTCACTAGTTATAAACGTAACAGCTATGCCTCTGTTGGAGCACTGGCCACACTGCCACCAGGAACTTGAGTTATTTTTGTAGGATGTGTCTCCCCCAAATCTGTGAGCTCCGTTGGGGCAAGGTCCCAGCCCAGCGTCTAGCACATGGACTCAACTTGATGGACACCAGCATGCTTCCCCCCTCTCCTTCATGACCCGGGCCCTCTTTGCACTCACTCTGTGTTTTGGCCAGCTTTGGGAAGACCCCGACCCTAGCCAGTGCAGCGGGCAGGCCCGTGGAAGTGCACGTGATCCCTGACTTCTGCCCTATCCCTCTGGCACAGAATGTCCCCACCACAAGGGGATCGAGAGGCCCAGTTCTCAGTCCATGTCATCTATGTGACCTTGAAAGAGTCCCTTCCCCTCGCTAAGCCTCAGTGGTCCTTTCTGTTCAATAGGGTTTGGGAGAGGCATTTGACCTGAGAGGCATTTCCTCCTTTTCAGCCCATCAAGTCCCTCTTTACAATTTTTTCCACGTCAGGGTACCACCTGTGCTGCCAGTTATATAATTTTTTTTTCTTTAAATGAACTGTCTTTTAAAAACATAGATATATTCCTTTCAAAAGGGAACTTTAGATCCCTCCATAAATGGAAAACCAGTATCTTGTGCCATAAATAGAAGGTAACCATAAAAATAAGTACAATGAAAACAAAACAATGTCATTAAATTTTTGCCAGATCCGGCTGCCTGCCGAAGGCTCAGAGGTGGAGGCCTGCTCTCCGTTAAAAAGGGAAGTAAGTGTTAAGAGAGGTGTTAAAAACACACCAGCATTCAACAGAGACTTTCTCCTCAATAACAAGTTGAAGGAAAGTGGGAAAGGGAGGAAAATTCCACTCTGGGCTCAGTTGTTCTTAAGCTGAGAGTGGCTCCACCTGGCAGCAGCTCAGGTGGGACCTGTCCCAGTCTTAGGAAGCTGTCCCTCCCACGGAGGGGCCGCGCCTCCCCTGCACACAGGCCAGGTTGGGAGGGGTCAGAGCCCAGCCTGGCTAGAGCTCAAGTTTGGAGCTCTGGTTCATGTTTCATGGACAGAGGAGTCTCTGCCTGCTCAGTCCCAGCTCCTCTCACCAAGCATGGCCTGGGGTTAATGATGTAGTTTTCATTTGCATAAATTTGCATGAAGAAACTCTGAGAAGATTAGAAACTAATAAAGGTAGGAACCAGGCAGATGGGAAACAGAGTGGGAATGAGACTCTTCACATGATCCCTTTTTTATACTTTTTGAACTATATGAATATATTAATGACTCAAATTTTAAATAATAAAAACAAACATTTATTAGCACCTGTTATGTAAGCAGACTTTGTGTTAGTCACTGAGTTCATTCATACATTCACTCATTCACTCTTTTATCACTGTGCTTCTGCCACTGGCCTCTTTACTGTTCCTCAGATACACCGAACTCTTTTCTACCCCAGGGCATTTGCACATCCTGTCCACGTTGCTTGGGATGCTAGCCTCTTCTCATTCTTCAGGTTGCATCTTAAACATCATCTTCTCAGGAAGTCCTTGCTAAACTGCATTATTTAAAGCAGAGATTAGCAAACAATGGCCTATATTCCAAATGTGGCCCACCACTTGTTTTTATAAATAAAGTTTTATTGGAACACAGCCATGCACATTCATTTACATATTGTCTATGGTTGCTTTCCCATTATAATTCACACTTAAGAATTGTGACAGAGACTGGATGTCCCTCAAAGCCTAAAATATTTACTATTTGGTTGCTTAACAGAAAAAGTTTGCTGACCCCTGATCTAAAGCAACATTTCCCTCTTCCCAAGTTCTTTTTTTTTCCTTTTTCTTTTTTTTGATTGAAGTATAGTTGATGTCCAATGTTCTGTTAGTTTCTGCTGTACAGCAAAAAATTCAATTATACATTATATATATACATTCTTTTTCATATTCTTTTCCATTATGGTTTATCACAGGATATTGAATATAGTTCCCTGTGCTATACAGTAGGACCTTGTTGTCCCCAGTTCATCTTGATTGATCACTACATTTATTTATTTCATGGCACTTACAACAGTTTATAATTATCCCGGTTGCTTTGTGTGTGTGTGTGTGTGTGTGTGTATAATTGTTTGTTGTCTCAAAGAAAACTTAAGAGACAAAAGCAGTTAGAAAGCAAGCAAAAATTTACCTGAAAAGAAGTTTTACAAGAGGGTCCAGGTTTTAGAATGATAAATCACCAAATAAAAGATACAACAGGGCTTCCCTGGTGGTGCAGTGGTTGGGAGTCCGTCTGCCATGTGGGAGACGCGGGTTTGTGCCCCGGTCCGGGAGGATCCCACACGCTGCGGAGCCGCTGGGCCTGCGAGCCATGGCCGCTGAGCCTGTGCATCCGGAACCTGTGCTCCGCAACGGAAGAGGCCACAGCAGTGAGAGGCCCGTGTACCGCAAAAAAAAAAAAAAAAAAAAAAAGATACAACAGATATTTCAAGGGAAAAAAATTACCAAGGATTAGTTTGCCCAAGGTCGAAAAAACAATGTTCTCACCTGATTATTATACCTGCAAAGGTAATCACATATTTTTGGACATAGTTTTGCAGAAGAAATAAAGTTGTTTTTGTTAGGGAGTCAGTTAATTCACAGGAAATCCTCAAGGCTTTGATTATTTGGGGATTTAGAACTAGACAGAGGAGCCCTGGTTTTTCTCAGGGTATAAAGTGCTTTTATAATCTGACCTATTAGACAAAAATGGCGAAGACCCAGTTTGGCTTCCAAAAATTATCTGTTCCCCAGCCCTCTGCCCCACTATTAGAACATAAGGGAACACTATAACATTCTCCCTGAGGGACATACTATGTCTGTATGGTTTACCTCTATATTACCAGTACCTAGTACAGGTCTGACTCATATCAAGGAAAATTGTAAAAGACTTTGAAATGGCAAAAAGCAAAACAAAACAAAACAAAACCCACAACAGGCTGTCCTGTGGAATGCTATGCCTTGCCTTCACCTCATTTCAGGTTAACTGATTCTATGGTGGTAGATGCCTTTCCTTATCTTTGAGCTATTGTACATCTCTGTAAGCTGTAATAAGATTGATAGTGATACAGATAATTCTTGGTCATAGAGAAGCAAGTAAGTTTTATCTGCTGGAGGCACAACTGTCCCCCCACCGCCCACTCCCTTTCCCATCCCTCTAGGAAGAAAATAGTTTTGCATCTTTAGCAAATTAATTTCAGCATATGTATGCTTTGGATTCTCCTTTGAATTAGTTTTTACACTTATTGTTTCCCTTATGAATTAATAATTTAAAAAAACTTTGATACATGTTCATTTTAGATTTGAACAAGAAGAATGATTTTATTCTATTGTAAAAATTATCTTTTAACATATATAATCTCTCTTGTTAAATATTTATATAGTGAATGCTGGAGTGAACAGTGAATATGTTCTCATAGCATTTTGTACTTCTCATAGCACTGATTTAATAATTTAATATTTATAGTTATTTGTGCATTCATTTGTATATTATTTCCTGACCATAAGCTCCATGAGGGCAAGGACTTTGTCTGACTTGCTTCCCACTGTGTTCCCCAGAGACTAGCAGGGTGGCTACCACTGACACACAGTAGGTGATTATATACACATATATACGTATGCTTGGGTGCTTGTATATATATATATATATATATATATATATACACATGTATATGTCATATATATATATATGGAGAGAGAGAGAGAGAATGTGTTATGTGCTGCCCAGTTTAGAATAGACCTCTGTAAAGTTCCTAGTACAAGATGGAATGCTTTCAAATTTCTGGGATAAACTAAATAAACAGAAGGAGAAAGAAAGGAAAGATGGAAGGAAGGAAGAAGGGAGGGAGGAAAGAAGGAAGAAAGAAGGAGGGGAGGGAGGGAGGAAGAAAGAAAGGAGAGGAGGGAGGGAGGGAGGAAACCAGTGCTGGTTCTCTGATAGGAACGGGATGAGCTGGTGGCATTCAAGACACACCGCACGACCCCTGTTCAACTTCAGGCACCACCTATCCTCACTGATGAGGCCAAGATGCTCTGTGGGCTGCTGAGCATTTTATTGAGGAAGAGCTGCGATTACTGTGCTGTCTCTTCCACCCCCCACACTGCCTCCTCCTTCCCAGACTCTTCTCTGACCCTTCACCCAATCCAGCCCTCTTGTAAGTCACCTTCCTGAGTCCCTCCACTGTTGCTGGCCGCCTCCCAGACGCCCAGCCTGACCTTTAGTCCTTTCCATTTTGATCATCACCAAGCAAATGCCCTCTAACCCACTTGTTCTGATTCTATCATATCATCAAAACTCTATCCAAGGTCTGAGAGTTCCTTTTTCCTACGTCTGAGCTAGAAGCTGCTAGGGATATCAGGGTGATTAAATGTAGCCCCCTGCCATCAGGGAGCTCGCAGTCTAGTGGGAGAGACCATATATGTCCCTATGGAGTCTTCACACCATGAAGAACACTGGTGCCCACACATAGGCTCCTTATTTGTGACAGAGACCACCGGTTGCTCCTCATACCCGTTCTCCCCTTCTCGTACAGAAGTAAAACCTCTGACTTTTAGCCGGACACTTAGCCACACAAAACAGACTCTATTTCCCAGCTTCCCCCTTGCAGCCAGTTCTAGCCATGTGACTAAATTCTGACCAATGGTACGCAAATGGTGCCTTTCCCCACCCCCGCCCCCACCCCACCCCCCCGCCTGCTGGCTGTGGTGTAGACATGGGGGAGCCATCTGAGACCATAGGGGCCAGGCAACACCCTAGGGCTGGGAGAGCTACAGGACAGGAGAAGCCTGGGACCCCAACTCCATCGAGCTAGTCCTGGATTATTTACATCCAGACCTGAGAGGAATAAAATTCTATCTTCTTTATGCTATCATTACTTAGGATTTGTGCTACTTAGGATTACTTAGAACAAATGAGCCTATATGCTCTATATTCTAGTTGGTCATCCATTTTCTGTGCAATAGAATTCAAACAAGAACCAATATTTATTGTCCACTATGTGCCAGGCACTGTTTAAAAGTCTGGGGATACAGAGAGGATCTCCACTGTGATGGAACATACATTTTAGTACATAAGTAATTTTGTCTAAGTCATGTATGATTCTCCTCTTCCTACCGCCCCTCGTCCTTCCCTACTCATCCCCCATGCTCAGTGACTAGCGTGACAATATACCATGCCCAAAGGACCATGAGAGAGAGGAAGCAGAGTGGGAAAGACATGGAATTTGTAGCCACATGAACTAGATTTAACTCCTAGCTTACCTTCTCAGAGACTCAGTTTCCCCAACTGTAAAATGTAAATAAAAGTAATAACTACTTCTTAGGGTTTCTGCAGGTGGGGAACAAAATGAGATAACACATGGAAAGCTTAACACATAGTCAGTGCTGAATAAAACATGGCGGCAAGAGTGTAACAATATTATTAATAATTACCTGAGTAAAGGCAGCAAGGAGATGCTAGGGGTCTCCTTTCTGATCCAACTTCACCTCACCTCACTCCCTCCCAAGGCCATTCTTTTCTTCCCTTTGTCAAATCCGTGCCAGTTCCTGGTGCTTCTGCTGTCGCCTGTCCCTGAATGGAGAGCCGATGTCTAAGGAAATCCCCTTCACCACCCCATTCTGAAACAGCAGCCTCTCCCCTACTTTGAGGTGGGCTTTCTTCACTTATATGTCTTCCCAGATTTGGGACGTGGAAACACTCGTCTAGGAGGCTGCAGGCCTAGTTACAAGTCTCTACCCTGTTGCTCTCAGTATGGCTGTGCACTCATTTCCCTGCTTTAGGACTCAGTTTCCCCCCCCCCCCACAAAAACACCAGTTGAACTTCTACTTATCCTTCAAGACCCAGTTCAATAGCCACCCCTTTTGTGAATCATTCCTTCATTCCCTCAGACAGAGTTTATGGCTCTTTCCTCTGTTTTCTCCCCCACGGTGCTTGGTACAATCATTCCGCTGTAACAGTAGCCATCACATCATCACATTATGTTTAACTACTTCCTGGCTTGTCTGTCTTTCTCTACTAGAGTCTGAACTACTTGAGGACAGATTGTAGTTTATTTAGTCTGTATCCCTAGTGCAGATTACCCAGCAGATAACACAGAAAATGAAACATATGTGGATGGACAACTGGATAGATGGATACAAATGGATGATGGAATGTTTAAATTAATTGTGTTTTTATAGATGTCAGTTGCATAGATAATGATAGATGTGCCTAATAAATGATAGATATTTAGTAAAAGAGTGAATGAAGGATGGATGGTAGATGGAAGAGGAATAGGTGAAGAATAGATTGGTGAGTTGATGATTGGCTTGTGAATGATAGATACGAAGAAGTGAATGAGGAATATATGTTGGGTGGATACTTGATGTATGAGAAACAGTGGAAAGATAAATGACAAATGGAATAACGGATGGATGGATGAGGGATAAGTAGGTACATAAAGAATGGGTGAATGAGGAACTAATGAATGCATGAAAGATGGTGGATGGCTATTAATGGCTGGTGAATGGTGGACAGATGAATGATGGATGGATGACAGATAAATGGATAGATGGAATTATGATGGCTGGCTGGGTGGCTGGCTGAATGGATGTATGGGTGATAAACAGATTGATGAAGGGTGGATATAGAATGGATGATAGGTAAATGGATAGTGTGTTGGTGGTGAATGCATGATGATGGATAAGGAATAGACGGTGGGTGAAGGATGAATAGACGTTTGGCTAGATGGATGGTGGGTGGGTGATGAATGAATCACTGGTGTTTGAATGGATGTATGAAAAATGGATAAATGATAGCTGGATAGACTGATGATATGTGAATAGTTCATGTACAGGCATGTGTGTTACCATGGATAATTTCTGAGGGTCTTTCTAACCCTGATATTTTGTGACACCCTCTTTCCTGGGAGAGGAATGAAATTGCTGTTTGATAAGCTTCCATGGGCGCTTGACTTATGTCATCTCTAGTAATCATTGCAACAACACTGCAAGGCAGATATTGTTATGCTCACTTTACAAATGAGGAAAATAAGGTCCAGTGGGAGGAAGAGATTTTCTCAAGCCTGGCTCCACCTTGCTTCTGTGTCTCTTTTCTCCTTCTCCCTCTAGTAGTACCTCATCCCCTCTGCTAACAATTTTACACATCCCTGTACCATTCATGTTTTGCCTCCTCCAAGAGCCCCTCAACCCTGCCCCCAGGGAGCCTTCTATCTACATTTGAGACCTCCTCGCCCTGCCCTTTTCTACATTTCACTGGTTCCTACCATGATTCATAGTTTTCATCAATACAACCATTTGTTGAGTGCCTACCACATGCTCGGCATTGAGCTTGGTGCTCTACATATATTACCTCATTTTCTGTCCATGAGAGCCCTAAAGGTAGCTATTATTACCCTCAGTTTAAATGTGAGGAAGTCAAGACTCAGAGAAGTACAGTGACATGCCCAAGGTCACCAGCTAGTTAGTGATGAAGATGGGGGTGAAACTCTGGTCTGTTCAGTTCCAAAGCCTGCATCTTAAACCTTGATGCTATGTTTCCTCTTGGCTACTGTGATGTTTGGTTATCCACATGTATTTGTTTAAGTGTGTATATACCTGTATGCCCACGTGTTTGTGTCCAATTCTTCCATGAATTGGAAGAGAGACACTTTCTCACACTTTTCCTGAGCCCACTTCAGTATCAGATACAGAGAAGATTCACAGAACATTAATGAAGAAAGAGCCACCTTGGACATCCTGGAGTTCAACCCCTTTATGTTCCCAGTGAGAACACCCCGGGTCAGAGAAATGATGCAACATGCTCAAGGCCACACAGCAGGCTGATGGCTGAGCTAGGACCTGAACCTGAGTCTTGGTGCTCAGTCAAAAATGTATTGGGAGGAGGAGAAGAAGAGGAAGAGGAGAAGGAGAAGAGGAAGAAGGAGAAGGAGAAGGGGAAGAAGGAGAAGGAGAAGAGGAAGAAGGAGAAGGAGAAGGGGAAGAAGGAGAAGGAGAAGAGGAAGAAGGAGAAGGAGAAGAGGAAGAAGGAGAAGGAGAAGGGGAAGAAAAAGAAGAAGAAGGGGAAGAAAAAGAAGAAGAAGGAGGAGGAGGGGACTTCCCTGGTGGCGCAGTGGTTAAGAATCCACCTGCCAATGCAGTGGGACACGGGTTCGATCCCTGGTCTGGGAAGATCCCACATGCCGCAGAGCAATTAAGCCCGTGCGCCACAACTACTGAGTCTGCGCTCTAGAGCCCGTGAGCCACAACTACTGAGCCCGTGCACCACAACTACTGAAACCCACGCACCTAGAGCCCGTGCTCCGCAACAAGAGAAGCCACCGCAATGAGAAGCCCGCGCACCGCAAGGAAGAGAAGCCCCCGCTCGCCGCAACTAGAGAAAGCCCGCGAGCAGCAATGAAGACCCAATGTAGCCAAAAATAAATAAATAAATAATTTTGTTTTAAAAAAAGGAGGAGGAGCAGAAGAAAAAGAGGAAGAAGAAGAGAAAGGAGGAAGGAGGAGAAGTGCAGCAGGTGTAACTCTCCGGCCACATCCAAAATAAATAGTCTCCATTCCACTGAGTGGTAGAAACTTAATCTTGGTCAATTCTGGGTGCCTTCTTTCACCTTCTCCTCTCAGGTCACCTACTCCCCCACCTCCCTGTGTGTGCAGAAAGGCTCCTGGTCCAGGGGGCCTGCACATCTACTCAGACATCTAGGTTCATGGCTTCCTTAGGTTTAACCCAGGAGTGGGACCGTTAAGTCCTGCTCTCTGATCCCTTAAGATTACCTGGGGTTTCTGTATTCTTTCTTCAGGGTCTCACACCAGTATCTAATCACTCCCTAGCTTCCTATATCCGACCCTCTGTATTACTTGGGATGCTAGTTCAGCTAGTGTAACACAGGCCAAACTGTGTCCTAAAAAGATAGAAGTTGATTTCTCTCTCACTAACCAGTAGAGGGTAAGAAGTGCAGCTGATATGGAGTCCCATGGTGTCAGAGACCCTGGCTCCTTCCACTTTGTTGCCCTGACGTCCTTCACATGTGGCTTCCATCGTGTGGTCCAAGATGGCCTCTCCAGATTCTGCCACCATGTCAAACTCCAGCTGGCAGGAGTAGAAGAGGAGTGGTGAGAGAATGTCCCTTTTTTCTTTAAATACATGACCCAGAAGTTGCACACACCACTGGGTTCACATATCCCTGTCAGAACCTGGTCATGCAGCCGCATCTAATCACGAAGGACATTGGGAAATGTCGTCTTCAGCTATGTGGCCATCTGCAGCTACAGAAGAAGGGGAAATCCGATAATTGCATGACGACTAAGTATCTCTGCTACACTGCCTTTCTCCCCACCTCCCAGATAATCTTTATCTCATTTCCTAAAGAGGAAAACCAATTCTGACTCATCTATTCTTCTCTTGAGGGTATAAATGGCATACCTTCAAATTTCTCAGGGCTTTGACTAAATTCCACCATTTTTCCAAACCAAAAGCTTAGGCTTTGAGACTCAGAAAAAAATGTCTTCCATTTTTGCCTCATTATCCCCTCTCTAAGGTGATGGAGGCCACTAACAAACAGGGGAAAGGTAAGGTGTAAAATACGGGAGATGCCTTCAACATTACAAAATGTTTACAGCTACAGATACAACTCAGACACCTCCTTTTCCTGATTGGTCTTTTGGTGGCTTCTCCTGACCTTAGACTCTTAGTCTTGGCTTAAAGGATAACTCCTCAAAGAGGCGTTCTCTGCCCATCCTATTTGTTTCCTTCCTAACAGACACCACGATATGTAAGTTATAAACATATACACTTTATTTGGTTTGCGAATGACACCATGCCTGTCTTTTCATCTGTGTATCTTCAGCGCCTGGCACAATGCCCAACGCACAGTAGATGCTCAGCAAATGTATTAGATTGAATGATGAATTTGCATATCAGGGCCCTGTGAGGAGCAAAAATTGTTCAAATCGTTTCCCAGGTGACTAAGAATGGAGTGGCTGTAACTGTATTTACACTTAGTGGCCCAGGAAGAACTATGTTTCTTTGACCCTAGAAGTCAAAGTATTAACATGGGTGGGGTTTTTCCCAGTGCCAGTGGGGGAGGCACGTCGGAGGGCCATGTGGGCTGCTACATCTTGAGAAATACCAGTCACAGACCTTCTCCTTGAACCCCAACCAATATCAAGATGTTCCCACCCATCCAGGACTTAAATCAACCCAGGAAAAAAGGGAGGAAGGGGAAATCTTGACTCACTCAATTTCATTCAAATCTGAAATGACTATTTTTTTGTCTAGATTTGATTGAAGTTTGCATTTTTTGACATCAGGAAAAATAGGAGCTCAGGAGAAGCAAAATCCTTATAGAAAATGGAGTGTTAACATTTTTTGCATGTCTGAATACATGGCTGAGAGGTGTGTTTTGGCCACATTAGAATGATGCCATTCTGGAATCACAGATGGGTCAATTTATGAAAACTTGTAATCACAGAGTTAGTCACTCAATCTGAGAATCACATAAGGTTAGAATCATAACCTTATATTATGTATTCAGAAAGAACGTTAGAGATTGTCTTAATTTGGATTTCCCCAAAAGCAGAACCTGAGACAAGGATTTGGGTGCCAAGTAGCCCAGGAAGCAAGGGGGATCTGGGAGAGTGAAACAAGGAAGGGAGGAAAAGCAATAAAAAAAGGGAGTGGGACTTCCCTGTTGGTGCAGTGGTTAAGACTCTACCTGCCAGTGCAGGGGACACAGGTTCGAGCCCTGGTCTGGGAAGATCCCACATGCCGCGGAGCAACTAAGCCCGTGCACCACAACTACTGAGCCCGCATGCCACAACTACTGAAGCCCGTGCGCCTAGAGCCTGTGCTCCACAACAAAGAGAAGCCGCTGCAGTGAGAAGCCCACGCACCGTAACAAAGAGTAGCCCCCGCTCGGCACAACTAGAGAAAGCCCGCGCCCAGCAATGAAGACCCAAAGCAGTCAAAAATAAATAAATAAATGTATTAAATTAAAAAAAAAAAAAGGGAGTGACTGAGTCAGTTTCTGACATGGGTGACAGGTGCCCTATCTCACCGCTAACCTTCTGAGCAGCCAAAGGGAATCACCTCCAGTGGATAAGAGGCTGAGACAATTATCTACCAACTCCCATCCCCCGCAGCCCTCACCCTGTGATGGAGGGTTGCCCCTGGGTGGGTCAATTCCTCCCAAGTCCTGGCTGAGAGTTCCCAAGGCTTCAGAGAAGCCAAATGACTGAGAGGTGCTTGAAATGGTATAACGTCAGTATGCTGGGAAGTGCCCACCACAGCTCCAGCTAAAATCAGTGGTGAGCTGAGGGGACGAGGTGTGGGACACCAATAACAACTAATACCCTAATTTCACCCCAACACAAGAATTCCCTTCTAAAGGTCTAGACTGGGAGTCTGCAGGCTACACCAGTCTGGGGGATCCATTTTGTTTCTCTAGCACCTTGTTAAAATGAAATCAGAATCTAAAGCCCGTTAGGAGATGCCCGCAGTCTTCATTTTGCTATATGCCCCACCACTCCCCATTGCCCACATGCCTTCAGATTTCTGTTAGCTGCCCAGCCCTCAGAGGCATTTGACCCTGAGGCCCCTGCACAGGGCCTCTCATTAGCTACAGGGTACTTAAGAAGATCTTTTTCTCGCATCTGTATCTCCAGTTCCCTGACACACAGTCTGGCCCGTGATTGGGCCTAATAAATCTGCCAGGGAATGGGGCCTCCGCTTGCATTTTTCCCTGCCTGGAAGCTCACTCCTTTCAAGGCTGCCTGTTGTATTGTCTACTACCTGCCCCCACCCCCTCCTGCCCAGGCCTCAGGCATTCCCAGCGGGGACTGGGGGTGAAACTCCCTGCTTGGGGTGAGCAGCAGGTTAATTTCCTCCTGGAGCTTCCCTCGGCAAACAATGAGACAATGGCGAGCCGGAGGTGGCCTGCGTAAGACAGCCGTGGAGGGGAAGTTGTAATCTGTGCGTGAAGCCAGGAGCAGGCAAATGGCGAGAAAAGCAGCCTGGGCCAGACCGGGCCCTCCACCCAGCCGGCCCCTGGGACCAACCTGAAGGTCACCTGAGTCGCCCTTGAGGAAAACAGCCATGAACCACCATAGTGAGGAGAAAACACGGATGGGTGGGGCTCACCCCCACACCCCTTCCCTATCCAGATGGTCCTAGTTCCTCCCTGCATAACCCCATCTGCCCACATTCTGAGCCCTGCTGGCCGGGAGACATCCCCAGACAGACACCATCTGATTCTGGCTTTGTTCTGGTGCTGTGACCTTAGGGCGTGTTACTTAACCTCTCTGTGCCGTTGGTTCCTTATCTGTGAAAAGGGAATAATACCACCTCCTTCCCCTGGTCGTCAAGAGGATTCCTCTATCACCCCACAGGCATTTATTGGGCATCTACTATGTGCAGGCACTGTGTTGGATGCTGGGGCTACAGTTCTGAATGAGACAGCGTCCCTGCCCTCATGGATTACAGTCTTAATATGGAGACAGTCAATAACCAAGTAACAATCACACCATGAAATTACAAGTGATGTGTGTTACCAGGACAAGAGGCGGCACCATGAGGACCATTGAACGTGAGACCCAACCTAGTTTGCAGGTCAGGGTGGGCTTCCTCTAGGAAGAGGCAGTTAAGCTCAGCTGAACAGGACGTGGAAGTTTACTAGGCCAAGGGGGAAGGGTATAGGAATCAATGCAAAGGCCTGGATGCTGGAACAAAGTTGGCATCAATGAGGGAGAGCCAGGAGGCCTGGGCACCTGTGACAGGAGTTTGTTCTTCATCTGGAGAGCAAAAGGAGGTCACTGAAGATTGCAGCGGAGTGAAACGGTCCCACCGGCTTTCAGCTAATGCATGGCAGCACTTAGCACTGTGCCCAGGTAGGTGGGGTCCCTCCTCCTCGACAGGGGGTCCTGTCCAAGCACATCAGGCATGACGAACCACTGCTTTCCAACCCTCTCCGTCCCCACCAGGGCTGGGATTTGCTGTGCTCCCCTCACAGATGAGGAAACTGAGGCTGAGGACGGGAGAGAGGGAGTCTGACTGAGCACACCAATGGGTCCAGCCCGCTCTAGGGAGGGGGAAGGGTTGGAAGAGCGTCCTGAGACTGCAGAGACACCCAGGAGGACCCCTAGCCTCCTCTGCCTACACATCTCAAGACAGCTCCTTGACCCTCGCTCCCCTAAATCCAGCTCTGTACCCAGAAAGGGAGAGGGGCTTCAGACAACTCAGGGGTATCCTCATCCCAGGTCATGACCCCACACATCTCCAGAAGCTGAGCAGTCTCATTCAAAGCCACACCTCCACTCACATTCAAAGCCAGCCTTCAGCTCTGCCCAAGCGAGTGGCTTCAGACTCACAGAAAGAGCAGTTCCCACCATGGAAAGCTGTAGCTATGCCCTTCATGGTCCTTCTTCTTAGCCATCTGAGTGCTATGAGCCCCCCTTTACTGAGGAGGAAACTGAGGCTTGAGGGGGACAGCTCCCTGCCCATACTCACAGAGCTGGGAAGAAGCCGTGCCTGGTCTCAAAGCATCTCCTGCAGCCCCACCCCACGCCCCCCCAACCCCTGTGGGTTAGTTTATAGACATGTCACTGCACGTGTCAGAGCCCTTGTTGGCTTCCCAGGGATGGAGCCAAAGCCCTTGTTGGGCTACAAGCCCCCAGCCTCTCTCTGTCCATCTCGTCACCCCGCACAGGCCTCCTCCTCCCTCCCTCACCTGCTCCCACCTCAGAGCCTTCTGCACCCACTGCTCCCTCTGCAGCCCGGCCTCCTTCATTCATGCCTCGGCTCTCCTGTCCCCCAGCAGAGGCCCTCCCCCAACCCTTGCTCCCTGCTTTACTTTTCCGCACAGTACTCATCTCTTCCTGACTGTATGGGGGTTTTTATAAATGTCTGTTGATTGTCTGAGCCTCGGTCTCCTGTGTTCACTGCTGAGCCCCACAATGGTAAGTGCTCAACAAGTATTTGTCACATGAATAAATGAAGGAGGACAGAGGGTCTCCAGTCCCACCCCTGCCCCAGTGTATCCCCCAAACCTGCATCCCCGACATCCCCCAAACACCTAGCTTGCTGGTGCTGGGCTTTTGGGTTTGGGAAGGGCCGGTACCATCCCCTCACTGGACCATCCACAGGCCTTGGCAGGTCCTGATCACAGGCCCCACACTAAGGAGCAAGGAGACCAGAGCTCAGCAGGAATGTGTGGCTGGTCCAAGGTCACAGAGCCCCAAAGGTCACAGAGCCCCAAAGGTCACAGAGCCACGATTCCCGGAGGGTGGGGGGTGCATCTCACAGCAGCCCATCACTGCAGCAGGAGGCGCCTCTTCTAGGAGGGCCCAATGAAATGGGAACCCTGAGGCTCCAGCTCACCCCCTTTCTCCAGAGAACCCAGTTATGTTTGGGGGCGGCTGTTGCTCTGCTGCCAGCAGCTTCCCTCCTCCCAGCACTGGGACTCCAGCTCCGCATGTTCCAGGAAGTCCAGGCCGCATTTCCCTCCAGGAGCCACCGCCCAAAGGGACCCTCTGGGGAGAGACAGAGCATTTTTGAGGAAAAGGGGGGTGAGGGTTGGGGGTGTGGGAGAAAGAGTCACCAAAAAAAAAAAAAAAAAGTAGTGGCTGGGCCAGGAATGTGCCTGGGTGAACCGGAGCCAAGCCTCCTGTCACATCCACAGCTGTGCCGGCCAGGGCGGGGGCAGGGCGCAGGCGGGGCCAGGTCACTCTCAGGACAGGACACCAGCTGCCAACCTGCTCCTGGTGGATTCCCTGCGACCAGCCTGGTGGGGGAGGAGCTGGGCAAGCGCCTGGGCCCAGAGTCAGGACCTGGGGCTCTGCCACCCCAGTCCACTCACCAGCCTGGGCCTCGGTTTCCCCATCTGTGCAACAACGGGACTTGGAGAAATGCTGAGACGGTGACTTTTCAATAAGACACTGGTTGAATAAAGTGAGGGAAGCCACAATTTTTAGCAGGGGTTCTGGACCTGGGGTTCAGAACTCAGGGGCTCTGTGAACTTGGATAGGAACGAAATAACAACTTTATATTCACTATAACCTCTAACCGAAACGCAGCATTTCCTTCAAGTACAAATGTGGACCACGAGCCCTGGCAGGGTCAGCAGTGACCTTGTCACAGTAGAAGCTGGAGACACTTAAGTCTGACTTCACAGCACTTGCAGACCCCTCCATTATTGTTTAAGCTCACTGAGACCCCATACCTGCCTGCACACCTTTTATTTAATGTACTAATAAAGAAGCTTGTCTATTACTGCATCACAAACCCTTGTTGCTATTGCGGTAATGGCATCTCAGTATGATTGGCTTCCTTTGTATCCTATGCACTTTACTTTCTGTGCTTAAAAAAACATGATTATGATAAGGGGTCCATCCTATCACCAGATGCCAAAGGGGTCCATGGTACAAAAAGTCCCTGCTTTATATGCAGCCATTTTTAGTTTTAAATGGGGAAGTACTCTGTATACTGACTTGGAACGATGTCAAAACACAGTGCTAAGTGCAATGCAAAAAGCAGGATACACCGGTGTCTGTGTAAGAACCAGACTGAGTACCTACATTTGCTTGATGTGCAAGGAGCCCCGAACTGGGGACAGTGGTTATCTCCAGGGTCTCAGGGAGACCCATCACTCAACACCTTGAGTACTGATTTTTTTTCCATATGCATAAATATTCAGAAAGAGTCAGGATTCTGGGAAGATGGCTGTGACTGTGGTGGAAACACAGTTTTTGAATCTTCCCAAATCCCCACATCAAAACAGGCAAAGCAACTAGTTGGCAAACCAAAACCCCATGGACAAGATTTACATCAAAACCAGGTGACAAGGCGTCCTCACGAATCCCCAAATACAAGTGGATGGAGACAAACCTGCACAGAATCAGGGTCTGCATAGGAGAACATTCACTCTGTATTTGTCTCGAGGGATACATGAATTAATAATAAAGTCTCAGTCTCTGCCCTAAGGTCCAGGCTTAGTGGGAGACGCAGATAATCACAGAAACACATATAAAATTGCAACTGTGACAAGAGTAATTCTAAGAGTTCCAGATCCTGAAAGTATATAAGAGCACCCATGTCTGAAATATATCATGGTTGAAAAAAAAAAGAACAAAGGAAGAAAGAAAGAAAGAGCCCAGTATACAGACAGACACACAGATAACCCCTCCTTTGCAGGCCCATCTCAGTGGCCACAGGACAGTGAGGGCAGCTGTCCACCCACGCGGGCTCCAGGGGAGCTGCCCAGCCCCCAGCTCAGGGCTCAACACCCACTGCCCAACATCTTCCTTCGCGATGAATCATGTTTGTGGACTAAAAACAAGGTGATGCAGCCAGGAAGTCTGTAGAATCATCAGCATGGAGGCAGCCCCCCAAAGCGGAAAAAACACTACCGTCAGAAGCTGGAGACATGGGTTCAAGTCCCAGCCCGGCCACAAACTTCACAGTGTAAGCTCACACAGATCTCAGAGGTTCAGACAGAAGGCACCTGCCAGGTCTCACACGGCACACCTGCAGATGCCTCTAGACTCCCAGGAGGGCTCTTCAGCACCTCAGCTCCTCTGTTTGGGGGGCAATTGGAGGCCCTTGCCAGCCACTGAAAATGGAACAAGGTTAAAGGCATGTTATGCCCTCTCGCCTCAGGCTCTCCAGATACTCAGGTAGCACCAACCCCCGACCAGACAAGAACAGAGCCCTCGGGACGCAGCCACACTTCTGTTCACTCTCAAGAGCAACCCCAGCAGGTAGGGGTCCTTATCCCCATTTGACAGATGAGAAAACTGAGGCTCAGAGAGGGGACAAAGGTGACCTGAGGTCACACAGCCCTACTGTGCTTTGACCCAGGTCACTCGATGGGGGCACATCACCCCCCGGGGACAGCTCTGCCCTGGCAACCCCAACCTCACGCCCAGCCTGGAAGCCCGCTCAGGGGTGCGGCCGTCTCCCTGTGAACAAGACTATTTTTAGTGTGAGCAGCAGGGGCTAGGGGCCAAAGCCAGGAGTGACAATGGGGGGAAGGGGGTGGGGCTGCTGGCGGCCGCCCCTGCACCCAGCAGCCGCCCCATTTCCTCGAGGAACCAGGCTGCGCACAATACAAGGAAAGCCGAGTGGGGAGCGGCTGGGGGCTCCCGTGGGGGGGCTGACCTGGCCCATCAGGGCAGCTGGGGGCCTGGACGAGGCCTCCGGACCAGGGGGAAATGGACCATTAGTCCAGCTGCCTGGCCTGGGCAGGGGTGATCTTTCATGCTGTACACACTCACACACGCATAATTTATTCTCTCTCGCACATACACACACTCACCTTAACCTCTCTCTCACACTCAGATTCATTCTCTGTCTCCGCCTGTTTCTCTCACGTGTACTCACCCATACACACACACACACACACACACACACACACACACACACACACACACACACACACACACACACACACACACACACACACACACACGGGTCTTTTGCTAACTCCTAAGCCAGGGCATGGTCTCACCTCCAGCCTCGGAGGCAGAGAACTGGGCCCTGGGGACTCAAAAGGTGAGATTCCCACAGTGGCCAACCAGGAGTTGATTGGGGGCCCAGGTGGGAAATGTCATCATGAGCATCCCAGAGACTCTGCCAGGTCATGGCTTCTTGGGGAGGGGTGTCCCTGCTGGGGAAGGCCCTACCCTGGGGCTCCCAGTCAAGGGGGCACTGTGCAACAGGAGCAAGAAGGTGCTCCCCACAGCCTGGCAGTGAGGGCTCCTTCCTTGGCCTCTACAAAGGGGGCTCCAGTGTTGCTGCGTGGGGGCCCTGAACTGAATTTGATGTCTGAGGTTCTCACGGGTTCTCCCACGGCTTAGGGCAGGAGATTGTGTCTCCCATTCCCACCCCTGCACTGCCATCCATCCCACCTCCACACCCTTGCTTATGCCATGCCCCCTGCCAGGGGTGCCCTCCTCTGTCTCCCCATTCTCCTACCACCAGTAAAGCTCTGAGAGCAAAGACAGTGACATCCTTGTCTGCCATCACATCCCCAGAACCAAGCACAGTGCCTGGCACAAAGTAGGTGTGCAATAAATACCTGTGGAATAAAATCCTTGCCTCCTGCTGGAGGCCTCCCCTCCCCTCACCACGGACAAAGTTATCTCATTGGACCTTCTCCACTGCCCAGTGAGGCAGACACATTCATACCCACTTCAGGGAGGAGAAAACTGAGACCAGGAGGGGATGCAGCTTACTGAAGATCATACAACGGACAGCGACATAAGCAGGACTCACATCTAGACCTTGGGGTCCCCAGCTGTGTCCTCACAAGCCCACAACCGCCCCTGGCCATCAGCTCTCAAGTGTGAAACTGATGTTGTCTACGCAGCTGCATGGGGTTCCTGACATCAAAGTCCAGCTGACAGATGAAAGTGACGGTGGGGTTGGGGAGATGGGATGGGATTCCAGAGGTATGTTAGAAGTGGGACCAACAGCACCAGTTGATGGACAAGAAGCAGGGGTGAGATGGGAGGAGGCAAGGAGGTCCCTCCTTGGTACTGGGCCTGAGCAGTGGCTTCAAGGGTGGCCCTTTACTGAGTCCAAGAGAATTGCAGGAGGAACAGGTGTGGGCACATTGATGGGCAGCCAAATATCAGTGTCTAGAGCTCAGGGGAGAGCCTGGATCTACACCTTAGATCTTTTTTTTTTTTTGGCCATGCTGTGCGGCTTGCGGGATCTTAGTTCCCTGACCAGGGATTGAACCTGTGCCCTCGGCAGTGAAAGCGTGGAGTCCTAACCACTGGACCGCCAGGGAATTCCCTACACCTTAGATCTACATTTAAGAGTCATCAGGGCACGAGTGGACTAAAGTCACAGGGCAGGGTGACACCACCTGGGAGTGAGTCCACAGAGGAGAGAAGATGGCAGAGTTTTACTAAGAGAGTAATCAACGATGGCAAGAGTGAAGTTTGTTTGCCCCAAGACTGAGGGCTTCTCCAGCCCTCCCAGGACCTACGCAGAGCTGGGTTCTCCTTCAGTGGGAGGGAGTTTCACCCAAGGATCAGGAAGGGAAAGCAGAGGATTTCTGGACATGCACTGGGGGCAGGCTCTGCACAGAATGAAAAACGACCCGCTGGAAATGTTTAAGTAAGATTTGGTGGAATACTACTCAGCAATAAAAAGAAACAGACTGCTGATCCATGCAACAACAGGGAAGAATCTCAGAGACATAAAATGAGGAAAGAAGCCAGGCACAAAAGAGTACACGCTTCCTGATTTCACTTCTATGAAAGTCTAGAAAAGGAAAAACCAAACAACAGTGACAAATCAGACTAGTGGCAGCCTGGGGCCAGGAGGTGGGAGTGACAGGTGAGGGGCACAGGGGAGTTTTAGGGTGATAGAAATGTTCTGCATCCTGATCCGGTGGTGGTTACACAGGGTGCACATTGTCAAAAGTCATGGAAAGATACATTTTAAATGGATAACATGGGTACCCTTGATTTTATATTAATTATATCCTGATACAGTTGATATAAAAAGTCTGCACCATTCTCTCAACCTTGAGGATTAATGATTGCTTACAAGATGGACTGCGTTCTTTCTGGTAATAGAGGGTGCCTTCTCCTAGATGGCTCACAAGGCCCAACACTGAGGTTCATTTAGGGATTTGCTCAACTTATTTCTAGGAATGCAGGGTGCTGAGAAGGGAAGGCGGGCTGCTGTTTACTGAGCACATACTATGGGCAGCACTGAGCTCTAGTCCTCGGTAACTCACTTCCCCCAATACCCAATAAAGTGAGTGCTCTTATTGTCCCCACTTTACAGAAAAGGAAGAAGGTGGAGGGAGGGGTCTTGCTCAACATCACACAGCTGGTGGGCGGGGGAAGCAGGACTTGAACTCAGCCTGGCTCCAGAGCCGGCATTCCCTACCCTATGCCATGTGGGAGAGGGTGCTTGGGCCACTATTCAGTGGTTCCCTCTTTTCTGGCCTCAGATGTTCCCCACCCCTTCCACAAAAGCCTAGGAGGGGCACAGGTGCACCCTCCTTAGATGGCAGTTTGATGCTGTCACCTAGGGGTGACTGAAGGGGACCGAAGGGGCTCCAGTCTATCCGAGGGAGCTTGTCGATGTGTTTCTCCCACACCTGCAGCCAGCTTGTTCCATTTCCTGGCTGGTGACCTGGGGCAAGTGCCTCTACCTGCCAGGCCTCTGTGTGTTCATGTGTAAAATGAGAATCAAAATATGATTTCTCCTTAATGGTCACAGTTTTCTTTTGGTGATGAAAATGCTTTGGAACCACATAGAGGTGGTTGTGCGACATTGTGAATGTACTAAATGTCACTGAATTGTACACTTTAAATGATTAATTTTATGTTATGTGAATTTCACCCCAATAAAAAAAAAGGGAAAGAAGAGATAATGTGTGCAGATATA
Organism: Stenella coeruleoalba; assembly: GCF_951394435.1. NCBI lineage: Eukaryota > Metazoa > Chordata > Mammalia > Artiodactyla > Delphinidae > Stenella > Stenella coeruleoalba. Next base: position 27,356,926 of record NC_137161.1, on the reverse strand, counting down.
AATGGACATACACAGTAAGAAAAAACCTGCCTGTCTAAAAGTTGCAGTGCGGATTAGAAGAGCAGTAAATGTCAAGCACCTAGGATAGTACCTGACCCACGTTACAATGCGTCCTTAGTTCCATTGAAAGTTAGAGCCCCGATTGTTGCCAGGCGGCCATCCTTGCTGAACAGCCAGCTGCACCAGCCTCCTCCTGGGCTCCCTACTTCAGCCCTTGCTGCCCCACCTCCCCTTCTTTTCTCCAGTAGCAGCCAGAGGGATGGGGGAATCCTGTTAAAACCCAAGTCAGGTCGTGCACTCCTCTGCTCAAAACTCTCCAAAATCTCCCCATGTCACATGAGAAATAGCTAAGTACCTACAGGAGACTTCGAGGCCCTACATGACCTGCCCCTGATGCCACCCCTGTCTGCCCTCACCTTCTATCACCCCCTTATTCACCTGCCTCTAGGCACGCTGGCCTCCTTGTCTTTCACCACCCCCCGCCGTGCCAGGCACGCTCCTGCCCCAGGGCTTTGCACTGGCTATTCCCTCTGCCTGGACTACTCTTCCCCCAGATTCACAAGGCTGCTGCCTCACCTCCTTCAGTTCAAATGTCACTTCCTCAGAGAGGCTCTCCCTGACTACCCTCATAAAACAGCTCTGCTCCCCTCACAGGCTTTACAGTCTGACGTGATACTGTACATGGATTTGTTTTCTGCGTTCAATTCATCTCCTCATGAGATTGGAGGTTCCTTGAAGAGGACCTCAGTGTCTCTTCAGAGGGACTTCGTTTCTTGCTAGGAGCCCAGCCTGGCACATGGTGAGCCCTCCATAGGTATTTGTTGAATGAATGAATGAATGAATGAATGCCCTAGACAGTGCCCATCTGGTCACTCAGCTGAGCTCAGAGGGTGTGAGCCACCAAGGGCAGGGACCCTGAGCTCACCTCAGCAGCCCCAGCACAGCCTAGCACAAGAGTGAAGGGGCATCCGTTGAGGGAACGCCTCTGCCCAGTCCTGGGTCCTGCCGCTTGTGGGACTGCAGACTTGGAGTGACAGGGGTCCAGAACCCTGGGCCAAGGGCCTGGCCTATCCCCAGCTCACCCCCAGCTCCCTCCCCTGAGACTCCAGACTCTGCTTCCTCCCTTGCAGCTGTACCTTCCGCCTCCCAGCCTCTTCCTTTCCTCCTCATCTGGGCCCTAGCTACATCTCCTCAGGCCTTTATCTTCCCCTCAGCTGCTCTGGAGGGACACAGGCCCTCCCTCCATCCTTTCCTTCCCTGCCTCCCTGGCCTGGGCCCTAAAGCCTCCCCCTCCGGCTCAGCACCCCACCCAGCCTCCCTCCTCACCTCCAGCCACTTCCAGGGGGCATAGCAGGGAACAAGGCCAGGCAGGAGTGGCCAGAGGAGCCTCAGGTCCCTCCAAAGGCCTCTGAGCCTCCAACTTCCTGTGTGGTCTCTCCACTCAAAGGCCAGCTCAGGAACTAGGCTGTCTGTGCTCCAGTCCCCACTCTGTCACTTGTTAGCTGTGTAGTTTTAGGCAAGTCATTTAACCTCTCTGTGCCTCAGTTTCCTCAGCTGAAGAGTGGGGGTCAAGACACCACCTACTTCAAGTGTTCAGGAAGAGTAAAATAAAGCATGTCAAGCACTTGGAGTGCTTGACACAGAGAGTTTGTCTTAACACAAGGGTGCAATGCCACAGCGTGGAAGGGCTTTGTAAACTGCAAAGCCCTAAACGACCCTTGGCTGCGTATTTGTGCCATGTTTCTGACCCAACGGACCCAAAATATGAGGAAGAACCTTCCACTGGCCCCTAATCTATCTCAGATGTTCTCTACTGTCATTATCCTTATCAGTACATGATCAATAACCTCCTCAGGTTTCAGAAAGGCCACAGTCAAGGGTCTGTCTCCTTTATACAGGGTTAAGGTTCTAGGGAACATTCTAGAATAGCACCCCTCCAGCTAAGCCCACTGTCCCCAGAGGCCTCACAATAATCCAAAACAGGGAAGAGTCATTATTATTCCATTTTACAGATCTGGAAGCTAGAGCCCAGAGAGCTTCAGGCTGCTTGACTCTAAAGCCCAGGCTCTATCGCTGTCCCCAGCAGACTGACTGGAGTCCCTGCCCAGTGGTCCACACCTGTGCCCACCTGAGCTCCTTGAGGACTCCTTTGAGCTCCCCCAACACTCCTGCTCAGCAACTCCTCCCTCCAGTTTTCCCCAGGCACTGGCCTGTCCTTCCAGGATCTTTCTGATGCCAGTCAGCCTGGGAACGGCCAACACCAGATCAACTGCTTTTTCCCTCCTGATTCCAGAACGAGAGAAGCTGGTGTCACTGAGAGCCTGGGGGCCCTGGGCCTAGATTTGTTTGCAAACATTACCAACAGCCACCACACGGAAGGGGCTCTTCTTCCCATCTTGCACTGTGGCTCAGAGAAGTTAGGTGAGCAACTTGCCTGAGGTCACATTTCTAGAGAGGGCATGAGCCAGAGTTGAAACTCAGGTCTGTCTGACTCCAGAAGGCTTGACGTTGGCCTTCAAAGAGTTCAGTGACATTGGGTGACTTCTTTCCCAACCCTAGTCCTCAGTTTCCTCATCTCTTAAATGGACATAGTAACATGTTATTTGCTGAGTTGTGAGAATTAAATTTGAAGAGTTTATAAAGTGCCCAGAACAGCACTGGACACATGAGTGTGGCATCGCTGAAGGACCGGGAGCTCTGAGGTCAGGCTGACCTAAGGTCAAGTCCCAGCTTCACCACTTTTGCTCGTAGAGACAAATACTCTACCTCTCTGAGCCTCACTAGACCCATCTGGAAAACAGGGATGATCAGTGCCTCTCATAAAGATGGTGCTGGTCCCAAAAGCTTAATTTTTTAAAAGTTAAAACATAGCCCTCATAGAAATAAAAAGTAAGCATGTGCCAAAATTATATGTAATTCATTAGCATTTAACCAGCAGGACAGAGAAGCTGGTTCAAAGAGGATAAGAGAGTCTGAAATGTTTATAATCAATGAAAGACAAAATGCTGAAATATGACTGCAGAGTGAAACTGGCAAAAGAACTGTAACCTTCGGGGTGATCTTTTTTACTGGACAAAAATCATTTGCAAGATAAATCTACAAGTGATTACATAACTTCCCTGCATTTGGGCCCTAACAAGTAAGTAAATGACAAGTCAAATAAAGATCTATTTCCCTAGAGAGTTAGATAACCCTTGGGTGGGCCTGTTGGACAATGCTCCAGCATATTTCTGAAAGGACATGCAGCTCTCTTTTTGCTTTATTGCCAAGTTTGGGATACTTTTTTTTAACCTGAGGGTGCAATACAGTAATAGAGGTAGAAAGGATTTATAAATTTATTATTTGTGCAGTGTCTCTGCCCACCAAACCCAGAACTCTGAGGGAGTCCCTCCCAGCAGCCCCTACGCTAACTAAATGAGGTAGACAGTGAGCTAGGAACACTCACAAGGCTGTAAGCTATTTACAAACATCATCTTACTCATCTTTATTTCCTTCCAGAACACTCTGAATGTCAGGGTTGGGACTAGGGTGAGGCGATGCTGAACATCACACAATCCATAAGTATCCTTTACATGGAGTCCCCACTCACCCACTGGCTCTCTGGTAGAGTCTGGAAAAGTCTTTGGTTTTATTTATTCAACAACTATTTCCTGGGGGCCTACTGTCCTGGGTACTTGGGATAAGGCAGAAGGCAAGAGAGATCCAGTCCCTGCCTTCAAGGGCCTAGAATCTAGACAGGAGAAAATTAACCAAGATAGAGGCTAAACCAGGGGTCCCCAACCCCCGGGCCGCAGACCATTACTGGTCTGTGGTCTGTTAGGACCGGGGCTGCACAGCAGGAGGTCAGCGAAGCTTCATCTGCTGCTCCCCATCACTCCCCATCGCTCGCATTACCGCCTGAACCATCCCTCCCCACCCCGTCCGTGGAAAAACTGCCTTCCACAAAACCGGTCCCTGGTGCCAAAAAGGTTGGGGACCACTGGGCTAAACAATTACAAATCACCACAAGCACTCAAAAGGAAAAGAACAGGGATGAACAGCAGCAGGGCCAACAGCTTCCTCGCCAGCAGAAGAAAAGCTCTCTGAATGGTGACATTCAAGTTGAGGCATGAGGAATGAAAGGATGCCAACCAAAGAACAGGCTGTGGGAAAGGCATCCCAGGTGGGAGGTACAGCACGTGCAAAGGCCCTGATGCAGGAACTAGCTTCAAGGAACTGAGCAAAACAGTGTGGCCACTGTTTAAGAAGCAGCAGGAGATGACAGACCAATTTTGTGCTTTGTATTTGCAGTGCTGACCTTTGAAACAGAATTTCTACTTTCTGTTACCACCTCGAAAGGGGACAGCTCTCCATTGCTCTCCTGGTTGTCTGAAAGCTCCTATTCTGTCTGTACCAAGTGATAGCTTCTTTCTCTTGTCCAAGTGCATGTTACTGTAATGTGGCCCTGAAAGCAGTTTTATAATATGAAGAATAAACAGCTTGTGAAAGAAAGAAAGAAAGAAAGAAAGAAAGGAAGGAAGGAAGAAAGGAAGGAGAGGGAGGGAGGGAGGGAGGGAGAGAGAGAGAGAGAAAAAGAAAGAAAGAAAGAAAGAGAAAGAAAGAAAGAGGAAGGAAGGAAGGGAGAGAGAGAGAGGCAGGAGATGAGGTAAGGAAAGAAACCAGGACCTGAATCATGATGGGGGTGGAGAGGGACCTGGTCAGAGAACTAGATTTAATTCTAAATATGATGAGAAGGCACTGGAGTGTTTTGGTCAGACATCTCTGATACCCCACCTCTTTTCTTTTCTTTTTTTTTTTTTTTTTTTGCCGTGCCCCATGGCTTGTAGGATCTTAGTTCCCCAATCAGGGATTGAACCTGTGCCCTCGCGGTTAAAGCGCGAAGTCCTAACAACTGGACCGCCAGGGAATTCCCACCCCACCTCAAACAAGGGCTGCCGTCCTAGCTACCACCTCAGGCCTCCAACCAGGGGCTTTGACAGTGAGGTCCCTGAACCAGCAGCATCAGCACCACCTGGAACTTGTTAGAAACACAGACTCTTGGGACCCACCCCAAACCTACAGATCAAACACTCTGAGAGTGGGACCCAGCAATCTGGGTTTCAACAAGCCCTCCAGGTGATTCTGATGATGTCCAAGTTTGGGAACCACCGCTCTGGAATCAATAACCTACCATTTAGAAACATGACCCAGGGTCGCCACCCTGTGTTATTTTATGGGAACTACAACCTGGCCGCCACTTGCAGCATCAGCGCACGGGAAGAGGAAGGACACTTTCCACCAAAGGGACACAGACAGGGTCATGGACAGGAGGGTGGCTTCAGTGTGTTCCTGCCCACTTTTCTCATATGCAAGGACACACAACGTAGGAGGGCTTCCTCAGTGAATAACTTCAAGTTTTCTCCCTGCTACACTTGGGATAAAACCCAGATTCCTTGCAGTCGGCTCTCTCCCTATCTTCCTGTCCTCATTTCCTCTCCCCTCTCACTCATGCATTCCCTGCCAGCTTGCTTCCTTGCTGCTTCTCAAACACACCAAGCATATTCTCACCTCAGGGCTTTGGTATTTGCTGTTCCCTCTGCCTGGAAAGCTCTCCCCTCAGACTTGCAAGGCTCACTCCTTCACTTCAGTCAGATCTCTGTTCAAATGCCACCTCCTTCAGGAAGCCTTCTGTGACTATACTCACCAAGGAGCTCTGGCCCTTCTCTCTTTCTATGACCCTGTCTTCTTTTTCCTCCTCCTCGACATTATCTTATACATTTATTTGATTTTTGTCTATCCTCCTTATGAGACCATGAGTTCCAATAAGGAAGGGATGTTTGTTCTGTTCACTGTTATAGCCCCAATACAAACAGTAGGTGCTCTGTAGATATTTACTGAACAAATGAATATACTCTGTGAGGCAGGTGTTATCACCCTCTTCCCGACCAATGGGGAGACTGAGGCTCAGTAAAGTGATATGACTCATTCAAGCTCACACAATGAGTTAAGGGGCTGGGATCCATATTCGAAGTAGGAGTTCTGGAAGCTGAGGAGTGATCTGTGTTCATGGTGACACCTTGGGGTTCCTGAGGCTAGGGAGACTTTTCAATCTGGCCGCGATGCCTCCATCACCCAAACTCGGCAAGCAGGGGGCTGTGAGTTCTAAAGAATGTTCTTCAAGGTCAAGGGACAGAGGGCACGGGTCCAGTGCCAAAATCCCAAGTAGGGCAGCACTTCCAGGAGCACTGGGCAGCCCCCAGTGATTGGGGGTGCCCCGAGCATAGAGCAGGAGGGGAGCAGGAGTGCAGACATCCTGCAACAGATCCCAAGTTGTACGTGGTATTCAAATGTCCCTTTGTTAATTAACGTAGGTGAAAACCTTGTTTTTAATGATCTGAGCCTGGGACCAAATTCTATTTCACAGCAAACACAATGTGCGGGGGCTTGTGTGTGTGTTGTGTTTTTGTTTTGGGGGGGTGGTTTTGGCTGCAATGCGCAGCTTGTGGGACCTTAGTTCCCCAACCAGGGACTGAACCTGGGCCCTCAGCAGAGAAAGCGTGCGGAGTCCTAACCACTGGACTGCCAGGGAATTTGGGGGGCCTTGTTTTGTTTTGTTAATTTTTAATGGGCTTTGTTTTAGTTTTAGGTTTACAGAAAATTTACGCAGAAATTATACTAAGTACCTTTATACTTCCTCTCCCCAACACACCCAGTTTCTTCTATTATTAACACCTTGCATTAGTGTGATACATTTGTTACAACTGATGAACTGATGCTGATACATCATTTTTAACCAAAGTCCATAGCTTACATTAAGATTCACTCTTTGGGCTTCCCTGGTGGCGCAGTGGTTGAGAGTCCGCCTGCCGATGCAGGGGACACGGGTTCGTGCCCCGGTCTGGGAAGATCCCACATGCCGTGGAGCGGCTGCGCCCGTGAGCCATGGCCGCTGAGCCTGCGCGTCCGGAGCCTGGGTTCCGCAACGGGAGAGGCCACAAGAGTGAGAGGCCCGCGTACCACAAAAAAACAAACAAACAAACAAACAAAAAAGATTCACTCTTTGTGTTGCAAGGTTCTGTGGATTTTGACAAATGCACAATGTCTTATATCCACCATGACAGTATCACACAGAAGGGTTTCATTGCCCTAAAAATGCCCTGTGCGCCATCTATTTATCCTCCCCCCCCCAAATCCCTGGCAACCACTGATCTTTTTATTGTCTATAATTTTGCCTTTTCCAGCATAGTATTTGCTTGGTTTTAATATACAGTGAATCTGCCAGGAAAGCAACCACCACATTAGTTGGGAACAGACCAGGCTGTGCTTGGTTCAAAACTTTCCTAGGACCACTCACATTTTGGACCACCATGGCCATGCAGCTGTGGGTTTGAGTTGTCAGAACTCCTGATTCAGCCCACAGTTTCACAGTGGGCTGCCTTCCCGACTACAGTCGTCCATGCCTTCCCGACTACAGTCGTCCCTTGGTATCCGAGGGGGATTGATTCCAGGACTTCCCGCAGATACCAAAATCCGCGGATGCTCAAGTCCCTTATATAAAACAATGTAGTATTTGCATATAACATACGCACATCCTCCCATATACTTTAAATCATCTCTAGATTACTTATAATACCTAATACAATGTAAATGCCACGTAAATAGTTGCCAGTATGTGGCAAATTCATGTTTTGCTTTTTAGGACTTTCTGAAAAAAAAAATCTTTTTTCTAATATTTTCAGTCCGAGGTTGGTTAAATCCTTGGATATGGAGGACTGACTGTACTTTGTGACATTATTGTGCCCAAACATTTATATGTTGATTTATTCTAAATTACTTTCATTTTACTTTCTTTTATATTACAATTAAGGTATTATTTATGTTTAAAAATATGTGTGTCAATAGGTTATGTTAGTTGTGAATTTCATTTTAGAAAAGAAAAGAAGCGTTATAATTATGGTTAAAAGGAACACTGGGTTCCGAATTCAACCCACTGTTATACTGCATGACAATCATGGCAGCAGCAAAGCACTGAGGAATGCCGGCCCCTCAAAAGGTACTGTGCTAGGAAAGCGACTTGCAGGTATGAATCATTACATCTGCAGTTCCCCTACCAGGTGCTACACAGTGTGTAGTTTTACCCCATTTTACAGAGGGAGAAACTGAGGTTCAAGCAGAATAAGGTCCCTGAGTGGGACTGGAAACTGAATCCAAACCCATGCTTCTAACCCCCAGCATCCAGCAGTGGATTTCCTTGGTCTCCTGGAAAGACCATGTTGTGCGAGCTAACCATCCTCAGGCCTTAAGGCCCCAGGAAAGGGTGGAGGCACATGGGGCAGCAGAGAGGTCAAGAGAACAGGTTACGACCTGGGTTCTGTGTCACTTACTCATGTGTGACCCTGGACAGTCGCTCCCCCTCTCTGAGGATTAGTGGTCTCACCTGTAAAATGGGGGTAATGTCACCAAAGTGTGGTAGGTACTGTCCCTTTCCATGTTACCAATGTGGAAACTATGGCTCATAGAGGGGAAGTGACCTACCCAGTGTGAAATGAGGGATGATGGGATTGTCCTCTAAGGACACACTCCATTGCCCCGTAAGGTCCCCATGGCTCCTCCAAAGCCCAATTCAAGACTCACAGGTCACCAGGCAAAGGTCAGGGTCACCTGCCCTAGGCACCCATTCCCCAATCCAACCACCCACATGTGATTCCCACAAGGTAAAAGTATCTGAAAGCCCCCAATGGGCTGGGAGAGCTGGGGGGCTGTCTGTGGAAGCACCGGACCTCCGTTTCCCTGTGCTGGACTCCAGCTCCAAAACACAGCCCAAATCAATCCATTCCTCTCCGTCTCCCCTACTGCTTCTACTCAAGTCTATGACACCATCACTTCTCACACAGCCCACCCCCTGCTCCCCTCCTCCTTGCTCCCCACCTAGAAGCCAAGGAGATCTTTTATGAGTGAAAAATCATATAAAGTCACCCCCTTGCTTAAACCTTCCATGGCTCCCTATTGTTCTTAAGCCAAATGCCTCTGCCCACCTCCCTCATCTCATTTCTCCCTATGTTCCCTCCACTCTCCCACCCGCCTCATGTACGTTCAGGTCCCATTGGCCTCCTCCACATGCCTTTAATGCAACAGCATGATCCTCTCTTAGGATCTGCGGCCAAGCTGCTCCTCCTCCTTGGTCAGCCCAGTCACGGCCCCCTCCCTGCCTTCACTGGGCAAACTCTTCCTCCCTCCCTAACCTAAGACAGCTTTTCCTGCTATGCATGTTCATACACCACTCACTCATAGCCTAGCAATAAGCCCAGTTTGTGATGGTAGATTTATCTGGTTATCTTCTCTCCGCTTGACTTAGGTCCACCAGGCCAAGGACACTGACTTGTTTCCCTTGTGTACTGAGAACGTAGAAGTGTCTGCCCAGAGTTGGCGCTTGGGAAAACCTGCTGAATGGCAGAGTGCAGGCATGAATGGCCACCCAAAGATAGGGTTGCCCATCTCCTCCTCCATGTGGACTAAGACACCCAGGACAACTAGAAGAAGAATGTGGGGGAGGAGAGAGAATCTGGGGATGGAAGGCAGAGGAAATCCCAGGCACAGCTCAGTCTGCTGTTCAGCATGAGCCTACGTGTGCCAGATGCCATGCTGTGCGCTGGGGACAGTATGTATGCTGGGTTAGTGAGAGAACAAGCTCTGAGCCGCAATGCCTGGGCTCAGAGCCCAACTCACTGCTCACTAGCTGTGCAAGTTTGGGCAAGTCACTAAACCTCTCTGAACCTTGGTGTCCCCAACTACCAGAGGAGAAGTTACTTGATTACAGAAAACCCATGCCTTAGGGCATTAGAACTTAATAGGCCCTTGACACTCCAGTGGACCCAGCAGTTCTATTTGGTTACTATTGCTGAATCACAACCACTCCAATCTTTAGTGGCTTAAACAACCATTTTTTCCTCACTATCGTGTGAATCAGGAGTTTGAAAGGATCAGCTGGACAGCTCTTGCTTGGTTGCAGTCAGATGTTGGCAGGGGCCATGCTTATCTGAAGGCTCAATGGCTGGCTGTCGGCTGGAAGCGCCAACAGGTGGCTTTTCTACCATGGTGGCCCAGGGAAGGCAATGTGTCACATTCGTTACCTGCACCCCTTCATTTATCTCAATTTCTAGCAGCCAGCTCAATGACAGTTGCCTCCTATCTTTCTAGCTCACTCTATCCAGTACCCCAATGCCAACGACTCTTCGGCCCTACTGGGAGCTCTGATCCGTTGAGCCTATCACCTTTTCCCTTGTGTCCTCCTTTGTTTTCTTGCTGAGTAAAGCCACAGGGCAGCATCAATCCCATGCACTGCACACCCGAGATGGCCCTGCCCCTCTCTGGCTAAACACCCACCAGTTGACACCCTCTGTCCCTCTGTGCTTGTTCTCCTGCAGTAGAATGTGGCTAGGGATCAACACACCACCACGTGGGCTCGTCTGACTTTACGTACATGATGGCTAGTCTCAATGAGGTCTTCAGCTCTGCCTGACAATTACGCTAGAGTTCCCTGTCCATTAATTCTCCTCAGGCAATTCCTTCCTCTTTTCTCCTCAAACCTCTATCACCTTCTCCTCCGTTCTCATTCTTAGCTGAGGACCCTGCTTCCTATTCCACAGGGAAAACTGTAGCAATTAGAAAATACTTCCACAAACTTCCACTACACAGCTACCTGCCTACCCTCGTTGGTACCCACTTATAAATACTCTGCCTTCTCTTCTGTGACCAGGGACCAACTACCTGTGCTCCAAGCCATGGTCAACCCTCCACCGTGTACAGATCCCACCATCTTCCTCCCTTCTAGCCACTCTCTTCTCCCTCTTGCATCATCATCATCATTTCCAATCTACTGAATCATTCTCATCAACATAAAAACATGCTAGTATTTCTGCATTTGAGTAACTTCTCTTGACCCCAGTTTGCTCTCCACCTACCACCCCATCGTCAGCCCCACAGCAAAACTCCTCAAAAATTGTCCATACCACTGCCTCCATGTCTCTCCTTCCATTACAGAACAGGTACATAAATAGTACAAAGAATAACCAAATACCAGTCACCCAGATTTTACCACCTTTGCTGTATCATTCTCTCTCTCTCTTCCTCCTTTTCCTGAACTCTTTTACAGTAAGTTGCAGACATGATTCCCTTTACCCATAAAAACAAGTGTGTATTTCCTAAAAGCAAGGACATTCTCTTACAATAATCAAGATCATAATTTTTACATTGATACAATTATCTAATCTACAGACCTTAATCAAATTTCACCAGTTGTCCCACTAATATCCTCTACAGTTAAGTGAAAATTTTTTCCTGGTCCAGGATCTCACATCACATTCTAGTTCTTGTATCTCTTTAGTCTCCTTAATCTAAAACTGCTCCTTAGTCTTTCTTTCTTTCATGAGCTCAACATTTCTGAAGAGTACAAGCCAGTCATTCCGCAGAAACATCCCTCAATTTGGGTTTGTCTAATGTTTCCTCATGAATCAGTTATACATTTTTGGCAGAAACACCACTGAAAGGATGCTATGATCCCCTCAGTGCATCACATGAGGCGGGGCATGAGGTCAATTTGCCCCATTACTGGCAATGCTCACTTCATCACTTGGTTGATGTGGTTGGTGTCTGCTGGGTTTCTCCACTGTAAAGTTACTATTTTACTCTTTGTAATTAATAAGTATCTTGTGAGGAGATACTCTAAGACTATGCAGAGATCCTGTTTCTTGTCAAACTTTAATCCACTATTGCAGCATCCATTAATGATTCTCTCCTGAAACAATTATTGCTAGGGTGGCTGCCAAATGGTAAATTTCTAATTCCTCTTTTTCTGTATTTATTAGTTGTCCTTTTACTGTTAAGAGCTTTCCTTTCCCCTTATGTGTGTATGTATGTATTTATATCTTGATCTTTATATACTCTCTCTTAATCCCACTCCAATCAGGCTTTTGCTCCCATCATTCTACCTAAACTCTTTCCTGTCAAAGTAACAATGCCCTCCACTTGGCTGAATCAGTTCTTGGTCCTCATCTCATCTTCCCTTACCTCTCAGCAGCACTTGACATAGGTCAGCAATTCTCCCCCCTTGAAATGTTTTCCTTCCTTGGTTCCCAGGCCACTTCCTTGTCTCTTAACGTTGGGGGCCGGGGTCTCAGTCCTTTGTCCTGCCCTCTTCTTTGTCTATGCTCACTCTGTTGGAGATCTCACCCAGACTCATGGCTTTAGAAACCATTTCCACAGTGATGACTCTTGTATTAATCTACTCTGCCATAACAAGATACCACAGACTGGGTGGCTTAAAAACAGAAATGTATTTTTTATTTCTCACAGTTCTGGAGGTTGAAAGTCCAAGATAAAGGTGCCAGCAGGGTTGGTTTCTGGTGAGAATTCTCTTCCTGGTTTGCCACCTTCTTCGTGTGTCCTCACATGTCCTTTCTTCTGTACAAATACACACACACACATACACACAGGGAAAAAGAAAGAGATGGGGGGCACTCAGATGTCTCTTCCTCTTCTTATAAGGATTATCGGATTAAGGTCCCACCCTTGTGACCTCATTTAATCTTAATTACCTCCTTATAGGCCCTATCTCCAAACACAGTCATATTGAGGGATTAGAGTTTCAACATATAAATTTTGGGGAGACACAATTCAGTCCATAACAACTCCCAAAATTACAACTCCAGCTTGGGCTCAGATTCATACACGCAACTTCTAACTAGGCAACTCCACTTGGAAGTCTGATAGGTGCCTCAAATTTAACAAGTTCCAAATGGAACTGGTAATTCTCCCCTCCTTTCCCCTGAAACAAAGTTCTCCTCCTATAGCCTTCCTCATCTCAGTGAATGGCAAATTCCTTCTTTCATTCTTCTGGGCAACAACCTCGGAGTCATTCTCGATTCCTTTCTTTCTCAAACACTCCATACTCAATCTGTCCCTTTGGCTTTACTTTCAAAATAACCCCAAAGTCTAACCTTGGTTCAAACCATCACCATCTTTTGTCTGTATTGTGGCGGTAGCCTCTTACCTGGTCTTCCTGCTTCAGCCCTCATTTATATTCCATTTATTCTACACCCAGCAGTTACAGAGATCCTGTAAAAATGCAAAGCAGGTCCTGTCCTCTTTCTGGTCAAAACCCTCCAATACGGCCGACCTCACTCATAGCAGAAGCCAAAGTCCTTACAATGACCCACAAACTGTACATGAACTAGTCCCAGGGGAATCTCCCTGATGTCATATTCAGCTCAGCTACCCTATCTACTGGCTGTTCCTTAAACCCACCAGGCATGAGTCCACTTTACGGTCTTTGCCCACCCTCTACTAGGAACAATCTTCTCCCATATACCCTCATGACTCCCTGCCTCACCTCTTCCAGGTGTTTCTTCAAGAATCACCTTCCCAGCAAGGCTTTCATTGACCACCTATTTGAATTTACACCACAGCATCCCTTTCTCCCTTCCCTGCTTCATCTTCCTCCACAGCGCTCATCACCATCTGACAAAGCATAACAACTCTCCACATGTCAGATGTGACACCATCTGACACATCTCTCCACAAAACATGAGACCTGTGAGAACAGGGACTGTTTTGTTCACAGTTGCACCCCCAATAATAATCACTCACATTGATTGTACCCTTGCTCTATGTCAGCATTTTTTTTTTTTTTTTTTTTTGCGGTACGCGGGTCTCCCACTGCTGCGGCCTCCCCCACCGCAGAGCACAGGCTCCGGACACAGGCTCAGGGGCCATGGCTCACGGGCCCAGCCGCTCCGCGGCATGTGGGATCCCCCCGGCCCGGGGCACGAACCCGCGTCCCCCGCACTGGCAGGCAGACTCCCAACCACTGCGCCACCAGGGAAGCCCCCAGCATATTTTTAAGGGCTTTACCGTATCACTTATTTAATCCCAACAAAGACCCTATGAGATGGGTGTATCATAATAATAATGTTACATAACAAACCACCCCAAATGTCTGTGCCTTACAGCAGCAAATATTGATTTCTCCCTGTCCCTCCCCCAAACCATTTGGGGTTTGGCTGATCTTGCCTGGGTTCTGCTGGGTTTGGCTACTCCATGTGTCCCTCATTCTTCTGGACCAGACTGTTTGATGTTGGGGATTTGGATGGAAGCTATTGCTTCCCTAAATTGACACAGAGCACTCTATTCCTCTTTAGCTTCCTGACATTCAAAAGAGATAGAGTTCATGAAAAAAAATACAATTTAAAATTTAATACAGGGAATTCCCTGGCAGTCCAGTGGTTTGGACTCTGCGCTCTCACTGCCAGGGGCCCAGGTTCGATCCCTGGTTGGGGAACTAAGATCCTGCAAGCCATGTGGTGCAGCTGGCCAAAATAATAATAATAATAATACAAACTAAACACTAAACTACAAAACTATTTTTATCCCAGACTTTGCTATGGCAACTTCGATAGGAACTCTGTTTCAAAAGATGGAATGCACTAATGACAGCCCCATCCTTAAGGCAGAGGTGGAAATTCCAAGGGGGCAACTGAAAACATGAGAGATCTCTTAAGGCCTCGGCTGAACTTGCACACTGTCACTTTCATCCACGTTCCACTGGCCAAAGCAAATCACGTGGCTGTATCTAATATCAACAGAGTAGGGAGTATCAATCAGTCCTGACTGCAGGAGAGACTGAGTCATTGAATAGTAATCTAATTTGCTGCAAGATAGGTCATGCTGCACCCTAATGTTCACAGTGGCACTATTTACAATAGCCAAGAAATGGAAGCAGCCTAACACTTAGGCAGCCTAACACTTAGGCTGCTTCCATTTCTTGGCTATTGTAAATAGTATGTGTGTGTGTGTGTGTGTGTGTATACACACACACACACACACACACACACAATGGAATATTACTCCGCCATAAAAGAATGAAATATTGCCATCTGAAGCAACATGAATGGATCTAGAGATTATCATACTAACTGAAGTAAGTTAGAGAAAGATAAATATTATATGATATCACTTGTATGTGGAAACTAAAAAATAAAACATATGAACTTATTTACAAAACAGAAACAGATCCACAGACATAGAAAATAAACTTATGGTTATCAAAGGAGAAGTGGGGAGGGATAAATTAGGAGTATGGGATTAACAGATGCACACTACCACATATAAAATAGATAAACAACAGGGATTTACTGTATAGCACAGGGAACTATATTCAGTATCAATATCCTCTCCCCTTTCTTTTTTCTTTCTCTTTCTTTTTCTCTCTCTCCCTCTCTGTTTTTCTTAACAGGTAAGGAAACTAAGGCTCAGAGAGGTCAAATACAATAACTTCTCCAAGATTATACTGCTAGTAAATGACAGAGCTGGAATCCAACCAAGTTGGAGTCAACTTTACACATGCCATATACACAAGGCCAAGAGGTTTGGACTTTCTCTGAAGGTGATGCAATGCCACTGAAAACTCTTGAGCAAGAAAGGTACATGGTGGTTAATAAACTTTCCTCCAGTAGCAGTGTGCAGAGCACATGGGAGGGGGAGAAAGGAGGGGGCCCCTACAGTAGTCACAAAACTTCAGGCCAGAATTGAAAAGGGGCTGGGCTGGGGTAGTGTCAAAATGAAAAACACAAAAAAAAACAGTAAATGTAAAAACCAAATAGAAGTGAGAGACAAGTTGAAGAACATTTTAAAAATGCTTTTTTCTTTGTTCAGTGTTGAAATAAAAATTCATGTGTGTTGCAAAAAGAAAAAATCAAACAAAAAATTCACACAGGGCAGACAGAAGTGTTTAAAGTTCTCTTCTCTTCCTGTCTCCTGAGATAAGCTCCATTAAGAGTTTGTGGGGCCTTCACTGGTGGTCCAGTGGCTGAGACTCCATACTCCCAGGTTCGATCCCTGGTCAAGGAACTAGATTCCCACATGCCACAACTAAGAGTTCACGTGTCGCAACTAAAGATCCCACACGCCGCAACGAAGATCTGATGCAGCCAAATAAATAAATATTAAAAAAAAAAGTTTGTGGTAAATCCTTCCTGAACTTTGTCTAAAACTATATAATACATTTACATATACCCATTTTTAAGTGTGTTTTTAAAATGTGTTCTCGCCAAACTTTTGTTTTGTCTCTTGCTTTTTCTCACATAATAGTATGGCAAGGCCAGCTTTCCATGTCCAGAAATTAAATGATCCTCATCACTTTTAACAGCTTTTCCACTTACTAGCTGTGTGACTTTGCACACATGGTTTAACCTCTCTGAGACTTGGTGTGCTTAATCTGTAGATGGGGATAAACATGTAACTGTCACATAGGGCTATTGTGAGGATTAAATGAGTTAACACACGTAAAGCATCTTGTATAGTGTCTGACACATACTAAGTGCTCTCCCTGTTAATAGCACCACGTTTAGCTGTACCATAACTTACTTAACCAGTTCTGTACCCATGGTCACTTAGTGTACTATGTTGTTTACAAAGATGGCCACAATGATCCCCCCACCCCCACACGACTCTTTGCAATATGACTTTGATGTTTTTTCCATCAAGAGATGGAGTCTATTTCTAGTCTCCTTGAATCTGAGCTGGCCATGTGACAGGCTTTGATCAATAAAATGCAGTGAAAGTGATGCTACAGCTCTTCCGAGCCTAGGCCTCAAGAGGCCTTGCTGCTTTCGTTCTTTTCCTTTCAGATGCCATCATGAGGAAGCCTGAGCTAGCTTGTTGAAGAAGCCACATGGAGAAGAACCTAGGCACTCAAGCCAGCAGGCCCAGCCACCTGCCAGACCTGTGAATGAGGCCATATAGGACCAGTGAGCTTGCCGACTTGCTAACTGACTGCAAATACAGAAGTAAGCCTGGGCAAGACCATGTACAGCAGAAAAGAGCTGTCTCAGCTGAGACATGTCCAAGTTGCCAATCCACACAAACATAACCAAAAATTTATTGTCGTTTTAAACCACTCTGTTTTGGGGTGATTTGTTGAGCAACAATAGAAAGCTGATATGCTGAGGCTCTTCTTACGTAGTGCCTATGGCCCTGGTTGGAATGCAAGCTCCATCTCTTGTATGTGACCTTGGGCATGTCCTGTGATCTGACTGAGCCTCAGTTTCCTGGTCTGTACAGTGGGATACTTTTAGTTCCTACCTCATCCGGCTGACGTGAGGATTAAATGAGATGATGAGCATTCAATGTGTGGCACAGGACAAGTACTGTGAACATCTTAACTGTGGTTGTGGCTGTTGTTATTGTTGTTTGAAGGAAGTCTAGCATGAGAGTTGTGCTATGGGGGTCAGGAAGTTAGTATTAAAGATAACTGAGCTGGTCTTTGGAGGCTCCATAACTAATGAACACTGGAGACTGATAGCTTTTTGGAACCAGAGACCTATACCAGGCTAGCCTGAGAAAAGGCAGGGGCTGGGTCTCAACTGTGTCCTACAAAGTGCGAAGGGTTGTATGTCTGTGCCTGAGTGAGCCCTCTGAATGATGTCAGGGATGGAGGATGGAATTGGGTAGAAGAATGAAGAACTGAGGCTGTAGGAGGGGCCAAGATCATAGGAAAGATCATTCACTCTTTTCAGATGAAATTCCAGACTCCTAATCATGGCCTGAATGCCCTGGCCACCTCTCCCACCATATTTCCTACCCTTCTTCCCTTCACTCACAGTGCTTCAGCCCCCCATGGCCTCCTTCCTCAAACTTATCAAGCTCTTTCCTGCCTCAGGACCTTTGTTCTTACTATTTTTTCTCAGAGGGACCTTCTGAACCACTCAAGCTAAAGTTCTCCCCTCTTTCATGCTTTTTCACAGCTACTTATATTTTTCCTTCACAGTACTTATTCATTTTTTTATCTGTGCATTATTTGTTTATCACTTTAGGTGAATTTCATGAGAAACTGTTATCTGTCTTGCTCATGCCACATCCCCAGCATCTAGCACACTGTCTGGCTCATGGCAAGTGATCAACAGCTGTGAATTGAATAAATGTGAATAAGGATAGGGGAAAAGGAGCCATAAAAGCTGAAAAGACATTATCCAAAAGCTAAGTGAAGGCCTCATTTCCTGGAAGACGGCCTCACAGAAACCTTGAAATCATCTTGTCTAACCTTCTCAGTCCACAAGTGGGGAAACCAAGACCCATAATGGAGAAATAACCAGCCTATGGGCACCCAGAGAGCCATTTCTGTGTACTCTCAGCCCATTGGGGTCAAATGCCACAGACATGTCTGACAGATGAGGCTCAGAAAAGGTCATGGCCACCTCCCTGAGTCCATCACTATATGTCTGCAGCTGCCACCACCTCATCCTACAGGGGAGGAGATTGTCTCTTTAGGAGCAGAGGTGCCAGTCAGCTGATGAACTGTGAAAAGGAGGGCTGGAGAGGGTGGGGAGGCCCATCCTGGGTAGCTGCTATTCTGAGGCAGCTCAGGGATAAAAGCAGGTACCAAAATAACCCAACCTTCTAACACTTGTTCCAGACCTCACACCTCTGCCCTACCAGAGGTGAGGCTAACACTTTAATTCCTCTCGGTAACACACACACAAGCTTTTAGCAGGGCCTGCAGGGAACAGGGTGATCATCAGACTCAGCCCTGTCCACTGGGGGCTCACAGTCTGATGGAACAGGCAGGCTAGGGACCAGTCAGGTTGCTGAGGGATGGTGCCTAGGTCTGAGGGAACTAAAGGTACGGAAGATCCCGAGAGGAAAGGATTAGCCCGATGGACATACAGAAGTTAGCCAGTCCAGGAGGTGACAGTAACAGATGTAACTGCCAGTGCAAAGAGAGGGAGGCTGACAAGTTCCAAGAATAGTCTGCAGTTTTAGTGGGTGGGAGCATCATGAAACTGAAATGAGAGGGGCAGAAGAGGCGGCTTGGGGGCGAAGGAAGTGTCCAAATTATGCAGGAACTTGGATGTCAAGAGAAGAGCTTGGGCTATCTTTGGTGCACAAAGGAAAGACTTGGGAGGTTTTAACCAAGAGGACGTCATGATCAGTTTTGCAAGACAGAAACTTCCCTATAGCTGCCCTGGAGCCGTTGCCCAGGCAAGCGGGGTGGAGGGAGGCAGATCGAAGGGGGAAAACAGTTTATTCTAGATGGGCAGCTCTGCAAAGTGCTCCTGTAAGAGGCATGAATTGGGTCTCAGTCTCTAGAGGGCTAGTACCGTCACTTCCTCGACTGCTGCGCCACACCACTCCCGGGGTCCAACTTTCGTTCACTTGTTCCGGAACTCGAAGTCTGAGCAGAAAAAAACGTGCTGCTGGAACCCCAACCCTAGACGAGGGGCCTGAGCAGCAGACTTCAACTCCCAAAACGCTTCGCTCTCCAGCTCTGAAGGTCGCGCATGCTTCTTTCCAAATAAGGCGGGCCGGCTTGCCGACTGGTAGAACTCGCCAGCTGGGTGAAGTGCGGGAAACCTAGGGACCGCCATCTTACCTTGGGTCAAACCAATTATACACTTAGTGGGAGGTTCGTGTTCTCTCTCTCGTAAGTTCGTACAGGTACTGAAATAAAATGCGCTTAATTACTGCAAGTCTCCTTATTATGCTTTACGTTGAGAACTTGTTCCATTTTGCGCCCCAGTCCGGAACTGAACTCCTAGGGATACAATGACACATCCCAGCATGGCACCGCACTCTGCGAGATTCCGCTGGGGGAGGAGTCGGAAGCGGTCCCGCCCCGCCTCCCGGTCGGAGGGGGGTTTCCGCTTCCGGCAGCGGCGGCTGCAGCCTCGCTCTGGTCCCTGCGGCTGGCGGCCGAGCCGTGTGTCTCCTGCTCCGCCGCCGCCATATTGTCTGTGTGAAGAGTGGGGAGAGCGGCCGCCGCCGCTGCAGCTTCCACCACAGGTACCGTGGGAGCCATCAGGCGAGGTCGTTGGGGGCTGCGGGTGGGCCCAGGATGGGGCAGCGGGGCGCGGCCGCCTCTAACGCTTCCAGCAGACTCCCGAGCGGCCCTTCGCCTTCCCCTGCCCCCCCACCACACACACACTAGCCGAGGCTCCTGCAGCCCATCGGGGAGGCCCTGGGCTAACCCCCAGGGCGGGGAGTGAGGCTTGGGGGCAGAGGCTGATAGGAGGGTGGGAACTGGCTCTCGAGAGTCCAGCTTGTTGCGGGGGAGAGGGCTGGGCTGGGGCGGGGACTAGGGGGCAAGTTGGAGGAGGAGGTCGGCAGAGGGGGAAGCGAGCTGGAGGGGTGGGGCCGCCGGGGGGGGGATGCTGGGGGAGGGTGCCTAGGGGAGTGGTGCCCGCAGTGTAGGCTGGGGTGGACCCTCCCACGGAGCAGAGCAGCTGTAGTGGGGGCCTTCTAAGGTCCCTCTAGGCGAAATTGGGTTTCCCACCTGCACCCTGGGGTGCAAGGTGAAGGGGACCCGGGGCGAGGTCGCTGAGGATAAAGGGGAAGGGACCATGAAGTGGGGCAGAACGGGTGGAGTTGGAGTTAAGGGTTAGTTGGGAGCCTGGATGGAAGAGGAGAGGTATGTAGAATGAAAGGTTGGCTAAGAGTGTGCATGTTAGTTTGTGACCTTTGAAGAGTAGGACTTTTGTTTTTGTTTTTCGGTGGTTTATATATTTGCAGCGTTGGAACATTTCTAACCTTGGCAGGTGATGGGTGGAGCTTATGTAGTTTGTTTTTGGGAAGGAAGGGTCAGGAGAAGTTGCTTCTTGGCTGTTGCTATTGTGGGAAGGAAAGAGTTCTGGAAAGGAGGTAGCAAATTAATTGAGGAAGACCTGATTACCTTTCAGCTGCTAAATTCTATTGAGAAGTGGGTGTGAGGAGAGGAAATGAAAAGAAAGCTAGAAAGGGAAGATTTTTCTAGGAGTTGGAAGACCCCATTCCATCTAAGAAGTGGCAGTAAATATCTGGATTATCAAATATAAGTGCCACTGTTATTTAGCTGTGTGACCTAACTTCTGTAAACCTCAGTTTTCCTATCTGTAAAATGGGGGTGATAATATTTCCTAGACGGTAAGTTTATGGTGAGGAGCAAATAAGATAATTTGTGTCAAGTGCTTACCACAGTGCCCAGTAGGTAGTAAGTGCTCCATAGACCTTACCTGTCACTTTTATTAAAGGGACTAGCTGGTATATATGGGGTTCCTTCAGTCTAGGTAAAGTTTATGGTCAATAATCTGACAATAGGCAAGGCTTCAGAAAATTATATTTGTAGTTGTTGAGGTGTTTTTCTTTTGTTGTTAAGTCAGTTGGCTTAACTGGCTTGGTGGACCTTGAGCTGAAAGACCAGGACCAATACTAGTTCTGCCTCGTGTCGTTTTTAAAAGTTCACCAGCAGTTTTACCTGGGTAGTTGTATCCTTCTGTGACTTTGAAATACTTGCCTTTCATTTGCTATTGGGGGTGGGTGTATGACTTGAAGAAAGAATGAAAATATTTGAAGTTTGCTTAGATTGGTTTATCAGCTGATTACAAAATTAGGTCACCCTGGGGTAACTTTTGTTTAAATGCAAAAACCAAACATGCCTAGTTATATCCTGTTATATGGAATACAGTAGAGAAGAGGAGCACACATTTAAGGGGGAGCAATAGGTTATTTTCTACCTAATGGTTTAATTGCCTAGCTGTTTGGGGATGAAACAAGTAGCTTCTTTTTTACAGTGTATTTTTGGTTCTATTGCTTAGCCACACTCTTCCAGGGTGAGAGTCCTTGATTTTACCATTGTCTCTGTCTCTGAACATATAGCTTTACTTCACATACTCTTTTGGAGAAAGGAGAAGTTTTCTTTGGTAACTAAGTTTAAAACTTGACATAGGATTTGGGTTTGTAGTAGGCAGAATGACCACCACCACCACCCCCAAGATGTCCAAACTCTAATTCCCAGAATCTGTAAATATGTTACTTGGTAAAAGGGACTTTGCAGATGTAGTTAAATACCTTAAAATAGGAAGATCATCCTGGATTTAGTGGGTAGGCCCAATCTAATCACATGAGCCCTTAAAAGCAGAGAACTTTCTCCAGCTGGGAGTCGAGAGAGATGGGGCAGAAGGGGAAATCAGAATCGAATCATGAGAGGGACTCCATTTGCTGTTGCTAGAGGGGGCCACATGGAAAGCATGAGAAGGAATGCGGGGAGCCTCTAGTAGCAAAGACCAGCCCCGGCTGACAGCCAGCAAGGAAATGGAGACCTCAGTCCTACAACCACGAGGAACTGAATTTGGCCAACAACCTGAATGAGCTTGAAAGTGGATTCTTCCCCAGTTTCCCGCAAGGATAACACCTTGATTTTGGCCTTGTGAGACCCTAAGCAGAAGACCTAGCCAAGCCCACCCAACTTCTGAACTACAGAAACTGTGAGACAATAAATTTCTATTGTTTTAAAGCCACTACGTTTGTGGTTTTGTTATGGCAGCGATAGAACACTAGTGTAGATTTTGGTACCAAGAGTGGGGTACTGTTACCTAAAAATGTGAAAGCGGCAGTAGAAGAGGCCAGCAAATTTTTGAGGAGCATAATAGAAAAGACCTAGAACAGATCATTAGTAGAAGTAGTGAGGGCTGAGGTGGAAGTGAGGTGTGCATTGGAAACTGGAGGAAAGAGGATCTTTGTTACATAGTGGCAAATAAGCTTAGAATTGTGACCTGTGGTCAGGTGGAAAAGAATACTTATAAGTGATGAACTTGGATATTTAGCTGAGATTTCCAAGCAAAGTATTGAAGGTACAGCCTGGTTTATTTGTGGGGTGTGAGTCTCAGTGAGCTCATGTGAAATTCATGTGAAGCCCACTAGGTTCTTGAGCGTTTTATACTAGCAAAAACAGTGCCAGCTTGGATTGAAAAACACAAAGTAGTAAATTAAAGAGCGCTCTCAACCCACCCCCCCAACCCCCACCCCCAGTTATACTGGTAGGAAGCAGGCTGGTAAAAAAAACTACTTAGATGTGAATGTGCTCCTTTTCATTAAAAAAGAAGAATGACTCAGAGGGTGGAACCAAGAGCCCGAAGAGGTGGAGTCGAAGGCTGCAGAAGAGTTTACCCTGGCTTTGAAATGGAATGGAGTTTGCCCACATTTTGAAACTGCTTTGGACCGATGGATCTGCTTTTTCTTATATTTTCCCTACTTTCTTTTATATTTTTCCTGTTTGAACTAGAATGTCTATAAGTTGCCTTATGCTGGTCTCACCGTCGTATGTTGGGAACAGATAACTTTTTTTTTTCCCCTAGGAATTGTGCTCCAGGGGTTGCACTTAATGTATTACAACCAGAGCTTCATCCACATTTGATTTAGATGGTGAGATTTGGGAGTTTTGAATTGATGTGCTTTAGATGAGATTTTTGGACTTTGAGTTGGACTTTAATGGAATGAGACCTTAGGATAGAATGGATATATTTGCATTTGGGAGAGATATGAGTCGTTGGAGCCCATAGGGTGGACTGTGTTAGGTAGAATGATCCCCCAAAGATATATGTGCCCTAACCTCTGGAATCTGAATTTGTTACTGTTTTGTGGCAAAAGGGACTTTGCAGATGTAACTGTGGTTTAAGGATCCTAAGATAGGAATATTATCCTGGATTTTCTGGGTAGGTCCAGTCTATGCACATGAAAGCAGAGAACTTTATCCAACTGGAGTTAGATTTGAAGCAGGAGAGGGTCTCACCCAGCCATTACTGGAGGGGACCACGTGGAAAGCACAAGAAGGAGTGCTGGCAGCCCCAGCTGACAGCCGGCAAGGAAATGGGAATCTCAGCCGTACATCCGCAAGGAACCACATTCAGCCAACAATCTGAATGAGCTTGAAAGCAGATTCTCCACCCCGGAATTTCCACAAAGGAACACAGCCCTGTGGACACCTTGATTTTTGGCCTTGCAGGACCATAAGTAGAGGATCCAGCCAAGCCTACCTCACTTCTAGCCTATAGAAACTGTAAGATAATAAATTGTGTTGTTTTATGTTTGCGGTAGTTTGTTACAGCAACAATAGAAAACCAATTAGAAAATTTAAAAATTTTAAGAAAAAGAAAACTAATTAGAGGGGTTTTGCTGATTTTATTTAAAAATCTTTGGGGGATTATTTTCTAGAGAAAAAAGGCAGCAAAGATTTTCTGTAGTGATTTGGTTCTGGAAGACTTCACAGAATAATGGTGTTGAGTGGAACCTAGGCCTCTTCCCTAGATGTTTAAGCATCCTGTTACTGTCATTAGATGCAATTTGAAGGGGCTAAATGACCAGCTCAGTAAAGCGTAGATTCTAGAGCTCTAGGCCATTCTGGTAGAATTTCTATAAATTGATAATTCTTCCATGCCTATAATAAACGTCTTGGATAATTCCTTCATTCATTTTTATCGGCTGAATAAGGCATTGAGTTTATTTGACAACCCTTTATAGACTTAATTCCTGTTTTTTAGAAGAGATGGAAATGAGTGATTATTTTTTATGAATGGATAACCACTACTATATACAGTAGTCTGTCTGGTCTTTCATACCTCCCACCCCAACCCAAAGTTGTTGTAAGGTCTTTTCTCCCTGTCATTGTCATTTGAGGTTAATAAGATTTGGGTGTATAACTAAATCACTTTGCTGTACACCTGAAACTATTACAATATTGTAAATCAACTATACTTCAATTTCTAAAAAAGCCAATACAGTTTAAAAAAAAGAATAAACTTTGGGGATCATAATTGCAGAATAGAGTTCTAGTTTTTAAGAAAGGCTTTTTTGTTGTTTATCTGTATGTTATTGATTAGATTCATAAAATGTGGACTCTCGAGTGAAGGGAACTTCAGAGGATGGAGGAAATAAGGCAGTTTCTCTTTGAGTTAGTTACCTGAATAGAAGCATGATTACAGAATTAGAGCATTTCAGGGTACGAAGGACTTTTGTGATTATCTGTTTGACTTTTAGGTTTAGAGTAAAAGAAATTGGGCCACATGAAGGTTAAGTGACTAAACCAAGTATCTCAGCCCTACAGCTGGCCTAGAATCCTGGTCCAGGCAATGGGGATTCATGGCTTTTAAACTATATTCCCTGTGTACCCCTGCCTTGTCCTTTTTTTAGATTTTACTGTAGCTTATCTCTCTGTGCCTCAGTTTCCTCATGAGGGTCATTGTGAAGATTAGTTGAGATAATGCACGTAACACATTTAGCATAGTACCTAACACAGTTAAATGCCCAAAAGATGTTCACTGTTATAACATTTATGATAATTGTTTTGACAACTGTATGACAGCTTTTACATAAATATTACAGTACAATTTATACAAGTTCAGAAACTGAGAATGATATGATTTGGCATTGGATTAGGTAAGGACTTAGTGTTTTAAGGTAATGCTTGTGATACTTGGTTTAAAATGAGAAACTGGATTTGATCCTTGGTCTATCACAATTCATTGGGTGACTTGGGCCAAGTTTGTTTCACAAGGGTGTTAGTGTGTTCATACACCTAAATTTCTTTGAACTCCTAAGATGGATAATTTCGAAAGAGTACTATATCATTTAGTTGTTTCTTATTAGAGAGAAATCTAGGCCAGCTAGCTTTTCAAATGAAGAAATTCCTCTAGGATTATTAAGAAAAGGAACTGCTGTCATTTGTCATTGTAACAAATATTTACATTGGGTTATAGACAACTGGTAGTTTTTCTTAAATATTTGGTATGATCCAGGGTAGATTGCAGCTGACCAATTTGTTGACCAAACTTTTTTTCCTTTACATTATAGAAATCAAAGACTGAGTCTTTTTTTTTTTTTTTTGCGGTACTCGGGCCTCTCACTGTTGTGGCCTCTCCCGTTGCGGAGCACAGGCTCCTGACGCACAGGCTCAGTGGCCATGGCTCACGGGCCCAGCCACTCCACGGCATCTTCCCGGACCAGGGCACAAACCCGTGTCCCCTGCATCGGCAGGCGGACTCTCAACCACTGCGCCACCAGGGAAGCCCAAAGACTGAGTCTTTTTAAAAGTTTAAGGTGAAAGAATTAACAGTATTATACTAGGAGTGAGATTTCACTGGTTTCTACAAATTCTGTGTCTTTCAGCCTTAGACATAAGAAGTGTTCTTAGTAATGGTTACTGTCGTGGGCAAGCTTTTTTTACATTAATGATGATAGTGTTTTCTTGCGTAGAAAATATGTGTCATCTGAAGTGAGGGTTTTAGGGTTAAATACCAGGGTACACTTAGAATAATGTTTTATAATTTTATGTGTCACATCTTAAATGCCTTTATATTGGCCACTTTTTTCTTTTCATACTTTCTGGTCTTGTGGATTTTCTGACAGGTTTTTATTAGCTGAAACATTTTAATCTGCTTGGGAAAGTGAACACTTGAAATTTTTCTGAAGTTATGACTAATGCACTAATGGGCATTTCTCAATTTAGCTAGCTCATTAATATTATATAATTTTTAAGAAAGCAACCTTGTTAAAAATGAATGTGTAAATTATTTTCCTAAAAATTTAATCATGTCATATCAGAAAGTACAAACTAGCCATTTGGCTTTATTGAATTTATAACCAGTTTTAAACAATGTTACTCTTTCAACAAGCCCTGAGTTCTTGCTACATTTCAGGTAGGTGCTGTGCTGAGGCTAAATTATCCCAGACATTGTAAATTTGTCCAGTGACATTTTGTAATAACGCATCATTCCATAACTTAGTAGCTTTCTGGAGTGTTTTCTTATGAAAACGCCTTTGGCTTTGTATCTTAGGTATAGTTTCTGAAACAGCTGCAGAAATTTGGTGGGCAGTGGATTGAGAATTCCTCATTCTGAATGGAATTCTTTAACAGATTACTGGGAGGACTGGGGGAAGGAGGCAGCAGGATAGTTGGAAAGAGCTCCAGCTTTGGAGTGAGATAGACCAAGTTTGGGTTAAGTAACCAAGGTTATTTAACTTACTCTTAAGCCTGGATTTTGTCATCTCTGCAGTTAGGATAACAACTACCTTGGGCACAACTTTTTTTTTTTTTTTTTTTTTTGCGGTACGCTGGCCTCTCCCTGTTGTGGCCTCTCCTGTTGTGGAGCACAGGCTCCGGACGCGCAGGCTCAGCAGCCATGGCTCACGGGCCCAGCCGCAGCATGCAGGATCTTCCCGGACCGGGGCACGAACCCGTGTCCCCTGCATCGGCAGGCGGACTCTCAGCCACTGCGCCACCAGGGAAGCCCGGCACAACTTATTTATTAGCCTTCTGTTTCTTCATCTGTAAAATGGGGGTCAGTACTTACCTCAGAATATTCTTGTGAGGATTAATAGCTAAAGTGCCAGCTAATGTTATCTCAGGGTAACTCTGAGGATTAAAGGAGATAATTTATAAAATGCCAGGTGCCTTTCCTTTCCCTGTCAGTGAAGACAGTGTGTTCATTGCCAGTGCTGCTACACTTTACTCTATTTTCATTTTTTGCTGCCAGGAGTTCTTATTTTTCAGTGAGGCCTTTTGACCTGTACTTCTGTTTCTGGTGTGGCCTGCTGGGTGGGTGAGGTACTGAATTGCTGCAGCTTAGGGGTGGGTCAGTATGTAACTCATGCCCAGTGTAGATTGCCTCAGTTACTCACCTTCAGTGTGCATTGCCAAAGTGGTTATCTAGTCTTGGTGAATCTAGGGTTCTCTTGCTTCTAGAGAGAGAAGTGAATCTTCCCATCGCAGACTTGGGGGAAGTTCAAGCTTTGCTCACCCATAGACTTGTGAACCTGGGATCAGAGGCCTTATTCCCAGTGGTTCTTTGATCACAGTTTGGGAATTAACTTTTGTATTGTGTGTTTGGAGGAGAACTTTTTCGTGCATTAACATGTTCTCTGTGTCTTGCTGTCTCGGGTAATCCACTAACTTGCTTTCTTTGCTCTGTATTCTTAAATCATACATATACTGCTTAGGCAGAGCAGGAACCTGTCTTTATCAGTACTTTACAGTACTCTGTATTTATGACTCTATAGAATGAATACAAATAGCCATCTGCCTTGGGAGTTGTTCTTTCATCTTTTCAAACGTGATTTTGTATACCACTGTGACCTGGTGGCCAGCCCATTCAGATAGGAGAATAATGAAGACTCCAGATTGTTGAAACTCATATCCCTCACGCCTCACCTTGCCTCCAGATTTAAAGCAATCCATTTCCTTGTCATGTTACAAAGGTAAGCTGTTGTTGAATCAGTGTGCAGAATTGGGGAAATAGTGTTGAATTAGTGAAAATAACCTATTTAGTCTTTGAAACCTAACATTTGACTTGAGTTCAAATCTGGCCTCTGCCACTTAGTATCCTTGTGACTTTTGGCAGGTTATTTAACCTCTGAATCTATGTTTATTTCTAAAAAGAGAATCTACATCTCATACCATATCTGGTTTATAAGAGGCATTCAAATGATAGTTATTACATACATAGATGGATTCTACTTTAGATTGCTCTAGGTCGCAAATGAATCTTTTTTTTTCCAGAGGGTTGTGGCCAGTGGAATAAAGTTTCAGATTGTGACTTTATTTCGCTCGTGTTGCCTGGTAAAAAGATACACAGATGATAGCTTCTTTGCCCATCGTTTATTATATTTTGTATTATTGGAGACTACTGTACTTCAAACTAATGTCAAGTGTTTGAGATATAACTGTTAATTCAAATCAAACTGCTTGGGTTTTTTTGTTTTTTGTGTGTATTGAAGTGTAGTTGATTTACAGTGTTTCAGGTGTACAGTAAAGTGATTCAGATATATATATATAATATAATATTTATTTATATATAATTTTTTTCATATTCTTTACCATGCTTAGGTTTTCTTATAATTCTTCCCTTCACTGGAAGACCTCCCACTGTTGCTATGTTATTTATGTAACACTGACACTTTGATTCCTTTTCTGGCTTAAAGGTGGAGAAATGAAATTCACACAGAAGGCCCAAATGCTAATGTTTTTTTGTGATTACGTACTTGCTGGTTTGTTTTATGGAAATGCTTGAGTGTATTGTCTTTAAAGCAAGAAGCCTGTAAGTTTTGCAGATGGGAATAAAAATAAGGCCCAGTGATATATTAAGATTATAACATCTTGAAAATCCTGCAGGGTTATGCAAGCAGTAACTTGATAACTTCATGAAGTTATCGGGTGTTATTGTGAATATTTATATTCTGAATTCAGACCCTTAACAGGGCCCGAAAAAACTTATACTGTTGGCTTTGAACAGGTAGTTTTCTTGCTTATTCAATGTGCACTTGGAGTCTTGGGATTTGAGGGTTGGATTGGGTATGGGGAACTGTCAAGGAGCTAATTGTTAACCTTTTTGGCCTGTGTATTTTTCCCCAATTAAAAAAAAAACTATTTATATGGCGTTAGTTTGATAAAGTAGAGGAAAAAAGATAGCTTCATTTAATCTTACATTCATTTTCCCCACTAATCTATTTTCTTTTGATTTATTTCAAGCTATAGGGTTAGGAGGTTTAGGTTGTTTTTTGTTTTCTTGTGCCAATGACCTCCAAATAGATGATCTCCCAGAAGGAATGGTAGTATATTAGTGAACTATACTTGAAAACTGCAAAAGGTGATTGCTTATCTCTTGAAGTAAAAGGGAGCTATGAAATAATAATAGTTTTCTCAGCCTACTTGCATGGATTTTGACTATTGAGCTTACGATCTCTTTAGGTTAATTAAATCAGAATTTTCCAGCCAATGGACTATATCAGGGAGAGTTACAGAAGTGCTGAGATTCTGGTCCCCTCAGCCTTCTGGCCATTTGTGCAGGGTACAGGGCCTCCAAGCCAATGATCTTAGGTCCAAAGGTCTTGATCCTTTATCCAAGTCTGCCATATAAATATTTTCTCTTTGTGTTTTGACTTTTTAAAAGCTGTAAGCCCTAATTCAGAAAGTTCAGTAATTGAGTATCTTAACAGTTTTAAGACTCTAGGGGATTCCAATCTTAAAGTAGTCTTGGCTTTACGTTTAGAAAAAACCATTTTAAAGTCTCTGACCCTCAAGCAGTTCTCTTTCCATGTATATTTCAGGGGATATACTTTATTTATTTATTTATTTATTTTAATAAGTTTATTTATTTTTGACTGTGTTGGGTCTTCACTGCTGTGCGTGGGCTTTCCCTAGTTGCGGCGAGCGGGGGCTACTCTTTGTTGCGGTGCACAGGCTTCTCACTGTGGTGGCTTCTCTTGTTGTGGAGCACGGGCTCTAGGCACACGGACTTCAGCAGTTGCAGCACGTGGGCTTCAGTTGTTGTGGCTCGCAGGCTCTAGAGCGCAGGCTCAGTAGTTGTGGCTCACGGGCTTGGTTGCTCCGTGGCATGTGGGATCTTCCCGGACCAGGGCTCGAACCCATGTCCCCTGCATTGGCATGCGGACTCTTAACCACTGCGCCACCAGAGAAGCCCTCGGGATATACTTTAAAGTGTAAGACTAAACGATTAAAGTTTGGACACTTGTAAAGAAATTCAATTTCTTATTTTTTTAAGCAGTAATGGAAGGCAAAACTGAAGTTCCCTTGTGTAAAACTGGTGTCCTCACCTGACTGAATGCCACTGTATCTTTTCTGAAGCTGACATTTTGTTAATCATTCATCAAGCATGGGTCTCATGCTGGAATATAAATTGAAGCCTAAGATACATTGTCTTCCTCTCTTCCTTCAGGAAAAAATGGGATATGCGTAACTCGAGAAATTTAATTGTTTAGTATTTATGTAAATTATTGAGTTAACCTTTTTTTTTTTTTTTTTTGCTGCTTGCCTTGAGTGATCTTAGTTCCCTGACCAGGGATCGAACCCGTGCCCCCTGCAGTGGAAGCACGGAGTCCTAACCACTGGACCGCCAAGGAATTCCCATCAAGTTAACCTTTTAAAATTGATATTTTGCAGTGTGAAAAATGTACCTTTCCTTTTGTCTAATTCAGCAATTCTTAATTTTCCTGGGGTTTACAGATTTCTCTGAGCCTGTAATGAAAGCTCTGATCTTTTCTTCAAAAAAATGTACCTGCACAACGCTACTTTGTATATACTTTAGGGAGTTAATGGACCTCTGATCCCATTGATAAACTCCATTTTGAAATAATTTGTATGGTCCAAATAACAGTTTCCCCTTTTTATTATTTTTAATACAGTAACACTTGCGTGACTTATTTGTCACAGTATTCTTTTTTTTAATTGAAGTGTAGTTGATTTACAACGCTGTGCCAATCTCTGCTGTACAGCAAAGTGACTCAGTTATACACATACATACATTATTTTTCAGATATTCTTTTCCATTATGGTTTATCCCAGGAGATTGGATATAGTTGCCTGTGCTATACAGTAGGACCTTGTTGTTTATCCATTCTAAGTGAATAGGTTGTGTCTACCAACCCCAAATTCCCAGTCCATTCCTCTCCCTCTCCCCCCTGGCAACCACAAGTCTGATCTCTATGTCTGTGAGTCTGTTTCTGTTTTGTAGGTAGGTTCATTTGCACCATATTTTAGATGCCACATATAAGTGATAACATATGGTATTTGTCTTTCCTCTCTCTGACTTACTGCACTTACTATGATAACTGCACTCTAGTTGCATCCATGTTGCTGCAAATGGCATTATTTTGTCATTTTTTTATGGCTGAGTAGTATTTCATTGTATATATGTACCACATCTTCTTTATTCATTCATCTGTCAATGGACATTTAGGTTGTTTCCATGTTTTGGCTATTGTGAATTGTGCTGCTGTGAACATAGGGATGCATGTATCTTTTTGAATTATAATTTTGTCTCGGTATATGCCCAGGAGTGGGACTGCTAGATCATTCTATTTTTAGTTTTCTGAGGAACCTTCATACTGTTCTCCATAGTGGGTGTACCACCTTACATTCCTACCAACAGTGTAGGAGGGTTCCCTTTTCTCCACACCCTCTCTAGCATTTGTTATTTGTAGACTTTTTAACGATGGCCATTCTGACTGATGTGAGATGGTACCTCATTGTAGTTTTGATTTACATTTCTCTAATAGTGATTTTGAGCATCTTTTCATGTGCCTCCTGGCCATCTGTATGTCGTCTTTGGAGAAATGTCTGTTAAGGTCTTCTGCCCATTTTTCGGTTGTTTTTTGTTATTGAGTTATATGAGCTGTTTGTATATTTTAGAAATTAAGCCCTTGTCGGTTGCATCATTTGCAGATATTTTCTCCTAGACTGTAAGGTGTCTTTTCATTGTTGTTGTTTGTTTGTTTGTTTATGGTTTCCTTTGCTGTGTAAAAGCTTGTAAGTTTGATTAGATCCCATTTGTTTATTTTTGTTTTTATTTCTGTTGCCTTAGGAGACTGACCTAAGAAAACATTGGTGTGACTTATGTCAGAGGGTTTTGCCCATGCTCTCTTCTAGGAGTTTTATGGTGTCATGTCTTAGTCTTTAAGCCATTTTGAGTTTATTTTTGTGTATGGTGTGAGGGTGTGTTCTAACTTCAGTGGTTTACATTGCAGCTGTCCAACTTTCCCAGCACCACTTGCTGAAGAGACTGTCTTTTTCGCATTTTATATTCTTGCCTCCTTTGTCAAAGATTAATTGACTGTAGGTCTGTGGATTTATTTCTGGGCTCTCTGTTCTCTTCCACTGATCTGTGTGTCTGTTTTTATACCGATAGGACACTGTTTTGATTACTGTAGCTTTGTAGTATTGTCTGAGGTCTGGGAGAGTTATACCTCCTACTTTGTTTTTGTTCCTCAGGTGTCACAGTATTCTTTCAACAAATATTTCTGAACGGTATTCTATGTCAACTTCTGTGGTAGATTCCTCAGGATACAAAGGCACTATTCTCTACTTTTGGAGCTTTGTTTAGCTAGGGCAACAGATGTGTAAACAGTACAGTGACACTGCTAGATGGAAAAGGTAAGCAAAGTGTGCTGTTGGAGTACAGAGGAGGGGTCTTGGTCATTAGAAATTTTCTGTAAATCTGTGGTTAGGTCTGTATTTCTTAATTGGCAAAAAACATACTGCAAAGTACTCCGAGGTGTTTTTTGTTAAGTTCTAACTGGACTAGTAATGAAAACTAAATCAAGGAGCAAATGGTGTTAAGTTGAGAGCTTAAACCGGCTTTTGCTGTTGCATCTGATAATGCTGAATGTCTTCTTTGCCCATATTTTTCCCCAGTTACCTTTTTAAAATATATCACTTTTAATTTACTTATATATTTATAAATTTATATATTTAGTATAGAGCAGGGATTGCTAACTGAAATACCTGCAGGAGTCGAGCCAGTAAGATAAATGTATAGAGTTGTCCAGGTTTACCTGTGGCATCTTCCAGTAGGTTGGTTTTAGAGCCCATTGTTGGATAATCACCGTTAGCAGATCCAAGTGATTTTGTCAGTGCAGGAATGCAGAATCATTGTTACCAGAAAGACAGATCTTTCTCCTTCCTTCTTAAGAGAAACTGAAGGTTGATTTGTTTTTTAATGTTGGCAACCAAGTCACACTTAGAAATATTTATTATGAAAATCTTTAACAAATAATTGAACTTAATATCTGATTCACTTTTTAAAAACACTGTGGAAAACTTGCACAAGAATGTTCATAGCAGCATTATTCATAATGGCCATAAAGTGGAAACAAATGTCCATCAACTGATGAATGGATGAACAAAATGTGGTATATCCTTACAGTGGATTCAACCATAAAAAGGAATGAACTACTGTAAAGCTACGTCATGGATGAACCTTGAAAACATGCTAAATGAAAGAAGCCAGATACACAAGGATACATATTGTGTGATTCTGTTTTTATGAAGTGTCCAGGATAGGCAAATCTATAGAGACAGAAAGCAGATTAGTGGTTCTTAAGAGGTGAGGGGGTATTAGGAGTGACTGCTATGGGATATTCATTTTCTTTGGAGGTGAAGGTAATGTTCTGGAATCATATGGTAGTGATGGTTGCATGCTACAAACATACTAAAAACCACTGAATTGTACACTTTAAAATGATGGATGTGATGTTGTGTGGATTTTATCTGTTTTAAAAATTGGAAGAAAAAATACTGTGTGAGCCAAATAGGACATATATGTTTGCTATAAAGCAGAACGAATAGGCTGTGAATCTAGACAGAATATTTTAAAATCACCACCTCATTGTGACACTGTAAAAATTGCTCAGATTCACCTTATGTAAAATGGGAAAGGTATTACCTAGGTCTTAGACTTGTTAGGTTTAAAAGTGATAAATATAAATCCCAAGGAGTAGTATAGGCATAGGCGTTCACATTTCTTTAGAATTGGGAGCTGGAAAATGTTTGCTGCCCTCTGTTCCAGCCTATTTGTTGTTGGCAAGTCTAGGACAACCCACCCTATTAATTATTGTTTATTGATCACCTGCAGGGAGTATCTCCTGGGTAACCTATCTCCATGATAGTAAAGGAGGGAGAGGGAGAGGATATTACACCTTATATTCTGCAGTTTCCTCACTGTAATCAGATAGGTTAAATGACAGATCCAAGGTCATATTTGGTCCTAGTGGCTCCAGTGTTCCTGTTCTTTTAAATGCAAGGTTCACATTTTTCAGTTATAGAGTACTGAACTGTTTCTGTAGCTCTATCAAGGATTGTACGGCACTGTGTTCATCACCTGGGTAAAATGCATGGCCTCATAAAACTTGTGGTTCCAAAGAAACATCTCTCACACATACTGACTGGCTTCACATCTCATTGGGAAGTGATAGTATGACT
The DNA here is from genome assembly GCF_951394435.1 of Stenella coeruleoalba. Classification (NCBI taxonomy): domain Eukaryota; kingdom Metazoa; phylum Chordata; class Mammalia; order Artiodactyla; family Delphinidae; genus Stenella; species Stenella coeruleoalba. Next base: position 27,322,377 of record NC_137161.1, on the reverse strand, counting down.
GTTATGTGATAAAATTTACATGCAAGACCAAAGAGCATCTTTAAAATTGGCTGCACATCAAATATCCATTATACCTGTACAGCCAAACTGCTTTTCTCAGTTCTGAACAGGAGCAGGTCCGTATGCAAGGAAATTTGATTTTTGCCAAAATATTGTCTATTACTGTCTTAATATAAGTTCATCAAACATTTATGGAATATATCAACATGCTTAGGCACTGTGATAAACACAGGGTATATACCAAGAGAAATAAACCATGGTTCAGGTCCTTGAATTGATAGTTTAATGAGTGAGAAGTATGTAAACAAAACACATGTGATAATGTAATGAGTATATAGGGGTGCTTTGGCACCATAGAGGAAGTATTTTGGTTCATTTTGGAGAGTTGTGGAAGGCTTCATTGTGGACGTAAAAGTTGCTGATTCTTGAAGGGTGAGTAGGATTTCCCCTAGCAAGCTGTATTGTGGAGGGCATAAAGTATAATGGCACAGAAAAGGCGGAGGGAGCATGTTCAGTACTCATTTGCTTAACATTTTTAAAAGTTTTAAACTTTTTACAAAGTGTTATGGAAATACTAAGCTGTGCAGTAGGAAGACATTAGGATAGAATGGAGGTTGAAAACTGATAGCCAGTTACAATACTGATTGAAATGGAAATGGCTAAATATTCAGGATTTTCATTTCCTCTTGTATCAGTTTTCCTAAGTCTTTTTCCTCTAAGTATTTCAGATATGTTCTTCATGTTATCCTATGTTTTAGGATACAGCATATGATAGGATTTTCCCCTTTTTTTAATTTTATTTTTTAAATCGGTATACAGTAAAATTGATTCCTTTTTGTGTGTACAGTTCTATAAATTTTGACACACAGAGAGTCAAGTAACCACCATCACAACAAGGGGACAGAACAGTTATTATCACCTCCCTCATATTACCCAGCCTCCCACCCCTATTCTCTGGCAAATTTTGTTCTATTCTGTTCTGTTCTCAGTTACTATAGTTTTATCTTTTCACAAATGTTATATAAATGGAATCAAGCAATATATAATATTTTGAAACTGGGTTCTTTCACTCAGTATTGCTTTTGAGATTCATCAGAGCTGTGTGTATCAGTGGTTAGTTCCTTTTCATTGTTGAGTAGAATTCCATTGTATGGATGGACCACAGTTTGCTTATCCATTTAAGATTCTTTGGTGATTATGAACAAAGCTGCTGTAAATCTACATGTATAGGCTTTTATGAACATAGTGAGTGGGGCTTCTGGGTTATGTGAAAATCTTTAACTTCCTAAGAAATTGCCAAACTGTTTCCAGAAGGGCTTTGTTATACTATTTTGCATTCCTACTAGCAATGTAAGATCTCTCTAGTACCTAGTATTGTTCACATTTAACTTTTAATTTGAAATAATTTCAGATTTACAGAAGAGCTGCAAAGATAGAATCCTCATATACCCTTCACCCAGCTTCCCCTAATGTTAACGTATCACATAACCATGACACTTTATTAAAACTTAGAAATTAACACTGATACAGTACTATTAACTAAACTGTGGACTTTATTTGGATTTTACCAGTTATGTCCTTTTTCTGTTCCGGGATCCAGTCCAAGATACCAAATTACATTTAGTTGTTTTGTCTCCTCTAGTCTGTGACAGTTTCTCAGTCTTTCCTTGATTTTCAAAACTTTGACAGTTTTGGAGAAGACTGGTGAGATTTGTAGAATGTCCTTCAATTTAGGTTCTAATCTTTTTCTAATCTCTAATCATGATTAGATTATGGTTATGGCTTTTTGAGAATGCCACAGAGGTGATGTGCTCTTCTCATTACGTATTTAGGGTATATGATATTAACATAACCTATCTTTAGTGATGTTTAGATAGTGTCTACCAGGTTTCTGCACTGTAGAGTTGCTATTTCTCCCTTTCCATACTTATTCATTGGAAGGGCTTTTCTAAGTCCAACCCACCTTCAAGAGAAGGAACATTAAGCTCCACCTCCTCGAGGGAGGCATACCAAATAATTTGTGGACATATGTTAAAACCATCATAGTAGTTAGTGAGTATCCTGGAGGAGATACTTAGAGGCTATGCAAATATCCTGTTCTCTTAAAAATTTTACTGACCAATTTTAGCATCAGTCAGTGGATCTTGCCTGTGGCAATTACTGTGCTGATCTAATGGTAATTTTCTATTTCTTTTTTTCTTTCTACATGTGTAAGTTGAATTCTTGTGTAAGGAAGATTTTTTTAATTTATTAAATCATTTATTTATATAGTGTGGACTCATGGATGTTTATTTTATTCTTTGGGGTTGCTATCTAATACTGTCATTATATTTTATTCAAATTGTTCAAGCTTTTGCACTTGGAACTCTTTCAGGTTGGCTCTCATGTCCCTTTGACTACAAGATTTGCCAGGCTATCTTATATTTTCCCTGCCTCGATCCTAGAATCAGCCATTTCTCTAAAGAGCCCTCCTTCCTTTTATTGGATAAAGGTATTGAGAAACCAATGTTTGGACACTAGTTATTCTTGTTGCTACTCACTGACACTACTTCTAGGTGCTCTTAGTGGACAGAGCTAGGAATTTGCATCCAGAAATGTCTGCTGTTCGTGGTGCACAGTTCTATGGATTCTAACAATACTTAGAGTAATAAATCCACCTTGCAGTATTAAACAGAACAGTTGTATTTCCATGTGTCAATCACTCATGTTCTGTCTTCATAGTTCTGCCTTTTTCAGTATGTCATAAATGGAAGCACACAATATCTAGCATTTTGGATCTGGCTCCTTAACAAAATATATTTAAGATTCATCCATGTTGTTGTACAAATCAATAGTTTGTTTCCCATTGTATGATTATACCACCATTTATTTATCCATTCACCTGTTGGACATCTTGGTTGTTTCCGTTTTTTTGCGATTATGAATAAAGCTGCTGCCAACATTTGCATACAGGTTTTTGTGTGAACATAGATTTTCAGTTCACTTGAGTAAATCCCTAGGAGTGGGAATGCTGAGTTACATGGTGTTTATTTAGCTTTATAATCAGTGGACAAATTTTTCCAAGATTGCCATACCATGTTGCATTTTCATCAAGAATGAATGAGTTTCTGTTGCTCCGAATTAGTTTCTGTTACATCCTCACCAGCTTTTGGTGTCGTCAATTTTTTTTAAGCCACTTTAATAACCCTGTAGTGGATCTCATTTTAATTTGATCTTTTGTGAAGTGTCTGTTCAGATCTTTTGCTGGTTTTTTGTTTGTTTGTTTGTTTGTTTGGCGGTACGTGGGCCTCTCACTGTTGTGGCTTCTCCCGTTGCGGAGCACAGGCTCAGCGGCCATGGCTCATGGGCGTAGCCGCTCCGCGGCATGTGGGATCTTCCCGGACCGGGGCACGAACCCGTGTCCCCTGCATCGGCAGGCGGACTCTCAACCACTGCGCCACCAGGGAAGCCCCCTTTTGCTTGTTTTTTAATTGGAGTGTTTTCTTATTGTTGAGTTCTTTGTATTTCATACATGCAAGTCCTTTATCAGGTATGTGATTTGCAAATATATTCTATCTGTGGCAGTTTTTTCATTCTGTTCACAGTGTCTTTTACAGAGCAGAAATGTTTTAGTGTTGATGAGGTCCAATTTTTCAGGTTTTACTTTTATGGATTGTGCTTTTGGTGTCATGTAAAGAACTCTGCCTAATCTCAAATCACAAGATTTTCTTATAAAGGTTTGATCATTTTACATTTAGATCCACAATCCATTATGAGTTGTTTTTTTAATAAGGTGTGAGGTTTAGATTGAAGGTCGTGATTTTGTATATGGATGTCCAAGTTTCCCAAGACTATTTACAGAAAAGATTATCCTTTCTTCTTTGAACTGCTTTTCCACCTTTGTCAAAAATCATTTGGCCATATTTGTGTGGGTCTATTTCTATACCTCATTCTGCTCTATTGATTTATGTTTTATCCCTTTGCTAATGACACAGTTTTAAAAACTGTAAGCTTTGCAATAAATAACTTAAAATTAGATCATATGATTCCTTTAGCTTTATTTTTCTTCTTCAAGACTGGTTTGGTTATTCTGGTTCATTTGGATTTCTTTTTTAATCCAGTCTGACAGTCTTTTGTCTTTTACCAGAATGATTTATTTCATTTATATTTAATATAATTAGTCATATTTGTGTAACTTTTTCTCTGTTTCTTGTGTTCTGGGTTTTTTTCTTCTTTTTTCTTACCTTTTTTTGGATTCTTCTTATTCCATTCCCCCCCACCGCCAATCTTTCTAGTTTGGAAATACATGGTATTTTTGTTCTATCAGTAAGATACCATCGTAAATATTGTAACTTGGAGCCATAACTTATCAAAGATGTTTTTTTGAACTTTTCCATAAATTTTGCTCTTCATTTTCTCTTTCAAGTCAAACCTTCCAAATGGGGTTATTGTTCCTTATTTTCTTTCTTTAGAGATATTTACTGGATGTAGAATTTTTTTTTTTTTTTTTTTTTTTGCGGTACGCAGGCCTCTCGCTGTTGTGGCCTCTCCCATTGCGAAGTACAGGCTCCGGACGCGCAGGCTCAGCGGCCATGGCTCACGGGCCCAGCCGCTGCATGGCATGTGGGATCCTCCCGGACCAGGGCACGAACCCGCGTCGCCTGAATCGGCAGGCCGACTCTCAACCACTGCGCCACCAGGGAAGCCCGTGGATGTAGAATTTTAATGTGGCGGGTTTTTCCCTCAGCACACTATAGGTATTAAACTGTCTTGGCTTCATTGTTGCTTTTGGAGAAAACTGTTCTAATGTTGCTTCTTTGAATGCAGTCTGTCTTCTCTGCTTGCTTTTCAAATTTCTCTTTATCTTCAGTTTTTCTTCTATTTTATTGCATGATTAGTTGTGATTTCTTTTTATTGATCTTGTTTGGTATTTGTTGGCTTCTGGAATGTGATTGTATCTAATTGCTTCTGGGACTTTCTCAACTTAACCTCTTCAACTATTGCCTCTGCCCTGTCCCATTTTCTCCTTTTCTTCTAGTTCCAATTAAAAGTATATCAGACCACTTCACAGTATTATTCTTCTCTTATTTTTTCATAGTTTTGACCTTTCTGCTACACTGTGGATAATTTCTAGCCTGTTTTCCAGTTCCTTAGTTTTCTCTTCATCCTTTTGAATCTACTTTTTTTTTTTTTTTTTTTTTTGGCCCCACCACACAGCTTGTGGGATCTTAGTTCCCTGACCAGGGTTTGAACCAGCGCCCTCCACATCAAGAGCATGGAGTCCTAACCGCTGGACCACCAGAGAGTTCCCTGAATCTACTGTTAAATCAGTCCATTTCAGTTACTTATTTCTGAAAGTTCTGTTTTGTTCTTCCATGTTTTGAAATCTGCTGTTACTTTTTAAGTATCCTGTTCCCTGCAGATATTCTGAAACTTATTTCTGTAAGCATAGTCAACATAGTTGTTAAGTCTCTGTGGGTTTTTTTCTGTTGTCTGTTCTTTTTCTGCCAGTCTAACTATTGGAGTCTTCAACACCTAGTTGTCTTTGATTACAAGTTGGATATTGTATATGAAAAATTATTTGTAGGATTCATTTGAAGCCCACAGCAAGCTTGTTCATGTCAGGTATCTGTGGACATTACTGGTCCAGGGACCACCTTAAAACAAGCTTCAGATCAGACATTCCCTCTATAGGGCTATAATTCTTCCCTGGATCTTCTACTCCCTTTTCACTCCCACCCTAAGATTGTAACTCTCAAGTCTCAGCTTATTACGATGAGGGCCTCGTCTTTATCCTCCCTCCCTCTCTTCTTTCTTACCTTCAATTTATTTATTATGAGGAGGGACTCCTCACCTTGTGAGAGCCCTAGGCTTTGGTTTCTGTCAGAACAAAATTCTAATTTCCAGGGATCAACAAAGACGCTTTGGGCTTCCTTACTTCTCTGGGCTCTCATTTTCTCTTCACTTTTGGCTATATGCTTGTCGGTCTTATTTAAGAATGTAAGAGAGAGATGGGTGTGTGTGTGTGTGTGTGTGTGTGTGTGTGTGTGTGTGTGTGTGTAATCCATTCTCTTTGGTTCTCACTAGGAGAGTTGACCTAAATAACCTAGCCTGCCATTACTGAAGACAGGAAAGTTACCTGCAGAAATCTTAACTTTGAAAACTGAGAAGCAGTCACACTTTCAGGGATTGTCTACAAACTCTAGCTACTTGTCCTTTCTAGGCATTTTGTTTTGTGACCTCTGCAGTAGAACTGATTTGTTAGAGGAGTGGAGAAAGGAAGAGAATGAGATCTAAAGTGCAGTGGTTGTGAATTAATCATTGTTTCGGGGGAGAGGGCCACATATAGTAACAGTTGAGTAGAATGCACTAGTGTTTTCCACCGTAGATATTAAAAGGTTGTTGATCTGATGTGCTTCTTATAGAGGATAACAGGGTGTGCCAGCTTTTGGTCATTTGGGGATACAAAGTTATAGGTCTTTAAAATTCCTAACTTAAAGAATTGTGCTTTACAATTTGTTGTATTGGTGTTTCTCGTCTGAATAATTCCTGTGCACCCTTCAAAACTGAGCGTAGATGTTATTTCTTCCCTGACTGCCTTTCCCCAAACATTGAAGTACTCCATAAATATTTATTGAATGGATGATAATGGGTTGGTGGGTGACTTAAGTTCCCTTCAGTTCCTGCAGAGCACCCTGACTTAATTCTTTCAAGCACTGATCAGAGATTTTAATAGTCTGTTTTCTTTGTTGGAGGGCAGAATTACTTTCTCTTTATTCTCCAGGGCCTAGAGAAAGTATCCCTTCCTGGCAATCAAGCATGTTTCCTGGTACATAACAAGTATTAGATAAATGCTTAATGAATGAACATTCTGCTCTTGATTTTGAAAGGAGGAGGTAATTGGAAATTAAGGGCAACTATGGACATTTGAAACAAGTAATTCAGATAGTATTAACTACTTATGCTTTTTTTGTGTTCATTTGACCTTCTAAACAGTGCCACTTTGAAAGGGGAAAGGACAAGTTTGTATGACTAAATGTTTGTCTTTGCTTCTACCACAAGGCAAAAACATATACATAGTTTGTTCCACAAATCCTCTTACCAGTTTTTGCTGCCTTATTGCTAAGAAGAGTTCATTCTCTGCTGCAGTGCTTCAAAGGTGTTTTTCCTCATACAACTGCTTTTCCTCTAAACAAGTGGTCCTAAATCACGCAGTCAGTGCAATATAAGCACATTCCGCATTCTTTACTGTAGAACTCTTTGTCCTGCCTGGACGAGTATGAGCTCTTGTTCATTAACTATGGTTGATCTAGGGATGGGAGGGGGAACTTTTTTTTTTCTTAAGATGGAGACCCTAATAAATATTAGGGTTAAAAGACATAATAAAACTGTTTCACAATTTGAAAATATTTTAAATTTAGAGTTCCAGAATAATCTTTTCTAGTTCTAATACTAGAAAATTGATCTATAAAACTACATTAGTACAAATGACTGATTAGACTTGTGCATTTTCTGATATTGGTCCATTCACTAAGCCTCTGATTTTCTTTTTTAGTTGCCAGATTGAAAAACAGAAATCACATGGAGTAGAAGAGATTAGAGGGAGAGACTGACTGAAGAGGACAAAAGGAGTTTTTATTGAAATTAATTAGTTCTGTTACATTTATGTCAATAAACTTATTACTTTCACAGTACATATTTTAGCCTGATGATTTAGTGAAGTTTTCTTTTCCTTGCATTTTATTAAAGTATAGGTCAAGCAGAGCCATGTATTAATAATTGGCTTTGGTTGTGGTCTGACTTTAGTAGGGAAAATTTTGTTGACAAGATAATTTTTCATAGTTGATTAATTGGCTTTTATTAGGCTAAGCATTGAGCAAACAAAACTTAGCCATGACTTCAGAGTCAGTCTGAGGGCTTTTAAAATAGAATTAGTGATCTGAAATTATTAGCCATGAAAGTTACATCTCCTTTTATGCAATACATGAGGACAGTAGGAACTAAGTAAGGTCATTTAAAATGGAAATTAGGGCTTCTCAGGTGGCGAAGCGGTTGAGAGTCCGCCTGCCGATGCAGGGGACACAGGTTCGTGCCCCGGTCCGGGAAGATCCCACATGCCGTGGAGCAGCTGGGCCCGTGAGCCATGGCCGCTGAGCCTGCGCGTCCGGAGCCTGTGCTCCGCAACGGGAGAGGCCCGCGTGCCGCAAATAAATAAATAAATAAATGGTAATACTTTTTCTGTAAGTTATATTTTTTTAAGGTATACTTCTATTGTGAATGGTAGATAGGAGAATTGACCTTCAGGATACTCAGGACTCAAGCACTTTTCCCAACTTTCAGATAAGCCATTATAAAAATTGCTAAACTAGAGTTTCTTCAGTATTCTTTTAATTCTAATTGTTGTGGGAGAAAAATACCAATCTTAACTGTGGCCCTGTTATTTAATAGAAGAAGCTATATTGGTGGGGCGGGGAGTGAAGAGAAAATTACTCAAGAACTCTTGAGTTAGTCTTTTAGTTTTCCTAGCTATGTACCAGATGACCTGAAGTGTTTAGGGGTACTCTACCTTTTGGAGGCAACTTCATTTTTATTTCATTTTTTTGAAAATAAACCAACATTGATTTGATTGATAAATAATATTTACTGGACATCATACAAAATGCAGACACTTCAGCTGGGTACTGTAAAATCAAAAGATTAATTAGATAATGGATCTTGACTTCAAGGAGCTAAGGGTCTAATAAGGAAATTAAGGTATGATGTAGAAAGTGATAAGTTCAGTTCGATAGGAATGAAAAGACATGAACCTTAAGGGCCAGCCATTTTGGCTTTGAATCCCAGCTCCATCTCTCCTGGATATTCTTGCTAAAGCTACTGAATTTACTTTGGCTGTTTTCTTATCTGTAGATTAGGAAAAGAAATGCCTGCCACATAGAATTCTGGAGGAGAGGTGTGGGGGGCAGGTATTTAAAGCTGAAAAACTCTTTTAGCTCCAGACTTGTAATACCTGATTGCCGATTCAGTACCCTTTTTAATATGTCAAAGAGCCATTTTAACCTTATGTTCAAAACCTGACTTGTGAGCTCTTCCAGAATGTTTTCTGTCTCCATGAATGGCATCAACAGTCTCTCTAGCCAGAAATCTAAAAGTCACTTCCACTCCTTACCCCATCATCCAGTCCACCCAGAGCTATTGATTTTACACCATAAATTTTGTTCCTCATATTAGTTCACTTATCTCCATTGCTACCACCATAGGTCAGGCCTTTATTATCTGTCTTACATAGGCTACTGTTGATAGCTTTCTGTTTCCCTGAAAATATTCTCTCTTGCCTGTCTCACACCCAGCCAGAGTAAACTTGTTCAAAATGTACATATGGGTCACTTTTCTGCTTAAAATTCTTCAATGAATTTCCATTATCCTTAATCTGCAGATAAAATCTTAAAGGCACATTGGTCTCACTGTTCTGCCTTGCTCATTATTGTATTCCCAAAGCCTAGCATAATACTTTTTCATAGTAGATGCTCATATATTTAAGGGATGAACAAAGGAAGGAATGTCTGAAAGAACCAAATCTGTGGTTGAGAGATTTAGGCTTGTCCCTGTATTTCCTTCCTATTAGGCTGCATGTGAATATACATACACATTTACAGCAGTACAAGTGAAGTAGTATTTCTGAATAGAATAATGTTTATCTTCTTTTTTCTATCTTTTTTTTTTTTTTGCGATACGCGGGCCTCTCACTGTTGTGGCCTCTCCCGTTGCAGAGCACAGGCTCCTGACGCGCAGGCTCAGCGGCCATGGCTCACGGGCCCAGCCGCTCCGCGGCATGTGGGATCTTCCCGGACCGGGCACGAACCTGTGTCCCCTGCATCGGCAGGCGGACTCTCAACCACTGCGCCACCAGGGAAGCCCTCTTTTTTCTATCTTTTCACATCCCCTCTTTACCCCATTCCATCACCCTCCCTCATCCCTCCCTGCACCATTTTATTTATCTGAAGTTGCTAAGCTATAGTTTAAGAACACACACCCCACCATCCCCCACCCCTGTTTTCTTCTCCCCGCATAATTAATGAAAGCCAACTATTTGGAATTCATGTGAATGACTCTCTTACTCTAAGCAGATTATTTGGTATGCATGACAGTAAAGTGAAGCACCTCTTTGGGTTACTGCAAAAATAGCTCGTTGTCCTCCCAGTGGAGAATCAAATTCACCAGTTCATAAATTAGGTCCCAGTTGATGAGGCACAAAGCTGCAAGGGCCAGTCAAACAAGTACTTGAGAATCTCAGGGTTTCATCAGTGAATAGCCTTGCTCTACGCTTCTCAGAGAATGCCAAGGCCTTATGAGAGCAGAAGACTGGGTCATAAGAGTGTGATTGATACATGGGCTAATAAATGGGAGTTGGGGAATATTTTCCGTGTGAGTCAGATGATTTCCACAGAGAAATGAGGTCTCATTTTGTAATGGCATGTCCACCCATGAGTTGGCCCTCAGAGGCTGGGAGTTAACCACAGCTCCTATAATTTCTGTACTTTGAAGAAAACTAGGAGAGAAGACCACAGCCTTTTAAGGTTAGGCTTCTGCTTATTAGTTTTCACTAAGGAGCAATGGCATAGTAATCATTTAATAATAATTTACATGTGTTCGGTGTTTTTGAGCCCTTTCTGGAAGATCATCTCGCTTGAGCTTCCCTTCAGTCTGCAAGTGCAATTAGGCAGGTTTTATAAGTGATGAATCAAAGCTGGAAGAACCCCAGTAGAGGTCCTGTAGCCAAATAGGGATTTGAACCCAGGACTCCACTGCTTGCTTCATCACATTGCATATTGCATCTAATCCCATTTATGCAATTTGTGCTGATTTTACAAACTTCTTAAGTTCATTGGGGAAGAGCTTTGAGACCCACGGTGTCTTACAGAATATCAACAGAAAGAATAAAATACCTATAAAGGAATATAGAGACTGAAGAGAAAGATACTGTTTCAGAGAAGAAGGTAAGAATTTAAGAGTTTAGTATCATTAAAATTCATAAATTCCTGGGACAGTATTTCTGCTGGTTTAATGCTGTTGTCTATACAATTTTGGCTGTTTGCGCACATACACACACCTTTACCCGTCTCCCTAGCGTCTTTTGCTGTTGTTAGTGCAGTGATAATAGTCACCAAAAAAGCCAGCAATCCTAAAGCAGAAATGACCTTGTTTCTTTGGGAAGAAGAAAAGTTACAATAAAAGTGTCTGCTTTCTGGTTTTTTGCTTGTTTGGGTGTGTGTGTGTGTTTATAATTAATCAATATTAGGTAAAGATACATTAGGTTATTATCACCCAGGTGGTTTTATAAAACCAAAGAAATAAATATTTGGAAATAATTTTAAAGACAGTTTTGGTCCACTTTTTAGTAAGTATCTGAATTATTTTATTGTGTTCTGGCCATTTAAGTTGTATACATATGGGACCCCAGAGTTGAACAGAGGCAAGTTATAGGGGCTTTTATGAATTGGAGAATTCGTAGGTAGACAGATGGATCTTTTGATCTCATATATTGCTGGGGAGGGAGGTGGGAGTATCGTTGTTTGTCACACTTTTGGAGGATAGCATTAACCCCCATCCTAGTCTTTCTTGCTCTTCCTCTAAAAGCTTTAAGCTGCTGAAATTGTGGGCATAAGGAGACATCTCTTCTGGCTTACTTTTTGGTGTAGTAGCTAAGCTCCAGCTTAAATACAACATTGGAAAGAACATGTAGATGGTTGTGAGTCTCATAGAGGTCTCAAATAGGCACAGTTCTAAACACTTTACACTTATTAGTTCATTGAATCCTCACCACAAACCTGAGAGGTGAATACAGTTATCTCTATTTTGTAGTCTGGTTAAATGTCGTCAGCTCCTTCTAGCTGTGTGTCCTTTGGCAAGTTACTTAACCTTTCTTTACTTCATTTTCCTCATCTGTAAAATGGGGGTAATGGTAACTGTCCTTACCAGTTCCTTGTGTGGTAAGGGTTATGAAATAATTCACATAAAGCACGTAGTGAATGCTTGTAGATGTTAGCTGTTGTTATCTAACTAGTTTATGATTACATGGCAAAAAAGATTATCGTCACAAGAATCAGAAGTTTGGTTTCCAGTCCTTAACTCTCCTGTTAAGTAGCTATGTGATTATAGGTAAATTTTCCTCTTTCTGGGCCTCAGTTTTCTTATACCCATTTTTTTAAAACTTTCTACTTGAAAGTAACTTCAAATTTATAAGAGACAGAAATAAAAATAGTACAGATATGACACCAAAAGCACAGACAAGACAAAATAGACAAATTAGAGTTCATCAAAATTTAAAAGTTTAGTGCATCAGCGGACACCACCAACAGAATAAAAAGGCAACCCACAGAATGGCAGAAAGTATTTGCAAATAACATCTGATAAGGCATTAGTATCCAGAATATATAAGGAACTTCTGCAACTCAACAAGCAAAAGAAAAGAAAATAAAGGACTTGAATAGTCATCTCTCCAAAGAAGATAAATAAATGGCCAGTAAACACCTGAAAAAGTGCTTAGCATCACTAATCATTAGAGAAGTACCAGTCAAAACCACAGTGAGATACCACTTTATATCCATTAAGATGGCTGCTATTAAAAAAAAAATTACATAAATGCTGGAGAGGATGTGGAGAAATTGGAACCTTTGTGTATTGCTGATGGGAATATAAAATGATGCAGCCACTGTGGAAAAGAGTGTGCTGGTTCCTCAAAAAATTAAAGATAGAATTACCATATGATCCACAATTCCACCCAAAAGAATTGAAAGGAGGAACTCCAGAAGATATTTGTACAGCAGTGTTCATAGCAGCGTTATTCACAATAGCCTAAAGGTGGAAACAACCCAGGTGTCTATTGATGAATGGATAGACAAAATGTGGTATATACATGCAATGGAGATATTCAGCCTTAAAGAGGGAGGAACTTCCGGCATATACTACAAACATGGATGAACCTTGAAGACATGCTAAATGAAATGAGCCAAGTGTAAAAGGACAAATATTCTACAATTACACTTACATGAGGTACCTAGAGTAGTCAAACTCAGAGACGAAAAATAAAATGATGGTTATATAAGGAGCTGGGGGCGGAGGGAGTTGGTGTTTAATGGGTACAGAGTTTCAGTTTGGGATGATGAAAATTTTCTAGAGATGGAGGATGTGGTGATGGTTGTACTAGAATGTGAATGTACTTAATCCTCTGAACTGTATGCTTAAACATTGTTAATTTTGGTAAATTTTATATTTATATTTTACCACAATTTTTAAAAATATATGTTTCAACAAAATTAAAATAGTACAAAGAAACATCTGTATCCCCATTGACCCAGATTTACTTACTGTTATATTTTACCCCATTTGCTTTACATGTGTGAGTGCATTCTTGTATACACCTAATCTAAATCCAGGTTTGTCATTTGATCTGATAGTATTTTTAATAGCATTTTCCCACGTCTAGTACAGGATACAGTCTAGAGTAGGACATTGTATTTAGTTGTAATGTCTCTTTAGCCTTCCTTTATCTTTTATAATATTGACATGTTTGAAGAGCACGGTGTATTACTCCCCACCCCTGAATTTTTTAATAGAAGCTTCCTCATTTTCTGTTTGTCTTTGCCTTGTAATTAGATTGAGATTACACAGTCTTGGCCAGAAAATGCATGGGTGATGTGTCTTCCTCAGGTTATAACATCTGGAGACTCAATATATTTTTTTAAAATATGATTGGCTTTGTCCTGTGATTTATGCATCAGACAGCATCCCATCAAACAAACAGAAGAAGGGTGTTCCCTCAATACATTTGTAACTAAATGCAGAGTAAAGGGAATCTACAAATGTTATAGGAATCTCAGAGAATGGAGATAAGGAGATTGGAGTAGGGGTGGGGTGGGGGTGGGGGGTGGGGGGGACATGATGAAGGAGACTTAGTTTACTGATTTGGTAGAAAGCACATTTCTAAAATTTTACCAGCTTTTCCTCAGTGTCAAATTCTGCATTAGTTCAGCCAATATATATTACTGTCTTCCACCAGTTTTTTTATTTACCTACTTTTTAATTAATTAATTAATTTTATTTATTTTTGGCTGCGTTGGGCCTTCGTTGCTGCGCTCGGGCTTTCTCTAGTTGCGGCGAGCAGGGGCTACTCTTTGTTGCAGTCCACAGGCTTCTCATTGTGGTGGCTTCTCTTGTTGCAGAGTACGGGCTCTAGGCATGCGGGCTTCAGTAGTGGCTCGCGGGCTCTAGAGCGCAGGCTCAGTAGTTGTGGTGCACGGGCTTAGTTGCTCTGCGGCATGTGGGATCTTCCCGGACCAGGGCTCGAACCCGTGTCCCCTGCATTGGCAGGCGGATTCTTAACAACTACACCACCAGGGAAGCCCTCCACCAGTTTTTATTAAGCTTGCTCCTATATTAAATAAATCAGGAGGAAATTACTGGTTTCTTTTTCTTTTTAATGAAATCAAGTGTATCTTTCAAATGGTGATCACTGACCTACGTATTAGTATGTAAAGTTACCCAGATAATAAAATGACGTTGAACTTTGATGTATGAGAACAAGTCTTTATTCTCTTCCTGGTTTCATCAAATATTAGTCAGGCTAAGGTTTGTACTCTGGACTTTGCCACCATTCTAGAGTGTTTTAGCACCCTTACTTGAGCTGTAGAAAGCTGTTGAAAGGAAAGTGCTGTTCTTGCTAATACTTTTTTTTTTGGCTGCATTGGGTCTTCGTTGCTGCACGCAGGCTTTTTCTACTTGCGGCGAGCCAGGGCTACTCTTCATTGCGGTGCACGGACTTCTCATTGCGGTGGCTTCTCTTGTTGCGGAACATGGGCTCTGGGTGCGCGGGCTTCAAAAGTTGTGGCTCAAAAAAAAAAAAAAAAAAAAAGTTGTGGCTCGCGGGCTCTAGAGCACAGGCTCAGTAGTTGTGGCGCACGGGCTTAGTTGCTCTGAGGCACGTGGGATCTTCCTGGACCAGGCCTCAAACCCATGTCCCCTGCATTGGCAGGCGGATTCTTAACCACTGTGCCACTAGGGAATCCCTTGCTAACACTTTTTGTAGAATGTATAAATAGTAGTAATGCTGATGGGTTTATCCACAATGCCATTCTTCCCTTTCAGGCTATCTTTTAAAGAGCATCCAAACTTTAGATGAAGAGGTAACAGGCTACTTTGTAGAATAGGATTAGGGCCAGTATACGTTTAAGTATATTTCTTGGGATTTGGGTGTTTTGTTTTAATTTTTCCCCATGTTTCAGGAAACACTGTGATTGGCACAGTTGGGATATATTCATCGGTTAACAGGTAGGAGAGCCAGAGGTATGTTTGAGGCCATTACTCAGGATGATTTTTTTTCTTCCTATATGCTTTTTAAAAATGGTTCCTTGGCCTTTGTGTGTTTTGTTTCTGCAGTTTGAAGAAAACAGTTCTGAAACGAGGTCTTACCCCCAGCTGCCTCTCAATACAGTGATTGCCATCTCTCCAAACGTCAAGTCCAGCTTTGTCCGCCAACCTGTCTGACATGTCGGGACCCGTGCCAAGCAGGGCCAGAGTTTACACAGATGTTAATACACACAGACCCCGAGAGTACTGGGATTACGAGTCACATGTGGTGGAATGGGGGTAATAATTTCCGTTTACTTCACTGTACTCACCCAAAGGGCTGACTCTTGTGGATTTGTTGAGTAATTTACAACAGGAAACTTCCCTGACTGTACAGTTATAAACCTCAAGATTGAACGCAATTTTTGTTTTCTTCTACAGTAGAGAAACAGGGTATTGGCTTTGGTCAATTAACAGTTCTGATGGGTTTACCATTTTAAAAACATTTCGGTCTCTTATTCTTTTCTCCGATGTATATATTCTGTATGGTAACAAAGAGTTATCTATTAGCTTGCTCAGCTAAGGGCTTTGCAGTTAGGTGAGAATTAATACTTGAGAGACTTTGAAAACACCAGGCTCTTACATAAAGTATTTTTGAGGTCAGAGAATGTTTTCCCATGATGATACTGAAGGATAAAACAGTTCTCCAGAAAGGTGTCCTCTTTCTGATGAGAAGCAAAATTAAACCCTTAAAACATTTGCCCTTATCATGAGGCTAGCCATGTGTAACGTGGAATTCAGCCCAAATTCCATCCTGAACAGTTGCAGTCTGCCTGAACAGCTGTGTTTGCCCTCCTAATTTTCTGTGCAGTCTCATTTGGATGTTTGCATTTCTTGTCCCAACATAGTATGTATTTAATTGATCAGGTCATACCTTTTGTGATACAATTATTTTGATATTCAAATGCAAAAGATAGCAATTTGAAAACTTGGTAAAGCTGCAGCTCCCATACACTATATTTTATATCTGTCCACATGTGATTTTCATAGCATGTAAATGGTCTTCAAAATTTGTCATAGGGTGTGTTTTAATGCTGATTGGGCCATGATTCTTAACGGTAAGTACATTATCTCTGCACAAGGAGGCACAGTGTGCTTCAAAGATACCATCAAGAACCATGGTACAGTGCCAATAAATGTTACCATTATTGATAATCTAACAATTTTCCTCTTACATCACATGCTTTGGACTCTAGGAATACCTGAGTTTTACTGCAGAAATTTCAACTCTCTTCAAATTAAGTGCTTTGAGCTTAGTTCTGCTTAAATGGCACTAAACAACCCTTTGAGTTTTTGGTGTGGTGCTATTTGCTTGCTTGCATTTGTTTTCTGTGCCCTCCCACAGGAAAAGAGCTCAACCAGAACTAAGAGCTTCCTTCCCTAGACCTGCCATGATTTTTACATTGTCCATTGTCCTTAGTACCTTTTACCTTCTCTGTTCATTCACTTTCCTTTTTTTTTTTTTTTTTTTTTGCTTGCTGATTTTTTACACTGAATTTTCAGTGCCTCCAGCAGGAGTAAATAGCATTTAGACCTTATTGAAAAGACTCATTCTTTAGAGCAAATTCCTCTAAGTTGTAAGCAGAGGCAGGGAGAAAAATGTTAGCATTTCCCTTATTCTTTTTCACCTCTGATGTTGCTTAGTAGTCTTGGAATATGGATAAAAGTAGGGGAAGGGACACCTAGCTGTGGTTCATGATCTGTAGTGTGGTTTGCAAACTTCATTACGTGGACTGTCCTCAGAGCTTTGGAGGGCAAGTTGGAGGTCAAACCTATATGTTTGAAAGCCACTTACCTGCAAAAAGACCCATTAAAAATTGGCTGCTCCCAAAGTGTGGCTGAATTGAAATATTCTTGTATTGACTTCCTGTAAGATGCCAACACTGAGCCAGGCACTGAGGGACAGGAATATATATAAATTATTTTCCAAGGGAAAGCTGTCTGTTGTTGGAGACGAACATACATAACAAACCCCAATACAAGCTGTCTACATGTGGTATGTCAATAGAGATGTGAACAACTTGGGATTTGAAAGAATAACTGAAAGTCTTAAATTTTTTAATGCTAGGATTTGGAACACACATTTTAAATTGGCCAAATTTTTTAAAAATACAAAGAAGCCAATTTGGGAATTATTTGAAATACGGTTTATTTCTTTTACTCTACTGGCTATAGTTTTGTAAGTTGAATTAGTGCTTGATAATTTGAACTTTTAAAATCATTGTGACTGACTTTTTGTTCCCAGAAATCAAGATGACTACCAGCTGGTTAGAAAATTAGGCCGGGGTAAATACAGTGAAGTATTTGAAGCCATCAACATCACAAATAATGAAAAAGTTGTTGTTAAAATTCTCAAGGTAAGTACAAGAAGAGAGATTATAACTTCACAGGTTTTTGGAGTTTAGAAATTTTTTTTAAGGTAGCGCTTGAAAGGGTTTTTGGAGTGCTTTAACACCTTGATTTTATTGCTCCTTTGAAGTCGATAGAAGAGATTATCTTCATTTGACAGATCAGGAAACTGAAGCAAGAGAAGTGTTTGACTCAAATCGTACAGCTAGATTGTGGCAGAGGGAGGGAGTAAAGATTCAGTCTTCTCTGTCCTAGATCTTGCCTAACGCTGATTTCCTATTTCTTACATTTTTAGTTCTAATCCATGCTTTTGTTTGCAATGAGTTGTTAGCTCTACTGTGTAAAGATGAGGAGCCACAAATGCAGACTTTTAGGGGACAGGTGGATCACATTAATGCAGCTAGTCTGATTTAAGTGCCCATGATTAGAAGATGTGAGTGATGGGTACCGTGGCATGTGCTCCAGCTCCAGCTGATGATTGCCCAGCAGTAGTGCAAGTCTAATGTTTTTTGGTACTGTTTCGCAAAAAGAAGCTAGACATTTATATTTGTATACTAATTCCCCTGGCTTTTAAATGTTGGCTCGAGTGTTTTAAAACACCGTACAGGCCAGATTTGGCCAATGGGCTACCTGTATGCAAATTGTGATTTAGTTATAACTGTACTGTACACTGCCATATACCAGGAACTTAGCATACAGTTCCTTGCCACAGGAACTTTTCCATATTTGACACGAGAAGCAGAGGGACCCAGACTTTCTCAATTTATAACACCCATATTGCTTCAGTGACTCTCATGGTACCCCTAAGCCAAAAGAAATACAGTTTTGTTTATTAAGTAGTTAAGTCCAGGTAACTAAAAAAAGTATTTATGTTTCAACTGGTAGCCGTTTAAAAAATTATACACATAAGTTGAAAGAGAAAAGTAATTTTATTTTATTCTTATATAACCATAATTAATTACTATTGGGATATGTATACCTATTAGTCACTGCACAACTTCTCAAATGTTGGAATCAGATTGGACACCAGCAGCCTCATTTCCTGTTCCACATTGATTTTTGCACAATACTTGCTTTTTGTCACAGCAATTGCTGAAAACCCAGTTTCACAAAAATATGCCATTAAAGAGAATGTAGTGCAATCTAATATTGAAACTGAACTACCTCAGGCTGGTAGTGTACTCAGTGACTGACAGACAGCAAGTATTAATTGGCGTTTTCCTTCAAAAATTAAAAATCCCACAGAACACCTGTTTTGGCATACCTTTCGGGAACCAAAGTTTAAGTATTTATATCTTATCTTGTGTAGAAAGAGAACTAGGCTGGAAATCGGGACATTTGGATTCTAATCCAAACTCTAAAAGTAATTAGCCATGGTAGTCCTTTTAATTATTTAAGACATATTGGTTCATCTGTGAAAATGAGAGTTACCAGGATCGAATACAAAATTGTATATAGATATATACTTTGGAAACGGAAGTTCTGTGTAATTGTAAGATGATATTCCTTTGGAAAAGTATATGATAGACTGAGGTGATATATTATTTAGAGTCATCTGAAAGGCATAAATAGTGAGTCTTACAGTTCAGAAGAGAGTAGTGATGGTTAGGCAAAGCTCCCTGGAACTATTTTCAGGGCCCGAGTGGGAGAAGGTTTTGGATTGGTGTGCATGGGAGCATGGAAGGGAAGCATAATCTAGAATGCACAAGATTAAGAAAAGAGGAAGAAATAAATGAGAGAAATGTTTCATGTGGAAGCTGTCATGTGATCATACATGGGAAGTAAACTTGGAAAAGGAGATTAAATTAATGATGGCCTGGGAAAAGATAACATCTCCATTTCCTTCCAGCCTTGAAAACTGTGATTTTTATCTCATCTAGGTTGTTGGGAGCCATTGATGGTCTTGAATGATGGGTGGTTTGGAAAGATTTTTTTCCTAGCTCAGTCTTTTCCTAACTGTACTGTATATGTTACTGTAACTGTGTAGCTAGATGGTATAATTATAAAGTTCACTCATAACTATATTTAAGTTTTTTAATTTCCCCCCATTTATTAGACAAAATTTGCATTGATCACATTAAATTAGGATTTAAGTGACCTGCCTGGTCTGTCTAGCTTTTGTAAGCTAGACAAAAGCTAGCTTTTTTTTTGTAAGCTAGACAAAAGCTAGCTTGTAAGCTTTTATAGATTTTAAGAGTTCTGTAGAATAAAATTTTTGTAAACCAGTAGCTTTCTGCCATCAACCAGCAGTTGGGATATAGTGATTCAGTAGAAAACAGGAGAGAGATTGATGGATTCGTTCCTGGAGAGTAGAAACATCTCCTAGACACTCCAGCAGATCAGAAAGATCCGGTAGTCAAAGCAAATAGAAAACTTGTGATCAGCTTGTTTCCTAGCCAGTGTAGTGAGTTCTAATAGAAGCAAGGCTGAGGCCATGGATTGAATTAAATGTGGAATTCACTACTAGTAAAACAGCTTCCATTTATTTATTTACTTTTAATATGTTTTTTAATTTTTTTTTGGCCACGCCTCATGGCTTGCGGGATCTTAATTCCCCGACCAGGGATCGAACCCGGGCCCTCGGCAGTGAAAGCTCGGAGTCCTAACCACTGGACCGCCAGGGAATTCCCAGCTTCCATTTATTGACTGTCTACTTTGCATTGGGCCCTTTTGTAGCTGTAGTATTTACATCACAATTCTGCAAGGCAAGTGTGAAGTTCAGAAACACTTAAGTGCTTTTCCCAAAGCTACACAGCTACAGAGCCAGGGTTTGAGGACAGTCTTTCCAAAATGTGCTTGCTTCCTGCTGTACCATGTGCTTAGGACTCAAGAAAAGGTTAAAAGAGTCTACAGTATTGTTTGGTAGTTCCTAGATCTGGATTATCAACCCAAGAAGTGTCTCAAAATAGATCTCCAGCTCTGTTCTCAAGATTCTGATTCAGCAGATCTATACAGTTTGTATATTAAAAAACCCAGGTTGATAATCAAAGTTTAGTAACCAGTAGTCTTGTTAATGAAGAGATGATATATACTTACAACAGTTTCTAAGAAGCATATGCAGTGTGTCAGTAGTCTGAGGTGATCAGCACCAATAGGAAAGATTGCCTGGTCCAGTGTGGCAGACACAGGTCACACGTGGTTATTGAGCATTTGAAATATGGCTGGTCCAAACTGAGATATGCTGTAAGCATAAAATACAGCAGATTTCAAAGGCCTAGTACAAAAATATATATATATAAAATTGCTCATTAGTAATTTTTTATATTGATTTACATGTTGAAATGATAACATTTTGGTTATATTTTTGTTAACTAAAATGTATTATTAAAATTAATTTTGTCTGTTTCTTTATATTTTTTAAACGAGGGTACTAGAACATTTAAAATACACCTGTGGGGAATTCCCTGGCGGTCCAGTGGTTAGGACTCGGCACTTTCACTGCCACAGCCTAGGTTCAGTCCCTGGTGTGGGAACTAAGATCCCACAAGCCGTGAGGCGTGGCCAAAAAAATAAAAAATAAAATACACATGTGGCTTGCATTGTATTTCTTTTGGACCAGCACTGTTTTAGACTGTTTAGAAAGAAGGTTTTGTAGAGGAGGTGCATTTGGACCAAAGCCCTTCTCAAGAAAAACAAGAAAGATTTCTATACCAGAGCAGATGTGGAAATGATGGGTGAAGATAAAGGAATGTGGAGGATATATTGGTTATAAGCCTAGACAGATATTGTGTATTATGTCTCAGCCATATTCTGAGGTCTTTTCAGGTACCTCATTTGATTCTTGCAATAATATTCTGAGATAAGTACTCTTGTTGATCGTTTTACCCATAATGAAAGGTTTAGAGAGGTTCTATAACTTGCCCATAGACACACAGCTAGCAGGCAATGAAAGAAGGATTCACATTAGGCACACATTTGACCCAAAAGGTTATACTGCACAAAGGTGGTGTGGCCGGGCTTCCCTTGTGGCGCAGTGGTTGAGAGTCCGCCTGCCGATGCAGGGGATCCGGGTTCGTGCTCCGGTGCGGGAGGATCCCGCATGCCGCGGAGCGGCTGGGCCCGTGAGCCATGGCCGCTGAGCCTGCGCATCTGGAGCCGGTGCTCCGCAACGGGAGAGGCCACAGCAGTGAGAGGCCCGCGTACAGCGAAGGAAGAAAAAAAAAAAAAGATGGTGTGGCCATCTTTGCTGTGGTCCTGATCTCCTTCATTTCTGTAGGGTGTTTTTAAGACTTAGAGGAAGGAATGGAAAGAGCCCCATGTTTCACGCTAATTAATAAAAAGATTTTTCTAGATATATCTTAGTATTACCATTTACATTCCTAGTTTGTATAGTTTTTAAAAGTTAACACATTAGGACTGATGATTGGAATTAAATGGTAATTCTGCAGAATTTTGGTCTTTGGAGTGGAAATCTTTTTTTCTTTCAATTCAGTATTTGCTAAGTACCTGCAAAATACCTGGCACAGGCCTAGGAGAAGGGGGATTCAGAGATAAATCTGACACATTTCCTTCCTTCAAGGAGCTCATAAGTAAGCCATTCATGTATTACATTACCTGTTGGAATATCCTGAAATAATTTTTTTTAATGATGTACTTTTACCTTTTCAGCCAGTAAAGAAGAAGAAAATCAAGCGTGAAATAAAGATTTTGGAGAATTTGCGAGGCGGTCCCAACATCATCACACTGGCAGACATTGTAAAAGACCCTGTGGTGAGTGTAATAGGTGCTAGTAAGGCCCACCAGAGCTGAGGTGGTGTTTGACCCTGAGCACAACTGGCCTCTGTTTGTTCCTCCCTCTGCCATTAAGTCCTGCTTTAAAAGTGCTTAATCAGTTATACCACTTAACTAGCTTGGGTCTTTCTTTCAAAGAGATCTCCACCCACAGACTATTTCTTATTCTTCTAGGCTAAGAGACTGATAGCACTGGAAACTGAAATGTGTTAATCCATTTTGCAAACTCAGGTCCGATGCCGATGGGCGATGGGCGCATTGTTGGGCTGCCTAGAGCCTGGTGAGACTTCAGCTCCATGTCTTCTGTTTGAAATCCATCCCCAATATGACCTAAGTGTGGTGATGATCAGAGTGGGGAGGGCTTATAGCAATAGAGGGTTTCCTACTACTGAGGCAAGGACTGCCAATTTCACCACGTAGTGTCCGCAAACATTGTGCCCACTAAAGCTGCCAGGGCTATTACTAATGTGTGTTTTCTTTTTCTTTCCCCTAGTCACGAACTCCCGCCTTGGTTTTTGAACACGTAAACAACACAGACTTCAAGGTATAATGTATAACCAACCATTTCAAGCTGTTGGGTTTTTAGACCACATAGAAAGTCTTTCAGGGATGTTACTGTTAGAAGAGCTTCCTTCTAACTTACTTAAAAAGAGCTTTTCATCCTTACAGTGCTAATTTTTTTTCCTTTCCTCCCTCCCCCCCTCCCCCCTCCCCCCTCCCCCCTCCCCCCCCTTCCTCCCTTCCTCCCTTCCTTTCAGCTGCATTGGGTCTTAGTTGTGGCACGCGGGATCTTCGTTGAGGCACACGGACTTATCTAGTTGGTGGCGTGCGTGTTTTCTCTTTAGTTGTGGTGCACGGGTTCCAGGGCGTGTGGGCTGTCTCGTTGAGGCACGCAAGCTCAGTAGTTGCGGCATGCGGGCTTAGTTGCCCTGAGGCATGTGGGATCTTAGTCCCCTGACAGGGATCGAACCCACGTCCCCTGCATTGGAAGGCGGATTCTTTATCACTGGACCGCCAGGGAAGTCCCCTTACAATGCTAAATTTAAATATAGTCATACTCTTGTACAAACAGTGCTCACTTTCCATATCTTGGTATTTTGCCTTTTTATTTGTTTAGTGCTCTTTCTAATGACCAGTACTTTTATTTCTCACCATTTGACAGTTTACCATTCGTTTGACAGTTTCCGGTGATGTCATACTTAATGAAAGCAACAGCTCATGTTTAGTCAGGATCCGGCCTTAGGACATTCCTCTTTAAAATGACAAAGTTCAAGAAGAAATGTATTGTCTATATATAAAAGCAAGGACTGCTTGCTTATACCTTAGGATTCCTCAGAATCTTTGGGTTCTAGATCTTAAAAAGAGATGGGTGGGGAAGGGTAGTGTAAATTCTGGTAGAGCGCAAACCTCTGCAACAGATACTCTGACTTCTGGCCAATTTCAACAATTCTCAACTCCAGCACAACAGAAGAATGTAGGCACTCTCTTGGGTTTTAATTTGTAAAGGTATTTGACTTGCCTTTGCACCAGGCCAGTATCATTAGGTATATGGGTCTTCCCTGGTGGTGCAGTGGTTAAGAATCTGCCTGCCAATGCAGGGGACATGGGTTTGAGCCCTGGTCCAGGAAGATCCCACATGCCACAGAGCAATTAAGCCTGTACGCCACAAGTACTGAGCTTGTGCTCTAGAGCCGGCAGCCACAACTACTGAGCCCGTGTGCCACAACTACTGAAGCCCACGTGCTTAGAGCCTGTGCTCTGCAATGAGAGAAGCCACTGCAGTGAGAAGCCCGCGCACTGCAGCAACGAGTAGCCCCTGCTTGCTGCAGCTAGAGAAAGCCCGCGCACAGCAACGAAGACCCAATGCAGCCAAAAATAAATAAATACATAAATTTTAAAAAAAGAAATGTTAGGTATCAATAAATGAGTGAATTCTTTTGCTGAGTGGAGGAAAAAAGGAAGAAGAATTGTGTTAGAATCAGAATGATAATTTCAAGGAAAATGTTGTCAGAGGACACCACTGACCATTTAATGATATGTACATTTTTTTAAAGTCTGAAACTCTTT
Source organism: Stenella coeruleoalba (assembly GCF_951394435.1). Taxonomy (NCBI): domain Eukaryota; kingdom Metazoa; phylum Chordata; class Mammalia; order Artiodactyla; family Delphinidae; genus Stenella; species Stenella coeruleoalba. The sequence goes on along the minus strand of NC_137161.1, from coordinate 27,297,849 downwards.
AGAAACTGGAAAAGATACATGACATGTTCAGAGTTTACTTTCATGACATGTTCAGAGTTTACTTTCAAATTGGGACAGTTCTATTAAATTGGCTCAGCAGATTTGACAGCAATGCATCTGCATACCCACTGGTGATCTGCAGTGCCTGTAACTGTAGGCCAAAGGTGAATTAATTCCCTACTAAGGAGGCTATGTGTTTGCCCACGTGTTTTATGAGAAGATCTGGAGGTAAATGAAAAACTACAAATGTATTTCAGTGCGTGTTGCATATGTAAATTGGTATGTTCCCAAAAGTAGATTATAGCTTCAGCAATATGAACTTAAGTAATTCTTCACTTTTATATATAGAGTTAAAGACCCAAAGTATCTCTTTCGTTTTATATTGGAGAAGTAGAGACTGGTGAACAGACAGATCTTAGAACAGTGGTAAATGAGCCCAGTCTTGATTTGAATTACTACAAATGAGGATGAGAAATTTCCTTCCTTTCAGTACTATTTCATGGCTCAAATGTTGCATTTGTCTTTAACAGCAATTGTACCAGACGTTAACAGACTATGATATTCGATTTTACATGTATGAGATTCTGAAGGTAAGAGAACCTTGAATACTAAATATCTTTAGATCTCCCCTTTGTTAAATAATCAAAATGACTGTAGGAAAGCCAGTGGGTTAACTTTGTAAAATATGGGGTTTGGGGGTCTGTTTATATAAATTTTTAATAAATTAGTAGCATCAGAATTCTTATGCTGATGTAAAGGTTATGGAATAAGGGTCTAGTAAGAATATAATTTATAATGCTTTGGAAGGGGTATTTAGAAGAGAGGTGGGACTCCTTAACAAATATCTCTATCTTGCTCTTACGAAAGTTACAGTTAAATTGTCAAAACTTGTAAAAAAAAAAAAAAACTCCTGGTGTAATGGCTTCTGGTGTACTTTATTTCACTTAAAATTGAACAAGTAAAACAGTAAGCTTGAACTCAGCCCTCAAAGGGCCATTGTCCTAAAGATTATGTAAATCTGTGCTTAGAGATTGGTGATTTAGAATGAACTTTGATTCCTGAAGTGGGATCACCAAATATATTGCTTCCAGTAGTCAGAAGATCAGCTTTATAGATAAGGAGATTGCTAAGAGTTGGCTAGTGTCTTACTAAATGAGGATTGACATAAAGCCTGCATTTGAACCTTAGAAGTACCCTGAAGAGACTATGCCAGCAGAAATGTTTGATCTTTCCATTCATTCAATGATATTTGATCATTCCATTCCATTCAATGATCTCGTGCATTATTGTGGCAAACAGGACTTCCGAAAGTTAAGGATATGCTTGCCTAACCCTGGGAACCATAGGAACCCAAGTTGCCCTTCAGAAAGGACAAGAACTTGGCCAATGACATCAGCTGACTTGAAGACCTGGATTAGCAAGCCCCAGAGGTTATGTCACTCACTAGTTTGAGATTGGACATGGTTTTCAAATTGGGTTTGATGTCATAAATCAGGAGTTGGCAAACTCCTTTACAAGGACAAATGGTAAAATGTTTGGCTTTGTGGTCCATAGAGTCTTTCTCACACTACTCACCTCTGATGTTGTAGCATTAAAGCAGCCACAGGCAACATGCAAACAAATAGATGTGGCTGTGTTCCAATTAAGCATTCACAAAAACAAGCAGCAGGCCGTATTTGGCCCATGGGCCATGGTTTGCCGACCTCTACTGCATACTCTTAGCTGCTAAAGAATTACTGTTCTTTGAATACAAGGTTTGTAGTACAGATGAGTTTTCTTCTTTTGAGGGGCTCGTGTTTGTGAAAATAATCCAGGCTTTGGGTAAGGGGGAGAAATTGGAAGTCATGTGATTGGTGTACGCTTTGAGTCTTTTTAACAAAAAGGATGTTGAAACAACTGTGCAAGAACAGGATTTGAAGTTTAGAGGCCATGCATGCATGGGTTTGCACAAGACTCTAAAAAGTACCTGCGGAAGTGATTGTCCTTACTTTGACTCTCAGGAGTGTTGTGAGGCTAGAAGGAAAACTGTGGAGGAAAAGGTAAGGGACTTTAACTAAAAAATCACTCTTATACAAGCTAACGCTTTCCTTTCTTACCTGTTCCTCCCACAGGCCCTGGATTATTGTCACAGCATGGGGATTATGCACAGAGATGTAAAGCCCCATAATGTCATGATTGATCATGAGCACAGAAAGGTAAAGTGGTAGATGGACAAGTCTTATTTATCAACATGATAGAGTTAACAACCCATCTTCAACATTTTATTCCTAGCATCTGTCATAGTCCGTGGTACCTGTCAGGCACTTAATAAATATTTGATGAATGAATGAATGAACAAATCAGTGTGGAATCTACAATATGACATTAATGAACTTATCTATGAAACAGACTCACAGACACAGAGAACAAACTGTGGATGCCAAGGGGGGGGTGGGGGAAGGATGGACTGGGAGTTTCTAGAATAGATAAACAACAGGGTCCTACTCTATAACACAGGGAACTATATTCAGTATCCTGTGATAAACCCTAATGGAAAAGAATGTATGTATATGTATGACTGAATCACTTTTCTTTACAGCAGAAGTTAACACAACATTGTCAATCAACTAGAATAAAATAAATTTTTTTTAAAAATCACAATGATTAAAACTTACTTCATTCATTCATATTCCTATCAAAAAGAAAACAGATTAGTGTAGTGGGTAAAGCATTAGTTTTGGCAGGGAACCTGGTTTCTAGTCTTATTTATTGAAAAACTACTCTCTTGGGAAATGCCTTTCTCCTCATCTGCCTCTTTTTTTTTTTTTTTAACCTATACAGTGAGTATACAAGTAATATTTGTCTTGCATGCCACTAGGTTACTGTGAGAATTAAGTGTGTACAGTTGTGAAATGGATGAAATATTCAGAAAATGCTGCTGCTTATTAGCAAGTATCATGAGGCCCCTGAGCTCTACAAGTACTTTTAATGAAAGCTGCAGTGTTACATTTCTGTTTTTTAAGGTGACCCAAGCCCACCTTTTATGCAGTGATGGCTCTCTGTTGTAGGCTTTGGGGATATAGGTGATTTGTTCATTCAGTTAGTATTCTTTTAAGCACACACTATGTAATAGGTATTGTTCTGGAGGCTGGGGATATATGTGTGAGACAAAAATAGATTAAAAATTCTTGTCCATAGGAGTTCACAACTGGGGGAGACTGGTAGGATAGAAAGTTAAAAGTGATGTGGAAGGGGCTTCCTGGTGGCACAGTGGTTGAGAGTCCGCCTGCCGATGCAGGGGACACGGGTTCGTGCCCTGGTCCGGGAAGGTCCCACATGCCATGGAGCGTCTGGGCCCGTGAGCCGTGGCCGCTGAGCCTGCGCGTCCAGAGCCTGTGCTCCGCAACGGGAGAGGCCACAACAGTGAGAGGCCCGCGTACCGCAAAAAAAAAAAAAAAAAGTGATGTGGAAGAAAAAATAAAACAGGATTAGGGAGTGGCAGAGGGTGTTGCAGTTTTAAACAAGGTGGTAAGGAGAAGGTTTCATTAGGAAGGTGACGTTTTGGAGAACGCTTGAAGGGAGTCAACCATGCAGTCTCAGGAAGAGGATATAGCAGATGCAAACCCCTGAGACAAAAATGTGCCTGGCGTGTTGGAACAGCACAAGGATAGAGCTGGGATGGAATGAACACGGGGAAGAGGGGAAGGAAAGGAGATCAGAGAGATAAATAGAACCAGATCATGCAAAACCTGGAAGATCACTGTCAGGCCTTTTCTCCGAAGACACAGGGGTTTTGCAGGATTTGAGCAGAGGGTTGGTAAGTTCTCACTTGAGTATTTAAAAGTTCACTACACATCTATTAGAACAGCTAAAATAAAAAATAGTGGCAGTTCCAAATACGGACAAGGATGCAGGGTAACTCAGTCTCTCATACATTGCTGATGGGAATGTCAAGTGGCATACTCATTTTGGAAAGTGTCAAACTATTGTTTTATAGTTTTGTCAGTTTCTTTAAAAGCTATAAACAATCCAGCAGTGACATTTATCCCAGAGAAACAAAGACTTAGACATGGTTTTCAAATTGGGTTTGATGTCATAAGTCAGGAGTTGGCAAACTCCTTTACAAGGACAAATGGTAAAATTTTTGAAGAAAGACTTAGGTCCACACAAAAACCTTCAGTGCATAAATGATTCATCAAACTCTGGTGTATCCATACCATGTAGTATTGTTACTGATTAGTAAGAACTATTGATAATGTAACAGCTTGGATGGGTCTCATGCTAAGTGAAAAAAAGCAGCCTCAAAAAGTTAAACTGATGGTTCCATTTCTATAATACTCTCAAAACAATAGTTAGAAAACAGAGAGGTTACCAGGGGTTAGAAAGTGAGAGGAAGGTATAGCATCTGTGGTGATGTCCTTTATCTTATGGTGTAAGCTATATGAAGCTGCACATGTGATAAAATTGTGTAGTACTATACACACTTACGCATGTAAAACTGCTGAAAAAGAAAGGTCTCTGAATTGTCAGTTTCCTGGTTTTGATATTGTACTATAGTTATGTAAGATATTACCATCAGGGGAACTGGTGAAGGGTACACAGAACATCTCCAAATTCCTATGAATTTATAATCATTTTTAAATAAAAATACTTTTTAAAAGGATCATTCTGGTTCCTGTGTGGAGAATTGAGGGTAAAAGTGAAAGGTAGACCAGTTAAGAAAAGCAGCTCTTGCAATAAATCAGAGATTGGTGATGGCATGGACCGGAGCAATGGCAGTGGATGTGATGATATGGTCAGAATACAGTAGAGCCAACAGGATTTGTTAACAGATTAGACTTGGGGTGAAAGGGAGACAAGAGTCCAGGGTGAAAAGTTTTTGACCTGAATGACAGGATAAATGGAAGGTAACAGAGGAGGAGGAATCTGGGAGAAACAGGTTTTGCAGGGAATTACCAGAGGTTTAGTTTTGAGATGTCTGTTAGGTGATCACAGAGAGATGGCTGGTGATATGTGTGGGCTAGAGAGTGTAGGTGGGAAAAGCAGAGATACTGTGTGTGAAGCCACAAGACCAGAAATGGTCATCTGGGAATACTTATTGATAAGACAGGAAGCTCAGGGACAGCTCTGGAGCACTGATATTAAGAGGTTGAAGAGAAAGATGATAAAAAAGTTATATCTTCTTTCATACCTTTTGTTATATTTCCCTTTGTTTACTAAAAGAAGACACTGAACCTAATTAACAGTGAACTTTTGGAGACAGTACTGGAGCAGTCAGGCATTACTCAGACCCTAGTGCTCACACTTCAAATCATGGTCATGGTTTGCACACAAAGGGCAAATAAGGTTGCCTTTTTTTTTTTTTTTTTTTTAAATTGGGGTATAGTTGCTAAGGTTGCCTCTTGTCCTTGCTACTACTGTTTCCACTTTCAGGATACATTTTGGTAAGAGCTGTTTTGTGTGGCTTTTCTCTTACTGCATTCACTCAGTAAATATTTTTAGGTTTTCTCCTGTGTACTGGGCATTACATTGAATTCTAAAAATTAGCAAAGGTGAATAAAACAGTCCCTACCCTCAAGGATCTTACTGTCCATATTTTTTTTTTAAAACGTTTTCTTCTTTACTCAGTTTTTTTTTTCTTTAAATAAATTTATTTATTTATTTTTCTCTGCGTTGGGTCTTTGTTGTTACGCGCAGGCTTCCTCTAATTGTGGCAGGCGGGGGCTACTCTTCATTGTGGTGTGCGGGCTTCACATTGCGGTGACCTCTCTTGTTGCAGAGCACGGGCTCTAGGCACGTGGGCTTCAGTAGTTGTGGCATGCGGGCTCAGTAGTTGTGGCTTGAGGGCTCTAGAGTGCAGGCTCAGTAGTTGTGGCACACGGGCTTAGTTGCTCCGCGGCATGTGGGATCTTCCCAGGCCAGGGATCAAACCCATGTCCCCTGCATTGGCAGGCAGATTCTTAACCACTGTGCCACCAGGGAAGTCCCCAGTCCATCTTTTTTTAAAAGGTAGCAAACAAATATTCAGTAAAGAGCTGTAGGTTCTATTAAAGAAATTTTAAGGTTCGTTGGGTAGGGGGGCATATCAAAGACAATAGTTGCTTCTATTTGCATAATTAGAAAAGACTTCATTAAAGGAGCTAACTTAAGTAACTCAAAAGATGAGGTGTTCACCACAGTAGGAGTCTATATTGAATAGTGGAGACATTCTAGTCAGATGAGCAGTTTAAGAAATTTGCAAGCAGCCACATAGCACAGGGAGATTAGCTCAGTGCTTTGTGACCACCTAGAGGGGTGGGAGAGAGGGAGACGCAAGAGGGAAGAGATATGGGGACATATGTATATGTATAACTGATTCACTTTGTTATAAAGCAGAAACTAACACACCATTGTAAAGCAATTATACTCCAATAAAGATGTTTTTTAAAAAATCACTAAAAAAAAAATTTGCAGAAGCACAGAATGAGATTGTATTTTTCAGGAACTGTAAGTCACACTAGAGCAAAGGAATTAGATCCTGGAGAGAACCCTGTATGTCAAGCTAAGAAGTTTTATTTTCATCCTAAATGCAATAGGTGGTCACTGAAGGGGTTTCAATAGAGAGTGACATAGCTGTTATTTTTAAAAAGATTACTCTGGGGAATTCCCTGGTGGTCCAGTGGTTAGGACTCTGTGCTCTTGCTGCCGAGGGCCCGGGTTTAATCCCTGGTCAGGGAACTAAAATCCCACAAGCTGCACAGCGCAGCCAAATAAAAAGAGTGCTCTAATGGCAGTGTGAGGGGTAACTCAAAAGATGAAGTCACTCATTATTTATTATCTTCTTATTTCAGCTACGGCTAATAGACTGGGGTTTGGCTGAGTTTTACCATCCTGGCCAAGAATATAACGTCCGAGTTGCTTCCCGATATTTCAAAGGTCCTGAGCTACTTGTAGACTATCAGGTGAGAAGAGGAGGGCAGATAAAATTTTGGTCCTTGTGTTTATTTTGCACATAATTTGCAAAAAATGTCATTTTGCACTTTTGAGTAGGCCATTTATGCACATCCATGGCTATCCCTTTTATAGGAATGTAAAATATGAATCACTTCAGTTCATCTGCCACAACTTATGTTTGTATTGTCATAATGTCAGTAGAATATGAATAGATCTGCATTTGATCCTAACTGAAGAGAAAGACACTTTTTCTAATCAGAAATTACAAAGCTAGTTTGAGAATTGTAAGCTAGATTTAACCAACCTTAAAAGTAAACTGAAAAAAATGTTCTCTTCTTAAATTATATCTAGATATAAAGACCTTCCCTCTACCAAAAAAGAAAAGAAAGCACTCTTCTCACGGAAACAAAATCCTTGGGAATACCTTTCCTGCCCCAGTCCTCCCAGGTGTTATCAGATACCTTAAAAAGTTCAGACTCTGTCCTAGAAATTCCTTTTCTGGGGTCTTGAGGATATAACCCTGAGTTCAAAAAACATTTTATACATAAAAATATTCTTTACAACATTATTTATAATAGTGAAAAACAGAACACTATCCTGTTGTAGGAGAAGTTAAAGATTAAATTCTGAAGCATTCATGCAATAAAAAAATGATACACGTTAGAAGGTTTCCATAGGCTGACAATTGGGTTGTTCTTACGTAAGTGAAGAAAGTAATTCAAAATAGTATGTACAGATTTAAAATGAGGGTGGGGGAGCATGGGTGGGAATGCATAGAAGAAAAACATGTTTTTGGTATTTGGACTTTAAGTCAGTGGAGTGGTTTGTTTTTAATAAAAAGCTTTTCTAAAAAAATTTGAAGTGACAGGATTCATTCTTGTCATTTCATGTGTGATGACGACATTTTCTTTAATGCAGATGTATGATTATAGTTTGGATATGTGGAGCTTGGGTTGTATGCTGGCAAGTATGATCTTCCGGAAGGAGCCATTTTTCCATGGACATGACAATTATGATCAGGTGATATATGTTGTTCCTATTAGGAAATTTACTGGTCTTACCAAGTGACGGCCAGATCTGCTTACCCATTAGAAACTGCAGTGGATCTTGCTAAAATACAGATGCCTGGCCCCCCGCACCTGAGAGCTATTAAATTAATAAGTTAGAATCTGAGAGTGGGACCCTAGAATAATTTTCAAATATTTGCTTGTCAGCCAACCTGACATTGATCCTTGGATTGGTGTCTTGGGAACTATTGGTTCAGCTTTTGAAATTAGAGTTTTTCCTTTGCATTGCTTGTTTAATTGTGAGATGTACTTGTATATACATGTTTTAGGAAATATTTTACAATTCAAAGAATAACAGTTTAAAATATAGGATATTACCTTAGAATCTCCTAATGTGAACTTTTATTAGGATTAGGAATGTTTTCTCCAACATGTTGGTTTATATGTGGTATTTCTGTGATCCTTTTGTCTCGTCATACAGATTGAGTTGATGTATGTCAGTAGAAATATAGATGGTATTTTTTATACTAGCTGCACTTCCCCTTGTAGATCAAGGGGCCATTTCATTCAAGGGAACCTGGAATGATTCTAGGGCCTTGTGGAAGGTACTGTTGCCTTGTTTGACCACAATGACTTTTTTTTTTAATTAAACTTTATTTTAAGGTAATGTAAATTCATGTGAAGTTGTAAGAATTAATACAGAGAAATATGGTGTGCCTTTTATCCAGTTTCCCCCTAACATAACTTTTTGCAAAACTATGTACAGTATCACAACCAGGATGTTGATATCAATATAACCAAGGTACAGAACATCTCTGTCACCTCAAGGATCCTTCATTTGCCCTTTTATAGTCGCACCAAGTTCCCCTCCCCCTCTTTTATGCTTCTCTGTTGTAATCTCCATTTCTGCAATTTTATCATTTCGAGAATGTTATATACGTATGATGACCATTTTTCACATGAGTCGAAGAATACCATGTGAATTCAGTTAAAATCAGCAACTCTTTATCAGGTGCCATGCAGAATTGAGGAATATAGACAGAAAGAAAGAATAGCCCCTCATCTCAAAAGTTCTTCATAGTCTGTCTAGCAAGGGAACCAAACATATAAGAAAGTAAGTTACAGTAGTAAATGTCAGAGTAGAAGTGTAGACAAGATACAAAAGACAGTTGTAATGGGAATGAGTGGTCTGAGTATATGGGGTTGGGGGGGAGCTTCCCAAAGGAAGTGACATCTTCAGCTGGGTTGTAAGGGGGAAAAAAATAAGACTTCACCAGAAGGAAGGAAGCGGGTTATAAAGTGGTTTGCTTTTTCTGTTTGATACATTCACATCAGTAATAATTTAGGGAACGTTATGTGGAAATCCATTCATGTTGTGCAAAAAAAATTGAAGTAAATTGGTTGTAACATTCATACCTGTAGCCATGATGATCCGTTCTGTTAATTCAGTCATGGTTAATTGTTGATTTAATCATGTAATATGCGTTTGGTGTGGGTTTTGTCTTCTTCAATCCTAGTTGGTGAGGATAGCCAAGGTTCTGGGGACAGAAGATTTATATGACTATATTGACAAATACAACATTGAATTAGATCCACGTTTTAACGATATCTTGGGCAGGTAAGTCACAAAATAAAATCTGTGCATCTGTACCTTAAGCAGTTTGGGTGTAAACTGGTACTTTGGATCCCCAGAATAGTTATGTTCTCTTTGCCAACACTGCTGAGGTATCTCTGGTCCACTGCTACAGAATGCTGCATAGGCAGGCGTGTGATAAAAGCATTGGATTGAATGGCCATTTCCCCAGATGCACTTACAGGATTCTGAGTGTGGAGGTTGTAGTCAGAAGATTCCTGACTATGTAGAGTCTAGTAGAAGGGTTACAGTTGAGTCAGAAATCAAAATCTCCTGATTCAACTTGCTCCTCTAAATGACAGAATTGTCTCTAAGAGAAAGAAATAGTCATAGAATAAGTACATGCTTCAAGACTGATGTGCAGACAACAGACTCTAAAAATAGTGACTAGACACAATACTAACTCATTCACCACTTAACAGGAAGAGGTGAACTTTCTTGATACAAAGGCTTTTCCTGGCCAAGTGGCAGAGATGCCAGGAAAGGGGGTGTGGGGGATGGGGAGGGAGGCCTGGTTAGCCCAGCCACCTGGCCCTCCTTGCTGTGCAGGAGCATTCAGTCCTGTAAAGTAACCTGAATTATGTTTCATAAAATTATGGGGACCCAGATTTCTCTTTTCTGCAACACTGCTATTTCCAGTCTCTCCAATTAGCTTTGTTGTCTCTGCAGTGGCAGAGCGGTATAAGACTAGTCTCTTGAGTTTTTATTTCTCTTGTGATTGGCTGGAATCCTAGCCACTAAGGAAAATGTAGGAGTGAAATGTTGGGCTTCTCTGCCCCTTGGTCCATTTCTCATTCCCCCTTTTGGCTCTGCAGACATTCCCGTAAGCGATGGGAACGCTTTGTCCACAGTGAAAACCAGCACCTTGTCAGCCCTGAGGCCTTGGATTTCCTGGACAAGCTGCTGCGGTACGACCACCAGTCACGGCTCACCGCAAGAGAGGCCATGGAGCACCCCTATTTCTGTGAGTCCAGCTGTTCAGTCCACAGAGCCTGTGCAGGCCTGCCCAGTAGATTGTACCAGGCAGGGGAGAATATATGCTGTGAAGAAAGCCCTGGGCCCAGAGCCCTACAGAACAGAATTGGAATTCCAACCTCCTGTACTTAGCTTGCTGCAAGGTTACTTCACCCACAGTGAGCCTTGGTTTCTTCAGTGGGGACCATGATTGTTGAGAGGATTCTTATCTAACACAGAGTACCTGACTCATGATCACTCCTAAATAAATTGCTTTTCTTACTGCGTGGGTGACACTTCTCAGTGGCTAGTCTGGAGTGGTTGGATTAGAACATACAGCCCTATATCTGTCCCGTCTCTTGTTAATCGTTTGTTGGAGAGAGCCAAAAAGGCTTGAAAACCTTATTGTATGAACACCTTGACCTAGGTTTGTGAGTATAGCTAACTGTTGTCATGAATGAAAATGCCACTTAGCTGCACCCCATCCTCACTGTGTTGGGTTGTTCCTTGGGGAGTGGTTGGGTGGTATTTTAGTGAATCAATTACACTCTTGCTCAGTCTCCTGTACCTGAAGCAGACTGAAAGGCTGATGGAGATGTAGAGTGAAGTCTGTGGTCATAGCACTAATTTGCACAAGCCTGTAGTTTTGGCCTGTTTGGCACCAAGCTGTAAACCGCAGTAAAACCAATTCACTCTGATAATATATTTCTGTTTGGGTAAGGATAAATTGTATTATGTCATTAAATTCTAACAGGATTGGTTTTGTTTTAAATTAGCTCTACTATGGATAATTACCTCCTTTTCCTACTATTTAGTTTAGTAGTTGGCCTTTACCACAGTTTGACAGGAAAGATAGTTTTATTTTGTATTACTTGTTCAATTCATAGTGAAGGCAGTTGACACCTTAATTCTATTACTAAGGGAATAATATGGAATACAAAATGTAAAGAATGAGGATGACTGCTTTAAGGCCCCAGCCCATTAGTTTAATCCTTCAAGCATAACAGAATCTAACCTTTTTGTCTCTTTTCTAGACACTGTTGTGAAGGACCAGGCTCGAATGGGCTCATCTAGCATGCCAGGGGGCAGTACGCCTGTCAGCAGCGCCAATATGATGTCAGGTCAGTTCATTGGTAAATTTATTTTTTTAAGAAAAGATAGAAGTCAGTTATCATTCTTAATTTTGCTCCCTCTTTGTGACCTGATTTCTGTGGCCCTCCCTCTTCTCTATAATGATTACCTTATTGACATACTGCCCTGTATGGCTCTCCCCACCAGGTTTCAGGATGCTTTTGAAACCTGGTATACCTTAATGGCCCTGCCTTGAGTAAGAGTATCAACAGTCTCTTCTAGGCCAGAATCACAAAAATTATTTGGGACTTGAAAGTCTCAACAAGCCATGAGGAGTAAAGAGATCCTTTCATCTCACAGGTTAGAGTGACAGTAGGTGATGCTGTCCTCAGAAACAAGATTAAGAAAATGAGGGAGAGTAGAGATGGGGTTTGTACATGGGTATATATGCGTATAAGAATGGTTCTCGGGCTTCCCTGGTGGCGCAGTGGCTAAGAATCTGCCTGCCAATGCAGAGGACATGGGTTCGAGCCCTGGTCCAGGAAGATCCCACATGCTGCAGAGCAACTAAGCCCGTGTGCCACAACTACTGAGCCTGCACTCTAGAGCCCGCGAGCCACAACTACTGAAGCCTGTGCGCCTAGAGCCCGTGCTCCGCAACAAGAGAAGCCATTGCAATGAGAAGCCCGCGCACCGCAACGAAGAGTAGCCTCCGCTTGCTGCAACTAGAGAAAAGGCCGCGCGCAGCAACAAAGACCCAACACAGCCAAAAATAAAATAAATAAAATTAATTAATTAAAAAAAGAATGGTTCTCTGAGTTTTTCCAGAGCAACTACAGTGTACCTAGTAAATTATAATGTTTTATATGAAATTATCTTTAATGTTGTTGAGTCATTATGATTTAGAGCGAGTTTTTACCCAGAAGAAGCCACAGTTACCCAAAAGAAGCCATAGGCCTGTCCCCTAAGAATTATATATGTAGGCAGCGTCCACATGAATATACTCGTGATCGTGAGGGTACTTAGACACCCTCAAAGAATTGCTGTTGTCTGAATTCTTTTTTTAAAGAACTAGCTGCCTTCTAGAGTTTATCCTCTGGGTATCATGCCAACGTGCAAAATGATATATGTCCAAGGTTACTCATTCTAGCCTTATCTGTAATCAAAGAACATTAAAAACAGCTCCGTGTAGAGTAGGGAACTGATAAAATGAATTACAGGGCATCCATTCAGTGGAATGCTATATGGCTAGAGAAAAGAATGAGTGTTTCGTGTTCTTGTCTAGTTTCAACTCCAAAGTGGTAATGTGAAATGAAGAAAGCAAGATACAGGACCATGTCCAAGACCAGGAATGGGCAAGAATATATAATCACATTCTTATATGTGATTCTTATATGCATATTTTTATAAAATTATATTTAAGTATATGCATAAAATATTTCTGGAAGGGCACACCCCAAAAGTGGTGCCATAAGTTGGCCAAGTGACAGGGCAAGGAAAATTCTCACTGTGTACTCTTTTCAGCTATTTTTAAGTCATGTAACTATATTGGCTATTCAGAAAATATACAACGTTTTGAAAATGTAAAGAACTAGCTGATTGAGGGCAGTCTAACAGGTAATCTGATCATGGGTGGAAGAAACTAAATGGAAGTAAATCCTAAAACACTATTTTAGCTTACAGATGAGAAATGATCCTTTCTGCACTGAAAATGCTGGCTAACAAGGGAATGTGGTCATGAGCATGAACTTTGACTCCAGCCTTCTACTGTTCAGTTCATAGTGACTAGCCACATGTGGCTATTTATATTGACTGAAATCAAATAAAATTGTAAAATCAGTTGCTTAGCTACACTAGCCACATTGCAAGTGCTCAGTAGCCACATATGGCTAGTGGCCGTCAGTACAGATTACAGAGCATAAAGTTTGGTTGGACATGCTGCCCTAGACAGGCTTGGGTTGGAATCCAAGCATAGATGCCACTTACTAGCCATGCACCTTGGACAAACCGCTTAAACTCTCCAAACTTAGATTTCTTTACCTGTCTACTAAATTTATTGGAGCTTGTCATTTTAATTTGTGAAGATTTAATTTGAAATTAGATTTACTTTGTAAAAATCTAAGGAGAGGCCTTTAATAAAGTGAGAATTTGTGTCACTTTTGCGATAGGTGCTCTGAAAAACTGGTGACTAAGATTTCCATGGTGTCTCTAGCTCACTGTCAGCTGTTGTCTTTCAGGGATTTCTTCAGTGCCAACCCCTTCACCCCTTGGACCTCTGGCAGGCTCACCAGTGATTGCTGCTGCCAACCCCCTCGGGATGCCTGTTCCAGCTGCCGCTGGCGCTCAGCAGTAATGGCCCTTCTGTCTCCTGATGCCTGAGCAGAGGCTGGGGAGTCACTCACTCCCTCGATGCAGCTTGCGCCTGCGGGGGGGCGGGGGTGAAAGACTTCAGAAGCACCGTGTCTGAACCGTTGCTTGTGGATTTATAGTAGTTCAGTCATAAAAAAAAAAAAATTATAATAGGCTGATTTTCTTTTTTTTTCTTTCTTTTTTTTTTTAACTCGAACTTTTCATAACTCAGGGGATTCCCTGAAAAATTATCTGCAGGTGGAATATTTCACGGACAAATTTTTTTCTCCCCTTCCAAATTCAGTTCCTCACCACTAAAGAACAAAGATAAACCAGCCTCAATCTGGCTGCTGCGCTTGGGTGGAGATCTCTTCCCATGCCCACCATTGCTCCCCTACCATCCCACACTTCGAGGGGTTTGTATTTCATGCTCTCCTCCAGAGATTACAAAAATGTAGCTTCTTGAAGGGAGGTGGGAAGGAAGGAGGAAGGAAGGACCCAACCTATAAGAGCAGTGTACTGCTAGTCACTTATATCACTTTACTCCAAAAGTGCTTCAGTGGGGTTATACTGGTGAATCTAGTGGAAATATGTCTTAGTTACACTGAGATGCTGAAAATCTACCCAAAGTGCAGACAGGTCCTGAAAACGTCTGTTCAGTATGAATCATGTCTTATTGACCTAACCTAAATCCAACTCACTTACAATTTAGTTTCAGTTCAGTTTAAAACTTTAATACTGTCCCTCCCAGGCTCCTTACCTTGGTCCTCTTCCCCTTTCATCTCCCAACATGCTCTATAGCTGGTAGGAGGGGGAAGGCAAAGTCTATTTCAATTTTCTTTGACTTGGCCCTTTTGGATTCAGTTAGTTACTGGGTATAATTATTGCTTTTTACAAAAGAAAAAAACATTGTCTATGTTGGTTTCATGCTAGTAACTCTTGAAGAGCTAGTGAGAGATGTGGCCACTGCATTTTATTTTAAGCTTTCTACCTTTTCCTCCTACCTTCCCCTTCCCTCACATGCCATCCATTGAGAAGACCTGCCCCTCAGTCTTGTAAATGTACCTGAGAGGTAGGAGCAGAGCCACTATCTCCAGTGAAACTGAAATGGTAGACCTGTAATTGTGGGAAAACTAAACTCTCTTGTTACAGCCCTGCCACCCCTTGCTGTGTGTATATATATAATACTTTGTCCTTCATATGTGAAAGATCCAGTGTTGGAATTCTTTGGTGTAAATAAACGTTTGGTTTTATTTATCAAGGTTAGATTTAAGTTCCCTGTGTAAAGGTCTCGCTGGGTGGGTGGCTCACGTTCACATCTGAGGGGCCTGCAGCCCTGTACCGTGGAGGCTTCCCAAGGCCCCCATTTTTATACAACCCTCGTTCAACCCATGGTACCGGGCAGGCAGAGAGGCCTTAAAAAAGCTCCACAAGCCAAAGCGTCTCTGGGGATTAAGGATCCTTTGCCATAAATTCATTTTGTGTCTCAGCAGTGCAGGGATTGGGGATGGGAAGAGTCGCCAGTTTTTGTGTGTTTGTGTGTGTAAAGTGGATTTTCCACTGTAATCCAGCCACCTAAGTTTATCAGGTGCTTCACTGAGGAAGCCTAGTTTTTTAAGCACAATAGCAAAACCATCAGCTCTGTATTTTCTCCTGTTGCTTCATTACCGTAGCTGCTTGTGGGGACTAGGAAAAATTCTTCCAACATATTTTAAGGCCTGAAGTCTTAGTTCCCCATTCTCCTACCTTTATAGATTCACAAGTCTTTCTCACCTGGGCGTCATAGATAAACATAATTGTTTGAGGAGTTGAATTTAATGAACTTATCTAACTTTGTAACCCATCTTAGCTCTAGTAACTTTATCAGAGGTGGTGGCTTTAGTGAATATAATGGTAAACTTTAGAGGAAGCTAAAGCCTCCTTTTATAGTGCTTCTCAACCATAGGGAAGACACTCTATGTGGCAGGGTGATCTTCTTCGTGGCCACTTACAGTGGATATTTATTGTTCTCGACCCTTTTATGCCCTAGAATGCTGTGGGGGTTACCATGTTGAATTTGTGCAGAACCTCAAAGCACCAGATGTGCCAGAGATGCAGTTTGAGATTACGTTTGCACTGGATTGTGATTTGAACAGGACACTTATGACTGATGAATTATTTCTTTTGAGGTGGGGAGGAGGGCTGTAAATCAAGACTTCACATCCCACCCTTGTAGCTCAGAGAACCTAGGTGTAGCTGAGGCTGATGTGGGGAGCTGCAAACAGCTGGACCTCCTAACGTGCATCAGACCTTGCAAGAAACGTAAGGTGAATGCAGAGGACTCTGAAATGCCACCCAAGAGCCTTTTAAAAGAAATAGAAGTATTTAAAATGCTACTTAAGGAGTCACTGCAGAAGCATGAAAAAAAAAAAAAGACCCAATTGGGTGGGTGGGTGGGGGGCAAGGGTTTACAGAGTAACAACTTCTGTGTTGTTGTAAATTACCTCATCTGTATACCTTGTATTGGGACACTTCATTTCTCAGCACTACCTGTGTCTGCATTGATTAGATGGCAGGAAATGGAAAGCCAATCTAAGACACTTGTGTTGGCAATTACTCTGAAAGGTTCTTTAAGTATTTTTTTAACTTTGTTTGAAGTGCTCCCTCCCCCCTTTTAAGTTTGAAGTCATAAGTTCCCCCTCCCCACCTTGATGATTTATTGGTTGTAATTGTATTGTATTTGGTATAACTAAAACATAACTGTGCTGGGAAGAAGTTGTGCCATGAAGGTCTTTAATTTTTTTTTAATAAAAACATTTAAACAAATGAAATGTCCCTGCAGCCTGAGCAATATGCTTCTCCAACCGACACCGTGTGTGTGACAGATGGCTTAGTTCTCAAGTGCTTTGAATTTAATACTGGGCTGATGGAGATGTGAAATGGGATGAATTAAGGTTGGTTGAGGAGCACTGAAGTGTAGGAGTTTTTGACATTGAGAGACAGTGAAGAGAGCATGATGTTGTTGCTAAACAGGACTGGTTTCATTCCTGCCCTCGTCACATACTTGGCTACTTGGCAAGTTACTTCTGAATCTGTTTCATCATCTATAAAATGGAGCCACTGCTTCTTTGGGATTAAATGAGAGTGAATGTCAAGTGTCTGGCACCTGTTATGCCCTTGTTCAACCTAATACCCCTGGCCCCTGGTATGGGGGATTAGTCCTTGGCCCTGATTTTGCAAGTAATTCACAGCATGATCTCTCCTCTGGGCTCTCTTGGGACCAGTGTGTGTTCAGTCAGGGGAGTCTGGATGAGATGTCTTCTGAGTTCCTTTTCAGCTCTGACACTGATTTTAGAAAGTTTGAGTTGGTGCGTAAATACAGAGGTCCATGGAGACAGTTGGTTTGTTAGCAGAAAAGGCCAGTGCTCAGTGAATGGCAGTAAGCCCTGTGGAAGGTCAGCCTTGGAGAGACCTCCAGTGCAGGAGGCAACGTGCAGTCTTGGTGCCTGGAATGAAGGCATATGCTGGTGAGCAAATGGGGACATACTTGGCAGCTTTAATAGAAACTACCAAAAGGGCTGGTAAAAGAGGTGAACAGAGTTTACTTGCTTATTAATGTCAAATGAGTAAATTCTACAACAGTATATACTTGAATTTTCATTTATTCTTTATCATTTAACAACAGTTGAAAAGTTGAAATCAGGAAATGCCGTTATCCCAAATTCTTAGTTTCCTTTAAATGTTCAGTGCATCCGTATGTTAATAATATTGGGAGTTGAGAAGTGTGGTTTAGATAAAAGGAACCATTGTGTAATATCTTATATCTGAAATGCCTAACTTACATGAACATTAATTTCTCACATTTACTCTTATTTTATCCATGAGACAGATAGGAAGATTAAGTTGTTAGAGTGGGCCTATTAGAGACAGAGGAATATATTTGGTAAAATTAGATCTTCAGGGTATGGCTAATTACTGTAGTCCTAAAGTAGTAGAGAAAATTGTGGATTGGTTGACAGATTTGGACATTTTTATTTCCTCTCAATCTTTAAATTTCATCTTGTTTCACCTGTTGTCAAGTGTGGTTACAATTAGAACTGACCTTTTGAGTATCTCTTGAAAAAATCTAGTTTTGTCACCACTCCCACTAGCAGATTTCTCTCCTGAGATTAGAACTGGGTTTGAGTAGTTGTTTAATCGTAACAGTCCTTGCCTGTACTTCCCTGCTGGTAATTTCCTCCTCCCTTGTGCTGATTCATGCTCCATCCTATGTAAAAGTCACCTCTCTCTGCTTCCCCCACTGCCGTCACTACCCCTGCACCCTTTTTCCTTATAACACCTGACCTTATGTTATTTTTGTCTCTCTCCCCACCTGCATGTAAAGTCCCTGATGACCTTGTATGTCTTACTAATCTGTGCATCCTCATAAAAAACTTTTTTTTAAGTGTGTTAATATCCTTCAGAATTGAAGAGGATCAAATGGAGTAGCACGAAGAAAATGCTTAGCATCATACCAGCCTCATAATAGATGCTCAATAAATAGTAATTCCATCCTCCACTCCCAGTTCCACCTTCCCCCTCCTCCACACACAATAAATTAGTGGGAGTGTTGTTGAATAAAGGACATGTCAAGATGAGAAGAGCCTTGTTCATAGATGTGCAGCTATAATTATAAGCCACAGGCCAGACTGGATTAACATGACAAAATGTTTATTTAATGTTTACTTATTTATTTTAATTATTTAATAATTTAATGAGCCCTTGGTGAAACCTTGAGTGGCTGAAGGCTGAGCAACGATCCTGACCAATTTAGTAGAATTAGGTGCTACAATATCCCCTGCTTTCCACCATTGGTATATAACAATGTGAAATTCAGGCTGTTCTCCAAGTAGAACAGATACAGAGGGTGTCACAAGGTAGTCTGGTTCTGGAGTCGATGTGGACGAGTGCTTTCTAGATTTCATAACTCTACTAGGATTCTGTGCTAAATTTACCACTTCAGAGAAGCAACCTAGTAGAACTATAAATGCCCTGGTTCTGATAAGAGTTATGGCTGGCTGTGTAGTTCTGGCTCAGTAATTTAACCTCTCTGAATCTTCAAAACTGACTTAAATTATTATTGTAAAACATTTTAGATGTACCAAGTTGTAAAGAGGCTGTAACACACCCATGAACCCACTGCCCAAGTTAAGTCTGTATTACCAATACAGACGAAGCCCCTTTTGCCCCTCTTCTCTTCCTCCCTGCCCCAGAGGTTCTAATATCTTCTTCATATGTAAAATTGGGGTGTTAATACCTATTTTACAAGGTGGTTATAAGATTAGATGATAAATGTTTGGAAAGTGCCTGGCACACAGTAGAGTTGGGCTAAATATTCACTTCCACTCTGAACTGTATAGTTGTGCAGGTTACGTGCAGAAAAAGATTCCATGTCTAGGAATGCCATAGACTTGTGCATTTATTTCTACAGTTTTACAGTAGATGGCAGTAAAATACCTGGTTCTAGAAGAAAAAAATCCATGCATTAAATGACAGGTTTTCAACAGATGCAGGTCGTTTCTAATTTCCATGAAGGCCAGCATTGCCCTGTTCTCACCCCCTCTCACTCTTCTCCTCTAAGAGTCTATCACTCTTATCTCCTCTGAATTTTTAATTTCTCTACTGAAAGCCAAATATTTTTGCACTATAGCAAATTACAGTCTGGATTTGCCTCCCTGTGGTCATAATCACCAGAGATTCTTAGTGGTCTCAATGTAAGAAGCTCTTCCCCAGGCACCTCCAGATGGGAGTTTATAGGATGGACAGTCCCTTTCTTAGGGAAGTTCCCGAGGGGATTGGGTATTTCTGAGTCAGCTTTACTCTTGCATCATCTGCTTGGACAGAATTTTCTTGGCTCCTCTAATGATGAAAAGGAAAAGCAGCAGCAGCTGGCAGCTGGTTTCCTGATTTCACCCTGTGAGTCAGAGTCTCGGCTACAGCTAAACATTTGTAGACTTATCTAGAAAGGGAGCACTTTGCTCCTCTGTGTTGAACAGTTCTGGGAACTCCATGGTGAACTTCCTATGAAGAAACCTAAATACCCACAGCTCTCCACACCTCATTCTTTTCCCTGCTCACCCACTCAGCTCTGTCCCCTCAGCCCAGAATCAGAGTTTCTCATGGACTCATTTTCTTGACTGGTCTTTCCAGAATTCGTTTATAAAATATGCCGCTCAACAAACGTGTTGATGTCTGCGAGCCTGGTCCTACGCTAAACACTGGAGATTGGGAGAGATGAGACGCAAGCAGAAAGGCAGGAAACAAATTGTTCCCCAGGAAAAAATCATATTGCTAGTCAGCATGGTGGATTGAGCTAACTCGTAAGTACCCACCTCCTGCTCCAAATATGTGAGGATGCTGACTGACATAATTTACTTTCAAATAAATAGCCAATTTCAAAGAAAAAAGTGGAAATTCCCAGGTGGCAGAAAGGAAGACAGCATTCATTCTGAAGGTAAGTGGGTATTGAAGTCACAGTGAGCCCCCAACACAGGCTTGGATACAGATGGGCCTCAGAGCATAGGGGCTAAGGTTTGAATGCCCCCAGGGAGATAGGAGACAGCCTCAGTGCCTTTGAAGGTAAAAACAAAGAATCCCCTGGCACTTGAAAGAAAAGGCTGCTTCTGGGTAAAAAGATTAGAGGAAAACAAAATATTAGCTGTAGTTGCCTCTGGGAAGGGAGTTTGTGATGTTGTACAAAAACTCCTTAGGAAGAAAGAAGTCCTGAACTCTTGGGGGAGGAAGAATGGTCAGGAAAGCCTTCCCAGAGGAGGGACTGCTGGAGCTGGCTTGAGAGAGGTCCAGCCTTAGCAGGTTCGAGCTGCCAGAGCCCGCACTTGCCATCAGAACCCACGTCTCTTGCTTAGTTCTGCTTCCTGGACTGCCTTTTCATAGCTGTGCTTCCAGGAATCCCTGTCCAGGTTTCTAACGAATCATTATAGATAAACTTTCTTTCTCTTGCTTTTTGCTCTCTGGTCCTTTCAACAAAAAACACATTTATCCTCACACAGATCTCTAGGTCAGCTATAGTTCAACTGACCTAAACTGGTTCAGCCAAGCAGCTCTGCTTCAGGTTGAGGATTGACTGGGCTGGACTGGGCTCCTGTGTTGATTGGTTTCAGGTTTGCTCCATGTAGTTCCTTCTGGGTCCCATACCAAAGTTGCGGCAGCTACCCAGGGCATGTTCTGGTGGATTGCTGGGGCACAAGAGGCCAAAGGACAGACACCAAGCCAGAGAGAAATCCAAGAAGCTCTAAGAACACCAAGCAAACTTATACACAACTAGGCATATCATATTCAAAATGCTAAAACAGAAGACAAAAATCTTAAAGGCAGCTCAGAGGAAAAAATGACATTGCCTACAGAGGAAGCTAAGAATTATCAGAGACCATGCAAGCTAGAAGACAATGGAGTGACTTTAGTGCTGAAAGAAAAACAAAACAGTCAATTTAGAATCCTATACCCACTGAAAATATCTCTCAAAATGAAGAAGAAATAAAGCTTTTTCTCAAAGAAAAACTGAGGGAATATATTGCCAGGAGAAATATTAAAGGAATATTAAATATTAGAGGAAGTTCTTCAGACAGACGGAATATGATGCCAGACAGAAACTTGCATCTACACTGTGAAATTAAGAGTCCTGGGAATGGAATAAATGAAAGTAAATTTTTTAAAAAAATTTAATTGCCTTAAAAAAATAATTGAAGTCTAAAGTAGGAGGTCATCAAACTTTCTGTAAAGGAACAGATAAATAGTTTAGGTTTTGCAGGTTATATGATCTCTTGCAAGCAATCTACTGTTTGTGGCATGAAAGCGGTCTTAGACAATAGGTAAGTGAGCATGGTTGTGTTTCAGTAAAACTATTTATGGGCTCAGATTTGGATTTCATATAATTTTTATGTGCCGCAAATTATTCTACTTTGATTTTTTTGCCAATAATTTAAAATTGTAAAAGCCATTCTTAGCTCAGGGGCCATACAAAAGCAGTCAGTGAGCTGGTTTTGGCATGCATGTGGGTCATCCTTTGCTGGCCCCAGGTCTAAAGCAAAAAAACTAGCAATGAATTGTGTATTTATAGTGTACGTTAAATTTTTTAAATGTGAATAAATGAATTGATATATCCATATGATGAAATACTAAACAATAAAAAGTAATAAACTTGATACGTGCAACAACATGGGTCAATCTTAAAATAATTATGCTGAGTGAATACCAGACAAAAAAGACTACATACATTCCATCCATATAATATTCTAGAAAATGCAAACTAACTAGTGACAGAATGTAGTTAAGCGGTTGTCTGCAAGTGTGAGGTGAGGCGGGGTTCGGGGTAGAAGGGGAAGAGAAGGAAGGATTTCAGAAGTGAAGCAAAGCATGTGACAACAGCATGGAGAACAGAAGGGAGGAAATGGGAATCTACAGTTGTAAGGTCTTTATACTATCCATGAAAGCAGGATATTTGAAGGCAAATTGGTTAATTTAAAATGTGTATTGTAAACCCTAGGGCAATCACAAATCAATCTCCACCTCTTGCCTACTCTCAGTCCCAGGGTCTGGGGACTTTTCTTGGAAATTCTGAGACAAAGACGATTCAGCAATATTTCACAGGGTCAGATGCAGAAAGTATGTGAGAGCTGGGGCTGCCAGAGTCATGAACCCAGGGCCTGTGGGAGAATGCAGTCAACATGAAGAAATGGGCAGCTGAGAGAGAGAGAGAGGGGACGCAGAAGGGCAAGAACTTTTCAGTTACGTGAGCCAGTAAATCTTTTTGCCTGTGCTTTTTTTGGGGGGTGGGGGGGTAAAATTTCCTGTCACTTGCTGTTTAACAAAATACCACAAATTGATTAAAGGCCTATAGGAGAATATCTGCTGCTTTGAATTTCTCCAGGTAAGGCCTGCACCTTCTTTTAAAGCAGAGGTCCCCAACCTTTTTGGCACCAGGGACCGGTTTCATGGAAGACAATTTTTCCACGGACCAGTGGGGAGGGATGGTTTTGGGATGATTCAAGCACATTAAATTTATTGTGCGCTTTATATATTACAGTGTAATAATAGAAATAATAAAATAATTATACAACTCACCATAATGCTGACAGGAGGCAGAGCTCAGGCGGTAATGTGAGCGATGGGGAGCAGCTGTAAATACAGATGAAGCTTCGCTCGCTCACCCACTGATCACCTCCTGCTGTGCGGCCCGCTTCCTAACAGGCCATGGACCAGTACCCGTCCGTGGCCCGAGGGTTGGGGACCCCTGTTTCAAAGGACTTGATCGATTAGGTCCACCCAGGCCAATCTTTCTTTTGACTACAGGGTCAACTGATTTGAGACCTTCATTACCTCTGCAGAATCCTTTCATCTTTGCCGTATAACATCACTGGAATCATGAGACTGAGATCCTGTGATAGTCACAAGACCTGCCCACACTCAAGGGGAGGGAATTAATTAGGCATGTATACCATGGGGTGGGAATCTTAGGGACCATCCTAGAATCCTGCCTGCCAGAGTGACCTAAGATGCCCCCGTGCCCTGTACTCAATCATGAATCTCTTGGTTTCTGGGATTTTCCATGTTCTCCCAGATTTCTAGGTTGCCCTCTGTCTGACCTCTTTTCACTTGGCTTTGCAATTGCCTGGTTACTTGTCTCTTCCCCTTTAGAAGTTGAGCAACTCAACATTTGTCACTCTACGGCCCACCTCATAGCCTAGCGCTGGTTTGGGCCATAAACATTTGTATGGATAAGTGGAGGTGATTCTTATTGGAGATAAGGATTAATCTAGATGACATCAAAGACCACATTCAATGCTAAAAAATTCGTTAATTCACCCTGCTGACTCCATCCAGTCCAAACTCTTTGAATATGGTTTAAGAGGTTCTGTCTAACTTGTCCCTGCACACTTCTCTGCCCTCACTAGTGTCAAAGTTCACTTCGTCTTTCATGCTGTGCTATAAGAACACTAAACCACTTGTAGTTTCTAGACTATGATTTGCTTTCTGTTAGCTTCAAGATGGTGCCTGTGCTATTTTCTCAGACTAGAATGCCCTTCCCTACATCAACTGACCTACATCAATTGACTACAAATGTTCAAAGGAACTTAATTGACTACGTTTATTAATGGTACTGTTACCAACCCAAACTTGGGTCTGCTTGCCTGTGCACAGTAAAGCCAATCTACTGACACCAAGTTGTGGTGAAAGAAAGTGCAGCATTTATTGCAGGGTGCCAAGCAAGAAATCCAGGCAGCTGGTGCTTAAAAGACAAATGCCCTGATGGGTTTCAGGGAAAGGTTTTTAAAGACAGGGTGAGGGAGGGGGGTTGTGCAGTGCTTGATCAGCTCATGGACATTCTTCTGATTGGTTGGTGGTGAGATGATCGGGAGTCAACATCATCAACCTTTTAGTTCCAACTGGTCTATGGACAGCATACAGTTAACTTCTTCCACCTCGTGGGGGTTTCAGTATCTGCAAAACAACTCAAAGGATATGGCTCAATATTATCTACAGCCCTTGAGGAGGAACTAAAGGGCCTTGACTTTGTTCAATGGCTAAACTATTATTATTTTGCCTCATTTGACTGTTTTCCTTTCTTTCTGTATTTTTCTCACTTCTCAGATTAAATTTGTTTTTTGGAACTTGAGGAAGGCCTAGGAGGCTAAAGTTTTTCTACAGACAAGGGGCAGGCAGAGGACATGGTTGGCGGGTTGGGGATGGTGGGGGAGTCTGTCCTGGGAAGGCCCCATAGGGTCCTGCTCAGTTACAGTACCAAAGTGATTGTTAAAATTTACTAGATTTATGAATGGAATTGTAAAATTTGTCAGTTGAAGGAAAAACAAGGTTTGGGGATTTCTAAATTTAATACATTGAGTATTAGTTTTAAAAATCAAATGAACTTCAGAGTAATTTCTGCTCATGAATGCTACCCAGAGGACATAAAAGAGGACTTAAAATGTGATGGTGGACCATGCAACCTGAATGAAACCAAGACGGGCCAGTAGTAATGGGTTCCATGTGCTAGATGCCTCAGAATAAAGAATTGTCATGGTAGGGGTCATCCAGCAACCAGAATCATGGGAGTTTCAGTGAGGGAGGCCTAGCACTGGAGATTTAAGAGGTGGGGCAGTTTCTGGCCACAACGATAGGGGTGTGACCAAGGGAATGAGTGGCCTATTGAAGAGAAAGGACTGTCATTGGAGACGAGGCGGTCAACGACCTGATAAGACAATCGCTCCTTTTGGATGAATGGCCAGTTTTGTATAACTCAAAGGGAATACTGCTTACATAACCGTCTATGTGAACAGCGTCTTTGGCATTGTGCGGTGCACAATCTGCATAACCGTATGCGATGGTTCTGCTAAACCCTGAAGTCACCAAGTACGATGACAGGAGTACCTGTGGGGAATGAGACAGCAGGTAAAATTCTTGGTAAGCAAAAACAGAGTGAACAATTATGGAGTAGTTACTATATGCTTGGTAGTGTTCTGAGCACTTTCCCAAGAACTCTTGTGAGTTCAGTAGTTTTATTATCAGTATCATTTTACAGATAAGAGAAACAAAAGAAATGATAAAATCTGCTCCTAAACACATTTCTTCAAGAGTGCCACGCTCTGCAAATTCAGTTGCAACTAACTCTCCGAGGCGCGCTCCCCGCGCTCTTCCTCTCACCGCTTAGGGCGCCTGCGCGCGGGCCCGGGTGACCGCCGGCTGCCCCCGCCGCCGCCGCCGCCGCCGCCCGTCCGGCGTAGCGGGGTCACGTGCTGGCACGGGGCGGAGCCCGCGCGGGGACGCCTGCGCGCCGCGGGCTGACCAAGCCGAGCTTACCCTGCGGAGCCGGCGCTGGATACCGCGGCCGCTGCCTCGTCTTCTGTCGGCTCCGCCGCCAGCCGGGGCTCGGGCCCGGGCCCGGGCCCCCGGGACATGGCCGTCCGGAGTGCGCAGGATGATGGTCCCACCTCCAGCCGCTGGGACGGCGGCGCGGGGAAGGCAGGTACGGAAGCCGGCCGGGGCGCCGGGAAGCGGCCTGCGAGGACGGCCTGAGGGACAGGGGCGGCCTTAGGGTCAGGGGACAGCAGCCGGAGGAGGGGGCCGGGGGACCCGGGACGACCGCGCGAGGTGCGAGAGAGGAAAAGGCTGAAGACCCGGGTCACGTCTGAAGTGGAAGAGATCCTGGAATTGGGGGTTAGCGGATGCTGAGGGGACCGGAGGAACCCTGGCTGCAGACCCGCACCCCCAGTGGGAAGGACGGGGCGGGCGGGGGCCCCGCGTCCCACCTCGTCGCATCTGGAGAGGAGAATTGGGTCTCCCTGAGAACCGAGGCCAAGCCTCGCCCCCGACCGAGACTGTCCGGCCACGTCCGCAGGCTC
The DNA here is from genome assembly GCF_951394435.1 of Stenella coeruleoalba. Taxonomy (NCBI): domain Eukaryota; kingdom Metazoa; phylum Chordata; class Mammalia; order Artiodactyla; family Delphinidae; genus Stenella; species Stenella coeruleoalba. The sequence goes on along the minus strand of NC_137161.1, from coordinate 27,271,549 downwards.
CGGGGGCCGCCTCCCTAGTAGTGGTCAGGCCGGTTTCCCAAACTTCATTCATCGGTCGCAGTCTGGAGTGACGCGGTGTCCGTGGACCACATATTTCTTTTAATTACCTCGAAATTCACTCTTTAAAGTGTACAGTTCAGTGGTTCTTAGTACATTTTTACAAGGTGGGGCAACCATCGCACTAATTCCAGAGCCTTTCTAATGCCAAAAAGAAAGGCCATCATTCCCCAGGCCCCATTCTCCACAGCTCCTGGCAACTACCAATCTACTCTGTCTCATCCTGTGCCACCTATTTTAATGTTTAATTGTGTAAAAAACGAGTCTCTCTATTTTTTTATACTGTCTTATACTAATTTCCATGAAATCATGGTTTCGTTGTGCGCTGTTTTCAAATATCTTTTACATACAGTTAATAAATGGAGAAGACTAAGGTAACTTTCCCACTTTTCCATCTTCTGGTGGGTGGTGCCCGTAATAGAACCAACCACATATTCAACCCACGTTTTGATGAAGCACCTGGTTATTCACATTTTGTTTCTCTGGGTTCATTTTGTTATTGCCCTTTTCTCCTATTCTAATGCTGCATGGAAATGGAGCTCATTCCTCGTATTACTCCTCTAGGCCCTTTGGCCTTGTAACCCTTTGCTGATGTTTATATAACATCTGTCCTCATGGCATAATAGTCATTGCCTCAAGTGGTATGGGTCTTGTGACATGATGTAGTGCAGCTGTGCCTAGGTTGCGAGACTTTATCCTTGTTTCCTTGATTTTGCTTCTTTGGATAAGTGGGAGGAATTTAGAGATGAGAGGAGTTTGTTTTTCTGTTTTTCTTGTTTGTTTTTGTTTTGTTTTTAATCATAGGAGAATTGACAAAGTTACTAATACTATTAACTCTCTTTTGCAGAGGTTACGATTAGATTGGTTTACTGTCTAGAATATTTTTCTCCATTTTGGGGGTAGTCTTTCTTCATATGTGCATGTCTTTATTTTTCAGGTAGTTAATGAATCTCTGATAATTTGGGTACTGTTTGTTGAAACTAATTAGTACCTCCAAAAACAGAGTTTCTTTTATTTTGTTTTTAATAGGAACCTTACTCAGAATAAGGTAAGGTTTTCCTCTCCCACTGTATTTCTCTGATACAGATATGAAGTTCAGGCATAAATTTTTTTTTCAACCATAAATTTTTAAGTTAATTTCCAATGTCAACATCAGGAGTTCAAGGGTGGAGCAAGGGGTGTCTGTCTGGGAGGATCTCTTTCTGACTTGCTCTTTCATGGTTTTGATTAAGGCTAGCTCTGCCTTTTAAGTTTAACTTCTGTTTAAAGTCTGTAAAGCTTTCTTGACATGCAAACTTAAACCAAATAATCATTATGGAATTTTATTCTTGCACATAAGATTCATTTATTAAGCGTGTAGATCATTTACCCGATCTAAGTCACTGATGTGTATTTTGCTGGTATGGAAAAACTTTTAGAGGAAGCATAGCTAGTGCTCATTTTTAGCCATTGCCCTTTCCTGTGTATTAAGTTCCCCAAGCCAGATGCTTTTGAAGATACCTGTTGCTCTAACGAAGGAGAAATCTCTACCTGAGTTCCGTAGCCAGAGTAGGGAGAGGTTTGAGACAATAACAGACTCAGCCATCTTTATCTGAGTTGTTAAGAACTACTGTTTCAGTGCTCCTTATTTAAATGATCGTTTTAATAGAGAGCAGGCCAAGTAGTACCAATGTCATTCCTTTTTCCTTTGTTGAATGAATTACTTTTCAGGCAGCAGGGATTTATTTATAGCAGCGTCTTATATTTTGCAGCCGGCTCTAGAATAGTCATTTCATTCTGTCGTGGTTACGAAAGCCAAGACCTTTATTATAAAGAAATTTGGAAGATATCAGCTTTGGAATATATAATACATCTCCCTTATAAGGGGAGCAATTAAAAAATTGGAGAAGAAAGGATTCAAGGGGATTTGAAAATGTGGGCTTTTATCCCAAGCCCAAATATCGCATTCTCAAGTCCAGCAATGTGTCCTACCCCAAAATCCATATGTAAAATTTATCTTAAAATAGTTAGACATTAATTTTAACCTTTTTCCAAGCGTCCCAAGAAAAGCTCTGACTTTCCTCTTTCTGAGGTGAAGAGGATATGATGTGTAAATTAGTTGTGCATTTGAGACTCTGCAGAACCTCTTCTCCCTCATTGTGTAGTCTAGCAGTTGAATTCATCACTTTGTAATTTATACATCTCTAGCTCACTTGAGTTTGCTGTTTTCTCCTCTCTTTTTATGTCACAGTCAAAGCCTGTATGTACGTTAGGTGCAATGAAATATTTGTCTGTGGGTGTGGCACACGTAGGAGTGCCTTCTTCATCTGCCACTAACATTTAATTGCTAGAATATGGGATTGAGAAAGGCGATATTGGGGTCTGAACAGACAGCCACTAAAATCCACAATTGAGCAGCATTCTACTCTGGGAATCACCAATAGCTTTAGAAAAAGGTCAAAGTGCCTACAAATCTATGTAGAGTTTTCTGGTGTGGATATTCTTAACAGTAATATGGGGAAAATAATGCCATTTACTATAGGCCAGTTTTTCCAGAGGAACAGTAGCTAAGCTAAATTATTTGTTCTGTTCCGCTCGTATGTGTTGAGTTCCCACAGAGCATCAGAATCAAGATGATAGCAGTAAATTTTGAAATGCAGGATTTAAGTAGAATCCAAACAGAGTTTTTAGAGAAATAAGTATTGGAGCTGTGGTTTGGGTTCAGAATTAGTTAAAATTTTGGCATATTATTTACCAAAACCTACTGGAAATCCAGCTGATTGCAAACAGTTTTATTTCCTCCAAGATATAAACAGTGATTTTCCTTTTCCCCCAGATTGCTGAATAGCTTAAGTGGAAAGAGGGGTAGGGTGGATATATGTCTTGAAAAATTGAGGAAAATTTTCCATACTCTTAGAAAATAGGTTAACAAGGTTTCTAAATGTCAGCTGTCTCGGTAAATGTTTAGTATTACCATTTAAGTGTTCTTAATTTATGATGTGTAGAAAGTACAAGAGCACTCTAAATTAAAAAAATTTTTTAATATCTGATTTTTTTCTTTGTTGGAAATTAATTCAATTCCTGCACATATTTTGTCTCAGCCTATGTTGTTATATAAAGTCTTTTCTGTTTTCTGTGTCTCAGTGATCCCTCTTTGGGAACATAGAGCCTTCTCTTCCAAAGGATGGCCCTTTGACCCAAAGTAAAATCCCTCCCTGTCTTCCCCTTCAGTGGAGGATAAATCCAGTCCAGACTCTTCTATTAGCTGCATTTACTGCAGTCCTTCCAGCCTCTCTTCCTTTACCTAACACTTCAGCCACTTGGAATTTTTCTGTTTTCAGGGCATGATGTTTCTTTCATGTGACAAGGTCTTTGCACATACTCTCTGGAATGCTCTCCCTTCAGCACACTCTTCCATGTGCAAACTTTTCTTTAAGGAGGTACCACAATATATTCTTGGTGAAGCCTTTCCTGATTGCCTCAGAAGTAGTTATTCTTTCCTCTGGGTTTTCATGATTCTTCATGGTTCTGTTATATCATGTGTAATAATTATGTCGCTCCCTACTGTGAGCCTCTCAAGGGCTGGGAGGGGGTCATATTCATGTTTTTATCCCAGTATGGTGCTTACTACAAGTAGTTGCTCATTAAATGATCGACTGATAAATGAATGGATAGATCAATGGACAGATGGATGGATGGTAAGACATGCCCAAGCCAAGAACTTGAAGCACTTTGTAAATAAACATTTGACTAGTTAGGTGCTGTGCTGACAGGAAATTGAGACTTGATTTTTCGTGATTTCTAGGTAGAGTAACTATTTAATTTAGCATCCAACCTGGGACATTTTTGAGAGTGTGGATGGGAAGAAGAGTTTGCTATGAACAGTTATGCCAGGACTATAGGTGTAAACCAGAAATCTCTCAGACAAACTGGAACAGATGGTCCCCTACTAGGTCACCAAGGAAAATAACAGTCTAGCCAGGAGAACAGGTTTGCCGGGGTGAAAAAGCACCTGGTCCTGTCTGCACCTCCAATTGCACGTTAACTCCAAACCAGTTGGTGCCTCTGTTTATATGGTTTATGTCACAGTTCTCATAGATAGGTAACCAGGGCCATTAGTACCAACTTTCATTTGCGTTAATAATGTGCAGCTTTATCATGGAAACAATTTGTTTGTTTGTTTGTTTTTTGTTTTGTTATCATGGAAACAATTTGTAGACTGTTGCCTCAGAATAGAACAGTACTGAGGAAAGCCGCTTAGTGTCTGTTCTAAAACAGACATCTACCTTCTGATGTTAGTCCCTTCTAAAGCCTAACCTACTTCCACTGTTATTCCTCTCTAAAGCCTAACCTACCTTCCAGTGTTATCTTCCACTTTACATTAACTCCAGTGCCCTGTACCTAGTATATGCTACATAAATACTTATTATTTTTATTTTAAAAATTATTTGTTTATTTATTTTGGCTGCTCTGGGTCTTAGTTACAGCACACGGGATCTTCATTGCAGCATGCGGGATCTTTAGTTGAGGCATGCGGGCTCTTTTAGTTGTATCATGTGGGCTTCTTAGTTGTGGCATGAGGACTCTTAGTTGCAGCATGCGTGCAGGATCTAGTTCCCCGACCAGGGATTGAACCCCATCCCCCTGCATTGGGAGCATGGAGCCTTATCCACTGGACCACCAGGGAAGTCCCCATAAATATTTTTTAATGAGTTCATTTACTGTTAAATGAAAGGGCCTGTGCTTCTGTCTCCACGCCTTTCTTCAGCTCTCCTCCCAGCCTCTCAGAATCCTCCCCTTTCTTTTTAAATTGCACTCTTCAGTAATGCATTCTCAGATTAGCCTGACCCACAGCTGTCTGAACTCTTGGTGTCTGCACATACCTTTTTTGGGCAATTATAGTGCACTGCTTTGTGACATCTCTTTGGTGTTGTCTAGTTTAACTTTTCTTGTGTTTGCTGTTCCTAAAATCAGCCATTCTGGTGAAAACTCTGACAGCCTATTATTACCCCATTATTTTAGATAGAAACATTATAATTTGATGCACATTAACCACAAACTCTCGACCAGTCTCCTAAAAAAGTAATTTAAACACAGCAAAATGCCTGTGTATAAATAAGAGACTACCACATAAGGATATAAGATCCTTAAAACAGTACTTCCTGATCATCAGTAATTAATATGGTTCTTGAGAAACCGTTGCTTTGTATGCAGTATCATGCCTCTCTTACCACTAGCCACACTGGAGACCCAAGTATACCCTTTGACATTCTACTTTTGAAAATATCTCCATGTGATTCTGATGTTTTACCAGTTGTATTAGTGTGTAACCGGAGACTTTTTCCACGTGTGGTTTTGTTTAAAAAAGTAAAATTGAGGACTTCCCTGGTAGCGCAGTGGTTAAGAATTCCCCTGCCAATGCAGGGGACATGGGTTCGAGCCCTGGTCTGGGAAGATCCCGCATGCTGTGGAGCAACTAAGCCCGTATGCCACAACTACTGAGCCCATGTGCCACAACTACTGAAGCCCACGTGCCAGAGCCCATTCTCTGCAACAAGAGAAGCCACTGCAATGAGAAGCCCACACACCGCAATGAAGAGTAGCCCCCGTTCTCCACAACTAGAGAAAACCTGTGGGCAGCAACGAAGATCCAACGCAGCCAAAAATAAATAAATAAATTTATTTTAAAAAGAGAGAGAGAGATGTATGCTCTGTAAAGTTTAGCATTAAGAAAGCACAGTCATTCTATTAGGAAAAACTGTTAGATATATCTGAATGTACTGGGCATTTATTATAATTGTATGTCCTTTTTTGTTACTTATATGGCATATCTCCTTAGTGTTTTGTACACTATGTGCTAGTGAAATATCGGTAGATTGACTTCAAATATACCTACCTTACCTCAAACCAAGCAAGGAGATTGAGCCCTGAAGAGAAAATGTACAAATGCTGAATATGTGCCTAATGCCCTTTTCCCTTCTGTTTTGCAGACTTTAATGCCAAAAGGAAAAAGAAAGTGGCAGAGATCTACCAGGCTCTGAACAGTGATCCCACTGATGTGGCTGCCCTTAGACGTATGGCTATCAGTGAAGGAGGGCTCCTGACTGATGAGATCAGGCGGAAAGTGTGGCCCAAGCTCCTCAATGTCAACACCAATGATCCACCTCCTATATCAGGTAATTAGGGGTGAGGTGCTGTGAAGGGGAGCTTGTCTAGGAGGCAGGGAAAAAGAATGCCAGGGTCTTTGATTTTTATGCTCATTTCAAACCAAGAGTAGATGAGTAAACACCTAAAGCATTTTAGGATATGCTTGAGCCTACTCTGAAAATAAGACCAAACTGGTAAGTAGAATTTTAATAAAAAATGGAATGAGTTTTTATTAGGTAGGTAGGTAGCTAGCTATTACTGGCTAGTTAGGGGAGTTTATTAAAAATGTATATTCTGGGGCTTCCCTGGTGGCACAGTGGTTGAGAGTCTGCCTGCCGATGCAGGGGACACGGGTTCGGGCCCCGGTCCGGGAAGATCCCACATGCGGCGGAGCGGCTGGGCCCGTGAGCCATGGCCACTGAGCCCGCGCGTCAGGAGCCTGTGCTCTGCAACGGAAGAGGCCACAACAGTGAGAGGCCTGCATACAGCAAAAAAAAAAAAAAAAAAATGTGTATTCTGGGAATTCCCTGGTGGTCCAGTGGTTAGGACTCCATGCTTTCACTGCCGAGGGCCCGGGTTCGATCCCTGGTCAGAGAACTAAGATCCCACAAGCTGCACGGCATGGCCAAGAAACAAACAAACAAAAATGTATATTCCAGTTTACATTCACTTAGAAGTGGGTTGTAGGAATATGTATTTTAACAAGAATCCCACCTAATTCTGACACACATGGACCGCATTTTGAGAAACGTGGGGCTATAGGAAGAGGTAATACCTCTACGGTCCTTATAAAAACAAAAAAACTTTTTATGAGGAAATACTAAGACCATTTTGAATTCTAAAATTCTGTAATTCTATGAAAAACTGTTACAGTTGGCCTCTCCAAGTCCAAGGATTCAACCAACCATGGATCAAATATATTCTGTAAAAAAAAAAAAAAAACCTCCAGAAATTTCCGAAAGCAAAACTTGAATTTGCTGTGCTCTCCAACTATTTACATAGCATTTACATTGTATTAGGTTTTTTTTTTTAATTTATTTATATTTAATTTATTTATTTTTGGCCACGTTGGTTCTTCGTTGCTCCACACGGGCTTTCTCTAGTTGCTGCTAGCAGGGACTACTCTGCTATGGTGTGCATGCTTCTCATTGCAGTGGCTTCTCTTGTTGCGGAGAATGGGCTCTAGGCATGTGGGCTTCAGTAGTTGTGGTGCATGGGCTCAGTAGTTGTGGCTCGCGGGCTCTAGAGCACAGGCTCAGTAGTTGTGGCACACGGGCTTAGTTGCTCCATGGCATGTGGGATCTTCCTGGACCAGGGATCAAACCCATGTCCCCTGCATTGGTAGGCGGATTCTTAACCACTGTGCCACCAGGGAAGTCCTGTATTAGGTTTTATAAGTAATCTAGAGGTGATTTAAAATATACGGGAGTTGTAAAACAACTATACCCCAATAAAAAAATAATAATAATTAATTAAAAAGTATATGGGAGGATGTGCATGGGTTATATGCAAATATTAGACCACTTAATACATGGGACTTGAGCATCTGTGGATTTTGGTATCCTTGGGGGTCCTGGAACCAATCCGCCTTGAATACTGAGGGGCAACTGTACTTATTTGCAAGGCCCGTGTAGTAAAAAAAAAAAAAAACTTCCGCAGAATACAAAAGAAAGTACAGCAAAACAGTGAATCCACTTTGTCATTTATTCACTCCACAAAAATTTATTGCTTTCCTGCTATGTTTGGCAAAAGTCCAGGTGCTGGGGATTCTTTCATTCATTTGGCAAGTACTATTTGTGCTCCTAATGTGAGCCAGGTACTAGAGATGATTAAAACAGCCTCTGCTGAAAAAAGTTCACAGTGTTGTGGTACAGCCGAGTAGATGGTATTTTTGTTTTATTTTTTAGTATACCTATTTATTTTATGGGTTTTTAAAATTAATTTATTTATTTATGGCTGCGTCGAGTCTTAGTTGCAGCACGCAGGATCTTTTGTTGCAGCGCTGGTTTCTCCTTCATTGCATCACACAGGCTCTGTTTCAGCATGCAGCCTTCTCTCTAGTTGTGGCGTACAGGTTTTCTCATTCTGGTTGTGGTACGTGGGCTCCAGAGGGTGAGGGCTCTAGTTTGCGGCACTCAGGCTCCCTAGTTGAGGCACGCGGGCTTGGTAGTTGTAGCGTGTGGGCTTAGTTGCCCCACAGCATGTGGGATCTTAGTTCCCCGACCAGGGATCAAACCCACATCCCCTGCACTGGAAGGTGGATTCTTTAACACTGGACCATCAGGGAAGTCCCTGAGTAGATGTTTTTTTGTTTTGTTTTGTTTTGTTTTTGCGGTATGCGGGCCTCTCACTGTTGTGGTCTCTCCCGTTGTGGAGCACAGGCTCCAGACACGCAGGCTCAGTGGCCATGGCTCACGGGCCCAGCTGCTCCGCGGCATGTGGGATCCTCCCGGACCAGGGCACGAACCCGTGTCCCCTGCATCGGCAGGCGGACTCTCAACCACTGCGCCACCAGGGAAGCCTCCTGAGTAGATGTTTTAAGTTGCCCCTTGTTATTATCTTTGGAACCGGGCTGCCTCAGAGCAGTGATCTTTTTGTTGGAAGGAAAAGGCATTGCTGTATTCACACTCTAAATCCTGAGATGGTGTTCCATCAGATTCCAGATTTCCCATATCTTTATAAGATGAAGTCTGTGTATGCAGAAGTATTGTACAGGCTCCTCTAGTAAGTTTTGATTTCGGTTATGAAGGAAATGTACACTTTTATATATATAACAGCTAGAGACTGCCTCCTTACTTTCAGTTGGGCTTAACAACTGAACACAAGTACTGTCTCCTGCTTGCAGTGTCTTAGTTTTAGAATTGCAGGGTCAAGAGAGGTTAGGTTCTTTTTTATGTGAGTTTATCTTAATACTCCTTTCTGAACAGCTCAGTGTTCCCTAGACTTTACAGATGTTAGAGTTTTTCCAGTGGTCTGTGGTTTCCACAATCATGATCTTATTTGATCCTTACAGTAATCTGAGAGGTACACACGGAAGGGAGTAATCCCCATTGTACAGATGTGGGCTTTGAAATTCAGAGCAACTCCCGGTGACACACAGTAGCAGCCTGCATGCAACTCCTGGCCTCCTGACTTCTCTGCTGCTCTTTGCACCCTGTAGCCTCCTGGATAATCTGTGTTCCCTCCTCTTATGGTCATCATGACTTGCGTGAAACAGCGTGTTTGGAACTAAACCAGGGATTCCTCTCCAAATGTTGTATCTTGAGTCATGTCCCCTTCAAGAAAAGCCCGAGTATGTCTTTCAGGCCTTTTATGTCATGCCAGGATGTTTTGCTCCTGATGTGGCTTCCCAGAGGTTCTTGCAATAACATGTTCTTTTTCCTTCAATAGGGAACGACCTACGACAGATGAGCAAGGACTACCAACAAGTGCTCCTGGATGTCAGGCGGTCTTTACGGAGGTTCCCTCCTGGTGAGACGTGCTCTCGGTCTTCCTGGGTCGGGGGTGGCGGGGTGGCTTCTGTCCCAGTTGCACTTACTTTCTTGTGTTGGTGCTTGCTTGTCCCAGGAAGCTTCCATCCCAGCACAGAGCGTGACCGCATGCAGGACCCTACCTCCTCAGGGACCCATTGTGCTCCTCATCTGCCGCGTCATTCTTTCACTGTCTCAGTCAGTTCAGAACCGCACTGTGAAGGCCTGAGCCTAAAATAATGTCTTTTGGCCTAGAGGTGGTAGATGAGAGAAGAGGGTTTTTCCCCCTTCAGAGCCTTAGAGGAGACTTTATAGGGATTGCTAGAGCCATCGGTCTGGCTTTAAAGAGCCGATTGGTTTGGAAGTGGTCACTATAACAAGAACTATTAATATCTTCATTTATACATAGCGGTATCTTGCATATACGTATATTGGGGCCCTTGGACTGGAAGGAAGGCCAATCACTACATGTTTAAAGAGTCTGTTCCTAAAATTGTCTCCCCATTCCCAGGAATAATGAGAAGAATAACCATTGTCTCCAGTTTCACCATGAAGGAAACTGGCCAGCAAACCTCATCTATTTCTCTTCCTTTGGCAACTCCACCTTAGGTCCATGAAGAGAGGAGAATTGCTGGAGGGAACAAGAACCTCTAAACCCATTTTCTCACTCTTCAGAACCCATGCTCTGGCATTGGATTTTGTCTGTTAAAGGGCCTCTTTCCTGCTTGCACCCTTGGTTCCTGGAAAGGCTCTTTTCCTATCCTGCTGGTCTTGAGGAGACCACATAGACAGATGCATTCCATATTTTTCCCTAGGTAACCTGTTTTTCCTCTGAGCCCTTTATTCCTCTTCCACTTATGTAACATCAGTCTATGATATTATTCTTGTAGGCTGAACTTTCCATGTGGTTTCATATTTTTTTACATTCACGTTCTTCTGAGCTTAGCTGACCTCTTTTATACTGAAAATTCAAATAAGGTTTACTTTTTTTCTCTCGCTACTTTCATTACTTTACCTATCCATAGTAGTTGGTTTACTCCATGTTCTTTTTTATCTTTTAGAGTGTGCCTTTTTGAGAAGGGGTAGGTAGAAACGGGCAAGAGATGAGCTTCACTCTCACCTAAAAACCTTTGTTCGGTTTAGTCTGGGCTCTTGTATTAGCTGTTTTCTCTCGTAAGATCTGTTTTTGACTGGAAAACCTAATGGTGTAGGAAAGCTGTGCTGTGTGCCGTTCTTCTAAAACAGGTCATGAGGCCAAGGGTTGGCATTTTTATACTAAAAGCCAGATGAGCCGAGGAGCCACACTGACCGCTGCCAGAACTAGGCGCGCGCGCGCCAGGTCTCCCGAGACAGCCTTTCTGTTTCCAGCTGCGTCTTTGGATCAAGGACATCAGTACTTCCTGTGATATTTAGTTTGTTTCTGAGGGCAACATGCATCTCTTACATTTTTTTGTTTTTATATAATTTCATACCTACAGAAAAGTTGCAAAAGTAGGACAAGGAATTCCCCAGGTGGCTTTTACACAGATTTTCTTATATGTCAACCTTTTACTATATTTACCTTAGTATTGCTTTCTCTCTCTCCTTTGTGGTACACACACGCAAATTTTTTTCTGAACTATTAAGAATAAATTACACACATGGTGCCCCTTTATCCCTAAATATTTCAGGGTATATTTTTTTAAAACACGGCTCTTATTACATAATCACACTTAAAATCAGTATCACATTGACAGTATTTACTGCTAATACAGATTTTATTCAGATTTCACCATTTATTCCAATAATGTTCTTTATAGGAAAAGGAGATACAAATTCATGCATTTTCCATTCAGTCTTCATATCTCTTTAGCTTCCTTTATTCTGGAATAGTCCCTTTGTATTTTATGACAGGCCAGTTATTTTATAAAATCTCTCTCAGTTTCGGTTTATCTGGTGTTTCCTCCTTTTAAGGTTCAGGTGATGAACTCTTGATAGGAATTCCACCAAAGTGGTGCTGAGTTTTCCCTGCAGCACATCGGGAGGCACGTGCTGTCCACTAGTCACACTGTTGGTAGCATGACCTGTGGTGACCCGGGTTTTAAGATGGTGTTGGTTGGGTTCCCCCACTGTAAGGTAGCCAGTCTGTGGCTCTTTCCTACATGTCAGGCAGTATCAACAGTGTGTGTATCTTGAATGTGTTGCCAGATTGTTGTAATTAATTTTCTTTTATTAAACACTTTCTCTGCTAATCCACTGCTGACCGTCTTCCTAACCTCTGTGTTACTAGGCTGCTTGCCATGTTCAAGTGCATCTCCCCTGCCCTCCCCTCCCCAGGCATGCCAGAAGAACAGAGAGAAGGGCTCCAAGAAGAACTGATCGACATCATCCTCCTCATCTTGGAGCGCAACCCTCAGCTGCACTACTACCAGGGCTACCACGACATCGTGGTCACATTTTTGCTGGTGGTAGGCGAGAAGCTGGCAACGTCCCTGGTAGAAAAATTGTCTACCCATCACCTCAGGTACCAGCACAAAGCAGCATAAGAGGATGGGTATCACTCCTCAAGTCCCCCTGGGGATAACTCCTCAGCCCATTTCCTAGTCAGTGTTTTCAGTGGTTTGAACCCCACTCCACCTTACTGCCCCCAAACCCTGATCCCAGTATTTGGTCTGACCGAGCTCATTGAATTGTCTCCTTCTAGGGATTTCATGGATCCAACAATGGACAACACCAAGCATATACTAAACTATCTGATGCCCATCATTGACCAGGTGAATCCAGACCTCCATGACTTCATGCAGAGGTATATATGTGTCTACATTTATGTGTGTACGTACACACACACCCCTCTTCAGCTTTCTCCTAGCCTTTGTTTATTCTTCACAAGTGTAGCTCAGTTGCATCATCATCTTATGTCGATTAGTGTTACGTTCTTCCGAGTTGTCCTTTCCAGTCATCAGCAGTCTGGATAATTCAGTTCTGTGCACAGTCTTGGAACACTCTTTGGGTGCTGTGCCTCTTGGGGGGATAGAAGAGAGGTCACAGCCCATGCCCTTGAGGAGCTTACCTCTAGTGGAGGGAGGTGGACAAGGTAAGTACGCCAAGGTAGACTTTGAGGTTACTGCTGCAACAGAAGTACAGAGTTCTGTAGGATCCAGAGGCGAGAAAGGCAAGGCCATCTGTGGGTTGCTTTATTCACCACATACCAAGGAGAAGAAATACACTTTGCAGTTCTCATATGATTTTTCTCTTCTGTTTAGTTGGAAATGTGTCCTTGGCCAATGCCTGCCTCTCTTTAAAAAAGAAAAAAAAAAGGCTGTGTCTTAAGGTGTTTCAGTCACCTCATGTTAACTGTAAAATTAATACAGTTGTGTTTTCAAGCCTGAGAATATGTGCCTGTGCCCCCCCAAAGGATGGACTTTCTCAGAAGGAAAATGGTGGTGTAGTTCTCTGAAAACAGCTAATTCTTGTTGCTTTAGTTGACGTTTGTTGGCCATTAGGAGAGCACCCAGGGAGATAAGGCCACCAGGACCCTATTGTGGTATTAGTGTCATGATGTTGGGTATATTGTAAGGACTTTCTGTGTTGTGAGGAGAAGATGCTGAATTTGTAGGTGGCTGAATTTTCCAAAAAGCATGTTTCTCAAATGCTTTCTTCACACAGCACTGAGGACAAAGAAGGCCCAGGGAGGGGGAAGGGATGACTCAGCAGGGAACCTAACATCTGGACTTCCTTGCTCCTAGTGCCGAGGTGGGGACCATCTTTGCGCTCAGCTGGCTCATCACCTGGTTTGGGCACGTCCTGTCTGACTTCAGGCACGTCGTGCGGTTATACGACTTCTTCCTGGCCTGCCACCCACTGATGCCCATTTACTTTGCAGCTGTGGTAGGTATAGACCATGAGCCAGCAGCTTGGTGTGCATCCTCAAATCCAGCGTGATCACGTTCCCTAAAGGGAAACCTGGTGATTATGGAGACGCCAAAGACAGCACTTCCCCAGGCTGGCGTCTCTGGACACTGTTCTGTGGAATGTTAATGGGAGAGTCATGGGAGAAACAAATGTTCTGTGTGACAGTAAGTTTGGGAGCTGCTAGTTGAACAGAATGGTTAGGTTTGTTTACCGCGTGATTCTTCTGAACCTTTCAGATGCTCGTGGGCGTTGTGAATTATCAGGGTTTCTGTTGACAACTCCTGGAGCTCGTACAACCCCAACTCCGGGTTTAAGAAAAGCAGAAGTGTGGCATTATGATAGAAAGTTGAGATGGCTTTTAGTCGGGGTTGAGGGGCCCCAGTTATCAGAGGGGCCTGAACCATCCGGCGTGAGGGTGGAGGTGGGCACTCACAGCACTCTTCATTGTCCTTTAAAGAGAGCAAGACCATTCTTTCTGCTGTTTTGAACCATTTCTTCTGTGCTGGAGCTAGGAATCTCCAGTAATCCTTCTTCTTTCCTTCCTCCTAAAAGAACCTCCTTCATTTAATTGGTCAGCCTTTCACGTCATGGGGTGGAAGTTTGCCTCAGCAGGAAGGGTTTGCCCAGTGGGAAAAGTGCTCAGATGTGTACATCATTATTTCCTAGATGAATACAAGAATTTGCTGAACCTTTGGGGTGAGCCCTGTTTGGTACCAATTGAAATTCACCTCTAAGGAGAATGGAATGAAGTGGCCAAGGCCCTGTATGTTCTGGTCTCTGATGCAAGGCCTTGCTCCCCACAGATCGTGTTGTATCGAGAGCAGGAAGTCCTGGATTGTGACTGCGACATGGCCTCAGTCCACCACCTGTTGTCCCAGATCCCTCAGGACCTGCCCTATGAGACACTGATCAGTAGAGCAGGAGACCTCTTTGTTCAGTTCCCCCCGTCCGAACTTGCTCGGGAGGCAGCTGCCCAACAGCAAGCTGAGAAGTGAGTGGGGCCATGGCACCGGTTGAACAGGGGTGTTCGTTAGTGAGCAGAAATGATGGAAGACTGTGTCTGGTGGGGACGGGGCTGGGAGTGGTGTTTCCAGAGACCTATGCTTATGCTAGTGGAATCCCCACTTGAGACTTCATGGGTCTTTATAAGAAGAATTTTCTGAGCAATGGATGTCTCTGCCCTCAGCCTATTTAATCTAGTTTTTTCCCTCCTTCTCTCATCCCATTCCCTTCTGTCTCCTTCTCCTCTGCAGAACGGCAGCCTCTACCTTCAAAGACTTTGAGCTGGCATCAGCCCAGCAGAGGCCTGACATGGTACTTCGGCAGCGGTTTCGGGGACTTCTGCGGCCTGAGGAGCGAACAAAAGATGTCCTGACCAAACCAAGGACCAACCGCTTTGTGAAGCTGGCAGTGATGGGACTGACGGTGGCACTTGGAGCAGCCGCTCTGGCTGTGGTGAAAAGTGCCCTGGAGTGGGCCCCAAAGTTTCAGCTGCAGCTGTTTCCCTAAATGCCTGAGAAGACACTTCCTCTTACATGACATCAAGGTCTCACCCTTCCATGGACAGATTGGGAGGGGGTGGAATTTCCTTTATTAAAAGGGTTTCTGTCAAGGGTTTTCTATTTCTGCACCCTTCCCCCCGTCCGTGGATGCCTTTGCCTCAGAGGCCGGTAGCAGAGCCTGCGTGACGCTGGGCACTCGGGTCCTGAGCACAGAACTCTTTCTGCCTCACAGTGGGCTTCTGAGTGGGCTCTCTGCTGCCCCCTCTTGTGTTGAGGGAAGTGGGTTTCTGCAGCTCCCGGCTGCCTTAGGAACCCGCTGGGCCTGGTCACTGGGGAGCATCTTGGCTGCTCGTAGTAAGCTGGACCACTGAATGCCCTCCTGGCAGCTCCTCCCGTTCTGACTGCTTCAGCCAGACAAAGAAGGACGAAGCTGCTGCTAAAGAAGTCAGACCTTGGAATGAAGGCGAAGGGGCAGAGAAGGCCAGCCTGGGAGCAAGATTGGCCCCCTTTTAAGAACAGCTCCATTAGCTGGTCAGAAATCTAAGAGACACATGTGAACTAGGTTACTAGGTAAATCCTACCTATTTTCAGGCTAGAAATCACTTGGGCATTTCCAGTCAAACAGGAAGGAATGTTACATTTTAGGGCGCAGACATAGGCTGGTTTTTGCCTGCCTTTTTTTTTTTTTCTCCTTATTCTCTTCCACAAGCCACATGACAATGCATATAAAAGACACTTTTACTACTATTTTTAGAATTACATACACCCAACATGTAAAGTACCCTCACTTTTAAAGTAATAGTTCCTTCATGGAAAAAAAAAATCGTTCTCGTCAGAAGGATAAGCTTCTAAAACCCTGCAGTTTCCTTTCTACTCAATTATTTAACATTTCACTTTAGTCAGAGTTGCTATTTGTAAGCAGCCCCACACTTCCGTAGTGCCCTCTTCTTCTCCAGCTCCCCTTCTTTCCCTCCTGTTTTCCTCCAGTCACCCTTCTACTCCCAAATAGGCATCCACTCACAACCTTGGCTTTGTTTTTTGGGTTTAACTTATCTCCTCAGCTGCTGGTCTCTCCTTCCTGGTAGGAAATGTCACTGGGAACTCGTCCGCACCCAGAAGGGGACAAGCTGCATCCTGAAGCGTGTGGCGGGAGCCTGGGACAGCCAGCTCGAGGCTTCCTAAGGACTCTCCAGGTCTCAAGAACAAGGTGGATATTCACTTCCTCTGGTACAGCTTTTCCTATAAGCGAAGCCAGGTTTGTTTTAGATTAACTGTGGCTTGAAAAAAAGTGCCTTTTGCTGCTCTGAAGAACTGGGGTGTCTAGTGTGAAGCAGCCGTGTATTTTTATTTTCCTGGTCTGTCGCAGGCACTGTTCTCTCTTGGCAGGTGTTTTCTTAGAGTAAACATGCCAGAAGCACTCCACCCCACCCCACCCAGCCCTCCACGTCCTCCCCGTATGCCCACGGTGTGCAGAGCGGTTAGGAGAGGCATCTGTCCACACTGAGTTCACTAAGCACTTTACAACCAAAACAAGCTCGAAGTGGCAGGTCATTCTCATAGCAGGAGTCCCACCTGGGGTTAGCGTGATGTGGATGGATGAGTCTAGAAAGTGGTAGATTTATCAAGACAAAGGAAAGTCTTCCAGGATCCAGATGACGTGACAGAAGTTCCCAGTCTTCTCCCGCAACAAATTTGTCCTCTTGTCATCTTTCCAAATGGGCAGCATCGGCCCCTCCTGCCACAGGCCCTTGGACCTGTCTGTAAATACTGAAGGAATTGATGGGGAAGAGGAAGGGAGGTGCATGTGATCAGGGTCCCAAGGCCATGGCTTTTTGGATCCCAGGAAGCAGGTGGCATTGACTTTTGTTGTGGCCTAGGAAGGAGGAAGTTCATTTGCTTTATAGCTTTTCTGACATCAGGATTATCCCCTGCCAATGAGAAGAAAGCATTATCTTTTTACCTTCAAGTGGTTTACTATTCTGTAAGGAATATGTGTAAATATTTTGTACAGAGCCCTGTATGAAATAAACAGCCATATGTGGCTACTGATCGCTTCTGTCATTCTTTCCTTGTTGGAGTGGCTTTAGCTTTAGACATCTGGCCTTGATGCTCCCTCCCTTCCACCCCTGACCTGGAGATGTGCTGTATCTGTGGACTCCTGGTTGGCCTTGACTTGCCCGGAGAGCTTGGACAGTACCTGCAGTCCTGTTTCTGTTTTTCCCGAGGCAAGAACCCACGTTGCCTGGGTCCACTGTTTCCTTGGCCCAGAGGGGAGACGTAAGGGGGCTGAAGGCTGAGCAGGCATCACTCAGCTCCCCGACCGTGTCCCATCACCGTAGGCCAGCTGCCCATGCTGTCCTTTGATTTGACTTGTGGAGGACACAGGGCTGGCCAGGACACCGCCCTGCCTCTGGGACCTCACCAGAGAACTGCATTGAAGGAGCAATTGGTTTTCAGTGGCAGTTTCATAGTTGATTGAATGTAAAGAGAATTTTGATAAATAGAAAACTGAAGGAAGGGTATGTGTGGTGAAATAAATATTTGGGTTTTGTCCCCACTTCCCCTGAAACCCTTAGAATTTTCTGAGTGATAGGAGTGTCTTTTGTTCATAATGATTTCCTTTTGATCCCACCTGAGTTTATGCTAATGAAGTGACTTAAGGTGGGACCCCTGGATGGCACAGGTCACCGGAAAGACCAAGTGATTAGAGCGTGAGAACTTTGAGCCCCACCACTGACCTCCTGGGAGGGGAGGGGAGGCTGGACATTGAGCACTGCCAAAACTCTTGATTCAGAGATCGGGAGAGCCGCTGGGTTGGCACACACATCAAGGTGCTGGGAGGGTGGCATGGCCCGAGAGGGCTTGGGAACACTGCACCCTCTTCCCCCCCGTTCCTTGCCCTATTCATCTCTTTTATTTGGCTGTTCCTGAGTTGTGTCCTTTATAATAAATCAGTACATGTAAGTAAAGTGTTCTCTTGAGTTCTGTCAGTACTTATAGCAAATTACTGAAACTGAGAGGGTTTTGTAGAAACCACTGAACTTGTAGTTGGCCAGGCAGAAGTGTGAGTAGTCTGGGCACCGCATTTGCAGCTGGGTCTGAAGTGGGACAGTCTTGTGGGATTGAGCCTTTTAACTTGTGGCATCAGATGCTAATTCCAGGTAGTTAGTGTCAGAACTGAATTGAATTGTTGGACACTCAGTTGGTGTTGGAAATCAGAGAAGTGGTGTCAGAAAATACTGCACAACACGCAAGGCTGAGGGGAAATTAGTGTAAAAATAATAGCTGAAGGGCTTCCCTGGTGGCGCAGTGGTTGGGGGTCTGCCTGCTGATGCAGGGGACACGGGTTCGTGCCCTGGTCTGGGAGGATCCCGTGTGCTGCAGAGCGGCTGGGCCCGTGAGCCATGGCCGCTGAGCCTGCGCGTCCAGAGCCTGTGCTCCGCAACGGAAGAGGCCACAACAGTGAGAGGCCCGCGTACCTCAAAAAAAAAAAAAAAAAAAAAAAGCTGAATAACAAGTGTGGGTGTTTTGTAGAAAGATGGAGTGGGCAATGGCAATGGAAGGGTACTTGGGGGTCAGGCCAGGGAGAGCTTTGAGCTCTGTGGAAGGGAGTTGGGACTCTGTAGGCAATTTGGGGGATGAGGATGGGCCATGACCAAAACTGGGTTTGGAGAGAGTTCCTGGTGACATGATGGCAAGTGTGTTCCTTCCTGGTTATATGAGCTTCTTCAAGTCACTACATCTCTAGAACTCACTGTCAATGACAGTAAAATAGGGATGGTCCCATCCCACATGGACGCTTTAATGAACTGATGTTTGTGAAAATGCTTTACAAACTGAAGTTGTGCAAGTGTTTTGATTCCATTTCAGGGAACATTAATGGATCAATAAATGCCTTAAGCCAGCCCTGCACTTGGGCCCGGGGAGCTCATCCCCGGATTAAGTGGTGACTGAAAGGAAGAATAGGCCAGAGGCTTTTGCCAAATCCAACTGAAAGGTGATGGGGCCTGCGGCTCAGCCTGCTTGCTTGCTTCCTTTTGCTGCTGGTGACCCCCCGCTGCCTTTTCCTCACAAAGGCCCTTTACTTGCTAGTTGCCTTTTCTGCAGATTTACATTTGGTTGGAATTTGCCAAGCAGCTTTTTTTTTTTTTTTTTTTTTTTGCGGTACGCGGGCCTCTCACTGTTGTGGCCTCTCCTGCAGCGGAACACAGGCTCCGGACGCGCAGGCTTAGTGGCCATGGCTCACGGGCCCAGCCGCTCCGCGGCATGTGGGATCCTCCCGGACCGGGGCACAAACCCGTGTCCCCTGCATCGGCAGGCGGACTCTCAAGCACTGCGCCACCAGGGAAGCCCTGCCGAGCAGCTTTTGTGAGCTGGCAAGGCTGTGGGCTTGCCTCCAGCTTCCTGCTTTTTAAGTGAGTGGCTTTCACGGCAGCCCCGGACACTAGAAGACACATGTTACTCTGGCATGGGCTGTGGGGCCCATCCACCACTTCCTGCCCACATTAGCAGCTGCTCTTTATCTGAGCAACGTGCTTCCCCTTGCCTTCCCCATCCCTGGAGAAAAAGATTGTGTCACACAAGCACATTTGGGACCTCCAGCTGCTTCCTCAGGTAGATGGTCTGAGTCCAGAGCCTGTGGGGTTTGGTTTCAAGTCCGCCCTGGAGAGTTGGTGCTGGGGCCCAGTTTGGGGTGACCCCTTGGGAGGGGGAGGCACCTCCACTTGACCCTGCAGTAGGGAGCACTTGTGAGCCTGCCCATCTTAGATCCTTCACCCACTGGCATGTGAAGTATGGCGCTGAAGGTTAGAACCCCGGGACAGCCCTGCGCCCCTCCATTTGCCCTCCTGACCCATTTGGCTGCAGCAGACATAAACTCGATGCCCGCCTTGGTGTAGATGGAGTGGGCCAAGTGAAAGACACACGCAGCCCATCTGGTCCCCCCCGCCTGCCAGCCTCAGTTGATACAGCCATGGGTAAAGAAATGTCTCATTAACACTTCTTAGTACTCATGGGAGAAAGAATGGTGCAAGGGCACAGGAAAGGCCGTGTGAGGAGAGCTGGGGGTGACGAGGACTGTGGTGAACTAGATCAGGAACATCACGTGACCCTGGACCTGCCATGTGGAAATGAGAAGCCAGGATTACCAAGCTTCGACTTTTGCAAGAGAACTTGGGCATCTAGATTTTAATGTAGCATCTCCAATTTAAAAATACAACCAATTCAAATTTCTAACACAATACTGTGGCTTGCTGGTTTATACCTGTGCACCAAAAGAATGGTCTGCTTTCTTCCCCTACAGGCCCTGGCAGGAGAGGGAGGAGGGAGGAGCCGGTGAGAGCAAGCGGTTAGCCCTGACCTGGGCCCCGTGCTCTCCTGCATCACAGCTCTGGCAGCTCTGCTCAGCTTGCCGTTTCCTCCAGTCGTGGCTCTGCCTGACTTTCCTGCTCCCGGGGCGGGGGTGCCCCTCATCAGCCAATGCAGAGCAGGAAGGCACTCACGTTCTCTCACCTCTCTGCTCACAGAGCCTGGGGTCAACTCTTGAGCCTTGGCACCCAACGACAGGGTGCCTTTCCAGGGTCTAGAATAAGCCCTTTCCGCCCCGCCCCAATGACATGCCCCAACTCCTGGAACCTGGAGTCCACACCTTGAGTCGCAGAGACGCCCTCCGCCTGTTGTAATGATGGTCCACATCCCGGCTCAGACAGTGTGCTGGCCTTCAAAGTGGGGGGTGGGAGGGGTGTTGGAAGGGTCAGAGGATGAGGTAAAAACAGAATGGATGCCCAGAACCGTGTTTTATTAATCTCTGACCAGCGGAGTGGGCATAGTAAACAGCACTGGACCAATACTGTGCCATCTTGTCTGAGATGTTAAAAATTAGGATCACAATCTCACCCGCAACTGCAGGTTCACCTCTTCCTGAAATATCTCTTCTCCAACACTGGGTGCCCACTGAGAGGTCAGAAGTTTGCAGCAAGAATTTCCTGCCAGCCTGTAGCTGCTGCCTCGGCCCCTCCCTCCCTCCCCCTGAAGCCCACGCTGACCTGCAGACCCCACCTTGTGGACTCTCAACACTGCAAGCTGCCTGTCCAGGCCAACGTTGACCCAGAGCATCCTGCCCCTCGAGTGGGCGCAGGGGTGCTCAGTCCAGTGCAGGTATCCCAGTGCTCAGCCGCACCTTCATTCTACACCGACAGGGGCCAACACATCAACTTTTGGCTGCAATTCCCAGAGAGCTTGGGATCCTGCCTGTCTCCGTGTAGAGTCACAGCCCATGACCCTTTTGCTCCCTCTCACGACATCACACTCATCCCTTCCTGGGAAACCATTTTAATTAGTTTACACAGGCGGCAAAGAGGGAGATACGGAAGCTGGGCCGGCTGGGCTGTCTTTAGAAACTGCCAGGTCTCCCTCTTGGCTCTGAGCAGAATTAGCAGCAATTCTAAGAAGCCCCAGGCCTCCAACAGCAAAGCCAGAGAAAAGTCACCCCCAGAAAGCCAACAGGGGAGGTGGGAGGCTGTGAGTGCTCAGCGTCCTGCAGACGAGGGAGGTGGATGAGGGAAGTGTGGACTCACACGGGGCTCTGAGGCTCCACCCAGCAAGGCCTCCGGCCAGGGCTGTGTTTAAAGCTGGGTTAGGCAGAGATGGGAGCCACAGAGAGGAGATGAAAGGTCTGGCTGGCAAGCCCCAGAGGAAGGGCAAAGGCACTGGGGCAGATACAGCCGCGGACAATGGCCAGCTCAGGCAGGGCCTCTGCAATGCCCACAGCAAACAAGTCCATCCACACAGCTCTGAGGCCTTGGCCTCTTCAGGGCCCCTGTCTCAGCCAAGCACAAAGGCATCTCCCAGGCCAGAAATCAGAGCCAAAGCACCAGCCCTGTCCCACAGCAGCTTGCAGATGTGGGGCTGGGTCAGCATGGGGACCAGGCCATCCTCAGCTCAGTGGCAGTTCTGACAGCTGGGGTGGCATGGAGACCCATTCACCCGGCAGCGGCAGCCCCCGCTGGTGTCTCCCGGGCCCTAGAGGATGAGCGGGGAGAGGAGAAAAGGTCAGGACAGTGAAGACAGCGGGCCCCCCCCTCCGCCATGCACTCCATCACACCCCCAAAGCACAGACTCTCACCCTGGGCCTTGGGTCGGGCACACACCCCTGCTAAGATGACCCTCTCAGCCCCAGCTACCGGATGGAGGCAGCCGTTAAGGCCTTTCTGGGTGGCCTTTCTGGGCTCCCATAGCAGCCTCAATTCTGTGGTCTGGCTACCCACCCCTAGACCTGGAGCCAGAGAGGACTTGATGGATTTTTGCATATTCGGGGTGGGTCAGCACACTGGCGGCATGAGAGTGTGTTCCTTCAGCCTCCACCTGTCTCACTGTCTGCCTGTACGGATAACGCCGAGCCCCAATTCCAGGCACACTCCTCCCAACGACAGCCACCAGGAGCCACCATGCGCGTGCTCACCATGTGACAGATGCCCCGCGCTAGGCACTGCTCTTGCATTTTTTCATTTGATTCTGACAATAAACCTGAGGCCCAGCTATCATCTCCACTTCACAGACGAAGAGACTGTGACTCAGAGAAGGGAGTAACAGCCTAACCACAGGGTCAGTGTGTGCCAGAGCCAGGGACCCACCCCTCTACCTCCGACTCCCACCCGCACCCTTGGTCGCTGTCCTCTAGGGCTGGGCTGGGCCAACATTTCTGTAAAGGGCAAGACAGTTCCCTGAGTTTTTGCCGGCCAGTCGGTCTCTGCCTTTGTAGTGCCAAAGCAGCCACAGACAGTATGCAAACGAGTGAGCGGCGCTCCCACAAAACTTTACTTATGGACACTAAAATTCGGCTTTCATATAATTTTTACATGTCATGAAATATTCTTCTTTTGATATGTTCAACCACTTTAAAAGATGTAAAAAACGTTCTTAGTTCACGAGCTACACAAATGCAGGCAGTGGGGTTAGAACTGGCCCATGGGCTGACCTGTCCAATCTCTACTCTCAGGCACTCTCCCACAGCACCCCAAGACCTCTGCTCCCTGGGGACTCACCCTGGGGCCCCAGCGAGGACCCTTGGTGACCCAGCAGATCTCGGTGTGGCAGACAGTGCAGCGGATCCAGTCGCAGCCATCCTTCTTCTGCACCACGATCTGGCACTGTGGGCAGTGCATGGCCTCGCCCTGCTGCAGCATGGTCTGCAGCAGAGCAGGTGCTGACCTTAGGCCCAGCCCCGCTCCCTGGCCCCCGCCCCACTGCAGAAAGAAACCGGCCACCCCCGAGTCGCAGAATCCCTCTCCCATGCTGCTCCACCCAGGCCCGGCTGCATGCAGCCTCCTCTCCCATGCGTCTGCAGTCTCCTCTCTCCACCCGGACACTCCCTGCTGCTCGCCACTTGTCCTGAGTTCCATCTCTGGATGGGAGTGATGCCAGCAGGAGCTCAAGCCTCCAGGGCTGGATGAACCACAGTCCTTTCAGAGAAGTCCCCATCCCTCCCCAAAACTCAAATCCCCGGCCCTCAGCCTTGACCCAGGCTCACCCTCAGCATCTCCGTCGTCTGCCAGGCAGCCACGTCGTTCTGAGCCCGCAGGGCCAGGTCGTCTTGGTACTCCTTGCAGTTCATCTGCTCGTGGATGGCCTGCAGCAGGATGAGGGGCTCGAGGTGAGAAAGTTCCCCAGGGAGTTAGAGAGGTGAGGGCCGGAGCAGGCATCCACATAAGCACTTAATGCTTCTACG
Source organism: Stenella coeruleoalba (assembly GCF_951394435.1). Lineage (NCBI taxonomy): Eukaryota > Metazoa > Chordata > Mammalia > Artiodactyla > Delphinidae > Stenella > Stenella coeruleoalba. The sequence continues at coordinate 27,247,778 of NC_137161.1, read as the reverse complement.
TGGTGTCAGCGACAGAGCCTTCCTTTGTAAACCACACACACCCTGAGGCCAGGGAGGTGAAGCCAGGGTCAGCACATATGATAATAATCATATATACCTATTTATTTTAAGGCCTGACAGGCACAGAAATCCCTAAACCGCAGCCCCTCGTCGGCGGCTGTGCTCTGCCCTGGCTGTAGGCCTAATGCTCTGAGAGTGAGCTTGCAGGGCTGCGAGCAGGCTCAGCCCTGCCTACTCGCCCAAGACCAGTCTCTACTGTGGTCACCTGTTGAGAGGATGAGGGCAGGGACGGCCTGAGGTGAGGGTCAGGCAGGGCTCAGTTCAGGACAGGAGTTGACACTCGGTCTGGGGCTAGGGCTGGGGTTGGTCTGTGACGGATCGGCGTTCATCAGAGGCCAGGATCGGGGCTCAGTCTGGGGCCAGGATTATTCAGAGGCTCAGTCCGGATTTAGGGCTCAGTCTAAGGCTTAGGCTCAGATCAGGGCCCAAGCCAAGCCTGGCCACTGACACACAGCTCTAAGTCATTGCAACCAGGTCAGTATCCCAGCTCCCTTCCCAGGAGAACAAACTCGGAATGGCAGTGAGCTCCTGGCAGGATCAGAGTGACTGGGCAGTGTGGGTCCCTGTCCCCACCTTGCAAAGCAGGCAGTTGATGTGGAAACACACAGGGCAGGTGAACTCGTTGACGTCATCCTCAAAGAAGCACCATCCTTTGCAGTCGGGGGTCTTGCAGTGGTAGCTGAAGGCACTGCGGTTTTCCGCAATGGAGATGCCCAGGTCCAGAAATCGCTGGTAATCCTCAGGGCTCAGGAGCTGCCAGCAGACCACAACCTTGGTGCTCTGGGTTCAGAACACCTGACAATGTGCCCTCCTGGCCACCAAATATCCCTCAGGAAGCCCCCAACCCATAAAGTCCAACACAGCAGTGTTAAAAACTCCATTCAAAAAGTGGGTTAAGGGAATTCCCTGGCAGTCCAGTGGTTAGGACTCTGTGCTTCCACTGCATGGGGCATGGGTTCGATCCCGCAAGCCGAATGGCTCAGCCAAAAAAAAAAAAAGGAAAAAAAAAAGTAGGTTAAAAGTTCTGGAGATGGATGATTGCACAGCAATGTGGCTACACCCAGTGCCACAGAACTGTACACTTAAAAAATGGTTAAATGGTAAATGTTATACATATTTTACCACAATCTTTTAAAAAGGGGAAAAAGTGGACAAAAACAATAACAAGCAATTCCAGGAAGATGTGGTTAAACTAGCATCCTGGTACACAGCACTCTGAGAAAGCCACGTGGCAATAATGTTTCAACCATCCCAAACTTTTCTGACCCTTTGAGACTTATTCTACTTCTACAAGTTTATCCTAAGAAAATAATACATAAGAAGGAAGAGACACCATGCAAAATGTTCCCTGAAGCATTCCTTACAAACTGGAAGGAACTATTAATAATAATTAATATTAATAATTATTGATATTAATTATTAATAATTCCAGAAACTGGAATTATTAAGAGAGGAGAACTAAACAGGATGTATGCCATAGAGATTTATAATAATCTTTAGGAAGGTTTTGTAGCAAAATAGCAAAAGCTGTTGTCCCTACACTGGTTACAATGAGGTAAAAATCATGCCTATGTTCTATATCTTCACTGAGTGATAGTCTTAAGAGTTACATTTGTCAAAACTCATCTAACTGCATCCTTACAACGGACAAATTTTATTGTGTGCAAGGTATACCTTAATAGTTAATTTAAAAAGAAAAAAAAAAAAAAAACATGTCTATCCAGAGACACCAAAGGAAACAGGAGAAAATGCCATCAGAGATTCTCTGGGATGGCAAGAGTCGGTGGGTGATTTTCCTCTTTGATTTCTGTTCTGGTTCTTGTGGTTTAGGCATGTTTTTTGTAAAACAACCTCCACTGCATTACTCTGCTGATCCCTGCCCCTTCCTCTTTCTCTGCCACACTTGACTATTCTCTGAGGCTTCGGTCAACGTCCAGGGGCTCCAGGGAAGCATGAGCCCTGCAGCTCCTTGGCATGAACTCTGGCCCCATCACAATGCCCCTTGGAAGAGGTGGGTTTTATAGGGAAAGCCTCTGGGCAGCGACTGTGGGTGCCAGGACATATGGAATGATCTATGTCTTGGGGCCTCTCCAGGCAAGAGTAAGGAAGCCAGAGCTGCCCTTCTCAGCTGCCCCACAAACAACAGTTAAAAATGGGGCTTCTCTTAGTGTAAAGGCTGGGAGTTCCCAAAGGTCCACCCCTTCTGTTTGCCCTCTTTCCCCTGAGGCAGAACCCCTTAGGTGCCAGGAAATACTCGGTAAAGTTTAGGGGGTTCTGAGAAGCAGCATCGTGGGAAATAGGCAGAAGTGATGTGGAGAAACGGGGTCTTGTATATGCGGTGATGGGGGTCTCTCATTTGGACCTCAGCCACCTTTGGCCCTGCCTCCATGTTGGCCTGGGAATTCCAAGACGCCCAATTCTGGGAAGGCCATTCCCCAGCAGTTTAAAAACCAATGATCAAGTCCAACAGTCCACTTTACAGATGGGTAAATGGAGGCGCAGAGAAGGGAGAGCACTTGTTCAAGATGACCAGCAGTCAGGGGCATAACTCGATAATAATGACATTAATAATAATAGAAAACACACACATGCAGACACATACAGCCCTGTGAAAGGTTGCTGGAGGAGTGGCCCCTATTTGTTCATGTTTCCCCAACTCCACACCCTTGGGTGGTTCCCTCCCACACAAACTCTGGGCTTGAGCATGTGACCTGCTTTGGCCAAAGGGACAGGAGCAAGTGAGCAGCCTTGGAAAGCGCCCCTGCACTGGCTGCTCTTGGATCCTTGAGACACCAGCACATGAGCAGGCCCTGGCCGGCCTGGGGTGGATGAGACCAAAGTGGAAAGAGGCCCTGTCATCCCAGCCATCACAGATAAGACCATCACACCAGTCCAGCTAAGCCCAGTTGAGCGCTGCGAGGCCCAGCCTGGACCAGATGAATCATCCAGCTAAGCCCAACCCAAATTGCTAACTTGCAGATTCATAGGCTAAATAAATGGCGGCTGTTTTGAGTCTGGAGTAATCTGTTACACAGCAGAAGCTAACTGATACAAGGGCTAACTGATACCACGTATCAAGCACTACTCCAAATTCTTTACACGTGTCTTCCACTATAATCTTCACAACCCTTAAAATAGAAACTAAGTCTCTGACCCCAACCAAGATGAGAAAACCGAGGCACAGAGAGGCTGCGTATCTGACCTGAGGTCACCAGGCCATCTGGCCCCAGAATTCCCCCCTGCTAACTGCTCTGCTGTCTTTTCTTCATAAGGGTGTTTTCTTTACTAGGTATTTCCCCTAGTTCCTGTCCTGCCCACCCCTTGGGCTTCCAGCATCCCACATAGAAAAGGCTCTTGATAAATGACTGGTGCCTGAGACTGGGACTCTCAAACCAGTTCCCACCTGCCAGCTCAGGGCCCAGTTCCCTGGGACAGGGGGTGTGCCCCTTCCTCCCCCAGGTCTTACCGCCCGGATCTCCCTCTCCAGCAGCTTGCCCGAGCATGAGTAGGTGTTGTCAATGAAGGGGCAGGCAACCTCAGCCTCCTGGCTGTTGCGGATGGTGCCCTGTAGACACTCCCTGGGAGAGGTATGAAAGGGTGGGGAGGTTAGGGGTCATCTGAACCCCATCCCCCAGGACTCCAGCCCCCAGAACTCCAGCCCTCACATGGTGAGGCCTGACCCCAGGCGGGCTTCTCCTCAATACCTCCCTTCCTTCCGATCCCTTCCACCAACCCATCACTTCTGTCCCCCCAACTGCCACCCTTATCACTCTGGCCCAGGTCCCATCACCTCACCTGCAGGACTGCAGGAGCCTCCTCACTGGGCTCCCTGGGTCTACCATGTCCCTCCCCGCAGCCTCCCATCCCATCCCACCCAGAGCAAACCTGAGAGCTCCGGTGACTCACCCTCCCTAATACCTCTCTGTCCCCATCCCCTAACCCCCTCCATCCCTCTGCTCCAGCTACACTGACCCCTTGCTGCCACAGGCAGGCCAGGCACATACCCACTTTGGACCCCCTGGTCTGCTCAAGTGCAGCCTCCCTAGGGGCTTCCCAGACCTCTTGTAGGGCAGGGCCTCTGTTACTTTTACCATAATCCACTGGTACTTAGCATTTGGCACAATTCACAATTGTATCAGTGATTATTGGATTAACGTCGGCCTGCCCGCAGGAGTGTAAGCTTCAGGAGGCGGAAGAGGAGCTTTTTTGCTCACTCCTGGATCCCCAGGCCTAGCCCAGCCCCTGGCACCCAGGAAAGCTCATCAAATGTGCGCTGTGAAGAAGGACACGTTCTCCACAGCCCAGGGCCAGGTGTGGAGCCTCAGAGGGCAGACTGTCCACCAGCGAGGGTCAGGGCGGGGTTGGCACGGGCTGCCAGGCCAGAACCCAGGCCTTACATGGGCCTGGCGGTTGTGTGGAAGGTCGCATGCTCTGGCGACAGAATGCCTGAGCTGTGTGGCCTCGAGCAAGTTGCTGGCCTCTCTGTACCTCACATTCCTCCTCTGCAAAAAGGGGAGAGAGTGCCTACCTCGCAGGTTTCTGTGGGCGTCCAAGGAGATGTAAGAGCACTGCGCCCCACCCCCTTTCAGCCATGGGTACTGCGCAGCCGTGAGGAACTACATCGCTGGGGGTGGGGTCAGGGCCGCACCTGCAGAAGGTGTGCAGACACTCACGCAGCACCACGGCCTCGCCGGGCGCCAGCACCGAGTAGCATACGGGACACTCGGTAGGCTCGGTGTTCAGCACCAGGCTCCGCTGATCCAGTTGCACGTGCTGTAGGTAGTTCCCCTCCTGCTGCTGCTGCTTCCGCTGGGCACACGGGGGTGGGGCCGCGGGGCGGGTCAGGGTCTCAGGGGCGGGCCAGAAGGGCGCAGGACCAGGGGATGGGTCAAACCTGCCGGCCGGCGGGGAGGGTGGGGGGGGGGGGAGCGAAGCAGAATCCTGCGGTGGGGGTGGGACTGGGCAGACTGAGGTTAGGCGCAGGCGATGCTGGGAAGGGAGGGGCCGGGAGCAGGGCGGGGCGGGAGGCGAGGAAACAGGGGGGTGGGGTGGGGCAGGAGGCGGGCCAGGCACTGGCAGGTTAAGGCTGCAACCTAGTGTCAAGCCAGGGAGCGATGGCGTTTGGAAAGGGGCCAGGGTCTGAGCGGGGAGTCAGGAGTAGCAGGGCTCCCATCTCTGCCAAGAAGCAGGGCAGGTCTAGGGCCAGGGGGGTGAAGGCAGAGCCGGGTCGAGGCCACAGAATAGGTCAGGGGTATGGGAGGTGGTGATAAAGCGAGGGAGCTGAGCAAGGTGGGAGAGAGAACAGGGTCCGGGCCAAAGCTGTAGATGGGACCAGCAGTGAGGTCATGGCCGGGGTGGGACAAGGGCAGACTGGGTCCAAGTGGGGGATGGGAGCATCCGATCAGAATGGGCGAACGCTCAGGGTTAGGTATCTGTGTAATCAATGCGTGGGTAACATGATGGGGGTGGGACTGTGGGAGGAGCAGGACGGAGGGCTGGGTCAACCTCCCAGGGAGCGGTGAAGGGCTAGGTCCAAGATCCTAGGAAGTCTGGGTGGGCCACAGCCAGGGAGGAAGGGGAGGTCAGGAATAGTAGGATTCAGAATGAGGTCAGGGCTGAGTGGAGCAAGAGCGAGGTCACAGGCGGACAAAGGGGCGGCGGATGGGGGAGTGGTCAGGGTCTCTGCTAGGATGTTGGGGTCAGAGCCCGGTACTCTCGTGTGCACAGTGAGAGTGTAAGTCAAAGCCAGGGGCAGCGCCACAGCCCACTGTTGGGGGGGGGGGGGTCAGATAAGCTTGGATGTGCATCACAGCCGGGGAGCAGAGTCCTAGCGACAGGATGAGCTCAGGGAGAGGCCGGTCACAGTCAAGTGCAGGGTCACCACCAGTGGTGTGATCAGGAGGGGGCAGCAACAGGGGGAGGAGCGGCAATGTGGAGGTGCCTCCCTTCCTGGCCTACGCCTCCCCCGTCCAGTCTGCAGGTGTCTGTCCGGGGTCCGCGCCCACCTGCTGGTACTGGCGCAGCGCCTCCTCCTCACCGGCCAGACGCGCTCGCTCCTCCTCGTCCGGCTGGTACGAGGCAGGGACCTGGTAGGCCTCGGGCCGCGCCCGGCAGCACATCTCGCAGCCGGGCCGCGTGGGCTTGTTGATGAAAGTGCAGCCAGGGCACTGCCAGCCCACCTGGGGGCAGAGGGGCGGTGAGCGCAGGGAGACGAGACAGGCAGGTCAGGGGCGCGCATTGGGCAGCTTACCGGCGGGGGCTCTGGCGCGGCGTCGTTCTGACCCCGCCCCGGGTCCTGGGGGCCCCCGGGCTTCGGGGGGACTGGTTCCAGGGGGCCCCGTGGCTGCAGCGTGAGGTCCTTGAAGCCCAGATCTGGGGAGGAGGGTTCAGGGGTGGCGGATCCCTGCAGCCCATTTCATCCACACCCTGGGCCAGCCAGGAACCCCGGGCTCTGCACTGACCACCCCCCTACCCCGCCCCCTTCTATCTCCCTCCTTCCGGAGGAGTCTCCAGCTCGGTGGTCCTGCCGCGTGGGTCCAGACCTGGCCGAGTGTCCTGGCTCCCAGGGGTCAGAGCCCCTCCTCCACCCACGACTGCTCCTGGGGCCTCCCAGCTTAAAAACCCTGTTTGAAAACTGATCTCCTGTGCTCCTAAGTGTAGCACCTAGAGGGTCGAACACCACTTCTGAGGCAGTCCTGCCAAAATACTGAATCTGAATCCATTCATGAGGGCACATGGGACAGAAAAACAAAAAACAAAACTGGCCTGGACTCTTCAAACAACAGGTGAGCCAAGGGAAGACAGGAGACCAAAGATTGAAAAAGACTGTGAGACACCGAGGCCAAGGGCCAGGTCTTTCACTATAAAGGACATTAGTGAGACAACTGGTAAAATTTGAGCAAGATCTGTCCATTAGATCAATGGACCGTATCAATGTTAATTTCCTAAGTTTGATAGGTGTATGTAGTGAGAAAATGAGCCTTTTTTTTTTTTAAAGGAAATACACACAAGTATTTGGGGGAAAGGGACAACGTGTCTGCAACTTACTCTCATAACAGTTCCAAAAAATTACTTATGCATAAATAAATACTGAGAGAATGATAAAGCAAAACAAATATAGTCAAATGTTAATATCTGGGGAATCCACATGAAAAGCACATGGGAATTCGTTATACAATTCTTTATACAATTTTGCAACTTTTCTGTAGGTCTGAAATATTTCAGAATAAGAAGTAAAAAATTTAGAATAAAAACTAGCTATTATCATATCCAATTTACAGATTTAGAAAACTGAAGAGCAGAGATGAGAAGAGACTTGCCTGAGGTCACACAGCTGATAAACGCTAGGGCGGGGACTGAACTCAGCCCCTCTCCCCTAGACCAGCTGTTCTCTAAATGGTTCCCCAAATGGCTCCTTCCTGGGGTGTGCTTTGTCCTCTCTTCCCCACTACGGATAAGGTCTTCCAGGCACGTTCCTGACGAAAGCCCCTGGGCTCTGCTCCCTGCTCCCTCTCCCCTACAACCTCAGGAGAGTGCATGCGCTCTGGAGCAGAGCCTCACCCTCCAGCATCCGCAGCTGCCGCTCCCGCTGCAGCTCCTGAGGGTTGAGTGAGGTGTTGCAGGCTGACAGCAGATAGAGGTAGGCACTGGCCCCGTTCCGCCGCACCCCGTGGGAGTGCAGGGTCTCCTGGTCCCGGGCCAAGCGCTGCCCAATCACCCACTGCTGCAGGGTTGGCGGAAAGCCATAGTCCAGGAACACCTGGCAGGGAGGATGCAGAGGGAGTGTGGGGAGGGAGGCGCAGAGTAGAGAGAGGCAGGGCAAAAGGGGGACCTCCGCCCTGACGCGTCTTCCTTGTGCCCCCTCACTCACCATGTCCTTGAGGGAGGCCACCGTCATGTCAGGCCGCACCGTGAGCCAGATAGTGACCGTGTGCAACTGCGCATCCTCCACGCTCACCCACAGCCTGCGGGGAGGGCAAGGGGCCGCAGGTCCAACCTCAGCCGCCAGCCAGCTCCTGGATTCCCACTCCCCTGTGATTCCTGTGTCAGAACTCGCTGCTTAGGCCCCTGCAATGGCTCCACATGGCTCTCAGAATAAAATCCAAACTCACTGTGGCATGGCAAGGGCCTCCATGCTCTGGCCCCTCCCAAGCTCTCCAACCTCTTCTATTATTGGCTATTATTGGCTCCTTAGCCAAACCACAACGGTTATTAACTGTATGCCAAGACTCTTCAAAGCACTTAACATGTATTAACTCATGTAATCCTCTCAGTGAACACATGAGGCAGGTACTGTTGTCACCCCTATTTTAGAGATGAAAACAGGAGGCACAGATAGGTTACAGTGGCTCTGCCAAGTAAACAATTAATAACTGTTAGAGGCAGGATTTCAACCCAAACAGTATTATTCCACAGAAAGCGGTTTTAACACCAACCTTCTCAAAGATGCTCAAACTTTTTTGGAAGACCAAAAGCATGAAAAGGGAGGGCTAAGACAAAAAAAACAGAACTGATCCCAAGACACAGAAAGATTAGGGTGTAGAACAATAACAGGAAAGCCCACTTAGAACCTCCAGAGTGATTTGGGAAAACGCCGCATCCTTAAAGCAAGAACAGCAAGAAACAATCAGAAAATGAGGAAGAATTCCTTTGAATGTAACAGTGACTCCTTACTATCCTAACCTTCAGGTCAAACTACAAGTTCCCAAGGAAAATGAGAGATATTAAATTACACCATGAGGAGGCAATTCATAAACTCAGAATGTGGGAGAATTCTGGAGGTCAAAGACCAGGTTTCTTAAAAAAAAATTAATGGCACTAAAAATAGAGAAAGTGAATAAAAGAGACTCAGACAACATTAAGAAATGCTATTCGATCTCGTTTGGCTCCTGACTGGAACAAACCAACTATAACAAACACTAACGAGGGAGTTACAAGTGGTCAGGACTCTGGGGACCCAGGTTTAATCCCTGGTTGGGGAACTAGATCCTGCAAGCCATGTGGTATGGCCAAAAAAAACCCAAAAAAACCACTAACAAGATAGTCAAGGAAAGTTGAATATAAATACAGTATTAGGGAATTTTAAGTAATTATTGTTAATTTTTTAGGTGTAATAATGGTATTGAGGGGTTTTTTTAAGTCATTTTTTAAAGACATATCAAATTACTTATGAATGAACTAAAATCTGAGACTTGCTTTAAAAATACTCCAGAAAATACCTCAAAATTCCTCAGGATAATGATTTTCAACACCCAGCCAACTAACAGGGAAATAAGAAATTTTTAGACATGTATAGACGCCAAAAGTTTACCATCCACCTCTCCACGTGAAAAGTTTTTGAAATACAAGAAAAAAAAAAAAAAGAATACCTGAGTCTGATGCAGGAGAATGGAAGAAAAGTAAAAGGAAATTTAAAGAAGGACGAGATCTTAACCTTCAAGACATTCTTCTTCAAGCAACAGGGGTTTTGAAACATGAAAGTGCATAAAGTTTCAACTGCAGTACTTATTCTACAGAGTAATATTTCCATAATCAAAATACTATAAATGCTATTTTAGTGGGTTTACATTTTTAGAATCAACCTAGTGGCAAAGCATAGAAGCCTGAATTTTACTTAGGAAACAAAATCTAAAAGCTATAACCTTAACACCAATAACAGAAAAATACAGTTGGAACCCTTATATCTAATGTCATCAGGATCAGTGGTGATCAGTTAGTCAGAAAAATCGTTAAAGCAGAGAACTGCAAAAACAGCTGCAGACTTTAACAATTTTACCTTACAGGATACAAATGCACATTCAATGGCCAATCTCTAGGTAAAAGGCCAATGGCTTTTCTTGAGTACAAATCTGCTACTGGAGTTCCCCATGATTGTTTCTTTTTGTATGAACCACACGCATTATACATGGTCTATGACTTCCAGTATCAGCTTCTTTAAAGTGGAGCAAAAACTTACACTCTCAAAGCATCTGAGTACAGAGCCCTTCTGGATTTTTACCGTATTTTTTTACAACTGTCCCACCCTAAAATGATAACAGTTTTTTTTGGTGCCTCATCTCTATCTTGTCTTTCTAAAGCAATCAACTTAGTTTTCATAGACACAATTCTCTTTTAGCACTCATGTTTTATTGACTGATGTAACAGCTAATTAAATTATGCTGTGGCAGTAACAAGTATAACTGATGTAAACAAGCTGTGTGTAGTGGTATGGGTTTTTTTTGTTATTGTTGTTTTGTGTGTGTGGTACGCGGGCGTCTTTCACTGTTGTGGCCTCTCCCGTTGCGGAGCACACGCTCGTGTGCCACAGCTACTAAGCCTGTGCTCTAGAGCCCACAAGCCACAACTACTGAGCCGCAACTACTGAAGCCCAAGTGCCTAGAGCCTAGAGCCCGTGCTCCGCAACAAGAGAAGCCACCGCAATGAGAAGCCTGCGTACCACAAAGAGAAGCCCGCGCACCGCAATTAAGCCCATGCACCGCAACGAAGAGCAGCCCCCGCTCACCGCAACTAGAGAAAGCCTGTGTGCAGCAACGAAGACCCAATGCAACCAAAAATAAATAAATAAATTAATTAATTAAAAAAAATAATGCTGTGATAACTAGATATTCACAAGCAAAAAAATGAAGTTGGACCTCACACCATATACTAAAATTAACTCAAAAGGGATCAAAGACTTAAATGTAAGAGCTATAACTATAAACATCTTAAAAAAATAAATAGGGATACACCTTTATGACCATGTATGAGGCAGTGGTTTCTTAGATGACGTCAAAAGCGCAAACAACAAAAGAAAACAGATAAACAGTCCTTCGTCAAAATTAAAAACTTGTGCTTCAAAGGACACTATCGATAGTGAAAAGACAACCCACAGAATGGGAAATGAAAATATGTGTCCATTGTATACATATACACCACATTTTCTTTATTCATTCATGGTTACTTAGGTTGTTTCCATGTACAGTATATATACACAATGGAATATTATTCAGCCATAAAAAGAAGGAAATCCTTCCCTTTGCAACAACATGGGCCTTGAGGTCATTATGCTAAGTGAAATAAGTCAGACAGAGAAAGACAAATACTGTATGATCTCACTTATATGTGGAATTTAAAAAAAACCGATGTCAGAGAAAAAGGATAGACTGGTTGGCAGGGAGGGGGGTGAAGGTGGTCAAAAGGTACAACTTCCTGTTTTAAGATAAATAAGTTCTGGGGAAGTGATGTACAGCATGGTGACCATAGTTAACAATATTGTATCATACATTTGAAAATTGCTAAGAGAGTAAATCTTAAAAGTTGTCATCACAAGAAAAAATAATTTATCACTATGTGAGGCAATGGATGTTAACTAAACTTACTGTGGTAATCATTCCACAATACATACATATATTAAATCATTATGTCATACACCTAAAATGGTTCTGAGGCTCAATTTCCAACCTGTGGAAGGGGGAGGAGGGGGAAGGCTTCCCACACACCACTAAGCAATTTTCAGACAGCAGCAGGGCTCGATTCTGGCACTCTCTACCCAGAGACAGCGTCAGCTTCCACAGGTTGAGGGCTCAGTCCTACAAGACTGCCCCACCACTTCACACACCAATTGAAAGCCCAAGTTGTCACCTGTTCTCTGACTGACTGGTTATAGGTTAGGGATTCCAACGACCTCCTCCTTGGGTTTGATTATTTTGCTAGAGCAGCTCACAGAACTCAGAGAAATATTTACTTTCTATATTACTGGTTTATTATAAAAGCCTGTAACAGCCAGATAGAAGAGACGCATAGGCAAGGTATGTGAGAAGGGGTGCAATTCTCTCCAAATCTCCAACCAGGAAGCTCTTCAAACCCTTTTTGAGTGTTTATGGAGGCTTCATTACATGGGCATGATTGATTAATCCATTGGCCACTGATGATCGATTCAACCTCCAGCCCTTTTCCTCTCCCCCGAGATCAGGGTGATGGGACTGAAGGTTCCAATCCTCTAATCACAGGATTGGTTCCTCTGATGACCAGCCCCCATCCTTAGGTGATCTAGGGGCAGTCCAAGAGTCACCTCACTAACATAACAAAAGGCACCTTTATCATTCTCATCACTTAAGAAATTCCAAGTGTTTTAGGAGTTCTGTACCAAGAACAGGAAGAAGACAAATATATATTTCTTATTATAAAAGTCACAATACCTTAAACTAACTATATATGTCAATTATATCTCAGTAAAACTGGGGAGGGCTTCCCCGGTGACGCAGTGGTTAAGAAGCCGCCTGCCAACGCAAGGGACACGGGTTCGAGCCCTGGTCCGGAAAGATCCCACATGCCACAGAGCAACTAAGCCTGTGCGCCACAACTACTGAGCCTGAGCTCTACAGCCTTCGAGCCACAACTACTGAAGTCCGCACGCCTAGAGCCCATGCTCCGCAACACAAGCAGCCACCACAATGAGAAGCCCAGGTACAGCAACGAAGACCCAACACAGCCATAAAAAACTGGGGAAAAAATATGTCCATATAAAAACTTGGACACAAATGTTCATAGCAGCGTTGTACATGTTAGCCGAAAAAGTAGAAACAACCCAGATGTCCATCAACTGATTAATAAAGAAAATATGGTATATCCATACACTGGATTATTATTCAGTCATAAAGAGGAATGAAGTTTTGATACGTGCTACAACATGGATGAATCTAGAAAACATGATGCTAAGTGAAAGAAGCCAGACACAAAAGGTTATATAGTGTTATGACTCCACTTATATGAAATTTCCAGAATAGGCAAATTGCTAGAGATAGAAAGTAAATTAGTGTTTGCCTAAGGTTGGGGGGATTGGGGAAAAAAAGGTAGGGAGATAAGGAGTGACTATTAGCAGGTATGGGGTTTTGGGACTTCCCTGGTGGCCAGTGGTTGAGACTCCAAGCTTCCACTGCAAGGGGCATGGGTTCAAAGGGCACAGAGCAGCCAAAAAATTTTTTTAAAAAGTACGAATACAGGGTTTCTTAGAAAATGTTCTAGAATTGGTTACAGTGATGGTTGCACAACTGTGAATATACTAAAAGCCTTGAACTATAAACTTTAAATTGGTGAACTGTTTAAATTCTTGAATATGGTCTGTCAATTATATCTCAATAAAACAAAATCAAATGGGATCCACCACTGAAAATTAGAAACTGTAAAACTATTGTCTTACTACACAGCAGGAAAAAAGCAGGAAAAAACAATGTTTATTGAGTGATTAACATGTGCCAGGCACTGCGCTAAGCATTTCAGCATCAAGTTTAAGCCTCCTGGGGCAGACTAACAGTATCCATTAACCCTTGCCTTGAATTCTAGTGCAATACCTGGCTGTATTTCACAGCCTCCCTTCAAGCTGAGTGTGGCTGTGAGAATAAGTTCTGGCCTTGGGAGTTAAGTGGAAGAAGTGTGTGCAACTTTCTGAGCTCTGTTCTTAAGAGGAGAGTGGGAGGGGGTGCCCTTCTTCCCTTCTTCCTTCCTGCTGACAAGAATGCTGATGCAATGGCTAGAACTGGAACAGCCATTTTGGACCATAAGGTGAACCTCAGAATGGAGGCCATGAATGGCATAACAAGACAAAAGCATGAGTCTCTGAGGACTGCAGGGAGCAGAGCCTCCACATCTGGACTGTGTACCATCAAACTTGTTGATACCACTGTTAATATGTCTCTTTCTGTTATATGAGACCTAACACCCTAATACACCTCCTAACAATTCTAAGAACAGCTACTGATATTGCCCCGTTTTTTATTTTTATTTATTTATTTATTTTTTGCGATATTCGGGCCTCTCACTGTTGTGGCCTCTCCCGTTGCGGAGCACAGGCTCCAGATGCACAGGCTCAGCGGCCATGGCTCACGGGCCCAGCCGCTCCGCGGCATGTGGGATCTTCCCAGATCGGGGCACGAACTCGTGTCCCCTGCGTCGGCAGGCGGACTCTCAACCACTGCGCCACCAGGGAAGCCCTGCCCCATTTTTTAAATGAAAAAAACTAACTCTGAGAGGTGACGTGACCTGCCCTAGATCTCAGAGTTGATTTGTAACAGAGCTGGGGTTTGAAGCTAGGTCTCCTGACACCAGAACCTGCCATTAAGAATAACTTAACGGGCTTCCCTGGTGGCGCAGTGGTTGAGAGTCCGCCTGCCGACGCAGGGGACACGGGTTCGTGCCCCGGTCCGGGAAGATCCCACATGCCGCGGAGCGGCTGGGCCCGTGAGCCATGGCCGCTGAGCCTGCGCGTCCGGAGCCTGTGCTCCGCAATGGGAGAAGCCACAACAGTGAGAGGCCCGTGTACCACAAAAAAAAAAAAAAAAAAAAAAAAAGAATAACTTAACTGTTCTATAGGCAAGACTATATCGCGGTCCACTGGGGTTCAGGAAGCCCTAAGTCCCTGGTCAGCTACGTACTCCTCACCTGATATCCTGTGTCAGGGAGACCTCAGGCTTCAGTTGCACGTTCAGGGGCACCCGTTGCTCTGCCAGCCATATCGCACACTGCATAGCCACCTGTTCATCCCCGCCAGCCACTGCTCGGGTGAGTCTCTGGGCCACCTCCTCAGCTGAAATCCACAGTGGAAGCAGGTTAGCACAGGGTTTATTTTTCAGGAGCTGGGGTTAAGGGGGTGAGGAAGGAGGTGATCCTTTGTACATGCTGCTTCCTCTCTGTCTTCCTGGTGAACTCCTACATATCTTTCAGCACCCAGCTTAAAAGTCCCTTTTCTCTGGGAGGCCTTCTCTGTCACTCCCCACTCCCACTCCCCGCTCCCCCTCCCTGCTCATTTGGTTCTGTTTTCCCTTCATACTCCCAGGTCCCCCCATACTTCCGCTCATTTATACAACAAACATTTACTGAATTCTTACTGTGTGCCAATCACTGTCTCAGAAACTGGTCTTCAACAGTGAATAAGATAAACAGGGTCCCTCTTCTCATGGACCTCCCAGCCCAGTAAGAAGACAATTAACAAATTTAACAAAAGAAAAAGATTCAGGTTGTGATCCACGCTGCCAAGGAAGTGAACAGGGTAAGGAAATCAGGAAAGCCTCTAGGAGGAGGTGACATTGAAGCTGAGAAGTGAAGGAGAAGTTGGGTATGTCAAGACCTGGTTGGGCAAAAGTGTTCCAGGTACAGAGAAAGGGAAAGGGAAAGGCCTTGGGCAAGAAATGGCTGGATTAGAACAGAAACCTGTGGGGGCTCCAAGCAGAATGACCAAGGGGCCCAATGCGGGAAGGCAGAGGTCAGCGAAGCCAGCAGGCCTGTGGGCTACCCAACTGCTCTGGGCTTTGTTCTAAGAACAAGGAGCACAGGAGGGTATGTGAGCAGGTTGGTGACATGACCCAACTTAAGTTCTCCCACGCTGGGTGGAAGGGGCCAGGGGGAAGGCAATGACCCTTGAGGTCTGCTCCCTCACCAGCCTGGGTGGTCTCCTGTGTCCTCTGGGAGCTCCCTACACCCTTCCCAGCAGAGCTGGCCCACTGAGGCCTCAGGGTCATCAAATAAATGAATGACAAGAGGCCCCTGGAAGGAACCAAGCCCCAAGGGAGGAAACTGAGGGGCAGGTGGGTAGAGGGACGACAGGGTTAATGCCCCTCCCCCCTCCCCACCCCCGAAGTTTCTCAGTCGCCTCCAGGCTGTGCCCACCTTTCTTGATCTTCTCGTCCATCTGGCGTGGTTGTGCCCATCCCCCCAGGCAGGGGCTGCAGCTCCGGGGAAATGCCACCTCCCGGTCACTTGCTAGAGGACGGGCGACCACGAGCAACTCAGTCCAGGCCGGTGACCTCTGGCGCGGCCCAAGCCTTCTTTGTGCCTCGGTGTCCCCGGTGGCAGTCGGGTAGCATCACACTACCCGAGGACCGGGGATGGGGCCTGGGGTAGGGAACGGGCCGGGACCCCGCGTGGGAGGTGAAAGGGGGCACCAAGGCAAGCCCGCAAAGGGCAACAGAGGAAACGGGACAGGCCTGGCTGCGGGGAGGGACGACGCACAGCCGCGGCGCTGCGAGTCCCCGAGGAGGGCCTCCCCTTTTCCCTGCTGGGGAAAAGCGCTCTCCGGGGCGCGGGATTTCAGCCCAACTCCCTCCCCGGCGCAGCGGCCCCTGTCAGTCAGGAGAGGGAGGGGAGCAGCCTCCACGAAAAAGAAAGTGAAAGTGGCGGCCCCGGAAGTGGGGCGGAAGAGTCTCGCGGGATCCGGGTCTCCCCGCCGTTCCGGCGACCCGGCGGCGGCCCCTGCTCCGGATCTCGGCGGTCCGGGGCGCTCTGTGCTGCAGTCCGAGGCGTTCCCACCCCTCCCCCGGCCGGACCCGGACTCCTAGACCCTCACTCACCGGAGCAGCTTAGCCAGCAGCGCCGCGGGAGGGGTGGGGGAGTGGGCGGGGCCAGGAGGGGCGGGGAGCGACGTGGAGACCGCCCCTGCTCAGTCCAGCTGCCAGGTCTGCGGTGGGCAGGCCGGTCCTTGCTCCTTTTGCAGAAGAAATAGAGGCTCTGTTTGTTTCTGATCTGTCCGAGGCCACGCAGCCGGATTTAAATCCAGGCCGGACGGCCTCAGGAACCCACCCTTAGGCAGCCGGACGCTGCCTCTCGGCGGTCACTCTCCACCTTTTGATTGGGCCACTAATGAAGTTTATTTTCTCCGGGCACAGGCTGGAAGCTCTTTGCATCCTCCAGTCTTCCCACCCCTGAACTTTTCTCCCACCTCTCATCCCATAGATCAACAGATCCTATGGGCTCGGCCTGCACGATAGTTCCAGAATCTGTCACCTCTCACCTCCTCCACACCCCATCCCAATCCACCTCCATCCTTTCTCCTCCGGTGTACTGCACCAGCTTCCTCATTGGGCTCCTGGCTTCCCCTTTTGGTCACTACAATCCATTTTCCACCCAGCTGCCAGAGGGCCCTGTTAGGATCAAGCCATGCCACTCCTCAAAACACTCCCAATAGCTCCCATCTCACTCAAAGAAAAAGCTGAGGTCCCCCCAAGGCCTGCAACTGCCGCCGCTCCTTCTCTGGATACTATCCTCTTGGCTCACTCCACTCAAGACCCATTGGCCTCCAGATCCTGGAACAAGGCAGACACACTCCCACCTCAGGGCCTTTGCACTTGCCATAGCCCAAATAGCTTCATGGATTGCTCTTGCCCTTTATTTTGGGCTTTAGCCAAAAGTCTTCCCTGTCCACTCTATCTGAAATTTCACACACACGCACCTAAATCTAGCATTTTATATTCTCCTTCCTGGCTTCATTTTTTCCCAAAGCATGTATTACTATCTAACAGCATATTTTACTTCTCTATCTTGGTTATCTTTTGGCTGTTTCCCTCTTCCAGAGGGTGGGGACTTTTGTGTGTTTTGCTCATTGCTGTGTTCCTGGTGTCTACAACAGTTTCGAACACATAATAGTTGCCCATGGATTACGTTAAATGAATGAAGGAATCTCAGACTTTCATCTGGCATCAATTTCTTTTTGCCTGAAATATATCCCATAAAGCAGAGGTTCTCAGCCTGAGCTGTATGTTTGAATCACCTGGGGAACTTTGAAAAATCCTATGCCCAGGTCACATCTCAGATCAATTGATTCGGAATATCTGGGGTGGGTACAGGTATCAGGAGTTTTTAAGCTCTTTGGTGAGTGTAATGAGAAGCCAAGTTTGAGAACTGTTGTATTAGAAGTCCCTGTAGGGTGAGTCTTCTCGTGACAAACTTTCTTGGTTTTTGTTTGAAAAATCTTTATTTAGACCTCACTCTTGAGAGACGTTTTTGCTGGGTATAGAATTCTAGCTGGCATTTCAGCATCTTAAAGACAGCATTCCATTGTCTTCTGGCTTCCATTGTTGCTGTTAAAACATCTTCACCTGTCAATCTAACTGCTGTTCTTTCTTTAAATAGCTTTATTGAGAAATAATTTATGTACTATAAGATCCACCCATTTAAAGTGTACAATTTAATAGTTTTTAGTACAGAGTTGTGCAACTATCACCATGATCTAATTTTAGAACATTTTTAAAAAATATTTATTTTTATTTATTTGGCTGCGTCGAGTCTTAGTTGCGGCATGCGGGATCTTTGTTGCAGCATGCGGGATCTTTCGTTGAGGCGCACGGGCTCTTTGTTGCGGCACGTGGGCTCTCTAGTTTTGGCATGCAGGCTTAGTAGTTTCGGCACATGGGCTTTCTAGTTGTGGCGCACGGGCTCTAGAGTGTGTGAGCTTAGTTGCCCTGCGGCATGCGGGATCTTAATTCCCCGAACAGGGGTTGAACCCACTTCCCCTGCATTGGAAAGCAGATTCTTAACCATGGGACCACCAGGGAAGTCCCTAATTTTAGAACATTTTTACCATCCCCCAAAGAAACCCTGTACCCATAGCAGACACTATCTCCTACTCTCTAACCCCCTCTGCACTAGTCTACTTTTGGTCTCTATAGATTTTCCTATTCTGGACACTTTATATAAATTTAGTCTTACAATATGTGGTTCTTTGTGATTGATTTCTTCCATTTAGCATAATGTTTTTGAGGTTCATCCATGTTGTACTGTTGTTCTCTTGAAAGTAATCTCTCTGGTTTTTTTCCCTCTGAATGCTTTTAAGATTTTTTTCTTTGTCTTTTCACATTTTCACTATAATGTGTCTGAGTGTAAAAATTTATGGAGTCTCTTGCCTCTGTGATTAATGTCAGCTTTCTATCTCACTAGTTCCCTCTTTAGCCACATCTAATCTGTGGTTTAACCCATCTGTTGAATTTTTTATTTTGTTTATTGTATTTTTCATTTTAGAAGTTCTTTTAGGTTTTCAAATCCACTTTGTTACTTGATATAGTTTCCTATACTTTGGCCATAGTTTCAAACTTGTTATATATTTATTTAAGCACATTAAACGTTTCTGTTTTATAATGTCTATCTGATAGTATTGCTGTCTGAACTCTGAGTGTCTGTTTCTGCTGGTTTTCACTCCTATTGCCTTGTTTTCTTCTTCTGAGCCTGCCGTTTTATAATGGTCACGTTCACCTGAGCCCTGAATTCACCAGCACAAATTTGTACTGGAGGCAGATACGTCCTTTCAGTGTTCTGGTCTTAGCCTTCGTCCTTCAAGGGCAGAGCTGGCATTCACTTTGGACATTTTTCATTCCAGTGGGTAGACTCTGTAGTCATTCAAACCTGGGTTCAGTCCCATAGTTACACTATCTGTGTGGCCCTGGACAAAAGATTTCCCCTCTCTGGGCCTCAGTTTCTCCCTCTGTACAATGGTGATCATCATTGTCCCTCCCTCATAGGGCTGTTTTTAGGATCTGTATCAGTTATTGGTTATTGATACATAGCAAATTACCCCAAAACTTAGCATCTTAAAACGATATAAACATGTAGATCTCACAGAGTTTCTATGGGTTAGGAATTCAGGAACAGTTTCTTAGGTAATTTTTGGCTCAAGGTCTCTCAGAGGTTGTAGTTAAGATGTTGGCTGGAGCTTCAGTTATCTGAAGGCCTGACTGAGGCTGGAGGATTGATGTTCAAGAAAGCCCACTCATAGGCCTGGTTGGTGCTGGTTATTTGCAGAATGTGTAAGTTCCTTACCACATGTATGTCTCCATAGGGTACTTGAGTGTCCTAGCAACATGGCAGCTGGCTTTTCCCAGAACAGATGATCCAGAAGAATAAGGCAGAAGCCAAAATATATTTTATGGCCTGTACTTAAAGTCATACTCGTTTATTTTCACAGTTTCCTATTAGTTACACTGTCAGCCCAGCTCAGGGTAGGAGGGAACTGTATACAAGGGCATGGATACCAGGTGTTGCAGATCATCGAGGGCCATCTGGCTATCATGTATCAAATGAGATAGTGCATATAAAGCACTTAGAAGCATGCCTGGCATGTAGTATGTGCCCGTAAACATTAACCATCCCTAATAAGTGTCCTGGCTCTGCTCTAGGCATGTAGGGTCTACACAGCAACCACTTTAATTTACAAACACTTATTGAGCAGCTCTGTGTGCCAGGCACTGTTCTTGGAGCCAGGGAGACAGTTGTAAACAGAGCATATCCTTGGACTTATGAAACTCCCGCAAACAAATGATAGAGAATGTCCTGCCAGGTGGTGCTAAGTGCTGTGCAGAGCCACAAGGCCCGGTGAGGGGAGAGAGAACAAGGAGGGAAAGAGGGCTACATGCCTCTCCCCAGGATGCTGGTACAACTTAGGTGGTGGCTGAGATTTTGACCTGATAAAGCCCCCCCACATCTGTGAGCCCATCCTAGCATCACAGGCAGGTAGAATTTATGCCCTCTTTACACCCATTTGCAAACAAACCAGAGAGGCGCTAACATGAGCTCTCTGAGTCCCCAAGGAGGCAGGATTTCTCCAAACACAGAGGTTCTCCAACTCAGATGCTCAGCAGCGTCACCCAGGGTGATTGTTAAGAGGCAGAACCCCAAGTGTTCTAACTCACTAGGTCTGGGCAGTGTCCAGGGATCTGCATTTTAAACAAGCACCCTAGGGGACTGACTGACCACCTCTGAGAACCCTGTTCTTCGGGCTTCAGCGTGTAGGGGAGGGCATGCCCGCTCTGAAGAGTCTCTAGGTCCAGCCTCAAGGGAAGGGCAGGGCTTAACTACACAAAAGGAAGGGAACAGTCTGAGAGACACCAAGCAGTTGGCCCAGGGATCTACTACCTGCAGGTTCAGTTTTAGGTGCACTGTAGTCAACTCACTTGATCAAGTATACCTCGTGTAGTATATTGAAGAAAAAAAAAAGGCCACATATTATATTCAGGTCCTCCCACTGAGAGGGAGAATTAATTTCCCCACCTCCTGGCTCTGTCTGTGGGACATGCCAATGTGGCAGAAGCACAGCTTGGGCACTGGGATTTGTTCTTGTTGCTTTTTGAAACCCCAAGACCACCACAGGAAGGAGCCAGCGCTGAGTCTGTTGGAGGCTGAGACCACGTAGAGCCGAGATGAGCCGTCCTAGCCGAGGCTCCCTGGAGCCTGCCAGTCGGCAGACAAGTGAGTGAAGCTGAGCTGTCCTGGTGAGCCACGCTTTGCCTGCAGCCGCATGAGTGACCAGCTGAGCCCAGCCCAAACTGCTGACACAGACAATCACGAACCACTATGTTTGGGGGTTTGTAATGCAGCAAAGACTGATACGGCCTAGTTACTGGGGAAGAGAATTTTCCTTCCTTCTCTTGCGGCAAGTTTTTCTTAGTCATGGTAATTAACACTAACTGCCCAACAGACAAACTGCAAATTGCAAAGACTTAACATAGGAAGCTTCATTTCTTGCTCAGTAAAATCCAGCGTGGATCTGGTGGTCCTCCTCTATCTTGTAGCTAAGGGAACGCATGGCCTCAAGTAGTTGTGGAAGGGAAAGACAGGGATTGAGGCCCATCAGCTTTCAGTTGCTTTAGCCCAGAAGTGACCACCCCTATGTCACTTCTACACACATACCATTGGTCAGAACTAGTCCTGTGACTGTAAGGGAGGCTAGGGCATGTAGGGGAGCATGGGACTTATTGGTGACGCTTGTCTTTGCCACAAAGAACATACCAGGTATAATTAATTTCTTCATTTGTGTGGTTATCTGTTTAACATCTGTCTCCTCTGTTAGACTGAAGTCCATGAGGGCAGGGACCACGTTGCATCCGTCTTGCACGGGACCTGCTCTACCATTGGTTGGCATTGGGAATAGTTGTTGAATTGCTAGGTGAATGAATAATCGGGCAGGCCACACAGTGTGATATTTTGTGTTGAGCTCCCAATTGCATGTAAAATCCCCAATTAAATTTCTAACAGTCCCTCTCTCCCTGTAATATATAAAGTAATATATATGTATTACCTTTGATATTGTAAAACTCTTATACAGCGATCATTCAACGAATACAAAGAGAACATGAAAGTCCCCACTAATTGCAGTCAGGGCTGTGGTTATGTGCACTGTATTGCTTGGTGAGAGTGGATGTGTATTTTTTTTTTTTTTGATTTGCATTTTTATGTGACAGTTTTCTTGTGGCTGCCTCAGCGTGGCCTTGGCAAGAGTTCCTGCTTCAAGGCAAAACCAGGTGAGTTGTTCTCTCTGTTGTGTGGTTTTGGATGAATCTTTTGCTCTCTCGAAACCTCATTTTTCAGGAATTCAGTGGCTGTCCAGTGGTCAGGACTCCATGCTTTCACTGCCATGGGCCTGGGTTCAATCCCTGGTCGGGGAACTAAGACCCCGCAAGCCACGTGGTGTGGCCAAAATAAATAAATAGTAAACCTCATTTTTCTTATCTGTGAAATGACAAGAGCATCTGCCTCATAGAGTTGTCGTGAGGCTTGGATGAGTCTCTCCGTGTAATGTAGATAAAGACCTGCCACTTGGCAGCCCTCGTTTTCTATAAGCTGTCCCCCCTTGCCCTTGTTCCACAGGCACCAGGGAGAACACAGCTTGTGAGGGAGCTGGGGCAGGATCTATGGGAGGGTTTGGGGGAAGGGTGAAAGTTGGGGACTGCTCCATGAGACCCTAGACAGAGCTAGGCCCTGTTCTGGGTGATGCTGGGTGCACAGAGAGGAGGCTGACTTGTCCCTGTCTATATTAGTTAGCATTTGCTGTGTAACAAAACACCCTAAAACTTAATGGCTTAAAACAACGATCATTTTATTTAGCCCATGATCCTGTGGGTCAGTTGGGGAATTCTTCTGGTCTGGGTCAGCCTAACTGAACTCTGCATTTGTAGTCAGCTGGGGGGTCAACTGGTGGCTGGAGGATCTAGGATAGCTTCCTTCACCTGTCTGCAGTTAGCAGGCTATTGGCCGAGCTACTGCAGTTCTCTTCCTCGTGCTTTCTCCCGCTACCTCCTCCTTCTCAGAATTTGATTTTGTTCATTTATCACTACCCCACTCTCCCAACCCCCCACACGTAGCATGAACCTCAGGGAGGCTGCTCCCACCTCCAGCTGGAGAACTGGCATGATTAATTAACATAACTGCATTTCCCTTGCTGGTGATTGGCCAGGAGGTCACAGTGGCCCAGTTCTGGCCAAAACATCTATTAGGAGTGCTCCTGGGAAAGACCTCCCCATCCCATGGAAAAGCTAGAGAGAGAACAACTAACTCTGACTGAGGACTTGTTATGCCAGCCACTGTTTATTCGAAGTGCTTTAGCTAAAATAACCCATTTGATTCTCCTGAGTTAGGTATTATTATCCCTCATTTTACAGATTAAGAATCTGAGGTATAGAGTGATTCAGAAACTTGCCGAGGGTCAAACAGCTAGTGAGTGTTGGAGCCAGGATTTAATTCCAGGTAACCTGACTCCAGAGTACTGAGTTCTCAAGTACTACCACGCCACCCTCCTTCTTCCTCTGGTCATGGGTCTCTCTTATGTGACACCTGGGACTGCTGTAGCCATTGTACGAGCAGTTACCTGGGACAACAGAGCAAAGAGACAGAATGAGCCTAGGGAGCCAGGTCCTTGCTAACAGCTCTGAGAGCCGAATCAACCAGCGTGAAGCCCATTCCCCGCCTGTCGACCTCTTGCTTTGTGTGAAATACGTTTTCTTCTTTTCAAAGCCACTTTAACTCACGGTTTCAGTTACATGCAGCCAAAAAGTATCCTGAGACACCAAGACATCCAGAAGGAACAGAGGGAATGAGGGAAGACCTACTGGGTCTTCTGTTCTCATGAACCGCTCAAGCTGAGATTGACACACAAGGCCTCTGGCCTTTCACCCTGGGGCTGGTTTGGAGGCAGACAAAACTCATAAGAGATGGGGAGGAGAAGATGGATGAAATAACCAGGAGAAATGACAGTACTTCATAATTCCTTTATTAGGCACAAGATAAAAACATATACTCATGGCATCCAAATCCCACAGTGTTGACATAGGGTCCTGGACCCCAAGTGTCCCCAGAACAGAGCTTGGGACTTTTCAGGAGGTCAGGGGACAGAACCTGCCTGATCCCGGCCCCCAACTCTGGTGCTCAGGTCAGGGGCCACTGAGGTGGACAGGCCTGGCCCTTCACTCCAAACTACTCTTTGAGTTAGATGAAGACCAGCCTCACCATTTGCACTCTTGATCTTCCAGTCCAAATCCTTGGCTCAGGCCTGGATGGAGAAGCCCTTGACCAAGAGGACAGAGCTGCTGGGGGCACAATTCCCAGCATGGTCTGGGCTCTAGAGTCCTGAGTTACAGGGGAGGGGCCTGGAGCCTTTGGCACAGGGATGCTTCCCTTTCTCTGAAAAGGTGCAAGATACGAAGGCAGCTGGGTTGTTTGTGAAAGGGACTGTCCCATGTCAGAGGTACCTGGGCATCAGCATGAGTGGATGCCGATACCTGCACTGTGGGTGCTCAGTGTAGACACTGCCCAGTGGGCCTGGAAAGTGTTGTCAACTCTGTGAGCAGGAGTTTTGTCTCTGTCGTTCACTGCTGTGTTCCCAGCACTGGGAGTGGCACTTGGCACAGTGAGCTCCCGAGGACTCGGTGAGGCACGAGCTCATGTGCACAGGTGTGTGCGTCCAGCACGCTCCACACACACCTCCTCCTCTCTCCCTCCCAGAAGGCACTTAAGGTTCGGCTCAGTTCAAAGAGGCAGGAGAGAGCTTAGAGATACCCAGCCTCAACTGGCAGTCTGGGGCTGAGAGTCCAGTAGGGTCGCGTTAGCCGTAGAGACACACATCTCTCTCTCCCTCCTCCTCCGCCTCCTCCAGCCCCAGCCCTTCTGGGACCACCTGGTCAGCCTCGCAGAGGCTGGATCGCGAGGGGGGTGTAGGGATCACATTCTCCCGCAGCCAAGGGTGCAGCAGGATGCCTGAGGCCGTGAGCCGCTCAGCTGGCTCCCTTCGGAGGAGGCAGCGGACCAGGCAGCGGGCCGGGGCCGAGAGGCCCTCGGGCAGGGCGAAGGCCCCACGGCGGATCTTGCCGAAGAGCAGAGCAGGCTCTGAGTCCTGGAAGGGGTAGTGGCCAGCCAGCATGGTGAAGAGGGCCACGCCCAGGCTCCAGACGTCTGCCGCCTTGCCGGAGTAGGATGGCTGGGAACTGAGGATCTCGGGGCCCACATAGGCTGGGCACACGTGCTTGTCCCACAAGGAGTCGTCAGGCCCAGTCAGCACACAGGCATCCTCCAGGTTCTCCAGCACCAGCTTTGTCCTGTGCAGGGGGAGAGACAGGGGGTCAGATAGTGGGACCTCCACGCCACCACCCCACATTGTCACACTTAATGGCATCCATTTCCCAAGTGCCTGCTGGCATTTGCCAGACATGAGCCAGTCCTGTGAGGCTGGATGATTGATTAATCCCGTATTACAGA
The DNA here is from genome assembly GCF_951394435.1 of Stenella coeruleoalba. Lineage (NCBI taxonomy): Eukaryota > Metazoa > Chordata > Mammalia > Artiodactyla > Delphinidae > Stenella > Stenella coeruleoalba. The sequence goes on along the minus strand of NC_137161.1, from coordinate 27,222,458 downwards.
TGAGGAAGTCTAGGCTCAGAGAGATTAAGTCATGTCTTAAGGTCACAGAGCAATTAAATTTGAACTAGGACTCTGAGAGGAACACATTTCCCAACTGTCTGTGGGGCGGGGGCCCGGTGTGGGGCGGTGCGTACTCAGGTGGCTGAGGGCATTAAGCCTCTATTAAGCCAGATGCAAACTTAGGGTCTAGGCAGGTAACAAAATTAGAAGTAGGAAGTGGGGACTGTGCCAACTATCTCAGCACAAACCCTGCCTAAAAAGGGCACCACTAACATTACAGTCAGTATTTGGAGTGTCCACCGCGAACCTGACCCTGGGCTGAGCTTCTACCTGGTGTATGTCATTTCACCCTCATACAACCGACGAGGAAGAGGCCATTTTGCAGCCATGGGAAGCAGGGCTGGGATTGAATCCTGGCTCTCTCCAGCCCAGAGCCAGCGCTATGAGCTGCTTATGTAGTTCCCAGGTGGCTCCATGGTCCCCTTTTCCACAAGAGAAGTCAGAGATCATATTTTAATGAAAAAAAATCCCAGCTTTTAAAAAGTTAGCAACCAATTTTATTTATTTTTTTAATTAATTAATTTTGGCTGCACTGGGTCTTTATTGTGGTGCACGGGCTCTCTAGTTGTGGTGCAGGCTCAGTAGTTGCGGCACGCGGGCTTAGTTGAGGTATGTCGGATCTTAGTTCCCTGACCAGGGATCGAACGGGGGGCCCCTGCATTGGGAGCGTGGATAACCACTGGACCACTAGGAAAGTCCCTTTTTTTTAAATTTTTTGGCCATGCCGCATGGCCTGTGGGATCCCAGTTCCCTGACCAGGGATCAAACTTGGGGCCCCCGCAGTGGAAGCCTAGAGTCCCATCCACTGGACCACCAGCGGATTCCCGCAACCAATTTTAATTAAAAACACAAACGAACAGGAATGTGGGGCAAAAAAAAAAAGGGTGTGTAGACCACCATTTGCAACTTCTGCTTTAAATAACTCCCACGGGGCTTCCCTGGTGGCACCGTGGTTAAGAATCCGCCTGCCACTGCAGGGGACATGGGTTCGAGCCCTGGTCTGGGACGATCCCACACGCTGAAGAGCAACTAAGCCCGTGTGCCATAACTACTGAGCCTGTGTGCCACAACTTACTGAAGCCCACGTGCCTAGAGCCTGTGCTTGGCAACAAGAGAAGCCACCATAATGAGGAGCCCGCGCACTGCAACAAATAGTAGCCCCCGCTAGCCACAACTAGAGAAAGCCCGTGTGCAGCAATGAAGGCCCAACGCAGCCATAAATAAATAAATTAATTAATTATAAATAAATAAATAACTCCCACCAAGCACTCTAGACTACTTTAATAGGAAGCATACTATTACCACTGCTTTAATCTTGTTCCCATGCCACCACTTCCTGGGTGCCTGTCTGAAAATGCTGACTAGTCCTGTGAATCACTGCACAGGGGGTGGGCTGAGGTGTTAGCATTATTGGCCCATTTTTCAGATAAAGAAGTCAAGGTTCGGGGCTTCCCTGGTGGCGCAGTGATTGAGAGTCCGCCTGCCAATGCAGGGTACACGGTTTCGTGCCCCAGTCCGAGAAGATCCCACGTGCCGCGGAGCGGCTGGGCCTGTGAGCCACGGCCGCTGAGCCTGCGCGTCCGGAGCCTGTGCTCCGCAACGGGAGAGGCCACAACAGTGAGAGGCCCGCGTACCGCAAAAAAAAAAAAAAAGAAGAAGTCAAGCTTCAGTCAGGTGAAGCCATTGCCCAAGGACAAATTGCAAGTTAAAAAGTAGAACCAGAATTTGAACCCAGGTTTGTTTGATTCCACCATCCCTCTTCTGATGGTGCTTCTCAAACTATTGCCTTGAAAAGGGAAGAAAGTACTTTTCTCACTTCTGGGTGGTCTGGGGGTGTTGTACTCACCCTAAGCTCAAAATTATTTGAAGCTGTGTATTAGCTTAAAAATCATTATAAAATTTACATTCTACTTCTTACTAAAAGCATGTTCATTTTAGTATAGAATGTAAAAGGAATTAGAAAACCACCCTTAGGCAAACATCCTAGGAATAGCTGCTACAGGCAGAATGGATGGTGGCTGAAATTAGTGGGTGAAAGTTTAAGGAGAAACAGGATATTTATATGCAGAGCCCGAAAGAACCTCATAGTACAGATTAATTACAAGGTATTGCCCAAGGTATTTATTATTATTTTTTTAATTTTAATTTTTTTTTGGCGGTACGTGGGCCTCTCACTGTTGTGACCTCTCCCGTTGTGGAGCACAGGCTCCGGACGCGCAGGCTCAGCGGGCCTAGCCGCTCTGCGGCATGTGGGATCTTCTCGGACTGGGGCACGAACCAGTGTCCCCTGCATTGGCAGGCGGACTCTCAACCACTGCGCCACCAGGGAAGCCCCCAAGGTATTTATTAATTATAAATGGTAAATTAGGAAACTTCCAGTGGAGAAACTTGGTAGGAGCCACCTTAACCAAAGATTGAGGTTAACATCACAGCAATCCGTATCAGCAGCCCATATCTCCTGATAGGATGGGCTGAGAAGACCCTATGGCTTCTGTGGTATTCTTGCCAAAAATGCATAACCTCACTCTAACTGTGACCAGAACATCAGTCAAGGCCTTAGCCGTGGCCACGCTCACCTCTCCGGGTCAGTAAAGATGAAGCGCTGCAGCTTGAGGTCGCGCAGGACCAGCCCGTGCTGGTGGCAGTGTGCCAGGATGGTGGCCATCTGGCGGAAGAGAGCTGCGGCCTCGGGCTCCAGGAGGCGCCGCCGGCGACGCACCAGGCTGTGCATGTCCCCATGCGGCCGTGGGAAGAAGGCGTAGAGGTGCCGCGTGCCTGTCAGGACCTCCACCGGCCGGGCCACATGGCAGTGGTGGGGCAGCCGCAAGTATGGCTCCAGCACCGCCAGGGCCTCGCAGGCCGGGTACACCTGTGGGAGCATGGTGTGAACACGGGTGGGGACCCCGTGGGGCCCAGGTCGGCCTTGCAGCCAGTCACAGCCAACTACTGTGTGCTGGGCCTCGTGCCCCAGCACTTCAGCAGCAGGTCACTCAATCCTGACCAAGCGGAGGGCCACACGGCCAGCAAGGGACAGAGCTGCGACTGAATCCCCGTTCTCCATCATCTGGGCTCTTAGCTGCGAGCTCATATGGCCTTAAACCTCAGATAATTTAAAATGACAGGTAACCTGAACAAAAATAACCCCCCCAAACAGAGGGCGTCCAAAAGAGGAGATCATGCACAAGTAACTCATCCTTCCCCTCATCATCAATATGGCTAAGATTCTCTAGGATTCACTGCCCACCCACCCTTTCCTTTATTCCACAAGCAGGCATTGAATGCCTACCTGTACCAGCCACTGGGGCGCTAACTTGACTGACAGCCATGGTCCCGGCCCTCCTGGTGCCCATAGTCCAATACATGAGACAGTAAACAGGCCAAAAAAACTAAATGCTTACAAATTCTGATAAGAATTACGAAGGAATGCTGGAATAAAGAGTATTCGGGCAGGAGGCACCTATTTTAGAAAGTGTAGTCTGGAAGGGACTCTGAGGAAGTGACCTGAATGACTGAGGTGCCCGAGGGATAAGCTTTCTAGGTGGGAGGCACAGGAAGTGCAAAGGCCCTGAGGCAGGAAAGAACCTGAGCTGCTCTAGAAACCCAGCCAAAGATCAGTATGGCTAGAATGGGGTGGGGGAGGAGGGTGGGGCCCGTGGTGAGAGCGGGGAGGTTGTGGGGAAAGATGCTAGGGGCTTTATGGACATTAGATGGAAACCTTGCCATAATCCTGAAAGGATGCTCAGAGGAAGGTGACTTGGAAGCCACACAGCTAATCAGTGGTAGAGCAGTCTACTCACTTTGGTTTATCTGCCTTTAAACCCTTTGCTTGTTATTTTGTCTGTGACACACAGAAAGTAAAAATAAATAACTGAAGCATATACATATTTAATCCATGAAAAAATGTAAGTAGATGTGTTAAAACAAAACAGTTGGGGTGGCTTGGAGGCAATAATCCAAAAACGGAGACTTTTTTAAAAGTCAGGGCAAGCACATCCCTGCCTCTGAGCATTTGCACTTGCTTTTCCTGCCACCTGAATGTTCTCCTCTAGATACCCACAGGGCTGGCTCCCCCAGTGCAAGTCACTGCTCAAAGTCGCCTCCTCAAAGAGGTCTTTCTGGACTTCCCAGCTAAGATCACCTTCACCCCCTCCCCTCCCCACTCCCTTCTCTCCCGTCTCCTAGTTTTTCTCCATAGCAGTTAAGATCACCTGATGTATATTCTACTCATTCACCCCCAGCGCGAACTGTGGGGGCAGAGCTTGGTCTACTTTTGAGCCACAGCATGGTACATGGCGCATGGTGCACGGCACGTACAAGTGCTCACTGAGAGTTTGCTGAATTAATGAATAAGGCAATAATCTAGGAAGACAGGATGTAGATCTTTCTACACACCGACCAGAAAAGCCTAGGCAATGTGGAAACGGCAGGTCGGCCCCCACAGCTCACGCTGGACATAGGAACAGGCACATCCCAGAAGATTTCTTTACATGTTCCTAAATGTCCAGGGCCATGTGAAAGCATGGTGCTTCTGGCTCCAGCTTGCCATGGTCGTTCCTCTCAGCATGGACCTCCCTCCCCAGGGGAACAGAAAAAAACCTGTGGTGCTGCAGGAAGGGGACCCAGAGTTCAGGGGTTCCTTAGAGCACCTGGGGTAGCCCTGGGGACCAGCATCAGGCAGCCCAGAGCCCAGTGTGATGTCCAGATCTGGCCCTGCCCACTGCACCCCCATCAACAGGAGCTGGAGCCACCGTTGCTGCTCCTCCCAGTTGGATGGAGGCTTCAGTCCCTCTGCCTCTCTGTGCCTTCCCAAGAGGACCCAGCCCCCTTCTACCCCTCCCTGTGTACCTGGGTCTCCCTATCCTCCTTACCCCTGCCCACCAGAGCAAACCTGCCCTGCCTGTATCTGAACCACCTGTCCTAGCATGAGGCCCACGGCTCTGGGCTTAACCTGCTTGGGCCCAATCTCAGCTCTGACACCTCTTGGCTTTGTGAGGTGGCAAGTAACCACAGCTTTCGGAACCTCAGAGCCTGTCCTCTATCTCTAGAATGGGCCCAATAATAGTAGCTACCTCATAGACTATGTGAAGATTAGAGGAGTGATGCAGACTAGACAATCAACATAGTACCTGGTGCACAGTGAACACCTACGATTATGCTTTCTCATCTCTGTCCTTGTGAGCTGAGACCTGGCAGTGTCCTGTATGGGTCACTTGGCCCTGCCTGTTGCCTGAATTCTGCCAAGAACTCTGATTTCTGTCAGGAACCCTGGACTGTGCCCTAGGATCCAGGCTTGATGCCATGTGGCTTCATGCATGGCCCTTCTCCTCTTGACCTCAGTCTTTCCATCTGTAAAATGGCCACTGGTAGGCCCAATGACCTCCAGGTTCCCAGGAGTTCTGATGTCTACCATATCTCATCTTACCCTGTGCAAATACTTTAAATGGCTCCCCACAGCCTAGTGGGGGCTTCTTCCTAATGCTTTCACAACCAGTGGCTGCGAGCTCTCATCTGCTGGCCCTGTCTGCACCCCCTCTCCACTCCGGCCACAATGAAGTCCTTTTAATTCTCTGAAGTGCCTTGCCCTCAATCCTGTAGGCCTCTGTTTCCCCTGCCTGGAACTCCCTTCTCCCACTTTTCCCTGGCTGACTCCTACTCAGCCTTTTCTGACTCTGCCTTTGAATACACTAGAGGCTTCTCTGTGCTCTCATGGCCCCTAAGCTCCACCCCAGCAACATTTATCATACTATGGGGCCTAAGCTGTGAATTCCCCCAGGGCTGGGACCATCTGGTTTACCTCTCGGTTTCAGCCCAGCCTGGAGCTTGACAGAGAGCTGGGGATTCACTGGTTGCTTCCCCAACAAAAACAGAACTAAATTAATATAAGGGTCCCTCAGCCCTGGCAATCCTTTCCCAGCCCCCTGTGATGCTTGGGGACAGTGGTCCCTGGGGCATGTACCTTGCAGATGTACTCCGTGCCTGTGGGGCAGTGCAGGGTGCGGTAGGTCCGGCTGCCCTCCTCAGGCTCCAGGAGAACATAGGGTCCAAGCCTGGAGGCAGTGGTCACAGCAGGGGTGTGAACTGGAGCAGGGGGTGGGCTCAGGGGCAGTTGGCAGGAGGGCAGCCCGGGCTGGGGCCCACATCGAGCATGTTTCTGGGTGGGACACGCAGTGTCTAGGTCATCATCCAACTCCAACCGCTTCTTCCTGGAGGGGGCACCCTCAGGAACAGCCAGAGAGGTGGCTTGCATCTACAAAGAAGGGGAGAAAAGCACTAAATAAGGCTGCTCGGTGTCCCCTCTTTTCGTCTGCTGGTGGGAGGATACACTGGCACAGCCTTTATGAAGGGTGACTTGGCGGTATGCATTAAATGGACAAATGCATATACCCTTGACTGGGTGTCCCACTTCTGGGAATTTATCCTCCAATTTAAATGCCTACCAAAAAATTAAATATGTGAAAGGCTGCTAATCAGAGCCTTGCGTCTACCAGCAAAAAGCAGGAAATTCCCCCAGATGTCCAGCAGTAGAAGACTGGTTAAAACATCACAGTACAGCCACACAGTGGAATACTATACAGCTCTGAAAAAGACCAGGGACTCTCTACATACTGATGCAATGATGCAAGTACAAGGTTATCCCTACAGCCCATGTGATAGAAACAATTAAATGCCCACCATTAGGAGACTGGTTAAGTACATTATATTTCTCTATATGTGGAACAGTTGTAGCCATACAAAAGACTGAGGAAATTCTTTATGTGCTAATTGGAAAGATCTCCAGAGTGAAATGTTAAGTGAAAAAAAAGCACAGTGGAGAGGTAGATTTGATGGTTGGTGAGAGGGAGGAAGAGAGACTTTGCACTGTATCTGTTGAGTGCTGTAGTATAGGCAGCTATTACCTCTGAAAGGTAGGGAGGGATGCAAGGAGGGGGAGGGGGAGTAGGGATGATGAAGGATGATGAATCAATGAAGTGTATACTGAATTTACATATGAACGGATGTTCTGGAATGAATATACTTATTGTCAAGTGAACAAAGCTAGCTGCTGAACAGTGTACCCAAGATGATCTCATTTATGTAGAAAAACCCACCAGCATGTAATATGATGTATCTGCATATTTGTATATATAGGTGTGTAAATGCACAGGAAAAGGTCTGGAAGGACCCAGACTAAATTGGCCACAGTAGCTTCTGGCCTCCTGAGAGACTCCAGAAGAGGAAGGGATTTGGTAGGGAGGCAAGGGAATTTTCAATTTCAGTAATTTAAAATAAAGATTCCACATTCACTTAGTGCTTGAGTATTTCAAAACAGATGAGGTGTATTTCTTTTTTAAAATGTGAACTTTGTCTACATGCAGAGTTAGTCCACCAGCCAGCTCAGTTTTACCATCAGGTGAGAACGAGGCAGGGAGGGGAGGTCTCTCAAAGCCCCAAGATTCACTCATTCAACTTCAGAGGAAGCACCCCGCACCCCCACCCCGGGTACAGCTGTGTCACTGTGTGTGTGGTGGGTGGAGGAGAGGGCAAAGGCATGTCAGGGAGGAAAGGTTCTCTCCAGGACCCGTCTGCCCACCCATCCAGGCTCCAGATGAGGAACAAGGAGGCCCAGGTATGAGGTGTGAGAGGGAGATAGACTTCAGCCACGTGAAGACCTTCCCAACAGTCCTAGGCAGGATTAGGGGGAAACATCACTCAGTCAGTTCTCTGACTGAAGCCCATCTCTCCAATCATGCCAAATGCATGGGCTCCCAAATGCATGGGCTGCCTTGGGAGGGAGGGAGCCCCCATCTCGAATGAAAGACCATAATCCCATCTTGGTAAGAATGCATTAGGGGGTGACTGTAATCAGATATTCCCTGGATGTCATCCTGGCGCAGACCCTTCCTGGCTCGAGAGCCCTAGGCAAGTTCTTCAAAATTCCTGAGCCTCCATTCCCTCATCTGTAAAGTGGATGCAAACCCCATAAGATTTTTGTAATGATGAAATGAAAATACAAATAAATTAACATGGCCCTGTTGCAGGGTAGGTGTCAGGAAATGGTCACTACTGTTGGTTTGTTATTATTATTATCATTATTACTCAAAGCTGAAGATGCTGAAGTGCTGCCCTTGCGAGTCTCAGAAACTTCTGCAGGGATGAGGTTAGGATGACACTCCTTACTGCACTGGCTGTTCAGAGAGTAAAGCAAGATGATCCCTGTCTGTGTAGATGCTTTGCGCCCTGCAAAGCCTGAGACTCCCTGGAGTGGCTCTCCCGTGGCCACATCGGCACCCCAGGCTGCTTTTGCCCTATCCAGGGCTCAGAGCCTGGTAGGGCCTGGGATGAGCTCCATTGGACAGATGCGGTAACTGAGTCTATAGGTGAACAAGGGAATTTGCATGCCACAGGGCAAGATTAAAATCTCTGCAGTAGGATGGAGGCAGCCCCTAATTTCTACCTCTTGCTGTTCCCTGACACTCCCAGGGGAATAAGGGCGGGTCATACCAAACACACACACTCACACAACCCAGGGCAGACGGGTGTACACACGCCCCCCCCAAACACACTCTGTCCAAGCCAGCCAGCCAAGGCAGAGAGGGGCACCCACATTATTAAGAGACACACACCTCGCCCTCCACCGGCAAGCTTGCACGCACACACACACAGAGCTCTCCCAACTATCATACTCACGACTGCAGGACGGATACCAACAAGGTCACACGCTCATTCTGACCCCCCGCCCACCCCGCCCCCACAGCGAAGGCAGTGGGCGGCCTCGCCCCGTCCTCGGCAGCCGGGATCGGAAGCCGTGGGAGAGGAAGCGGCGGAGGGGCGGGGGTCCCGGAGCAGAAGGTTCAGCGGAAACCGAGGGCCGGCGAGGGGCCTGGGAGGGGCGGGCAAAGGCAAGGAGGCTGGGCCCCTGGGCTGAGATAAGAGGCCTCGCCCCCACACCCCAGAATCAACAGGTACAACACACACAGTCGGCAACAACAGAATACGCGCGCATCCTACACCTCGCAAACCGGTAGCCGTCAGGCCCGTCACACCCGTGGCCCATGCCCTCACGCCGCGTCCTGGCTGCCCTTGACCCTGCGCCGCCCCCCCCCACCCCCCCCGCCCACCACGGGCACCGCCGTCCCCGCACGGCCCGCACCGGCCGCCCGGTGCTCAGCCCTCCGCATAGCTCGCAAGGTCCCCGGAGACACAGCCCCACCCGGACCCCACTGGCCTACGCGGACCCCAGCAGATCCGCAAGGACACATTCCACAGGTAGACAGGCTCCCCCCGGCCCCCAGTGACCCCCACAGACCTCCCCGCACCCAGCCACACAACTCCCCTGCCCGCCCCACACTCACACAAATGCGGACACTACACACCCTCCGCCCCCGGGACATGCTTCACGCCCCGTGGGCACGCATCCTCCCGCCAGCCTGATCGGCCACGCTCGGCGACCCCACGCCCTGTGGGGCCGCGTCACCTGGGCCCGGCGGGAACACTCAGCCCAGGTCGCTCCCCGGACCGTGGGTTTCCTTAAAAGTTGTGTGTGTGTGTGTGTGTGTGTGTGTGTGTACGTGTGACACGAGACAACCCCAGCCGCCCCGAGGCTCCCGGCCGCCCCTCAGCCCCTCCGGCCGCAGCCTCCCGCCCCTGCCGGGTACCCTGCCCTCGCGCGCGACGGAGTCCTGGTGCCGGCCAAGCTCAGAGTCCCCAGGCACCCCCGGGTGGCCCGCGCTGCTCTGTCGTGGCTGAGCTCGGCTCCGGGTCGGGCTCTGGCTTCGGTCCCCAGCAGCCGGACGCGTGCGGAGCCGCCGCCGCTTCCGCCGCGAATGTCTCGGGGACGCCGAGCGCCGGGCTACAGCTCCGACCCGGGTGATGTAAACCTGAGCTAATCAAGCCACTGCCTGATGTCCTCAGGCCCGGGATTGCACCATCCCCTGAGCCCCGCCCCCCGGGGTCACCTCCGTGGGCGCCCCGCCCCACCCCTTCCATGCGGTCCGCTTGCGGTCCCGGAACCCCTCCCGGCCCTCTAGGGGTGTCTTGTTTCCACCCCCGCCCCCTGCCTACCCCTGCCGCCCCGTACTCGAAGATTCAAAGCGATGCCGGTGGCTGGCTCTCCCTATCACCTTGGAAAAAGCATTTTGCTTTTCTGAGTCTCAGTTTTCCCATCTGTGAAATAGAAGAACATCCTTCTTTCTCAGGATGGGGCGGAGGAGAAAAAGAGCAAACCGTGACAGTTTTCTGGGTGCCCCCCCCCCCCGCGGTAATAAAGCACTTGCCCACCATTGCTTTATTAAGCGTTTAGGAGAACCCTGGGCAGGCAGGAAGCTCCGTTCTCCCGCATTCTGCTAAGGGGCAGCCTGAGGCCCAGCTATGGGAAAGCAACCCAGGAGCTTTGCAAAGACCACGGACTTAGGAGCTGACTCTGGGCTCAACAGAACCACTGTGGTGCCCTGGGGAGGCCTGGGCTCTGGTGGGCTTCACAGCACTCATTTAATAGAGGCAGTGCAGCCTGGTAGTTAAGAGCAAGTCCCCTGGAACCGGTCTGCCTAAGTGTGCCCAGACCCACTGTGCCCAGACCCACTGTGCTACCTCAGGAAATGGATTAAATAAGTTAACAAATGTTAAATGCTTAGAATGCGTGGCACATGGTAGATGCTCAGTAAACAGAGTGGAGACAGTGGAGGCTCAGAGAGGGACGGCACCCGTAACAGGACTTGCACCCCAGGTGTGGGAAGCCCAGGTGCCACTCACTGTTTGGTGAAGCATCCCTCTGCAGCCCCGGGGGTCCAATCCCTTTAAGGCCTTGATGTCTGAATTCACCAGTGTCGAAAAATAACTCCTCCAGGCAGAGGTTGATGGGAGGCAGGTGGAGTCACCTTTGTTTCCTTGGTTGCAGAACTCCAGGGACCAGCTCACCTGTGTCTCAGAGCCTTCAGGGCACAGCAAGGGGTTCTGGGATCTCATTTAACCCTGGAGACTCCCATGCCTGGGAGGGATGAATGAACTCATTTTCTACACCAGGACCTAGACTCAGCTGGACCCTCCCACAGCTGTAGGGGGCGAGGAAAGGCTGGGATGTTGTTTTCCCAGCACCTCTCTGAAGCCAGACTGTGGCTGCGTTTGCTTATACATTCCTAACTTTGTTTCATGCTGTGTCAGACCCTGTTCTAAGTGCTGGGAACTCAGCAGTAACAAGACTGACTCATCCCTGCCCTCACGGATCTTATAAATCAGTGGGGAGACAGACCATTCTCAGGAAAATAAAATCAATAAACCAAGATCATTTAAAATAGGTCATGTGTCATGTATTTTTTGAATAGCATAAATTTATTCTCTATCAGATATGACTGAGGGCTGGCTATTTTCAGTAGGGCTCATCAGGAAGGTGATGTTTAAACTAAGATCTTAAGGAAGAGAAGGGGTGAGGAGTGCAAAGATGTGAGAAGAGACGGAGGAAAGAGTAAGTGCAAAGGCCCTGGGGCACTTAAGGAACTGTGAAAAGGGCAATGTCACTTCTATTCTATAGATGAGTCAAGGTGAGGGGCTTACCCACGACCACCCAGCTTAGTATATGAAGCAGATTTGAGATTTGAAACTGGGGCAGCCGACTCCAGTGCCCACAATGTCCAGGGACATTTCACAATCTTTGCAACCCAGAAGCCTCCTCCAAGACTTGTGGGTATGGTCACTGGAACTGTACCTTGGGCATGGACCCCAGGTTTGGGGACCTTATCACTGTTAGGGGTATCAAATCCCAATTCTCTAGAGCAGCACTTTTCAATACAACATAACAAAACCAAATATGTAGTTTCAGATTTTCTAGTTAAGCATTAAAGAAGCATAAAAAGGGCTTCCCTGGTGGCGCAGTGGCTGGGAGTCCGCCTGCCGATGCAGGGGACACGGGTTCGTGCCCCGGTCTGGGAAGATCCCACATGCCGCGGAGCGGCTGGGCCCGTGAGCCATGGCCGCTGAGCCTGCGCGTCCCGAGCCTGTGCTCCACGGCGGGAGAGGCCACGACAGTGAGAGGCCCGCGTACCGCAAGAAAAAAAAAAGCATAAAAAGAAACAGGTGAAATTAATTTTAATAATATAGTTTATTTAATCCAATATATATATAGCATATTATAATTTCAACAGATAGTAAAAAATTGTTAATGAGATAACCTAAATTTTTTTCATACTAATCTTCAAAATCTGGCATATATTTTATGCTTAGTTTGGACACAAATCAGCATGGAAGCTAAATTGTCAGTGGTTAAAGTAAAATTGTCAGTGGATAAAGAATGTTAAAGTATCAAAACAATTAAGGTTTGTTTAATGGAGAAAATGTTTTACCTGTTTTAAAATTAAAAGTAAAAAAAATGAAAAATTCAGTTCCTCAGTCACCCTAGACACACTTTTAAATGGTCAATAGCTACCTGCGGCAAATGGCTACCATACGGAGTAGCACCACCCTAGACCAAGAATCCCTGGCACAGGGTCCAGCAAATACAGCAAAGAAGTGAAGAGCCTGTTGGGTCTACAACAAAGCTGCCAAAAAGCCTTGAGCCTCAGCTTCTGCATCTATAAAATGGGATTAATTATACCTTCCTTGCATTGTAGCCTTCAGGATTAAATGATTAAATGTACTGAAACATCCTTATGTCATAGTCAAACCACATTTCCTGGGTTCAAATCTTACCACTGCCAAGTAGGGAGATTTTGGGTAATTTACTTAAGCTCTCTGTGCCTCAGTTTCCTCATCTGTAAAATGGAGATTTTAATAGTATCTACTTCATTGGTTTGTCATGAGGATTAAATGACAATGTTTGTGAAGTGCCTGGAATATAAATGCTATATAATGGGACTTCTGTGATGGTGCAGTGGTTAAGAATACGCCTGCCAATGCAGGGGACACGGGTTCAAGCCCTGGTCCAGGAAGATCCCACATGCCGCAGAGCAGCTAAGTCCGTGCGCCACAACTACTGAACCTGTGCTCTAGAGCCCGCGAGCCACAACTACTGAAGCCCGCGCGCCTAGAGCCCGTGCTCCGCAACAAGAGAAGCCACCGCAATGAGAAGCACATGCACTGCAACGAAGACCCAATGCAGCCAAAAATAAATACATTTATTCTTTAAAAAAAACAAATAAAATAAATGCTATATAAGCATTTGTTTAAAAGTGAGAAAATAAAAGGAGACCAACACTCCCCCCTCAAATTAAATGCAAAAATGTGCACTTCCCTGAAGAGAGAGTTCAGCTTTCATGAATTTCCTTCTCTCCAGGCTCAGAACATCCCTCTGCCCAGGTCCCTGAGCCAAGCAGGCTGCATTTCTATTTGCTGTAGTTCTGAGGACCCTCAGCAATGCCGCGAGGAACTCAGAAGGAGGAGAGGAGGTGAGGTCTGGGGACTGCTGAGCTTAACTTCCTCTCCACCCAGGTGTTGCTGGTGCCTGCTGTATGCCGGAAATTCCACCACTGGTGTCCTCAAAACTTTCATCTTTAGGTTTTCCCCCACAAAAGTGAAACGATGGCTTAAAAAGAGTTCTGGTTGCATTCCAGATCTGGCTGAAGCCACTCACCCTGTGAGATTGTGGGCAAGTCTTCTCCTCTTTGTGAGCCTTAATTTTCGTATGTGTAAACTAGGAAGAGAGTTGGATTAGGTCAGGGTTTTCCCAAATATGTTGCATACAGCAGTAGTAGGATGCCAGATGGTTTTAGGGTCTCAAGACTCTATTAAATAACATTGAATCATATTGTGATACACGTATTTCCTTTTGATTTTCTTCCAGTTCCTGCAATTACTGGGGGAGAAAGTCTCATTTAAGTGTCTGTGTTCTTAACACCTCAATGTTAAGGAAGGGAGAGCAGAGCTCAGCTACAAACAGGATTTAAGAATTTTGTTTTAAGTGAGAGAGTGGCATGGACATATATACACTACCAAACGTAAAATAGATAGCTAGTGGGAAGCAGCCGAATAGCACAAGGAGATCAGCTGGGTGGTTTGTGACCACCTAGAGGGGTGGGATAGGGAGGGTGGGAGGGAGGGAGACGCAGAAGGAAGAGATATGGGAACATATGTATATGTATAACTGATTCACTTTGTTATAAAGCAGAAACTAACACACCATTGTAAAGCAATTATACTCCAATAAAGATGTAAAAAAAAAAGAATTTTGTTTTCCTCGTATTTAATTTTACAGTTACTTCCTCTTTATGGTAAATGATAGTGGTCAGTGATTTAAATTTTTTTCGCTTTTAGATGAATTTACCTAAGTTTTAAAAAATGAGCTGATTGAAAGAAAAACATTACGGAACTCATAATACAGGTGGGTAAATGGATTTGGGCCAATCAATTTGGGAAAAATGGTGGGTGATTCAATAGTTGCAGCTCTGGACCTGTACTCCTCTTGGGGAGCATTTATTAGGAGACCGGGCACCTCCCCCGTCTCTGGGGTTTTCCAGGGGCTTGGCAGAGATCCCTCAGCATCCGAATCTGGTTCAGGCTGGACCGCAGAAAAGGCAGGAAGGCCAGTGTTTGGGCACAGCACCAGCCCGGTGGTGGTCCCGTTGCAAGCACGGCTGTGTTGGGTGATCCAGCTCTGGCCCGTGGGCCTGGGTTTTCTTCATGAAGAATGTGATTCTTGTGCCCATGGATCCAGCATGGCCCTGTGTGGGTGCCTCCCTTACATCACCTGATGCCTCCACAAACTTCCTCACCAAGTTGCTGTTTTCATCCCTGGAGGCAGATGAGGAAACTGGGGCTCAGAGAGGTGAAATCACTGCCTAAGGAGGCGGGTAGGCAGTGGGATTTTGCGCCAGGTCTGGCTGAAACCCTGGGTGGTCTTCGGGTACACCGCCTCCTTGGCCTGTCCTAGCTGCATGACACTGAGCAAGTCACTTAGTTACTCGGAGACCCAGAGCCCTCATCTACCAATGGAATTGAGGATAGATTCCTCCTGATAGGGTTACTGAACTGCTTAGTGTTATGGGGAACTATTATTGGATTAAATGGAGAGTTATATGAGTTAATTACAAGTAAAGAGCTTAGAAGAGTTCCTGGCACACGGTAAGCACTTGATGATAAGTGATTAACATTATTTCCAGGGGGCCCGGGCTTCTACCTCCACCCCCAAGCACACACCCCTTGAGAGCTGAGCACCCCCCGCGTGGCACGCCTAGGCTGTGCCCTCCATCTGCTTTCTCATGTAATCCTGGCCACAACCCTGTGAGCTAAGAGTGAATTTATGCCCATTTTACAAGTGAGGAAACCAGGTGTCAGAGAGAGGAAGTAGCCTGCCCAGGATCACACAGTAAGGCAGGGGTGTTGAACCCAGGTCTGTATGGCTCCAAAGCCCATGTTGGTCCACTCATTCAGGAGTCTCAACGAGAATGATTGAAAGTTCCTGGGGAAGTCCCATGCCCTCCTCAAGTGTGAGGGGTCCTAACCCCCAGTTGTGGTGGGAGGAGCTGGAAGCCCAGGACAAAAGCTGGTTTCTGGTTCTGACCTTGCCTCTGACAGTTGGGTGACCTTGGGCAGCCACCAGTTCTGCTCTGGGCTCAGCCACGGAATTATTACTGTTTTGTGTGTGTTGGGGGTGGCACGCTTGGAACTTCCAGGGATCCTGACTCCCTCCTTTACCTTCCCGCTGCAGGGAGGAGAGAGCCCCGGATCCACCCGCTCCTGATACTGGAGTCCTGCCGAGTTGGGTCGCCGAATCATCTGACCCCTGCCCTGCCTTCTTTTTGATCTGCCTCCTTCCTGTCCTGAGGCCACCGGGGCCAGGGAAGGAAAGGGATTATGTGAGTTCAATCCAGGCCACCGCCTGCCCCTTCCCTTTCTGCGAAAAGCTTGCAGGGTGTGGAGTGGGGGGTGCCGAGGTGTTCAGCCAGCAGCCAGTTGCCTCAGAAAGCCTTGCGCAAGGCGCCCTCCTGGGTCAGGCATAGGGCCCTGCCCCACAGCCCTACCCCCACCCCACCCCTAGCCCGGGGCCCCCGGGGTACCAGAGTGAGGATGGTTAGGGCTTGTTGGAGACACTGAGCCCGACTTGGCCCCTGGGGCCTGACCTAGCCAGGGCCAGAGGACGAAGGGGAGGGTTTGGGGCAGGTGCTGCTCATCTCTCTGGGTGATGGAAATTAGGCTGGAAACTGCTCCTCAACCAGTCCAGGGCAACCCACCCGCTCAGCCCCTCCCTGGAGAAAGAGGAGATTAGGCCAGTGCCCTGGACACTGACTGAGCCCCGATCCTTGCTGGTCATAGACTGAGCCCTATTCCCTGACTGGGGACTCTGACTAAACCCTGACCTGAACCTTCAGATGTAGCCTGAGCCCTGATCACTGCCCACAGCCATGGCTAGATCCTGACCCTGGTCCCAGGCTGAGTGCTGACTTGGTCGTTGACGGGGCACCCACCTTCTCCCATCTTGACCCCTGACCTAAATTCCAAGGCCAGCTCCTGACTGAGGGATAGTCCTGCAGACAGACTCGGCTCTAATCCACTACCCTTGACCCCAGTCCCCAGATAAGCCCAACTCTCACCTCAGGCTTGGTCAGATTCTCTCCTGAGAATCAGGAGCTGCGCTCAGGCCCGGGCATCAAGAGCTTGGCACCTGCCGGCCTCCCTTGTGGGCATCTTACCCCCTCCGAGGATGAGGATGGCCCAGGGGCTGGGTTGAACGGAGGGCCCCATGGAGTTGTCCTCTGACTAGCCCAAGGCTGTGGCTCAGCAGAGTGGGGGCTGGATGTGGAGTCAGGCAGGGCTACTGGGGAGGTGCTGGGCAGGTGCTGAGTCAGTGCGGGGAGAGAGAGGACAGTGTCTCTGAGGTTAGAGATACTGGTGGGTTGTGGGGAGGCCCTGGGTCTGGAAACAGATGGTGTGCGTGGCAGGCTGGGACCATTAATATAAAGCACCTCAGCTCAAGTCCTATCTACCTCCATCTTCCCATTTATTGACCATTTTTCCATCGCTCATCCATAGTTTTCTTTCTCAGAGCATCCTGTTCTTTCCCTTCAGAGCACATATTAGAATTTGGAATTATAGATATATTTTATTATACATAATTATTATATATTGATTATATGTATATCTGTCTCCCCCACTCAGCTGTAAGCCCCCTTAGGGTAGGCACCTCCTGGTTTGGCTCACCAGCATATCTCCAGTACTTGGTATAGTGCCTGACACATGGTAACTATTCATCCCTCATCCATCCATTTACCATTCACGTGTAACCCATTCCCCGCTGTTTATCCATTCAACTTTCTCCTACCATCTCTCCATTCTTCCATCTACGCTCCATTCAACCATCACCCATCCAAACTCCCACCTATATATCTCTCCAGCATCAATCAAACCATTTATATATTCATTCAACAAATATTTATTGAGTACCTATTACCTGTCAAACACTGTTCTAGAGGCTGGAAATACTGCAGAGAAAATAACATGTATATATCTGATGTAACAGATGATGTAATAAAAAAGTGCTTACATCCCAGTAGATAGAAAATATGCAAGAAATAATTAACATAAGAAATACTTAAAGTATTAGGGTATGTTAGAGGGTGATAGGTGCTAGAGGGAAAAAGTAAAAAAAAAAAAAAAAAAGAGCGGGGAGAGAATCAAGAGGGTGGGTGGAGGTAGGTAGGAGGTAGGATAGTCCAGTGGATGCCATGAGACTGTCTGGAGGACACATTGTTCAGGCAGGGGGAGTGGCTTATGCAAAGTCTCCAAGGGGAAGCCTGTTTGGTATGGCTGGAGTGGAGCAAGTGAAGGGAGGTGGTGGTAGATGAGGTCAGAGAGGTAAATGGGGGTTCAGACCATCTGGGGCTTTGGAGGCCTTTGAAAAGACTGGAGAGAGAGGAGCAGTGTTGCAATAAATCAGCTGAAGAACTCTGGTGGCTCAGAGCAAGGCAGTAGCTATGCAGGTGGTGAGATGTGATTTGATTCTGGGTATATTTTAAAGCAACAGGCTTGCTGTTGTTTCAGATGTGGAATGTGAGGGGAAATGGTTTGTCAAGGATGCCCCCAAGCTTTGTTGGCCTCAGCAACTGCAGGTATGGAGCTGCCATCAGGTGAGATGAGCAAGGTGTTTGGGGGAAAACCAGGGATTCAGCTTTGGTTGTGCTGAGTTTGAGATGTCTTTTAGACATTGTAGAGGAGCCGTCGGATAGGCAGTTGGATGTACGCACTGGAGTTCAGGGGAGAGATATGAGCTGAAGATATAGATCTGGAGTCATGGACATGAGGCTGGATGAGAGCAGCAGCGACTGAGTGCTGGACCACTCCAGCAGGCAGGGTTGGGGAGAAGCCGAGGAGTGACCCGTGAGGAGTGTCCTTCTGACAGCCAGGGGAGTGTAGAGGCCTGGATGCTAAGTGAAGAGGGAAGGTGTAGCAAGGAGCAGGGAGTGTGCAACTGTGTCAGAAGCTATTGACCAGTCAAGAAGATGAAGGTTGAGAATTGAGCATTGAATTTGGCAACGAGGTGACCATGCCAAGAGCAGTTTCAATGGGGATGGGGTGGGCAGGTAGAAGTACGATCCAAATAGATTTAAGAGAGAAGAGGAATCAGAGACAGTGAGTACAGACAATGTTTTCAAAAAGAACTTTGCTACAAAGTAGAGTAAAAAATGAACAGTAGCTGTGGGGAAGACGGAAGGATCAAGGGAAGGCTGTTGTCCTAAAGATCCATCCATCTACCATTTATTCATAAATCCATTCAACCACCATCTACCATCTACTTGTCCATCCACCATTCACCATGCATCTGCCCAGACATCCATTCCTTATTCATAAGCTAAGAAGTTTGTCCTGAACCCCTACAGGGTACCAGCTCCCATGCCAGACACTGGAATGTGGGGTGGAGGGAAAGAAATGCAGAACCCAGAATCTGGCGACGGTAGCTACTCAGTTTAAGTTCATTGAATGGGTTAAAGAGCAAGAAGACAGGGTGCCTGCTCTCCAGGTGCTTGGTCTAGCAGGAGGACACAGAATGCCAGAGCTGGGGCAATATCTGGGTGTCATCTAATATAAACCAGAGAGAGGAGGTGTCTTGCCTGAGGTCACCCGATGGGCCAGCAAGGGAACCAGGATTCACATCCGGGCTTCCTGTCTTGGCAGACAGGTTGAGACAGGTTTTTTCTCTTCCAGGATCTGTCTGGGGGATGGAATTTAACTGGGAGAAGGAAATGTGTGAGAACATGGCATTTTTCAAGAGGACGGATTTGAAAATATTTTTATCTATTTACATTTTGGCTCAAAATTCAAAAGGTACAAGGTGTCGTACTTGAAAAGTCTCCCTCCCATTCCTGTCTCCTCTTTTTGGAGGCAACCAATTTTCTTGTTTCCTTTAAGACATAAGTTATGACTATTTTCCCCTTTTTACACAGATGAGAGCATACATTCAGTCCTTCAGATTACTTTTTTTCTTCCTGTTTAAAAATTTGTCTTGGGGATTATTCCTCATCAGTTCAGAAAGTCGTTCTTGTTTTTGTTTTTTTTTTTCAGCTTTGTAATATTCTGTTGTGGGGATGTACTAGTTTACTGCAACCGTCCCTTGTGAATGAACATGTCATTATTTCCAGTCTTTTGCTGTAACAAAAAGTGCTGTGACGTTCATACACGGGGGAGTAGCGAGAAACTCTGAGCTAATTTCCTAGAAGCAGAATGGCTAAATCGAATGTGTGTGCATTTGCCCTTTTGATGGAAATTTCTGGATGATCCTCCATCAAGATTGTGCCAATCTACCTCCTGCGGCAGAGTTTGTGAGGACTGTTTCCCCACGAGTTCGACAGCACAGTTTTGATCTTTACTGGTCTGATGGTCGTGTGGGGCGGACACTGGAAGTGTCTTCAGGCAGCTTTTCTATGTTTCTCTTGGGCTGAGGGATGAATCTTTTCCCCTTTTACAGCCACTTAGGCAGCAGATGTGGAAGAGGCACTTGTCAGGGTTGGCACCGCCCAGGCTGTCTAGGTGGTGGGCAGTGAGTGCCCCATCTCTGGGGGAGGTGACCCAGGGGAGGTGCAAGGGGGCCCGGCCATCCGCCTGGCAGGGGCTGTGCTGCCGCGAACAGTTTCAGCTCCCTCTGCTTCCTCTGCTTCTGGCTCCCCACCTCCTCCCACGTGTGCGCTGTCTCCATCACTTGCCCCATCTCTGCACCCCAACAGGCCACCCCAGAGTCCCCGCCCCCTTCCTTAGGAAGCCCTTTCCCTCTTCCCGCCATTTAGCCTTTCCTTGGCCTAGAGCTTCTGGAAGGCTGGGGGAAGGTGACAAACAGCCCTCCTACCTGGTCCCTCAAGACACCAGGGAAAACATTAGAATCTCAGGCTATCTCCACTAGTCGGGCACTCAGTGATGGTCAAGCTCACACCCCTCACTGTGCGTCAGAGTGCAGAGTGAGTGTGTGCGGACGTGCGTACGTTGGTGTGAATCACCTGGATATGTCTCTGTGGCGGCGCAGACAGACCTGGGCTGGAACCCCTGCTCAGCCTCTAATCACCCCCCTGCTCCTGTTTTCAGGAGCAGACCCCCTGCCCATCTTGCTGAGTCACCTCCTCCTCCCACCTCACTCCTTCCCTCCAGCCACTTTCCTTTTATTGTAGTCCTTGAACAAACCAAATTTTTTCTGCCTTGGGGCCTTTGCCTTGCCTGCTCCATTTGCCTGGAACTTTCCCAGGCTCCTACTTCTCCTCCTTCAGGTCTCAGGTCAAATGTCACCTCCTCGAGAGGCCCTCCCTGGCCACTCACGAAGTATCGCGCCCCACCCCAGTTCCCGCGATCTGTCTCTAAGCCATAACTCCGTCTTATTTTATTCATGGCATTTGTCAAGGTTTGAAATGATCTCTGTGTATTAAATTGTCTGTCCCTCCTGCCCCCACCAGAAAGGAAGAACCCCGAGGTCAGGGATGCCGCACCCCCGTGTCTAGCACACAACCTGGCACCTACTAGGTGTTCAATTAATAACTATTGAATGAACGAATGCAAAGTGCTCAAGTACAATGCCTGACATAATAAAACTCAATATTGCTGGTTATTATCATCATATAAACGCTAGGGGCTAACATGATTATTTATGAGGAATAAACAACTTCATTCAGCAATCCTTACAGTGACTATTTACTTGAGTCCCGTGTGATGCTGCATCCTGGGAGAAACAGGGACATGAGACCCAGTGGATGCTGTTGAGGAATAGACAATATAGCTGGGAAGACAAGGACCGAGGAAAAATAATCATCATGTATTATGTGATGGTGTGCCCTGGAACAGAACGTGACGTGTCCAAGGTCACAGGGAGTGTCCATGTAGGAATACCACCACGGCACATCTGTTCACTCATGAACACATCTGCACAGCAGTGGCAAGAAACTCCACTTCCTAGTATCACAGGACCAGGGTTTGAATCCCAGCTATTTAGTAGCTGTGTGACCTTGGGCAAGACACCTCACTTCTCTGAGCCTTATCTTTACTTACTTACACATAGTAGATGCTCAATAGACATGGCAGCTAAAAAAACTCAATAGTAGAATAAGTGCACATACACACTGAGTGTGTCAGTGTATCTACAGGATGTCATCGTACTAACTGACAGCCTGTTGGGAGTGCACATGAGTGTAGATTGGTGTGTACCCACTCATGCAACATGTTTATTCAAGGGCTTGTGTATGGGCCCACCAATGGACACATGGACACATGTGTCTGTGAGGCCATTTGGGCTGATTATTTTTTCCAATAATGCACACCATTTCTGGGCGGTTTTCAGAGGATTTTCTGAGTACCCGTCACGGCAGGAATTGGTGTTTATCTGGGTAGACACGCACATGCTTGCCTGCGTCTGTGTGGACCTGTAAGGGGTTATGAGTACAAGCCCATCCCTTACCAGGTTGGTTAGCTGGTAGAGTCTGTGGGGATTGGGTCACTTCTGCAACTATGGATGTCAGTGTTATGGGGCATTGTGGAGCTGGGCTGTTGGGGTTCAAATCTCACCTGTGCGATCTTGGGCGGGATGCTTCAACTCTCTGCGCCTGGTTTCCTTTTCTGGGAATTGGAGGTCATGGCAAGCACCTTAGAGAGGTCTGAGGACCAAAAGAGTCAGTTAATGTGAAGTGGTGAGCACAGAGCCTGGCACAGACAAGTGCAGTGTGTGCTGTTCTTTGAATCTCCCTGCGTCTGTCCTGTGATACATTCCTCGTCCTTCAGTTACAGCACTAGTTCTATTATACTGCCATTGTCTGCCTACAAAGACTGTCCTGTCCTCTAGATTATGAGTCCCTGGAGGACAGGACCATGTCTGAGTCATCCCTAATTAGAACCTGCGCATTGCCAGCTAGCTCTAAATCTCAGATTTGTCCTCTTCCCTGACGACAGCTAGCACTTATTGGGCACTTCTAGGTGCCAGGCACGACTGTAAGCTCCTTGAGTCTTCAAACAATCTCAAGGGATTGGTATCCTTGTCCCTATTTTAGAGACAAAGAACCCTAGAGGTTAAGAAAGGCGCAGGCGCACACAGAGACCTGAACCCCAGCAGGCTGCCTCACTCGCAGCCCGCTCTCGACTTGGGATGAAGAGTTTGGGGCATGACTGCTGCTGAGCGCCCGCAGCACGGTGTTCTGGACGCCCCACGGCGGGCTCTCTCTCATCCCACATCCGCTAACACCTCCCCATTGATATGAATATCCCTTTGTTTCCCTCTCTCACCCTGGGGCATCTCAGCTCCCTGCCCTGGCACAGCGCTGCCAGAGGCAGGCTGTGTCCCCAGGTCACCCCTTCTTTGATCCAGTAGGGTGTCAGGTGGAGGAGCTCCCTTGAATCTGGGCTTGAGAAATAACCTAGACACCCGCCCACCCCCAGCGGGGATGGGGGAGGGGAGGCAGGCCCAGAGGAGGGAGGGGCAGCCTCGGGGTGGCGATGCATTGGGTGCTCAGGCTCTGGGCTAAAAAGGGGTGGACCCTGCCCATGAGCTTCCCTCCCTCTCCCAGGTCTCCTCTCCTCAGAGAGGAGAGGGCATGCAGGCTGGTGGAAACAGCTTCCCTCAGGTAGAGCAGCTGAGCTTGCCATCCCCTTGCAGGAACACTAGAAGGCACCCTTGAGGCAGCTGTGGCTCTGAGGCTATTTTGGGCCCCCGTGTGTCCCTTGGGCTTCAGGAGCCCCTGAAGCCCAAAGCCTTGTGTATTCTGGTGTTGTTGGGTGGCGCAGCCTACAAATGTCAATCAGGTCAAGGTGGTTGATAGTGTTGTTCAAGTCTTCCATACCCTTACTGATTTTCTGTCTAATTGTTTCTTCACTTATAGAGACAGAGAATGGAAATCTATGCCGTGGCCTGGAAACTCTCTCAGTGAGGTCAGCTGGGGTGATCGTAGCACTCCTCTCTGCATTGGTTTCCTGGTCCATTCCTTAGTTCTTCCAGGTGGAAGGGTGAACCTCATTCCTGTTACTCCATCTTGACCAGAACAATTGTATTATTTTGGTAACTTTTTAAAGAAAATAATTTTAGATTTATAGAAAGAAGATTTATAGAAATCTCTTTCTAAAAGAGATTTATAGAAAGACAGAACTGAAAGTTTCTATATACACTTTAGCCGTGTCTCCTTGCTCTCTTGCAATCGGTGACAGTTTCTTGGCCTTTCCTTGTTTTTGTGACCTTGACACTTTTGAAGAGTGCTTGTCACAGGTTTTGTAGAATGTCCGTCAATTTGGGTTTTCCCGTGATTAGGCTGAGGTTACGGATTTGGAGGAAGAACACCACGCAGGTCAAGTGTGCTTCTCATCACATCATTTCAGGGGTCCAGAAAATCAACTAAACTTGTTATTGGAGATGCGAAACTTGATCATTTGCTTAAGGTAGTGCCTGCCAGATTTCTCCACTGTGAGGTCACTCTTCTTCCCTTTCCACATTCAGAAAGCGAGTTGCCAAGTCCAGCTCACACTCAAGGGGAGGAGAACTAAACTTCACCGCCCGGAGGGTGGAACATCAAAGGAGCTGTGGGCATGTGTTAACCCCCCACTGGAAGTTAATAAATATCTGGAGGGGAGATACTTTGAAACGACACAAATCTACTGTTTCACCTTAAAGTTTCACCGGCGCATTTTAGCATTCATAGGTGGGTTTCAACTGCAGCAATGATTACTGAAGTGTGTTTAGGGAGATTTCCCTCTTTCTCTCAATCCTTCCATATTTATTAATTAAAAATTCTTCTGCAAGGGAGATTTGTCTCTTCTCCCCTATTTATTAAGGGTATTCAATCAATTATATTATTTAAAAATTTTTAAGATTAATTATTTTTAAAAATGTAATAATTCACACTGTTCAAAATTCAAAATGGGTGAAAGAGCATGTGGTGCCAGGGTCCCTCCCACCCCCACCCACCCACCCAGTCCCCAGTGCCCTCCCCAAAGGTAACCGAAGCCAAGAGAGATTTGACGCATATACCAGCAATGTCCGTAAGTATTCTTCTTTTTACACAAGTGCTTTAAAGGAAGTCATAATGTCGTGCACCTTGCACCTTTTCACCTGGCAATTTAACTTGGAGATCGGTTCAGATCAGTACATAAAACGCTTTCTCATTCGTTTACGTAGTATCCCAGTATGTAAATCCACCATGATTGATTGACTAGTCCCCTATCAGTAAACATGTGGGTTGTTTCCAAATGTTTTCTGTTACAATGCTGCAGTGTTCCAACATGTGGAATTGAACCTACAGCTCTATCTGCACAAGAGGGAGGGGTCAAAGGGCATGTGTACTTCCCATTTTGATGCTGCCAAGCTGCCTCTCTTGTACGTCACACCAGTTTACATCCTGTATTAGATTCCTAGGGCTGCTGTACAAAGTACCATAAACTAAAACAACAAAAATGTATCGTTTCCCAGTTCTGGAGGCTAGAAGCCTGAAATCAAGGGGTCAGCAAGCCATGCTCCCTCTGAGGCCTCGAGGAAAGCATCCTTCCTCGCCTCTTCTAGCTTCCGGCTGTTAACCAGCAGCCCTAGATGTTCCCTGGCTTGTAGATGCAACTCCAGCCTCTGCTTCCATCTTCATGTGGCTGTCTTCCCTCTGTCTGTGTCATATCCAAGTTTCCCTCTTCTTATTAGGACACTGTTTATTGGATTAGGGCCCATCCTAATCCAATATGGCCTCATTTTAACTTTATTATAGCTCCAAAGACTTTATTTCCAAATAAGGTCATATTCACAGATTCCAGGCGGATATGAACTTTTGGAAAACACTATTCAACTCAGTACACATCCCCACTAGCAGAGTATGAGAGTGAACCTCCTTCAACACTCTTCAAGGATTGCAGTGACATTTGGCATTATTGGGAATTAATTTTGGTGATTGGATTCTGCTTCTCCAAAACGGGATGCTCTATGGGGACAAGGCTGTGGGGAGGTCTGAGATTTATTGGGGTTACAGACAAGGGTTGGCTTCCCACGTGGCAGCTGGAGAGGAAAGCTTATGTGACATAGATATTCTGGAGTGGAGCTACCTCCCATTTCTGGGCCATTTTGTCAGTGTGAAATTCTCTCCCTGGTCCTGATTAGCCGTGGGAGCTAACCCGGAACGTCTAGGTCAGAGGCCACACACAGCAGCTCATGGGTTGAAGCTGTCCCCGGGAATATTTGTTGTGAGCAGTGCTCAGTCATATTTTGAAACAGATACTAATGTTTAAAAAGGGATACAACTCGGGCTTCCCTGGTGGCGCAGTGGTTGAGAGTCCGCCTGCCGATGCAGGCGACACGGGTTTCATGCCCCAGTCCAGGAAGATCCCACATGCGCGGAGCGGCTGGGCCCGTAAGCCATGGCCGCTGAGCCTGCGCGTCTGGAGCCTGTGCTCCGCAACGGGAGACGCCACAACAGTGAGAGGCCCGCGTACCGCAAAAAAAAAAAAAAATTGGATACAACTCATATAAAATTTTGGATTCCTAACTTCTCTGAAAAAAAAATCTATTAACACTATGCTCGTATTTCCACAGAGCGACGAACATCTGGATACATTTGTGGGCACTTAATATTGTGACCCCAGCTCTGGGCCTTCAAACCAAGAGGCAACATAGTGCAGGGGGCCCAAGCTGCATTTGAATCCCAGCTATGCATTTACTTGTTGACCTTGGGCAAATGGCTTAATGTCTCTAAGTCTCACTGTCCTCGTCTATAAAATTAGGGTTGATTTATTCAACACATTTCTATCGAGCATCTACTATGTGGCAGGCACTGTTGTAGGCACTTGGGATATGTCAGTAAACAAAGCAAGCAAAGATCCTTGCCCTTGTGGAGCACGTACTGTGGCAAGGGTAGACAGGTAACAAATGATGCTATAACACATAAGTAAATGATCTGGTATTTGAAAAGTGGTAAATGCTATAGGAAAGCAAAAAGCCAAAGTAGAATGTTATTCAGCCATTAAAAAGGATGAAATAATGCCATTTGCAGCAACACGGATGGACCTAGAGATTGTCATACTGAGTGAAGTAAGTCAGACAGAGCAAGAGAAATACGATATTGCTTATATGCGGAATCTAAAAAAAATGGATACAAATGAACTTATTTACAAAGCAGAAACAGACTCACAGACTTAGAGAAGGAACTTATATTTACTAAGGGAAGGGTGGGGGGGAGGGAGAGTTAGGGAGTTTGGGATTGACATGTACACACTACTAGATTTAAAGTGGATAACCAACAAGGACCTACTGTATAGCACACGGAACTCTGCTCAATATTCTGTAACAACCTAATTGGGAAAAGAATTTGAAAAAGAATCGATACATGTATATGTATAACTGAATCACTTTGTTGTACATCTGAAACTAACACAACATTGTTCATCAACTGTACTCCAATATAAAATAAAAAGTTAAAAAAAACCCAACCCAAAGTACACAGGGAACAGGGAATGGGGGCACAGTCACCTTCTAAGATAGGCTGCTCAGCAGGAATTCCCTGGTGGTCCACTGGTTAGGACTCCTTGCTCTCACTGCGGAGAGCCCAAGTTCGATCCCTGGTCAGGGAAATAAGATTCCACAGCCCCCCAAAAAAATAGGCTGCTCAGGGAAGGCCCCACTGAGAAGGTGACATTTGCACAAAGACTTTAAGGAAGTGGGGGGATTGACCAGGTGCTGAACTCAGGAAGAACACACCAGCAGGGAACGGCTAGGCAAAGGCTTCAGGCAGGAGCTGTGCTTGATGCTGAAGGAACAGCCAGGAGGCCGGTCTGGCTGGAGAGGAGACAGGAGCGGGGAGAGTGGTGGGAGCCGAGGCCACAGGGGAAGAAAGTGGGAGAAGGGTGTCAGCAGATCACGTCAGGCCTTGTAGGCCACAGGGAGGATTTTGGCTTTTACTCTGGGTAAGGTGGGAGCCACGGGAGGGTTCCAAGCAGAGAGGGGACACTGTCTAACCTATGTCATCCAGGATCTGTGTGACTGCTCTGTAAAGATTGGAGTCTGTCTGTGTGTGTGTGTGTGTGTGTGTGTGTGTGTGTGCGCGCACGTGCATGTGTGCGCACAGAAGCAAGGTGCCGGGAGACCGGGGAGAAGCTTGTGCGATAATCCAGATGAGAGCCAGGGAGCTGGCCTTGAGGATGGCGAGAAGCACTGAGGTACCGGGTGCATTTCCAAGGGTGAATTGACAGGACTGGCTGGTGGCTTGGATTCAGGCTGTGAGGAAAGAGAGGAGTCAAGGATGACTTCAAGGCTTTGGGCGGAGCTGCCACTCTCTCAGGAGTGGGCAGCATAGGAGGGGCAGGTCTGGAAGGGGAGGGGTGGAAAGGAGAACAGTTCAGCAAAGTTGAGTTGAGATTCAACATGTAGGTGAATTCAGGTGGAAATCTGGAGCCTGGGAGTGAGATTTGGGAATAACAGTCCCCACCTAGGTGGTTGTGAAGGTTCACCGAGCTCATGTCTGTGAGGCCCTGAGAAAAAGGCCTGGCCCCCAGTGAGTGCTAGTGAAGGTTAACTGTTCTTATCTTCCTGGAAAAGATCCCACCTTTGGCTCCAGCTCCGGCCCTCAGAACCCCCTCCTCACATCCCTCTCAGGGATGGAGACAGAAATTTGTCAAGATGGCTGAGAAATTTCTCATCTCATCTGTAAAATGAAGAGAATCATCCACTTTCTCAAAGGATTATCGTGAGGCGCAAACGAGAAATAATGGACTTAAGAGCCCAGCACACAGTAGGTGCTCATAGCAGTTTCTTTCTTCCCTCCCCAGGCCCTGGTGGTCAGGGAGAAGAGAAGCAAAGTCAGTATCCATCCCAGCTGTTTATTGAAAGGCAAGGGGTGGGGGCGGGGCGGTGGAAGGGTGCAGAATGGGGAGGGGCAGTAGGGCCTGCTTTGTGGAGGAGGACTGAGGACCCTCCCAGGAGGGCTGCCCCCACCCCCACCTTGAGACTAAAGGGGGAGGGTAGAGGCATGAGCCTTGGGCATCTCTCTCCAGCTGTCTTGGAGCTCCCCCTAGTGGTAGAGAACAGAGATGATGCATCTGGCTGGGGAGCCTCAAGGATGGAGGGGTTGGTGCCTCCAGGAGGGCACATTTGTACAGGGTGAGGTCAGGACCTGTGGGTGATGGTTTCTAGGTGGGTGGACTCGGAGGGGCAAATACATCCCAGTTCTCCTGCCCCCTGGCTCTTAGAGACCATTTAAATGCATGTCCAAAGTATCTTCTGAGCCACCTGGGACCATTAGGCATCAGCTAGTCTCTCTGGGCCGAACCTGTGCCACCCCTGCGGGTCCCCTGGAAGCCAGGAAGGTGTGGGGTCCTGCTCCCACTGTGGAACAAGATCTGTTCCAGGAGTCTACAGACGTGGGTCCGAGTTCCTGCAGACTGTCAGCCTCCCTCCGCCACCTCATCTGTAAACTGGGGTTAGTAATCGTTCAGGATGGGGTGGACTGGGGGCTCTGATGCCAAGATGTATAGAAAACATACTGTAAGGAGGAAATGTTTTTGCACCATCCTGGTCCAAGTGAGCATCTTGGACCCATCTTGAGGCCTCCTGGTGCAGCTGACAGAGGGAGGGGTCAGTGGATAAGAATGACCCCAGTACCCCTCCCCTTATCTTTGCCTATGGAAGGTAATACTTATATCCTGGGGAGAAAAAGAAAGTCATGGAACTCTAGAATCTGGTCCAAACCCTTCATTAGTGCAGAGACAGGAACTGATGGTCTGAAAGGGTAAGGGGCTTGCCCAAGGTCATACAGAGGAAAGAGCGGGGATAGGTTGAGGGAGTTTTCTGCCCCTGAATGGCTTTGGAAAGGAGGAATGGGTGGGAAGTTTTGGGGTGACTCGGGGAAGGCTGGCATCTTGGAGGACTTAGAGCCCTACCCCTGGGAAGGGGACACAGAGATGTGAGCTCCAGACTTTCTGACCTGGAGTTGGGCTTTCTGGGGGCTTAGATGGAAGGGGCCCCATTGAAAGGGAGAAGTTAGGGAGACAATGGGAAGGTGGGATGCGGTGGGGCGGAGGAAGGGTCCAGACCCCAGGCCTGGCTCCTCCTCTGGCCGTGAGGGTGGCTCAAAAGTCCCTCTTGGGCTGGATGGTCTGCACAGAGGATTGCCCAAAGTGGCTGGCGGGTGGTGAGAACCAAGACCGGCCACTGGTGTCATGGAAAATGGGGGACAACTGCTGCTCCAGCTCATCCCCGAAGACCTCCATGTGGCCATCGGTTTCAGTGTCCAAGGGTTCTGCCTTGGGGTCCTGGCTCAGCCAGCCAGTCGTGGCCCAGAACATGCAGATGGCCAGCAAGATCCCGGCTGCCCCGCAGAGCACTGTGCCGGCCAGGCGGCAGGTGCCCAGGGCCTTGTTGTAGTCGGCTGCCCGCTGATCCAACACCAGGAACTCGCCCTCTCCGATGCCCTCCAACTTGGGGGGCACTGCATAGCCAGTGGTCAGGGCTGCCAAACCCAGTAGCAGAAGCAGGGTACCTGAGGATAAGCTGATCTGGAGAGAAGCAGACAGATTGGGAGGCAGTCAGGGTCAGCTGGGGCCCCAGGCCAAGGGATCACCTTGGATCCCAACTGGACTTAAAGGTAACCCCTTGGTCCAACCTTAAAAGATGGGATCATAGACACACCTGTTAGGTCTAATTGACAAGGGCACAAACTATCACGTTCTATTTGAAATCTTGAGGCCTCTGAATCAATTTCCCTTTCAGCTCCCACCTGGCAGTGGACTTCTTCTGCCAGCCTTGAGTCCCCCTGAATCATCATTTGGGTCCCATCTTATCCCCCTGTCCCATCTACCCTCTACCTCTATTCCTCCGTCGGGTTAACTTCTACACATCCCTCAGATCACATGCATCTCAAACCTCACCTCCTCAGGGAAGCCTTCCAGGATGCCCCTGGACTGGGTCAAGTCCCCAGCTCTGCACTCATGCAAACGCTGTGCCCATTTGCTCTTCGGTGCACTCACCTTGGTGCACACCTGGACGTGTACCTTGGTTACTATGTAAGTGATGTCTGTCTGCCTGCTACACTGGACTGAGAGCTGGGAAAGCCATGAGATTAGAGACTGCCTGTTTTGGCTCCCAAGGTGTCTTCCATGCCTAGCACGGTGCTGGTATCCAGCAGTAGCTGAGCGAATGTTTGCAGAATGACTAAATGAACCACAGCTAGGAGCTCCTCAAAGACAGGGACCACATCGTCTTAAATTCTGTGTCCCCAAGATCCTAGCACACTGCTTGGCAATAAGAAGATGCTCAAAAACTTAAAATACGTACTTTCTCCTGGAAGTCTTCCCTGATCACCCCAGGCACTGAGGGCATTTCCTCTCCTGCCATCCTCTGCACACCTGGCCTGAGGTTGTGCATTCTCTGTGCAGGTTGGCACCTCGCCTTCCCACTAGAGCGAAGACTTTTGAAAGCAGAGAGGAGGGACCCTCTGTCTCAGGCTTCCTATAGTATTTATCAAAGAGCATTGTAGGGACCCAGCTCACTGCCACTTCCATGCCTTTACTCACAGGTGCTCCCTAACTGACCACCCTCCGTGGCTGGTATGGACATTGACTGTTCGTTTCTCTCACATTTTCTACTGTCCTGGCAACAGTCCCCCAGTAGATCTTTGGGAAGCCACAGGAAGATTTAAGTGAGGTGAACCCTTCTTCCTGCCAGTCAGCATATACCATCCCTCTGGCCACAGTAATTAGCTCAGGGCTGGGCAAGTGACCCAGTCAGAGCCAATGCAATACTTGCCAGGACTTCTGGAAGTGAAAAGCATTGTTTCTTTTCTGAAAGAAATACTGGTTGAAATTCTGATTTCCCTTGGAAGGTGTGGAGTGAGAGACCGAGGGTCAGCTTGGGAGCAGTCGTTTGGAGAACACATGGGGAGAACCTCAAACTAATGGGCTGCAAGGATGGGGGTACCATGGGGAGCCTGAAGGAAATCTTGAGTCCTCAGTGTGATGCTTTGAACTGCTGGAGCGAACTTTGCCTGAAGGCCCCCAACCTCTGGTCTCTTCCATAAAATGAGCAATATTTTCCCTTTATTGTTGAAACTCATTTGAGTTGGGTTTCCTCTTGTTTGAACATGCAAGACCCCTAATTGCTACGCAGCCCCTTTTCTTTCTATCCACTGATCCCACCTCCTCCCTGAAACCACAGGAAATCACAGGAATTGCTCCTCCTTCCACCTTACCTTCCAGCACAGTGAGGGCCAACGTCGGTGACGGCAAAGTACAGGAGGCCCCTCAGGGTCATCGCTGAGGGGGGTACCTGCACAGTCCTCGTAGAAGAGGTGCAGATAGGAGCGGACCCCATACCACTTGCCATCTTCCACGTTGGGGCCTCGGCTGCAGCCACAGGGACGCTCGCAGCTTGGCATCCTGGGTCCCTGTGGGGTAGGCCAGGTGCAGTGGACAGAGGGAGGGGGCAGTGAGGGTTGCCCATGGTGACTCTCCAAGGCCCCCGGAATCTTTGTGCTACGTTCACCTCTCCACCCATTTTAGAGAGCTCACACTCACAGCAGAGCCTGTCCTTCTGGAATCCTGGTCTGAGTAGAGTGTGAATGGGCCAAGGCACTGAGTGCTTAGCCCACAGCCTTCGTAGGTGGCAATAAATTTGCATGTTTCCTGTGGAGGCCACCCAGTGGCTGGAACTGTGGGTTCTGGAGCCGGGACTGTCTGGATTGGAATCCAGGATCACCACTTCCCGGCTGTGTGATGTCAGACAAGTGCTTTCACCTCTCTAAGCCTCAGTTTCCTCATCTGTAAAACACAGCTGATAATCATACCTGCTTTATACAGTTTTGTGTCCGGTGCCAAGAAATGATAGCTTCTGTGACTATTATTACTGTAATTTCTTCATTATTATTTTATCCTGAACTTCTAGAGCCCCATGTCTAGAGTGAGAGCTTCTTATCCCCATCTCCTCTCCAAATCTCTTCCCCTTAATTTCCCGCCTTTCAAGGTATTCTGGGCTGAAAGTGTCACAGTTGACACTCGTCCAATCGGGTGGAGCTCCCCAAGCTGCAAGGTCCTAAAAGATCCCTCCCCAGGGCTGCCCCTCAGAAGGCAACAATCTCCAAGTCCCAAGGAATCTTGACTCCACAGAAGGTGAAAGTCAGGGGTCCTCAGGCTTAGGTGTTCTTAGGCTCAACATTAGATTTCTAAAGAAACCTATCTAAGGACTTTTCTTTTCACAAATGGAGACACTGAGGCCTAGGGAATGGAAGGTCCTTGTGTATCCAAACATCCTTAGGACTAAAAGCAAAGGGGGTGGGGGTTGCTGGGGAAGGACTGGGCTCCCCCCCATGCCATGATGGCCCTCAGTCCCTCTGAGCAGTTTCAAACAAAATGAAGCAATGTGCTTACACTGAAGGATAAGACAAATTTCTAGTCCCCTCTCATTTCCAGATGTGATCCTCAAATCCCTGTGGAGAAAGACTCACCAGCACACAAACACACAGCACAGAGAAACACACACACACACCAGAGACATACACGGATAGATGCACATATACACACACAACACCACAGACATATACAGACAGGCACACATATACCACACAGAGACACACAGAGCTAGACACACAGCACAAAGACACAGACACTCAGACACACCCCCCCCCCCCCACACACACACACAGCCACAGTGTGTGTTGGAGGTGGTTCTATGGACCCACACCAGCACACAGAAGTGCTGCCTTAAAGCCTGTCTATAAATCACAGCTCTCCACAGCCCTCACCCAAAACTCAGGGGAAAGAAGGGAAAAGGGGTAAGAGACAACACCCCCCACCCCCACTGACATACAATGGGGAAAGGCAGAGATCAAAAGCCAAAGAGAAAGAAGAGGGCGAGTGGTGAGGTGAAGAGCCGGCGCTCGAGGGAATAGGGGAGGGGTAGGAGTGGGGCTCTGCAGAAGGTGTGGCCAGAGCGGGCACCGCCCCAGGAGATTTCAGCTTCCTCATCCCGGCCGGCGGGGCGGTGGGCATCAGTGCAAAGACCATTAACCGAAGATCCTAGGGGACGGGGCGGGGAGGGAGCTCAGGGATTATAGGCCAGGGTTAGCTCCTCCTCTCGTGCAGCTCACTGTCCCTCTCCTCCAAATATACATCACCCGATCCTGCTGGCATCGGAGCGGGAAGGTGACCTTGACGCTGCCTCCCCCTCGACCGGGTCCCTCCCCCTCCTTTTAGGGTTGCCGGGAGGCGGACTGGCGGTCTGGGGGAGGGTGGGAGAGGATGCTGAGAGCCCAGGACCAGGGTTGCCAAGGAACTGCTGGGGAGCTGTCCTTAGGCGGGATGGGGGAGGAGCTCCGTGAGAAGGGAGAGGGAAGAGGACGGAGCTACTGGGTCCGAGGGGTGGAGGCTGCGGCGAGGAGGCGAGCGGTGACAGCCACGAGGGCCCGAAGATGGGTGGAATCTCTCGTATTTATGGGGCCTCTCTCAGTTCTCCTTCCCAGACCCCCGGACCCGCGCACTCCAGCGTCCAGCGTAGCTCAGGCGGAAGGGACGCTGTCTTGGGGGGTGAGACCAGAGAAATCAGGCCAACTTCCCCCGCCCCCACCGCACACTGTTTCTGAGCCGACCACCAGTTCCCCAGTTGAGATTAAGTGCATCCTTTCCCCTAGAGGGAAACTGAGGCAAAGAGGGGCGGGAATGGGTTTTCTGCAGAGGTGGGTGGGGTCTTGTCCTCTGAGGCCTCCTCCCAGCCTACCAACCCTGAAGTGTCTCCGGGCTTTGGGCTGGCGAGACCTCTGCCCCTGCTACTTCCCCGAGACCCTACCTCGCAAAGCCCGAGGCACACCAGGGCTGGGGCGCCGCCGTCCCGCCCGAGGCGGGACACGGCCGGGCTGGGGATGCGGCAGGGGTGGGGGTTCTCCAGATCCTGGGAGGAGGCGGGGTGGGGGTCGGGCCGAGCGTGGGGCAGGGCTGAGCTCACCTCTCCGTCCGCAGTCTCCGCCGAGCGGGAGCGGGAACGCGAGCAGAGCAGAAGCAGGTTGTGTTGGCGCCTGCGCCGCAGTTGGGGGGCGGGGGTGACACGGGTGGGGGGGCGCCGGCGCGCCCTGAGGGCTGGCTCTGCAGATTTCGGACCCCTGCAGGATTGCGAGCCCTGGTCCCCTTCCAAGAGTTCTCTTCTCTCTCTGAGACCCCAGGCCCCTCGTGGGGACCCCATCATATCCCTCGACCCCACCCCCTCATGCAGTCCCTCAAACTCCTCGTCTGGCTGTCCCATCACTCCTTCAATCTCCCAACCCTCTGACTGAAGACCCTTGACTTCATTGAGCCTTCATTTCCGCACTGTATCCTCTGTTCCTCTCTGGGCCTCCATCCCCCTCATGGAACCCTCACCCCAGTGTACAAACGCTCACCTACTGGCTGCGCCCCCATCCTCTTCACAGACTCCTGGCTCTCTCGTTGAGCCCCACGTCTCTCCCGCCGGGTCCCTACCAGGAAGTCCCCTCCTGCCTCCATCAGGAGCCCCTTATCTGACTGCAGTCCTCACACTCTCACTGAGTCCCCCATCCTCTCTCCATTCTCTCCCTCTTCGAGCCCCTACCCCTTGCTGAGGATCAGCGCCCCTTATCTTGAGAAGGGAGCTGGGGTTGGAGAGAAGCTGCTGGGAGAGACAAGTCCTTTCCCTTCTGGAAGGATCCTCCCTTGTTCTCTCTCCCAACCTACCCCTAGCTCCGTCCTGGACAGTGTGTCCTCTGGCCCATCTCCCTGGAGAGCCAGCCCTTGCCAGGCAGCTGAGTCTACTTCATTCCTTGTCGTGTGCCCACCCACAGCCTTGGCTTTGTCCCACATTCACTCTATGGGCTTGGCAAAGTCACCACACCTCTCCAAGCTTCTTCAGGCACCATTGTGCACACGTGCTTTCGTGCCCTGAGTGTCCGTTCCGTCTCTCCTTGGGCTGTGGGCCGGGGACACAGGGATGCATAAACTCTGCAAGGTGGAGACACATCCTGTTCCTTCACTGTTGTATCCCCGAGCCTCACAGGGCCCTTGGCATTGAGCAGGCAGCTCAATAAACATCTACTGAACACAGACTAATAAAAACAGCGAATATATGATGCTGAGTGTGAGCAAAGTACTTCTCTAAGTGCTATATATGTACTACACCCATTTAACTGTGTGTGTGTGTGTGTGTGTGAGAGAGAGAGAGAGAGAGAGAGGGAGAGAGGAATTCCTAGAGCTCAAGACTGAAGCCCTCCCACGTGACAGGAGATGAACCTGGAGAGGCAGGCAGACGTGAGACCCTTCAGGGCCTCACAAGCCAAGGTAAGGAGTCTGGACTTCAACCCAAGAGTAATAGGGAGCCATGGAAGCGTTGTAAAGAGGGGAGGGGTGTGATCTGATCTGCACTCTGAAAAGATCCCTCTGGTTGTCGATCCCTGGGAAGAACAGGATAAAAAGCCCAAGCAAGGTAGGAAAGAAATCCGTAAGGAGACTCCATGTCAGAGATGACGATGTCTTGGCCTAGTGGGCTTGCACAGAAATGAATGGATTCAAGAGTTGTTGCGGGGGAGGGGGGTAAAATGAAGTGCAGGAACAGCAAAAGATTGGAAACAACCTGCAGCAGTTTTAAAACACGGCTGCAAATTCCTTAGCACTTCTCCTGCAGCAAGGTGGGATCTAGGTACCCTCTTTTCGTATCTCGGGTGAGCTGAAGACTGCTTCAACCAATAGAGTATGGTGGAAGTGACGCTCTGACTTCCGAGGCCAGGACATGAAAGGACAGGCACTCCTCCTGGAACTCTAGCTCTTGGAGACCTGAGGTGCTAATGCAAGAAGTCTGCCTGCCTTGAGGCTGCCATGCTAAAAGAAAGCCAAAATAACATGGAGAACCCACAGAAGTCACCACCATCCCAACTGAGCTTGGCCTTTGAGTCATCCCAGTTCCAGCATCAGACAAGTGAACAGAGAAGCAACCAGATGATTCTACTCCACATCTGTGAGAATCAGCTTCAGCTCCGATGATATGAGAGAGGGGATGGCTGAGGTTGGGGAGGTGATGGGAAGGGATAAGGTCAAATGTATAGGTAGATGGTCTGGCATTGAGCCAGCAGCATAGGAAGGATCCAGTACCCTCTGAGACCCGGGCAAGGAGAGGAGGAGGGCCACTGAGAAGAGATGCAGGTTGGTGTTTGTGAGCTGAACTCTGGAGTTAGACAGATCCAGATTTGAATCCCTGGTTCTGCCACTCTGTGCTTACATGACCTCAATGCTCTGAGCCTCAGTTTCCCTAACTGGAAAATAGAGATAATATCAGCAATTGTGTCTCAAAGGGGTTATAAGAGTGAAATGAGGTGTGTATATAGAACACTTAGCAAAGCACCTGGAACAGAATAAGAACTCAATTCACTATTGTCATCGTTACTACTATTATTGTTACTACTATTTTTATTGTTTATGGGTGAGGAGGGTAGGAAGTTGAGTGACAGAAAACGTATTAAATTGAATGTTTTTGAGGAAAACAAGAAGCATTATCAATTAAGAAAGAGGAAGGTTTAGGGGGGGTATAGCTCCAGGGTAGAGCATTTGACCACCAAAATAGAAAGGTTTTAGTTCAACACCCTTTCAAAGGGTGGTGAAGCAGACACAAAGGCCACATATTCTATGATTCCATATATATGAAATACCCAGACTCAGAAAATCCATAAAGACAGAAAGCAGACTAGCAGTTCCTGGGGCTGCGTTAAGGGAGGAATGGGGAGTGACTGCTTAACGGGCTTCCTTTTGGGGTGATGAAGGTGTTCCAGCACTAGATGGGGGTGATGGTTGCACAACGTTATGAATGTACCAAATGTTGCTAATGATCAATTTCATGTTACGTATATTTTACCATAATTTTTTAAAGAGTGGTAAAGCTTTGGAACACTCAGTAATAATGATGATGAGGATGGTGATGGATATCACTTATTGAGAATTTATTTTGTGCCAGGATAATTTGACTTCTCAATAATCTTATGAGATAGGAGCTCTGATAATCCCCATTTTACAGATGACAAACCCTGGGTTTGGGAAGGTAAGTCACTTGCCCAAGGCCTGCCACAATGTGACAGAAGCTGAATTTGCTCTGATGGCTCTGAGGCCATGATCTGTGGAGACAGGGGTCTGCATAGCTGTGACTTTTTTTGGCAGTGTCAGGAGACCTGGGAGAGAAGAAGAAGGCTTCTGGTACCCCAGCTCCTGGTGAGGCAGAGGAGAGGGTGAT
Source organism: Stenella coeruleoalba (assembly GCF_951394435.1). Classification (NCBI taxonomy): domain Eukaryota; kingdom Metazoa; phylum Chordata; class Mammalia; order Artiodactyla; family Delphinidae; genus Stenella; species Stenella coeruleoalba. The sequence goes on along the minus strand of NC_137161.1, from coordinate 27,184,819 downwards.
GGGTGATGCAGAGCGCAAGGGAGAGAACAGTTCCCATGATGGACCTCACGATGGATCCTGGCTTGTTGGGGAAGGATGCCAAAGCAGCCCAGGAGGGGAGCAGATGGATCTGGAGAAGACTCAGGGAATCCAGACTGAAGAGCTCAATGTAGTCTAAAAATAAGTGGATGGGAAGGAAGGTAGTCTGAGGTCAGAATGTGGGATCCTGTAGTTAAAGATTTTAGATGTGCAAACTTGTAAGAGATGAGAAGGTCTAAGCCAGTACCATCCAATAGAAGTTTCTGCAAAGATGGAAGTGTTCTATATCTGTGTTGCCTATACTGGCGCCACTCGCCACATTTGGCTATTAAGCATTTGAAATGTGGCTAGAGGGACTTCCTTGGGGGTCCAGTGGTTAAGACTCTGCGCTCCCAATGTAGGGGGCACGGGTTCAATCCCTGGTCGGGGAACTAGGATCCCTCATGCCACACAGAGTGGCCAAAAAAAAAAAAAGAAAAGAAAAGAAAAAGAAAGAAATGTGGCTATTGCAACTAAGGAACCGAATTCTAAATTTTATATAATTTTAATTACTCTAAATTTAATTTGAAATAGTCACATGTGACTAGGGGGTCACCATATTGGTCAGCCAAGTGTCAGTGGTACAAATCTTGTTGCCAGGGCCCTACTTTGGGCATGACTACTGCCATCTCAGACCCCCACATCCATCCCCATCCCCCCAGTGCTTTTGCCCTGCCCCTAGTGGTCTCTTCTCTACATGGCAGCCACGATGATCCTTTAAACTGTGAGTCAGATTCTCTCATTCCTCTGCTCAAAACCCTCCATGGCATCTCATCTTACTCCAGGTAAAAGGGAAAGACTGGTGGGTTAAAGATGGCCACAAGGGACTTCCCTGGTGGCGCAGTGGTTGAGAGTCCGCTTGCCGATGCAGGGGACACGGGTTCGCACCGTGGTCCGGGAAGATCCCACATGCCGCGGAGTGGCTAGGCCCGTGAGCCATGGCCGCTGAGCCTGCCCGTCCGGAGCCTGTGCTCCGCAACGGGAGAGGCCACAGCAATGAGAGACCCGCGTACCGCAAAAAAAAAAAAAAAAAAAAAAAAAAAAAAAAGATGGCCACACACTCTTTGTCACTCTGCTCCTCCTCATCTGAGCTGACCCAGCAACGGCTTTAACCAATAGAATGGGGTGAAAGTAATGCTCTGCCAGCTCTGGACCTGGCTTTCAAGAGGACCAGCTTTCCCCGCACTGTGGAGCACTCACTTGTGGAATTCTCTCTCTTGGACCCCAGTCCCCATGCAGAAGCAGCCCAGGACACACGGAGAGGCCACGTGTAGATGCTCCAGTCGACAGCCCCAGCCAAACTTGCGGCTCACGGCTAGCACCAGCTATTGTATTGGGCAGCATCATGTGAGTGAGTCATCTTGAATGTTCCAGCCCACTTGAGCCCCCAGGTGACATCACATGAACAGAAGAACCATCCCACTGAATCCCATAAACCCACAGAATCTTGCAAGACAATGAAATGGTGTTGCTCTAAGGTATACGTTGTGAGATTGTTCGCTATGCAGCAGTAGGTATGCTAAACCAGTCCTTACTGTGGCCTCTAATTGCCCTTCCCCCACAACCTTACTTCCCTCCTTGATCTCATCTCTTCCATTCCCTCACTTGCTGGACTCCAGCCACACTGGCCCCCTTGCTTTTCTTTGAATGAACACAGCACAGTGGGCAAACTCCTACCTCAAGGCTTCGGAGCCTTTGCACATGTTTGCTTCTCTGCCTCTCTTTCTTTTCTCTAGATATCTGTATAGCTAGTTTCTGGCTTTATTCAGATCTCCGCCCATATGTCACCTTATCAAAGAGGTTTTATTGCATCACTGTGATAGAGACATACACTGCTCACCAAATTTCTATGTGCTTCACACTGGAGGTTAGACAAAGCCGTAGGATTTGTTCTGGCCAATGAGCTATGAGCAGAGTGAGGGATGCATGTCACTTCTGGGCCAAAGCATTTGTTCTGGTTGTTATTATATAACAAACCAACCCAAAACTTAGTGACTTAAAACAACAATGATCATTATTTTGCTCACAAATCTGCAACTGGCAGGCCTCAGTGGGAAGTCTGCACCACTTAGCATCGCCTGGGGTGACTTGACTGGGGGCTGGAAAGAGCCACTCCCAGGATGGCTTGCTGACATTGCTGGCAAGCTGGTGATGGCTGCCAGGTGGGAGCTCACCTGTGTCTGAGGACCGGGGGCCTCAGTTCTTCTCCTTGTAGGACTTTCCACAGTTTCTCCAGCTTCCTTGCAGCCTGGTGGCTGGATCCCAAGAATGAGTATTCCAGGAAAGAAGAGGTGAGAGCTGCAAGTTTCTCAAGGCTAGAGTCTAGAAGGTGGCTCAGTGTCACTTCTACTGTATTCTTTCAGTCACAGAGGCCAGATTTAAGAAGAGGAGACATATCCCCACTCTCAGTAGGAGAAATGTTAAATAATGTGGGGGCCGTGTTTTAGAACCGCTAGACCATTTAAGAGCTGGTGCATGACCCTCCAGTTATCTTTCCTCCTGCCGTGACGATTGTGGAGGCTACATGTTGACATGGTAGCATCAGAAGATGGAGGTAGACGGGATTGCTGAGTCTCAGTGGAGAAAGCTGCTTTGGAGAGTCACAATATCAGAATATGTTTAAGTAAAAAATAAGCCTTTACTATGTCAACCTGCTGATGTTTCAGAGTTAATTTGTTACTATGTCATAGTCCAGCCTATTCTGACTGATTAAGAAATTGGTACCAGAAGTAGGGTACTTACCAAAACCAAACTGTGTGTCACTGCCTTAGTGGTTGGGGCCACAGGCAGGGGAGCTGGCAATCCTTGTTCTACAGAACCAAAACATTTGGTAACACTTTTACTGCAGTAACTTGGGAAGCTGACTACAGGGGTGCCTTTGGCTGCATTTATTTGAATATTCAAGAGTGAGATGAGCTCAGAAGAGAATGGGCTGGGCTTCCCTGGTGGAGCAGTGGTTAAGAATCCGCCTGCCAATGCAGGGGACACGGGTTCGAGCCTTCGTCCAGGAAGATCCCACATGCCGCGGAGCAACTAAGCCCATACACCACAACTACCGAGCCTGCACTCTAGAGCCCATGAACCACAACTACTGAGCCCACGTGCCACAGCTGCTGAGCCCGCGTGCCACAACTACTGAAGCCCGTGCGCCTAGAGCCTGTGCTCTGCAACAAGAGAAGCCACCACAATGAGAAGCCCTCGTGCCGCAACAAAGAGTAGCCTCCAGTCTCAGCAACTAGAGGAAACCCACATGCAGCAGTGAAGACCCAATGCAGCCAGAAATTAAATAATTGAATAAATAAATAAATTTATATAAGAGAAAGACAGTGCCATCTATTTAAAAAAAAAAAGAAGAGAATAGGCTGATTTGCAAGCAGAAATAAAAGGAAACAGAGTTCAGAAATTTAGATTCTTGCAGAGTTGGAAAATTCTAATGCTTCTAGACCCCAAATGGAAAGAAATGAGCTTTAAAGAGGTGTTGAGCACAGTAGAATCTATTAATTCATTAAAATGTTTCAGGGCATAGATTAAGTTAAGGGCCTTCACACCCATTTAAAAAAACTTCTCTGTTGATTAAAGTATCTTGGGCTAAAGTTAATTAGAGTAAGAGATTGAATTTTTCTTTTTTTTTTTTAAGAGATTGAATTTTAAAAGTGTTTGGATGAACATACTCTGTAAAACTTCTCCGATGGACAACATGGTTGAGGGCCAAGATCATATAAAGGGTGTGGCTTTACCACCTAATTATTCCTGAGAGCTGCCATTCAATCAAGAGAGCTCTTTGGAAATAGAGACACAGACGTAGAGAACAAACGTATGGATACCAAGGGGTTAAGGGGGGGTGGGGTGGGATGAACTGGGAGATTGGGATTGACACTATGTATGAAGCAGATAACTAATGAGAACCTACTGTATAGCACAGGGAACTCTACTCAGTGCTCTGTGGTGACCTAAATGAGCAGGAAATCCAAAAAAGAGGGGATATATGTACACATATAGCTGATTCACTTTGTTGTACAGTATAAACACACTATTGTAAAGCAACTATACTCCAATAAGAATAAATAAAATAAAGTAAAATAGGTAATCAACAAGGAACTACTGTATAACAAGGGAGGTCTACTCAACAGTCTGTAATAACCTATATAAGAAAAGAATCCTAAGATGAATATATATATATGTATATGTATAAGTGAAAAAGATTCTCACAAACATTGTATATCACTGCTACTCCAATAAAAAAGATACACACAGGGCTTCCCTGGTGGCGCAGTGGTTGAGAGTTCGCCTGCCGATGCAGGGGACGTGGGTTCGTGCCCCGGTCTGGGAAGATCCCACATGCCGCGGAGCGGCTGGGCCCGTGAGCCACGGCCTCTGAGTCTGCGCGTCCGGAGCCTGTGCTCCGCAACGGGAGAGGCCACAGCAGTGAGAGGCCCGCGTACCGCAAACACTGCTACTCCAATAAAAACTAAAAATTAAATTAAAAAAAATCCAAACACATACAGACTTCCCTGGTGGGCCAGTGGGTAAGGCTCCGCACTCCCAACGCAGAGGGCCTGTGTTCAATCCCTGGTCGGGAAACTAAATCCCACATGCATGCCACAACTAAGAGTCCGCATTCCACAACTAAAAATCCTGCATGCTGCAACTAAAAGATTGCACGTGCTGCAACTAAGACCCAGCGCAGCCAAAATAAACAAATAAATAAATAAATATTTTTTAAAAACCCCACACAAGCCCCCCTCCAAAAAAAAAGAGCTCTTTGGGGTAAGAAAGAGAAACAAAGCAAACCTAAGGACTATGTGTTGAAACATACTGTGGGTATGGTTTTGTACATGAAACTGGCTATCGTCAAATGGATAAGAAGCCTAAGTGGTTTTTTTTTTTTAAGATTTATTTATTATTTATTTATCTATTTTTATTTATTTTTGGCTGTGTCAGGTTTTTAGTTATGGCATGCAGCATCTTCATTGAGGCATGCGGGAATCTTTCGATGCGGTGTGAGGACTTCTCTCTAGTTGTGGCGTGCAGACTCCAGGGTCCGTGGGCTCTGTAGTTGTGGCACATGGGCTTAGCTGCCCCGCGGCATGTGGGATCTTAGTTCCCTGGCCAGGAATCGATCCCGCGTCCCCTGCATTGTAAGGCAGATTCTTCACCACTGGACCACCAGGGAAGTCCTGAAGCCTAAGTTTTTGAGTTAACTGTCTGCCGAAAAAAATCACAAGCCTGGGATAAAAAGCCCATGACTGTTCAAATCCCAAAATAATCCTAGGAACCTACATCCATTAGCATGGCTACTATCAAAAAAAAACAAAAGCAAAACCAGAAAATGACAAGCGTTGGCGAGAATGTGGAGGAACTGGAACCCTTATGCAATGTTGGTGAGAATGTAAAGTGGTGTAGCTGCTATGGAAAACGGTATGGCAATAATTTGAAAATTAAAAATAGAATTACCCTATGATCTACCAACTCCACTTCTGGATATATGCCTAAAAGAACTGAAAGCAGGGTGTCTTGAAGGGGTATTTGCACACCCATTCATAGCAATAGCCAAAAGGAGGAAGCAACCCACGTGCCTGTCCACGAATGAATGGATAAACAAAATGTGGTATATGCATACAATTGAATATTATTCAGTCTTAAAAAAGAAGAAAGTTCTGACACATGCTACAACATGGATGAACCTTGAGGACATTTTGTTAAGTGAAGTAAACCAGTCACAAAAAGACAAATACTGTACGATTCCACTTATATGAGGTACGTAGTCAAATTCATAGATTCGGAAAGGAGAATGGTGGTTGCCTGGGGCTGGAGAGAGGGGTAAATGGGCAGTTATCGGATTCCTGAGCAGAGAGTTTTAGTTTTGACAGTGGTGGTGGTTACCCAACAATGTGGCTACTTAATGCCACTGAGCAGTACACCTAAAAAATGATTAAGATGGTAAATTTTATGTTATGTATATCTTACCACAATTTTTGTTAAAATATCAAAATGTTAAAAAAAAAAAAAAAGATCCTAGGGTCCCCAACAGCTTATAGGCAGGAAGTGAACTGAAAAAACCTGTGGACCTCCCAAGGGTCACAAGGCAGCTCTGGACCTTTTTGTCTTCCAGTCCATTCCTTGTTCTTTCCCTGCTCTGGAGAGCTGACCCCTGGAGGCTGCATTTCACAGCCTCCCTTGCCAGCTGGCCTCCAGCTGAGCTCAGCCAATGGGAGGCAGAGGTGGGTGGGAAAAAGGGAGAAGCTAGGGTTTTTCTGCCCTTCCGCTCCTGGCTTTCCTAGCCTCTCTTGACTGATGCAACCACCTCGTCTGAAATAGTAGCCTCTCCTCATACTTTACCACCTTCATTACATGACATTATTGTATAGATTTATCAGTTTCTTGATTGTGTGTTTCCATCCACTGGAGTGTAAGCTCCATGAAGGCAGGGATTATGTCTGTTTTGCTCATTGATGAATTCCCAGTTCTTAGGACAGTGCCTGGCACAAAGTAGGCACTCAGTAAAGATCTGTTGAAAGAGTGAATAAATTTAGTAGTTGACTCAAACACACACAAGAGAACAGGGAAAGTGCCTGATAGGTATTCATAATCTGAAATAAAAGCCAGAGATGTCAGGTAGCTTCTTTAAGTGTTACAGCAAATCATCCACTGACTCAAACCCAGGCTTCTTGCCATTCTGGGTTTGTATCCAGGTCTCCAAAGAGATTCCTTGGTCTCAGATTTTTTTGGAGGAGAAAAAGCAGAACCTGACATTCATTTAGTTAGTAGGAAACCCTGAAAACAATTGAGGGTGAGAAATTGGGTTGCTAAGAAACCTCTGAGGAAGGGGGAGAGTATTGATGTTCATTGCTAGGCAACCTGGAAGAAGCTAGACAGGCAGGTTCCATAGGCTTCTGGAAAGCCAGGCTGAATATGCTCTTAAACACTTCTAGCCCAACCACCTAACTGTACAGATGGGGAAACTGAGTCCTCAAAAGGCAAAGTGATTAGCCCAAAGTCCCTCCAATTTCTCAAGAAGAGCAAAGACAAATGGCACGATAGGGCATTTTCACTGGGTAGAGCTGATAGCTGAAGAAGAGTCTATAAGACAGTAGTCAACCGCAAAGAGCCTTGAATGCCAGGCCAAGAACTTTAGACTTTATCCTGAAGGTGATAGGGAACCACTGAAAAGTTTGCAGCAGTGGTCAGATTTATGTGTTCAGATGATCCCTTGAGCTGCAGTCTGGACACCCAGGATAAAGTCTAAATGCCTTCAAGGCCCTTCAGGCTCTTGCCAGTCTATCTCCTCTCTCCTCCCAACCCCTCCAGCCACAACCGACTTCCTTCCATGTCAGCCTCTCTTGCCAAGTTTCCCACTTGCTCTCACTGGTGTCTGGAAAGCTTCATCTTTCCCCCGTACCTGCTTCATCCTACTATTCTAGTTTTAATTGCTGCATAACAAACTGTCCCCAAAACTGAATAGTGCAAATAACTGTCATTTCATTTTGCTCATGGACTCTGTGGGTCAGGAATTCAGGCAGCGCAAGAGGGGGCAGTTGGTCTCCATTCCATGGTGGCTGAGTCTCACCTGGGAAGACTTGAATGACTAGGGGATGGAATCCTCTGAAGGCTTCTTCACTCACGTGTCTGGAGCCTTGGCAGTGCCTGTATTACCTGGAGCACCTGCGTGTGGTCCCTCCACGTGTTTTGGGGTTTCTTGATCATGTGACAGTCTTAGGGTTGTTGGACTTCTTACGGTGGTTCAGTGTGACCTAGCCTTGGAAACCTACAGCCTCATTCCTGCATTCTAGTAGTTACAAGTAGATCACGAAGACCAGCCCAGATTCAAGAGGGAGGAAATTTATGGGAGGAATGTCAAAGAACTTGTAGCCGTGTCCTAAAACCACAACAATGCACTGAGGTCTCAGTCACAGCTTAAACATCACCTCCTCCAGGAGGTGACCTGACCACACCCTGCTCCATGTCTGGATTAAGGGCCTCCTCTGTGTCCCCCCAGCCCCACTGTCCATCTCCATCAATGTATTTCCACCCCTGTGTTTATGGGTCTTTCTGCTCCCCAGACCTGAGGATTCAGTGAGGATGGACCATGTCTGTTTTTTTCACCTTTGTACACCCAGCACCTAGCACAGAGCGTGGCAAAGCAGGCCCTTAATAAATGTTTGTTGCATGGGTGAGCAAATGAGTGATTGAATGAGCTAAGGCATGGAGCCCAGTGCAGAGGCCATTCCTTCCTCATGAAGCTTACATACTAATTGGAGAGATACATACAAAATAAAACTTTATATGATAAATGCCAGATAGTGATAAATGCTATTATGAAAAATAAAGCAAAGTAAGGGGATAGCGTAAGGGGAGGTGATACTTTATATGAACTGTCAGGGAAGACTTTTTGAGTTAGTGACATTGGAGCTGAGACCTGAAGGAAGTGAGAGAGCAAGCCTGGGAGAAGAGCATTTCAAGCAGAATGAACAGCATGTGCAAAGGGCCTGTAGTGGGTGTGTGCTTGGCAGTTTTGAGGAACAGCAAGGAAGCCAGGGTGGCTGGAGCATGGTGAGAGAAGGACAAAGTAGCAAGGATGAGTCCCAGGGTGGGCCACATGCCAGATCACACAGGGTTTCACAGGCCTTGTTGAGGACTTTTGCTTTTAGTCTGAATGAGATGGGGGCCATTGGAGAGTTTCAAGCAGAGACGGTATATGGTCTGATTTATAGCTTAAACAGATTCCTCTGGCTGCTCTGTGGGTAACAAGACTGAATGGGGCAAAGGAGAAAGCAAGGAATTCAGCGAGGTGGCTGGTAAAGGATACTGGGCAAGAGATGATGGGGGCAGGACCAGGAGGGTGGCCATGGAAAAGGTGAGAGGTGATAGGACACAGGACACATTTTGAAGATAGAACCAATAGGCTATAAGGGATATGAAGCTATGAGGAAAAGAAGAGTCAAGTTTGCTGGCCTTAAAAGGCCAACTAAAGTAATATGTGAAGAAGTGAAGATGTGGGTGGGGGAGCAGGCTTGGGAGGATTGGGGAAACACACTTCATTTTTAGACATGCCAAGTTTCAGGTGCCAATTAGATATCCCAGTGAAGACGACAAGAAGGCAGCTAAACATAATGAGTCTGGCAGTGTCGGGATGGAGCTATAAGCTTAAGAAGCTACGGCTATGATAAGCAGAATTCTAAGGTGGCCCCCAAGATTCCCACTCCCTGGTGTGCGTGCCCAACATAACCTCTTCCTCTCTGTGTGGGTAAGACCCGGGAGCATGACGGATGTCACTCTTGTGATTAGCTTACATTATCGGCAAGGGTGAAGGGGCTTCATAAATGTGATCAAGGTAAATGTGATTAAATTAGTTGATATTTAGTGAATCAAAAGGACCATTTCCCTGGGTGAGCCCTTTAAAAGAGAGCCTTCCTTGAGCCAAGTGACTTGAAGGTGCAGAAAGATTCTCCTGCTGCTCCTTGACAAAATAAGCCTCCACACTGATAGAGGGCCTGTGAAGAAAATAACTGAGTGGCTTTTAGGAATCCAGAGTGGTACCAGCTGACAGCCAGGAAGAAAATGGGGGCCTCAGTCCTTTAACCACAAGGAACTGAGTTCAGCCCGCCACCCCGTGATTCTGCAAGAGGACACTGAGCTCCAGAAAGGAATGCAGCCCAGACAACAGTGTGACTGCAGCTTTGAGAGATCCTGAGCAAAGAACCCAGGATTCTCTGCTGGGCATGCCTGGACCCTGGGCCCACAGAGATTATGAAATAATAAATGCATGCTGTTTTAAGCGGTTAACCTTGTGGCGTTTCATTACATAGGAATAGGTGGCCAATACACCAGCGTATAGGCGTTTTTAAAGCCCTGGAACCAAGATAGCTCAAATCGCCCCGGCCAGGAACCTGACCCAGAGATGAATCCGAGAGCATGAATGCAGGGGGATTAGAGTGGGACACACCCTGCAACCTCTCCACCGCGCGCCCGCAATGCTTCCTACTCCTCTCAGCCACTAGGCGTCCCCAAAGTCCACATAAGCAGGTCTCGCCCCCACCTTTCACAGGTCAGAATCCATTTCCTTCAGAAATGGAAGGAAACAAAATAACAATAAATGGTCTCACTTCTATTCGTATTTCCTCCTCCCCCACATCACCCCGGGGGAAACTAAGGCCTACGAAGGGAGGCGCTTGCCCAAGGCCCGCAGTACTCTAGCACCGTCTCAGGCCTGGCGTTTTACACGCCCCCTGCCCTCCCCCTCCCAGGGCATCGTGAAGGGCAAACACAGACTTTTAGCCTCTCTCTCCAGCTTAGGCCAGGGGAGGGACTGCGAGTGAGAATGGCATCAGCAGAGGGCCCTGAGTGACTTGTGGGCTGAGGCCGGAGTTTCTAATTGAGGCCGACTGGAAAGGGTGGAAAGCGTGCAGCCCCGAGGTTGGGGCTGACAGTGTTGGTGGAAACGAGACTCCTCCTGAGGGAGTGGGTATCAGAGGTGCCCAGCTGCAATTGCTGGGCCAGTGATCCCCTTCCCTTTGTCCAGCCCCTTCCACCATCCGCTGCAGACTGGGTTGTCCAGAAGCAGACACGGAGACTGAGTTTGGGGTGCAAGATATTTATTAGGGATAAACACCTGTGAAAAGAAGAGGGAGGAGACAGAATTGGGTTCAGGAAGCCAAACTGCGCTGCTGACCAGGCAAAGCCTCAGCCACCCTGGAGGGGCCCTGGGGTGAGGACCTGGCGGGGTGGGGGGCAGGTACTCCCTGTGTCTGTCCCACCTTGCACTGAAGTGGCAGGCTTTTACACCTGTGCTCATTCGGACACCAGATGCAGGCTGCCCTGGGTGAAGTGGCTCTCTTCCACCTTTTCTTTCTTAAAGGTTTTGTTTTGATTTGTGGTCAATCTCGCTTCCAATCAGAGGCCAAGAGGAAGCGCTCACTGTAACTCCTGAGGCCCCAAGCCCCCTTTCTATAGGTGCCCAGCCCTCCCAAACCTGCTTTAGTCCTCTTTTAAAGCATCTATGGGTATCCCAGTCCCCAAATACCCTCTGTGAATGAGACTTGCACACTTGGCCTTGGTTCTTACTGGGGAAACAGGCTTTGTCCAACCTTAGGAATTCATTGAATCTGGTAGAGGAAGAATTAGGCGGACAGGTGTAGGGGGACAAAGTTTTGAAAAGCCTTCATCTCAGTTCCCAAAACACACTGGTAAGAATCTCATGGGCAGGAATCACTGTGGCTTCTGCTGCTGTTCTTCAGTCATTCAAAACATCTACACTGGGGGCCAGTTACGTGCTAGGCATGGGGACGAACCCCACTACTCCACACCCTGAACCGCCAGCCTAACACCATCTGCAGATTCAAACAGGGAGGGAGAGGCAAGCACCCCGAAGTAACACTTCACCAGGAGACGGAAACCAAAATTTGGGGCCCTGACCTTGGCTGCTTGAAGCCCCTTTACAAGTTGCTTCTGCACCTGGACCCTAAGTTTCCTCCTCTGGACAATGGAATAATACAATTTATGGAGGACCATGTTAAATGCTTCTCACCTCGAACTTCATTTTACCCTGTGAAGCAGGTATTATCATCATCCCTGCGTTACACATGTGGAAAGAAGAGTCAGGGTGAAGTTAACATGCTCAAGGTCACACAGGTGCTCAGTGGTGGTACCAGGCTCAACCCTGATTCTTAATCTTAAGGGCAGGGTCAAACTGGCCCCCTTGGGCTAGGTGTGCCTGCACACGTGTTTCACTTGGTCCACAAGGATTTAAAAATATTTCACTCAGCTTTCATTTTGAAATTGAGATGTTCACAGAAACATCCAGATTGCCATCTTCTCTTGAAAAATCTAGCCCCCTGGCCACAGTGGGCTGCATTCCCACAGGGTCACAACCGGCAGGAAGTGAGCAGTTGCTCCCTTTGAAGTGGGTCATGAAGCCAGTGTCCACCCAGACTCTCTCATTCATGTCACCTGCCTGGCCTCTGCAGGGATGAGTCTGCCATCCTTAATGAAGACCAGGAGTCCTGAGATAGAGGGAGCAGAGAGGCCTAGAGGGGCCAGGTGCCTCCTTGCCCTGGAACCCCCAGCTCTTCCTGCATGGTGCTAAGTCACATGGACTTGAATCTGCCAAACTGTTTGGGGAGGGTTGCGGAAAGGCAAAGACATGTAGAAGCACAGGGCGAGATGGGGCAAATACACTTTATTCAGTCCTGGCAGAAGTCCTGCTGTGGGTGCCAGTGCCCCCTCCCCTCAGCTATGAGACTAGTTCTCCAAGACCACAGACAGTGACATCTCTTCACTCACATGACGTTTTCTGGGATTTTTCATTGTCTTTTTTGTTGTTGTTTTTCTTAAAAAAAAAAAAAAAAAAGAGAGAGAGAGAAAAAGAGAAAAAGAGAGAAAGAGAGCGCGCGCAAAAAGGCCCAGAGCCGGAGCACCAAGCTTAAAGGAGGCAGCTGGTGGCTTTGTCAGCGACGGGAACGCGTGGGGCAGAGACCTGCAGAGACCCTGGGCAGGGGTCCCGGAGGACTCTGGGACCGTTTGTTCCTGAGATTTGTGTGTGTGAATGAGAGTGTGTGCACACCCAGGAGGGTGAACACACGCCGGTGAGATACAGGTAGTGAGGGCAAATGGGGCGTGGGGAGGCCGGAGGGGCGGGGCTTGAGCGGGGAGCTGGAGTAAGAGGGGTAACAGCATCAGGGGCAGGGTTTCCGAGGGCACCCGAACTGGATGCAGCAGCGCTAGGCGCAAACGGCCCAAGACTACTCTGACCCTCCCTTCAGTCTCACTGGCCCAGTCGATGGTCTCTCTGAAGCCAGCTGCTGAAAAGTGGGGCTCTTCTTGCCACTTCATCTGCTATTACGCCTCAGTCTCAACCCCCTAGTACCAACGTGTCTCAGTTTCTCCCACTGAATACTGTAGGCAGAGGGACCTGGATGACAGGAAGGGGCGGTGGGCTTAGGAAGGAGCCCAGGCTGAGAGTGTGCCCTGAGGTGATAAGGGCACTTGGGGGGGGGGGCGTGTGAAGCATAAGGACCCTGTCCCCAAACAAACTGTTACGTGTCTTGGTTCTGAGTTTTCTTTTTCTCTCCTGAAGGATTTCCAGAGAAAGACCCTGCCCCCAATTCCCAGGTGGGGGAAAAAAAGGTAGGCTTCTTGGAACCAAAACAAGCTGTAGAGGCAGTCATGCAGTCGGTGAGGGGTGGGTGCACGTGGGTTGGGCGACCCCGTAAGGGAAAAGGGGCTATGCCACTTGGGAGTTCCAAGCTCCACACCAACCCTTCCGGGCCGGCTAGTCTCTTTCTCCCCCTTCCGAGTGCTCCTCCCATTTAAGGCAGTGACGCCCCGTCGGGTTGAACGGAAGCCGTGGCTCCTGGATCAAAAGATTTCTCAGGATCGCTCTATATCCGCCCCCCTTCTTCCTGGATCTGACAGGGGCGTGAGGTTCGACTGGGACCAGCTCCCTCCTCCCAAGAAGCATTAAGCATGCGCGAGAAGGGGGCGGATCCCAGTGTTCCCGGGGAAAAGGAACGGGCCCCTCCCCCTCCCTGGGAGGGAGGGGCAAGGGAGGAGGGCGCGGGGCCGCCCAGCTGCAGCGCCCCCCCAAACAAGACAGGAGGCGGGCCAGGCTAAGGCGGAGGGAGTCCGGAGCAAGGGCAGGGGCGTGTCCTCCGGCCGTGAGGAAGGGCGTGTGCAAAATGGGGGAGGGGTACAGGTCTCTTGGAGAGGACGGGAGGTGTATCGGAGGGGGGGCTGGCTGCTGGTGGCTGTGCGGGAGGGGGTAAGATGGGGAGGGGCTTGGATGTCGGAGAAAGGGTGGGGGTTGGGCTGCCTTGGGGTGTGTCTGCGGGGGAAGGGCATGTCTGGATTTGAAGGGGGTTGGGCACGTCTAGGAGGGGGGAGGCTGTGCGGGAGATGGGGTGCCAGCCTCGGCCTCCGAGGGGCCCCAATACCTGATTCCTGTATGTAAACAGCTGGTTTAGGGGGCGTGCGCGCCCCGCTGACGGTGGGCTCAGTAGGTGAAAACCAGGTCGGCGATGCTAGACGGGCGCCAGTCCCCTGCGATCATCTCGGTAACCTCGGGGGTGCAGTAGTCCGGGAACTCGAAGTGCGACGTGCCCGAGGGGGGCGGCAGGTCTGGGTCGCGGTCCAGGGCGCTGCAGTCTAGGCCGGCAGGACCGGGGGGCAGTCTGGACAGAAAGCCCAGCGGCTCCTCCCCCGACGCCACCGTCTCCTCTTCGCCTTCCTCCGTCGCCGCCGCCTCCTCCTCCTCTTCCTCCGGCTCCTCGTCCTCCGACGGAGTCGGGGAGGCGGCGGTGACAGCCGCCCCCTCACCCGACGGCCCCTGGGAACGCTCCGCTTGTCCCCGGGCGGCCCGCCCCGCCGGGACCATCCTCCACAGCTCCCGCCCAGGGGTCTCGACCAGGCGCACTTCCAGCAGCTCCTCGTCGTCGTCCTCGTCGTCGTCCTCGGGCGCCGCCGCGCCGCCCCCCAAAGGCCCTCCAGCCGCTCGGCGGCCCCCGCGGCTAGGCAGCTGCGACCCGGGCTTGAGCCGGCTGCCGCCGCCGCCGGGGGGGCGGGGCCGCGCCTTGGCGGGCGCCCCCTTGCTCTTTTTGCGCGGCCGGTACTTGTAGTCCGGGTAATCCGCCATGTGCTTGAGGCGCAGCCGCTCCGCCTCCCGCACGAACGGGATCTTCTCCGAGTCCTGCAGCAGCTGCCAGCGGCGGCCCAGGCGCTTGGAGATCTCGGCGTTGTGCATGTCGGGCCACTGGTCCATGATCTTCCGCCGTTCGTGCTGCGACCACACCATGAACGCGTTCATCGGTCTCTTAATGTGGCCGCTCGGGGTCTTGCACCAGCCGGGCTCACGCGCCCCCTCCTCGGCCGGCCCGGGCCCCGGGGGCGGCGGCCCGCCGTCCCGCTTGGCCCTCGCGCCCCTCTGCTGCACCATCGCGCCTGGGCCCGGGGCCGCTAGACGCCGCCGGGGGCCGTCCGCATCCTCAGCGGCTGGGGGTGGGGGAGGAGGCAGCAGCGACGGAGGGGCGGCCCCGCCCTGCAGCTCGGCCCGGCCCCCGCGAGCTGGGGAGCGAGAAGCTGGGCGCTCGGGCCCAACGGACGGCGGGGGGAGAAGGTCAGCGGCGCGGTCTCAGGCGGGTTCGGCGCGCCCCCGCCGCCTCCGGCAAGTTGCACCCCGCAGCACGCCACACATTGTTTTGCGGGGGCTGAGGAACTGCACTCCCAGGGCCCCCGCGGGCTCTCCTTGCAGCCTCCTGCTCGGCCGCGGCCCGCGCGCGCCTCTCTCCGCCCCGCCGCCTTCCAGTGTCTTTCTCCCCGCGCGGCCCCGCCGGCGCGCGCGCCACCCCTCCCCCTCTCCGTCTGCGGGCCGCTGCGGCGCGCGCGGGGCCGCCCCGTGTAAACACCGAGGTGCCCGCTTGGGCTGCGGCCGGGCCACGCCTCGCGCCCGGGCGCCGCGTCACCCGTTGCTGGGCAGAGAACCTGGTATTTGCATCTCCCAATCGCTGGCTGCCGAAGTGGGGCGGGGCTCGCGCTGCGGGGCTGGGCGGTCTTGTGGCTGGGATTGGGGGTGTCGGATGAAGTCGGTTTCTTTTCTTAGGCTGGGGACTAGCGGGAGAGTGGGGGGCGGGGGGTGGACGCCGAGCGTGCTTCCCTTCTGGCTCCAGAAAGCCTGTCCCCGCCCCGCGTTGCCTTTGAAATTTTAGCTTACTCAGTGACACCTGCCGCCAGGTAGGACCTCCGCTCCCTCCTCTTTCGGGGGCGTCTTTTTTAGCCGCCCCAGAACTGAAGGTGAGGAGACCTAGGCTCAGGAAAGCTCCTTAAGGGGACAAAAACCTCATCGTATCATTGATGTAGCCCCTGCCTAGTATCCAGCCATATAGGCGCTCAACAAATGTTTATGGGCCCAATGAACCGAATCCCTTTTATATTTTTCTTCTCTTTTGAGGCACCACGAGGGACCTGAGAAAGAAGGGCACATGACGCCCACTTTCCAGGTAGGAAACACCAAATATCTGCAGATTAGGGCTCGAATCCTAGGCTCGCGGTCCCAGCTCTCTTCCCTCAGCGCACGAAGGGGCCGGGGCACCTCGCCTAACCAGCCGAGGGTCCTGAGTAGGACGAACTCTCCGTTTTTCACACGTCTCAGGCGAGGTTCGAAGATGCGTGGGTGCCCCATTCCCAGGTCCCACGCCACACCTAGACCAGCCTGGTGCCAGACTAGGGCGCGATGCCCCTCCCGGGTCTGGAGAAGCGTGCGCGGGCACGGGGGCGGAGCCAGGCCAAGGGGCGGGTCCGAGGCGCACGCTCGAGGCGCGTGGCGGGGAGGGGCTGCGCGCTCCCATCTCACCACGTGTGAGCCCGCTCGGGCATTGCTGGGCGTGTGCTGCCCCTTGGGGGAGGTCACCTTCACCGCGCAGTGGGCCCGGGCGATGGGTGGGGGCGCTGAAGCGTCCCTCCACGGAATCAGGAGCTGGGAGGGGTCGGGATGGGGGTCTCTATGGTAGCATTCTGCTGGGGCATAGTGGGCAGTATCCGGATTGGAAGGTGCGTGTCTCAGGCTGTAGACCTCACCCACCCCTGGGCGGGCGGGTGCGGAGAGCCCAGCCGGAGGGTGTGGGGTGGGGGAGGGAGGACCTGCGTGCGGCTCCGCAGACGCTGGGGGCGGGGTGATTGCTCTGGGTGCCCGGGAGGGAAATTGGATCTTCGCCGGCGGGAGGGGGCGACTCTTAAAGGCACAGGGCACTCGGAAGGAGAAGGCTCCGCTCCCGACCAAATGGTTTCTCCGTTTACTTATTGGACGCTGAGATCTGGAGACCCCCGAGTTTGAATCTTAACAACGGTAGCTTGTACGGTTCATTGCTCGGTGGAGTCAGAATTTCTGTATTCATATTCCGGGTGCCTCTTTTTGCGTGTCCTTAAAATAGGAAAAAGCAGTTTCTTCCTCATATGGTTATTTTACAGATTAAATGGGATAATGGATGTAGACACATCCCTGACATCTAGTAAATGCACAACAAATATTAGTTATCAGAGACTCAGGGCACCACCAACCTAGAAACACCAACATAATAAGAAAAAAAGGCATCAAAGTAGTGATCCTGGGAAAAATAAAAGCTTTAAAAATTTTTTCTAACACTTTTACACTTTTCCTACTTAATATTTGTCTTATTTTAAATTACATAGGATGGGCACTGCCGTCTTTTCAGTGCTTAGGGCCTCTCAAAGGTCTTACTGTGGCCCTGTAGCTGCTGCCATTACTATATTAGAGTTTGAAGTACTGGCCTCCTGGATATTCCTCAAACACAGAAGGCTTGGAACCACCTCAGGGCCTTTGTACATGCTGTCTCCTCAGCCTGGTAAACTCTTCACCCCCATCCCCACATGGCTGGTCCATCTCATTCTAGCCTCAGTTAACATGGACTCTCCAGAGACGCCTGCCCTGACCACTCTCTGCTGCCGCCCACCCACATTCCCCTGCATCTCAGGTACACAGAATTGTTGGTCTGTGACATTGTTATCATTGTCCATGATTGGTTCAGTTCATGTTTGTATATATTTATTTATATATAATATAGTAAAAACCAGTGAAATCAGGGCTTCCCTGGTGGCACAGTGGTTGAGAGTCTGCCTGCCGATGCAGGGGACACGGGTTCGTGACCCGGTCCGGGAAGATCCCACATGCCGCGGGAGCGGCTGGGCCCGTGAGCCATGGCCACTGAACCTGTGCGTCCGGAGCCTGTGCTCCGCAACGGGAGAGGCCGCAACAGTGAGAGGCCCGCATACTGCAAAAAGAAAAACAAAAAAACGAAAACAAACCAGTGAAATCAGCAACCCAACACAGGAACTGGAACATGGATAATAACCCACCTTTCCCTATGAACTTCTCTCCCATCCCATCCCCTGCTTTCCCTCACCTGATGTAATGTCTATCCTGAGTCTTCCTTTACACTTATAAAAAGCTTAGCAGCTTTATTGAAATACCAGAGTATTCATTCATTTAAAGTATACAATTCAATGACATATTAAGGGAGCTGTGCAACCATCACCACAATCAATTTTAGAATATTTTCATTGGGACTTCCCTGGTGGTCCAGTAATTAATACTCTGTGGTCCCAATGCAGGAAGCCTGGGTTTGATCCTTGGTCAGGGAACTAGATCCTGCATGCAGCAACAAAGATCCCGCAGCTAAGACCCAGTGCAGCCAAATGAATAAATAAACATTAAAAAAAAAAAACCAACAAAATATATTCCCTTGCCTCTAGCTTTAAAAAAAGGGTATCATGCTGTATGTAATACTCTGGTATTTACTTTCTCACTGAATATTATAGTGGCAAGATTCATCGAAATTGCACCCGTGTGGGGTTCATTCATTTTCCACTGCAGGAATGTACCACAATTTTTCTATCTAGTGTCCTGTCCCTGGACATTTGTATCATCGCCAGGTTTTTGCTCTTATGAGCAGTGTTCCTGTTAACAATCCTAAATGTGTTCCTGGTGCTCAAGTGCAAGAAGGTCTCCCAGGTATTTTAGGGGAAGTGTGGTAGCTGCATCTGAGGATATGTGAGTGCTAACTTTTATAAGGTGATTCGAAACTTCCAAGTTGTACCAATTTACTTTTCCACAAGCAACATAGAAGAGATCCTCTTCGTCTATATCCTGTCCAAAGTTTGGTATTGTTAGATATCTTAATTTTTGCTTGCATTCTTCTAACTCATCACCCTTTCTATTTGTTTCATAGCACTCATCACATTCCGGAATTATTTTATTTGTTCACTTGTTTTTTGCCCACCTCCCCTCCACTGGAATGCCAGCTCAAAGAGGGCAGAGATTTTTGTCTGGTTTTTTTCCTGCTCTGTCCCTAGGAGAGTGCCTGGCACACAGTGGGTGCTCAATAATTATTTATTAAATTAAAGTCAGTGCTCTATCATAAGTGTGCTCAAATTCCTCCGGGAGCCCAGAGAAGGAAGTGAAATTTTGGAGCCCAAAACCCAAAACTCCAGTCTGCCACTGGGATGTGATATTTATCAGTGCACACAGGCTATCCTGAGTCCTTTCAGATGGGTGCCCCAGAGTCTAAACCTTGCAGGCCACAGGAGTTCAAGGCTGGGCTGACCACTGAGCTGTTCAATCCAGACTGTGGTAGATAGATGGTAAGGTTCTTGGAGAGATGCTGACCACTGCTGCCCCACTGGTCCAGGCCACCATCATCTCTTATCTGGGTACCTGCCCAGCCTCCTTTCTGGTCCCTGTACCCACCATATCTCCTTCCATTCCATTCTCCTCCCTGAAGCCAGAGTGATGGTGTCTTTCAGTCAAAAATCTGATCGTGCGTCTTCCCTTGTTAAAACCCACCAGTGGTTTCTCCGTTACTCTCAAGATAAACACCAGACTTTCACCTGACCCACTAGGCCAAGCTTGGTCTGACCCCTGCTCACCTATCTGACCTCCTCTCCCAATTTCTCGGTCTTGATCCACTCTCTAGTCACAAAAGTCTCATTTCAGTTTGTGGAACAAGCCAAGCCTCCCCACACAGGGTGTTGTGAAGTCCATTCCCTCACCCTTTCCAGCACTCCTGCCTCTGTCTGCCTCCTTAGAGCTCTCCTAACCCCATGTTCCTTTTCTTCAGTGCACAGTGACCTGCCTAGCTCATTTGACACTCAGAACAGATGGCTCCCTTAAATGACATTATTTTCAGCAGCAGTCATGAAATACAATGAATAATACTAATGATAATGGCCAGAAAAGAAATGCAGATGGTGACAATACTCTTTTATTGAACTTTGTATACATAATCATGTCGGTAAAAATAAATATTACAGTACAAAAAAGGAAAAGAGCATTTGATCCATACTCTTCAATTATATTACTATATTTCTTTGAAAAATAAAAGAAAAAAACACACCAACACAGTGGTCTGTTGCAATAATAATTCCATTCCATTCCATTAATTACATTACAGTTTAAAAACAAATAAGAAATCACTTTAAATATAAGAATCAATTTTAATATTAAATATATGATTCAGGGGCTTCCCTGGTGGCGCAGTGGTTAAGAATCCGCCTGCCAGTGCAGGGAACATGGGTTCGAGCCCTGGTCCAGGAAGATTCCATATGCCGCGGAGCAACTAAGCCCATGCGCCACAACTACTGAGCCTGCGCTCTAGAACCCGCGAGCCACAACTACTGAAGCCGGTGTGCCACAACTACTGAAGCCTGCGCGCCTAGAGCCCGTGCTCCACAACAAGAGAAGCCACCGCAATGAGAAGCCCGCTCACCGCAACGAATAGTAGCCCCCGCCACCCCCAGCTCGTGGCAACTAGAGAAAGACGGGGCACAGCAACAGAAGACCCAACGCAGCCACTAAATAAATTAATTAATTAAATTAAATTAATCTATAAAAAAAAATATATATTTCAAATTCGGTAAAACACAATTTTACTAAATAATAATAATATTATATATAATACTATTATACTAAATAATAAAATTTGCAGTTACCACGCTTGGCCGTTCACTCTTTGTTTCACTGTGTTAAATTTTAAATACAACAGCTTCAAGTGGTCACATAGAATGACAGAATTGAAACAACTCAAGTTCTGGTTCTTCAGCTTCCTAATCACTGTGCTATCATTGTTTATTTTGAATCTATTGTTTAAACACAGCCATATGTTGTACCAAAGGGGCTGGAGACACAAGTACTCAGGAAGCGAGCTTGAACAATTCTGGACTGTTACGAACTTATTCTCAAAACTAACGCGTGTAGCTGTGTCTGGCTTGGTGTGTGTTAGGGGCTGAATGTATAGCTGGGAGTGCTCTGAATTATCTTCCTTGTAGGCGATTATGTTTATTAGTGTACAAGTGATTAAAATATGCTGATTCGAAGCTTACAAATATATCATTAGGACTCAAGGTAGACCAACAACTTGATTTTCAGAGAGGAGTGTCTTACACTGACATGGTTTAGAATGGCGGGCACATGGTAATAATAAAATGCAGAGAGATGTTCAATCAGTTTTATTGTTCTCAAATTCTCCGCAGACAATACACCCTTTCATTGCCTGCAGAGCCCCACTTGGTACACCACAGCAGAGCTGAAGCTCCATGGGATCAAAGGACCCACCTAATTTCCACTCTCCCCAGCACTTAGCAGATCTTGGCACAACACAGACTCTCAATACCTGTTCAGTGAAGGGAGGAAGGAGCCAAATCGGGTGTGGGCGTGGCTGTCACAGACACCATCATGCAACTCCACCCACCCCAACTGTGTCTAGCTCTAAAACATCAGTCTTTGAACCAGCACGGTCCTCAAAGACATTCATAATAAAGAGGGAGAGCAATAAGAACAAGGTAATTCATTTCTTGATTCATCTAAATGTCTTCTTTGAAAAATTCAAAGATTATGATCGTGTGTGTGTGTGTGTGTGTGTGTGTGTGTGTGTGTGTACATTACAGGGCTCTTTTACTGAATAATGGTATAGAACTGCACATGGAGCTCGTGAGCACTTAAGTATGGCTACTGCAAATTGAAATGTGCTACAGTGCAAAATTCTCACTGGTTTTCAAATACTTAGCAAAAAAAATTAAAATATCGCATTAATAGTTTTGAGATTGTAACGTTTTGGATATATTGGGTTAAATAAAATATGTTAAAATTAGTTTCACCTGTTTCTCTTATTTAATTTTTTTTTTTTTTTTTTTTTTACTTTGCTTGCATTATATTTCTAAGAGGCAGTACTAATAGAGAAGATGGAGGTTTTCCTCATCCTTACTTGGCAAAATAAAAAGTTGGCAATTTTTGTCCATCTCCAAATTTTCAAATGAATAGTTTTTTTCAGGAGTGAGAGGAGTTTTTTAAACTTCTCTGTGAAATCCCAAAGTCTTAAAGATCCTGACGGAATTCTGGGTTGCCAGTCCATAAGATGTAGCTTGAGACTCAGAGAAGCACAGGGCAGCAAGGAGAGGCCAGAACTGGAGGCATGTTCATGGGGAGAAGAGGACAGCATCAGGGGCATTTTAGCAGCACCAGCAGGGCTGATGGAATTGGGGAATAATCAGATTGGGGGAAGGAAGGGGACGGTGACTAGATGGAGGAACTGATTTTACCTGGACAGTGGGTTCCATCTGGTGTCTCACATCACACCCCATCGGTACATCTCCACATTTCCTAGAGTACAATTCCCACAACCTGACTCTGAAATTCATTAGACTTTTCCTTTGGAAGTGACCATATTCTTTATCATGAAAGGGGACACTATTAATAATTATGCTGGAACAACAGTAATAAACTGGGACTGCCTGGGGAAACTGGGAAATAAGTCATTCCCACCTTATTGGCTAAATATAGAGGACTCCCATAGGTGACTCAGAAGTCAAGCATGGAAATACTGGGGCTTTAAACAATCAAAGCACCCAGGATTTGAAGTCAAACTTTGTTCAATGTCATGAGTTTTTAGGGAGTTACTTCAACTGATTTGCCTCGGTTTTCTCATCTGCAAATTGGGAGAGCATATTTCAGGACATGGAGCATGGTAAAGAGTCAATGAGTTGTGGGACTTCCCTGGCAGTCCACTGGCTAAGACTCCGCGCTTGCACTGCAGGGAGTGCTGGTTCGATCCCTGGTGGGGGAAGAGAGATCCCACATGCTGCGTGGCACCGCCCAAAAAAATAAATTAAAAAAAAAAAAGTCAATGACTTGTAACAAGAGCAACAACAAAAGTACTCTATTGTGTGTATTCTCTTTAAAAGAAAATGTACAAAAAGGCAAAACTATAGAGACAACAAAAAGATCTAATGGTTGTCAGGGTTTGGGGTGAGGAGAGGGTTGAATAGGTGAAGCACAGGGGACTTTTCAGGACAGTGAAACTCTTCTGTATATTATAATGGTGGAAACAAGACCTTATGCATTTGTCAAAACCCATAGAACTATACATTAGAAAGAGCAAATCTTAATGCATGAAAAATTAAAAAATCATTTATGACTGGGGAGGATCCCAAAATGGAATGCAGAATGTGACAAAACAAACTGTATTACAAATGTATGAAACAGCCTCATTAAAGGGGGTGGGGGAAAGGAGCTTGACTTAAGCAACTTTAGAAACGAGCGGGGTCTGTAAAACTAAAAGCAAAAGAAAGTGTACATAAAGTTGATAACGTTTCCCACAGGGGTATGGGTTAACAATGCTGATGCTGCTATACATTTTTACTGGTGAATGGTGGGAGCCAGGTTTCTCGTTGGAGTGGGAATTTACTGATGAGCAAGGGGAGGAGGCTAGAGTGATTCATGTGGTAATGGATTAGAGCTGGAAATATAAATAGGACCTTACCTTTAGCTTAATATAGATGCACATGGTTACATACAGAAATATTCTTAGATATGTTTATGTACACAGGTTAGCATATGCACATATATTTCTTTGTTCTGTTAGTTGAAATAGGAGGAATCCGGACTTGAGAAACAGCTAATTCTAGGACTGGGGCAGGGGATATACAAGATGAGTCTGGGGCAACATATAGTGCCAGAAGGTAAGGAAGTGCTCAAGAACAACAAAAGGCACACAAAGATGGGAATATGTCAAAGGGACACAGGAGCCGACTAAAAGAGCTGCCTGCCAAAGGCCAAATCTGGACCAATTTGAGCAACAAAATTAAGCAGTACTGGATTATAACTGAAAGTATGAAATAAGTATCTATGAGTCCATTGATGTAAATAAATGACTAAATAAATAGAGGAAAAGAAACACATCTTCAGTGCAGAAAAACTCCAAATAACTTACACAGATACTCCACCCTCAAGGGGGTAGAACAGTACTCCCCACTCCTTAAGTGTGGGCTAAGCATAGTTACTTCCTTCCAAAGAGGAGAACACGAAAAGGGGTAAAAGAAGAGCAACTTTACAGAGGAGAAACCTGACAGGTACTACCTCAGCCAGGTGATCAAGGTCAACACCAACAGTGATCAGTCCTGTTGATGTCTGAGAAACTGCCACAGCCAAGAAGAATCTAGGAGACACGAGATAAATGCAATGTGGCATCCTGGATGGAATCCCGGGATAGAAAAAGGACATTAAGTAAACACTAAGGAAATCAGAATAAACTATTAATGGTAACGAATGCACCATATTAATGTAAGATGTTGATAATAGAGGAAACAGGATGGGTGGGGGATATAGGAACTCTGTATTATCTTTGCAATTTTTCTGTAAATCTAAAACTGTTCTAAAAAATAAAGTTCATTTTTAAAAAGATGGCAGGGTTTTAAAAACACACTTAGTTTATTTAGACTTTAGAGTGTTAAAGCAATTACATAGTCTGCCTTAAAAATGGAACTTCTTCAATGGATTAAGAAAAATATTCATTTATCCTACAGTTTTAATATGTTTTGTCCAATAAAAGTCAGCTACCAATTGCTTAGGTCAATGACTCAGCGTCTTTCATTTGTATGCATTTGAAATACAAACAAGGAAAGATGACTAGCTTCTTGATCATTTAAAATTAAATGAAAATACCTATATTGAAAGAAATCCACGTAGAGCAGATATCAACCCCATTGCCTAAATTTTCATTGCCTAAAACTTTTTTAGTAGAGAACGACATATATTGTTGTCTAATTGGAACAGTTTTGCTCTCTTAAATAAAATACCAGCCAAAGATTATTCAGGCTGCAACTGACAGAGGCTTTACTGCTAGTTCCTTCTAATTTGGAGAATTCCTTTTTTTGAAAAATCGAGTCTTGTTGCTTCATTGAAGCTGGAGGGAGAGCAGGACCGAAGCTCACTGGCGGTGTCACTGAGCGGAAGGCAGGACTCTAAGCTTAGGGACCTGCCCATTGGTGGGCTGCCGGGCAGCTGTGGGGCGGGGACGCCTGGGATGGAGCTCATAGCCCATTGGCTGCGTCGCTGGAGGATGGTGTAAAGGACCGCCAAGGCCTGTGCTGCCGGTTTCCACGGCAACGGAGGCTTGAAAGAGCCACTCAGATTTCGGCGTTCGTTCCCAACTCCCCCCTTCCGGAGGGGGGATGGGCGGCCTGGATTTGAGGGCTGGTGGAGGAGGCGTGGGGGCTGGGAGTTAAGGGGACAGGGCTTTCCTCCGACCAAACCAACCTAGCAAAGCAGTATCTGAACTGGGTTCGAGAAACCTGGCCTGCGTGCTCACTGGAAAAAAATCAGACAAACAGAAAGGCGTTAAAGACGAAAGAGAAAAATGACATATAATTCCATCCTCCCTTGACCTCTCCATTGGTAACATTTTGCATGTGGACTAACACAAAGCCTAGCACAGAGTAGGAACGAGATACTTAGTGGGAGGGAGGAAGGGAGGAAGAAAGAGGAGAGAAGGAGGGAGGATCCCTGATGTGGGCAACGTGGCGTGAGACAAGTGCCCGCCCTTTGAGGCCGAAAGTCCGCAGACAGACCTGACGGGGTATGACAGCCTTCAGTATGGGGGCTTGAAGGAGAGAGGTCTCGCCGGCGCACTGGAAGGACGGAGGAGGCGGCAAACAGGATCGGGACTAGGCATTTGGGAGACCTATCTCTGTAGTAAGACCGGGTTCACATTCCCAATGGCCCCAGATGACAGTGCTTCAACTCTCCAGATACCAGTGTCCTTGTATTTGGGGAATGATAAACAGTACCCACCTCGTTGTGTTGGTGTCAGAACTGAGTTGAGATAATGCATGTCAACCTCTTAATACGATGCCTGAAACATAGTAAACTGCAGTCACCAGCAGCTATTACCTTAATTGTTAAGACAGAGTAGGATTTGACTAGGTGGAGAGAATAGGGGGTTATCCTTATGTGGGTGAGAAGGGAGGAGCAGTGTGGAAATCTTACAAAAGAGACCAGTTCGGATGTCATATAGAAAATCATGGGAGATGATAGCCAGAGGACAAAAAGGAAAAACTAACGATGAGAGCTACTGTTTACTGAGGGTCTGGCACTCTGCCAAGCCCTTTACATGAATTTTTATTTCATTTTCTCATCAGCCCTGATAAGGCAGTTACCATTAAACACATTTTTCTGGTAAGGAAACAGTCCCAGAGAGCTTACATTTCTTGTCTGAGCTAAGAAATGGTACAACCAAACAGGGGCATTTGCAGTGCCCAGGACAAGAGTTCAGCTGGAGGCCCATACACCACACGTCTCTGTAGTTAGAAGTGATACATCCATCATCAGTCTAAGGTGTTAAATGAAATATGTTATCTTCTCCTCCTTGACGGATCTACTTTCACAACAACCTGGAAAAGCCAGGTTCGAATTAGAATTCCAGGACCCTTGGAGGTCTGTGCCAGGGTGTGTTGGCCCAGCGAGGGCTGCCCCCTGGATCCTGCATCCAACCCCAGTCCAGCTACCTCCTATCCCATCAGTGAGGGACCCAGCACGTATGAGTGGACACCCCAACCGCCACATCCAGCTGTCTCTTGCAATACAGACCTAAGCCTCAGGTCTGTAAGGGGTGCATCAGGCAGTGCAACCTGCCCTCAGCTGAGATGAACCCAGGGTTGAGGCCACGAAGGTTCTAATTGAGCTTAGAGGTATTTTGGAAGGGAATTCTGGGGTTTCAGAGAATGGTCTGGAAAGGGAGGGCACAGACTCTGGGTGGGCAGTTCCTCTTGTGCCTACAGATTCCCACCCCACCCCCTGAGGAGGGGCAGGGCTCAGGGCCAGAGCTACTCTTGCCAGGGATAAGGGAGTGTTTTGTTGAAGCTAGGCATTCACAATCCACTGTGCCTCACAGTGTGGGGGACATGCAGGCTAAGTCTCAGTGATATGCCCTCAGAGGAATAGGGGAGGATGGGCCTGACCTCCAGGCTGAAGGAAACCCTTAACAAAAGTGAGAAGACTGAAGGAGTGAATTCGATTTTTTTAAAAAAAAATTATTATTATTTTTTAATTGAAGTATTGTTGATTTACCGTGATTCAGGTGTATAGCAAGGTGATTCAGTTATGTATATAACTTTTTCAGATTCTTTTCCATTGTAGGTTATTACAAGTTATTGAATATAGTTCCCAGTACTATACGGTAGGTCCTTGTTGTCTATCTATTTTATATATAGTAGTGTGTATCTGTTAATCCCAAAATTTGAATTTGCTTTTTGAAGATGAATGAATAAGCCCTTATTCAGTAGAGAGTCAGTGTGCTAAGGGATACTTTGAGTGTCATTTACAAAGGACAAGGAGGATACACACTACTGTATATAAAATAGATAAACAGGGCTTCCCTGGTGGCGCAGCGGTTGAGAGTCCGCCTGCCGATGCAGGGGACACGCGTTCGTGCCCCGGTCCGGGAGGCTCCCACATGCCGCGGAGCAGCTGGGCCCGTGAGCCATGGCCGCTGAGCCTGCGCGTCCGGAGCCTGTGCTCCGCAACGGGAGAGGCCACAACAGTGAGAGGCCCGCGTGCCGCATAAAAAAAAAAAAAAAAAAAAAAAAGATAAACAACAAGGACCTACCATACAGGGAACTACATTCAATATCTTATAATAACCTATAATGGAAAAGAATCTGAAAATATATATATATGTAAAACTGAATCACTTTGCTGTATAACTGAAACTAACACAACATTGTAAATCAGCTATACTTCAATTTAGAAAAAGGAATAAAAAAAGGATAAGGAGGTACATATCCTGATCTGTAAGCACAGCCAAGTAATTTCTAGATCATTCGTGCAATAAATATTTATTGGACTTTTACTATGTGCCAGGCACAGTGCGAAATGTTGGAACTATCACCAAGAGCTAAAAAAGTCCTGGTCTCTGCCCTCTGGGAGTTCAAAATCGAGAGACAGAGGCAGATATTAATTAAACCGTGGCATAAATAAACATATCATTGTACCTGCAGTGACCACGAAAAGGAGGGGAGTGTAAGAGGGTTTTGTCTAGAAGGTTAGGGAAGGCTGCCGTTAGGAAGTGGCATTAGAGTTGAGCGCCAGGGAACGTAAGGGTTAACCACGGGCCTGGGAGGGTGAATTCCTGGAATGAGTAGCAGAAGCCCAGCCAGGGTGAGGGGGTGAGGCCCAGAGGAGGCTGGGCGACCAGGCAGGGCCTGGTGGGACCCAGGGAGGACACAAAGTCTTTGAAGGTCTTTTAAGCTGGGGCTTAATGTGATCAAATTTTGTTTTGGGGACGATTTTCCTGGGTGGAAGGAGACCAAGCTTGGAAGCAGGGAGACCAGTGAGTTGGCTTGGCCGCTCTAGAGTTTTAAACTTTCCCAATCAAAATGTCTTATTTTTAAAGGTAGAGGAAATGGACTCCCGTTTCTACAGAGTCTACAGGAATTTCTTTGAAGTCTTGTGTTGTGTTTTGCATTTTTTTCTTTAATTTTTTTTTTTTTTTTTTTGCCAGAGATAGTACATGAAATAGTTAGAAACAAAACCAAAGAAACCCCCCAGGGATATACCATGGAAAATACATTTTCCTTCCAGCCCCAATCCCAAATATCCAGTTCTTCTCAGAAGCAAGTTATCAATTTCACTAATATCCTTCCAGATGATTCTATACATAAACAAGCATATGTATATATTTATTCCATCATTTAAAAATGTAATATATATATCAATTGTCACATGGTGCACTTTAAATATCTTACAATTTTATTTGTCAATTACACCTCAACAAAGCTGAAAAAAGTAAAATTAAAATGTAAACAGTAGCATACCATACCTTGCTTTGTTCACTTTAAAATGTGTCTTAGATGGTTTTAAATAGCCGTTCTTTTTAACAGCTGCATAGTGTGACACCATTTGAATGTGCCATAGCCTAACTACTATTGATACATAACGGATAGACAATCAGGTTGTTTCCAGTCCTTGCTACCTTAAGTAATGCATCAGTGAACATACATAACATGTGACATATAACATCTTTGTGCACCTGTCCAAGTTTAGCTATAGATTCATTTCCTATGACTGCTGTAAAGATTATGTAAATTTAAAATTTTGATAGTGCCAAACAAACTGCTTTCCAAAGATGTTGGTCCATGTTTTATTTTAAAACTCTGCAGTTTGCATTCTCCTCCATAATATATCTGTTTATTTTCATGAAACATGTCCTCCCCCAAATATTCTTAGTCACGCTGACAAGCCAGCAAGTGGTGCTGTATGGATCCACTGGCTCTGCCCACGTCTGGTAACGCTCGCTCTCGTGGAATTCCACCTTCAACTTGGTATGATCTGACTCCTTAGCTTCCTCTTATACCATTCCACACTCCATCATACTGAACTCCTGGTTGCTCTTTGTCAGCCACACCTGAAGTTGACGTGAAGTAGGGAAATGGGCACTCTGGCTGAGAATAAAGTCCCAAAGGGACCCAGAAGCCTCTTGCAAAAGGAGTTGTATGCTAGGCTGACTCCCTAGAGCAGTAGAGAGCCCCAGAGGGAGTAAAAGGGTCAGAGTGCTACATTGGCATTTTAGGAAGATTACTTGTTCCTTAGTCCACCTCTTTCTCCCAACACTCTAAAAGGCCTTCCCCAATGACCTCCACATTATTCAATCCAATGGGCACTCTTCAATCCTGACTTATGAATCTTGACATTTCTCAAGGCCAATTTTACTTGACCTCTTGCAGCACTCAACACATTTAATCCCTGCCACTTATAACTATCCTCCCTTGGTTTATGTGTCTCTACACTCTTCTTTTCCTTCTCCCTTTCTGGCTGTCCTTTATTAATTTGTCACGATATCTTTTTCCAACAGGGAAAACTCTCACATGTCAGAGTTGCATAAGGTATGGTCCAAGTTGCTATAATCTTTCTCCCCTATGCTTTTTCTCATGACCCATTAGGAGATTATAAAATCAATTTCATGGGTCATATAAGCATTTATAAAAGAATGAAGCAATAGAATAGAAAAGATCAGAGCACACCACCCACAGAGATATTATTTCTTTCTATATATAAACTTGTTTCTATAGAAACTTGTTTCTATATATAAACTTGTTTATTTATATATAAGTATACACATGTATATGTATCTGTTGGATGGCTGCAATGTAAAATGTATACCTTCTGTGGAATGTGGTTAAAGAGTTTGAAAACCATTGCTAGAGGACACCTGTGTTTATATCTCAAGCCCAGAGCTCTCCTTAGAATTTAAGACCTGTGGATCTCGAACCACCCATCCCACACCTTCTTTTAGACATCCTCTACGGGGATCTCAAACTCAACACAGCCAAAATCAAACTGAAGACCTTCGGCCCAAACTTGGATTTTCTCCTCTATTCTACACCTCAGGGCGTGGCCCCACTATCTATCCAATTGCAGAAGCTGGAAACTTGGGTGTCATCCTTGGTACTTACTTTTCCTCCAGCCTATGTCTAAGTCTTGTTAACTTAAACTCCTAAAAATCTCTTTACTCTGCTTGCTTTTCTCTATCTGCATCATCCAGGTCCAAGGTACCCTCAATCTGTCACCTTGGTAAACTGGACTTCTCTACACCTGGGTTTCTCTCTGACCCATTCTCTACAAAGTATCCTGAATGGTCTTTTAAAAATATAACCGTGATCATGTCACTTCCTTGCTCAAAAATTTTTCAATGGCGCCTCATCATTCTTAGACTCAAATTCTAAACATGGCTGACCAGACCTCCCCAAGAGATCTCCAGTCTTATTTCGTACCATCATCTCCCTCCCCCTCTCTGCATTGTAGCCACACTGGCTGTGCCAGATGTGGATGGTCGGCAGACAGCTCCCATTCCCACTGTTAGTGTGCTTTCTGTGCTACTCATGCTGGAAAGCAAAAGCATTTCCTGACTCCCTTGCAGCTAGGGCTCCAGCAATTAGGTACACTTACATGAGGTTTGGAAGGTGGTAGTAGGCAGAAGTCAAACAATATTGGCTGATTTTGCTTTTAAGTAAGGTTGTGGAGACTCTAGTGTATGATCTCTGGCTTCAAGGGCTTGACATTCCACTGTTCTAGCAGTAGCATTGGCAGTGGCATCCTGTCCTTGAGTGGCAGCTTCCACAGCGTGTTCTCAAACTCGGCCTTCCCAGTGATGTCCTCCTGGCTCCTTTCTGACTGTGAAAGAGGTAGTAGCTCCCCTGGTAGGTCAGTTCCATGGTGTTCTAGGAATCATTCCTAATATCCAGCCTAGAGCCCATCACTTTCCTCAATACCTAGAGTGGTTTGTTTCTAAACACTGGCGTTCATTTGGTTTCTAGAATCCACTGTGCCTCCTCCCACTATAGGGTTGCTATACTTGTTATCCTTACGCAAACCTAGGCTCATACCCTTACCACCACTTAACCCCCACCCCCACCTTTCAATTAACTTCTTATATAATCTTTTGATCTCAGTTCAAACATTTTGTCTGGGAAGTTATCCCTGACCCCCCCAAGAACAGATCAGTTTTCCTTATTAAACATGTCACTCTGTATGTTTCTTTCAATGCATTATTACAGATTATATATTTGTGTGACTCTAGAATTCCAGCCCCAAAGTGCTTGACTATTTTGCTGCAATTCGTTGCCTTGAAAGAGTTGGTGCTTAACATACGAATGTTAGAGTGTTAAATGAATGGAATGAAGGCGGCCAGAGTGGAGGGTGTTAGGACAAAATCAAGCCTCTTAATACACTGACAAACCCTGTCACTTCCTCTTGGCCTTTTCCCAACCACATCTTCCTGTGACTCTCCAGCCAGCCTGAACACACCCTGTGCTCTAGTCTCCAGGTCTTTGCACAGGCTGCTTCTGTTGCTTGAATATCTTCTCCTTCTTCACTTGACTCCTTCATTTTGCAGGTTTCAGTCGAGACATCATCTCTTCTAGTAGAACTGCATTTGAGACAATTCTATACTCTTTTCTAGAACATTAAAAAATACTTAATATTATTTTAAAAATTGCTTCCTTATTACTTATCTGTAGCTCCCTCTGCAAGTGCACAGTCTTATTCACGGGCGTATGCAGAGTGCCTTTTGTCGGGTCTGGCTCTTAATGGCCTTCAGTATTGTTGTAAGCTGAACGAATGAATGTCAGCTAGTCAGCCAGCCTCAGGCTGGGGATCTCCACACACTTCCCAGGAGCCCATGAACAGTGAGGGATTGTAATTTGGGGGCTGCTAGATCAGGAGAGGAAGCTGGGGGAGGTTTGTTCTGCTCCAGCCCGTGGCTCAGTCCCCAGACTGCCAGGCTGGAGGCCCTGAAGCGGATAGGGGGGCGGGGAGGGGAAGGGCAGGGAAACAGTTTCTTCCTCTGCTCTCTCCAGTAGAGTTGGGGGGGAGGGGCAGAGAGAGGGAAGATTCCTTCCAAGGAGGCTCCTTGGCACAGTGCCTGCTAGGAGGAAGGGGGAGGGGACTATGATGAATACAGGCTTTTTCCCCCCACGTCAGGCCTCCAGCACAGTGCGGGAGGGAAACCCGTGGCAGAGGAGGGGGAGAGAGAGGACAGAGGGAGGGAGGGAAGGAAGGAGGAGGGAAGACTGTGTTTGCCTTGGGAGACAGGAAGGAGAAAGGCTGAGCTGGCTCTGAAAGGCAGGATTCTGAAGAGCCAACCAGGCCTCAACTGTACCAGATCAGCTCTGGAAATACCCTCAAATCACTGAGTCAGAGAATCAATATACTGGGAACATTAATTCTTAGGATCAGATCATCTTATCATCTCAGGGCTAGAAAATCCCTCAGAG
The DNA here is from genome assembly GCF_951394435.1 of Stenella coeruleoalba. NCBI lineage: Eukaryota > Metazoa > Chordata > Mammalia > Artiodactyla > Delphinidae > Stenella > Stenella coeruleoalba. Next base: position 27,152,161 of record NC_137161.1, on the reverse strand, counting down.
GGTTGTGTCTGGAGTCTCCAGGGCTAGCTTGGAGGAGTGAGTCAGCTCTATGGGAAATTTCCTGGACCCTTTCTCTCTTCCTCCCTTATAGTTGGAAGAGATGGCATTTTTTCTAAAGCCCATGAACACTTTGTATCCAATTCAGTGCACTTCCAATAACTGTTAAGATGATGAAACTGACATCCTACCTCAGTTTTTCCCACTGGTTTGTAATCTCCTGAGGGCAGTCCCTCTCAGTCATGTTAGTACCATTCAGAACTGTGGTCTCAAACCTGGCTGCCCATCAGAGTTGCTTGGGGTGCTTACTAAAAATAGTTCACTCACTCCAGTGATTCCTATTGCTGGGAACTGAGTTAGGACTTAACAGTTTAGTTTTAACAGTATGCTAAGTGATTTTGATGCAAAGGTTTAGGTAACAATTCCCAAGGGCCTGGGAAAACATAGTAGGTGTTAAGTGTTGCCTGCGGGCTGGAAATGTATATGCAGAGTAAACAAATGGTGTGTGGGAAGCCTCCGTTGAACTAGGGTCTGTGAACCTATGCATCTAACATTTTGAAAGGAAATAGTGCAGCAGTGTTAGCAATACAAAAGATAAATATTTATTCAGAACAAAACTTTAAACAATCGATTTTACATTCTAAGCCACAAGAAAATAGCAAAACATAAAGGAAAGACAAAAACTAAAAGAAAAGCAGTGAACTGTCTTTTCTACTTTAAATTGATAACACTTAGTAGACCCAATGCCCTCCAGCTTGGCCTATTTCCCAAGTACATTTTAGAGTTAACAGCTCATTGGAATTCTGTTTTTCTCCTGAGAGTCCGGAGGGTGCAGATGAGCTCCAGTCGGCTGCTTCTCTGGGGACGCTAGCTATTGAGGCTAAGATGCAAATGTAAACCTTTCTTTACTCAGGAGCACCTCTATTTCTCACTGATGGCAATGAACGGGGAAGGGGAAGGCCACAAAGGAGCAGGGCCACTTTAATCCAGATATGGTACCCCAGGGGGCAATGAGTACACCCTGGATTATGTTCCTTTGTCCCTTCCGTATCTCCCAAGTATTCTGAAGCTCCTGCCACATCTTCTGCTTCCTTCCCCAGATGATTTCTTAGCATTCCCCTGGGCTCATTATTCTGGAAAGAGCAGACTTTCTGGGCCCTCAAGTGTTGAGGAAAATGTTGTGAGGTGTGAGAGGTAGTGGAATGAGCACCGGGCTTGGGGTCAGGGAACTCTACTCTAGGCTAGCTCTGGCACCAGACAGCTATGTGACTTTGATCCAGTCATTTAACCTCTCTGGTCTTGTTTCATCTGTTGGAAAACCAGTGGATTGGTCTAGACCAATTTTTAGGTCTTTTCCAGCAGGAAAATTCTAGATTCCATGATTCTGTGAAGAATGGTTTCTGAGCCACTGAAAGCGCTGTCACAAAGTCCATGCATTTTAATGCCATAAGAGAGGCCCTTGGCCACCATTCAGAGCCTATTGACTCAGGTTACATACACTTCTAACAACACTGGTTTCACAAATTCTCAGACCACATAGATTAGAAGCAGCAAATTAAAAGGGGACGGGATGAGCTGCAAAAGATAGACACCCTGACAGAAGCCAGGGTCAACAATGTTCTCAATTCAACAAACATTGATGGAGTGCCGACCATGTGCTGGGCCCCTACCTAGCACTGGGGCACAAAGATGAGCAAGGCAGCCGAAGAATGAAAATCCGGGGAGAAGACAAGGGGTGGGGAGTAAAAAGTACCAGAAAAAAAATCTCCAAATACAAAAATGAAAATAAATTTTAAACAAGGGCGGGGAGACATATCTGCACACTACAGTTCTCGGTCGGTAGTCGTTACTGATGACAGAGTCACCAAATTCAGGAAAGGCTGAAATGGAGTAAACTCAGTTTAGGAAGGCAAAGTGAGATGTCTCTTGTAGTTTTAAGAAGATCTCCTTCAAAAACGATAAAAAATGGTTTAAAAAAAAGTTTTGGCACTTAAGAGGGGTAAGCTGGCTCTGTGTTCACCCTGGCAGGCAGGCGGGTGTTCAGTGCCCGGCCACGCCGGTTAGTTGAGCTGCCACAGAATTGTGAACCGCTTTGGGACACTGGGCAAAGGCGTGTCCTCGTTTGCCACAGAGGTTACACACGATGCCCTTCCGGCAGTAAGGGCTCAGGTGCCCCTCCTCCCCGCACCTGAAGCACCTGTCCTGTGTGCAGCTGCCACTCATGTGGGTCCGGGAACCACATTTAAAGCACGTCTTGGGCTGCCCCTTGTACCAGCTGTAGCCCCTCTCGGCCCCCAGGAAGAAGGCCCCCGGCAGGTGCCTGACCCCGCCCTCCCCCTGGCGCAGCTCGATCTCGCACTTGTACTCCCCGGTCCAGATCCCAAACCTGTCGGTCACTTTCACCGGCACGGCCAACACATCGCAGTGGCGCTTAAGCCAGGTCACGATGTCCTCCACGTCCACCGTCTCGTTCCGGAAGAGGATGAAGAGCGTCTTCAAGCTGGACTTGCTCCGCCCCAGCACCACAAAGTTCTCCCAGCAGTCCTCCTGCTCGCGCTTCTCCTCGTAGACGCGTAAGAATAGGGCCAGCTTCTCCGCCGAGCGGAAGCTCACGTCGAACTCCCGGCTGCCAGGGATCTGAATGACCGCGTAGATGTCGCTCGGGTCCATGCCGATGGAGCGCAGGATGAGCGCGCCCACCACGAAGTCCCGGGTTGGGCAGGCGCCCTCGTCTCCCTGGAAACAGATGCGCACGAGGAAGCGGCCCTTGCCCGGGCCCGCCGCGGGGCCAGCCGGCGTCGCCTGCTCGTCCTGTGGGGGCCGCTCGGCCGCGTCTTCGGCCGCGTCGGGCTTGGCCGGGGCCGCCATGGCCGCCACTTCGGCCTTCTTCCTCCTGCCCGCCTCGGCTGCGCCCTTCTTCTTGCGGGCGTCCGTCGCCTCGCCGGCCGGGTCTCTCCGGCGGCCCTTCGGGTCCCCGCGGCCGGCCGGGGGAAAGTCACCGAGGCCTGGCGCCGCCAGGCCCGCGGGGACGCTGAGCCCGCCGCGCGCGCCGTTACCGCCCTCCTCCTCCCGCCGCGGAGGCCGCGACTCGCGGAACTCGCCCTTCTTCTCGGCCAGGTTCTTCACCACCTGGGCCCAGCCCATCTTCTCGCGGCCGCCCTCGGCCTCCTCGGCCCGGGCCGCCGGGCGCGCAAGAGACAGGAGCTGCGTCCGCCCCCGCTTCCTCTCCTCCTCCGCGCCGCCGCCGGTGGCCATTTTACCTCCTTCCCAGCATCCTCCACTCACTCCCGCAGCCAAAGGGCGCCCATGGCGCGCGCCCGCCCGCCCGGGGCTGTGGGGGTTTGGGCTTTTTTTTTTTTTTTTTTTTTTTTGAAATTCGACGCTTCTCTCCCCCGCCCCGCTAAGGTATTTACTTGCGGCGCTCGGCGGTCAGCGGCCGCGGGCCGGGAACCCCCTGGTAACGGCCAGGCCGCGTTTCCGTTAGTGCTCGCTCCAACCCTACCTCCTCGGCACCGAAGTGGGATGCGGAGCTTGGATCGCGTCCCTGTCCCTCGCGAGGTTTTGGCAGCCTTGGGCCTCGCTCTCGAGGATTTGGTATTTCGCAAGCGGTCCTCGATGATTTCATTCAAGCAGTTTTACTAACGGCCCACAGCCCGAAGGCGGGAGAGAGTTGAGGAAGATTTCGCCCATTTTGTTTTCATTTTTGTACCTTTTCTATTAAAAAAACAAAGACAAAACTTAGCCCTTCCTCCTCCCAGAGCAGATCACAATGCATTATTTTTCCAACGTTGGATTATGGACATTTTCAAACATACAAAAAGTGGAAAGAATTTTGCAGTGAACATTTTAACTATTTCATCTTTCATTAAAATTTTACTATACCTTATCACACTACGCCTGTATCCATCACTCCTTATTTTTTGATACATTTCCAAGTAAGTCATACTGAATTATTTTTTAAGAAGACCTCCATCATATTCATGATGACAGTTATATTGAGCGCTTAAGTGTTCGATAGTGTTCTAAGCACACTGCAAGCTTTATCACATGGAATCTTCCAAAACAATGTTGTAATTATACCCATTTTACAGGAGGCAGGGGCTTGGAGATGGGAGTTAAATCACTTGGCCAAGTGGCAGAGTTAACAGGCAGCCTCCACGCATAGGTGGCTTATACTTCTACTTCTTTGCTCTGACATTTTGGATAAAGGACTCTTTGGATCAGACTCTCCAAGAAACGCCTTCACACAGATTCCCTAACTAAAGTTAGCACTGGACGCAATCCTTATTCCTACCTCATCTGTCTCAACTGGTGCTTCAGAAGCATTGATAAAATTTGGGTAGTTGAGGGGGTGGGGTTAATACCACCTTTTGTCATCTTGTTTTCTTTACCATAGCTGCTTGTGTTTCAGGGTGCTCCAGTGATCTTTCTGGGTTTAGTGAAAGAAAAGAATTGTGGACTCAGGGAGACCCTAGTTTGAATCTGACTGCTTCAAATCTCAGCTTTGTCATGTGGGGCCAATGACCTCAGTTTTCACAGCTCAATTTGCTCATCCATAACAAAGGGATATTAATATCTGTAAGGAACGGCACCAAAGACGGAGGAGAGCTTAAACAAGCTTTATTTGGGTACGCTCCCAGACGAGGTTCACTGGTCCGAGAGAAAGGGGGCCAGAGAAGTCGCGCCCGGGCGAGGGTTTGGGCAGAATTTATAGGGGAAGAAGGGAAAGGGGGTGTGGTGAATCCGTGAGGGCGCAGAGTAGTCCTTATTTGGTGGTCTCTTCGGGTATCGTGGCAATATCTGGTGCCGGTCGCATCAGTCTTGGGACCGTTAGTCCCGCCCCTCAAAAGGCGGGAAGGCTGGGCCGGGTGGAAAATCACCAGGTCAGTTCCTGGGACTGGGTGGGTGGGAGCTCTGGGCTGATGCAACCTGTGAGTCTGATTGCGTTCCCCTGCCTCGGGCCAGTTGGCCTTACATCCCGACATCTTTGGTGTAATGGGGTGGCGTTCTGATCTCTGGCTACTTCCTGCTGAATGGGGGCGTCAAAAGGGGAGTTGGGCGACCAGAGGTCCGAGGCTTAAGGGAGACCAGTGGGGGGTTCTGTAGGAAGCAAGGTGTAAGGGCCGAGGAGCATTTGGTTTGTGGCCACCCGACAAACTTCCTCCATGTGCCTGCGAAGGAACCTAAGAAAACTGGGAGCAAGCATGAACAAGATACAGATGAGAATTAAGGGGCCTAAGATTGGTGTTAGCCAGGTATAGAGGGTGGATCGCCACCAATCGGGAATTGGGGAGGTGGACTGTTGGGTGTTTGCGTTGGAGTTCTTCTCTTAAGCGATGGAGGGCGTTTACGTTGTCTTCGATGAGTCCTGTTTCATTGATGTAATAGCAGCATTTCTCCTGTAGGAAGAGGCAGGTACCTCTTTTGTCGGCCGTCAGGAGATCCAGGGCTCGTCGATTCTGGAGAGCGACTCGGACTATGGAGGTGATTTGGCGCTGGAGAGAGGAGATGGAGGCGGCGGAGGCTTCAATGGCTAGCTGGAGTTTATATTCTAAGTCGCGGGATGTCGAAACACTATGTGTCAGAGCTCCCCGCACCCCCCCCCCCCCAGGCCTGCAGTGACCAGGGAGGAGGCGAGAGAGATGCCTGCGACCAGAGGAAGAAAGATAGCTCTTTTCCGTCGGGTAAAGGGCGGCGTGATTAGCGAGGAAAATTCGACTTGGCTATACAGTGTGAGTTGTGGGATGAGAGTAACGGGGATACATGAGAAGGGGGAAGAAGAATTGACCTTTTTTGTGAGGGAACCATTGCACCACAAAAACATGCCTGGTGGTGCTTCAATTGATGTGTTTACCGTGAGGGATGAACTGCAAAGAAGCCCAGTATCAGCTAGATTTGGGCGGCTGCCGTAACAGATGGTGAGATTTTTTTGAATCAAGGAATATGGGGACTTTTAACGGGGAAAAAGGTGGGTTTTGGGAGATGTAGGAAGTAGAATTGAAGGGCTGGTCGAGTGGGACAGCAGCCAAGTGTGGCCGGCCAAGCGAGGCACATAGAAAGCAATCGGAGATGTTACCTATTCCTGTGTGGTTGAGTATCTGTACTGCTTGATGGATGAGGGTCAACCAAGAAAAAGGATCCTCTTTGTGTTCGGGGTGGGGTAGTTGATGTCTTAGGGCTTGTTCTGTTTCCTGGATGGCAGTGGCTTGTTTGCTCAACTGTTGGATAACTTTGGGAATCAAGCTAATGTAGGAGCGAAAAATCTTAAAAGACCCTACAGGATAAGTATCAGTTGCCCATCGGTAAATTTTTCCTTGTACCCCTTGTCCCTACCTTGTATCCCAGGGATCCTTGGTGTTAAGGGATAGGCTACCCCTGCCATCCTTGGTACTAGGTAAGATTGTCAGAGTAAGTCTGTAATGCCTAATTTTGCCACGTGGATGTTACATGAGCGGTAGGGGCACCCCCCGTATGTGTCTGTCCACCAGTGACAGCAGTCTTTAGTTTGGTTGTAGGTGAAAGAGACAACGGGAGATTCCTGGCCTAGCCAATTACCTTGCCAAATTAAATGTGGGAAGGAAAAGTTAACGGTCACCATGGCCTGGCATCCGCCTGGTCGGCAGTCTCCTGTCCCCAGGACCTGGGCATGGGCTCGACCATCAGCTTGCCATGTCCCGTGGATGTAGAAGCGCCATAGGGACGTCTGATGAGTCCTGGGTGGCAGGAGAAGTAGCAGGAGGAGAGGCAGGGCGGTGGATAAGCCGTAACCTTGTGGGACCCAGCGGTTGGGTTGACTAGTTTTCTGAGATTGGGGCCACTTTAAGACGGGAGACATGGTACCAGGAGGAGTGTCCTAGAAGTATGGCCGCCGTGAGGGTGGTGAGGACCACTGTATGAGGGCCTGTCCACCGTGGCTTAAGGGATTGGGAGTGTGAGTCCTTGAGGAGGACACTATCTCCAGGTTGTAGAGGGAGAGAGGAAGTTTCAGAGACAGCCACTGTCGGTAGATGACGGTCAGCATATTCGCGGAGAAGACGGCAAAGCAGGGAGAGGCAGGGAAGGTAGGAGGCTAGGGGTGGACTCTGGGTTGGTAGGTCGTGAAGGAGGAAAGGGCGGCCGTAAAGTAGTTCAAATGGACTGAGGCCAGTAGGAGTCCGAGGTGAGGCTCGGATTTGGGTAAGGGCTAGAGGAAGCAGGTCGGGCCATGAGACATGGACCTCAAGGGACAGTTTGGTGAGGTGGTCTTTTAAGATCCCATTGGAGGATTCAACCTTACCGGATGATTGGGGGTGGTAGGGGATGTGGAGTTTCCAGGTGATCTGGAGAGCCTCGGATACCTGTTGAACCACCTGAGAGACAAAGGCGGGTCCATTATCCGACTGGATGGAGACCGGCAGACCAAATCGGGGGATGATGTACTGAGGCAGGATGGTGGCGACCGTGTCTGCCGTTTCTCGAGTTGTTGGATAGGCCTCGATCCAACCTGAAAAGGTGTCAATGAGAGTGAGCAGATATCGGAAGCGTTTGCAGCGGGGCATATGGGTAAAGTCGATCTGCCAGTCTTCACCAGGCTGATGTCCACGCATCTGGTGTGTAGGAATTCGGGGCCGTAGGCCTCCTTGTGGGGAGACGGATGCGCAGGTTTGGCAGGCCATGTGAGTCTTTGAGATGGCCTCTCTAAGTCCTGGCAGATGAAAGAGGGGGTCCAAAAAACGGGACATTTCTTCTGGACCAATGTGTAAGGACTTATGGATGTCTGATAGGAGGCCAGCTGCTTGGGCCAGAGGTAGGGCAATTTTGTTGTCTATAAAAATCCATCCTTTGTTGTCTTTGTGTCCCCCTTTTGAGAGTAAGGCAGCTTCCTCGTGCGGGGTATATGTGGGTTGGGTAGGACTGGTGAAAAATAGAAGTGGAGCTGGAGGATCCCCTTTTGTAAGCTCTCGGGCCATGGAATCGTCCTTCGAGTTACCTTGTGCTATTGGGTTGGATGGGAGTTGATGACCCCTGCAATGGATAATTGCTACTTCTTTAGGAAGCTGGAGGGCCTCCAGTTTTGCAGTGAGGGAAGCGTTGACCACTGGGGATCCCTTAGTGGTCAGAAATCCATGTTCCCTCCATAGTGCTGAGTGGCTGTGTGCAATGAGAAAGGCATATTTAGAGTCTGTGTAGCTGTTAACCCTTTGGTCTTTGGAAAGGTGAAGGGCTCGTGTAAGTGCGATCAGTTCAGCCTTTTGGGAGGTCGTTCCTTCTGGGAGGCTGTTAGCCTCGATAATAGTTGAGATAGTTACCACAGCGTAGGCTGTCCGTCGGCGTCCGTCAGGACCGAGTATTGAGCTGCCATCTACGAAGAGGGTGCGGTCCGGGTTTAACAGTGGAGTATCAAAGAATCCCTCCCTCGGCGGGCTGAGGGCCTCTACGATTTGGGGGCAGGAGTGGGAAGGGGAGGTCCCGGTGTCGGAAATGGGCAAGAGGGAGGCCGGGTTTAGGCGGGGGGTGGGGGGCGGGGGGGCAGGGGAAGGTCAAGGGAGATAGCAGTTGTTTTCGATGAACAGCAGGTGGAATTCCTAGATGCAAGAGGGACCCGAGAGAGAGAGACTTGTGGCCTAGGAAGTCGACCAGCCGGTGGGAGGAAAACACGCTTAGTGGGTGGGCCAGGGTCAGTTTGAGTGTTTGTTTGGTCAGTTCGGCTGCTGCTGCTAGGGCCCGAAGGCATGGTTGCCATCCCCAAATGGTTGGGTCTAGCTGTTTGGCGGTAGGAAGGCCCTACAGGCTGGGCAAGGAGTCCAGTGGCTATTCCGGCCCGTTCATCCACAAAAAGGTGAAAAGGTCGGTTTGGGTTGGGCAGAGAAAGGGGAGGAGAAGATATCAGAGCGTTACGGAGGGTGAGAAAGGCCTGTCGAACGGCGGAAGGAGAGGTGAGGGGTCCTTGAGGGGTTTCTTTAGCGGCTAGATATAAGGGTTTAGCGAGGAGAGCAAAGTTAGGGATCCAGTGTCGGAAAAATCCTATAAGGCCCCAAAAGGAGAGAATTTGTTCCACTGTTTCCGGAGGCTGGAGTTCACGGATAATCCGGGTGCGTTTGGCTGTTAGACCTTTTGTGGTAGGGGTAAGGTGGAGCCCCAGGTAGGTTACAAGAAGTTACAGATAACTGAGCCTTGGCTGGGGAGACCCGATAACCGCGAGAGCCAAGGTAATTGAGGAGATCTGCAGTGTGTTGTCTTGAGAGGCTGAGAGACGGGCTACAAAGGAGGAGGTCATCTACATATTGAAGGAGTGTGCTGGGGGTAAGGGAGCAGGAAGTGAGGTCCCGTGCCAGCGCCTGACCAAAGAGGTGAGGACTGTTGCGGAATCCCTGGGGAAGAACTGTCCAGGTGAGCTGACTGGAAGTATGAGTATCCGGATCCGTCCAGGTAAAGGCGAAGAGGAAATAGGAGTCGGGATGTAGGGGGGATAGTGAAAAAGGCATCTTTGAGATCCAGAACCGTAAAGTGGGTTGTGGATGGGGGGATATGGGAGAGCAAGGTGTATGGGTTTGGTACTACTGGGTGGAGAGGAATTATGGCTTCATTGATTAGTCGGAGGTCCTGGACCAGGCGACAATCCCCAGAGGCCTTGCGGACAGGCAGGATGGGGGTGTTGCAGGGAGAGTCAGTGGGGATAAGGAGTCCCTGGTTTAGGAGTCTGGTGATAATAGGTTGTAGGCCCCTAAGGTGAGTCTCAGAGATGGGAAATTGGGGCCTTGATGGAAATTTGGAGGGGTCCTTTAGGCGGATGAGGACGGGGGAATGGTGTGTTGCTATTATGGGCTTAGAAGTATCCCAGACTTGGGGACTGATTGGGTTCGGTGTGATTGGAAGAGGGGGATAGGAGGGGGAGGGTTCTAGAGACAGGCCGAGAAGAGGAAGCAGGAGTTGGGAGGAGGGGACCTTAGGGTCAAGTCTAACCAGTTGGAGGGAGGCCCCTAAGTGGAAAAGGACATCTCGGCCTAGCAAGGGAGCTGGGCAGGATGGTATGACTAAGAAGGAATGAGTAAAAGGGAGTCCTTCGATATGACATGGGAGTGGACCGGTCTGGAGTGGGAAGGATGGTTTGCCATCAACACCCATGACTGAGATCTGGCAAGGAGAAACTGGCCCGGAATAGGTAGGCAGGACCGAATAGGTAGCCCCGTGTCCACCAGAAATGAGATGGACTTACCCGCTACCTGTAGCGTTACCCTGGGCTCGGCGAGGGTGATGGGGGTCTTCGAGTCCGGGCGCCGTCAGTCGTCAGCCAATCCCAGCAGTTCGAGTGGTAATGCCGTTGGGACGGCCTGCCCCCCGCGTGGAGACGCTGAGGGAGGGCCAGTCGTAGGGCAGTCACTCTTCCAGTGGCCCGTTAGCCCGCAGCTGGGACGGGGCTTAGAAGGAGGTCGGGGATTGGGACATTGGCGAGCCCAGTGCCCCTCTTTTCCACACTTGAAGCAGGCCCCTGGTGGAGTTGCCTTCGGCGGGTTCCGTGGATGTTGTCCATGGGAGATGGCCGGCCGCAGGGCGTCCACGAGGGCTTGGGTCTGGAGGGCCACCTTCTGGTGCATCCGAGCCTGTCGGCTGATTCTGCCAAATCCTCACGGCCATTGTAGACTTTAAAGGCCATCTTTACCAGATCTCGAATAGGGGTTTGAGGGCCGTCCTCTGCCCGTTTTAATTTCTTTTGGATGTCCGGGGCTGATTGGGTGATAAAATGGGTGGCTAGGACCGTTGCCCCTGCCGGGGTGTCGGGATCCAGCCGGGTGTAGAGAGTTAAGGCCTCTGTAAGGCGATTGAGAAAGATAGCTGGATTTTCGTTAGGTTCTTGGGTTATCTCTTTTAGTTTTTCAAAATTAACCACCTTATGACCGGCAGCCTGCATGCCAGCCAGGAGGCATTGGATCATGAGGTCGCGTTTACGACGGCCATCGTGGCCGTCCTGATAAGTCCAGCCTGGATCGGTGTCAGGTACGGCAGTCGCTCCGACAGGCATGGAGTTGTCGGTAAGGTGAACCTGATCTGCATGGTTTCGGGCAGCAGTTTGAATTCTTTCCCTTTCGTCAGGGGTTAAGGTAGAGGACAGAACCACAAAGATATCGTGCCAGGTTAGATCGTAAGCTTGAGAGAGGTAGCGAAATTCTTTGATGTAGCGGGAAGAGTCGGCAGAAAAGGAGCCTAGTCGCTTTTCTATTTGAGAGAGATCTTGGAGGGAAAAGGGAACATGAACTAGAAGGTCTGGGTCCTGGGAGTCGTGGTGGTGGGAGCGGGTGTGTGAGCTGACTGGCGAGGAGAGGGGTGATGAGAGAGAGACGGAGGGAGAGGAAGCGGGGGAAGGGGGGGCCAAGGGGGAGGTTGCCGGGGGGGAGCGGGGGAGCGGTGGGGGGCGATGGAGTGGGCTCAGGAGGGAGAGGGGCCGGTCTAGGGTAGGGTGGGGGTTGGAGAAGAGCTCTGGAGGGGGGAGAGGCGAGAGATTCGGGACGGTCGGTTAGTGGGGAGGAATCATCGTCCAAGGGGATTGAGGTTTTGGATGGAGGAGATGTTTGTTTGGGAAGGAGGATTTGAGAGGTAGAACAATTGACGCAAAGGGAGGGGCGAGGGCGCAAAACCCAAAAAACCTGGACATAGGGGACCTCAGACCATTTGCCCGTCCTGCGGCAGTAATTATCTAGATCACGGAGGATGTTAAAATCGAACGTCCCTTCAGGAGGCCATTTGGATTGATTGTCTAGAGGATATTGTGGCCAGGCCACAGTGGAATAGAAAATAAGCTGTCGGCGACGGAGATCTTGGGAGAAACCGAGGGCTGTAAAATTGGCTAGGAGACACCCCAGGGGCGTCTTAGGATCTGGTTTCGATTGTGAGGTTCCCATGATCCCCAGTCTGTCCCTGAGTGAACGGAGAGGGAGACAGGCGTCCCTGGTCTCAGTCTCCAATTCACGGCAGATCGCAGGGCGGTCAGGCGATTGGGACGTCTCCACAGTTGCCCGAGGCCCGGAGACAGAACGGAGGAGTCCCTGACGCGGCCGTGATTAGGGACAGGAGTCCGGTGGGCAGGGACTCTGGGGGTCGGAGGGAACAAGGGAGGGGACTTACCCCGTTTTCTGCCGGATCGGGTGGATGAGTAGAGGTTCCCTGGTTGTCTCCTGGGGGAGGGGAGGAGCGGCCCGCACGGTAACCCGCGGGGTTTGGTACCCATCCCGGGTTTCGGCACCAAATGTAAGGAACGGCACCAAAGACGGAGGAGAGCTTAAACAAGCTTTATTTGGGTACGCTCCCGGGCGAGGTTCACTGGTCCGAGAGAAAGGGGGCCAGAGAAGTCGCGCCCGGGCGAGGGTTTGGGCAGAATTTATAGGGGAAGAAGGGAAAGGGGTGTGGTGAATCCGTGAGGGCGCAGAGTAGTCCTTATTTGGTGGTCTCTTCGGGTATCGTGGCAATATCTGGTGCCGGTCGCATCAGTCTTGGGACCGTTAGTCCCGCCCCTCAAAAGGCGGGAAGGCTGGGCCGGGTGGAAAATCACCAGGTCAGTTCCTGGGACTGGGTGGGTGGGAGCTCTGGGCTGATGCAACCTGTGAGTCTGATTGCGTTCCCCTGCCTCGGGCCAGTTGGCCTTACAATATCTACTCTCAGAGGACGAACGTGGAGGTCCAAGGAGATAACCTGTGTCAAAGAGCTTAGTCCACAATGGGTTTCCAGGGAAGGTTATTCTTCCTTTCTACCGGTGTTGGATTTTTTCCTATTTCTCTTGCAGCTCTGCTTAGCATCTGGGAATCCCTGTGAGTTCTTAAGATCTTTCCCTTTACTCGGATTCCAGTACTAGTTTCAGGAAGACAGCATCTCCAACTCTTGTGCTATTTGACCTTCCGATTCCCTCACTTTACAACTCCCGACGTGCTCTCATCCATCCCTTCTCTGCCACACATCCCCAGGATCGTACTGGGATCATTAACCAGAAGCATCAAAGTCTTAGGTTCACACATTCCACTCTTTTATTCTTTCTGCTTGCCTGCTCAGATCTTTCCATGGTGAGGGTATTTACATAGCCAAACCGAACCCATGTATTTTAACTAATCTCTCTTCCTTCTCCTTCTTCTTCGAGGTTGTCTCAGCTATATTTGGATCCACTGTATAAATTTTAGAACCAGCTTACTAAATTCCAGGAAACCACTTCTGGGGATTTTAATTGGGTTTGCATTGCATTTATACAGAATTGCCATATTGTAATGCTGACTCTCCCCATTAGTGACCCTCCTGGATTTCTCATTTATGTAAGTCTTATTTTATGAATTTCAATAACATTTTATAGTTTTCTTCCTAAAGATTTTGTAGGGCATTTATTCCAAGGTGCCTTGGTTGCTGTTGTAAATGGTATCTTTAGAAATCACATATTTGTTTTCAGTATTTAAAGGAAACATAATTGAATTTTTTGTATTGAACTCATATCTAGCAACAAGGCTGAAATCTTTTAAGATTTCCAATGGCTTTTGGAATCAATTTGCTTTTCTATGTTGGCAATCATATTGTCTGCAAATAACGAAGGTTTTTTTCTTTTTCTGTTTAGATCTTACACTTTTTCTTGTCTTACGGCACTAGACAGGACCCCTTATGTAACCAACATATATTAGGCATTTTTGTTTTGTTTCTGACTATTAAAATATCTGTTTGTATTTTGAAAAGGTTTGATCTGTGGACTGGGGTCTGGCTCCATCTCAATTTTACTAACCATACCTTCTTCTATCATAAGATTTTGTTGGTATGGGTATGGCCATTCTTTCCATCAATGCCATTTTTCTCAAGTCAACTTTTGCAGATCCAGGTTTTCTATATTCTCTTTTTACTTTTATTTCTTGTTGATGATCACTATGAGCACTGTGAATTGGATAAAAGACTGAACACTTATATTTATTTCTCACTGAATTTATTCAAAAATTGTCAGCCATTGTCCTCAGCAGTGCTCCAGCAGTCACCTTGGTCTATTGCAGAGATCACTGAACCAGGAGGTGCGGGGCCAGGCAGGTATCCTGCGAGCAAAGCTGTGCAGATGGGCACCGAAGCCATCTGAAGATGGCAGCCTTTACTCATTTCTGGCAGATTATCACCACAGAGGGTTATCAGAATTGGTCAGTTTGGCATCTCAGTCTGGGTTCTTATGGACAGAGTTTTGGAATTTGCGCTATTTTTAGAAAGCTAGTTGGGAGACTGGGGAGGAGGCGTGATTTGAGGTGGACTTTGAAAGAACAGGTTCTGAAGAGCAAGAGAGAAAAAAAGTCTGTGGGTTACAATTATTGTTCCTATTCACAGATGAGGAAATTAGGCTCGATCATGGAAGTGAGTTGCCCAGTGTCACAAAGCTTGTAGTAGCTTAGTGATTGTCAAAATCTGAACCCCCATCAGCCCAACTCTAAAACTTAATGGTTAGCCACTTATGTGCTTCTGCCTCATGTCTGTGAAATGGAGATAACCATGCCTACATCAAAGTTACTGTTTACTGACAACTTACATTCATGGTTGCATTAGTGCACAAGCTAGGCTCCTTTTTTTTTTCCCCAGATGCTGATTACACCTGTTTAATTAATTAACAATACAACAATTTTAACAGGGTAACATGGTCCAGAGAAAACTGTTACATTATGCACTTGATATTTCATTAAAAATTTTTCCTTAAAACTAAAAGGTTTCATTATAACAGATACATTTCAAATGTACTTTATTAAATCATTGCTAATTAGAGCCTAAGCAATTATAAAGACATTACACAATGATATTCAACCAGAAGTTATTTTTTCTGGACATATAGACATATTAATGTACTTCTGTTGAAAAATTTTAATCTCCAGCAAAAATAACTGCATGTAGACATTATTCTGTTTTCTGGGAGAGATCTGGGAGGACAATAAAGTGTGTTTATAAGAATAGGCCAGTAGCTGTTTCCATCAGGGAGGTGGTACTAATCAATATTGAGACTCAATACTCAGATAAATTTCAGGTTAAAAACATTTGTTAAGATAGGTGATAATTGGGCTATTTTTATATTGACAACTGAGACAAAACTATAAACTGTCAGTCAATGTTTAGGGACCCAGAACCAAGAGGGCCTTATGGTGAGGTCGGCAGGTAAATAATTAGCACATACAAATCAAAGACTCTGTTCAGGACAACCGAGCCACACCCACTGCCTGATGGACAGGATTCACCTATTAACCTCCTCACTTTATAGAGTCTGCCTAACACGAGAAAGTCCTCCAAGTTCTGATAGCCAGATACTGACAAGAAAGGCTGTTGAAACTTATTTAATTAGACACATTGAAGTACTACTGCTATTAGGAGTCTGTTTATAAAGATTTTCCATCATACATTATTACAATATTTTTTCAGGTAAAAACCTTGGTTTCAACTGTTACAGTCATAAAAGTATTTCCCCTGGGATTTCCTCCACATAGGGAAGTTATCCATATAATTATTTTTAAATAGTCTTCCTAACTTTGGGAAAACTTTGCCCTCCCTCCAACACACACACACACGCCATGTGTGTGTCTTCTTCAGTTACTTTCATCAGTGTTTTGTAGTTTTCATTGTACAAATCTTTCACTTCTTTGGTTAAATTTTTAAAACATTTTATTGGCGTATAGTTGATTTACAATTTTGTGTTAGTTTCAGGTGTATAACAAAATGATTCAGTTATACATATACATATATTCATTTTCAGATTCTTTTCCCTTATAGGTTATTACAAAATACTGAGTATAGTTCCCTGTGCTATACAGTAGGTCCTTGTTGGTTATCTATTTTATATATAGTAGTGTATATATGTTAATCTCATCCTCCTAATTTATCCCCCCCACCTTTGGTAACCATAAATTCTATGTCTGTGGGTCTATTTCTGTTTTGTAAATAAGTTCATTTGTATCTTTTTTTTTTACAGATTCCACATATAAGTGATATCATATGATATTTGTCTTTCTCTGACTGACTTACTTCACTTAGTATGATCGTCTCTAGGTCCATCCATGGAAATGAGATCGTGAAATGGTCAGCCCATGTGCCCAGTAAAAATTCTAATACTACAGAAGAAGGTAGAGTGGATATTGGAGGCCATTAGCAGTCTTTACCACAATGGTGCTAGTCAGTCTTTAAAACGAAACAGTGAAGTAGGCATTATTATGCCTATTTTACTGACAAATATATTGAGGTTCAGAGAAATGAAGCAACTTGCTTAAGGGTGAGCTGGGATTGGAACCCTGACTCATGTTTGACTCACCATGTTCTACTCCCTCCCCAATGAAATTGTTCCTTTGTGAGTTTTGCTGCTTCTCTTTTGTTTCCTTCTCACTCGGTAGTGCAATGTTAGCATGGATGTCTACACTCTCTGGGCTGTGAGCCTTCCTCCAAATTCTTATTCTCTGGCATAATAATCATGTCCCAGAGGGAGAAGATCGTGGACTTGCAAAGGCTGGGTGCCGTGGGGCCACATGTGTGAGCTGTTACTTCAGTATTTGCAACAGATGTTGGAAAGCAAGTCTATAAACTGCAACCTCTTCATGAAAGAGCAGTGTAGCCAGCCGACCCAAGAGAAGGAGGCCAAGGCCAAGAGAAGAAAAAGCCACTTGACTCTCAGGGTCTGGACCTGGATCAACATCAGCCTATTCCATGGGAATGGGAAGCTGGCAGAGTCCATGAAGGGGACATGATCAGAAGCCCAGTATTATGTCCACATGGACAAACTCTTTGACATTTTTCTGAGACCTGTCTTGGCATTGAGTGTGGCTGGTGCACGTGCATGGGGAGCGAGCTGGAATACAGGTACAAGAGCACCTTCTGTGATATCATCAGGTTGTACTGGACTCTCAGCAGACACTGCCAGCAAAGGAGCACCTTGCAGAGTATGACTTGGGGTCCAAACTGATAGTTTCCAACATGCTCAACTGAAGATGCCAAATCTATCCCATCAGCATGCAAGCAAATCCTATCAGGCTACGCACATTGATTCTGGCTCTTTAGGACTACTTGACTAAGTTTGTCCTCCTATATCCTCTCACCACCAGGTGGGTCCAGGAGGACACCCTGTTGGACATCTTCACTGTGCTCAGGGAACCCAGAGTCTTGCAGACTAATATTGATAATATTTCTTCATCCAGATTGACAAGGGCTCACACAGATGTGGCCAAGCTGAAGATGGCCCAGGAATATGACAGGGCGCCGCGGCTTGCAGATGCGCCACTCTGATCTCTGCCTTTCTCGTTACATGGCATTCTCACTGTGTCTGGGTCTCTCTTATCTTCTTATAAGGACATTAGTCATATTGCATTAAGGGCCCAGCCTTTGCCAGTATGACCTCCTCTTAACTAATTACATTTGTAACAACCCTAGTTCCAAATAAGGTCATATTCGGGCTTCCCTGGTGGCGCAGTGGTTGAGAGTCCGCCTGCCGATGCAGGGGACACGGGTTCGTGCCCCGGTCCGGGAAGATCCCACATGACGCAGAGCGGCTGGGCCCGTGAGCCACGGCCGCTGAGCCTGCGCGTCCGGAGCATGTGCTCCGCAACGGGAGACGCCACAACAGTGAGAGGCCCGCGTACCGCAAAAAAAACAAAAACAAAAACAAATAAGGTCATATTCTGAAACTCTGGGAAGGACACGAATTTGGGGGGAACACCATTCAACCCAGTGCACTGTTGACGGCTTAAACGCAGAGCAATGACACACAGCACTAGCCCCAGGGTCTGTAGTTTGTTCAGATGATGAAAAACTCAACTTACCACAAGGTTATCTGCCACAGCCCCCATGAAGCCATGTTTGTCTGCAAAGCCAGGCTTGGCCTGGCAACTCCAAGTCACCCCAGGAAGTTATGCTTACACTTAGGACCGGATAGGATTCGAAGAGGGAACAGAGACAACTGAAGAATAGCACCCATGTGCAACAAGAAGACAACAGAGAGATGAGACCTGGGCGTGAATTCAATGTTGTTCTTTCACATGTAGCTTTCATTAGAATGTTTCTGGCCTGAAAGTACCAGAAAACTCAACTCACAATGGCACACCCAATAAGGTGATTTGTTATTTAACCTCCAGTACTTTCTAAATACGTGACAGGATTGGTTAATTTAATGACTCAGCATTGCTATTAAGGAACAAGTTTCTTCAACTTTCTTCTTCCATTTCCAGGATGTCCTCTTCAGCTAACTGTCCTCACAGTCCCACAATTCCAGCAATGTCACACAGATATGATGATGTCTAGTAATAGACAAGGGAATGTTTTTCTGCAATGTCTTTTTATAAAAGTGTGATGACAGTCTTTCCCCAAAGTTGCTGAGTAGACGTCCCACCTTGTCTCCTTGGTCAGACTTTTATCCCATGCCTATAACCAAACCTGTAATGGCAAGGGAAATGGGCCCACCAAGCCTAGCTCAGACCAGTCATGACTACCAGAGCTGGAACTGGAGCTGGAACTGGGGCTGGGGCTGGGACCTGCCTCCTCTAAAGCAAGTGAGCACCTGAACAAGATGAGGGTCCATTAGCTGGGATGAAGGGGAGGAATGGCTGTTGGGTAGACAACCCCCCAGGTCCACCACATACTGCTACCTCCTCCTTCTTATCGGTTTCCTGGCAGAACCTCCCTGCTGCAGCGCTGTGGCTCTGCAAATGGGGTGCCTGACATAGTGCTTCCCTCAGCCCTAGGGGCCGCTGGGAGAGTCTTGATTGGCCAGAGTATCCATGCTGATTGCTTTTGCCATAGCAGTCCCTTCTGTTGACCACAGCGTGCAGTGCTATTTATAACATTTTCCTATGATTTTTAAGAGGGGGAGAAGGTTGGGCGCTCTGGCCTTGTGGTCTATAGTAACATTCCTATATTAGAGTGTGAGTGCTTTTAAATTATTTGCTCCCTCCAATTTATTTTTTATTTTTTAAATTAATTAATTAATTTCCAATTTATTTTTTAAACTGGAACGCACTTTAAAATCTGTGCTCTATCTAGCAAATCTGGGGTGTGGAGAGAGAACTGGAGTGGGGTAAGCATGGGAGCTGGTACTGTAGTCCCAGAGTGAAAGTGGGGTATATATTTGTACGGGTGGTGGTAGTAGTAAGCAGTCTTATTCCAGATTACTTTGAAGGTATTGCTGACAGATTTGGTTGTGGGATGAGGATGAGTCAAAAGATGAGTTAAGAATGACTGCAGGGGAATTCCCTGGAGGTCCAGGTCCAGTGGTTAGGGCTCCGCGCTGCAGGCAGCATGTTTGATCCCTGGTGGGGGGAAATAAGATCCCTCATGCCGTGTGGTGCGGGAGAGTGGAGGTGGAGAATGAAAAAGAATGACTCCAGAAAAAGAGTTGCCACTTTGAGTTGGGGAAGAATGCTTTTGGGGAAATATTCAATGTTAGAGTTGCCCCTTAGGCGCCCAGGTGGAGATGTTGAATAGGCAGTTGGATGTATGTGTCTGGAATTCAATGGAGAGGCTAGAGAATTGAGTCTGGGAGGCATCTAGAGTTGGCATCTGAAGTCACAAGACCGGAAGGGAGCACAAATGTAGTGAGAATGGACAGAGAAAAAGAGAGGGCTCGGTCTGAGTCCTGGGGCGACCTGGGAGTAAAGGGAGAAGAGGAGAAACCAGGAAAGGAGAAGAGAAGTAGGTAGGAAGCAACACAAGAGAGTGGTTTGCTGGACACCAGTTTAGAAAGTGTGTCAAGGAGGGAGTGATCTGTTGTGTCAAATGCTGCAGACAGGCTCAGTAAGATGAGGGCTGAGAGGTGACCGTGGGGATTAGCAAAACGGAGGTCACTGGTAGTGTTGACAAGGGCAGTTCCAGAGGAGAGGTGGAGAGTGAAAGCCTGACTGAACAGGCGGAAAGGAATGGGAAACAGTAGGCAAACCTCTCTAGAAGTTTTGCTGTAAAGTGAAGCAGAAACAGGAGGGTAGCTGGATGCTAAGTGGTCACTTTTTTTAATAGGAGAAATTAAAATATGTTGGTAAAGCGATGAGAATAATACAGAGGAAGGGGTGATGGAGAAAACGGGGAGAATTGCCCAGGGAATATCATAGAGAAAATGAGTGAGGACAGGATTCAGTGGATATTGTAGGAATCGGTGTCAGTAGGCAGTTTACACATAGTCTCAGGAGGGAGGCATGTAGGTGGGTAAATGAAGTGATGTGAAATTATGAGTTTACTGAGCCCCGTGATTTTCCTCGTAAAATAGGAAGCAACGTCATTAGCCAAGAGTAAGGATGGAGAAGGAAGTGATGGAGGTTTGCTGAGAGGAGAAATATGACTTGATTCTTTAGCATGATAGGCTGGGCCAGCTGAGGGGAATTTGAAACCACGATGAGAAGAATGTGGAGAGAGCTACTTTTTCCCTTGCGATATTCGTTCCTCTAGGCGCTCGGTAGTCTGCGTCCGTTTCCTTGGAGACCAAGACAGGCAAGAAAGCGGCAGGTCTCGCTGGGAAGTTTGAGTGGCCTTGGTTACCGCGCGACCCACGCTGAGACAAGGAAGTTGGAGAAGCCGAACAAATAGGCATCCCAAAAAATCGGGGCCCCAAGGCCTCCGGACTCTTCTTCCATTCCCCCTAATGGCGCGCGTCTCTCCGAAGTACGTAAAAGGCGTATGAAGGGGCTGTGGACCGCGCATGCGTGCGCCCAACCTATCTCTGGCTGGGTCCTCGCCGGGTGTTGTCCCAAGGCCTTTTGACCCCGCCCTCCCCCCCCCCCCCCCCACCGCCCCATCTCCCGAGCCCCGCCTCTCCCTCGAGCTCTCCAGCCCCTGCTTGGCTTGTGTCCCTAGTGGGTGAGATTTCGGCTTCGAGACCCCATGCCAGTTTCACGTTTGCTGCTTGCATCCCGTGGGTTGGGAATGATGGGAGTTCTTTCCCGCCCCAACACTTTCCAGACTCAACCACGCTGGGATTTGCTCCACAGTCCCCCAGTTCCAGGTTCTGGTGAGTCCAAGAGGGCTAGGTGGTATGTGGGTGGGGCTTGCTGACCCTGGGCTTGCAGTCAGCTTGCTCTCAACGCCCACGGCGGTGACTGTCCTGGGCAATAGAATCCAGAAACCTGAATTCCAG
This sequence comes from Stenella coeruleoalba, assembly GCF_951394435.1. Lineage (NCBI taxonomy): Eukaryota > Metazoa > Chordata > Mammalia > Artiodactyla > Delphinidae > Stenella > Stenella coeruleoalba. The sequence goes on along the minus strand of NC_137161.1, from coordinate 27,131,109 downwards.
GCCCGGCTCTGTCATGCATTTGCTGTGGGACCCGGGGCGTGGCTCTGAAGCTCAGTTTTCTCACCACCTATCAGGATGTAAGGGTGTATTATGCTGCTCTCTTATTTATCTCTGATTGCTTTCCTGTTGGGTCTTTTCCATGCCTTCTGTTTCTCACAGTTCTTAGCACCTCCCAGCCGATGTGCTTAGTAAATTCTGGCTGGCTGCTGAAAAAGTGATAGCTAACACTTATGGAACACTTACCACATGCTTTACAAATATCATCTTTTGGAATTTTTGTACCAACCTGTGGAGGTAGCTTTTATAATTAGATCCAGTTTACAGATGAGAAAATTGAGGCTCAGAGAGGTAAATCCACTTGATCAAGGTTACAGATATCTGTAAGGGGGTAAGCTGGGATTTGAGCCCATGAGTTGTGTGACTGATTTGTGTTATGTCTGGTAGGATTATGTTCCATGGCAGCGGTCCAAGCAGAAAGCCAAGCCATCTACTCTGCCTCCGATCCCACGAGCTGTCAACACTCAGAAAAGCAAAATGAAGACCTGGACTACCGTCCAGCCAGGTGGGCAGAGGCACTTGGGTGCTGGTGGAGTTGGGGACAGGATGGAGTGGATGCTCTTGGCCCTTGGTGACAACATTTATATCAGGGTAGGCTAATTGCTATAACAAACAATCCCCAGATTTCAAGTATTGATACAGAAACATATTTCTCATTTATGTCGAAGTACATTTGTGGATCTAGCGGGGAGGGAGTAATCTTTTTCATGTGATCATTCAGGGATCTAGGCTCCTTCACCTTGTGACAATGACATTTTTTAAGGCCTTGAAGTCCTCTGCTGGGTACTTTTGCATCCAGCAGAGAGAGAAGAGAGAGAGCAAGAACATGGATGATCCTGTGTGTATTTCTTTTTCAGGGCATAGACTTGAAGTGACACACATCACTTCTACTCATATTCCAGTGTCCATAACTCAGTCACATGCCTACCCTTAACCACAAGGGAAGATGGGAAATATAGTCCAGCTATGTGTCCAGGAGGAAAAGAAAACAGGGTTTGGTGAACTTGGGATAATCTCTGCCACATCACTGTCATGCCTTCCAGGGGAGTTCTGAGGCCTTGGCTCAGGCAGACACGGGTTCAGACCTTGGCTCTCCCATCTGCTCTCTTGGGAAAGTGAGAAAGATGAATGAGTTTTTGTTTTCTCATTTGTAAAATGAGGACACTAATCTTTACCTGATAGGATTGTTGTGAGAATTAAATGAGAAGATCTGTGTAAAGCATTGTTATTCAGACCCAACACTCCTTTTAATGACAAATATTACAAATATTTTGTAATATTCCTTTAGTATCCTGAAATAAACTTCATAGATAATATAACCTACCTACATATATAATTTTTAAATATTAATTTAATACCATAACTGTAAAGGAAATGGAAAGTTATTTATAGTTAAATAAAGTATATTTCAGTATGTAAATGCTCAGGATGGAGTCCATTAGAAGACATTAGAAAGTCTTCAGAAACTTACTCATAGATGTGGAGTCATGGTGAACATAACAGTTGCAAATGCAGAGTGACACACGGTGGGAAATCAGGGACTCAAAATACCAAGAGGGATTTTTCATTGCAACTGTGATTTCCAAAGTGGTGCCCATCTCTTGGTAAAGTTCTAAACAAAAAAAGCACAATCTTCCCTTGATTGTAGCTGCTTTCTTGGAAAATTCAGCATTATAGTAAAACCCTGAAAAATATTCTTTGTGGCTATATGTAAAACAGAGTCAGGTTCTGGGATCAGATTGTTATAAATAGGGGTTTTACCTATGTCATATCTAGTAGGACTTAGGAGAGTTATGCAGGACAGGAGAATTCTATGTTCTATGGGGTTGTCCTGTTCTGGGGGATATCTCGTGTCCCTGGCCCCCACCTATAGATGCCAGTTGGGCCCCCAATGAGAACCCACAGATCCCCCCCCCGCCAATATATCTAAAACACCCCTGTTGAGAGTCATTGATATAAAGTGATGAGCACAAGACCTGGTGGTAGTTTTTTTTTTTTTGCCGTACACGGGCCTCTCACTGTTGCGGCCTCTCCCGTTGCAGAGCACAGGCTCCGGACGCGCAGGCTCAGCGGCCATGGCTCACGGGCCCAGCCGCTCCGCGGCATGTGGGATCTTCCTGGACCAGGGCCCGAACCCGTGTCCCCTACGTCGGCAGGCGGACTCTCAACCACTGTGCCACCAGGGAAGCCCAAGACCTGGTGGTAGTGACAGAATTTTTGTCTTTGGTCCTATACCCTATTCAAACAGCATCTACAAGGAAACTCTTGCCCTTTTCTTTCACTGGGGAAGTGGTGAGGTATGTAACAGACACACCCACAAACAGAACAAGAGCAGTTACCGTATACCAAGCACTTACTATGTGCTAGATACTGTTCTCAACACTTTACACCTGTCACTTCATTTAATCTTCCCAACAACCCCATGAGGTGAGTGCTGTCGTTATCACCTCCTCTTACAGATGAGGAACCTGAGGCACAGACAGGTGTAACTCCCAAGGTCACAGGTAGGATGGGCACATCCAGGCTGTGATATTTGGCAGTTTGGCTCCAGGACCCACAGTCAACCACTGGAGAAATGAAGTAAAAAATAAATGTAAAATGTAAAACAGTAAAACTTTTAGAAAAAAACATAGGAGAGAAAAATCTTTGGGACTGATGGCCAAGTGAAGAGTTCTTTGACTTTACACAAACAGCTGGATCCATAAAAGAAAAATGAAATAAATGGACAAGTTGGACTTCATCAAAATTTAAGACTTTTGTTCTTTGAAAGACTCTGTTAAGAGTATGAAAAGACAAGCTACAGACTTGGAAAAAATGTTTGCAAACCACATATCTGACAAAGGACTGCTTTGTAGAATATATTGGGAACCATCAAAACTCACTAGAAAACCAATTCAGTTAGAAAATGGGCAAAAGACATGAAGAGGCATTTCACCCGAAGAGGAAATACACATGGTACATAAGCACGTGAAAAGATGTTCAACATCATTATCCATTAGGGCTATGCAAATTAAACCACAATGAGGTGTCACTGCACACCTATAAGAATGGGTAAAATGGAAAATAGTAGTAACACCAAATGTTGGCAACGAGGAGAAACTGGGTCATGCATACATTGCTTGTGGGTATGTGAAATGGAGCTGCCATTCTGGAAAAGAATATGGCAGTTTCCTATGAAACTAAACACACATTTCCCATAATGATCCAACAATTGCACTCTTGGGCATTTGTTCCAGAGACGTGAAACTTATGGTCACACAAAAACCAGTGCAAGAGCATATCCAAAAGGATAAAATACCTTAGGTAGGAATAAACCTACCTAAGGAGACAAAAGACCTGTATGCAGAAAACTATAAGACACTGATGAAAGAAATTAAAGATGATACAAACAGATGGAGGGATATACCATGTTCTTGGGTTGGAAGAATCAACATTGTGAAAATGACTATACTACCCAAAGCAATCTACAGATTCAATGCAATCCTTATCAAACTACCACTGGCATTTTTCACAGAACTAGAACAAAAAATTCCACAATTTGTATGGAAACACAAAAGACCCTGAATAATAAAGCAATCTTAAGAAAGAAAAATGGAGTTGGAGGAATCAGGCTCCTTGACTTCAGACTATACTATAAAGCTACATTAATCAAGACAGTATGGTACTGGCACAAAAACAGAAATATAGATCAATGGAACAGGATAGAAAGCCCAGAGATAAACCCATGCACATATGGTCACCTTATCTTTGGTAAAGGAGGCAAGAATATACAGCGGAGAAAAGACAGCCTCTTCAATAAGTGGTGCTGGGAAAACTGGACAGCTACATGTAAAAGAATGAAATTAGAACACTCCCTAACACCATACACAAAATAAACTCAAAATGGATTAAGGACCTAAATATAAGGCCAGACACTATAAAACTCTTAGAGGAAAACATAGGCAGAACACTCTATGACATACATCACAGCAAGATCCTTTTTGACCCACCTCCTGAAATGAAAATAAAAACAAAAATAAACACATGGGACCTAATGAAACTTAAAGGCTTTTGCACAGCAAAGGAAACCATAAACAAGATGAAAAGACATCCCTCCGAATGGGAGAAAATATTTGCAAATGAAGCAACTGACAAAGGATTAATCTCCAAACTTTACAAGCAGCTTATGCAGCTCAATCTCAAAAAACAAACAACCCAATACAAAAATGGGCAGAAGACCTAAACAGACATTTCTCCAAAGAAGATATACAGATTGCTAACAAACACATGAAAGGATGCTCAACATCACTAATCATTAGAGAAATGCAAATCAAAACTACAATGAGGTATCACCTCACACCAGTCAGAATGGCCATCATCAAAAAATCTACAAACAATAAATGCTGGAGAAGGTGTGGAGAAAAGGGAACCCTCTTGCACTGTTGGGGGAAATGTAAATTGATACAGCCACTATGGAGAACAGTATGGAGGTTCCTTAAAAAACTAAAAATAGAACTACCATACAGCCCAGCAATCCCACTACTGGGCATATACCCTGAGAAAACCATAATTCAAAGAGTCATGTACCACAGTGTTCATTGTAGCTCTATTTACAATAGCCAGGACATGGAAGCAACCTAAGTGTCCATCGACAGATGAATGGATAAAGAAGATGTGGCACATATATACAATGGAATATTACTCAGCCATAAAAGGAAACGAAATTGAGTTATTTGTAGTGAGGTGGATGGACCTAGAGTCTGTCATACAAAGTGAAGTAAGTCAGAAAGAGAAAAACAAAGACCGTATGGTAACACATATATATGGAATCTATAAAAAAATAAAGGTTCTGAAAAATCTAGGGGCAGGACAGGAATAAAGATGCAGATGTAGAAAATGGACTTGACACTGGGAGGGGGAAGGGTAAGCTGGGACAAAAAGAGAGTGGCATGGACATATGTACACTACCAAATGTAAAATACATAGCTAGTGGGAAGCAGCCACATAGCACAGGGAGAGCAGCTTGGTGCTTTGTTACCACCTAGAAGGGTGGGATAGGGAGGGTGGAGGGAGATACAAGAGGGAGGAGATATGGGGATATATGTATATGTATAGCTGATTCACTTTGTTATACAGCAGAAACTAACACACCATTGTAAAGCAATTATACTCCAATAAAGATGTTAAAAAAAAAAAAGACGATGTGGTGTGTATACACACACAGACGCGCGCGCACACACACGCGCACACACACACACACACAGGAATACTACACAGCCATAAAAAAGAATGAAATAATGCCATTTGCAGCAACATGGATGGACCTAGAGATTACCATACTAAGTGAAGTGAATCAGAAAGACAAATATCGTATGATATCATTTATATGTGGAACCTAAAATATGATACAAATGAACTTATTTACAAAACAGAAACAGACTCACAGACATAGAAAACAAACTTATGGTTACCAAAGGGGAAAGGTGGGTGTAGAGATAAATTAGAAGTTTGGGATTAGCAGATACAAACTAGTATATATAAAATAGATAAACAACAAGGTCCTACTGTATACCATAGGGAATTATATTCAATATCTTGTAATAAACTATAATGGAAAAGAATATGAAAAGTATATATATATATATGTATATATATATATAAAAACTGAATCACTTTGCTGTACATCAGAAACTAAGACAACTTGTAAATCAACTGTACTTCAATTTTAAAAAGTGAAAAAAATAAAAAGTGCATGAAAGTTCCAGAGTAGCCTTATTCATAATACCCCCAAACTGGAAACAATCCAGATGTCCTTTAATGAGTGAGTAGTTAAACAAACTATGGTGGGCTTCCCTGGTGGCGCAGTGGTTGGGAGTCCGCCTGCCGATGCAGGGGACATGGGTTCGTGCCCCGGTCTGGGAGGATCCCGCATGCCGCGGAGCGGCTGGGCCCGTAAGTCATGGCCGCTGAGCCTGCGCCTCCGGAGCCTGTGCTCCGCAACGGGAGAGGCCGCAGCAGTGAGAGGCCCGCGTACCGCAAAAAACCCCCAAACAACAACAACAACAACAAAAAACAAACGATGGTACATCCATTCCATAGCATGTAGTACTGTTCAGCAAGAAGAAGGAAAGAACTTTTGATACATTCACTAACTTGGATGAATCTCCAGAGAATTATGCTGAGTGAAAAAAGCCTATCTCAGAAGTGACATACTGTATGATTCCATTTGTATAGCCATCTGGGAATGACAGAATTTGTAGAAATGGAGAACAGATTAGTGATTGACATAGGTAGGGGGAGCATGGAAGGGGAGGAAGTGGGTGTGGCAATAAAAGGCAGCATAAGAGATCCTTGTGGTTGTGGAAATGTTCTGTCTTTCAGTGTTCTGGTTGTGATATCGTACTTAGTTTTGCAAGATGTTACGGTCGGGAAAAATTGGGTTAAGGGAACATAGGGTTTCTCTTCATTATTTCTTAAGTAAATGTAATCTGAATTTATTTAAAAATAAAAAGTTTAATTACAAAAATAATAAATCAGGGCTACCACCATTAATGAAAAGAAATACTCCTTATTAAAGCAATAAATCTTGCTAAGTATTTAAGTTCAGCTTACAAATGTTATAATTTTTAAAAACCCTTGTGAAGGGGGTTTTGGAAGTTGGTTAATTAAATTCTCCTAAATCGTTTAAGCCACCTTTAAAATTTAATATATTCACTTTCATTTTCAAAGAGTTCACTTGTTCTGATGAACAAAACCATTGGGTATTTAATGTAATTCTTGTATATCTAATAAATAAACTTCTAAATATGGATAATCTTATGTTCATTTAAAAATTGTAATTTATACACATTTAATAAGAGTGTATTAAACCTTTCAACTCAAGACAAATCTAAATCAAAATCTCACTTACACATTTTAAATTAGAACCACAAAATTAATCTATTAATCACTCCATCTCTCAAACAATACAATTCAATACCAGATACATACAGATAATTCATAACTTTAACACAAAATTACTCTAATTTTACTTTGTCACTTCAACACTTAATACTAAATTAAGGATATTGATCCATAAAAGAAATAATATTTTTCAAAAATGAACTGGGTTGCACCTCCAACGGAGATGTTGGCGGGGGCTGACAAGGCAGCAGTAGCGTTTGTGGTCATCTGTGTGATTTGCCTCATAACTGCGCAGGATGCGTGGAGAGGAAGCAGGGATTCTCAGAACATGCCCTCCTAATGCCTTCTTCCGATCTGAATTATTTTCGTGTACTTCTCATCCGGCAGGACCACAGCTTTTACAGGTATTCCGGAGACAGCTGGTTAGCATTTTGCACGGCTCCTGTGCCTTTATCTGATGCTGTGGTCCTGATCCCAATTCTCAGGTCATTGGTAATAACAGTGACAGCTAGTAATTTATATTTAGCACTGAATATGGGTTAGGCACTATTCCAAATACTTTATAGTAACTTCTTTTTTAATTTCACTACAACTCTGTGAGGTAGGCATGATGATTATTTCTGTTTTACAGTTGGGAAAGCTGAGGGACAGAGAGGTCATGTGACCTACCTAAGGTCATATAGCTAGTAGAAGGCAGAATTCAGATTCAAACCCAGGCTGTCTGCTTCATTAGTTGTTGCTATTAACCCCTACCCCTTCTGAGCTTGCCACCGGCCAGCTTGGTGGGAGAGATTGGGGATGTCTGGCCATCTCCTGCTGCTACCCCTCTCCTCCCCTCTGTTCAACCCCACCGTCACTGTGGTATGTGGAAGTCTCCTGGGCTTCTCTGTCCGTTATAACAAGGCTCAGAGTGGGGCCTGGGAGCTAACTGATGGATGTGAGCTTCATTCCTCAGTCTCACTGTCGTACATTATAAGGACATGAGTGGATGGCATTGGGGTTTCTCATGGCTGGTGCCTTCTCTGGGACCTGACCCCAGACCTGCCTCTACCCTCACACTCTCTCTGTCCTTTCCTATACCCTAGGGTTGCAATCCAAGCCCACCTTGTGGATGACAAGTCAGCCGAGGAATCCACTAGAACTGCGCAGAGGAAAGTTGGACTCGGGGAAGACACAGACCAAAATCCGACTAGTGAGAGTATGACGAGCATCTTTCCGCAGGCACCAGGGCCCAGGGCAGGGGGCGGGGGATGGTGATAGCAAACACGCACTGAGCACTTCATGGGTGCCTGACTTGACCCCTCATCCCCACAGCAACCCCGTGGGCACGCTTATCATCATCCCTCTTCTCCAGATGGGGATACCGAGGTGCAGGGAGATGACACAGACCACGCAGCTAGAAAATGCAGTACCAGGGGTCAAAGCCAGTTAGGCAAACAGCAGTTTGCCTTTGTTTTTGTATTTTTTGGCCGCGCTGCAAGGCATGTGGGATCTTAGTTCCCTGACCAGGGATCGAACCTGCGCCCCCTGCATTGGGAGCACAGAGTCTTTTTTTTTTTGGGAGCACAGAGTCTTAACCACTGGACCACTAGGGAAGTCCCTTGCCTTTGCGTTTAAGACTCAGGAAAATGATCAGAATCACTTTTTTTTTTAACATTAATGACTGCAATGCATTAAAACATGAAATATATGAACATCTATGAAAGAACAAATAAAACCAACTCGCTGTTCACCTTTGGAGGATCCCAGGGAAACAAATCACTAATTTTTTTTTTTTGACTTAAAACAATAGAAATTTATTGTCTCACAGTTCTGGAGGCCAGAAGTCCAAGATCAATGTGTTGGCAAGACTGTGCTCCCTCTGAGCAGAATCACTTTTTTTTTACTGCATTAGGAACACAATTTAGTGGCTTGTTCCTTTTAAAATTTCCAGTAAATTAGCCTTTTACGGAATACAGTGCATCTTAAAGCAAGGCTTAGGAGCTTACTATTAAAAATTTTCACATCAACTAATAGAACTTTTGATAATTGATTTTCTTACCATCCATTGTTTTTTTATGGCTTCTGAACATTGTTTCAAAGTATTTGAAATGACTAGAAGAGGGGGCTTTTGTGTCCATAGGAGAAAGTAAAATACCAAATACTATAAATACTACAAAATACTATAGAAGAATTCTTAACTTCTTCAGGAAAGTTTTTAATATGAGTCAATGAACAATGACTGTTATATAAAGAAATAGGGAAAAATGTATTTGCCTTGAAACCTTTTTTTTCCTTTAACCTTCAATTTTGCAAAAATGGTTTAGAGGCAGCCCTGCATTCGTAAAGTAGGAACTCATATTTCTGATGTTATTTTTTTTATTTTTATTTTTTTGCGGTATGTGGGCCTCTCACTGTTGTGCCCTCTCCCATTGCGGAGCACAGGCTCCGGGCGCGCAGGCTCAGCCGCCGTGGCTCACAGGCCCAGCCGCTCCGCGGCATGTGGGATCTTCCCGGACCGGGGCACGAACCCGTGTCCCCTGCATCGGCAGGCGGACTCTCAACCACTGCGCCACCAGGGAAGCCCTCTGATGTTATTTTTATCCTGACTTTAGAAGGGTTTATGTGTTTTTGTTTGAAACATGAACTTGGACGATTGGCTCTAAAAGTTGTGCTCCTAACCAGTTCCTAATACTGTCTCTTGTAATCATTCATTTGTTTAGTCAACAAATATTTGAGCACCTACTATGTGCCAGACCCTGTTCTAGGTGTGGGGATTCACCAGTGATGTGGACTCTGACCTTAGGGAGCTCACATTCTACTCGGGGAGACAGACAATAAGTAAGACAGATAAAAATGTAATATGTGTAGTGAGGGTTAGAGCTATGAAGAAGTGTGAAATAAGGTTAGGGGCTGAAGAGGCACAGAGGATGGAGTGGCCATGCCTGTTTTAGGAGGGTGGTCAGGGAAGGCTGCTAAGGTGGTGACATCTGAGGGGGAATGTTCCAGGCCGAGAAGCTGGAAGTGCAAAGGCCCTGAGGTTGGTGTGAGGTCAGTGATGGGCCAGGTGATGAGGAAGAAAGATGGTGGGCTGTGGGGGGAAGGAGATAGCTTGTATACAGCCCTGTAGTCCATGATTAGGCTTTGTGTTTGCATAGAGTAAGGCAGGAAGACCCTGGAGGATTCTGAGTAGAGTGGGGAAATGATCTGACTTAGATTTTCACAGGAGTCCTTGGGCTGCTGCTGCTGTGTGCAGAACGGGCTGTGGGGACAAGGGGGAAACAGAGCAAGGGAGTAGAAATGACTCAGTTGGTGTGTTCTTGGATATGAAGTAGGATCCTGACTCTGCCCCTCAGCCTTAGGACAGTCACTTACTCGATCAACAACTCCTGAGAGAATGCCTACGATATGCCAGGCACCAAGCTGGGTGTTGGGGACACAGCCGTGAACACGGCCCTTAGAATCTGTGCTATGATGGAGCTTATACTTTAGTGGGGAGACACATAATAAATGAGTTTAAACCCCCAAGGAATAGTACTCATCAGTTTATCAACCCATACTTATGGAGCTCCAGGCACTGTCCTGTGTCCTGGAGATACATACAGCTGTGACGAAACAACCAAAGCCCCTGCCCTCCTGGCTGTAAAATTCTAGTTGAGTAGACAGACACGAAACAAGATAATAAGAAAAACATGTTATGCTTGGTAGTGATGAGTCCTAGGAGAAAAATAAATTGGGAAAAGGGGAGACATAATTACAAACTGTAATTATGTAATTACAAATTGGGTAAGGGTCAGGACGGCACAAAGTAGGGTTTCTACCCTAGAGCTGGTGGTCAGGGAAGATCCATTTCTAGAGCAGAGGTCATTAATTCTACACTTTATCAGAATCACCTGGGAGTGGGGCTCAGTGGGCCCGAGACTCAAGAGGCTGGCATTTTTCACAAGATGCTTCTGGTCCCTGTGGGCCATATTTGGAGATGTTTTGGTCTGGAGATGTGAAGGCAAGATGGTGGAGTGGCTAGGAGCCCAGAATTCAAGGACAACGGCTCTGCGATGGGTGACCTTGGGTAAGGTACTGCATCTCTCTGACCCTCAAGTTCTGCTTCTCAAAAGTGGGGATAATAATAGTCCCAAGTGGGCTTCTCTGGTGGCGCAGTGGTTGAGAGTCCATCTGCCGATGCAGGGGACACGGGTTTGTGCCCTGGTCTGGGAAGATCCCACATGCCGCGGAGCGGCTGGGTCCGTGAGCCATGGCCACCGAGCCTGCGCGTCCGGAGCCTGTGCTCCACAACGGGAGAGGCCACAAGAGTGAGAGGCCCACGTACCGCAAAAAAAAACCAAAAACCAAAGCCAAAAATAATAGTCCCAAGTGAGGTAGGGCATGGGAAGTGCTTAGCACACTTTAGGGTTCATAATACGTACTCTGTGCGTTTGCACTATTACTCATTATCGCGTGAGGAATATGGCAGCTGAGGGCTAGGAAGAGGTAGTTTCTAGCAAAGGACAGAGAAATGAAGAACAGAAGGAATAAAGCAGAGAGCACATAGCCTGACAGAGGCGGAGGGTGAGAACCGGTGAGAATGGTGACTCGTCCCTGGGTGTGCGAGACGCGCCACTAAGCGGCTTGACTGTGAATATTACCTCATCTGTTTTTTATAGCAGCAGCTCTCTGAAGCCGGTATTAGTTTCCTAACATACGGAATGAGTAGAGCAGGGTTCTGGGAGGCTAACTAACGTGCCCAGGTTCCCTTAGGTGGGAAGTGGCAGAGCTGGCATTTGAACCAAGGTGTGTCGAGGCCTAACATCCAAGTCTTGATCGCTGTGAGGTTCAGCCCGCCTTGCGGCCTTAGGCCCACTCAGCTCCTCATCTTAATGTAGTGGAAAGATAGACATTGGGAGTCGGAAGTCTGCCTTTCGAGTTCCGGTGCCACTACTTCCTGTCTGTGCAACTTTGGGGCAGTCATGTAACCCGCCTGAACATCCATCCACCTATCAGTAAAATAGAGCTGGGGAACAGAGGGTTGTTGGAGGGTAAGCTGATACCCTGAGCCGCCTGCTGAGTGAGGCACCCTCAGCGATTGTTCTTGTTGTTATTATTATTGTAGGTTATGTGTACCTGCTTGGGGGCCCTTAGGCAAGTCCCTTAATCCCTTAGAGGCTCATTCTTTTCCCAGGGGCTGTTGTATGAAACAGTCCTCACTCAGCTCAGCTGCCTGACGAGAAATGGTAGCGATTATCATCCACTCTGCGTCTCCTGCTTCTTCTCCAGACAAGGCCCATATCCTCGGCCATCTTCTTTCCTACTTGGGCGTTTTCTATTATTGCTAGTACTATATAGTTCATCGATTCTAAGAAGCCATTGATAATAAGGTGTACCTTTATCTTAATTACCCACTAATAAAATATTTGTCAATTAGACCGTAACACGCCACCAACTGTAAGATATAGCCCCACCTCAGAGTGTAAAATTATGGGAAAATGGGTGTTTCAGAAAGGATGAAATAATTCAAGGTGCTCTGACCCGCAGACAATGGGGAACCGCCGCCCAGCTCGGGTGGCATTTACCAGTCGAGGCCACAAGGGGGCGGATTGCGGCGGGAGGGAAGTGGTCCCTAGGCTCCCGGAGGTTCCGGCCAGCTCCGCGCATCACGTAACACTGCCCCCTTTCCCTGTTCCTCCGCTTGCAGACGATGCTCAGGAACCGGCGAACCGCGCACCAGGAGCTCTGCAACCACGAGGACTTCCTCACCAAGCTCTGTGGGGAACTGATCAAGACCATCCAGGACACGGACGACAGCTCGGCCCTGAAAGTGCGGGTGATGCTGCAGCAGGAGGACGTCTTCACGGTGAGCCCCCACCGTGGCCCCGCAGCCCTGCCTCTGCCCTGCGTTGCGGTCCAGCCCGCGACGCCGCCCTCCTGAGCGCTTGGGCGCCCTCTCCTGCTTTCTCCCGGCCTCTCCCGGCCCATTGCGCAAGCTGCTTCCTCCATGTGGAGGATACATCTCTTACACACTCCGGCCCCCCACCCCACCCCCCGCCCACCTACCTGGGCTTTGGAATCAGACTGGGGGTGGCGGGGGGTGGGGACTCATCCCCATCAGCACTTACTAGCTGGAAGAGTTTGGGTTAACCTCTGAGCCCTGTAAAACTGGGGCACAACTGCACCCACCCCGAAGAGGAGTTGTGCCTGGCACACAGTATGTGTGGGGCTGGGTTTGGAGACTCCTCTGAGGAAGTGCTGAGTCCTCTGACAGTCTGTGCTTTGGCCGCACCAGTGGAGGCTTGGGGTGAGCTGACCCCCCTCCCCGCCCCCCGCTCCCACAGACCATCGCTGACATCTTGGAGTACTCAAACAAGAAGAAGCTGCACCAGATGAAGTGTGAGCTTCAGGAATGGGAGGAGAAGGAGGAATCCAAGATACACAGTAAGAATCCCTGGGGCTGACTCCCTGACCCTCGCCTGGCCCTCTGTGGAGGTCAGCCGCCGGGCATTCCCCTTGCACCTCCCTTTCGGAAACCATCAGGCCCATCACCTCCCTTCTGCTAAGATGCACAGCTGACAGCTTACTTATCAAGCACTTAGCGCTTGCAGGCCCTACGTGCTTTGTTTTTATGGGCTCACTCTCCGTCGTTCCGACTACCTGTAAGGCAGGGAAGTTTTTCTTTTCTCCCGTTTTACAGATGAGGCAACTGAGGGTAAGGGAAATGAAGTAGCCTGTTGAAGGTTATACAGCTAGGAGCCAGCATCCAATCCCAGCCTCCCTCTTTCTTGCCAGCGTCCCTCTGGGAGTCAGTGGCTGGAATAGGTCACTGGCCACAGACCTGCGAGCCTGTGGTTTCTTTCCCCTGAGCAGACTAGAAGCCTTCTGAGGGGAGGGGCAGTGTGTCAGGCAGCCTCAGACGCTGGGGATCCCCTCCATGGAGGGTGGCAGGATAGACTGTCTTAATCCTGCCCTGGTCATGTCTTGGGAGCCAGTGTTGCCGCATTTCACTGGGCTCATTGCCTTGGGAGCGTGTGTATGAGGGGACTGAGGTCCAGAGAGGGAGGGTCTTGGTGAGGGTCATGCAGTGGCATTGGCAGAGCCGGGGCTTGCCGAGGGATCTTGCACTGGGATAGTTTCTTTCCTACCCAGTACTGCCTCTTCTCCTGTGAAGGTAAAGAGCTCTCTAGGGGCTTAACTGTCCACCACCTCCCAGCCTTGTGTGAACTTGCTGCAGCCCAGACCCCAATTCATTGGTCAAGGAGAGCTTTGCCTCTTGGGTCTCCCCAGGGGGGTTCTTGAGGGAGGATCCTGCCTTCTGTCCCTCCTGATCTCTTCAGACCTGGAGCAGCAGGTGGAACAGCTGGATGCCAAGATCGAGAAGGTCCACAAGAAAGTGAGCTTCATGAGCACTTACATGGACCGTGAGTATCCCATCAAGTCGGTCCAGGTTGCCAACCTTGTGCGCCAGCTGCAGCAGGTGAAGGACAGCCAGCAGGTAGGTGAGCCCATGGCCTTGCCTCGCCAGACCATGTGGGAGGCAGGGCTGGTGGCCAACACCCTCCTGCTGACCCCCAGGATGAGCTGGATGACCTCAGTGAGATGTGCAGAATGGTCCTGGCATCTATGTCCAACCAGATTCAGAATAAGAAAAAAAACCTACTGAGGTCTCTGGTGGTGGTGAGTAGCCAGCCACTGTGGCAGGTATCCAGGTCCTGCCCCCAGCCCTGCTTTTTTCCCTGTCCTCTGCCTCCAGGCCCCCCACACACCCACCATGCTACCCAGTGTATGGTCGCCCCTGGGGCCAGACTTGGGGGCCGGACCTCTCCTTCCTCTGCAGAAAATCCAGTGTGCTCATCAGGAAACGCTCCTGCAGAAGACTTGGAATAGCCAGCTCATACGGAAATACATGGACAAGTTCCGAGAAGTGAGTGGGCAGCAAAGGTGGTCGTCACCCCTGTGCTAGAGCAGGAGGGCGGGTGGTCCCCAGGACCTGTGGGAGTCAGGCTTGTCCGGATGTGGCGCTCATGAGGTCTCTGACTCTGGTGTTAGCCTTCCTGCTTGGCAGTGCCATTAGTGCCACTTGTCATTCATCTGAGAAGGGGATTCGTGCTGGCCTAGGGTTTGCCTCATTAACAACACCGCCAGCCATGACCCAGCAGCACCATCGCCAAGCATCACCACATGACCATCACTTTAATTTCACTACCCAGCCCCGGTCTCCACCTCTTTAATTCTTGTCATTGACCGTCACTCATGACCAGTGTTAATGAAATCCACCATCACCACCCTCTCGCGGTAATTTTCGTGATCTTGCACCTTCATCAGTTATCCGAGTGAATGGCTTTCATCACCTCCACCAGCCCCCGTTAATTCTCACTGTCAAGCGCTGCCACCCATTTGCAACCTGTCTCCCTTCTCCACGATCCCCTCACCCTTAACCGGAACCATCAAACATCATCGGTAACTTGTGAGCCAGCCCTGCCCTGCACAGCGAGGACCCCCGTCTGGAGTCCGGAAGTCCCAGTGACAAAAGTGACAAAGCCCAGGCCATTTCTGTAGATGAATGAGCAGTAATCCTTGTTCACTTTGCCCTTTTCTCCCTTTGGTCGGGGAATGTTTCGTTTCTCACTTTCCCCTGCTCTCCTCAGCTTATAGACCATTTTGAGGAGGAAATACCCGTATTAAGGGCGGAGGTGGAGCAGCTCCAGTTTCAGATCTGGGAACCCCGAGAGACTGTGTTTGCGGACGTTCTGCTTCGGAGATCCAAGTATGTGATCCTTGTGTAGCTGCCTCTTAAACTAGCCACGCTCTGGACTCGAAGAAGCTCTCTGTTCTCGGGGAAGGCAGCCTGGTGGAGGAGGCAGGAGGCTGGGTTTTTGCCTTGGCTTTGCCCCTGACTGTGTAGCAGATGTGACCTTTCCCATCTTTGGGCCTTAGTGTCCCATCTCTGCACAGCAGGCTGAGTTAGGTAATCTCTCTGGACCCTTCCAATTCCACATTCCACGTTTCAACCAAGTGGGTCCGCCCCTAAGCTCCTGGGGTGTTCAGGAAGACAGTGTTGAGTGGGGTGGTCGGCTCCAGAGACGAATGGCCTGGAAGGCACACTGCAGGGAAAGAAGGGTGTTCTCTCCGTGGGGCAGAATTCTGGGCCCCAAAGGAAGGACTTCCCTTCTTCCAAAACCAGTTCTCTGCCTGCCCTCCCTTGGGTCAGGCCCTCTGGGTCTGAGGGTGAGGATCCCACCAGGCCACGCCTCTCTATGTGGGGCAGATCTTACCATCTGCAAATTATTTTTCTTCTTCTTAGCTTCTATGTCTATCTCCTTCTCTTCCTCTCCCCTTCTTTCCTCCTCCTCTACCTCCTATTCTTCATTCTCCTCTTATTTTCCTTAAAAAGTACTGTCAAGTTTATGATGTGCCTATGGAGTGCCAGGCACTGTGAGTGCCAGTAACCCCTCGCTCTACCACCATGGAGCCAAGGAGGGGACCAGACATTCATCGATAACGAGCCACCGACAAAGGTCCCGCGGCAACTGACCCCAGAGCTGCTGAAGCAGAGGCATAGACGTGGCGCTGGCAGAGCGTAGCCCGGACAGAGAGGAGTCTGGAGGGTCAAGAGAGGTTTCCCTGAGAATGTGACGGTTTAAACCAAGGTCTGAAGGATGATGCATAGAAGTTCACTGGGCAAAAGGGGCTGAAGGGGGAAACTGAAGGAAGAACATTTCCAGGTGGTGGTGCTGGCGTCTTGGGGGTGTGGTGAGTAGGCACCGTCGTCCTTATCTGAGCTCTGAACACATTGAAATAAGACTGAAAGGAGCAAGGCAGACACGGGCCAGACGCTCACTTTTATTCTGATGAAGCTGATTTTAGAGAAGGTAGCAACAGCTTCTACCTCCAGATATCTTGGCTTCTGAATAGTGAACCCAGAATTAGGCAAGTCGAGCTCCTTGGTCAGCTGTGTTGGAGCAGAGGAGAGTGTCGTCCTTGCAGGCTGCTCGTGGCTGAGAGGGAACAGGGCATCCATGCCCCATCCTATTCTCCAGACTCACTGTTCAGGTCGTTGTACCCCTTTCCAGGGGCAGAGTGAGTAAAGCGAGGCCAGGAGCAGTATGCCTGCTGCTGCCCCTCCACGGGCAGGGAGACACCGGGAATGGGAAGACGCTTTCTCCTCCTAAAACGTGGGAGGGGCGCATCCCTAGGCAGAGCTTCTCCAACCAGAACGTGCACAGGAATCCCCTAGAGATCTCGTTACAAAGCAGATGCTGAACCGGTAGGTCTGGAGTGGGGCTAAGGAGTCAGCATTTCTAAGAAGCTCCTGGGTGAGGCTGACGCTGCCAGTCCCTGGGTCACAAGCCGAGCAGTGAGGCTGTGGAGCATGTGTGGTAGGAGGGAACTTGATGTTTACCAGGGGCTGAATGAGGCTGGAATGCAGAGTGGTGGGGAGAGTAACGGGGAGGAAGCAGGACAGCTCAGCCCCTAGGAACCGCCACGCAGGGCCCGGTAGACCGAGGGAAGAGTTTGGTACTTGACCCTGAAAGCCAAGAAATTGTAAGCTGAGTGGTGACATCAGATTTGCATTCCAAGAAGAGTTACTTTGAAAAGAGGGTGGAGGAGATATTGGAGAGGGGCCAGAGGAGGTGCTGGGAGTCTGGTTGGCAATCGTGTGGGGGGGGGGGGGTCGGGAGTGGCTTGGCCAGGGTGGGTGGCAGAAGAGAGAGGAGAGATGGATGGAGTGGAGAAGAATTGAAGAAGGTAAACCCGTAGGCCTTGGTGATATTTGGATGTGGGAAGTCAAGGACAGGGAGGTGTCAAGAATGACCCCTGGGTTTCTGGCTTTTGTCACAGGGTGGGTAGTGGTACCAGATCCAGAGAGAGGGAAGGCTGGGGCCGGGGGGTAAAGGATGCTCACGCAGGTCAGTCTGCAGTTGACTGGGACACTGAGTTTAATTTACAGAGACCTCAGCGTGGAGCTGTCAGCTAGGCAGTTGGGGGTACGAGTGTAGATACCAGAAGACAGATACTGACTGGAGATGGAAATTTGGGCATTGCCAGTACAGACATGCATTTTTTTCTTTACTATTATTTTGAACAATTTCAAATATACAGAAAAGTCCAGAGAGTATTATGATGAATACCCAGTTACCCATCTAGATTTAGAAATAGTTATATTTTTGTCATATTGGCTTCATCTTCATTTCTTCCTTGTTCTTTCTTCTGAAATGTTGTAGATTGCAGACATCCTGACATTTCATGTCTAAATCCTTCAGCGTGCGTCAGTATGTACCATGAGAGTGGGTGAGAGAACTGGGAGGGAGAATGTAATCCTGGAGCCTTGGAAATGTTCGTGCTGGTCACTGAGATGGGAAGATAGTGCAGATGGGAACCCACTGCTCTTGCTACTGTTACGGAAAGAATAATGCCTGTCATTTACTGAGCACTTATTACATGCTGGCCTGGTCTCATTTAATCTTCCCATCAGTGACTGAAGGTGGACCCTCCCCCCTTGACAGATGAGGAAACGAGGCTCGCCTGGGGTCTGTCACATAGTGAGTGCTTGTTACATAGGTGCCCAGTGATGTCCAGAGGCTCAGAGGGGAGAAGCAGTGTGCTCAAGGTGACACAGAGTTAGGCTTCCAAACCAGTCATCCTGACTCCAGAGAGAGCGCTCGTCCTGAGGGGCCCCAGCACTTCAGAGCTGAGCTCTTGTTTCCTCTTGGCCTCAGAGCTCTGTGGGGCAACATGAGTCCTGCCAAACCAGTTCCTTTTCCATTTGGACGCGTGTGTGTGTGTGTGTGTGTGTGTGTGTGTGTGTGTGTGTGTGTGTTTGCTGTAAGGTCACAGGTTGTGTTCCTCTGAGGCCGTGCTCCCCTACCTGCAGCTCTGGCACCCCTGCTTGGTGTCTCACACCCCTCTTTGCTGTTTCCTACCAGGTGCACCCCTAACATGGACATCATCCTCAACGTCCCTGTGGAAGAGCTGCTGCCCTTCTAGATGGCGGGGCGATGGGCCACCCCTCCCTCCCTGGTCTCTTCCCCACACCCAGAGCCTTGAGTTCTCTCCTTCCAAGCCCACGTCCCCATCCAGACCCTGGTCTGCAGTTCCTTCCTTCCTCACGCTCCCTCCCTCCGTCCTTTCCTCCCTTGCGTGCTTCCTGTTTCCTGTCCGCTTCCTGCTTCCTTTCCGCTTCCTGCGTCCCCTCTCCCTCCATGCTTTTGGTTGGTGCTTCTACCTGAGCCAGGTAGGAATTCCTAGTCAAGTCCTTTTTACCAATAAAGCTGGGTTTGCCTTTTGCCAGTGCCTGGGGCTTCCTGAGAAGCCTAGGCAGAAGTGGATTTTGTCTTAAGACTAGGGGTGGGCAACTGTGCTGCCTGCATCTGGGGCCCCAAACTTCTTGAGAAGTGCTGGAGCGCCGCCCCCTGCCTGAGGCTCCATGGTTCTGTGGCTCCGGGCCACCCCCTCCCTGGTGCAGTGCGACTCCAGTTTCTCACCTGATTTGTGCCCAGACCTGTTGAGGCCAGTTCCGGGGTGGAGGGGGGATTCCTTGAGTTTGATATACCTGGGAACTTGCTGGACCTTCACTGCTGCTGGCCATCTCTTTTCCAGTCCAGCCGTCTGTCTGTCCACCGCTTCTACCCCAACGGTGTATGGACGTGAACACCAACTCATCCTCAGGTGCCTAGTCAGGCGCTGTTCCCTGCCACATACTCTTTCACGATGGGCTTAAGAGGGGCGCTGCCTGGACCCCTCTCCAGCAAGGGCTTTTGCTCCGGTTACCAGGAGGGCCACTGGCAGGTGGCCTCCAGCTGCCAGTGCCTTCGGGCTTTGCCTTGGCTGCCGAGAGCCGGGCCTCTTCCCACCTTCCATGATGCTTAATGTGCCAACACCAAAGGCTGTTCTGGCTCCAGGGCTGCTTGGAGGGTTGGCTGAAACTGCCCCTGCACCTGCACTGCAGCTTGACTCCTCCCTCTGCCCAGCCCTGTGCACCTCTCTCTCCTCCCTCCTTCAGCCGGTCCCAAGGACACTCAGTAGTCAATGTCCTGTACCCTGTGCTCTGTCTCAGAATTGGCCTCCCTGGGGACCCAGACTGTTCCCACTCCCAAGAGCCTCTGGCCGCTCACAGATCCACTCTGTGTGTTGGGAGACTTTCGGTTACAGGTAACAGAGCATCCAAGTCAAATTGGCCAAAACAGTAAAGGGTTCAGGTACATAAATACTCTAGGTGAGGCAAGGCTTTAACCAGAAGTCAAGCGACGGCACCGAGGGCCTAGTTTCTCTTTCTCTCCTTTGTTCTCCAGGGTGTTTCCTCTTGCTGAGGTCGGCACTCCCTGTGGTCCCAGTATGGCTGCCAGCACCTCCTGGGGTGTAGGATTCCTTGTTCTTGTCCTGCTGGAAATAGAGACAGATAGAAACAGAGACAGTGTCCTGCTAGAAACAGAGACAGTGTCTCTGTCCCAGAACTTTCAGCCCAAGTCTTAAGATTGCTATGACTGGACAGGCTCATATCACATGCCCACCGGGAACTAGCCTAGGAGGTGGAGAGTGCCTACTAATTTAGTCTAGATCATGTACTGGACCCCTAGAGCAGGGGAAGGGGTGGGGGGGGTAGAGCACATGACCCAGGCTAAGCCAATAGGCACCCCCAGAACCATATGGATCTCCAAGCAGAAATGGACAGTGTTGAACATCATAATAGCAAATGCTTATTAGCTAGAACTTACTTATGCTTTACGTCTATCAACTCATCACATCCTCACAGGAACAACCCTAGGAGGTAGGTATGTTAGCATTTCAATTTTACAGATGAAGAACCCAAAGCATGAAGAGGTAAAGTGACTTTTTCGAAAGTCACCAGGCTAATGTCTGTAAGTGGTGGACAGAGCTGAGCCGCCAGGTGTCATAGGAGCCAATTAAGACAAGTCCAAATTAAAGGAACAGTCAGGCTTCAATCGTTCACTTCCACATGTAAGGAAGAGGCCAGACTGGAGAAGCACTGACATCCCTTCCTTGGATTTTCCCCTTGGAACGAATGGCGCCATCCCATCAGGTGGATCGAAGCTGGGGATGCTCTCACTGCTGGGGGAGCCCCGAAATAAAGGCTCCTTCAGTTTTATGGATCTGGGGGCCACGGGGAGGGGGGGAATGGGGTGGGAAAGGGAGTGTGGGAAGGGCTAGGAGCAAGAGGGTCCCGACTCCTGAGGCAGAGTGGAGACGTGTCTTCCAGGTTTCCCCCGCCCCCCATAAGGGTGAGGCACCCGAGGAGGGCCTCGGCCGAAGGCAATCCCCTTCCCACTAAAGGTCTCTGAAGAAAGCTGGGATAGGAATGCAGGTTGGGGCAGGGGCTTGAGTCCTTGGCTGTGACCCACTGAGAGACCGCGTGCACTGGCGGCGTACCAGTGCACCAGTGCGGGGAGGCTAACCTTCCCTGCCAGGCCTGCCGGGGAGAGCCTTTGTAATGGCCTACGGTTGTGCCTAAGAAATGAACAGATACACACTACTATATATAAAATAGGTAAACAACAAAGGCCTACCCTGTAGCACAGGGAACTATATTCAGTATCTTCTAACAACCTATAATGGAAAAGAATCTGAACAAGTGTATACGTGTATATATGAATCACTTTACACCTGAAATGAACACAACACTGTAAATCAACTATCCTTCAATCAAAAAATACTTAAAAAATCAGACATAGGTTTTTGGCCGGAAGCTGGATTCCTTATAGTGAAGGGATGACTGAGTTCTGAGGAGGAAAGCCTAGAAATGACCTAAGAGCGCACAGATTCCCTCACATCACACACAGCCATCGCGCCTCCAGATGTGATGGAGAGAAACCCCACACGTGCATAGCTGTACATGGATGTGCTCCCACTTTTCAGAGTTGCACGTGGGTTTATCCTCACATGTGCAGGTATCGATGCGTATGCACGCGGGTACACACCAGGACTGCCTTCGTCGATAAAAGAAGGACTGATTGCGTGTCTTGCCAGGAATTCTCTGTATTAGTCGCTTTAGCCCCAATAACACTGCTGCGTGAGAAGCAACTGCAGAACTCAGTGGATTGCAGCGGTAAGAGTTTATTCTTCACTCGGGGTCCTCAGGTCGACCGCACTTTCGCTGAACTCAGCTAGGCTGGTTGGGTGGCTCTGCTGTAGGTTGCGGGTCATCTGGGCTTGGCTTCAGACTCTGGGTTAGGCTCAGGGGTGCCCTTGGGCTCTGGGGCTGTCTCGGGTGTGCTTTTCTCAAGGAGGATCACAGGAGCAAACGAGTCAGGCCCACACTTAAGACCTCTGCTTGCATATGTGCTAGCATTTCACTGGGCAAAGGAAGTTAAACGTCCAGGTCCCAAATCAATTAGGCGGAGAAGTAGCTCCCCCGCCCCGTGCACCTCCCCTTACCTGCCCATGGGAGGGTAAGGGAAGTGGATGTTTGCTGCACAGTAACCCGAACGATGGTGCTTTTCTGCTTATAGAGGCAGGGACTGAGCTCCTGGTATTAGTTTTCTATGGCTGCTATGACAAATTATCACAAACTGAAATAAAACAACACAAATGTATTACCTGAACTATCTGTAGGTCAGAAGTCCAACAGATATCAGAAGGCTAAAATCAAGGTGTCAGCAGGGCTGTCTTCTTTTCTGGAGGCACTAGAGGAGAATCTATTTTCTTGCCTCTTCCAGCTTCTAGAGTCCACTTGTGTTCCTTGGCTTGTGGGGCCCTCCTCCACCTTCAAAACCAGTAACTGCAGGTTGAGCCTTTCTCCCATCACATCACTCTGGCCTCTTCTTCTACTTTTAAGGACTCTGTGATGACACTGGCCCGACCAAGATAATTCAGGGTACCCTCTCTTTTCTACGGTCTGCTGATTGGCAATCTTAGTTTTATCTGCAATCATAATTCCTCTTTGCCATGTAACATAACACACTCCCAGATTCTGGGGATAGGATGTGGACATCTTTAGGGGCTATTAGTCTGCCTATATATAGTCTGCCCCAAAGATTCATGTCCACCCCACAGGCAAAATACATTCACCTCATCCCCAAATCTCATCCCATTATAGCATCAACTCAAAGTAAAAACAACTCATCTAAATCTTATCAGCTCAAAAGTCCCAAATATCATCTAAACCAGGTAGACGGAGGCTATGAGAAGACTTCATCCGTGGGCACAATTCCTTCCCACCTGTGAACATGTGAAACTCAAGAAACAAGTTATCTGCCACCAAAATGCAATGGTGGGGTGGGCATAAAAGTTATAGAGTCTCCCTTCAAAAGGGAGAAAATGAAAGTAAAGAGGGAGAAAATGAAAGGCAAAAAGGGGTCACTGGTCCCAAGGGATTTCAAAATTCAGCTGCTTTCTAGGCCTGGGAATAGTCCTCTGGGCTTGTGTCATCACAGAGTCCTTAAAAATGGAAGAAGAGGGGGCTTCCCTGGGGGCGCAGTGGTTGAGAGTCTGCCTGCTGATGCAGGGGACACGGGTTCGTGCCCTGGTCCGGGAAGATCCCACATGCCGCGGAGTGGCTGGGCCCGTGAGCCATGGCCGCTGAGCCTGTGCGTCCGGAGCCTGTGCTCCGCAGCGGGAGAGGCCACAACAGTGAGAGGCCTGTGTACTGCAAAAAAAAAAAAAAAAAAAAAAAAAAAAAAAAAAGGAAGAAGAGGCCAGAGTTTTCAGGGAGGCAGTGGCAGGGGTGTGCGATCGGCAGTCAAGTGGTCCTTGGTATCCTGCAAAGAATGGGAGGTAGAGGAACAAAAGTAGTGGAAATTCTTAATTTTTGGAAATCATCCACCAGGGACAGAAGGGAGCAGCAGTTGGTTTGCTCTTTAAAAGGAAGGGAGGTGGTGGTCACACCTATCTAGATAATCTGGAGGATCTAGATCTGCCTCCAAACATTTTAAAGCCTTTAGGTCTTGTGGGGTAGATCTGTAAAGCAGGTTTGTGTAAAGCACTCTAGCAGGGAGTCATTAGCCTGAGTGGGTCTGCTTTTTCCACTTTCCTCTCTCTGCCTAGGGGCTGTTGCGTCCATGGGGGATCCCATTAGGGAATTCTGTCTTTCAGAATTTTGCACCAAAGAGGCACTGAACAGAAAGGCAGGACAGCGAGCTACCCTGGGTGGGCAGGCAGACACATCTTCAGAGGCTAAGTGCAGAAGCCAAAGATTAAATACACAATGGTCCAATGCACCAAAGTGTCACTATTTATCTGGGGCAGCAGGGCTGCCGGACAGTTGTGCCAGGACTCTACCTGTCTTAACTGAGTGTATTTGTGCTGGCTTGTGGCAGGGGCCATTCCCCATTGCTAGAGACGTGGGACATGCTCGACGGGTTGTGAAAAGAGCCCGGCCAATCTAACTGCTGCAGTGGTCCCAGGGTGTCATCTGGTGGGAAAGCCCAACAGGTAGAAGATCTTGTGAGGAAAGAGAGGGCTTGCACGGGGCACTCGAGAGGCAGGGTCGTTTTTGTGCCAAAGTCCAAATTAGGGTCCCAGCTCAGGGTGGGGTCCTAGGCAATGCTGTGTCCTGTGGAGTCTTCTGGAGGGGTGATGTCACCTTAGGTGAAATCCTATGGAGAGGGGATGTCATCTCATGTGCAAGGTTGGACAGGTCCTGAATGGAGGCCATTAGGGCCTGGTTGAGCCCAGGTGTAGTAATAATGGGAACTGGCCTCTGAACGACCTTGAGACATAGAGTCTTTGTTACACAGGGAGTCACAGACCCAGGCACACTTAATCCGCGTGTTAATAACCTTCCCATTTGTCTGGGAGGTCACTCTTGCATTCAGGCTTGTGGAGTTCCTAGTGTGGGTGGGAGGAGCCCATCTACCTGGTAGAACTGGTTCCAGAGAGTGGCTGGCCCAATTCAACCTGCTGTCAAATGAGGATGAGAGATGACCCACTGACCTTAGCAGTTTGGTTTGGGACTGTCCCATACCCATGCCGGGAGCCAAATGAGACTCAACACAGCTAAGCATAGCAAAAAAGGCATTTTCGTGGCCTTGGACATTGTAGGGGACTCCCTCCTTCTTTCACTCTTGTCAGGAGCATGGGAAGGGACCGGGGAGTCACCCAGGGCTCCAGCAGGAGTGTGGATCCCGGGTGACACCACTTTGCAGGGAGGGTCCAGATGATATCATTTGAGGATATTTCTCACATGTGTCAGTTTTAAGTTATTCTGCTTCCTAATCACTAGCCCTAATCACTGGGTACAATTCCCTCCACCTCCTGTGAAAGTTCATCGTTATTATAAGCGATGAGTGGCCCTTGTATCCTGGAATTTAGGCAAAGCTTCTACCTTAGGCAGATTAGGATTCCAAATCAGCATACTTGGGGTGGTGGTACTGGTGGGAGGAGGTGGTCCACCATCCTTTACTGGAGTATTGGAAGGCGACAGGAGTGAGAGAATAGGTGTATGGGGATCCGGAGGAGGAGGGGAAAATGAGGACTAGGTTTCACCTTTGAGGGCAAGAACAGGCAGTTGGAGTGTCTCCAGAGCGTTTTGCTAAGGTGCAGAACGCCCGGAAGGGGGAGAATTTAGCATAGTAAGTATTGCGGGCAGCCACGAACCAGGTGCTATTATATGACCAGGCACTATTTTTTTTTTTTGCGGTACGCGGACCTCTCACTGTTGTGGCCTCTCCCGTTGCAGAGCACAGGCTCCGGACGCTCAGTCTCAGCGGCCATGGCTCACGGGCCCAGCCGCTCCGCGGCATGTGGGGATCCTCCAGGACCGGGGCACGAACCCGCGTCCCCTGCATCGGCAGGCGGACTCTCAACCACTGCGCCACCAGGGAAGCCCAGGGCACTATTTTTTAATTTTAATAGGAGCTGTTTGAAAAGCCTATTCTGGTGCTCAGTGGTTGAGAGAGTTGAGAGTCAGATCACTCCTCTTGATCTGAATCCAGTTTAGGGCATCAGTAGGAATTAGGCGGGCCCTGAACAGTGGCGTCCCACCCGGAGTGTCAGGTATATGCCCGCCTTAAGTCGCTGTGTTGACCACGGCCTGGGCATGCCGAATACTGCCAGCAGATGGCGGTAAAGGCCCAATAAAAGGAACCTGTTAACGACTTGTAAGGGCGGGCTCTCCGGGAATGAAACCCCAGGTTGTAAATCGCCCTTGGTGAGTTTTTACAATTGGACATTTGGGCTCTTAGTGTGGTGATGGGAGGCTTTCGTTATGCGCCCATTGCTATGGCCTGCTCCCTGCCTACTTGAGCTGGCCTGCATCCTCCTTTGTCTCCATTTTTCTCGCGTCCCTATTTGTAGTCCCACAAGCCTTCCTTCCTTCCGCCAAACAAGCTCATTTCCTGCTCAGCCTTTGCACTGGCTGGTCCGCTGCTCTGAAGGTTGTTCTCAGGGTCGGTCTTACCTGACCACCGTGTCTAAGGTAGTTCTTTACGTCGCATCACTCTGTTTTATTTTCTTTATAGCAGCAGTTACTATCTGGTATTACACATTCATTTACTTCTTTTTATGTTTGTTGTCTGATTTCCCCAACCATAAGGTGAGTTGCATGAAGGTAAACGATTTGTCATGCTTGTTTACTGCTACCTGTGGTGTGGGGAGCACTTCCTGGCACATAGTTGGTGATCAGTAAATACATATTACATTATCGAATGGGTGAATGACTCTATCTATTGTAAAGCTAGGTTTCTGCAGAGACACTCACATCGCCATGGAAATGAAGCCCGCACCCAAGGAAAAACGATCCAATGAAGAGGCAAAATGGAGTATATGGCTAAGATAGTGTCTTAGAAGATTGTCCCCAGTCTGTGAGCTTGTGATGGCAGGCTGGTTTTTGGTCATGCCTCCCATTGTGCTGAGGCAATGAACAGGACACTTGTGACCCTGAATTGTCCCTCATCTTCTCAGTGGCTTGTCCCTGTGTTACACATTGCAGAATCTTTTTTGTGCAGCTTTTTTCCCTGCTTGGATTGAACCTACAAATCGTCCCCTGAGAATGAAGCTGCAACTAGTGCCCCACCTCCTCCCTCCCACCCCCAACCCGGGCAGGGTTCAGTTACCTCCACCTCCTGTGAATGTTCATCATTGTTATTAGCTATGAATTGGCCCTTGCACACATGGAATTTATTCTGCTTTACGCAAGTTAGGATTTGTGTAGGAGGATAAATAGAGGAGATAATGCAAGAGGGAAGATCAGCAGATACAAGCTCTTGCTGCTTAAGATGGTGATTTGGTTATTACTAGTCAATATCTTAGGGCTGGGTGGATTTGTTTTTTTTTTTTAGAAGGGGAACATTAAAATTATAGATTAAAAATAAGTGTTTAAATAACTAAAGTTTTATGTAGATGTGCATAGTTATGGGCAGAGTCGTTTTGAACAACTCAATGAGAACACAGGTATAACATTGACTAGACAATTTTCTCTTTCAAAATGTTTACTGTAAAAACAATTCTAAATGAAAAACAAATCAGAACACTTAGCTCTCACAGTCCTGAGTCATTTCTGAGGGCAGTGGGGTGTATTCCATCATGATGCATCTCAGTGTGACTCCAGACTCGTGTCCCTGACACTGGCTATCAGCCTTGATTTCAGTTTTTTCATGAGAGATAAAAAAGGTGCTTTAGAGAGTCAGTTGAACACAAACACAACCAGAGATTTCAGGATGGTTCTTCACTTCATATCTCATTTCCATGTTTCTGGGGACACAGTGTGTGCTCGGTGGGGGTAGCTTGCTCTCTGCTTGTGCCGGACATGTGGTGCTTTTGCTGTCCAGCATCTACTCTACTCCCTTGATAACAATTCCTAAATTTCCATTTGGGGAATCCACCCCGACCCCATTCTCAGTCCATGAAGAAGCTGATTCTATTTCTGGGTCTGGGGGTGGGGTTTATGACCAAGACTGAGGCCATCAGAGCATTCCATTTCCCAGTCACTGACTGGTTCAACGATGAGCACGTGACCCAAGTCAGGCCAGATAGGGCTAATGAGGTTCAGGTCTTGGACTTCCACTGGGGAAGGGAGCTCTCTTTCCCACTGGGTTTGATATTAGAGTTGATGTGTTCTTGTAGCTTGAAGCATCGTGTATAGCCTGACAGTGAATCCAATACAGCAGGAGGTAGCATATTACCTTTGGAGGTGAAAGGAAGATGGGTTTATTTATTTTTATTTTTTTGTTTTTATTTTTATTTTTTGCGGTACGCGGGCCTCTCACTGTTGTGGCCTCTCCCGTTGCGGAGCACAGGCTCCAGACGCGCAGGCTCAGCGGCCACGGCTCACGGGCCCAGCCGCTCCACGGCATGTGGGATCCTCCCGGACTGGGGCACAAACCCATGTCCCCTGCATCGGCAGGCGGACTCTCAACCACCGCGCCACCAGGGAAGCCCGAAGATGGGTTTTAATGACATCATGTGAACCCTGACCAGCTGCCCTTGAAGACTGTCCCTGGCCTTTCAGTTGTGTGAGCCAACAGATTACCTGAAGAGCCTTGACTGATCCGTAGCTTAATCACTCCCTTGTGTAATTATGCCTGCAAGTTGATAGCAAGCACTTTCTACAGTTTGCATTCTTAGGAAAGGAAGATGCAAAAGTTTAAAGAAGCATTCTTACTTATCAA
The DNA here is from genome assembly GCF_951394435.1 of Stenella coeruleoalba. Classification (NCBI taxonomy): domain Eukaryota; kingdom Metazoa; phylum Chordata; class Mammalia; order Artiodactyla; family Delphinidae; genus Stenella; species Stenella coeruleoalba. The sequence continues at coordinate 27,102,643 of NC_137161.1, read as the reverse complement.
AATACTTGAATAAATTCTGGAAGTGCAGCTTCATGGCTATTACATTCTGTGATTAATCCAACCAACATTATGAGCCTCCTCTATGACAGTGCTAGGTTCCCATTTCAGCAAGGTCAGGGCGCCTCAGCCATAGGAAATAAAAGCAGTCCCTAAACGTTTCTTTTTTTTCTAAAATAAATATTGATTTATTTATTTGGCTGCACCGGGTCTTAGTTGTGGCACATGGGATCTTTTAGTTGTGGCATGCAAACTCTTAGTTGCAGCATGTGGGATCTAGTTCCCTGACCAGGGATGGAACTCAGGCCCACTGCTTTGGGAGTGCAGAGTCTTAGCCACTGGACAACCAGGGAAGTCCCTCTAAATGTTTCCATTTGCTTAATTGGCATGCCAACTCAGTCCGAATGTCAGCACCTCCGTGAAGAAATGAGCAATTTTCACCACTACAATGGCTTCAAGTTCAGATCTTCTGATTTGTCACATCAGTAAAAATAATTACCTCGTTAACCATGGGAGTCAGGGCTGGCTTCATGGGTGTCTTGTGAAGTCACACAGGTCCCCATACTCAAAAGAACTCTCTGCTTGGTTTTATATTCTACAATAGCTGTCTTGAAATACTTAATAATTTTAGAACAAGGGAGCTGCATTGTATTTCGTATTGGGCCCTGTGAATTACATATCTCGTACTGATTGGAATCCAACAAGTTGAATCTCATATTCTTTAAGTCCCCCCATTTGTTGATTTGCAGAAGCAGCTCAATGCATTCTTCATCAGATTTATGCCATCAGCCTGCAATTCTACCACCTGGTTCTATGAAAATGAGTGAATTTCTGTGTTGTGTTTCATAGCCTCAGGACATACTGGATGATGATTAAGGGCACGGGCATAGAGCAATGTCACATCTCTCACTTCTTTCATCATGTTGCTTGACTGATAAATGATGCTGTGGAAGAAGAGCTTGAATAATGGCTGGAACATTCTCTTCTGGTTTGCATTGCTCTAGGGAACTCAGCTTTTCACATTCATGCTAAATTTAGTAATTATTTACCGGCATGCCCAAAGAGTTATGGGTGCTAAAATAAGGCCCAAAGCTTTTGCTAAAAATATCAAGATGGGCACACTTTGTTCATAGTTCACAAGTTGGATGCTTCTTAGAGAGATCCTTTGTCTAAGTAAAAATGGCACCAATAATGGGACCTGGGAGAGTTTGAATGCCAGGTGAGAGAATGGTTCTTTCTAACTGTTAGATACATGAGAGGGACTCCCCAAACACCCTCCCCTCCTTCACAGAGTTGTTTTTGGAAGCCATGACATCTTTTGTAAGGGGCAGTGATCAAAGGCAGCTGCCCAGGAGGCACAAGTAAAGAACCGGAAGTGCCTTAGGAGACATTCAAACTCCTTTTGACGTGAAAGGAAAATATACTTGTGACTGAGAAATAACCTCACAAGTGGTTAGCTTATTCAAAGCCTTCATTTAATACGAGATTCAGTTCCTCCAACATTTTCTTATGAAAAATTTCAAACACAGAGTAAATTTGAAAGAATTTTATGGTGAACACCCTTTCTCCACCACCTAGATTCTACTCTTGACAGTTTACTCTACTTGCTACCATACTGTCCGTCATCCATCTGTCCATCCACCCATCCATTCATTTACTTTTCATGATGAATTTCTTTTATTTCAAATTAATTATGAATTAAAAGAACAGTTAAAAACACATAACATAAAATTTACCATCTTAACCATTTCTAAGTGCACAGTTGAGTTGTTTTAAGTATATACACATTGTTGTGCAACTAATCTCCGGAACTTTTCAACTTGCAAGCTGAAACTATATACCCATTAAATCACAATTTTCCAAATTCCCCTCCCCCCAGCCCTTGGCAAACACTATTCTACTACTGTTTCTATGAATTTGACTACCCTAGATATATATCTCAGTTAAGTGGAATCATACAGTATTTGTCTTTTCTGCAACTGACTTTTTTCACTTAGCATAATGTCCTCAAGGTTCAACCATGTTGTAGCATGTGTCAGAATTTCCTTCCTTTTCAGGAATTAATAATATTCCATATGGTATGTACATACCACCTTTTGTCTATCAGTTCGTTGGTTGATGGACTCGTGGGTGGTTTGTGAATGGTGCTGCTATGAATATTGGTGTGCAAATATCTCTTCCAGATCCTGCTTTCAATTCTTTTTTTTTTTTGAACTTCATTGAAGAATAATTGACAAATATAATTGTATATATTTAAAGTGTATTAAAATATATTTTCTATTTCCTTAATCCATTCATCATTCTATCTAGAAGGACCATGGCAAAGACAGATTCTCTCTTTCCTTAGTAGCAGAACCCCAAATTTTAGCTCGACACATTGCCTCTAGGAATAAAGACAACACTTTCTAGCTTCCCTTGAAGCTGGTGTGACCACGTAACTAAGTTCTAGAGAGTGGTATGTAATCAGAAGTGTTGTGTGGGAATTTTGGGAAGGTCTCTTAAAGGGGTGGTGATAAGGACCCATTCTCTTCCATTCCTTCTATTCTTTATAACAAAAGTGTGATGGCTGGAGACCCAGCACCCATTTTGTGTCATGAGGTGATTTTGAGTATGGAGGCTATTCATCAGGGATGGTGAGAGAGCAAAGTAGCAACCTGGGTTGTTGATGACATGGTTGGCCTGTCAAATCATTCCCTTGATTGATTTCTACAGAATTATTTTGCATAAGAGAGAAATAAACTTCTAATTGCTTAAATCTTTTTGATTTCTCCATTATATGAAGTTGGATTTAATCCTAACAATAAAAGGAGCTTTCCCACATCCTATCTATATCTTTTTTATAACCTCAAGTTTTTTCAAACAAAAATCTGTAATAAAGTTCATACTTTTTAAAATCTAAGGTTTAAAACATCATTTTAATATTCATTAATTTTATTAATATTAATAAATTCATTAATAAATATTCATTAATAAAAATTTATTAATAAATATTAATAAATTCATTAATATTCATATTTTCTATAATGACCTAAAAAATTTTGGTGTATGCGCCTTGTGGTAGTAATTAGGTAGGTTTTTACTTCTTTGTCTCTTGTGGTTGGTGGAACCAAGTGACTAGTTCACAATGAATTGTGAGAAGTGCCTGCAGCCACTTGAGCACTGGCGCATTTAAGTGCCCGGGTGAGGCTCTGCAGAGCTCCTTTTCCTTCTGGAATGGTAGTTGGCAATATTAACAACCAGCCTGGGTCCAATGAGGAGCAGAGCACCCCACTGACAGGTGTTGGACATATCACATGAGCAAGAAAGAACCTTTTTCTTTAAGACCATTGAGATTTCAAGATTGTTGTTACTACAGCATACCCTAGCCTAGCTGTCCTCAAAGTGTGGTCAGTAGACTTCTGAGGGCTCCCCAAACCCCTTAAGGTGGTCCTCAGAGGGACCAAACTATGTTCATAATGACACAAAGACATTATTTGCCTTGTTTTGCCTTGCTGACATTTGCACTCATGATGCAAAAGCAATAGTGAATAAAACTGCTGGAGCTATAGCATGAATCAAGGTGGTGGTACCCAGCTCTATTCTCCATCACTTCCTTCCCAGTAAAACAAATAAGCAAGCAAAACACCCAAACAAACCCAAAAAACTAGTTTTACTTAAGAATATCCTTGATGAAAATGATAACTTTTTAAAATCAAATTTCATTCCTCGAGTATACATCTTTTTAATATTCTGTATGATGAAATGGGAAGTACATCAAAAGCAACTTTGAAATATAACGGTGTTTCAAGGACAAAGCCCTTGTGCCACTGAGTGGTGAGCTGGACTAGCTGCTCTGTTCATGAAACATCATTTTCACTTGGATAAATGACTTGCAGACAAGCCCTGGCTATCCAGAATTTGGTATTTGCTAGACTATTATTTTTTTTTTGTTTTTACAAATGATTCAAGTGAGCCAGTCACTTGAAGGACAATGACAGATAGTGTATGTTGGTCTTGACAAAATCCAAACTGCATCCACCACTATGAATTTGAAGCTTCTCAGGTCTTAAAGGCTTTTCTGATCAGTGGTGATATTAACAAATATAAAAAAAATTTGTAATAGCTTTATTGGAGTATAATTGCTTTACAATGTTGTGTTAGTTTCTGTTGTACAACAAAGTGAATCAGCTATAACTATACATACATCCCCATATCCCCTCCCACCCTCCCTATCCCACCCCTCTAGGTCATCACAAAGCCCTGAGCTGATCTCCCTGTGCTATGCAGCAGCTTCCCACTAGCCATCCATTTTACATTTGGTAGTGTGTGTATGTTAATGCTACTCTCTCACTTCGTCCCAGCTTCCCCGTCCCCCTCCTCCGTGTCCTCAAGTCTGTTCTCTACATCTGCATCTTTATTCCTGCCCTGCCACTAGGTTCATCAGTATCGTTTTTTTAGATTCCATATATGTGCATTAGCGTACGGTACAAATATAAAATTTTGATAGTGTATGATGAAACATATCAGAATGTGGAAGACCTGTATAACTCATTAAATCAATCTTTTCCAAATGACCAATGCATGAAGTGACCAAATCTTGCATGAGTAACAGGTCCATTTAAAGAACAAAATAGACCAATGCATTTTAATGTAACAGAGTACAAGAAATTTCTTTGACATGGTTTCAGACTCCATGTTACAAATAACTTTTAAGAAACTACCACTTGTTTGGGTTTGTATGTAATATCAAAGAAGACTATCTACAAATGAAAATGAAAACCAGAATGAATACAGAAACAAATATGAGAGTACTGCTGTCTTCTATTAAATCTAGGAAAGAGATTTGTAGAAATTAAAACAAAGCCATTTTCCTCCTTCAATTATTTCAAAATATTTGTATTTTTCATAATATATTTATGTTAGCAAGTAATGAGTTTATTATTGCTATTTAAAAATCAATTAATAAAGAGATATTAAAAATTTCTTAGTTTTAACTTCAAATGTGGTCATTATTGATAGACATAACCCATATAAACAAAAGCTCTCTTTTAGGTCCTCAATAATTTTTGGTCTCTGGACCAAAAATATTTGAGACCTGCTGCCCCAGGTTATCCTGACTGATAGGATTATAATTTTTAGCTACATAGTTTAAATATTCTTTTATTTAATCCTTTACATATTCATTTAACAAATATTCATTGAGCACTACTACATGCCAATTATTCTTCTAGGCCCTGGGGCTTCAGCATTAAATAAAAGAGATAAAACCATTCACCGTTATGGGGTTTACATTCTAGTGTGGAGGGGGGAACAAAAAATAGACAAAACAAATAGGTAACATCTCTAACATGTTAGATGTCATTAAAGCTATGGGAAAAATGTGACAGGAAGAGGGAATAGGGAATTCATGGAGTAAGGGTATTTGATTTTACATAGGGCAGTCAGTGAAGGCCTCACCAAGGTGACATGTGATCAAAGACCTAAACGAAGTGAGATAGGGAGCCATGTGGATGCTTGGAACGGTCACTTTAGTAACAAGGAAGTGCAGGAGCTCACTGGTTATGTTCAAAATACCCAGGAGCCCAGTGTGGCTGGATTGGTTTATTGCAATCAGCACTATAGGATAGTTTACCATTATTAATAATATACTTTATGTAATTTTTCCTTGTCTTCCTGATAATCTACTGGTCCTAGGTATGGATCCTAACTTTTTCTCTGGTGTAATTTGATGTATGTAAGCTATTTTGCTGGAGACTTTTGGTTGGTATCATCTTCAGAATGTGACGTGTAGTGTTTCTCTCCGGCTGTTTAATTACTACTCATATTATCTCAGACAACAGGTACTGTCATCATGAAGATTTATCCCTCAGTTTTATGAGGCAAGTGAGAGAAGATCCAATACTTAGAAATATTAAAGGCTTTTGTATATGGATGTTACAGTTAGAAGAAGGTATTCATTCATTCATTCAACAAACACTTACTATTTGCAAGGCCCTGTTCTAGGCTCTTGAGATATACCTGTTAAGAAAACAGATGAAGATTCCTGCTCTTGTGAATCTTGATTATTAAGTAAGTGGAGGTAGAGAATCAATGATAAACATCACAATTAAGTAAATTATATGTTATATTAGAAGGTAATATGATGGAGAAACCTATGGCTTTTATTGTGACGATGATTTCAAGGGTGTATACTTATCTCCAAGCTCATCAAGTTGTACACATTAAATATATACAGCTTTTGTATGTCAATTGTATCTCAATAAAGTGTTTTAAAAAAAGGTGATAAATGCCATGGAAAAAAAGAAGAGTAAGGAGTTTTTTTTTTTTATAAACACATTTTTATTTGTTTTAAAAAATATTTATTTATTTATGGCTGCTTCAGGTCTTAGTTGCAGCATGCAGTCTTCTCTCTAGGTGTGGCGCACCAAGTGGGATCTTAGTACCCTGACCAGGGATCGAACCCACGTCCCCTGCATTGGAAGGTGGATTCTTAATCACTGGACCACCAGGGAAGTCCTGAGTAAACAGTTCTGCTTAAGTCTTTGTAACTTCTACACATAAGTACAACATTAAATAAAAATTCTTTACTTTTAAAAATTCTGTGGCAAATGCTCTTTTATTTCCAAATTTAGACTCACAGAATCTCCCGAGATAGTAACCTAGGAAGATTGATGCGGTCACTGATGATTATCAGGGTAACTCATTTTCTTATGTCTAGGTAATCTTAGTAACTGTTATTTGAAGGTTTTCTTCTTTGACAGAGGAGAGATTAGTACTGTAAATATTTTGTCTCTGTATCTTGCCTTATGTGGTAACATTAGCTTGTATAACAAATTCCCCAATTCAGCAGCTTACTCCTCACACACATCCTCATCTGCATTGTGAGGGGTGGGGTTTGTTCCTCTACTCAGTCACTCAGGGACTCAAGTGGATGGAGGCTCTGCCGTCTTCAACAAGTGGCTGCCAAGGTGACCCCAGGTATCACCATCCTCTGGAAGGATATTCGATGAAAGAGAGTGGGATATAACACAGGAGGATTTTACAGGTCACCAAGAAGTGGTATAACTCACTTCCACCTGTATTCTCTTGGCCAGGACTCAGTCACATTAGCCCCTTAACTGCAAAGAAGTCCTTGAGATGTAGTCTAGAGGTGTACCCAAGAGGGAAAGAAATTAGTTTTGATGACTAGCCTGATATTGTCACTTTTCTTATGGAAAAAGTTAATTGTCATTTTTAGTAGGAAAAGGGGGCTGTGTATTCTTTCTGCTCTAGGAGCTGTAACCTCACTTTCAGCTGCCCTGTGATCAAGTCAGTAACTGGAGAAACAGATACGGAGGTGATGACGTTTCATGTGGTCAGAGGCTGCAGGTGGCTGTAGTTATCCCATGTAACTACACTGTCATTTTTTCCTTGAAAAAAAAGAATGAGTACCCAAACTTCTGGTTACAAATAAAAAATGTCCAAATATTAAAGCTTTTCAATTACTTTTTTTCTTTTTTCTGATTTTTCGCAGTCTTCCTCTCACTTATAACTTCTATTACTATTTTAAACCTTAGGTACTATCCTATTAGCGTCTTAATCTTATCTAAATTGTCATATCAAAGAATGTGTTTAAATTATAGCATTATTTAAAACTTGAAAACAATCTTAATTAAAAACACAATTAAAGCTAAATTAAGCATATTATTAAGATAATACCTACAATGCACTATTTCTTTCTGGGTTTTAAAGAAGTCAGGGTGATTATATTTAGACTATATATACTGATAAAGCTTACCCAGAGACATGGGGTTACAGTATATCCTTTTCTTTTAACTTTTTATAATTTGATCACTTTAGAATTAAATTCCAATTTAAAAATGTCTTTAGATATACACAGGTACTTATCACTGTATTTTATTAAAGTCTCAAAGGCATTTTTAAAAAAGCAGAAGATACAACATGCCAATGCAAATAATATTAATTGGAAATCTGTTTTTCTTTGCCATTGCTACATAACAAATGACCACAGACTTAGCAACTTAAAACACCCTATATATTTATTAGTTTACATTTCTGTGTGTCAGAAGTCCAGGTGGGCTTGGCCGAGTTCTGTGCTTGGGGTATCACAAGTCTGAAATCAAAGTGTCGGCTGGGCAGGCCTCTTATCTGGGAGCTCTCATAAAGAGTCAGCTTCCGAGCTCATTCATGTTGTTGAAGCCCCTGTTTCCTTGTTTCCTTTCTGGTTGCTACCTGGGGACGGCTTTCAGCTCCTAGAGGCCACCCACGTTCTTTGTCTTGGCCCCCCTCCATCTTCAAGCCGGCAAGGCTGTGTCAGATCCTTGTCATGCTTCACAGCTCTCTGACTCCTGCTACCAGCCAGAGAAAACTCTACTTCTAAAGCCTGGCCTGACTGAAGAGGTCCATGTGAATAATCTGTATATTAAGGCCAACTTACTTGGGACTTTAATTATATCTGTACAGTCCCTTCGTAATGGTACTAATGTCAGTGTTTGATTGAATAACCAGGGGACAGGAATCTTGAAGGGGGACAACGTTAGAATTTTGTCACAAAATCCATGTTTGCATTACGTTTACATATCCTTGAGTGTCATTTTAGGTAATGGAAAATCTCAAGCTTTATAGAAAGGCAAAGGAAATTAAAATGTTTGTAGACAGCTTTGCTTTAGTGTTAAAAGCTAATTAAAAAAAGAAAGAATTAAACATGCCATGTCTGTACTTTCAAAACTTTTTACATTGTGTAATCAATGCACCTTCATAATTGAAGCATGTCTATATTCATTTTTCTCAAAACAGTTACAACTATTTACCAATAGGTATTTTTCTTTTTGCCAGTTGGTAAAATTAAGTATTGAAATACCCAAACTGAGTGTTATGGACTTTTGTATCTCCCATCCTCCATCCAAATTCATATGTGTCTGTTTGCAAACTTGGGAATTTCCAGGGTGAAATCTGACCCTGGCCCCAGTACACAGGGGGCAGGGAGAGACCAGAGAACAAGGCAGCCCCTCCAGATGGGTAGGTGGCAGGTTAAATAAGCAAGGGAACTTACATTTGAGGCTTGTCTTGAGTGGCTGCAAGACACCTACTGCCAGAATCTTAAAAGCTTGTGCAGAGGCCTTTATGGGGTTCAGTCTTGTACACAGTCCAGATGGCCTCAACAACACATTGCTCTCAAGGTTGCAACCATGAAATGGCTCCAGCTAGGGGAATGGGGGACTGAAGGTACATTCCAAGGATGGGGAGAGTGTGGGGAGCCTCCGACTGCCTGGCTCCAGCTCAGGGTCAACTGACGGTCATGTCCTCTCCATGATCTCCTCCAACAATGTGTTGAAACTGTAAATCCCACCTCCCCCCCACCATTTGGCTATATCTGGAGATAGAACCTCTAAGGGAATAATTAAGGTTAAATGAGGTCATAAGGGTGGGGCTCTGATCCTTCAGAATTAGTGTCATTATAAGAAGAAACACAGGAGAGCAATCTCTCTCTTTCTACCTCGTGTGGACAGAGCAAGAAGATGGCCATCTACAAGCCAGGAAGAGAGCACTCTCCAGAAACTCACCCTGACACCCCTTGATCTGGGACTTACAGTCTCTAGAGCTGTGAGAAATATATTTCTTTTGTTAAGCTACGATATCTTGTTGTTGTTTTGTTTTTTTTTTTTGCGGTACGCGGGCCTCTCACTGTTGTGGTCTCTCCCGTTGCAGAGCACAGGCTCCGGAAGTGCAGGCTCAGCAGCCATGGCTCATGGGCCTAGCTGCTCCACAGCATGTGGGATCTTCTCCGACCAGAGCACGAACCCACATCCCCTGCATCAGCAGGCAGACTCTCAACCACCGCACCACCAGGGAAGCCCAAGCTATGATATCTTGTTATGGCTGCCTGAGCAGATGAATGTACTAAGAAATATTAAAATTTACAGTATATTTCATACATTTTATTATTTGCCTTTAAATTTGGAAATAAGATAATTATTAAAATTAAGAAGTTAATCTATACATAGGCTATATTAAAGAGTGGTAGCTTATTGTTTTCAACTTAAATACCAAGGCCATTACATGTACTTTTTAGAAAAGGAAAATAATCATTTTCAAAAACCTCAGCATTTCAGCCTTAGAAAAGAATGTCTTGAGACACAGATGTAGAGAACAAACATATGGACACCAAGGGGGGAAAGCGGGGAGGAGGGGTTTGTGGTGGTGGTGGTGGGATGAATTGGGAGATTGGGATTGACATATATACACTAATATGTATAAAATAGATAACTAATAAGAACCTGCTGTATAAAAAATAAATAAATAAAATTCCCCCCAAAAAAGAGAGAAAAGAATGTCTTAACAGCAGCTACTGTGCCATTTTTCTGGGCATAATGCCATGGCAAATGCCATGTTTTTATCAATTTCCTGACTTGTTGCCAATTTGCAGTTTGATAACTCACAGGATCAATTTTCTCTACAAATATAAACAGCATTTTGATTTATTGATTAAAATTCATCTTGAAGTAGATAGTACAACCTCTTAACATATTTTCCCTCCTCCTCCCTCTTCCTCCCTCTCTCCTTTTCTTCTTGGCCAATCATCATATAATTAGTTTTGAAATTAAAAAATTTAGAATTTGATTTCTTCTTTTTCTTTGAAAGGCAGAAAACTAACCAAGAAATAGGAGCAAGCCAAGTACATACCTATTCAGTTATGAAACTGAGCATAGTTAAAGCTCTATTTCCACATTTTTAAGCATTCATGCTTGTCACAGTTACTATTTTAGTAAGTCTTAAGACTGTTCTTTGTAGCAAAATGAGAAAGGGAGAGGAAAAGAGTCATCAAGTCTTTTCATAGGAGAATTGTTTGCTTAAGTTATAGGTAGAAGTTTAAGTTATAGCTCTTGAGAATTTATATTTTAGTATTTTATAAATATTTTATTTTATGAGGGACAAGTTTGTATAAATTAAAATGCTTTATTATCTTGGTATACCAAAGAAATTTATCCCCCCAAAATGGCATTTTTGTGATGGTGTTTTTAACTATTTAATTTCTAAAATTAACATTCAGTTAATCACTATATTTTGGGTGGACAGTGGTATGAGTTTTAACTACCACCAAAATCAGGATACAGAACACCTCTATCACCTCCTCCAATTCCCTTGCTATCCTTGACTATCACAGAAACGAATTCTTTCATCTCCTGCCCAGGAAATCTAAGCCTGGCAGGCAGCCCAGTTGAAGCAGAGAAGGGGAAGGAACCAGCCCTCTTACCATTAGTTAATAGATGTTACTTCAGTCCTTCTATTTTAGTATGTTTTTCAGCTCAGCTCCAGCATTTCCTTGTTCATACTGTCTATGAAGTAGACATTTGTTTTTCTCTTTATAATTAATTTCATCTTATTTTGCTCTGAGTAAAGACTTCAATGTGTTTAATTCCTGTTTTTAATTTTATTTTAAAAAATTTGATTGCAGACTTCCCTGGTGGTGCAGTGGTTAAGAATCCGCCTGCCAGTGCAGGGGACACGGGTTTGAGCCCTGGTCCAGGAAGACCCCATATGCCACGGAGCAGCTAAGCCCGTACGCCACAACTACTGAGGCTGCGCCCTAGAGCCCTCGTGCTACAACTACTTAAGACCACAACGAGGGAAGCAGCCACCGCAATGAGAAGCCCGTGCACCACAACGAAGAGTAGCCCCTGCCCACCGCAACTCGAGAAACCCCGAGCGCAGCAACGAAGACCCAACGCAGCCAAAATTAAATAAATAAATAAATATTAAAAAAAAATTTTGATTGCAACCTCAAATGTTGATAATCCTTATGAATCTTCCACGGGCTTTTGAAAGAAATGTTTATTCTTTTTTCCCTAGACATGCAGAATGTTCTTTCTGTATTAATTACTTCAAGTTTGTTAATTGTTTAGTAAAATTTCTCTATGTCCTCATTTTTTCATTTTTGTTCTTGATTTATTGATTTCTAATAGAATTAGTGGTGATTTACCTGGAAGAAATTTTAGGGCAGACAGTCTGGCTGGGAAAAACGTTATAAGTAGAAATATTACAACACCTTCTCTCGTATTCTCTCAATTCTGTCTCCCTCCCCACTCTGGGTGAAGGGGGTAGAAAAGAGCTGCAGTATCCTATCTTGGGGGTTTTGTCTTAACCTTTGATTGTTCACCATTGATAGTACCACAAATAATTTTGGGATTGTGCCTTGAAGAAGCAATTTACCTAAACTGTATGTATCGATGGAACTGTTCCTTTCTGTAGTTGTATTCTTTAATCAATTATTTGGAATAACATAAGGACAATGAATATATATTTTTATATATATATAGTTTTTTGGGGGGGCATTTGTAGCCGTTCTGCTCCGTGGAGCCTTATGAATCCTTGACAGAGGGTAGGGGAATGAGTAGAAAGCTGGAGGATACTTGGCCAATTTGAGTTGTGATATGCTTTATAATTATAGCTGTGCTTCTGAAAGAATATTAGAATATTAAATTATACATATAAATACTTAATAAAAAACATTATTCATAATCCCATATCTTTGTATCAAGTTAGGGCCTCTTGCTATCAGAAATGTATTTATATAATAAAAAAATTATTTATAATCCATGTTATTTTCTAAAAAGATTAGATACTAAGAAATTTATTGTATTCTGACCTGGTCATGGATGTAAGGATGTGACTACGAGAAGCAGAGAGAGGGCAAAATGGCAAAAAGAGGGGGAGACTCAGAGGCGGGGAAGGAGGACTAAGGGGAGGAGTAGGTGACTTTGAGACCCGGGGCCCATGGGCTGAGGTGTCAGTGGCTGAAAAAGAACTTGGAAAAAAAAGGGAATTGTTATGAAGATTTGCTGGATAGTGGTGATGCAAAATTTCTCCTACATCTCCCCAGAATAGCTAAATGCCCACCAGAATTTACCCATTTAACCCTAAATAGGAGTGTCTGATGATGAAACTTGTTTCCATTTATACTTTGTCAAACTTGGGTTTGCAAATCTTTTGAATATCTGACTAACTGATAGATAAAAAACGAGATCTCGTTGTACTTTTAATTTGCATCAATTTGATTACAAGTAAGATGGATTTTTCCCCCCATACTTTTTGGCTATTTTAGCAGTTAAGTTGCTAGTTCATGTCACTTATCTATTTTCTGTTGGGGTTTCATGTTTTCCTTGTTACTTTATGATAACCTGTTATATTTTAAAGGAATCAATACTCATCTATGTCTCAGTTTGTCTTTTATCTTTTAACTATTTATGATACTTTAATTTTTCTGTTTCACTTTGAGATTTATTTTAACAGCTTAAAAAAAAACTTATTTATTTATTTAGTCACCACACAGCATGTGGGATTTTATTTCCCCAACCAGGGATCAAACCTGTGCCCCCTGCAGTGGAAGGGCAGAGTCTTAACCACTGGACCACCAGGGATTTCCCTTTAAAGTTGTTTGTTTGTTTGTTTTTTTGAGGTATCATTGACATACAATACACTGCACACATATAAAGTGTACTATTTGGTAAGCTTTAAACTCATGTATACCTCTGCTAGGCCATCACCACAATCAAGATAATGAAATACCTATCACCCCTCCAAGTGTCCTCATGCCCCTTTGTAATCCCTCCCTCCAGTCCTCTCCACCCACCCCTTATATCCCCAGGCAACCTCTGAGCTGCTTTCTGCCCACATAGCTTACTTGGAATTTTCTAGAATTTTGTATAAATGGAATCATCCACAATACACTTTTTTTTGGTAATTAATTATTAAAGAAATGCAAATTAAAACCACCATGAGATACCACTACACACCTATTAGAGTGGCTAATTTTTTTTTTTTTGGCTGTGTGGCATGCGGGATCTTAGTTCCCCAACCAGGGGTGGAACCCGTGCCCCCTGCAGTGGAAGCACGGAGTCTTAAACACTGGACCTCCGGGGATGTCCCAGGAGTGGTTAAATTTAAAAAGACTGACTATACTAGATGTTGGTGAGGATGAGGAAGAGCTGGAACTTTCATAGACCGCTGGTGGGAATGTAAAATGACACATCCATCTTGGAAATCAGTTGGTATTTTCTTAAAAAGTTAAACATTCACCTACCATGTGACCCGGCTATTCCACTCCTAGGTATTTACCTGAGAGAAAAGAAAGCATAGGTTCTTGCAAAGACTTGTATATGAATGTTCACAGAAGATTTATTTGTAATTGCCCCAAAATGGAAACAACCTAAATGTCCATCGACTAATCAGTGGATGAATAATTGTGGTATATTTATACAATGGAATAGTATTCATAAATAAAAAGAAGTGAACTATTGATACATGCAACAATATGGATATATTGCAAAATGATATCTTTTTTCATACAGAAAGCTAATATTTTATGCTATGTAAGTAGATTATTTGTATCAGTTTTGCCTTTACAGTCATACTTAGAACTTTCTCACTCTCAAATTAAATATTTAATGCTATGATCTTTTATTACTTTTATTTTTCACACTGTCATTTTAAAACCACCTGGAGTTAATTTTGGTCTAAGATATGAGGTAGGGAATTGGTATTTAAATTTTTTTGGTATGGGGGGTTGGGGGATGGGACTGGAGGGACACCAGCAGCACTGGTCTCAGCTGACTAAAGAGATCCAGGGCCTGTGCTATCACACACATCCGACGACCCTTAAGGCAGAATCGAGGGGGCCAGTTAGAGGAGGTCCTTGCTGCCTCAAATTGTTACCAGTATTATATATTCTCTTCTGGTGATTACAGTGTGTTGAGTCAAGTTCTATGTTCTGTACATTACATCCTTGTTGATTACCTATTTTGTCTATGGAAGGGTCCTCTTAGATGTCCTACCCCAAGACATTTTTTGAGGATAGGTGTCATTTACAACTCTGCAGGCTTTGTGAATTGCAGTGCTCCTGAGCACCGGTTTTCAACTTGTTGTTTAAGAACTGGCCACAGAGAGGGACCTTCAAGATGGCAGAGGAGTAAGACATGGAGATCACCTTCCTCCTGACAAATACATCACAAATGCATCTACATCTGGAGCAACTCCTACAGAACACCTACTGAACGCTGGCAGAAGAACTCAACTTCCAAAAAGATGACCTCAGGCAACCTGCATGCAGAGGCGGGGCCAAATGCAAAGCTGAACCCCAGGAGCTGTGCGAGCAAAGAAGAGAAAAGGAAATTTCTCCCAGCAGCCTCAGGAGCAGCAGATTAAATCTCCACAGTCAACTTGATGTACCCTGCATCTCTGGAATACCTGAATAGACAACGAATGATCCAAAAATTGAGGCAGTGGACTTTGGGAGTAACTGTAGCCTTGGGGTTTGCTTTCTGCACCTAATTTGTTTCTGGTTTTATGTTTATCTTAGTTTAGTATTTAGAGCTAATTATCATTGGTAGATTTGATTATTGATTTGGTTGATCTCTTCCTTTATTTTATTTTATTTTTAATACAGTTTTTAGTGCTTGTTATCATTGGTAGGTTTGTTAGTTGGTATGGTTGCTCTCTTCTTCCTTTCTTTTTTAATTACTTTTTTATTTTTAATAATATATTTTTTATTTTAATAACTTTATTTTATTTTCTTTATTTTCTTATTTTTTCTCCCTTTTCTTCTGAGCAATGTGGCTGACAGGGTCTTGGTGCTCTGGCTGGTGTCAGGCCTGAGCCTCGGAGGTGGGAGAGCCGAGTTCAGGACATTGGTCCACCAGAGACCTCCCAGACCCACAGAATATCAAACAGTGAGAACTCTCCCAGAGATCTCCATCTCAATGCTAAGACTCAGCTCCATGACCATCAAGTTACAGTGCTGGACACCCTATGCCAAACAACTAGAGAGACAGGAACACAACCCCACCCATTAGCAGAGAGGCT
This sequence comes from Stenella coeruleoalba, assembly GCF_951394435.1. Lineage (NCBI taxonomy): Eukaryota > Metazoa > Chordata > Mammalia > Artiodactyla > Delphinidae > Stenella > Stenella coeruleoalba. Next base: position 27,086,809 of record NC_137161.1, on the reverse strand, counting down.
GCTTAAAATCATAATAAGTTCACAGACACCTCAAAACACACCACCAGATGTGGTCCCACTCACCAGGAAGACAAGATCCAGCCTCATCCACCAGAATACAGGCACCAGTCCCCTTCACCAGGAAGCCTACACAACCCACTGAACCAACCTTACCCACCAGGGACAGACACCAAAAACAATGGGAACTACGAACCTTCAGTCTTCAGAAAGGAGAGCCCAAACACAGTAAGTTAAGCAAAATGAGAAGACAGAGAGATACATAGCAGATGAAGGAGCAAGGTAAAAACCCACCAGACCTAACAAATGAAGAGGAAATAGGCAGTCTACCTGAAAAAGAATTCAGAGCAATGATAGTAAAGATGACCCAAAATCTTGGAAATAGAATGGACAAAATACAATAAATATTTAATAAGGACCTAGAAGAACTAAAGAGCAAACAAACAATGATGAAAAGCACAATAAATGAAATTAAAAATTCTCTAGAAGGGATCAATATCAGAATAACTGAGGTGGAAGAATGGATAAGTGACCTGGAAGACAAAATAGTGGAAATAACTACCACAGAGCAGAATAAAGAAAATAGAATGAAAAGAATTGAGGACAGTCTCAGAGGCCTCTGGGACACCATTAAATGGACCAACATTCGAATTATACGGGTCCCAGAAGAAGAAGAAGAAAAAAAAAAGGGTGAGAAAATATTTGAAGAGATTATAGTTGAAAACTTCCCTAATATGGGAAGGAAATAGTCAATCAAGTCCGGGAAGTGCAGAGAGTCCCATACAGGATAAATCCAAGGAGAAACACATCAAGACACATATTAATCAAACTATCAAAAATTAAATACAAAGAAAAATATTAAAAGCAGCAAGGGAAAAACAACAAATAACATACAAGGGAATCCCCATAAGATTAACAGTTGATCTTTCAGCAGAAACTCTGCAAGCCAGAAGGGAGTGGCAGGACATATTTAAAGTGATGAAAGGGAAAAACCTACAACCAAGATTACCCAGCAAGGACCTCATTCAGATTCAACAAAGAAATTAAAACCTTTACAGCAAGCAATAGCTAAGATAATTCAGCACCACCAAACCAGCTTTACAACAAATGCTAAAGGAACTTCTCTAGGCAGGAAACACAAGAGAAGGAAAAGACCTACAATAACAAACCCAAAACAATTAAGAAAATGGTAATAGGAACACACATATCAATAATTACCTTAAATGTAAATGGATTAATTGCTCCAACCAAAAGGCATAGACAGGTTGAATGGATACAAAAACAAGACCCATATATATGCTGTCTACAAGAGACCAACTTCAGACCTAGGGACACATACAGACTGAAAGTGAGGTGTTGGAAAAAGATATTCCATGCAAATGGAAATCAAAAGAAAGCTGGAGTATCAATTCTCATATCAGACAAAATAGACTTTAAAATAAAGACTATTACCAGAGACAAAGATGGACACTACATAATGATCAAGGGATCAATCCAAGAAGACATAACAATTGTAAATATTTATGCACCCAACACAGGAGCACCTCAATACATGAGGCAAATACTAACAGCCATAAAAGGGGAAACCAACAGTAACACAATCATAGTAGGAGACTTTAACACCCCACTTTTACCAAAGGACAGATCATCCAAAATGAAAATAACTAAGGAAACACAAGCTTTAAATGACACATGAAACAAGATGGACTTAATTGATATTTATAGGACATTCCATCCCAAAACAACAGAATACACTTTCTTGTTAAGTGCTCATGGAACAGTCTCCAGGATAGATAATATCTTGGGTCACAAATCAAGCCTTGGTAAATTTAAGAAAATTGAAATTGTATCAAGTATATTTTTGGACCACAACACTATGAGACTAGATAGAAATTACAGGAAAAAATCGGTCAAATATACAAACACATGGAAGCTAAAAAATACACTACTAAATAACCAAGAGATCGCAGAGGAAATTAAAAATACCTAGGAACAAATGAAAATGAAAACACGATGAGCCAAAACCTATGGGATGCAGCAAAAGCAGTTCTAAGAGGGAAGTTTATAGCAATATAATCTTACCTCAAGAAACAAGAAACATCTCAAATAAACAATCTAACCTTACAACTAAAGGGAGTAGAGAAAGAAGAACAAAAAAACCCCAAAGTTAGCAGAAGGAAAGAAATCATAAAGATCAAATCAGAAATAAATGAAAAAGAAATGAAGGAAATGATAGCAAAGATCAGTAAGACTAAAAGCTGTTTTGAGAAGATAAACGAAATTGATAAATCACTAGCCAGACTCACCAAGAAAAAAAGGGAGAAGACTCAAATCAAGAGAATTAGAAATGAAAAAGGAGAAGTTACAACTGACACTGCAGAAAAACAAAGGATCATGAGAGATTACTACAAGCCACTAGATGCCAATAAAATGGACAACATGGAAGAAATGAACAAATTCTTAGAAAAGCACAACCTTCTGAGACTGAACCAGGAAGAAATAGAAAATATAAACAGACCAATTACAAGCACTGAAATTGAGACTGTGATTAAAAATTTTCCAACAAACAAAAGCCCAGGACCAGATGGCTTCACAGGTGAATTCTGTCAAACATTTAGAGAAGGGTAACACCCATACTTCTCAAACTCTTCCAAAATATAGCAGAGGGAGGAACACTCCCAAACTCATTCTATGAGGCCACCATCACCCTGATACCAAAACCAGACAAAGATGTGACAAAAAAAAAAAGACTATAGGTCAATATCACCGACGAACATAGATGCAAAAATCCTCAACAAAATACTAGCAAACAGGGGCTTCCCTGGTGGTGCAGTGGTTGAGAGTCCGCCCTCTGATGCAGGGGACACGGGTTCGTGCCCTGGTCCGGGAAGATCCCACATGCCACGGAGTGGCTGGGCCTGTGAGCCATGGCCGCTGAGTCTGTGCGCCCGGAGCCTGTGCTCCGCAACGGGAGAGGCCACAACAGTGAGAAGCCCATGTACCACAAAAAAAAAAAAAAAAAAAAAAAAAATACTAGCAAACAGAATCCAACAGCACATTAAAAGGACCATAAATCATGTTTAAGTGGGGTTTATCTCAGGAATGCAAGGATTCTTCAATACACACAAATCAATCAATGTGATACACCATATTAACGAATTGAAGGAGAAAAACCATATGATCATCTTAATAGATGCAGAAAAAGCTTTCAACAAAATTCAACACCCATTTATGATAAAAACCCTCCAGAAAGTAGGCATAGAGGGAACTTACCTCAACATAATAAAGGCGATATATGACAAACCCACAGCCAGCATCATTCTCAATGGTGAAAAACTGAAACCATTTCCTCTAAGATCAGAAACAAGACAAGGTTGTCCCCTCTCACCACTATTATTCAATGTAGTTTTGGAAGTTTTAGCCATAGCAATCAGAGAAGAAAAAGAAATAAAAGGAATCCAAATTGGAAAAGAAATAGAAAAGTTATCACTGTTTGCAGAAGACATGATACTATACATAGAGAATCCTAAAGATGCTACCAGAAAACTACTAGAGCTAATCAATGAATTTGGTAAAGTAGCAGGATACAAAATTAATACACAGAAATGTCTTGCATTCCTATACACTAATGATGAAAAATCTGAAAGAGAAATTAAGGAAACACTCCCATTTACCATTGCAACAACAACAACAAAATACCTAGGAATAAACCTACCTAAGGAGACAAAAGACCTGTATGCAGAAAACTATAAGACACTGCTGAAAGAAATTAAAGATGATACAAACAGGTGGAGAGATATACCATGTTTTTGGATTGGAAGAATCAACATTGTGAAAATGACTTTACTACCCAAAGCAATCTACAGATTCAATGCAATCCCTATCAAACTACCAAAGGCATTTTTCACAGAACTAGAACAAAAAATTCCACAATTTGGATGGAAACACTAAAGACCCTGGATAGCAAAGCAATCTTAAGAAATAAAAATGGAGTTGGAGGAATCAGGCACCCTGACTTCAGACTATACTACAAAGCTACAGTAATCAAGACAGTATGGTACTGGCACAAAGACAGAAATATAGACCAATGGAACAGGATAGAAAACCCAGAGATAAACCCACGCACATATGGTCACCTTATCTTTGGTAAAGGAGGCAAGAATACACAATGGAGAAAAGACAGCCTCTTCAGTAAGTGGTGCTGGGAAAACTGGACAGCTACATGTAAAACAATGAAATTAGAACACTCCCTAACACCGTACACAAAAATAAACTCAAAATGGATTAAAGGCCTAAATGTAAGACCAGACACTATAAAACTCTTAGAGGAAAACCTGGGCAGAACACTCTATGACATACATCACAGCAAGATCCTTTTTGACCCACCTCCTAGAGAAATGGAAATTAAAACAAAAATAAACACATGGGACCTAATGAAACTTAAAAGCTTTTGCACAGCAAAGGAAACCATAAGACTAAAAGACAACCCTCAGAGTGGGAGAATATATTTGCAAATGAAGCAACTGACCACGGATTAATCTCCAGAATATACAAGCAGCTCATGCAGCTCAGTATCAAAAAAACTAACAACCCAATACAAAAATGGGCAGAAGACCTAAATAGACATATCTCCAAAGAAGATGTACAGACTGCCAACGAACACATGAAAGGATGCTCAACATCACTAATCATTAGAGAAGTGCAAATCAAAACCACAATGAGGTATCTCCTCACACCAGTCAGAATGGCCATCATCAAAAAATCTACAAACAATAAATGCTGGAGAGGGTGTGGAAAAAAGGGAACCCTGTTGCACTGTTGGTGGGAATGTAAGTTGATATAGCCACTATGGAGAACAGTATGGAGGTTCCTTAAAAAACTACAAATAGAACTACCATACGACCCAGCAATCCCACTAGTGGACATATACCCTGAGAAAACCATAATTCAAAAAGAATCATGTACCACAATATTCATTTCAGCTCTATTTACAATAGCCAGGATATGGAAGAAACCTAAGTGTCCATCAACAGATGAATGGATAAAGAAGATGTGGCACATATATACAATGGAATATTACTCAGCCATAAGAAGAAACGAAATTGAGTTATTTGTAGTGAGGTGGATGGACCTATAGTTTGTCATACAGAGTGAAGTAAGTCAGAAAGAAAAAAACAAATTCTGTATGCTAACACATATATATGGAATGTAAAAAAAAAAGTGTCTGAAGAACTTAGGGGCAGGACAGGAATAAAGACGCAGATGTAGAGAATGGACTTGAGGAAACGGGGAGAGGGAATGGTAAGTTGGGGCGAAGTGAGAGAGTGGCATGGACATATATACACTACAAATGTAAAATAGATAGCTAGTGGGAAACAGCCGCAGAGCACAGGGAGATAGCTCGGTGCTTTGTGACCACCTAGAGGGGTGGGATAGGGAGGGTGGGAGGGAGACTCAAGAGGGAGGAGATATGGGGATATATGTATACCTATAGCTGATTCACTTTGTTGTACAGCAGCAACTAACACAGTTAGTTGTAAAGCAGTTATACTCCAATAAAGATGTTAAAAAAAAAACCAAAACAACTAACTAACACAACTAACTAACTAACACAGTTAGTTGTAAAGCAGTTATACTCCAATAAAGATGTTAAAAAAAAAACCAAAACAGCCACAAAGCTTCAGGATTGCCTCAGGCCCTTTTCTGGTTATTGGGGCAACATGATCCTTTAGGAAATTCCTCTTCCTGATTGGAAATTAGAGTGGCATATGCCAGTCCAAACAGAAAAAAAAACATTTTTTTTTCCGTATGGTTGCTGATTTCCAGGATTACCTTGGATTGTTTAGGTCTGAGTGTTGTGGTTTGTCCTTCTCAGGTGGAATTTGGTAGCTGTTACATAAATGTTATACAAAATTAATAATTAATCAATTAATTAATACAAAATTAATAAGTGTAAGAGGAAATTTATGCAGGATACTGCTTTCCAACCAAATAAAACAGTCATAATTTTCAGTGTGTCACTTGCAGAGACAATTTTGACATAATGGCGACCATAGTATAAAAGCTATTTTGAATAATGCTATACATTTCCTTTTGCCCATACTTATACATATTCTTAGTATATAATATTTCATCACTTAAAAATTTCCCATTTTCTTGCCATTTAAAAAACTTTGTATTGAGCTTTTTTGCTTCTTTTGAATAACTTACATTGGATAGATTCCCAGAAGTAGCATTAACTGGATTGCATGAATAGAAGTCCTGTTTCATTGTACATGTTTCCACTCAGCCTTCCGACAGGTTTATGCCAGTTTTATATTATGGCTGGGCACATCTGAGTCACCAAAGTCATTGCCTTGCTTTCAGAGGGTATTACCAATGTTGGATCTATGTATGTTGTCCATTTTATTACACAAATGAGTAAGTGAGAACCTCATCCGTCAACCTACGTGGCAGGCTACATACACACGTTCAGTTCCTTTCTCTCTCTCTTATGCTCTGTGGCAGCCATGGGGTATACCACTCAGATTTCCCTTCAGGAGAACTGCTTTGAGGATGTAGTTGGTGGAGAGCCTTCAGCTGCCGTAATTCCAGATCTACAATAGCCTTCTCCCAAGGTCATGTTCTCCAGGGGCTAGCCAGTGACTGAACCCAGTGCCTGGTCAGCCCTGCCCTGGGTGGGGCTCCTCTGAGGAGCAATTCTTGTTTGGGACTCTCCACTGGCCCGGCTGAGACTTTCCTAGGTCTGCAGCCTCAGGCTCCTCCTATCCAACGCACTTTCTGTCTGTCTCTCCTTTTACAGGTATCAGACCAGCATTGCAGACTGGAGCCTCTCCCTGCCTACTGCTGCCTACTCCTGCTTCCTCTCATCGCCCTCCATTACAGGCGTTTCCCCTTAATAAATCTTTTCGGGTCTAATTCTGTCTTGGCATTGGCTCTTGGAAGACCCAAGCTGACAAACACCCCATGGATGAGTCCAAATGGCAATCATTCTTGTAGGATAGATACAGATTGTTTATTGAGTGAATGACAGAGAGATATAAAAAACAGGAGCTTTGAGGCTGGTCATAAATGGAAGCCCCAGAAGGAGGAAGCCCAACAATTTATGGGGGAGTGATAGTACTCTGAATCCTTGGAGATTCTAGGGGTTATATTGTTGTAGAAATGTTTTGCTTCTTGTTTCGGCAGGCTGTGTGTTTTTTGTACGGCGTCTTAGGTTTATGGACAGGTGGAGGCACCATGGGTTCTGCCACGAAGAGGCCTCTGACACAGCAGTGTTTGTACCTGTCACACATGAACATTGTTCTTTCCAGGGAGCCGCACTGCAGCCTACAGTGTCCTGGGATCTGGTGCCCACAACTTGTCCCATGCCCAGTGGCTGCAAGGGAGAGGAAAAGATGGAGAATTCACGGTTAGAAACAACAGAGGGACTGTCAGGGGGTTTGGGCTTTTTTTTTGGCCACACTGTGAGGCGTGCGGGATCTTAGTTCTTAATCAGGGATCAAACCCGCTCCCCCTGCCGTGGAAGGACGGATTCTTTTTTTTTTTTTTTTTGTGGTACGCGGGCCTCTCACTGTTGTGGCCTCTCCCGTTGCGGAGCACAGGCTCCAGACGCGCAGGCTCAGCGGCCATGGCTCACGGGCCCAGCTGCTCCGCGGCATGTGGGATCTTCCCGGACCGGGGCACGAACCCGTATCCCCTGCATCGGCAGGCGGACTCTCAACCACTGCGCCACCAGGGAAGCCCCCCACCCCCATTTCTTGTTTACGAAAAAAAAAAAAAGCTTTATTTTCCTAGGCCTTTCCTGAGTTCCAAAGAGCAGGCACAGGCAGCTGCTAATTAGGGAAGGGAGGGAATGCAGAAACAAAGGAAAAACAGAAAAACTAAAAAAAAGTATTGACAATAGTTCAGCAATAAAACAGAGTCCTCGTTCCTCCTCAAGGGTTATACATATCAACCTAGCACATATCTTGGAGTAGTTCTTCTGCAACTAAGACGGACCACACACACTCCCCCAGGTGCCACCCAACACCCCATCCCTGACTCTTTTGTTAATCTTTATTTTGATTAATCTGCCTAACCTCTGTCCCAAGAGATTGTGGGTCAGGTTTCCCATTGTAATATCTGCCTTCCAGCTTTTAAAATTTCTCTAAACTGGGGTAAATAGAGCAGACTTGTTTGGGGTCCTTAATGTTGGGAGACCAGCAGGGGTCCCTTTGTCTCACCCAGCCTTTGGCGATGCTGCATTAAAGCCTTGGTTTTAACTCATCAACGTCCATTTTATTCATTCCATTTATTAATAACCATCTAAAGACTTCCACGTGCTGGGAGGAGTCCCGAGACTCTCCCCTTTCTGTTTCCTCTTTGTTTTGTGGCTGTCAGTATTTGCTTGTTCACCTTATTTCTTAAGAACGCTTTAAAAAATTTAACCTTGTTGGGAAGAGTCCCCAGACTCTCCCCTCAGCCTCTCCCCATTCTCTTGTTCATTAATCGAACATTTTAATTATTATCTGTAATACCTATGAGGGGAAACGGAGACAGCAAATTTGAACTGGTTTCTGGTTTTGCAACTAGCTTATATGGGGTGTCCATGTGAAAAGGGCGCCCTTAACCACAACATTTACCATGACCTGGGCAATCTGCAGGTGAATATCCCAGTCAACTTAAAGCCAGTCCCACATGGCTTTCATACAAAACATATCAGCTGCTTCAGCTGGTATTCCACTTGGCATTCACAGGGGGAGGGGGACAGTTCCCCCTTCTCAAGGTAAACAGACCTTACTGTGTCTTTTGTCCAGTCCACCCCGCTGGCTCTTCCTTCAGGAATAAACTGCTTTGTGTCTGGATCACATATAACCATCTGTGATTACTCTGTTGGGGATGAAAAATAATTTTCCCTCTACCTTTTTTGGTTTTTGGCTGAGACCCTCCCCTGTAATAAAAAACACATTAACAGGAGAAAAAACACACTGAAGTTTAATAACACATATACCTCCTATATACATGGGAGGTGTCCAGGAAAACAGAGTAACTCTTGGAAATGGCCCAAGACACCCCTTAAATACCATCTCCAGCTAAGGACCAAAGAAGATGTTGGGAGTGGGGGAAGCCAGTTATAGGAGATTATCAAATAAAGCACAGTAAACAAGGATAAGGTTGTTGTGCAGATTTAAGTCATTGTCTTCTCCATTGATAAGAATTTCTAGGTTTAGAGTCATCCATCTCTTACTGGTACAGAGAGGGAAAGACCCTTACAAATGGTGATTTCCCTTATAAATGTAAATGTCTCTTACAAAAGCGTAACTTCTCAGTTTTCAGAGCTTTTCCTGTGTCTGCTGGTTTCTTAAAAATAATCAGCCTAAAGTAATCCTGCCAAAGAGACATTTTGGGGTGGCAAGCTCTGCTCCCCTTCAGTTCCATAGTGAGCTGTGGGTCCTTGATCAACCCAAACATACTCTTCCACTCTGCACCATTCAAAACCAAAGACACAGCTCCTAAGTTAGTATTCTCATAATCCATTTTAGTAAAGGTTCCTCAGGAAGCTGGTAATACTGATTCACAATGAAACAACTTCTTACACTGTACCCCCTGTTTTCAATAGTTGCTTGGTTCTGTCCTCCTCCCACCAAGGCATTGAATTTTTTTTTTTTTTTTTTGGCATTGAATATTTTGCCTTTCTCTTATTTGTTTATATTTCCTTATGCAATCAGTGAATGAACTCCCTGGGAATTGGATTTATCTCTAAATTCCACTGAAAACTTTTACCTTTAGTAACAGATTGTGGCACAGCTGCTTCTCTGTACCATGGGTGACCACATGGCCACCCAGGAGTCAAAAGTTCCTCGTCCCCTGTCCTTCCATCCTTTCTCTTCCCAAGCCACATGTTTTCATGATCTAGGGCTGTTCTAGTAAATCCCAATTCTGACACCAATTGTGTGTTTTCTAATACCATCAAGTGAATAACTCATTTCTGACGCTCTCTACCTGGAGATAACATCAGGTCTCATAGGTTAAGGGCTCAGTCCCATAAAACCTCCCCCTCCATCCCAGCACATACAACTCACAAGTCCTGGTTGTCACCTGTGCTTCTGACTGACCAGCTATACATCAGAGGTTCCCATGACCCCCTCCTTGTGTTTGAATAATTTGCTAGAGTGGCTCACAGAACTCAGGGAAACATTTTACTTACTAGATTATCAGTTTTTTTCTTTTTTATTAACTAAATCATAAACTTTATTCGGATTTCACCAGCTTTTCTACTAATGTCCTTTACTGTTCCAGGATCCAATCAGGATGGCATTCATTTAGTTGTCATGTCTTCTTCATTTCAATCTGTGACAGTTATTCAGTCTTTCTTTGTCTTTCATGACCTTGAGACTTTGAAGCATCCTGGCCAGTTATTCAGAATGTTCCTTGGTTTGGTTTGTCTGATATTTTCTGGTATTGTTTGATATTATACCTAGATTGAGGTTATGCATTATTCGGGAGAATACCATAGAAGTAACGTCTCTTCTTAATGTATCATATTGGGGTACATGATATAGATACGTCTTACTAGATGTTTACCTTGATCACAAGGTTAAGGTGATATCTGCCAGGTTTCTCCACTGTATAGTTACCATTTAGTTACTGTTTTTGCCTTTGCAATTAATATTTTTTTTGTTGGGATTGGGAAAGCGATAATTTGAGACTATGCAAATATCTTGTTTCTTCTTAAACTTGCACCCATTAATTTTAGTATTGATTTGTGGATCATGCCTACAGTGTTTATTACTCTGATGTTCTAATGATGATTTATTTCCCTAATTTCTCCTAAAAGGAGAAATATATAAAAGGATATAACTCAGGAATAGCCAGATGGAAGAGATGCATAGGGCAAGGTATGTGGGAAGGGGTGCAGGGTTACATGCTCTCTGAGTATATTACCCTCTTTGAATCTCCATGTGTTCACCAACTTGGAAGCTCTCTTTCTCTTTTTTTAAACACAGAAATTTATTTTCTCACAGTTCTGGAGGCTGCAAGTCTGAGATCAAGGTGCCAGTATGGTTGGTTTGTGGTGGGAGCTCTCTTCCCACCTTGCAGTGAGCTGCCTTCTCACCATGCCCTTGTGTGGCCTTTCCTTGGTACTCATGCATGGAGAGAGAGCAAGCAAGCCCTCTGGTGTCTCTTCTTTTTTAAAAAAAAAATATATTTTTATTTATTTATGTATTTATTTTTGCCTGCGTTGGGTCTTCGTTTCTGTGCGAGGGCTTTCTCCAGTTGCGGTGAGCGGGGGCCCCTCTTCATCGCGGTGTGCGGGCCTCTCACTATCGTGGCCTCTCTTGTTGCGGAGCACAGGCTCCAGACGTGCAGGCTCAGTAGTTGTGGCTCACGGGCCCAGTTGCTCCGTGGCATGTGGGATCTTCCCACACCAGGGCTGGAACCCGTGTCCCCTGCATTGGCAGGCAGATTCTGAACCACTGCACCACCAGGGAAGCCCCTGGTGTCTCTTCTTATAGTTCACTAATCTATCAGATTCCCTATGACTTCATTTAACCTTAGTTACTTTCTTAGAGGCCCCATCTCCAAATACAGTCACATTGGGGGGTTAGGACGTCAACATATGAATTTTGGGGGGACACAAGTATTCAGTCGATAACACCCAGTAAGACGTATTTCAGTTTATCTTATCTCTTTAGCCTCCTTTAATTTGGAATATTTCTACAGTCTTTCTTTGTCTTTTATAACATTGTAATTTTTGAATAATACAGTCCTTCCTATTTTTGCTTTAAGAGAATGTTCCACATATGTTTTTGTCTGATGTTTCCTTGTGATTGGATTGAGGTTATGCATTCTTAGTCAGCGTTTTGTATAGGTGATATCCAATGCAACAACAACAACAAAAAAAAAAGCAGCAAACAAAACAAAACAAACCTAGGACTTTACTCACTCTTTTTCTGATCACTGCTTATCAATGAAAAAATCTAAGCTTTTTCTTTCCTTTTTTTTTTTCTTGCGGTACGCGGGCCTCTCACTGTTGTGGCGTCTCCCGTTGCGGAGCACAGGCTCCGGACGCACAGGCTCAGCGGCCATGGCTCATGGGCCTAGACGCTCCGCGGCATGTGGGATCTTCCCAGACCAAGGCACGAACCCGTGTCCCCTGCATTGGCAGGCGAACTCTCAACCACTGCGCCACCAGGGAAGCCCTGTTTTCTTTTTTTGAGAGTGCTTCATTTATGGTGCGTGTGCTCCCAAGTATTCCCTAGGGAATAAGCATTTTTCACATGGGCTTCTGCTAGACTCTCCCTTTTCTTCCTGTGGATGATTTTTAGCTCTAAGTCCAAGGGTGTTTCAATTACTTTTTTCATTTTGTTGGGTTTTGACCACTGCTATAGCTAATTGAGATTTCTGATTCTATCTTCTTGCATATTCACTATTCTTTCCAACTCCAGGTAATCATCAAATTTTATAATTGTGCTTATTCTTGCTTTTTAAAAAACACTAATAAAAATGTGAAATAAAAGATATCCATATAAAGCCCTTTACCATACCTAAAAATTTTTGAGAACCCCATACAGTATTTTTTATAAATTAAAAAATTATTAACTCATTAAAAATTACAATTAATTAAAACAACTGAGAGATCACTGTGTACACTACTCATTACTTAGAACATGCATGAGGCATGGTGACTGTTTACAAATTCAGGACAATACAAATTTGACCCTACATGCAGCCATTAAATAGCAGTGAAATGCTAATATTGGAATTTGAATTTAATTAAGCAAGGAATGGAATTTCTTGTTTAAGGAAAAAACTTCTAGAGACTTCAATGGTGGTCCAGTGGTTAACACTCCACACTTCCAATGCAGGGGGCATGGGTTCGATTCCTGGTTGGGGAACTAAGATCCCATGTGCCGCACAGCAAAAAAAAAAAAAAAAAAAAAAAGAAGAAACTTCTAAGGGAAGATTAAAATTGTTCAGAATTAAAAAAACTATAATAGACCCATTACACGGTAAGATAAATAACATAATTTTAATGAACAACTGGTTTTCCAAAACAAATTTACTGAGAATAATGGCATTATTTTACCTTTTCTCAGATCTGTTTAAAATCTGGCTAAATAGAAGACAGCTGGATTCTCATATCTACTTGTGCTTTATAATCTATTGCGACTTCGCATGCAATGCAGTCCCTGGAGAACCCCACTGGGAGAAAATGAGAGTGAAAATGGCAAACAGTGTGTTAGTATTCTTATGAAAATAGTTTTGATCTCAAGGACCTTTTGAAAGTATCTTTGGAACATCTGGGAGTTCCCAGCTATATTTCGAGAACTGCTGGTTTAGTGCATAGATTAATAATAATAATAATAATAATAATAATAATAATAATAATAATAATAAGAGACCAGATGTCATAGAGATGAGAACTGGCTCATCCTTGGGATATGTGGCACCCACAACTAAAAAAGGATGTCTTTAAAGGTGTTCAGAGGCTCCAGGGAGACAGGTTGCCTGCGGACTCTGCTACCATTGGCATCAAAAAATGTGCCTGTCTCTAGATGAGGTTTGACTATCAAAAGTGATCTCTCTCTGAGAGAGCAGAGCGGAAAAGCACAGCAAATCGTGTTTCCTCGTTTCCTTCTCTGTCCCACACAGAGAGGAAGTCCTAGGATCAAGAGAGCCTTTGGCATAAAGGAAAGCAGAAAAGTCCTGTTCCGTGAGTACAGTCTGGTGTTGGGTGACTAGGAGGGGTGGGAATGGTTGTGTGCTTGGCCCTGCAGGGAGCTGAACTCCACATCTCAGAGGAAAGAACGGCAGTGACGGAGGAAGGAGAGGCTGTAAAGAACTATGTGCTGTCCACAGCAACATGGTTATTTTTCCATTTTGCAGTCCTTAAGGTGCCAGTTCAGGGGCCTGAGATACTACAGAGTGTCCTCCATAATGCATTCGGACCTGACTGGAAGCATATAGCAGAACTTCACTCACTAGGTGGACAGCTCACTAAAGACACCCCAACAGTCTTGCTGTTCCTATTAAGAATGTGTTAGATTGCAAGAAACAGAAAACGCAACGGATAGTGGCTTAAGCCATAGGAATATTTATTATTTATCCAACAAGAAGCAAGGGAGGGATTTTGTGGCTGGATGAAGTCATTCTTGCATCCTTCTCTCTGCTACCCTCAGTATGTAGATCTGCTTCCTCAGCTCCAGATCTATCCTTTGCCCTGCTTTGCGATACTAGATCTGGACCTTGGAAACATGGCTTCTTTCGCCATGTTAGGCTTCATCAATAGAGGGTGTTGGAGGAACACTGGCAGGATGATGGCAGAAAGCTACTTCTCATCTCAATTCCACTTCTCCATCTGAAATTCAGCTCAGGAGCCCTGCGTTTCTCACAGGCCAGCTCCAGCCCCACTCTCGGGCCGTGCCCTTCCCGCCTGGTGGCCACTCCAGTAGCAGCCCTGGCTGCACCCTCAGGCAGCTGCTCTCCCTCCTGGGGCCACCTCTACTGATCAGCTCTGGCCAGCTCCCCCTGGTGAGTTTCTCCATCACTGCCCTGTGCAGCCCGCCCTCTTTGAAGAGAGTATGTGAGGTCCGTAGTCAATCGTCCACTCTCCCTCAGCCTGGAGGTTGCTTTTTTCCCCATCTGCTGTTTCTGGACCTCTTAGTATCCTTTTTTACCCCTTTCAGTAGTTAAGTGTTAGAGGACAGCTCTTCATATTAAAAGTTCCATGTTCACATAACTGCTGTGGTTTCTCTCCTGACTGACTGAGTCAGCCATATCTATTCTCAAGGTTACAAGTTGGCTTCTAGCACTTGAAGCATCTTGTCTGCACAGGAGAACATCCAAATAAGAGGATGGGAGGGGTGGCTAAGGGAGACTTCCTTTTCCACTCCTGGCCCTTTATCAGGCTTTCCTAGAAGCCACTGGACAGATTTCCTCATACATTTAAAAGTGATCAAAACGAAGTCCCCTGTCCACTGCCACACCAATCAGTGTAAAAGGGCGGGACGCCTTGATCGCCACCCCAAATTGCCTTTCTCTTAGTAAAGAACAAGGATCTCTGACAGGTTTTTCCCTGCGGTTCCTAACATTATCTCCTTAATTGAATATTTACAACCATGATTCACAATTACTGAGCATAGACCTCGTAGCAGACACTGTGCCAAGTGCTTTAGTGGACCATCACGTTTAGTCTTCTCAGCCACCCTGTCAGGTAGATCTGGTGCTGTCCACATGTTACAGTGTGCAGGTGGAGGCAGAGAGACATAAGCCACTTGCCTGAGGGATCCTGGCTCGAGGGCCCAAATTCTTCTTTTTCTTTTGAAATCGAAGTATAGTTACTTTCTAACGTTGTGTTAGTCTTGGGTGCACAGAATAGTGATTCAGTATTTTTGCAGAGTATATTCCATTATAGGTTATTACAAGACAATGAGTATAATTCCTTGTACTATGAGGTAAATCCTTCTTTCTTATCTATTTTATACACAGTAGTTTGTATCTGTTAAACCCATGATGATAGCCATTCTCACAGGTGGGAGGTGGTTTTAGTAGTTTTGATTCGCATTTCTCTTATAATTAGTGGTGTTGAGCATCTTTTCATGTGTCCGGGGTCCAATTTCTTAATCAATAGGTTCCAGTGTCTTTTATCTACTTGGTGTCTAGTAGCCTCATCTTCACTCCGTGCAGAGCTTATGGATGCAATGGGAAAGGCCCCAGATTAGTCAAAGAAGTCCTGGCTTTGCCACTGAGACATTGTGTCAACTTGGGCAAGCCACCACTCCTCTCTCTCTGAGTTTATTTATAAAATAAAGATATGGCCATGCCTACTTTATCCTGCTGTTGTGAAGGTCAAATAAGAACAATATTGTTGATCATTATGGCATGTCAAGAGAGTTATGATGGTAGCAGCTACTACTGCTGTGCCTGTTACTTCTACTACTGCTACTATCTTCTTGCATATTCACTATTCTTTCCAACTCCAGGTAATCATCAAATTTTATAATTGTGCAGTTACTACTGCAGTTACTACTACCACCACAACTGCCGCCACCACCGCTGTTACCACTCTTTGTAAAATGTAAAATACCATTTAAACATGAGTTGCTGCTGTGTTGATTTAGGAAATGGGGAATGTTTCAGGACGCTGTTGCATTTGTCTAGGTAAAAGGTGATTTGATTTGGTTTCTGCAAGTAGAAACAGAAAGGATGGGATACATTTATTATATCTGAAGGCAGAGTTTGAATACTTGGCACTGGATTTGGTGAGAAAGAGAAGGGGTTTAGCTAATAAGAATCCAGGCTTAGCATCTGGATAGTATTTTCTTGGTTCACAATTATTCTGCCTCCTAGAAATTTCATTCCATCTCCTTTGGAGGACTGTCCCTTCTCTGTTCCACATGGTTCTTCAGTAGCCTACCCTGTTGGACATAGGTGTGGCTATTTGACCCAGTCTGGCTCTCACAGTGTTCTGTCTTTCTGATCACAATGATGGACATGTGATATATGCTGAGTTTGCCCTTCTCCCCACCACAAGAGGGAGAGAATGGAATTAATACAGAGGGAGGGGATAAAGGGAGGATATATATATATGGAGAGAGAGAGAGAGAGAGAGAGAGAGAGAGAATATTATTTGAATTGTGAGTCCCTAACACTTGTTCCACTCTTTGAATTTGAAAGAAGGATAGAACTGATCTGAACACGTTCACTAATTTTCTTCAAATTTACCATCCTTATTCCCTGATGATGTAGTGAGTAAAAGGGTGGAGAGAGGCATGGCATGTGCTTAGGGAAAGCTTCTCTTCATGGAAACTAGAAATAGGGATATGTGTTTTTCCTCTAACATTGGTGTTGCTGCTACTTCAGGTCCACAATCACTTATCTTTTATTTTCTTGACTAGGTCATATAGCATTTTATTTTACTGTCACTTTTTGGGAATAATGCAACAAGCCCTGAAGTAGTTTGACCCAGATGCAGACCTTGTCCATTTCCACACCATGTTCATGCCCACCAGTAGGAATAACAGGCATTAACTGACTGACTCTAATGACTAAATATGACATTTTCCAGACTGGTCACTATATCCATCTTGGGATGTTCTTCCAATTTATAAAAATGACTTTTTCTTGTTGGCCTTGTGGATACATAACCACACACTAGAGGAGTCAGTACTCATTACAAAATTTTCAGGACTCACCTCCATGCTCCCACACCTACCCTCTGGAACAGGTGTAAATGAATGACTGTCCTGGGGAGAGTAAGAGACATAACCCTCTACACCTTCATCTGTGGTCCGATTCATGGGGAGTGGGAAATTAAGCTGAAAACAAAAGTATGCAATCTGTCAGTCATGCTAGACAAAATCACCAGTGAAGTCATCCAAACCTTAGGTCAACAATAGACCAGCCTGGGCTCCTTGGCCTGGGTATCACAGTCAATGGAATTCTCTTCACTCTGTTGGCCAGCCAAGGGGGCACCTGCACATCGACCAATACATCACGTTGTGTATTAGTCAACATCAGCTGACTAAATGAGTTAGCGTAATAAATTCCCTGCATACAGGAATAGGTAGAATAGTTGACATTGGCATGCCATTTAGCACTCTAGGAGCCACTTGATTT
Source organism: Stenella coeruleoalba (assembly GCF_951394435.1). Lineage (NCBI taxonomy): Eukaryota > Metazoa > Chordata > Mammalia > Artiodactyla > Delphinidae > Stenella > Stenella coeruleoalba. Next base: position 27,069,208 of record NC_137161.1, on the reverse strand, counting down.
GATCTGGGCACCTGGTTTAGGAACGAACTTCAAGTGCTACTATTGTTCCAATTATCTGTTGTTATGTAACAAACTAGCTTAGAAGTTTAAAACAAAACAATTGTTCATTTAGCTCATAAATCTGCAATTTTGGCAGGATTCAGCTGGAAAGGCTCATCTCTGCTTCACATGGTGTCAGCTGGGGCATGTCAGCTAGGGGCTAGAGCATCCGTTTCCAGGATGGCTGCCAAGTTGCTGCTGACTGTCATTTGGAAACTCACTGGGCGTGAGGGTCAGTGTTCTTGATTCCTCTTCATTTAGGCCTCTCCACATGGGCTTCCTTACAGAATGGTGTCTGGGTTTCAAAGGTAAGCATCCCAAGAGACAGAAGTGAGAACTTCAGGAAAAGCACAGCAAACAAAGGTAAGGTTGTTACGTAGATTTAAGCCAGTGCTTTCTCCATTGATAAGAGTTTTTAGAGATTTGTTCATCCTCCTCTTCCAGATGCAGAGAGGGAGACACCCTTACAAATGGAGATTTTCCTTGTAAATGTAAATGTTTCTTACAAAAGAGTAACTCTTACTTGGTTTTCCTATGTCTGCCGTTTCTCAGAAAATAACCAGCTTAAAGTAGTTAATATGCTAAAGAGACATATTTTATGGTGATACTGCTTTCCTATAACAACAATCAAGGCTGAAAAATCAAGTAATAAAACTATAAGCATATTTGGCCATATAGAAATAACATTAAGAAAGATAATGTTACAAGCAGCTCATGGGCAGCCAAAAATGGGCAGAAGACCTAAACAGACATTTCTCCAAAGAAGATATACAGACTGCCAACAAACACGTGAAAGAATGCTCAACATCACTAATCATTAGAGAAATGCAAATCAAAACTACAATGGGATATCATCTCACACCAGTCAGAATGGCCATCATCAAAAAATCTAGAAACAATAAATGCTGGAGAGGGTGTGGAGAAAAGGGAATCCTCTTGCACTGCTGGTGGGAATGTGAATTGGTACAGCCACTATGGAGAACAGTATGGAGGTTCCTTAAAAAACTACAAATAGAACTACCGTATGACCCAGCAATCCCACTACTGGGCATATACCCTGAGAAAACCATAATTCAAAAAGAGTCATGTACCACAATGTTCATTGCAGCTCTATTTACAATAGCCAGGAGATGTCCATCATCAGATGAATGGATAAAGGAGATGTGGCACATATATACAATGGAATATTACTCAGCCATAAAAAGAAACAAAATTGAGTTATTTGTAGTGAGGTGGATGGACCTAGAGTCTGTTATACAGAATGAAGTAAGTCAGAAAGAGAAAGACAAATACCGTATGCTAACACATACATATGGAATCTAAGGAAAAAAAAATGTCATGAAGAACTTAGGGGTAAGACAGGAATAAAGACACAGACCTACTAGAGAATGGACTTGAGGACACGGGGAGGGGGAAGGGTAAGCTGTGACAAAGTGAGAGAGTGGCATGGACATATATACACTACCAAATGTAAAATAGATAGCTAGAGGGAGGCAGCCACATAGCACAGGGAGATCAGCTCGGTGTTTTGTGACCACCTAGAGGGGTGAGGTAGGGAGGGTGGGAGGGAGGGAGACGCAAAAGGGAAGAGATATGGGAACATATGTATATGTACAACTGATTCACTTTGTTATAAAGCAGAAACTAACACACCATTGTAAAGCAGTTATACTCCAATAAAGATGTAAAAAAAAAAAAAAAGAAAGATAATGTATTGACATAGATGGTGGTGGAAAGAGGGTAGAAAGAAAAAATATGCTAATTATATCATTGCTCCAGCGGGGAACTAGTAGATACTGGTTAAAAAAGAGAGGGATGTCTACGGGTACTGTAACCAAGCAGGACCCTATGGGGCCTTCCCAGGGCAGGCCCTTCCCCCATATCCTCTGCTTTAGCTCCTCCCTGAAGTACCTAGACAACAGTATCTGACGCACATTTCCTGAGTTGTTTTACAGATGTGAAATCACCACCACCCCACCCCCACCCCCAATGGAAGATGTTAACTACTTAATGACCATGAGCACATAGCCCCAGGCCTCCTGGAGCCTAAGGACTGATGATGTTAACCCCTGTGACACCACCCTGTTCCCTCACCATCAGCCAATCAGAGAACTGTGCACAAGCTGATCACACAACCTGTGACCCCCTTTCCTCAGCCTTTAAAAATACTTTGCTGAAACCCTCTGGGGAGTTCAGAATTTTTTTTTTTTCTTTTTTGGGCGTGGGCCACAGGTCTCCTTGCATGGCCCTGCAACAAACCTTTCTCTGTTCCAAACTCTGACGTTTTGGTATTGTTTGGTCTCACTGTGCCTCAGGCACACGAACTTGCATTTACCAGCAGTACTATATAGTTATAAAGACGATCACGCAAAAGGCCAAATCTAACTGAATATCTTTTACCTAAATACCAGAAAACCATACACACACACACACACACACACACACTGTTACTAATTGGTCGGCCGGATCCGCGTCAGGGTCCTAGCCTGGGCCAAGACCTTTTGTCTCAGCCAGGGAGGTTCTCTTTCTGATTGGATTCACTCAGCCAATAATGAAACCCATGCTGAGACTGGAAGAGCACAAGCTTTACTCAATGGCCAAACAATGGCAACACAGGAACCTAGTTTGCAAATCAACTTCTCAACCCAGATCAGGCAGAGATACCAAATATATAGGAGGATCGAGGTAAAAGGGAGGGAATTGGAAAGAGTGGGAGGAATGTTCATGAGTTATGTGAAAATAGGGGTGAGGTTTGGACCCAGAACTGATGCAGCTCTCCTTTTCAGTCCTTGTATGGGTTTTTCCAGTTGTTTTGGTAATCGTCAACTGTCATGGCGCTGGTGGGTGTGTCATTTAGCTAATGTATTACAGTGAGCGTATAGTGAGGCTCAAGGTCTACTGGGAGTCAAATCTTCCGCCATCTTGGGCCTAGTTGGTTCTAACCGGTTCTTATTTTTTCTCTTTGCAGCTTCCTCCTGACACTTAGATAGGAGTAATTTGTTTCTATTCTAGGGAGGGGCAGGGGTATGTTTCTGGGGCAACAGTCTCAGTAAGAAGACCACATAGTGAACAATTTTTTAAAAACATAAAAAATACTTAAAAATATTGCAGAATTCAGACTATTTATCTGCCCTATCAATAAATGTAAATGTTTAAATCATTTATTAAAAAGTTTCCAATTAGATCATAAAGCAAACCCAACTCTATGCTATATATGATACAACACCTAAAATTTTTGATATCACCAGTCATCAAGTCTCTTTGATAAAAGAGACTTGAGAGTTACAAGTTAAAGGATTCCTCTAGGGCTCCAAAACTACAGGTAGGAAGTAGGATAAGATAAATATATCTTATCCTAGACATATATATACATATGTCTCACAAGGTGAAGACATTATATGCATATACATATGTCTCACAAGGTAAAGCCAAGTGCCCAGAGGGTAGAGCTAACAGTAGAAGTGAAAAACAGATTAGGGAATCATTCCTAGGGCACAGAACTGCTTACTAATCAAGAACATTCCCTGTTCCCAGAATGTAGGGAACTGTCAGTCTGTGCCTGATTGGATTTAAAAATTGCTTTGGGCCAGTGACTGCTGTGTATATCTCATCCTGCCACCCTCTCCCTTTTGAACAGGAATGTCAATTGTGACTATCCCATCCTTGTGTCTCCACTGTACTTCAGGTGAAGAGTAGGTGTGAAGTGGTCAGACAAATCACCTTTTTAGTTCATAGGTCTCTGGATCAAGAGGATCAAGGTGAAGGAGCTTCATCCATACTTGGACCTCTAAAATCTAGATGATGAGATCTTAGTCTTCATTCCTAAGCTTGATGTCATAATGTGATGAGAGTTTGGGAGTCTTGGGAGGGAGTGATTATATTTTTTGCATGTGAGAAGGGTATGAATTATTAGTGCCTAGAAGAAAGAGTGTGTTAGACTGTTACTTGAATGGTCCCCGTGGAATCATGTCTCCCAGTGTTCCCATCCTTGTGTTGTCACTCCAACATCAAATATGTTATGCTACTTGACTTGCTCCAGCCAATGGGTAATTGATTCAAAAGGAGGTTTGATAAGTATTTGTGCATTGGGTTTTGTCCTTTTGGAACCCAGTTTCTATGCAAATAAAGTGGTCTTCCTGCTGGTGGATGAGAGGCCTTAAGGAGGAAAACCAATGCTCCAGACCTGTGGATGAAGCCTAGCCCAGTCATCAGCTGAATGCAGCTGCATGAGTGAGTCTAGGTGAAATTCACAAAAGAATACACAGAATGTGAGAAATAATAGGTCATTGTTATTTTAAGCCACTAAGTTTTGAGGTGGTTTGTTATGCAGCCATAGATAATGGATACATTCAAATTTCCTATTGCTATGCTCCATGGCTCTTATTGTGTGTTTTTAAAAAAAGTGTGTATTTCTGTTGGTGGGAATATAAACTGGTACAGCTACTATGGAAAATAGTATGGAGGTTCCTCAAAAAATTAAAAATAGAGCTACCTTATGTTCCAGCAATCCCATTTCTGGGTATACATTCAAAGGAAATGAAATCGGTATCTTGGGACTTCCCTGGTGGTCCAGTGGTTAAAAATCTGCATTTTAATGCAGGGGATGCGGGTTCGATCCCTGGTCAGGGAACTAAGATTCCACATGCTGCAGGGCAACTGAGCCCATGCTGCAACTACTGAGCACGTGTGCCACAACTAGAGAGCCCATGTGCCACAACTACTGAACCCATGTGCCACGACTAGAGAGAAGCCAGTGTGCTGCAACAGAAAGATCCCACATGCCGCAACTAAGACCCGATGCAGCCAAAAAACAAAAAAGTGAAATCAGAATCTCAAAGAGATATCTGCACTCCTATGTACATTGCAGGGTTATTTACAATAGTCAAGACATGAAAACAACCTAAGTGTCCATCAACAGATTGTTAAAAAAAATAGAATTCGGCTGAATAAATTTTAAAGATCTTATTGGCTTTATTCAATGGTTCATGAATTGGGCAGAATCCCATCTAGCAGGTAGAAAGGAGCTCCAAGGAGCTGTACTGAATAAAAGACTTTTATAGGCAGAAGGGAGTTGGAACAAGGAAGTTATACTAGCAAAAAGTAAATTAGTTGTGGCAAGGTCACTTTCCTTTATGGGAAGGAAGGGATGTATCAGGCAGATCACCTCAGTAGGTGACCAGGTGATTCCTGATTGCCTGGTTTAAGGTTTCATTTCTGAAGAGGTTGGAACTGTAATTAAGTCAAGTCTTGCTTTGGTGACATGGGGCTTAGCATAAGTGACTCCATTTTGGGCTTGTTGTCTTATTTTTAACATAATGGATAAAGAAAATGTGAGATATATATATATATATATATATATATATATATATATATATATACTTTAATAATATAATAGCCAGTAATTTCACCAGCAAAAGTGAGTTTATTCAGGAATAGCCAGAAGAATTGCAATTCAGGATATGCCATCTATGGTAAACCACAGGCAAACACAGAAAACCAGGAAGGGGGACTTGCTTTTATAGGGAAAAAGGAGGAGTTGGGAGAGCCTGTAATAACCAAAGAGTCTATTGGAAGAATCTGGGAATCCAAAGGATGGAGGTTTCTCATTGGTTGGACTGCTACAGTCTCTGATTAACTGGGCTGTCCATTGGGTGGAGAGAAGTTTTCTTCTTCCTGCTGGATAGTAAAGTAGGCAACACCTTCTTGTTGGAGCTTAGGCATGTGTCTCTGTTTGGAGTAATTGATGATGCATGGCAGAGTATGAGAGCTTCCCCTACAAGCCTGTCCTGACCCCAATTTTAGCTGAGGATTTTTAAATTAATTATACAATATATATTCCAATTATATATCAAGTTTGTTCCAGGTTCATCAGGCACCAGTAGCTTTCAAGTGCATGTGCTGATTGGTTTTGAGTGAGTGCAGCCTAGCACATGTGCACAGACTTCCAGGCTTCCTCACATGAATGTGATTCTAGTAGGGTCCTTGCAAGGTGTCTCTTTCTCTGCTTCTCATTGTTAAACTACTGGTTGGTTTGCTCTTTCTTTGTTGCTACTAGTTTTCTGGAGCTATTACCCTTCTTTTTTTTTTTTTATCATTTGTCGCTAGGATCTTTATTGTTTCCAATGGCATGAATTCCCACACTCTGTTCCAAATAAAGACAGCCCTCTAAGCAGAGATGCAGGGCTGCCAGTACTTCTGTCTCGTCCCTTCCCTTGGGTGGAACCTGGAACAAATCGGCTTCTCCTGGAGGGACACCACTGCCTACAGGAGCTTGTGTTGGGGAAATGGCAGCCTTTGTTTTTTTGGCTTGCCCCTCTTGGAAACTCTGCCTGTGAATGGGAGCTGGGGAAGGAGGGTGATCACAGTTCAGACGTTCAGCCTGATGCTCCTGGGGTTGAAACTCCATCCTAGAGATGGGAGTTAGGTGGGGGAAGGAAGGCCCAGTCTTCTTGACTGTGCTTGCCTTGAATAGAGCTGGGGTGAAGGCTGGGATGAGAGACCCCCCTTCTGGGGTGAAACTATGACCCTATGACTGTGGCTAGGGGGGAAAAAGTGTCACTGTCTTATAAGCTGCCCCTGCCAGGAGTAGTTGGACCTGCTCTGTGTGTGTGTGTGTGTGTGTGTGTGTGTCTGTAGGGAGTAAGTGCTGGCCCCAATGCCACAGAATCTCAGTCTCACTGAGATTTAAGAGATTTTCTTGAATCCATGCTTCTCGATTTCCTGTATACCCTTAGGTAGATTTCCAGGGACTTTGTTTAAAAATTTTTCCCCCAGAGACTTTAAATGATTGTTTAAAAATTTTCACCAGTGAAATGGTAACGATGGAGAGGGTCCACCAGGTTTCTCACATAGCCATTCTGAAGTACTGTCTCTATAAGGAGTTTTTAATCTGATATTTCAGAGACTCTTGAGCGATCAGTTCAGTGCAGTAGTCCACCCACTTCCACATGCACTCACCTGTAAGGACCCTCCCGATTTTACCGGCGGTTCTCAGATCGATTTGCCCAGTCCAGTGATTCTCAAACTCTGGCATGCATTGGAGTTACCCAGAAGATTCATTAAAATACAGATTGCTGAGCCCCCAACCCAGAGTCCTCGATTCAGTGGCTCTTGCGCAGGCCTGAGAATTTGCATTTCTAAAACATTCCCAGGTGATTTTGATGTTGATGGTTCAGAGATGTAAAAAGTTAATAAACAGAAACCTCAATTGAGCAGAGTTGGGAGAGCAGAAGGGGGAGCTCTCATGTCCTGTGATGATAGCAGAGCCCAACAGGAAGAAGAAAGACTTCTCCTCTTTCCTGGCAAGGACTTAACCAATGAAAAACCATGGACTCTTTTTTTTTTTTACTATATCCCTCCCAACTTCATTTCCCCATCTATAAAAGCATTCTCCTTACCTTGCTGTGGGTGGACTTGTACAGGGCTCACCATGGTTGCAGACCCTGAATTGCAATTTTCTGCTGATCCTGAATAAACCCATCTTTGCAGGAGAAATTTCTGGCAGCCTATTTGTTTCAAGTCAACAGAGACTGCATTTAAAACATTTAAAAACTGAGGTTTAATTGAATACAACATTATATCAGTTTCAGGTGTACAATGATTTTTTCGTATGTATTTTGAAATAATCACAATATTCTAGTTAACAACTATTGTCATACATAGTTATATAATTTCTTTTTCTTATGATGAGGACTCAAGATTTACTCTCTTATTAGCAACTTTCAAATATTCAGTACAGTGTTATTAACTATACTTGCCATGCTGTACATTACATCCCCATGGCTTATGTATTTTGTAACTGCAAGTATGTACCTTTTGACTCCCTGCACCCATTTCACCCAAACATCCCCCCCTCGCCCCACCTCTGGCAACCACCAATCTGTTCTCTCTGTATCTATAACTTGTTTTTTGTTTTTTTGTTTTCTAGATTCCATATATAAGCGAGATCATACGGTATTTGTCTTTGTCTGACTTATTTCACGTAGCATAATGCCCTCAAGGTCCATTCATGTTGTTGCAAATGGCAAGATTTCAGTTTTTTAATGACTGAATAATATTCCATTGTATATATGCACCCCATTTTCTTTATCTATTCATTTGTTAGTGGACACTTATGTTGTTTCCATATCTTGGCTCTTGTAAACAATGCTGCAATGAATACGTGGGTGCAGTTATCTTTTTTTTTTAACATCTTTATTGGAGTATAATTGCTTTACATTGTTGTGTTAGTTTCGGCTGTATAGCAAAGTTTGAGTTAGTATTTTTGTTTCCTTCAAGTAAATACCCAGAAGTGGAATTGCTGGATCTATTTTTAATTTTTTGACGATTTATCTTTTTGCGGCTCAATTTTTAATTTTTTGAGGAACCTCCATACTGTTTTCCTTAGTGACTGCACACATTTACTTTCTGACCAACAGTGCCCAGTCTTCATTTTTGGAGACCACACTTTGAGAACAACTGGTTTAATCTTACATTCAAGGCAGGCAGGATATTCTCCTTGCTGGGGCATTTGTTAGTGTTTTTATTGTTGTGCTTGTAGTTTTCTTTTATTTCTTTCTATTCTTTTTTTTTTTTTTCTAGTGATCATAGGAATTCCTTTGCACCTAGTTTTTTTGATGATGTCCTGTGTGTATGTTTGTGTGTTATGTATGTGTTTGCTATTGCTTTTATATGATTAAAAGTAAAATCTCCTCTCATCCCAGATAACTTCTTCACTAAGGTAGAAGAGAAACAAAACAGTTTTGTCACTGAGTAAGCGTTAAACCAGAATGTGATGCACGTGGCAGACAATCTGCTAAGAGATTGCAAAGACAGAAATCTTACGTATTTATGCAGATAAGCAGATACAATCCATTATATACATGTTCTCAAGATAAACAGTAACTAGCCCTGAAGTTAGAGGACCTGACAAAACCATTTGTTATACACAGTTTATCTTAAATTCACCTGATAATTAGAGTGGCCATCTGTGTTTGCTAATTTGCTTCATCCAAAGGAAAAACAAAATTCTCGTATCCTTGTGGCAGGAGGTAATTTTGCACTTTGGAGTGAGGAGCCTGAGGAATCTGCTGAAGGTCCCTACCTTCCCACAGAAAAGGGGGTTTAGGGGCACCATCTCCCTTGATGATTACATTTCAACAGGATGACTCCCAGGTCTTTGAGAAAGACATTCCTGGGTTGTAAAACTGTCAAGAGTCTTATTTAAATTTTAAAAAGATTTATTCATTTTAAAGAGAGAGAAAGAATTTACAATTTTCTAAAGAAAATCCTCTAAGAAATGGGTGGGGAGGGTAAGTCTCTTATTTTCAATAGGGAGAATTTAAGATATTATTTTAAATTTGTACTTGATTTGTAGTTACGCTATCCTGTTTGCTGTTTTTAGGGAAGAATTTGGTCGTGTTACAAACTATTCTCATTTTGTGTGTGCCTTCTAAATTAAAAAAAAGTTAATTTTGATTTTTTTATGGCTTCTTTAATTGCTTGTTCATCTTTATTTTCTTTTTTTTTGCATTTGCTTTGTTTTAATTACACAAATAATATGTAATATACTTTCAAAATTCTGTGAGTTTTTAAAACAATTGTATCACTGCACACTGATAAGAATTACTCAAATAAAAATTCTTGACAACACCAATTGCTGGCAAAGATGTGGTGCAAATGGAAATCTCATTCATTACTGGTGTTGACCTAAAACAATAAAACAGCCAGTTATTTTACAAGCAAAATGGGTCTATTCAGGAACAGCAAAGAATTGCGATTTGAGACATGTAAATCTATGGCAAGCCACAGGAAGTCCAGAGAGCAAAAGTAGAGAAAAAGTTCTTTTACAGAGGCGAAGGGAGAGTTGAGAGAGGCTGTTATAACCAGTTTGTGGGAGGAAACTGGGAGCTTGAAGTGGCTTTTCATTGGCTGAATAGTGACAGTCTTTCATTGGCTGGGCTATAGCCAGGCAAGGAGAAATTCCTTTTTCCTCCTGCTGGGTAGTAAAGTATTAACCTTCTTCCTGTTGGTAATGCGATTGAGGTTGAGTGGTAGAGTGTGAGAGCTCCCCCTTCTGAATTCCCGACTCCATTTTATCAATACATGAGGTTTCCATTGATTAATTTTCAGGGGTGGAAATGCAAAATGGCACAGTCACTTTGCAAAATGGTTTTCAGTTTCCTTTAAAGTTAAACATACATTTACCATAGAATCTAGCAGTCTTACACCTGGGTATTTACCTTAGTGAAATGAAAACTTATGATCGCACAAAAATCTGTAAACAAATGTTTATAGAAACTTTATTTGTGTTAGCCAAAAAACCGGAAAGAAGCCAATGTCCTTCAGTGAGGGAAAGGATAAAAAACCAGTACTGTATCCCTAGAATACAATACTATTCAGCAGTAAAAAGGAATGTGTTATTGACGTATTTGGAAACTTGAATGAATCTTAAAGACATGTTAAATGAGAGAAGCCAGCCTCAAACATTCCATTTATGTGATATTCTCAGAAAAGGCAAAAGTATAGTGATTGTGGTGTGCTCCAAGGACAAAGAACAAGATAAAGGGCCAATATTGCTGGAACAAAGAGTTACAGGACTCCTATCACTCTGTCACAGTGTGACCACTGTAATGTCCCAGAGCTCTCCCAAGCCGCATGCCCTGTCCCGTTCCCATCCCATATAAGGAAAGAGATTTGCCCCGTTTTTCTCCCGCTCAGTACACTGAAAGTATACATATTCTGCCCAGTCAGCAGATGACTTACAGTTTCCCTGGCTATAAAACCCGACAAGCAACCCATGCTCATTGTCGACTCTCCCTGGCTACCAGGAAGTCAGCCTGCTGTTCTTGCAGCAACCCTTCTCTTTAATAAATTCTATCTTTCTTACATTCTGCCTTGTGTTTGGAAATTCTTTTTTAGCCTGTGCTCGGGCCACGACAGTGATGAAAAATACATCATTGGTTACCAGGAATTATGGTGCAACGAGAATTTGAATACAAAGGGGTACTTTTAGGATGATGAAACAATGTTCTGTTTGTGGTGGTGGTTACATGAATCTAAAGATGTTAAAAGTCATAGAACTGTACACTGGAAGAAAAAAAGCCAAATTTACTCTATGATATTAACAAATTATAAAAAGTAAATAATAGTATCATCCTGTACTTATGTGTTCTTCAGCTTCCTTTTTAAAATTTAATATGTCCAAGAGCACAAATGTAGATCTCCATTATTATTATTTTTTAATTTTTATTATTTTTTTTGCAGTATGCGGGCCTCTCACTGTTTTGGCCTCTCCCATTGTGGAGCACAGGCTCCGGACGCGCAGGCTCAGCGGCCATGGCTCACGGGCCCAGCCACTCCGCGGCATATGGGATCTTCCCAGACCAGGGCACGAACCCGTGTCCCCTGCATTGGCAGGCGGACTCTCAACCACTGCGCCACCAGGGAAGCCTAGATCTTCATTATTTTTTGCTAATTTTACATAACTTCACATATATGAACATACAGTGGTTTAGTTAAACCCTATTGATGGACATTTATTTTATTTTTCCCATTTTTTTCCTTTTACAAACAAAATGGGAGTGATTATATCTTGTTACTTCAAATCGCTCTTCTATTTGTGGTTATGCCATCAATTCAATACACATTTTACCTACTTATATTAGGTAAAATACTTAAATAATTTCAAAGTCAAATCTTCAAAACAGGATATATTCAGAGAAGCCTAGCTTTTTAAAAAAAACTCTCCTTTCTCTCTTGTTTCTTCCTCCTCCCATATATGTGCATTTAAAAATTTTCCTTCCTTTTAAAAATAGATGTATCTAGTGCTTTTGTTTCTGTCTCCCCTCCCCTCCATCACTCTCTTCTCAATTTGAAGAATTTCAGGTTACTTAAAGTTACTGAAGCCAGAAACAAGAGAGAAGCAAAAGCCAGAGGCAAGAACTTCATGCCTGAAGGATGGAGACATGCCTGGGGAGAGTGCAGTGGGGTGGATGGGACAGCTACCTGTGTCACTTGCCTGGAGCTCCAACCTTTATTAGACTTCAAATGAGATCAGAAATTAGGCAGTGGGCAGATGATAAAGCAGAAAGCTCTGCCATCAGGGCAAACAGATTTGGTTAGACTGTCTAATTGGCTACTGCATAAATTTACCGAGTATTCACAGAACATCTAGAAGACTAGCCCCAGTCTTTGAATGTACGCTTTCTGGCTACCGTTGGCAAAACGGTAGAGGCAAAACAGGGACAGCTGTGTACTGTTCCTGTGATTTTAAGTTGATACCATACATTTTGGAGACCAGTTTTTTGATAAATATCCAACCTCCAAAACAAATTAAACAAAACAAAACTATGCTTGCTGTTTTCAGAATTCACACACACAGAATAAATAAATCATGAAATAAATAAATCATAAAGATGTAAGTACTATATTTTCTTCTTAGCATTACTCATAATGAGTATGTGAGTCTTAATGCCCATCAATAGAGACTGCTAATTTATGACACATGGCACATTAGAATCCCATGCAACTTTAAGCAATGGTGATAACTGAGGATTTGTGACTTAAAAAGCTCTCAGTGATATATTAGTGTAAAAGGAAAATTATGAGAAAATATATATAGTATGATATAGTCTTTGTTACACACAGACACAGACACACACACACATATACACATATATATCTGAAAAGATATATACCAAAAATTTTAAGGGTTTTTATCTTTGAGAAGGATTATTTGTGATTTTATTTTATTTTCCATAATTTTATGTTTCATCTAAATGTTATAAAATGGCTACATGTAACTTCACAATGAGAAAAAAAATTAAGCTATTTCCGTGTAGGAAAAACATCTGTTTTGAAAAGTTCTTTTTTTTTTTTAGCATTTATTTCTGGGCCATAAGTTTTTGTTTCTTCTTTTTTTAAAAATGTTAAATTTATTATTTATTTATTTATTTAGGCTGTGTCAGGTCTTAGTTGTGGCACGCGGGATCTCTTTAGTTGCTGCGTGTGGGCTTCTTAGTTGTGGCATGCATGCGGGATCTAGTTTCCCAACCAGGGATTGAACCTGGGTTCCCTGTATTGGGAGCGTGGAGTCTTACCCACTGGACCACCAGGGAGGTCCCCTGTTTTGAAATAAATATATTCACACAGAAATATTTGCTTTCTTTCTTCACTAACACAAGATTGATTGGATTCAAATCAGATTCACAGGAATCAGAGATCTTTCTCAAATTAAACTTTGGTAATAATTTCAAGGATACAAGTAATTATGAAGCACAGTTAAGACACGCACAAGTATGGGGTGTCCACACCACTTCTCAGGTCCTTTCCTTGCCTAATTAGAATGAGCTGTGGATTGGGTTTAATGTTAGAGATCTCTGTCTGAGTGATGCATGTGAGTACAAAATGGGGGCTATTTCAATGAGAAACTTCTCCATTTTATTCTCTGAAAATTACGTAGTATGAAAAATGCATGACATTTTTTCAAGGAGCCATGCCCTGTAATCCATAGATTCCAGGTTTTGTTTGCCAGAAACAATGCTAGATGGAGCAGACGCATTCTGCTAGATAAAGATTATGCTACTAGTTAACACGGTTTAGTGAGTTTCTGGAGTTAGCATGTTTATAAGGGAAATCTGATGCAGTCAATTTTGTTTTCTTCTTTCCTTCCAGAGGCATCCCTGGTAAATGGAGAGAACTGATTGTAAGACTGTTGTTTCTTTCCCATTTCTTAAAATGAAAGCATTGAGATAGCAAAGAGATGTCATCACTGAATTTATGACTTACAAAGATTGTGTGTTTTTCTTTTTGAATTTTATTTTATTTATTTATTTTTTATACAGCAGGTTCTTATTAGTTATCTATTTTATACATATTAGTGTATATATGTTAATCCCAATTTTTCAAGAGTGTGTGTTTCTTAATGGGAATTTTGAGCACTTTCATTTCATAACTCCTATTCTGTACCCTAATTCCATGTTTTCTAAATTCCTTTTACAGTGTGGTGCCCAGAAATAAATGCAATAATCCAAGGGTGAACTAACAAGGTCACTTAAGTTTGGTAATTGCAGGAGCTGTTGAAGTCCTTTAGGATTATGGAGTCTTTTAGGATAGGCATATTCATTCCTCCCCCTCCTTATACTGGGTCACTAATAGATGTAAGAATCAAGACTTATATAGCTTCTTCCACATCATTTCTCAAAGTATGAAATGAGGTTATCCACGTAGATGCCTTATTATAGAACTGGCAGTGGGCACATGCTCCAAAGCTGTTACCACTGGGAGCCAAGGTAGCATGGCAACTATGTGTAGGGGCTCTGATGTTAGAAAGACAAGAATTCAAGTCCTGGGTGTACAACTTATCTGTGACCTTCAGCAGTTTAACTTACACCTCAGTTGTTTTATTTGTGTATAGCGTTGTTTTAAGGACTAAACGAGATAATGCGTTCAAAGCCCTCAGTACTGTACCTGACACTTGAAAATGCTCTATCACTCTTAAATATTCTCATTATTAATATTGCTTCTCTATAGATCTTCCTCCAGGTTGCTATTCTTTCTTTAATCCCCTTTGGTATTGTCACAGAGCACTTAGTAATTCAATGGATTGCCTGTGAATTGAGCGTCTATTTATTGATCTTGTTCACCACGATCAATTTTCAGTTCTCTGAGAGTTAGACTGCATCATCAATAAGCCCTGGATACATGGAACTGAGAGTTATGAGGTGGTTTTGCCACAGATGCATAGACTCTCTAGAGCCAAAGTGATCTTACCATTAGCATCAAATGGTACTTTTGTCATAATTATGCGTTAGTTTCTTCAACTGTGCTCAAAAGTTCAAAAGCTAAGAAAAGGTTTCTTTTCCCAGAGTCAAGACAGGGAGAGCATCCAACAGTATCAATGGCTCCTGGTCATGCAGTTCTTAAGCAGTTTGTTTTCACCTAGTAGAGACTATTGTGCACTCTCATTATCTTGTCTTAAATTTTTTCCATAATTTGGATCCACAGGAAGCTTGACAATCTTATCATTTCACAGAATATCACACACGTCCACAGGGTGGGCACCAGACCTGATGGAGAGAAAGTAGGTGATACTCTAGTTACCTGCTGGATATAAGCCAAAAGATGCAGCAGAAACTCCATGAAAAGGATGGAGGCTTCCATTTTAGCAGAGTTGCTGTGGATCCAAAGAGGAAGACAACCTGCTCCTCCTGCACGCTTACGTGCTAGCTAGCTCAGCCTTTTTGAATTTTTGAGGCATGTTGAGAGTGTTCTCTGGCCTCTGTCTTCAAGATTTTACTGGGGCCAAGAGCAGGCAAAAGCTTTCCAGCTGGTCCAGGCTGCAGTGCAAGCTAATTTTTCCCTTGGTATCCATCCCTCTCACTCCCACCAATTAAAAAAAAAAATCCAGCTATTGAATTAGTCACTTTCCTCCATTCACGACACAGAATCATTGTATTGTATGTCTTTCTTCTTATTATTTTTTTATTCAGAGCTATAATAGCTCTGTGTCTATTGAATCCATTGCTCTTAACCTATGTATAGTATTCTAAAGTGTGTATCTATGTAACCTTACGGATCCACTACGCCAGAATGGCTACCCAGAGTGCCTTAGAATGCCTGCCAATAGCAATAATGCTGCAACTAACAACGTAGTACAATACATGTTCTCTTAGGACTTGCATAAGAATATCTTCAGGATATATTGAGGAGTAGAATCCTTGGATCATGAGATCAGTGTATAATAAATTTGAATAAGTAGTAGCAGTTTGTTCTTAAGAGGAACTGTCCATACTTCTAAAAGCAGTATTTGAAGATTCCCATATTCCAACATCTCCCCTAACGTGTGCCGTTACCCAGTTTTCTAATTTTACCAATCCCATTGTTGGTTTAATTTGCTTTTCTCTTATTACCAGTGAATTTAAACATCTCTTCATGTGCTTTGTCGACTGTAGAGTCAACACAATCCTTATCAAAATTTGAACAGGATTTTTTTAGAAATTGAAAAACTGATCTTACCATTTATATAACAAGGCAAAAAATAATCAACACAATTTTGAAAAAAGAACAAGGTGGGAGGACTTTAACTTTCTGATTTCAAAACTTACTATAAAATGACAGTCATCAAGATACTCTTAACACAACGGGAATAGAATGCAACTCCCTTAATCTGATAAAGACACTCAGTCAACAAGCTAAAACCACACAGTCTAAGTGTTCCCTCCTCCCCAACAAAATCATTCCTAAAGTAATTCTTCCCCTAAAATATGTCTTATCCCGTCCTGTCCTTTCAATGTATTGCTTCTATGATCACTAAAAATCACTCATGTGGATCTCTAGAAGTTATCTAGAAAGACAAAGACTGACAGGGAGTTATCACTCCAATTTGATAAATCTCAAAGTTGATGATGACCTGGACCACAGATCTGGATAGCAAATCCCAGGAGCGTAGAGGAAGTCCTTTAAGGACCACTCACCAACTTACTCTCCCTGCTCCCAAATTAAAACAAAATAAAGCTGAAAATGTCAAAGCTGTTCTCTTTCTCAGAACAGGAGTTTACTTAGAGGGCTCATCACTGCAAAGAAGGAAACTACTACTCACTGGGAAAGGCTGTTGTGTGTGAAAGTCAAGAGGAGTCTGGCTGGACCCGTGAGGGCAGTGCAGGGAGCTACATGTGGTTGCTAACTTTGGAGGGCTTGATGGCAACTTTGGGTGCTTCATCAGAGACAGTTTTGGGTTTAGGCCCATAGTGTTACCCTGAAAAGAGACATTTCTAATGTTGGGCAGCAACAAATTACTCTCGGGCCCTGTTCTTCTTTCCAGGGATTGTTGGATGCTGAGGGGCTCCATGGTTAGGCTCATCCTCTCTCTCCCATGCTTTGCTTTCTCTTACTTCCATGTTTTTCTGACCCCAACTAAGCTTCTTGGGGTCACATCCCGATGGGCAGCCAAGATCAGGAGAGAAAGCTTCATGATGGGGCGGCACTCAGAGGGGCTGGACTCATGTACCTTTAGACTCTCACTTCAGCATTCATATTTCTTCAGAGCTCAGGAGAGCCATGGCTGATGGAGGTACTGATTTACTTTGGAGTCTGGAGCAGTCAGCTGTGAACCCTGTGTGAGGTGGTCCTTTAGAGCACCCTGGAGAAGTCTCAAGAGACAAAGCCTCTTGCATCCTTGCACTGAGAGGTCCTGAAGGGTATAAATGATGTCTTTTCCACTTTAACTGTCAGCCCAGCTTGGCATTGGTAGGCACACTCAAGCCTGGGGGAAAGAGAAAACAGTGTGGGTCTAAGAACGGACCCCAGGCTACTTCTTCTCCATGCAAATTGGGATGGTCACGGTGGCCTTTGCTGGAGGGTCAGATGCACTCCACCGAGGGACCAATTAATAAACAAGGAACTGAAAGTGGATGGAAGAGAACAACTTCCCATGTGAAAGAAATTCATGCCCAAGAGAACAAGTTTCAGAGACCCAGGGATGGAAGGAAATGCTAAGTACTACCTTACATAGTGTCACATGCATTATCTTATAACAACAACTCATGTGAACTTGGGTCTGCAGTAAACTTAAAATATGGGACAAATTAAAGGACCTGCTTTGTTTTACATCATAATGTATTAATTTATTTTTCATTTTATGTCAATCCTCTGCCATTAGAATGTAATCCCCATGGGAACAAGACCTTATTTATCTTGTTCACTTCAGAGCCCCAAGGATTTGCCACTTATCTGACACATACTAGGTCCTCATTAAATAGTCAAATGAATAAATGACAGACCAGAAACATAAAGTGAACACAGAGCTGTCATGATTTATGACATGGAAGGAAAAGGAATAATTTCTATTGAGTATGACTGTGGGCCACAGAGTGTTCCAGGTGTCTTATTTAAGTTATATCATTTAACATTTTTTACCAGTTATTCAAGGCAAGGAATATTCTCTCCATTTTGCAAATAAGGAATTGGAGGCAATTTGAATTCAAGTTTCTGAGCAGAGGTCGTACAATAAGTGGCAGAAATAAAATTCACACCAGTGTCAATCTGATTCCAAGGGTTGTGTGTTTGAAAGTCTGGCACCTCAGCAGGAGGAGGAATGGTGTCAAGGCCATGATAGAGGCAATTACAATTATGTTTCAAAGTGAGGCTGCAGCCAGAGGGTACGTTCAGGAATTCTTTTATTTTTCACTTTTAGTGACTTTTATTGTTTTCTTTTTATCAATAACTTTGCAAGCAATACATGTTTATTGCAGACAATTAGAGATACATAAAAGCATAAAGTGAACTATAACAATCATGTATAATCTCCATCCCCCAGAGATAACCACAATCTGCATTTTGATGCATTTCCTCCCAGTGTCTACATTTTTTTTTAATTGAAATATCATTGACCTACACGTTACGTTAGTTCAAGGTGTACAACATAGTGATTCGACAATTCGATACATTACAAAATGATCACCATGATAAGTCTAGTTACCATCTGTCATTGTAAAAGAATATTACAATATAATGACTATATTCCCCATTCTGTACATTTCATCACTGTGACTTGTTTATTTTGTACCTCTTAATGCCTCTCATTTATTTCACTCAACCTCTCACCCCCTCACCTCTGGCAACCACTTGCTTGTTCTCTGTATCTACGAATCTATTTCCATTTTGTTATGTTTGTTCATTTGTTTTGTTTTTTAGGCCCCACATATAAGTGAAATCATATGATAACTGTCTTTCTCTGTCTGATTTATTTCACTTAGCATAATACCCTTTAGGGCCATCAATGTTATCACAAATGGCAAGATTTCATCTGTTTTTATGGCTTAGTAATATTCCATTATACATAAACATATTACATTTTCTTTTTCATTCATCTATTCATGGACATGTAGGTTATTTCCATATCTTGGCTATTGTAAATAATGCTGCAATGGACATAGGTGTGCATATATCTTTTTGAATTAGTGTTTTTGTTTTCTTTGAAAAAATATCCAGAAGTGGAATTGCTGGATCATATGGTAATTCTATTTTTAAGTTTTTGAGGAACCTCCCTACTGTTTCTATAGTGGCCACACCCATTTACATTCTTACCAACAGTGCACGAGTATTCCCTTTTCTCATAATCCTTGCCAATGCTTGTTATTTGTAGTCTTTTTTGATAATAGCCATTCTGACAGGTTTGAAGTGACATCTCATTGTGGTTTTGATTTACATTTCTCTGATAATTAATGATGTTGAGCATCTTTTCATGTGCCTGTTTGCCATTAAAATGTCTTCTTTGAAAAATGTCTATTCAGGTCCTCTGCCCATTTTTAAATCAGGTTGTGGTTTTTTTTTGTTGTTGTTGTTGTGTGTGAGTTCTTTGTATACGTAGGATATTAATCCCTTGTCAGATGTATTATTTGCAAGTATCGTCTCCCATTTAGTGGGTGGCCTTTTCATTTTGTCGATAGTTTCCTTCACTGTGCAAAAGCTTTTTAGTTTTGATGAAGTCCTATTTGTTTATTTTTGTTTCCCTTGCCTGAGGAGAAATATCCCCCCAAATATTGCAAAGGCCAATGTCAAAGAGCACACTACCTATGTTTTCTTCTAGGAGTTTTATGGTTTCAAGTCTTACATTTAAGTCTTTAATCCATTTTGTGTTTATTTTTGTAAATGGTGTGAGAAGGTAGTCATTTTGATTCTTTAGCATGTAGCTCTCTAGTTTTCCCAGCACCACTTATTGAAGAGGTTGTCTTTTCCCCCATTGCATAGTCTTGCCCCCTTTATCATTCATTAATTGACCATAATAGCGTGGGTTTATTTCTGGTTTATTGATGACTGTAGCTTTTTAGTATAATTTGAAATCAGAGAGCATGACACCTCCAGATTTGTTCTTCTTTCTCGAGACTGTTTTGGTTATTTGAGATATTTTGTGTTTCCATACAATTTTAGAATTATTTGCTGTAGCTCTGTGAAAAATGCCATTGGAATTTTGATAAGGATTGCAATGAACTTGTAGACTGCCTTGATTAACAATATTATTTATTCCAGTCCATGAGCAAGATATATCTTTCCATTTGTTCATGTCATCTTCAATTTATTTCATCAATGTCGTCTTCTTTTTTTTTTTTTGTTCCGTACGCAGGCCTCTCACTGTTGTGGCCTCTCCCGTTGCGGAGCACAGGTTCTGGATGCGCAGGCTCAGCGGACATGGCTCACGGGCCCAGCCGCTCTGCGGCATGTGGGATCTTCCCGGACCGGGGCACGAACCTGTGTCCCCTGCATCGGCAGGCGGACTCTCAACCACTGCGCCACCAGGGAAGCCCCCTCTTCTTCTTCTTCTTATTTTGAGTACAGGTTTTTTTTACCTACTTGGTTAGATTTATTCCTAGGTATTTTATTCTTTCTGATGCAATTGTAATTGGGATTTTCCTCCTTAATTTCTCTTTCTGATAGTTTTATTTGTATATAGAAATGCAACAGATTTCTGTATTATATTAATTTTGTATCTTGAAACTTTACTGAATTCAGTGATTAGCTCTAGTAGTTTTCTGGTTGTCTCTTTAGGATTTTCTATGTATAGTATCATGTCATTTGCAAACAGTGACAGCTTTACTTCTTCCTTTCCAATTTGGATTCCATTTATTTATTTTTCCTGTCTGATTGCTGTGCCTAGGACTTCCAATACTATGTTGAATAAAGTGGCAAGAGTGGGCATCCTTGTCTTATTCCTGATCATAGGGAAAATGCTTTCAACTTTTCACTGTTGAGTATGATGTTAGCTGTAGGATTATCATATATGGACTTTATTATGTTGAGGTATGTTCCCTCTATACCTCACTTTCTGAAGAGTTTTTTAAAAATCATAAGTGGATGTTGAATTTTGTCAAAATCTTTTTCTGTGTCTATTGAGATGACCATGTGGTTTTTGTTCTTCAATTTGTTAATATCACAGTGATTAATTTGCAGATATTGAACCCTCCTTGCATCCTGGGGATACATTCCACTTGATCATGGTGTATGATCCTTTTAAAGTATTGTTGAATTTAGTTTGTTAATTTTTTTTTTGTGGTGTTTTTGTCTGGTTTTGGTATTAGGGTGATGTTGGCCTCATAGAATAATTTGGGAGTGTTCTTTCCTCTTCAAGTTTTTAGAATCGTTTGAAAAGGGTAGATATTAACTCTTCTCTAAATGTTTGATACAATTGACCTATGAAGCTGTCTGGTCCTGAACTTTTGTTGTTGGGAGTTTTTAAGTTACTTATTTAATTCCATTACTGGTAATTTGCCTGTCCATATATATATATATATATTTTTTCCTGCGGTACGCGGGCCTCTCACTGTTGTGGCCTCTCCCGTTGCAGAGCACAGGCTCCAGACACGCAGGCTCAGCGGACATGGCTCATGGGCCCAGCCGCTCCGTGACATGTGGGATCTTCCCGGACCGGGGCACAAACCCGTGTCCCCTGCATTGGCAGGTGGACTCTCAACCACTGCGCCACCAGGGAAGCCCATCTCTTTATTTTGTAAACAAGTATGCACCACAATGTTTCAAGTAAGGTGAATGGCATGAATATGAAACTTGCAGTCTGCAGTATCTAGGATCCAAGGGAAGTGAATTAGATAGAAGTGATAGTTATTCTAATTAAACTGTCAGGTAACATCATGACAAGTTGGTCTGCAGCATTTCAGTTTCTTTTTCTTAAAGATTAGAGGTCCCATGTGGTCTCTAGTCTCTTATTTATTTATTTTTATTTATTTATTTTTGACTGTTCCACGTGGCTTGTGTGATCTTAGTTTCCCAACCAAGGATTGAACCTGGGCCCTAGGCAGTGAAAGCGCTGAGTCCTAACCACTGGACTTCTGGGGAATTCCCTCTAGTCTCTTTGTTGTGTTTTATGTGAGACACATCACAGAATGGGAAATTTTCAGATCTCCAATAATGGCAATACACACCTTTATTTTCTAAATTCTCAAGCTAAAACATGTACTGTCTTGAAGTTGTCTTTCTGGATATGAAGGCTTACCATAGATTTGCTGCAGTGATCTTAACATAAAATCTTTTGTAAGACAGATGACCAATTGCAACTGTCCCAGCAACAATGGTAACTGCTGTGATCCATTCAACTCATACGCTGGAATTAGAAGTCAGACTTATGGTGCTGTCACTTGCAAAGTATGACACTAAGCACAAATGGACTCCTCTATTTTCCCTCTAAAATAGCAACTTTTGGTATTTATTAGTAAATTCAAACCCAGTTTGTATGCAAAAATTCAAATTATTTGACAATGGTTAAATAATCATTCCATGCTTGTTGTCTTTTAGTATGCATTCCGTGGCTTTTATTCTCAGAGTTTACAATAAACAGTCATGTCTGACTATAACTTTATATAAACTGATATCTTGGGTTTGAGTATACAAATGCTACTAAGGTTGCTCAGTTTTCCTTACTGACAAACTCAGAATGAAGGCAGAGAGGTCTTGGAGTGTTTTAAGAGGAATGTGTTGTTCCTGCCTCTTTATACCCAGAGCTCAGAAAGAAGGAGAAAAAGGATATCATCTCCTTTATGACTCACTCATTAGTCTGCTCTGGCTGCTAAAGAAAAATACCATAGCTTGGGTGGCTTTAACAACAGAAATGTATTTTCTCACAGTTCTGGAGGCTGGAAGTTTAAGATCAAAGTGTTGCCAGGTTTGGTTTCCCCTGGGGTCTCCTCCTTGGCTTGTAGATAGTCTTACATGGTCTTTCCTCTGTGCATGCACACACTTCATGGCCCTTCCTCTTCTTATAAGGGCACCAGTAATATTGGATTAGGGCCCAACCATATTACCTCATTTAAATTTAATTACTTCTTCAAAGGTCTTTTCTCTTAGTATAGTCACATTGGGGGTTAGGGCTTCAACATATGAATTTTTGAAGGACACGGTACAGTCCATAACATGGTCCTTCGAACATTTAGTGTGTTGTCAAAGGAGGTAGATAACGTCTGTCTTCCATGGGAACTGGCCAGGCCAGAAAAGTCTCTGGCTCTCTGAGTAGATGAGTAGAGAGCAGGGAAGTCAGCCATGATGCTGTTTCCTGCTCAAAGTTTTCTCCACTCAGTTGGGTACAGGCTGGAGCCTAGATAAGCAGGGTCAGCTGCTGTGTGCCTCCCTTGTCCTCCAGGACCATCCGTTCCCCTTCCTACTTTCTGAGCCTCAGTTATTGACAGAGGCCTTTTACTTTAATTAATATTTTTCTGGACATTATCTCCAGCTCCCAAATTGTAATCTGTAGTTTTGTGTTCTCCCATTATCTTAGGTTTTTTATAGGTCAGCTGGATCTGTATATACTTATCATAGTCTCAAGCTTTATAATTTTTACAAGTGACAGTTTGTGTTCATAGACAGTATTTTCAAAGTAGTTTTGGACTGGAAATTGGGCTATTGTAAGTGATGTGGGTAGTAAAAGGAAGCTCTTCTAATAAGTTAAGGTTCTCTCTCAAACCCTCTTTTCCTATTAGTCCTACCCTGTATTCTCGCCTGCCATAAAAGCAGCAACTTCATCCTTACATATGGGATTAACCTGCTACCTGGCAAAGTAGGAAGGATTCAACTTCATACATAGTTTGGGGTAGGGAAGCAGTTTACTGATTGATTGACTGATTGATTGATTGATGGCTCACTGTAAAGTGCTCTATAGAAGCAGTGCTAGCTAGTGGAATGTTCATGGGCTTCTAATCTGGTCAGTCTGGGTTTGAAGATTATCTCTGAGAAGTTAAAAAATTCAGAGTCACATAGCCCCTGAATGGTAGGGGTTTGGGGCATCACTGGATGTGTCAGGGTGAATCTTAACATTTTTGAGTGGTGGAGTCTGGGGATTGTACTAGGATGTGCTATGGTGAATCCCAGGGGAGAACTTGCGGTCACGATGGGGCTCCCAGGGCTTAGAAAAAGGCTCCTCTCTGCCTTTAAAATAGAAAATAAGATGTTTTCACCAAGAATATTAATGAATAATTGCAAGGGTCGTCATTTCTGGCTTCTCTGTATTTTTTTTTTTTTTTTTTTTTTTTGCGGTACACGGGCCTCTCACTGTTGTGGCCTCTCCCATTGCGGAGCACAGGCTCCAGACGCACAGGCTCAGTGGCCATAGCTCACGGCCCCAGCCACTCTGTGGCATGTGGGGTCTTCCTGGACTGGGGAACAAACCAGTGTCCCCTGCATTGGCAAGCGGACTCTCAACCACTGCGCCACCAGGAAACCGTGGCTTCTCTGTATTGAAGACTGGTCAATTCTGTCTGGGAAATGTAACATTTACTCTGACTGGCCTTGGCTCAAGCTAACATTAGGAGGGTTCTACTACTGTAATGAAAGGGGAGGACAGTTATTGGAGACTTACCATAGTTGTGGTTGTGGGATTTCTCTAAGGAAAAGGATATTCTCCAGTATCATTCATCCTGAGAAGAGAAGGGTGAGTTCTATGATAGGAAATGAGGACTCAAAAGAAGCCCTTAAACTTAGGTGAGAAGGAAACTTTCTATTCTTCTGTGAGTGGAAAATGAAGAGGGTACTCCAATTATGAGAAGATAAGCTGGACTTTGAAGAGTTTGGCAAATAGCTGTAGCAGGGAGAAAATCTAACACTCATAAGATATACCTGGGGTTGTTCTGGGAACACGTATTTAGCAGGAGTTCAAATTATTCTTTGTGTGGAAACACTTTTATTGTTGTACAAACAGTTTGAGACACATATCTTAAAAAGTTGCGCTCTAGTATCACTGTGGGAAAATCTTTGTCTTCCTTAGGGTGAAATTGTAGTAAAGAACCAGTAGGTTAAGGAAAGGTGGTCTTTAAGTTGAAGGAGGTGATGTGTAGCAGAGAGGAGTATGTTAAAAAAAACTGGGCTAGTGGTCCATACCATTGTAATTTGAGCAATAAAATGAAGTGTGTCCTGGGATATAAAGAAGCAGATTCTGGAATATAATATATAATGTTTACATCTCCATTTTGTAAACAAATGCTCATATGTGGATAAGTGATTTGTTCAAGGCCACACAGCTAAAAAGTGCCAGACCCAGAATGTTAGCCCAGGAGCACTGGATCTGTATTTCTATACTCTTAGATTCTGTACCACAGCCCTCAGAGATATGGCTGTCTTCTCTAGATCAGCATCATCACATTTGTCTAACAGCCCTAGAGCTACTTGTGCCCTCAAACTCTCTAACCTAGTGCTGTCCAATATGGTAGCCACTAGCCGCATGGGACTACTGAGCACTTGAAATGGCTAGTATGATGCAATATGATGTAATAGTAATATACATATGAGATTTCAAAGACATAGTACAATAAAAGAATGCAAATCTCTTAGATAATTTTTACATTAATTGCACATTGAAATGATAATGTTTTGTATTTACTGCATTAAGTAAAATTTATTATTAATATTTATTTCATCTATTTATTTTTACATTTAAAAAACATCTTTATTGGAGTATAATTGCTTTACAATCTTTATTGGAGTTAGTTTCTGCTGTATGACAAAGTGAATCAGCTTGAGTTTATTTTTATGTATGGTGTTAGGAAGTGTTCTAATTTCATTCTTTTATATGTAGCTGTCCAGTTTTCCCAGCACCAGTTATTGACGAGGCTGTCTTTTCTCCATTGTATATTCTTGCCTCCTTTATCAAAGATAAGGTAACCACATGTGCGTGGGTTTATCTCTGGGATTTCTATCCTGTTCCATTGATCTATATTTCTGTTTTTGTACCAGTACCATACTGTCTTGATTACTGTACCTTTGTAGTATTGTCTGAAGTTAGGGAGCCTGATTCCTCCAGCTCCATTTTTCTTTTTCAAGATTGCTTTGGCTATTTGGGGTCTTTTGTGTTTCCATACAAATTGTAAAATTTTTTTGTTCTAGTTCTGTGAAAAATGCCCTTGGTAGTTTGATAAGGATTGTACTGAATTTGTAGATTGCTTTGGGTAGTTTAGTCATTTTCACAGTGTTGATTCTTCCAATCCAAGAACATGGTATATCTCTCCATCTGTTTGTGTGATCTTTAATTTCTTTCCTCAGTGTCTTATAGTTTTCTGCATACAGGTCTTTTGTCTCCTTAGGTAGGTTTATTCCTAGGTATTTTATTCTTTTTGTTGCAGTGGTAAATGGGAGGGTTTACTTAATTTCTCTTTCAGATTTTTCATCATTAGTATATAGGAATGCAAGAGATTTTTGTGCATTAATTTTGTACCCTGCTACTTTACCAAATTCATTGATTAACTCTAGTAGTTTTCTGGTGGCATCTTTAGGATTCTCTATGTACAGTACAATGTCATCTGCAAACAGTGACAGGTTTACTACTTCTTTTCCAATTTGGATTCCTTCTATTTCTTTTTCTTGTCTGATTGCTGTGGCTCAAACGTCCAAAACTATGTTGAATAATGGTGGTGCGAGTGGGCATCGTTGTCTTGTTCCTGATTTTAGAGGAAATGGTTTCAGTTTTTCACCATTGAGAACAATGTTGGCTGTGGGTTTGTCATATATGGCCTTTATTATGTTGAGGTAAGTTCTCTCTATGCCTACTTTCTGGAGAGTTTTTTTTTTTTATCATAAATGGGTGTTGAATTTTGTCAAAAGCTTTTTCTGCATCTACTGAGATTATCATATGGTTTTTATCCTTCAGTTTGTTAATATGGTGTATCACATTGATTGATTTGCATATATTGAAGAATCATTGCATTCCTGGGATAAATCTCACTTGATCATGGTGTATGATCCTTTTAATGAGTTGTTGGATTTTGTCTGCTAGTATTTTGTTGAGGAATTTTGCATCTAGGTTTATCAGTGATATTGGTCTGTAGTTTTCTTTTTTTGTGGCATCTTTTTCTGGTTTTGGTATCAGGGTGATGGTGGCCTCGTAGAATGAGTTTTGGAGTGTTCCTCCCTCTGATATATTTTGGAACAGTTTGAGAAAGATAAGCGTTAGCTCTTCTCTAAATGTTTGATAGAATTCACCCATGAAACTATCTGGTCCTGCGCTTTTGTTTGTTGGAAGATTTTTAACCACAGTTTCAATTCCAGTGCTTGTGATTTGTCTGTTTATATTTTCTATTTCTTCCTGGTTCAGTCTTGGAAGGTTGTGTTTTTCTAAGAATTTGTCCATTTCTTCCAGGTTGTCCATTTTATTGGCATATAGTTGCTTGTAGTAATCTCATGATTCTTTGTATTTCTGCAGTGTCAGTTGTTACTTCTCCTTTTTCATTTCAAATTCTGTTGATTTGAGTCTTCTCCTTTTTTTTTCTTGATGAGTCTGGCTAGTGGTTTATCAATTTTGTTTATCTTCTCAGAGAACCATCTTTTAGTTTTATTGATCTTTGCTATTGTTTTCTTCATTTCTTTTTCATTTTTTTCTGATTTGAACTTGATGATTTCTTTCCTTCTGCTAACTGTGGGGTTTTTTTGTTCTTCTTTCTCTAATTGTTTTAGGTGTAAAGTTAGGTTGTTTATTTGAGATGTTTATTGTTTCTTCAGGTAGGATTGTATTGCTATAAACTTCCCTCTTAGAACTGCTTTTGCTGCATCCCATAGGTTTTGGATCATCATGTTTTCATTGTCATTTGTCTCTAGGTATTTTTTGATTTCCTCTTTGATTTCTTCCGTGATTTCTTGGTTATTTAGTAGTGTATTGTTTAGCCTCCATGTGTTTGTATTTTTTACAGATTTTTTTTCCTGTAATTGATATCTAGTCTCATAGAATTGTGGTCAGAAAAGATACTTGATACAATTTCAATTTTCTTAAATTTACCAGTGCTTGATTTGTGACCCAGCATATGAGCTATCCTTGAGAATGTTCCATAAGCACTTGAGAAGAAAATGTATTCTGTTGTTTTCAGATGGAATGTCGTATAAATATCAATTAATTCTATCTTGTTTAATGTGTCATTTAAAGCTTGTTTAAAGCTTATTTATTTTCATTTTGGATGATCTGTCCATTGGTGAAAGTGGGGTGTTAAAGTCCCCTACTATGATTGTGTTACTGTCAATTTCCCCTTTTATGGCTGTTAGCATTTACTTTATATATTGAAGTGCTCCTATGTTGGGTGTGTAAATATTTACAATTGTTATATCTTCTTGGATTGATCCCTTGATCATTATGTAGTGTCCTTCTTTGTCTCTGGTAATAGTCTTTATTTTAAAGGCTATTTGGTCTGATATGAGAATTGCTACTTCAGCTTTCTTTTGATTTCCATTTGCATGGAATACCTTTTTCCATCCCCTCGCTTTCAGTCTGTATGTGTCCCTAGGTCTGAAGTGGGTCTCTTGTAGACAGCATATATACAGGTCTTGTTTTTGTATCCATTCAGCCAATGTGTGTCTTTTGGTTGGAGCAATTAATCCATTTACATTTAAGGTAATTATTGATATGTATGTTCTTATTATCATTTTCTTAATTGTTTTGGGTTTGACATTGTAGGTCTTTTTCTTCTCTTGTGTTTCCTGCCTAGAGAAGTTCCTTTAGCATTTGTTGTAAAGCTGGTTTGGTGGTGCTGAATTCTCTTAGCTTTTTCTTGTCTGTAATGGTTTTAATTTCTCCATCGAATTTGAATGAGATCCTTGCTGGGTAGAGTAATCTTGGTTGTAAGTTTTTCCTATAAAAGTGAAAGCATCACTTTAAATATGTTCTGCCACTCCCTTCTGGCTTGCAGAGTTTCTGCTGAAAGATCAGCTGTTAACCTTATGGGGATTCCTTTGTATGTTATTTGTTGTTTTTCCCTTGCTGCTTTTAATATTTTTCTTTGTATTTAATTTTTAATAGTTTGATTAATATGTGTCTTGGCGTGTTTCTCCTTGGATTTATCTTGTATGGGGCTCTCTGCATTTCCTGCACTTGATTGACTATTTCCTTTCCCATGTTAGGGAAGTTTTCAAGTATAATCTTTTCAAATATTTTCTCAAACCGTTTCTTTTTCTCTTCCTCTTGGACCCCTATAATTTGAATGTTGGTGTATTTAATGTTGTCTCAGAGGTCTCTGAGACTGTCCTCAATTCTTTTCATTCTTTTTTCTTTATTCTGCTCTGTGGTAGTTATTTCCACTCTTTTGTCTTCTAGGTCACTTAACTGTTCTTCTGCCTCAGTTATTCTGTTATTGATTCCTTCTAGAGAATTTTTAATTTCATTTATTGTGTTGTTCATCATCGTTTGTTTGCTCTTTTGTTCTTCTAGGTCCTTGTTAAACAACTCTTGTATTTTCTCCATTCTATTTGCAAGATTTTAGATCATCTTTACTGTCGTTACTCTGAATTTTTCAGGTAGAATGTCTATTTCCTCGTCATTTGTTTGGTCTGGTGGGTTTTTATCTTGGTACTTCATCTTTTGTATACTTCTCTGTCTCCTTATTTTGCTTAACATACTGTGTTTGGGGTCTCCTTTTCACAGGCAGTGGGTTTGTGGTTCCCATTGTTTTTGGTGCCTGCCCCCAGTGGGTAAGGTTGGCTTGTGTAGGCCTCCTGGTTGAGGAGACTTGTGCCTGTGTTCTGGTGGGTGCAGCTGGATATTGTGTTTCTGGTGGGCAGGGCTGTGTCTGGTGGGGCAATACTTTTTTAAAGTATTTTTAAATGCTTTTTAGCTTTTCAGACCCTATTTTTACATTTTTTAATGTGGCTACTAGAAAATTAAAAGTTACCTACATGATTTGCATCTGTGGTCTGTATCCTGTATCTATTGGAAGCACCACTCTACCTATTTCCTGTTGTCTCACTGGGAATCATGTTGAAAATGCCTTGGCTCAGAGATAGAAGTCATATATCTTCTCCTTTCCCCTCTTCCCTCCTCTCATTCCCCCATATTTTTATCTTAAGTGGGCTCATGAATTTAGGTTATGTTCTTCTGTGGAGAAGGTAGACTTGCTCTCCCCACATTCTATTTTGCATATGGTTCTTTCTGTGGGAAAAAGCTATGAAAAAAGAAAATATGTCTGCTGTTTTCATTCCTGTTGCCCCAAGAAAAGCACATAATATGAGAACCATAAATCTTCATTACAGAGGCTTATTTTGGGCCATCCATGGGCCAAATTCAATGTTGTAGTCAGCATTCCTGGTGCTTGCTTTCTCCTGGGTACGTAAACTAAAATTCTATCTCTTTCTAGCTCTATCTCCTCTGTGAGGCTCCTGAGAGAATGATAACATTATGTAAACTGTGGGTGCTTAAACAGTGTTTATTGAATGATGATAAAGGAAACAGTTCTATGTCTCAGTTTATAGACAGCAAAGATAAAGAGGAACTTGGTGTTTTAAAGGAAAGACCCACATCCCTGCTCATCTGCTTCTTCCAGCTCCAGTCATGTTGTCGGCAGTGTCTATGGTGGTGGCGCTGGTGGTGGGGAGTCAGTGGCTGAATCTCTTTTTTTTTTTGGTGTCACTCTTGGTAGAAGTAACAGTGTGTATTATCTTTCCTGCAATCATGGGGTTGGTGGTGACAGACTTCACGGTGGTGACATTTGGGATGACGCTGGTGTTGATGTTAGCAAAAGTGTTGACACTTTTGAATTTGGGCAGAAGAGCTAAAATATGGTTTTTTGTTTGCATCACAACACTAAAATTCTTGGTAATTTTTGGCACTTCCTGAGAGTCCTCTTCAAGTGTGTGGAGCATTTCATTTTGTATGAAGCTTTTTATCAATTGAACCACTTTTGGTCCAATACAACATTTTTTCTTTTTGCATTTATCTACCTCTTTTTCATCCATGGCACAGTGGTCTTTGCATCTCCCAAAACCCATTACACATCTTCCCAAGCCAAAGTATTCTGCACAAAGAAAAGAGAAAACCAAAGTGCTAAGGTTAATAACTAGATATGATGTTAAAATTGCTGGAACAAGAGGGATAGAGGCAGAGGGAGTTGTTAATGCTAAATTTTAAGTACAGTGTTTAGGGATGTTGTGGAGGCAACTGGCAGGCCAAGAGAGTCTTTGTACACCTCTGAAATCCAAAATAAATCTCTAGTCTCCCTTCATTGAATAACTTGAAACATCTAAAGAAGAAAAGGGAATGCAATTATTTGCTTCAGGGTAAGATTTTAGACCTCTAATCGTAGACACTTGTAGAATATCACTATATCTCCCCATGATCCTAGGAAATACCAACAAGAGTAAAATCTATCATAAAACTAATTCAAGAAAGAATTTCAAAAGAGAATCAATGGACTTTCAGAAGTTCTGGACTCTTGCCAAACTCACTGTTCCATGACCTCACTCTCCTTGACAATCGCTTGACCTGTGGTTCCTGGGGCATGGTGTTCTATCATTTTCAGCCTCTCTGGACACTATGTCCCTCAGAGGTCTTATTTATTATCATAGCCTTAACCTCATCTCTATGAAGATAACCCCCACATTGTTATCTATATCTCTGAATTCCCTGCTTAGAGTAGTACATGACTCATCTTCATCTGCTGGATGATTTTTCCATCCCATTGTTCCATTTATTTCTCTTTTTCAAATCAAGAAGCTTCTCCCTCACTCAACAATTCAACTGATTTTCTATAAAGCACAAGAGATTTATGTAGCACCTAATGTTCACATACATTTCAATATTGTTTCTCACCGAAGACAACACTGTAAAATTCTTGTATTTTAAGCAGCTACACTGATTAATCCTACTATCTTATGTGGAATTTGAGGCTCAAGTTTGACTTTACCCAAGATGACACAGCCATACTGGCTTATATTATAGCCCTTCTCTTAAGGTCCCAAGATAAAAAAAAAAAAAATAGAAACATCTTTGACTCTTTTTCTTTCCCTTCCTAAACCCATTGCCAATTTAATATCTGGATGATTCTTGTATATTGAAACAAGTCTCAATGTTTCTATCTTCTTTTCAAAAAACAGTGACCAATGCTCTGATTCAGCTTTTTGCCATGATGTGTTCCTAGATGCTCCTGTGGGTAATTTGGGAATTTCTAATAAAACAAAGCTGAGAGAAGGAATGAAATTCTATAAAAATCTGAAAAATTTGAGATGGAGAACATAGACCTGTTTACTGGATCCTGAGAGGAGATTTTCTGAGTGTAAGGTTAAGGACTTCCTCCTTATTATACCAAGGTACAAACTGATAGGAACCTTTACTTCAAGAGATGATTTAAATTAGAAAAAGAGCAAAAATGAGGTAGACTTGGCATGAGTCCCAGATGACAACTATTAGAGGGCAGGAAGGCAGTTTTATATGCTGGATAATTTCTGAGTACACAAAAAACACCCTACTTTCTCTGTAGCTTCCTGTGTTTACCCATCAGACACAGTCTGGGATTGGAGCCTATGGGGATATGTGGGGGATGGTATATGACTGATGCAATACATAAACTTTTCAGCCATATCTTGGGCATCTCATTTTTTAGCTTCTCTTTGGGTTCCCATTATTATGGACAGCCAAATCCCTCCTTCCTCAAACCGCTCCCTCTTAAACCTAGGATTTCACATTACCTGTGTTCACTTGGTACTGTAGCATGAGGCTGGCAAAGATAGGAAAAAGGAGCTTCATGGCTGGGTGCCAGAGAGGAAGCCTTGGATCTGGGTTCGTGTTCTTGAGCTCCAGCCTTTATTGGCATCTTCATGGCCTTAGGCTATGAGCAGTAAAGTGCAGCCAAATCTCACAGCAATTGTGTTTTCTATGATTCTGTTTGAGAATAGCCTTTCCTGAACACCTCATGCAACAAATTTCCTGTTCTTGATCCTGGGGGTGGGAATATAAGACACATAAGATATGAAAGAAAATCTAAACTCTTTACACCTCTCCTTCTTAAGGTTTATTCAGGGCAAGAGTAATACATCTGCTTCACTATCTGTGAGCCTAGTTTTGCCTAAGGCATTTAGTGTATGAGATTCAGAAGAGCAGAACTTGCTATAACCATAGACTACTGGAGGATAGAGACTCTGTCTTTTTTGTATTCTTGTTTCCAATGGCCAGTATGGGTACTGAATCAACATAAGAACTCAATATATGTTTGTTGAATAAGTTTGTGGGAGGCAGTTCTTGGCATGACTCTAACTTCTTAAAAAAACGAGATATAGGGCTTCCCTGGTGGCGCAGTGGTTGAGAGTCCGCCTGCCGATGCAAGGGACACGGATTCGAGCCCTGGTCTGGGAAGATCCCACATGCCGCGGAGCAGTTGGGCCCGTGAGCCATGGCCACTGAGCCTGCGCGTCCGGAGCCTGTGCTCCACAATGGGAGAGGCCACAACAGTGGGAGGCCCGCGTACCGCAAAAACAAAACAAAACAAAAAAAAGAGATATAATTAACATATAACATTATATTAATTTCAAGTGTATATCATAAGGATTCAATATTTGTATATATCCTCAGAAGTGGATTTGCTGGATTATATGGTAGTTCTATTTTTATTTTTTTGATGAATCTCCATATTATTTGTATAGTGACTGAACCAATTTACATTCCTACCAACACTGTACATAGGTTCCCTTTTCTCCTCACCTTTTACATCCTCGCCAACACCTAGCTCATCTTGATGATAGACATCCTAACATGTGTGAGGTGATATCTCATCATGGTTTTGATTTGCATTTTCCTGGTGATTAGTGATGTTGTACATCTTTTTATGCACCTGTTGGCTATCTGTATGTCTTCTTTGGAAAAATGTCTATTCAGATCCTCTGATCATTTTTTAATTGATTTTTTTTGCTATTGCATTGTATGAGTTCTTTATATGTTGATAATTCAGATATTAACCTCTTATCAGATATATGATTTGCAAACATTTTCTCCCATTTGGTAGGTTGCCTTTTCATTTTGTTGATGATATTCTTTGCTGTGCAGAAGTGTTGTAGTTTGTTGTACTCCCACCTGTTTATTTTTGCTTTTGTTAACTTTGCTTTTGGTGTCAAATCTAAAACAATCATCGCCAAGACTGATATGAAGGAGCTTACTGCCTATATTTTCTTCATGGAGTTTGATGGTTTTAGGTTTTACATTCAGGTCTTTAATCCATTTTGAGTTAATTTTTATATATGATGTAAGATAATGGTCCAGTTTCATTCTTTTGCATGTTGCTGTACAGTTTTCTCAACACCATCAATTAAAGAGGATGTCCTTTCCCCATTATATATTCTTGGCTCCACTGTTGTAAAATTAATTGACCATATATGTGTGGTTTTATTTCTGGGCTCACTATTCTTTCTGTTCAATTGATCTACATGTCTGTTTTTATGCCAATGCAGTACTGTTTTGATCACTATAGATTTGTAATGTATTTTGAAATCAGGGAGTGTAATATCTCCAGCTTTGTTCTTTGTCAATAGTGCTTTTCTATTTTGGGTCTTTTGTGG
The DNA here is from genome assembly GCF_951394435.1 of Stenella coeruleoalba. Lineage (NCBI taxonomy): Eukaryota > Metazoa > Chordata > Mammalia > Artiodactyla > Delphinidae > Stenella > Stenella coeruleoalba. The sequence continues at coordinate 27,034,906 of NC_137161.1, read as the reverse complement.
TTTCACAGAGGTTTTAGAATTGTTTGTTCTAGTTCTGTGAAAAAAGCCATTCGAATTTTGATAGGGATTGCATTAAATCTATAGATTGCTCTGGGTAGTATGGACATTTTAATAATACTGATTCTTCCAATCCATGAGCATGAACATATCTTTCCATTTATTTGTGTTTTCTTCAATTTCTTTCATCAATGTCTTATAGTTTCCAGTGTACAGGTTTTTCACTTCCTTTGTTAAACTTATTCCTAAGTATTTTATTTTTTGATGCAATTGTAAATGAGATTGTTTTCTTAGTCTCTCTTTCTGATAGTTCATTATTAGTGTATAGAATCAACAGATTTTTGTTTATTGTTTTTGTATTCTGCAATTTTACTGAATTTGTTTATTAGTTCTACCAGTTTTTTTTTTGGTGGAGCCTTTAGGGTTTTTAAAAATATGTAATATCATATCATATGCAAATCTTCACAATTTTACTTCTTCCTTTCCGATATGGATGGCTTTTATCTCTTTTTCTTGACTATTTGCTCTGGCTACAACGTCCAGTACTATGTTGAATAAAAGTGGCAAGAGTGGGCATTCTTGTCTTTTTCTTGATCTTACAGGAAAAACTTTCAGCTTTTCATCATTAAGTATGATGTTAGTTGTGGGCTTGTCGCATATGGTCTTCATTATGTTGAGGTACATTACCTCTATACACACTTTGTTGAGAGTTTATATCTTAGACGAATGTTGAATTTTGTCAAATGCTTTTTTCTACATCTATCGAGATGATCATATGATTTTTATCCTTCAGTTTGTTAATGTAGTGTAACATATTGATTGATTTGTGAATGTTGAACCATTCTTGGGTATCTAGAATAAATCCGACTCAATCACAGTTTATGATTCTTTAAATGTATTGTCGAATTTGGTTGGCTAATATTTTATTTGGAATTTTTACATCTATGTTCATCAGTGATATTGGCTTGTAATTTTCTTTTCTCATGGTGTCCCTGTCAGGTTTTGCTATCAGGGTAATGTTGGTCTCATAAACTGAGTTTGGAGGTGTTCCCTCTCATCTATATTTTGGAAAAGTTGAGAAGAATTGGTATTGATTTTTCTTTGAATTTTTGATAGAATTTACTGGTGAAGGCATCTGGTCTTGGACTTTTTTTTGTTGGGAGGTTTTTGATTACTGACTCAATCTCCTTACTAATTGGTCTGCCCAGCTTTTTTATTTCTACCTGATTCAGAATTGGTAGATTGTATGTTTCTAGGAATGTGTCAATTTTTTTTTTCTGGATTGTCCAGTTTGTTGTTGTATAACTTTTCATACTGGTCTCTTACGATCATTTGTATTTCTGTGGTATCAGTTGTAATGTCTCCTCTTTCTTCTTCTGATTTTATTTACAGTATTTAACTCTACTCTCTTTATTTCTTGGCGAGTCTAGCTAAAGTTTTATCTATTTTATTTATCTGAAAAAGCCCAGATCTTAGTTTCATTAATCTTTTTTATTGTCTTTTTAGTTTCTAATTTATTTCTGCTCTGATTTTTATTATTTACTGCCTTCTACTAACTTTGGGCTTAATTTGTTCTTCTATTTTTAGTTTCTTGAGGGTAAAGTTATGTTGTTTAGTTGAGATCTTTCTTGTTTCTTGATGTAGATGTTTATTTCTATGAATGTTTCTTTTAGAATTGCTTTTGCTGCATCTCATATGTGTTGGTGTGTTGTGTTTCCATTTTGATTTGTCTCAAGGTATTTTTTGATTTCACCTTAAAAAAATTTTTATTGGAGAATAGTTGATTTATAATGTTGTGTTAGTTTCTGATATACAGCAACGTTAATCAGTTATACATATACATATATCCAATCTTTTTTTGTTTTTTTAGATTCTTTTCCCATATAAGCCATTACAGAGTATTGAGTAGAGTTCCCTGTGCTATACAGCAGGTTCTTATTAGTTATCTATTTTTATATATAGTAGTGTGTATATGTCAGTCCCAATCTCCCAATTAATCTCTCACCCCTCCTTATCCCCTGGTAACCATAAGTTTGTTTTCTACATCCATGACTCTACTTCTGTTTTGTAAATAAGTTCATTTGTACCTCTTTTTTTTTTTTAAAGATTCCGCATAAAGTGATATCATATGATATTTGTCTTTCTGTGTCTGACTTACTTCACTCAGTATGACAATCTCTAGGTCCATCTATATTGCTGCAAATGACATTATTTCATTCATTTTTTTTTTCATGTATATACTGCAATTTTATTTCAATCGCACAAACGAAGTTAGCATGTAGGAAATTTAAATGAAACAGTACGGTAAAAATAGCGGAGAATCAAAAACTCTAATAAGGAAGTACACCTAAAGCATGAGACTTCAAAATTCATTAGTGTTTCATCTTATTTTGATTGACACTTGATGCTTGCAAATTTTGAAACAAACTTTGAGATCATGATGATTACTCTGGAGAGATTTCAGCACCAGCACTAAGATTTGTACATTCAGTTGGTATGCAATTGACTTGTTAGCCATTTACATAGTGTATAGTACGGATTCGTCACAGGTCAGACCACAGTGTTGAAGGAAAGAAGTACCTTTCTGTAATTAGAAAGGATCCCCTAAACTGCACTCAGCTTAAGACATCCAATGTACAAGAGCACGAAAACCATCATAATATTGTGGTTCCAAGGAACATAGGTTTTTTTTTGTTTTTTCTTTTTTTGTTTTTTTTTGCGGTACGCAGACCTCTCACTGTTGTGGCCTCTCCCGTTGCGGAGCACAGGCTCTGGACGTGCAGGCTCAGCAGCCATGGCTCACGGGCCTAGCTGTTCCGCGGCATGTGGGATCTTCCCAGACCGGGGCACGAACCCGTGTCCCCTTCATCGGCAGGCGGACTCTCAACCACTGTGCCACCCGGGAAGCCCGAACATAGTTTTGGTAAGAAAAATAACCTAAGCTTCTGTTTCCCATTTTAATTACTGAAGTCTCTAACAATGACAAAACTGTCACATAGGACAGCAAATATATACAGTAATTCAATCAAACTTCTTGGAAAGAAAACATTTAGCAATCTGGGATAATGCAGAACGACAGGAAATAAAACGTGATTCAACACTGGTTCCTTTTGTCATTTTACACAGACATCATGTTAATATTAGACCAAGGCACAAAACGTTTAGTGCATAAACCAGTTTCTTAAGATCTAGCATTTTTACCGTAGTCTTTTATCTTACTTTGGATCACTTGTACCCAGTACTCTATCCTACTATAGACCGTTTAACTTAATCAACAAAATCAAAAGTGATTTCTGACCAGATTTATGGGGGACATAAACATTTGTATCATCAGTGTTTGCATAACCAAAAGTACAATAGTAAGATGAAAATGCCTCCTATTTCTTTTAGAAAATAATACTTCATAAGCTTGCTGCGTCTTTAATGTCTTCACTATTGGATGACAATGAAGAGTTGATAGAAAAAAAGAACTGTATACTTGAATTATGATAGCTCATCCATCAAAGATCTAAAACTGAAGTTTCTACAGAAACAGGAACTAGTTTAACAAGGGGAAAAAATTCCCTCATTCAAACCTCTTTGAAGTGGTAATGGCTGAAAATTTGCAGCACTTAGAGAACTATGCTATCAACAAGTTCTGTCTTATGAACTTAGATTAAGAAATCTAGAAAACAGATGAAGGTGGATTATTTCTTCAAAATTTTAGTAAAACTACTGATAATCAAAGGTTTCAAAGCAAATATGGCACATAACAACTCAAGCATAAATCAAGATGGAGAGCCTGGAGAATTGTGATTTCCTAATATTTCAAAAAATTCTATCATTGCAACATACAGGATTTCTCCCCTATTTTAATCTTAGAAGTTTCAAAGAAAAGGGAGTGGATAACATACACACACGTGAGTGCCCACACAAACACGCACGCACGCACACACATGGTGGTAAGTAGAGTATCTAGTTCCTTCTTCCTACCACCTAAGTCTCACTTTATTTATTAAAAGAAAATTATGCAGGACCCGCCTCGTTGTTTTCCCTTTATCTAATGATTTCTGTGACCTTAATTGCTGCCATGATTGTTACTTTTCTAGTATTTCAACATAACAATGTTCAAAAGCAGCTTTGTAGTCAGGAACATGTACCTGAATACCTGTATAACTGCAGGGTGCCTAGGTAATAACAACTGCCAAATTCAGGGATGGAACTTTTGAGTTCCACAGTAAGATGTAATCCATGTGAAGCTCAGAATCATGTTTCAGACCACTGAACTTACTCAAGTTAAAATACAAATAGCTGAAGACATGATGTAAAAGATTAAGTACTCGATGCTGTTGACATATTTACCAATTAAAGTCACAAAATATTCCTCAGAAATTAACTTTAAAGAAAAAATTATTCCTTCCCTTCCTCCCGCTCCCCTAAACTCTACAAAATGTTTTCCCTGGGACTAGGCCTTGAAAAGGCCACTACATATTAGTTTGACATGCATGACTGTCTGCAATTTAAAAAGCTAATTTTGTGGTGGTTGTAATTACATTATAAAAATGTCCACGTGCATACATCTAAAAAAGGTTGAAAACCTACAGTGAATCTACAATATACTGTTTTACATTTGACCACTGGTTTGTATTATGTAGGAGTCACAGATTTGGTGAAGCACTGTAACAATTTAGGAAGGCACCTAAATCTTTAAATTCTGGACAAATTTTATGTTTGAATCTACAAAATTGCATGAAGCCTAAACTCGAGAGACTTCCTATCATCCTAAAATTCCTCACTCTGAACAAATCATTTTTAGGACACTTTTTTATAAATATCCCTTTGAAAGCACATACAATTCCATTTGTTCCACATTTTACATTCTTTTTTATGGCTGAGTAATATTCCATTGTATATATGTACCACCTCTTCTTTATCTGTTTATCTGTTGATGGGCATTTAGGTTGCTTCCATGTCTTGGCTATTGTAAATAGTGCTGCAATGAACATTGGGGTGCATGTATCTTCTTTTTTTAACTTTTTATTTTATATTGGAGTATAGCTGCTTAACAATGTTGTGATAGCTTCAGGTGCCCAGCGAAGGGACTCAGTCATACATATGCATGTATCCATTCTCTCCCAAACTCCCCTCCAATCCAGGCTGCCACAAAACATTGAGCAGAGTTCCCTGTGATATAAGGTAGGACCTTGTTGGTTATCCATTTTAAATATGGCAGTGTGTGCATGTTGATCCCAAACTCTCTACCTATCCCTTCACCCACAACCCTTCCCCACTGGTAACCATAAGTTCATTCTCTAAGTCTGTAAGTCTGTTTCTGTTTTGTAAATAAGTTCATTTGTATCATTTCTTTTTAGCTTCTGCATATAAGGGATATCATATGATATTTCTCTTTCTCTTTCTGACTTACTTCAGTCAGTATGACAATCTCTAGGTCCATCCATGTTGCTGCAAATGGCATTATTTCATTCTTTTTAATTGTTGAGTAATATTCCATTGTATATATGTACCACATCTTCTTTATCTATTCCTCTGCTGATAGATATTTAAGTTGCTTCCATGTCTTGGCTATCATAAACAGTGCTGCAATGAACATTGGGGTGCACATATCCTTTCGGACCATGTTTTTCTCTTGATATATGCTCAGGGGTGGGATTTCAGAGTCATATGGTAGCTCCATTCTTAGTTTTTTAAGGGAGCTCCATACTGTTCTCCATAGTGGCTGTACCAATTTATATTCCCACAAACAGTATAGGAGTGTTCCCTTCTCTCCACACTCTCTCCAGCATTTATTGTTTGTGGATTTTTTTTGATGATAACTATTTTGACTGGTGTGAAGTGATAACTCATTGTAGTTTTGATTTGTATTTCTCTAATAATTAACAATGTTGAACATCTTTTCATGTGCCTCTTGGCCACCTGTATGTCTTCTTTGGAGAAATATCTATTTAGGTCTTCTGCCCATTTTTTTGACTGGGTTGTTTGTTTTGATGATATTAAGCCTCATGAGCTGTTTGTAAAATTTGGAGACTAATCCCTTGCCAGTCACATCATTTGCAAATATTTTCTCCCAATCTGTGGGTTGTCTTTTCATTTTGTTTATGGTTTAATTTGCTGTGAAAAGCTTTTGAGTTTAATTAGGTCCCATTTGTTTATTTTTGCTTTTATTTCCATTATTCTGGGAAAATGATCTTGCTGTGATTTGTGTCAGAGAGGGTTCTGCCTATGTTTTCACTAGGATTTTTAAAGTGTCCAGCCTTACATTTAGGTCTTTAATCCGTTTTGAGCTTATTTTTGTGTATGGTGTTAAAGAATGATCTAGTTTCATTTTTTTACTGTCCAGTTTTCCCAGCACCATTTGTTGAAGAGACTGTCTTTCCTCCATTGTATAGTCTTGCATCCATTGTCATAGATTAATTGACCATAGGTGCATGGGTTTATCTCTGGGCTTTCTATCCTGTTCCATTGATCTATATTTCTGTTTCTGTGCCAGTACCATACTGTTTTGATTACCATAGATTTGTAGTATAGTCTGAATTCAGGGAGCCTGATTCCTCCAGCTCCATTTTTCTTTCTCAAGATTGCTTTGGCTATTCGGGGTCTTTTGCATCTCCATACAAATTTTAAGATTTTTTGTTCTAATTCTGTGAAAAATGCCATTGGTAATTTGATAGGGATTGTACTGAATCTGTAGATTGCCTTGTGTAATACAGTCATTTTGACAATATTGATTCTTCCAATCCATGAACATGGTATATCTTTCTATCAGTTTGTGTCGTCTTCGATTTCTTTCATCAGCGTCTTATAGTTTTTGGAGTACAGGTCTTTTATCTCCTTAGGTAGGTTTATTCCTAGGTATTTTATTCTTTTTGATGTGATAGTAAATGGTATTCTTTCTTGAATTTCTCTTTCTGATCTTTTGTTGTTAGTGTATAGAAATGCAACAGATTTCTGTGTATTAATTTTGTAACCTGCAACTTTACCAGATTCATTGATGAGCTCTAGTAGTTTTCTGGTAGCATCTTTAGGATTTTCTATGTATAGTACCATGTCATCTGCAAACAGTGACAGTTTAACTTCTTTTCCAAATTGGATTCCCTTTATTTCTTTTTCTTCTCTGATTGTCATAGCTAGGAATTCCAAAATTATGTTGAGTAAAAGTGGCGAGAGCGGACATCCTTGTCTTGTTCCTGATCTTAGAGGAAACGTTTCAGCTTTTCACCATTGAGTATGATGTTAGCTGTAGGTTTGTCATATATGGCCTATATTATGCTAAGGTAGGTTCCCTCTATGCCCACTTTTTGGAGAGCTTTTAATCATCAATTGGTGGTGAATTTTTTTTTTAACATCTTTATTGGAGTATAATTGCTTTACAATGGTGTGTTAGTTTCTGCTTTATAACAAAGTGAATCAGTTATACATATACATATGTCCCCTTATCTCTTCCCTCTTGTGTCTCCCTCCCTCCCACTCTCCCTATCCCACCCCTCTAGGTGGTCACAAAGCTCGGTGCTGAATTTTGTCAAAAGTTTTTTTACATATATTGCGATGATCATATGGTTTTTATTCTTCATTTTGTTGATGTAGTGTATCACAATGATTGACTTGCAGATACTGAAAAATCCTTGCATCTCTGGGATAAATCCTACTTGATCGTGGTGTATGATCCTTTTAAAGTATTGTTAGATTTGGATTGCTAGTATTTTGTTGAGGATTTTTGAATCTATGTTCATCAGGGATATGGGCCTGTAATTTCCTTTTTTTATGGTATTTTTGTCTGGTTTTAGTATCAGGGTAATGGTGGCCTCATAGAATGAGTTTGGGAGTTTTCCTTCTTCTGCAATTTTTGGAAACAGTTTCAGAAGTATAGGTGTTAGCTCTTCTCTAAATGTTTGATAGAATTCGGCTGTGAAGCCATCTGATCCCAGACTTTTGTTTGTTGGGAGTTTTAAAATCACTGCTTCAATGTCAGTGCTTGTGATTAGTCTGTTCATATTTTCTATTTCTTCCTTGTTCTGTCTTGGGAGGCTGTACCTTTCTAAGAATTTGTCCATTTCTTTCAGGTTGTCCATTTTATTGGCATACAGTTGCTTGTAGTAGTCTCTTATGATCCTTTGTATTTCTGTGGTGTCCATTGTAAATTCTCCTTTTTCATTTCTAATTTTATTGATTTGAGTCCTCTCCCTTTTTCTCTTGATGAGTCTGGCTAAAGGCTTATCAATTTTGTTTATCTTTTCAAAGAACCAGCTTTTAGTTTCATTGATCTTTCCTATTGTTTTCTTTGTCTCTATTTCATTTATTTCTGCTCTGATTTTTATGATTTCTTTCCTTCTACTAATTTTAGGTTTTGTTTGTTCTTCTTTCTCTAGTTGCTTTAGTTGTAAGATTAGGTTGTTTATTTGAGAATTTTTTTGTTTCCTGAGGTAAGATTTTATTGCTATAAACTTCCCAGTTAGAACTGCTTTTGTTGTATCCCATAGGTTTTGGATCATTGTGCTTTCATTTTCATTTGTCTCTAGGTATTTTTTGATTTCCTCTTTGATTTCTTCAGTGATCCATTTGTTGTTTAGTAGCATATTGTTTAGCCTCCACGTGTTTGTGTTTTTTTTAATAGTTTTTTTTCTTGTAGCATATTTCTAATCTCATAGCATTGTGACTGGAAAAGATGCTTGATATGATTTCAATTTTCTTAAATTTACCGAGGCTCAGCTTGTGGCCCAGCATGTGTTCAATCCTGGAGAATGTTCTGTGTGAACTTGATAAGAATGTGTATTCTGCTGTTTTTGGATGGAATGCTCTGTAAATATCAATTAAGTTCATTGGTCTAATGTGTCATTTAAGGCCTGTGTTTCCTTATTGATTTTCTATCTAGGTGATGTGTTCATTGATGAAAGTGGAGTGTTAAAGTCCCCCACTATTACTGTGTTACTGTTGATTTCTCCGTTTATGGCTGTTAGTATGTGCCTTACACATTGAGGTGCTCGTATATTGGGTGCATATATATTTACAATTGTTATATCTTCTTCTTGGATTGATCCCTTGATCATTATGTTGTGTCCTTCTTTGCCTCTTATAACAGTCTTTATTTCAAAGTCTATTTGTCTGATATGAGAATTGCTACTCCAGCTTTCTTTTGATTTCCATTTGCTTGGAATATCTTCTTCCATCCCCTCACTTTCAGTCTGTATGTGTCCCTAGGTATGAAGTGGTTCTCTTGTAGATAGCATATATATGGGTCTTGTTTTTGTATCCACTCAGCCAGTCTATGTCTTTTGGTTGGAGCATTTAATTCACTTACATTTAAGGTAATTATCAGTATGTGTATTCTTATTGCCATTTTCTTAATTGTTTTGGGTTTGTTTTTGTAGGTCTTTTTCTTCCCTTCCTCTTTTGTTCTCTTCTCTTTTGGTTTGATGACCATTGTTGTGTTTGGGTTGCTTTTTCTTTATTGTGTGTGTTTCTATTGCAGTTTTTGGGTTTGCTGTTTCCATGAGGTTTTGATATAGCAGTCTATATATGTACAAGAGTTTTTTTTTTAAGTTGTTAGTCTCTTTTCCCCCTAGAGGGGTTCCTTTAGCATTTGCTGCAAAGCTGGTCTGGTGGTGCTGACTTCTGTTAACTTTGCTTGTCTGTAAAACTTTTTATTGCTCTGTCAAATCTGAATGAGATCCTTGCAGGGTAGAGTATTCTTGGTAGAAGGTTCTTCCCTTTCATTGCTTTAATATATTGTGCCACTCCCTTCTGTCTTGCAGAGTTTCTGCTGAGAAATCAGCTGTTAACCTTATGGGAGTTCCCTTGTATGTTATTTGTTGTTTTCCTCTTGTTTTTAACATTTTTTCTTTGTCTTTAATTTTTGTCAATTTGATTACTATGTGTCTTGGCATGTTCCTCCTTGGGTTTATCCTGTATTGGACTCTCTGTGCTTCCTGGACTTGGATGACCATTTCCTTTCCCATGTTAATTAATTTTTCAGCTATTATCTCTTCAAATATTTTCTCAGGCCCATTCCCTTTCTCTTCTTCTTCTGGGACCCCTATAGTTCAAATGTTGGTTCAACATTTGTTCAATATTTAATGTTGTTCTAGAGATCTCTTAGGCTGTCTTCATTTCTTTTCATTCTTTTTTCTTTATTCTGTTCTGCAGCAGTGATTTCTACCATTGTCTTCCAGGTCACTTATCTGTTCTTCTGCCTCAGTTATTCTGCTATTGACTCCTTCTAGTGTATTTTTTCATTTCAGTTATTTTATTGTTCATCTCTGTTTGTTTGTTCTTTAGTTCTTCTAGGTCTTTGTTAAACATTTCTTGCATCTTCTCAATCTTTGTATCCATTCTCTTTCTGAGATCCTGGATCATCTTCACTATCATTATTCTGAATTTTCTTTCTGGAAGGTTGCCTATCTCCACTTCATTTAGTTGTTTTTCTGGGGTTTTATCTTTTTCCTTTATCTGTGACATAATCCTCTGCTTTTTCATTTTCTCTAACTTGCTGTGATTGTGGTTTTTGTTCTGCAGAGTGCAGGATTGTAGTTCTTCTTGCTTCTGCTGTCTGCCCTCTCATGGATGGGGCTATCTAAGAGGCTTGTGAAAGCTTCCTGATGGGAGGGACTGGTGGTGGGTAGAACAGGCTTTTGCTCTGGTGGGCAGTTAAAACTTTAATCCATTTGTTTGCTGATGGGTGGGTCTATTTTCCCTCTCTGTTAGTTGTTTGGCCTGAGACGACTCAGCACTGGACCTTACAGGTTGTATGGTGGGGCAAATGGCAGCCTCTGGGAGGGTTCACGCCAATTAGTACTTCCCAGAGCTGCTGCTGCCAGTGCCTTTGTCCCCACGGTGAGCCACAGCCACCCCCCACCTCTGCAGGATACCTGCCAACACCAGCAAGTTGGTTTGGTTCAGCCTCCTATTGGGTCACTGCTCCTTTCCCCTGGGTCCTGGTGTGAACAAGACTTTGTGTGTGCCCTCCAAGAGTGGAGCCTCTGTTTCTCCCAGTCCTGTGGAAGTCCTGCAATCAAATCCTGCTGACCTTCAAAGTTGGATACTCTGGGGATTCCTACTCCCATTGCTGGACCCCCAGGCTGGGAAGCCTGACGTGGGTTTCAGAACCTTCAGTCCAGTGGGAGAACTTCTGCAGTATAATTATTCTGCATTTTATGGTCACCAACCTGGAGAGTATGGGATTTGATTTTATCCTGATTTTTCCCCTCCTACCATCTCATTGTGGCTTCCCTGTTTTCTTTGGATGTGGTGTATCTTTTTTGGTGGGTTCCTCTCTCTTCCTGTCAATGGTTGTTCAGCAGTTAGTTGTGATTTCGGTGTTCTTGCAAGAAGAGGTGATTGCACGTCCTTCTACTGTGCATCTTGATCTAAATCTGCATGTATCATTTTGAATTATGGTTTTCTCCAGGTATATGCCCATAAGTGGGATTGCTGGGTCACATGGTAGCTCTATTTTTAGTTTTATAAGAGCCTCCATACTGTTTTCCATAGTGGCTGTATCAATTTGTATTCCCACCAACAGTTTAACAGAGTTCCTTTTTCTCCACACCCTCTCCAGCATTTGTTGTTTGTAGATTTTCTTTGGATGCCCATTCTAACTGGTGTGAGGTGATACCTCATTGTAGTTTTGATTTGCATTCCTCTAATAATTAGTGATGTTGAGCAGCTTTTCATGTGCTTCTTGTCTATCTGTATGTTTTCTTTGGAGAAATGTCTATTTAGGTCTTCTACCCATTTTTGGATTGGGTTGTTTTTTTTAAATATTGAGCTGTATGAGCTGTTTATATATTTTGGAGATTAACCCTTTGTCCATTGATTCATTTGCAAACCATTTCTCCCATTCTGAGGGTTGTCTTTTCATCTTGCTTGTAGTTTCCTTTGCTTTGCAAAAGCTTTTAAGTTTCAGTAGGTCCCATTTGTTTATTTTTGTTTTTACTTCCATTACTCTAGGAGGTGGATCTAAAAAGATATTGCTGTGATTTATGTCAAAGAGTGTTCTTCCTATGCTTTCCTCTAAGAGTTTTATAATGTCCGGTCGTACCTTTAGGTATCTAATCCATTTTGAGTTTATTTTTGTGTATGGTGTTAGGGAGTGTTCTAATTTCATTCTTTTACATGTAGCTGTCCAGTTTTCCCAGCACCAATTATTGAAGAGGCTGTCTTTTCTCCACTGTATATTCTTGCCTCCTTTGTCATAAATTAGTTGACCATAGGTGTGTGGGTTTTTCCTCTGGGCTTTCTATCCAGTTCCATTGATCTATATTTCTGTTTTTGTGCCAGTAACATATTGTCTTGATTACTGTAGCTTTGTAGTAGAGTCTGAAGTCAGGGAGTCTGATTCCTCCAGCTCCTTTTCTTCCCTCAAGAGAGCTTTGGCTATTCGGGGTCTTTTTTGTCTCCATACAAATTTTAAGATTTTTTGTTCTAGTTCTGTAAAAAACGCCATTGTTAATTTAATAGGGATTGCATTGAATCTGTAGATTGCTTTGGGTAGTATAGTCATTTTTACAGTATTGATTTTTCCAATCCAAGAACATGGTATATCTCTCCATCTGTTTATATCATCTTTAATTTCTTTCATCAGTGTCTTATAGTTTTCTGCATACAGGTCTTTTGTCTCCCTAGGTAGGTTTATTCCTAGGAATTTTATTGTTTTTTGTTGCAATGGTAAATGGGAGTGTTTCCCTAATTTATCTTTCAGATTTTTCATCATTAGTATATAGGAATGCAAGAGATTTCTGTGCATTAATTTTGTATACTGCAACTTTACCAAATTCATTGATTAGCACTAGTAGTTTTCTGGTGGCATCTTTAGGATTCTCTATGTATAGTATCATGTCATCTGCAAGCAGTGACAAATTTACCTCTTCTTTTCCAATTTGTATTCCTTTTATTTCTTTTTCTTATCTGATTCCCGTTGCTAGGACTTCCAAAACTATGTTGAATAATAGTGGTGAGAGCGGATATCCTTGTCTTGTTCTTGATCTTAGAGGAAATGCTTTCAGTTTTTCACCATTGAGAATGATGTTTTGTGGGTTTGTTGTATATGGCCTTTATTATGTTGAGGTAGGTTACCTCTATGCCCACTTTCTGGAGAGTTTTTGTCATAAATGGGTGTTAATTTTGTCAAAAGTTTTTTCTGCTTCTACTGAGATGATCATATGGTTTTTAATTTCAATTTGTTAATATGATGGATCACGTTGATTGTTTTCCATATATTGAAGAATCCTTTCATCCATGGGATAAATCCCACTTGGTCATGGTGTATGATCCTTTTAATGTGTTGTTGAATTATGTTTGCTAGTATTTTGTTGAGGATTTTTGCATCTATATTCATCAGTGATATTCGTCTTTAATTTTCCTTTTTTTTTGGCGGGGGTACGCAGGCCTCTCACTGTTGTGGCCTCTCCCGTTGTGGAGAACAGGCTCCGGATGCACAGGCTCAGCGGCCATGGCTCATGGGCTCATCTGCTCCATGGCAATTTTCGTTTTTTGTAGTATCTTTATCTGGCTTTGGTATCAGGGTGATGGTGGCCTCATAGGATGAGTCTGGGAATGTTCCTTCTCCTGCAATTTTTGGAAGTGTTTGAGAAGGATGGGTGTTAGCTCTTCTCTAAATGTTTGATAGAATTCACCTGTGAAGCCATCTGGTGCTGGACTTTCTTTGTTGGAAGATTTTAAATCACAGTTTCAATTTCATTACTTGTGATTGGTCTGTTCATATTTTCTATTTCTTCCTGGTTCAGTATTGGAAGGTTATACTTTTCTAAGAATTTGTCCGTTTCTTCCAGGTTGTCCATTTTTTTGGCATAGAGTTGCTTTTTGTAGTCTCGTAGGATGCTTCGTGTTTCTGTGGTGTCTGTTGTAATTTCTCCTTTTTCATTTCTAATTTAGTGATTTGTGTCCTCTCCTTCTTTTTCTTGATGAATCTGGCTAAGGTTTTATCAATTTTGTTAATCTTCTCAAAGAACCCACTTTTAGTTTTATTGAACTTTGCTATTGTTTTCCTTGTTTCTATTTCATGTATTTCTGCTGTGATCTTTATGATTTCTTTCCTTCTACTAACTTTGGGTTTTGTTTGTTCTTCTGTCTCTAATTCCTTTAGTTGTAAGGTTAGATTGTTTATTTGAGATTTTTCTTGTTTCTTGAGGTAGGCTTGTATTGCTATAAACTTCCCTCTTAGAATTGCTTTTGCTGCATCCCATAGGTTTTGGATCATCGTGTTTTTATTGTCATTTGTCTCTAGGTATTTTTTGATTTCCTCTTTGATTTCTTCAGTTGTCTCTTGGTTATTTAGTAACATATTGTTTAGCCTCCATGTGTTTGTGTTTTTACGTTTTTTCCATATAATTGATTCCTAATCTGATAGCGTTGTGGTCAGAAAAGATGCTTGATATGATTTCAATTTTCTTAAATTTAGTGAGGCTTGATTTGTTATCCAAGATATGATCTATCCTGGAGAATGTTCTGTGTGCACTAGAGAAGAAAGTGTAATCTGCTGTTTTTGAATGTAATGTCCTATAAATATCAATTAAATTTATCTGGTCTATTGTGTTATTTAAAGCTTGTGTTTACTTAGTAATTTTCTGTTTGGATGATCTGTCCATTGGTGTAAGTGAGGTGTTAAAGTCCTCCCCTATTATTGTGTTACTGTTGATTTCCTCTTTATAGCTGTTAGCAGTTGCCTTATGTATTGAGGTGCTCCTATGTTGGGAGCATATATATTTATATTAGTTGTATCTTCTTGGATTGATCCCTTGATCATTATGTAGTGTCCTTCCTTGTCTCTTGTAACTTTATTTTAAAGTCTATTTTATCTGATATGAGTATTGCTATTCCAGCTTTCTTTTGATTTCCATTTGCATGGAATATCTTTTTCCATCCCCTCACTTTCAGTTTGTATGTGTCCCTAGGTGTGAAGTGGGTCTCTTGTAGACAGCATATATATTGGTCTTGTTTTTGTATCCATTCAGTGAGCCTGTTCTCACGGCTGGAGCATTTAATCCATTCACATTTATGGTAATTATCGATATGTATGTTCCTATGACCATTTTCTTAATTGTTTTGGGTTTGTTTTGTAGGTCCTTTTCTTCTCCTGTGTTTCCCACTTACAGAAGTTCCTTTAGCATTTGTTGTAGAGCTGGTTTGGTGGTGCTGAATTCTCTTAACTTTTGCTTGTCTCTAAAGCTTTTGATTTGTCCATCGAATCTGAATAAGATCCTTGCCGGGTAGAGTAATCTTGGTCGTAGGTTCTGCCCTCTCATCACTTTAAATATGTCATGCCACTCCCTTCTGGCTTGTAGAGTTTCTGCTGAGAAATCAGCTGTTAACCTTATGGGAGTTCCCTTATATGTTATTTGTCATTTTTCCCTTGCTGCTTTCAATAATTATTTTTGTCTTTAATTTTTGCCAATTTGATTACTATGTGTCTTGGCATGTTTCTCCTTGGGTTTATACTGTATGGAACTCTCTGTGTTTCCTCAACTTGGGTGGCTATTTCTCTTCCCATGTTAGGGAAGTTAGGGAAATTTGAAAAATCTCTTCAAATATTTTCTCGTGTCCTTTCTCTCTCTCTTCTCATTCTGGGATCCCTATAATGCGAATGTTGTTTCATTTAATGTTGTCCCAGAGGTCTCTTAAGCTGTCTTCATTTCTTTTCAATCTTTTATCTTTATTCTGTTCTGCAGCAGTGAATTCCATCATTCTGTCTTCTAGGTCACTTATTCTTTCTTCTGCCTCAGTTATTCTGCTATTGATTCCTTCTAGTGTATTTTTCATTTCAGTTATTGTATTGTTCATCTCTGTTTGTTCTTTAATTCTTCTAGGTGTTTGTTAAAC
Source organism: Stenella coeruleoalba (assembly GCF_951394435.1). Taxonomy (NCBI): domain Eukaryota; kingdom Metazoa; phylum Chordata; class Mammalia; order Artiodactyla; family Delphinidae; genus Stenella; species Stenella coeruleoalba. The sequence continues at coordinate 27,019,081 of NC_137161.1, read as the reverse complement.
ATTTCTTTCATCTTCTTGATTTTTGCCTCCATTCTTTTTCCAAGCTCCTGTATCATCTTCATTATCATTATTCTGAATTCTTTTTCTGGAAAGTTGCCTATATCCACTTCATTTAGTTGTTTTTCTGGGTTTTTATCTTGTTCCTTCATCTCGTACATAGCCTTCTGCTTTTTCATTTTCTCTATCTTTCTGTGAATGTGGTTTTCGTTCCACAGGGTGCAGGACTGTAGTTCTTGCTTCTGCTGTCTGCCCTCTGGTGGATGAGGCTATCTAAGAGGCTTGAGCAATTTTCTTAATGGGAGGGGCTGGTGTTGGGTAGAGCTGGCTGTTGTGCTGGTGGGCAGAGCTCAGGAAAACTTTAATCCATTTGTCTGCTGATGGGTGTTGTTGGGTTCCCTCCCTGTTGGTTGTTGAGCCTGAGGTGACCCAACACTGGAGCCTACCCGGGCTCTTTTTGGGGCTAATGGCGGACTCTGGGAGGGCTCACGCCAAGGAGTACTTCCCAGATTTCTGCTGCCACTGTCTTTGTCCTCACAGTGAGACACAGCCACCCCCCGCCTCTGCAGGAGAGCCTCCAACACTAGCAGGTAGGTCTGATTCAGTCTCCTATGGGGTCACTGCTCCTTCCCCTGGGTCCCAATGCACATACAACTTTGTGTGTGCCCTCCAAGAGTGGAGTCTCTATTTCTCCCAGTCCTGTCAAAGTCCTGCCATCAAATCCCCCTAGGCTTCCAGGTTTGGAAGCCTGACATGGGCCTCAGAACCTTCACTCCAGTGGGTGGACTTCTGTGGTATAAGTGTTCTCCAGTTTGTGAGTCCCCCATCCAGCAGTTATGGGATTTGGTTTTATTGTGATTGCGCCCCTCCTACCATCTCATTGTGGCCTCTAATTTTTCTCTGGATGTGGGGTATCTTTTTTGGTGAGTTGCAGTGTCTTCCTATCGATGATTGTCCAGCAGTTCGTTGTGATTCCGGTGCTCTTGCAAGAAGAGGTGAGTGCACATCCTTCTGTTCTGCCATCTTGAACCAATGTCTCACACCCATTATTTCTTAAAAACTTTTTTCTTCCTCATATTTTCTTTCTCCTACTTCTGGCATTTCAATTGCATAAATGCCTCATAATTTGGTAACATCTAACAGGTCTATGAGCTTGTTCATGTTTAAAAATATTTTTCTTTCTGTTTTTTCACCTTGGATAATTTCTATTGATCTATCATCTTCAAGTTCACTTCTCTTTCCCTATTATATTTATAAAGCTGTTAGGTTATTTAGGACCTTTTTTAACCTCATAAATTGAAGTTTTAATTCTAATATTCCATTTGGTTTTTATTTGGTAGTTTCTAATTTTTTATGTTGAGACTTCCCATTATGTGGCTGAGGTTTTCATTCATTGAAAACATATTTTGCTTTGCTTTCTTGTGATTAGTTATAATAATTGTTTCAAACTCCTTGCCTTTTACTTCTAATGTCTGGTTTTCTCATGTCTTGTTCCAGCTGATTTTATTTTCTCTTGAGAATGTGTTGTATTTTTAAAATTCTTTATAAGCTGGGCAATTTTGGATTGTATTATGCACATTATTGTATTAAATTTTGGAGATTTTGCCTTCTGTTACTTTTAATTTTTCTTCAGTGAGTAATTTTTCTTTATTTTACCAGTAATTTTCCTGGCTGGATTTGAGCTGCAAACTGTTTCTTGTGCAGTAGCTCTAGACTCTTTTCTGTTTTTTCATTTCTCTCCCCACTTTTCCTCTCTCTTTCTAGCTGAGCTATTCTGAGTTTGTTTCATGCATGGATGGTTCAAGGATCCATCAAACAGAGTTTGGGGATTCCCCTTTCTGGCCATTTCTATCACAGGATTTGACCCCTCACATCAGCATTCATTGTTTTCTGGCTTTATTTTTCTCATTACACATACCAGAAATACTGTGAGTTTTCCCACATGCATTCTTGTCACCACCATGCATACCACATGGTTTCATTTAGCCCCAGGCTAAAAACCGCAGAGCTAGAGACTTGTATAAATCCATGACATCCCTCTTCCAACAAGCATGAGCTTCTAACCAGAATCTTTCTACCATTATTCAGTTCAGTATGTTCAGACAGTTTATTTTTGTAATATGTTCAGATTTTATGGTTGTTTTCTCTGAGGATATGGTCTTTGTCATGTCTGGAAGTAGAATACCATTAATTATTCTGTGTCTATATATATATATATATATATTTTTTTTTTAAGAGTATTTTCCTTCCAATTTTTTTTGGTCTTTTTTTTTTTTCCTCTTTGGCCATGCTGTGAAGCATACAGGATCTTAGTTCCCTGACCAGGGATCAAATTGAACCTGTGCCCCCTGCAATACAAGTGTGGAGTCTTAACCACTGGACCACCAGGGAAGTCCCTGTGTCTGTGTAGTCTACATACACATTATTCTATATAAAAGGTACATAGCACTCCACAGTATGTATCCATCTATTTTCCTTTCTTTGTTCTTCCTTCTCTTTCCTATCTTTTTCTTGTCTTTTTGACTTCATCTCTTCCTGATTTTGCTGTTTATTAAGTTAATTAGGTACATAGTTTAGAGATTCAAGTGGCTTCTGAAATTTTCATTAAAGAGAGTTTCCTCCAAGTCTTTTATCTCTCATACTGCCTACTCAGAGTCAACTGCATTCATATCTTTTATCTGATTTTTTGGGGGTAATTTACCTCTATGTGCCCAAATAATATGATTCAAAAAAATTATTGCTATAATCTTCTCTTTTGATTTTCCTTTCTTGAGAATTAGTGCCTTAAAAATACTTTTTAAGAATTATTTTTTTAGTTTTGTTTCTAGATAGATGAAAGTATGTGTGTGCATGTTCAATCTGTCATCTTTATGTGGAAGTCTCCATTATATACATAAGAAAAAATACATATATATGATTATATATTTTATATATCCCCAGTTGATATGAATAGAATAAAGCATTGAGAAATAGACACAGATATATGTGGTCACCTGAGTTTTTACAACAGTGGAAAGGCAATTTGGAGGAGAAATAATTTTTAACAAATGATGCTGGAACAAATGGATATTCATATGCAAAGCCTCCCTTAGGTCCACCTCATACTGTATATAAAAATTAACTCCAAATGGACCATAGACCTAAATATAAAACCTAAAACTATAAAACTTCTAAATGAAAACATATGAGAAAATCTTTGTGAATCTGAGCTAGGCAAAAATTTCTTACATTCAACAGCCAAAGCATAATCCATAAGAGAAAAAAATTATCAATTGGACTTCATCAGGACAAAAAGCCTCCTCTTTGAATGATACTCTTAAGAGAATGAGATGACAAGCAACAGACTGGGAGAAAAATACTTGCAAATCACATATCTGATAGAGAACTTATAGCCAGAATACATAAAGAACTCCCAAATAATATTTTTAATCTGTAAAAGAACTACAAATAACAATATAAAATAACCCAAGTATAAAATGGGCAAAGGATCTGAATAGATACTTCACTAAAGAAGAATTACAGTGGTAAATAGAACAGGAAAAGAATCTCATTATCATTTCTCATTAGGGAAATGCAGATTATAACCATAATGAGATACTACTACATGCCTACTGGAGTGTTTAAAATTAAAAAGATTGATCATGCCAGGATATAGAGCCACTGAAAATCTCATACACTATTTGTGACATCTAAAGTGTTACAGTCATTTTGGAAAAATAGTTTGACAGTATCTTAACAATTAAACAAACTCCTTTCATTTGCCCCAGCCAATATATTCCTAGTTATTTACCCAAGAAAAACAAAAGCTTATGTACATGAATGTTTACCACACTTTAATTTATAACAATAACTTATAATAATTTATAATAGTAAAAAAATGTAAACAACCCTAATGTCCATCAACAGGTGAATGGAGAAATAAATTTAGTATTTAGTAATAAAAAGGAATGAATTATCAATATGGGCCACAGCATGGGTGAATCTAAGAATAATTATAATGAGTTAGAGAAACCATATTAAAAAAATATATAGGGCTTCCCTGGTGGCACAGTGGTTAAGAATCTGCCTGCCAATGCAGGGGACACGGGTTCGAGCCCTGGTCCAGGAAGATCCCACATGCCGCGGAGCAACTAAGCCGGTGTGCCACTATTGAGCCTGCGCTCTAGAGCCCGTGAGCCACAACTACTGTGACTGTGTGCCACAACTACTGAAGCCCCCACGTCTAGAGTCCATGCTCTGCAACAAGAGAAGCCACCTCAATGAGAAGCCCGCGCACCACAGCAAAGAATAGCCCTTGCTCGCAGTAACTAGAGAAAGCCCGTGCGCAGCAACAAATACCCAACGCAGCCAAAATAAATAAGTAAATAAACAAACAAATTAATTAAAAAAAGAATACATACTGTACAACTCTATTTATATACAATTCTGGAAAATGCGAACTAACCTATAATGACAGAAAGAAGATCAGTGGTTCACTGGATGGAAGGTGGGGGAGGTCAGGAGAGAGGAATAACAAAGGGGCAGGGAGAAGATTTTTAGAGGGATGGGTATGTTCATTATCTTGATGATGATGATGGTTTCACAGATGTATACATATGTCATACTTATAAATTTGTGAACTTTAAATAAGCGCAGTTTATTGTATGTCAATTATATTTTAACAAGCCTCTTTTTTTTTTTTCTACACAAGGCTCTTTTTAAAAAAAGCAGACCACCACCATTACCAGCGGCAACAAGAAACAGAATTTAGTGCACTCAGATTTTTCTGAGAAGCATGTTCAATGTTTGTTTTCTAAAAGACTTACATTATTGTACAGTCAGGTCAGCCTTCTCCTTAATTTTGTTTCCATTTATTATTTTTTCCTTAACCAGCCCTTTTAGTGTATATGCTTTTTGTTGTTAATTTGAAGCTGCTTTGTTTATTTGGCCTCAGATATATATTTCTTATCTCCAAGTAAAATGTCTCTAATATAGCTTGTGATACATACATTGTGTCCAGTAAATAGTCCATTTTTAAAATAACATTTCTAGGACTATGACAGATAAGATTTCAGTAAAAAAATAACATTCTAAATAAATGGTGGCACAATATTTCAAAAAGTGTTCAGCTGGTTGGAATATTTTCTTTTTTTACCCTTCTTTTTGGAACTTGCCCCATTATTCTTTGCTGAAATATTTCAAGGTAAATTATAAACATTGCGATATTCCATTTCTATATATCCTAGTAAACATTTTTTGAAAACTGTTATTTTCCAAAATAATATTATCACACTTAGCAAAATTAATAAAATTTCCATTATATTTAACAGTTACTATTCAGTCTATTTTCAAATATCTCTAATGTTCCAATGTGTTTTTCTTTTTTTAACAGCTGCTTTGTTCAAACTAAAATTCACTCCAGGACCAGTCAATTTGAAGCTTTCTTTTAACATCGCATTTGCTTGACAGAGGTGTGTCAAGAAGTGTGGTTGGGAAAACTTGCCTCTTCATTGAAGTGACTTTTTTTTTTTTTTACTTTTTATTTTTTTGGCTGCACCACATGGCTTGGGGGCTCTTAGTTCCCCAACGAGGAATTTAACCCGGGCCCTCGGCAGTGAAAGTGCTGAGTCCTAACCACTTGACCGCCAGGGAATTTCCTGAAGTGATTTTTAATTTCGGAAGATATTGTGTACATACACTTTTTGAGAGTTGCCTGCACAAGGTAAAAACTATAATAGTCTCTAATTCCTCTTGAATTTTTAAGGTTCTCCTTGATACTAGAGAATTCTTTGGTCAATATTTTGAAATCTCTAGATGTATATGGACCTTAGAGAACAATTACAGAAGTGTGATGTTCATCATTTCCTGGGAGCTATCTTGAAGTTTTGGAATTTGGAATATTATGACAGCTAGAAAGAAAATTTGCTTTGTCCACTAGGTGGTACTTGAAATCCAGAATACCTGAATTTAACACTTGAATGGAAGACAATGAAAACCGGGGCTAGCCATTCCCAGGGCTTATGATTGAAGAAAAGGAGAAAGATGCATGGCTGCAATGGGTTTTTTCAAAGGCTGCAGGAATATCAAATGGAGTATTTCAAAGGGGAAAAATATGCCTAATATCTTCTATTGCCTCTTGGTCTGATATGATGGGAATAGTTAAGAACACACTTTTGACTAACCTGAAAGTTTATCCATCATTTATGAGGTATATCAATTTTATTGCTCCAAACATTTTAAATTATCTGTAACTATTGCTTTATACCTAAAATAATCAGGAGTAAGTCTAAATGAGGTAAGTATTTTGTTGAGCCTTTCCCTACATACTTAGTTTTCTCTCAATGGATGCATTTTCAAAATACCCTTTTTACACTAAAATTTTTATAGAAAAAATTTTTCTTCATTTTTCCGGACATCTGAAGGTGTATGCGGTCCTTCTGGGAACATAAGCTTTCCTCACTTGGTAACTGGCTGTAATTTGGCTTACAGATAACTTTGATCTCTCTGGAGTGTCTTATCAAAGAATGAAATGCATCTCTGGTTTAGATTTTAAAACCTTGAAAAACTCTCAAGAAAAATCCCTGAAACTGAGTTATCACACGTTTTATTTTCTGGGCTAGAAGATATCAGTTGTCCTCTGTGAATAGAGTCTCAGTTCAGGTTTGAAAGCTTGTTGGGAAAGTATTTTCCTTTCTGACAGTACATGCCTTTTTACTATCATTTGGCCAAGTCATGAAATTTTTCTAGATCATTGTAAGGAGTGCTGACATCTTGGTATGATATTGAATATTGTATTAGTTTCCTATTGCTGCTGCCACATATTACAAAAAAAATTTAGTGGCTTAAAGCAACAGAAATTTATCTTCTTATAGTTTTGAAGGTTATAAATCCAAAATGAGTCTCACTGGGTTTAAAAGCAAGATGTCAGCAGGGCTGTATTCCCTTTGGAAGTCCTAGGGGAAAATCTTTCCTTGTCTTCTCCAGCTTCTAAGGGATTGAATTTTTTGGCACATGGACACTTCCTCCATCTTCAAAGCTAGCCAGGTAACCTTGTCAAACTTTCCCTGATACTGACTCTCCTACCTCCCCAATGATCCTTGTTATTGCATTGGACCCATCCAGATAATCTAAAACAATCTCCTTATTTTAAGGTCAGCTGATTAGCAACCATAATACCATCTACAGCCTTGATTCTCTCTTGCCAGGTAACATCACATACTCACAGGTTCTGTGTATTAGACTGTGAACATTTTTGGGGGATCATTATTTCACCTACCACAAATATTAACACACTTTGTTTTCTACCTTTAGAACTGGCTCAAAACTGTACATATAATTTATTTGTTTTTACTGTTGTAAATTTTTTATTGTTGAGGAAGGAAAAGAAAAATATTTAACTGAGCTCAACTTTGGTTTAGATGTATAGAGGCTGAAACATGAAGGCATCTGGCATGTCACTTGTTGATTGACAGGTCTGCTTTCTTCATGTTTAACTAGAGTCCAAAATACAAGAGTATTTAGACCACTGGCCTTGGGCACAGCATACCCTTCATGGACCTATATGTGATTTTTCTCTTCAAGTCATACCATAAACAGAGTCAGTCTGAGTCACCCAAGACTCTTTGAGCTTAACTTAAAAAAATCACTTTGAGGTTTTCAATCCTTAGTTATTACTGGAGACCTGTTCTGACCATCTCTAAGGCTAATCTGCTGAAACCAGATTCACTAAGTATGAATTAACCATTTATTTCTCATTACTAACATATTATCTTTCTCTTTGGCAGTTTTCATCCACCAGAAACAGTAAGTATGAGGCAGACATGGGAAGACACACACATACACACACACACATACACACACACACACACACATACACTTCATCTTATCTGGCAAAAATTCTCATTTTGTTATGCTTTGGAATGCTGAATCAAGGCCAGAGGTGCTACCTCTTCTATTTTAGATCCACCTATTATGGTATTACTTAACTATCAAAAAAATATCAAAAACAAATAAAACCTCTGATTCATTTTGATTTTATAAAAGAATCTGAAACACCGCAGCGAGGAGACAAGACCATGACATTGTTTATTTCAAAAAGTTTAATTTTTTAATTGCTTTGGAAAAAAGGAGAGCAATAGTTAAATGGCATACTTAAAGCTAATTTGCTTACCTCTTTAGTGTTTAAGCAAATACAGTTTATAAGCTAATATTATTTCTCACCCTAGACATTTTTATATTTTTGTGTAGTGTTTTACAATTATTGTCCAAACACAAAAATAGAGGTCTAAACATACTTTTCATAAAGTATAAGACACATGCCTAGCATACTTTGGTCTCAGGGACACAGTGGAATGAGAAGGAACAGTAATGGAGAGCAGATTGCAACCCTAACTGGGTCCCTCAATCTTAACCTAACAAATCCATTTTGTGAGACAATTTATGGATAAAAAGCAGATTCTCTTAAAAGAATACTATATTTCTGAATTTATATCAACCTGCTGAATGAGGTGCTTACATGTTTTGTTACTATAATAGGTCATTTGTCATTTTCTTATTGATTGGTAAACATTCTTTATATATTATGGATATTAATCCTTTCATGGTATATAATGCATTTATAAATTTTATTGAACTTTGATTGCCTTTAAATTCCATACTGGCTTGCACCTTCTCCTGCATGCATTTTATTATAAAGTTGTTATGCATTTTATATAGTCAAATCTGTCACTCTTAACATTTTTAATAATTCTTTTCTGTCTTCAACATTAGCTTTATTTCCTTTGAAGTCACTTATTCTTATGGTTTATTTAAGTCTTCCTCTTTTATATTTTTTATTTTCCTGAAACTATCTGGGGATATATATTTAGACATAAAGGTAGATTAGTAAAGGCAGCTCATATGGGGTTCCTCTGCACTGGTGTATGTCTGTTTCGCCAACAGGCCTCTTTCTTGAATTGGAGCGATGAATGTAGACTTTACATGTATGAGGGTGTGTGTACTCAGGGAGTGTTGATTAGCAGGATTTATTTTAAACTGAATGGGCGAAAAGCAAGTTACCTCACTTTGCTTCATCTTACCTCTTACCCAGCTGTCAAAATAAATTACTTTTGGAGACGAATATTTAGAAGGTTAAACACCAAAATGTTCACAGAGAGGTGAGATTATGAGTGGTTTCTGTTTTCTCTTTTTGTTTACCTGTATATCTAATTTTTCTAGCATGAAATGTTAATTCAACTTCCTCTCATCCCTAAGTAAAGAACAACAAAAGACTCTTGCTTGACTCCCCCAGTGTTTGTAAGAGGGAATTAATAATCTTATTTCTTGCCTGGATCAGTCTGTCCAACAGTTTGGAAAGATGATATCTTAAGTAGAATTCAGAGAATATTTCTAAGTAATGAAACACATTTAAAGTTCATTTATAAGCAAGGTATGAAAAGCAATTTTTACCGCTATGGATCACAGTGGGAGATGCAGTAACAAATGTTGATGGGTGATTTTTTTTTAACTGATCATGACTAAAAAGCAACATTTCCATTCCAACATCTATTCCAGCCTACTAAAATGGAAACTCTATTGCTTAGCCACAAAGGACTTTGAAAATGAGGAGATTGTGGGCATCTTGTGCCTAGCCAAGATTGCAAAAAGGCTCTCTGATGTTAAAGAGTTGACACAGATGAACAGACAAGCAAACAGACTTAGGAATCTATTGAAGTAGGCAGGCGATACTACTTTCAGGAAATAGTAATGTCATCTGTGGAAATCATAAATATGAATTCTCTCAATACAGACTTTTCTCTCAATATAGCAGCTCTCTGAGTTATGAGTAGGACGTAAAGAAGGGGGTGGGGGGAGGATGCCAAGCCAAGTGTATTACCAATAAATTTTGTGAACAAAATAAAATCTTTTATTTGGATGTTTTGTCTTCAATCTTCCAAAGATTGACCCAAAGGAGGCAGCTGGAGAGGTAGGTTAGCACGATGGCTAAGACCTTTACTTCAAGGTTTATGTAGACCTGTGTAGATCCTAGCTCATTCCTTACTAGCTGTGTGACATTGGACACATTACCAATTCCCTAAATGGTGGTTTTACAATTTAAAGAAGTGGTATTAATTCCTACATTATAGTTTTCTTGCAAGGATAACAGTAAGAAATGCATATAAAATGCATTTGTCATCTAGTAGACACACATTAAGAGGTCATGAATGGGACTTCCCTGGCAGCCCAGGGGTTAAGACTCCACACTTCCAGTGGAGGTGGTGCAGGTTTGATCCCTGGTTGGGGAATTAAGAGCCCAAATGCTGTGTGGCATGGCCAGAAAAAAAAAAAAATGTTATGGAGCTGAGAAATGAACTGAGACCAAGTGGGATACTGGTGGGGCTAATCTGGAGGGGCCACTGGTCAATTCTCATTCCTCATGTTGACATATCAGCAATATTTGACACTCTTTCCTCCTGGACAAACTTAATTCCCTCTGGTTACTGGTAAACATAATAAGCTATATACAATATTTATTTCTAATCCTAACCCTGTATTATGATACTAGTTTAATCATCATCAACAAATATTTATATAGCCTTCACAAATTCCAAAATTCTTCCAGGTACTGTCATAAAAAGATATTTGGATGGGCCCTAATTACTATAAATTCAAGGTTCTGGTGTCCACAAATTGTAAACAAGGTCAACAGAATTCTTTAGGAAATGTCTAAATTAACTTTATTACTGTCTTTGGGTTTGTTTGTTTGTTTTTGTTTTTTTTTGGTTGCGTTGGGTCTTCATTTCTGTGTGCGGGCTTTCTCTATTTGCAGCGAGCGGGAGCTACTCTTCATTGTGGTGAGCTTCTCATTGCGGTGGCTTCTCTTGTTGTGGAGCATGGGCTCTAAGTATGCAGGCTTCAGTAGTTGCAGCACGCAGGCTCAGTAGTTGTGGCACGAGGGCCCTAGAGCATGTGGGCTTCAGTAGTTGTGGTGCGTGGGCTCAGTAGTTGCAGCGAGCAGTCTTTAGGGTACGTGGACTTCAGTAGTTCTGGCACATGGACTTAGTTGCTCCGTGACATGTAGGATCTTCCTGGACCAGGGATCAAACCCGTGTCCCCCGCATTGGCAGGTGGATTCTTAACCACTGCAACACCAGGGAAGCCCCTGTCTTGGGGGTATTTTATTTAGCAATAATTTTTTCAGTACTTTGAAATCATTCTGTAATTATATACTGCAAATATAGGGTGAGTTTTGTGCCACGTGTTAAGGTCTTCAAACTGAATTAGACCAGTGGCCTGCCTTTAAGGGGCTCATAGATTATTGCAAATAATTAGAACATGACATGGTGTGACCACCAACAAAAATATTTACAAGATACTGTGGTGGCACGAAGAAGAGAGTTTGCAGCTCTATTTAGTTGGGTTAGGGAAACTTTCACAGATGTGGAGATAATTGAACTTGGTTTTGAAGGAAAATTAGGAGCTCAACAGGGCCAATTAGGTAGATGGGATGGGGGGTGTAATAGTTGTAAAGAGGGATTTAAATGTGCGAAGAAACATGTTATGGAAGTAAGTTGGGTAGCAGCACCCACACTAATTTGGCAGAAATAAAAGTGGTTCCATATAAAAACCCAGGAGAGGTGAGTGGGGACCAGTTCATAGTAAGTTGGACACTGTGCTAAAGAGATTTGATCTTTTGAAAGATTTTAGTTGTGGAATTGAGCTTTACTGGATGGGTAAGACTTTATGGGAAACTCCGAAATAACATCCATTTATCTAGCCAAACCTAAAAGCCATCTTTCCCTTAGAGGATTTTCTGGAAGTCTCATACATTAAAAACATGATTATTGGATGTGCTTATGTGTTTACATGGATTAGTTAATGATTCAGTTATTCTTCCAAACCGATTACCCTTGTGAGTGAAAAGTGGTACTAGCTGGATTGGATATTGGAAAAGTAGGAATAAATTAAGACAGTCCCACACAAACCAGGACACATGGCCAACCAACCGTGACCCAAGTGGGTTGATGGCGCAGGTGGAGAAATCATTGTTCCTGCTCTCTGGGAGCTCATATCCTTGAGGAAGGAGGAAGTGTGATGTGATCAAATGTTCTGTGATGGTGATCTCCATATTTGGGAATGAAAGTGGGGGTGGACTTGGATTTCCTGTCCTTCCATGTGGATTAAAATGAGAGCTCAGAACCCTGATAGCACCCAAAACTCTGTCTCATCTTGAAAGACTCTTCGTGACTGTGTGACACAGGTCACTGGACAAAGAAATTCTGCTGCCTATTTGTCTTGGGAAGTCTGTAAACATGAAGCTGTTTCTGGTTCTCATTATTCTGCTGTTTGAGGTACCCAAAGGTAATGTGTCTAAATGTACCATGAAATTCTAGGAAATATTACTAGTCACAGGAATGGGGGCAAGGCCTTCAAGATTATTGATATCTTGCTGGTATCATCAAAAGTACTCACTGTCTTCAGACCCTGACTTGAGTCTGTGCCTTAGAAGACAGCACCCAGGGAGGTAAGAAATCAGGGTTGTACTATCAGAAGTCCTCTCCAAAGGCAGGAAGGAATCCATCATCTAGAATTACCTTTACAATGTTGAACATAGTTTTCACCCAGGAATCTGGCCATCTCTTTTTCCATTTTCCAAATTCATTTTCAGCCTACACTACAACAGTAATGTGAATAGTACAAGCTTTGGAGTCATGTAGATGTGAGGTTAAAATATGTCCTCATCATTGTCTAGTTGTGTGAAATGAGTTAATTATTCCCTTTGAAAATCAGTTTTCTCATCTGTCAGGTGAGTATAATGACTCAATTTCATAATGATTTTATTTCATGTGAGGATTACATGGGCTTACAAATGTGAAGCACCAACTTCATGGTGAGAGCTCTGTCGGTGAGAGATCCCTTCTTCTTTGCTATTGTAGGAAGGTAGGTTGTCTTTTTGTGGTCTTAAAAATATCTTTTTGTAAATAGATCTGCAGTGAACATTGTGGTACATGACTCTTTTTGAATTATGGTTTTCTTAAGGTATACGCCCAGTACTGGGATTGCTGGTCGTATGGTAGTTCTATTTTTAGTATTTTAAGGAACCTCCATACTGTTCTCCATAGTGGCTGTATCAATTTACATTCTCACCAACAATGCAAGAGGGTTCCCTTTTCTCCACACCCTCTCCAGCATTTATTGTTTCTAGATTTTTTGATGATGGCCATTCTGACTGGTGTGAGATGATATCTCATTGTAATTTTGATTTGCATTTCTCTAATGTTCATTGCAGCTCTATTTACAATAGTCAGGACATGGAAGCAACCTAAGCGTCCATTGACAGATGAATGGATAAAGAAGATGTGGCACATATATACAATGGAATATTGCTCAGCCATAAAAAGAAATGAAATTGAGTTATTTGTAGTGAGGTGGATGGACCTAGAATCTGTCATACAGAGTAAAGTAAGTCAGAAAGAGAAAAACAAATACAGTATGCTAACACATATATATGGACTCTAAAAAAAGGTCATGAAGAATCTAGGGGCAAGATGGGAATAAAGACGCAGACCTACTAGAGAATGGACTTGAGGACGTGGGGAGGGGAAAGGGTAAGCTGGGACAAAGTGAGAGTGTCATGGACATATATATACTACCAAAGGTAAAATAGATAGCTAGTGGGAAGCAGCCACATAGCACAGGGAGATCAGCTCGGTGCTTTGTGACCACCTAGCGGGGTGGGATAGGGAGAGTGGGAGGGAAGGAGACACAAGAGGGAAGAGATATGGGGATATATGTATATGTATAGCTGATTCACTTTGTTATAAAGCAGAAACTAACACACCATTGTAAAGCAATTATACTCCAATACAGATGTTAAAAAATATATCTTTTTAACCTTCAAAGATGCTCCTTGGTTCTGGAATTTAGAATAAGGAGAACCATGTCTTTTTTCTTCATCTTTATTCTGTGGGCTTGTTCACATTTGCATACAAGGGTAAAGAAAGAATTGGAAAAGCAGATTTAGGACCTCAATGCAATGCTCTGAATAGGTAATATTTTGAATGTCTGGGAAGACAGGCATACATGGAATTGAGTTTGATCCCTGGACAACATGTTTATCTGAGATCAAAAGGAGGATGGAGAGAGAGAGAGAGAGAAAGAGAGAGAGAGAGAGACAGAGAGAGAGAGAGAGAGGGAAAGAGAGAGAGAGAAGAGATGGAGGAGTCAGGTTGTGAAAAAATCATAGAGGCTGAATGAGGGAAGTTTTCAACAGCAATAAATGCTGAGCCCCCTGAGGTATTGGCAAAGGGAGTTTTCTGCTGTCCACTTCAGTGAGTGTGAAACCCAATTACACTGTTAACTTTAAACGTTCTATCTGTGATGTTCTTTTAAAAGTTAATTTGGCTTTGAATTGTGCCATGGTGACAAGTTGGTACTCTCTGGGGACACTGGACTGTGGTAGGGCTGACAGGATGTTGACTTTGGGTATTGGCTAGGAACCTGGGGTTTTGGATGTCTTAACTTGGGATGATTTTCAAGGAGGAGGCTCTGAGTTTTCTCTTAGCATAAGGTTCACTTTGGGACCACAGGATGTCATAGTTTGTGGGGAACCACATAACTTCTTCTCTGCCTCAGGAACTAATCTTGTTCATTGCTGTTTCCTGTGCATAGATGAAGCACGACACAGAAGATGCTTTAGTAGCATATCAGGTTACTGCAGGAAGAAATGCGAACTGGGAGAAACGTATGAAATAGCATGTGTAAACGGAAAATTATGTTGTATTAATGACGATGCAAGGAGAGAATATCAACAAGTCACAGAGCCACCTGAACCTTCAAGGAAGCCTGATCTGAACTTGGACTATGCTATCTTACCCACTGTCACACTTAGCACAATTTCACTATAAACCAAGCGCTTGTACCATCGGTCTCCACTCTTCTTAAACCAAAAGTGTCACCTAATCCAACAGACAAGGGCAAAAGATTTATCGACTTCTTTTGTGAACTTGATTCTCTACGTAATAAAGTCCTATGCTTTTCCCTGGCTTTATTTGTTAATGTAGTCACTCGTTTTCTAACACTTCAAACATAAGTGAATATTTTTCATGTTCTAGGCATTATAGTAGCAACATGGGTGATACAGATATGAAGTGAACACGTTAGTAGAGGTGGCAGTTAGCCCCTCCATTTTCTATTTGAGGTAATATTTCATAGCATTTCATGTTACTCCTCTTTTTAATGAAGCTTCTTAGGTCTAAGCAGATCTGAACGTCCTGGCTTTGTGTGTGTGGGCATGAATACAGAGGGTTTGGCTAACAACCAAGAATTCATTAGGGGAAGGCAAGACATTTGAATATTTTCACAGTAGTTATTGGGGCTGGTCTAATGGGCAGTGATGACAGCTAGTGATAATTCCAATACGTCATTTGGAGCTCATTTAACATGCATGCTTTATCTCCTTTTTTAGTAGCAACTTGAACTAAGTTGTGTCCATTTGACACAATTAGGCAAATATTACTCGTAGGATCTTTGAAATCATTTCATAGTCTGTTTGTTTCAATAGTGTGAAATTTATAAACTTTTAGCTATTCAGATGAATAAGGTCTGGGGTTCTAATGTAAAATATGGTGACTATAGTTGACAATTCTGTATTCTATAATTGAAATTTGCTGAGAGAGTAGAACTTAAGTGTTCTCACCAAAACAAACAAACAAACAAACAATTTGAGGTAATGGCTGTATTAATTAATTAGATGGGGGAGATTCTTTTCATAATGTATACATATATCAAATCATCGCGTTGCACACTTTAAACACCTTACAATTTTGTAAGTCAATTATACCTCAATAAAGCTGAAATTAAAAAATTAAAGAAATAGTGTGAAATTTAAAGCCTTATAAATTGAGAAGGACATATTTAAAAAGCTCTTCAGGAACTAGATAAAATTTCAGTAAGTCATGACCATAAGAAGTGCTCTCCAAATGAACAGAACCGAAACTTTTGTGGTGATATCCATTGATGTTCCTTGCTTGAAGTATTTGTCATAAATAACTTTCATGGAGCTAACATTTACTCATCTTGGATACAGAAATCAATGAGCCTTATCTCTCTATGTGCAGCTCACCAATTGTTTCACTGAGAGGACAGAGAGACAAATATTTAGATGGATATGTCACTATTTTAAGAGCCCACAAGGACCTTCCTTTTAGTAGTTGTGGCTTTTGAGAATTCTGGAGAAGTATGTAGCAAACAAAGACTGGACTGGATTATAAAATTTTAGAATTTTTTGTTGATTTCAGCACCATGGACGCTAATACATGACCATATCAACCTAATTCTCAGAGGAGTTTTAAAAAAGGCTTTAAAAAGCCCTTTCTGTATGGCAGCACTCCACAAGCTCCTCTGTTTTTCAGTCTTCCGTCACTGTGGATCATCAGAGGCATTTTTAGGGAGGGTCCATTTGGGCACTATAACATGAAGATGGGTCTTACCCATTGTCTTTATATGTGTCCTCTACTCTGCATAAGTCCATTGATAGATTAGATACGAGAATCTATTTTGGCTTAAGGTGGTATCAGATCAACCAGTGAAGTGTCTTCTGAGTTGGGACAGTGGGGTATAATAAACAGAACAGATAATTAAGCCTTGAATTCTATTTTGACGGGATGGATCTACTTTTTGCTTTGACTTTTGCCCTATTATCCTCCTTGTATCCCTGCCATACTCATAGGAGAAGTGGATGTGGTTTGTATTGTTAGATGCATGTTTACTTGTCTGCCCTATTTTTATATGCAAAATTCAATGAAAATCCCATGTTTTTGTTATGCTCCCTTTGGTATAGGCTGTATTATGGGTACCTTGTTTTTCTTGGATCTGTCTTATAGCACTCTCTAAAATCTTATTCACAGAACATTTTTAAATTGCCAAATGTTCTAGGTAAAGTTTTCTACTTAGTGTCAGCAATTGGAACCACCCATCTCCCTAGGAGTCTTGGACAATACTCATGAAAGCTGTCAGAGATATTAATCATTTCCTATCCACACTCACCTCTTCTTAGAAAATTTGCTCATAGCCCTCCTCAGGGAACATGTAACCAAGCAGGACCTCATGGGGCCTTCCTGGGACAGACATCCTCTTCCATGTCTTCCACCTGCCCTTTATTTGTAGAAAAACTTTAGCCTCCTAAGCCTTCCCTGACTTCCAAAGAGCAAGTTTAATCAGAGAATTGGGAAAATGCAGAAACAAAGGAAAACAGTCAAGCAAGACAAAATAATATTTTAGCCATTAAACAAAATCAAGGACCTTTAATTCTTCCTCAAGGGCTATAGATAATATTCTGAGCCATATTCTTGAGCTGTTTTGCAGATGCTGAAATCTCCACCAGGTGGAACAGTAGTTTGCCCACAAGCATGTAGATCCCAGACTGGCTGGAACCAGAAGGTTGATGATGTTGACTCCCAGGTGCCTCACCACCAACCAATCAGAAGAATGTCCATGAAAGCTGATCAAACACCCTCCAACCCTCTCCTTCACCCAGTCTTTAGAAACCTTTCCCTGAAGGCAATCAAGGAGTTTAAACATCTTATGCATACTCCTTGCATGGCCTTTCAATAAACGTTGCATTTTCCTTCACCACAACCCCATGTCAGCAGACCCAAGTTTGGTTTGGTAACAAATCTATTTCTATGGGCCCTGTCAAGAAAGTAGATAATCCTGTTATCTTGGCTATATGTAGCTGAATTATGGTGTGTCACTAAATTAAAATATAGTCAATGACTTTGAAGTAGTAAAATAAAAATTTAGCAAAATATCTGTATTCTTTAGTGAAGAATAGTGGCATGGTAAGCCTTACCATGCTGGGAAAGAATAAAAAAGAGCATATTTCAAGTAACACAGTTGATGACCTGCACAAACACACATCACATTCCCCAGAGTTTGCATGTAGCCTATCTTTATTTTTTAAGTCTTTATTTTAAAAGAGTGCAGTGAATAACTGGACATCATCAAAATTGAAAACTTTTGTGCTTCAAAGGACACCATGAAGAAAGCAAAAAGACAATCTACAGAAAGGGAGAAAATTTTTTGCAAATCATATATCTGATAAGGGACTTGTATCTAGAATATATAAAGAACTATTGTAACTCAATAATAAAAGACAAATAACCCAATTTAAAAATGAACCAAAAATGGCCCCCATCTTTGTCACACTTGTTAGCCAGCAGTGACTCTGGGAAGTCCACATATTGCCATACGTTACTGTTAGTGATCACGTGCCTGGCATGGCTCTGGAAGACAGGGACCTTAAAGAGCCACAATGGCTAAACATGGTGGTAATGAAAAACTGGCTGCTCTGGAGGCCAAAATCTGTCATCAAATTGAGTATTGCTCTGGTGATTTCAATTCACCAGGAGACAAAATTTTAAAGGAACAGATTAAATTTGGATGAAAAGGGCTTCCCTGGTGGCGCAGTGGTTGAGAGTCCGCCTGCCGATGCAGGGGACACGGGTTCGTGCTCTGGTCTGGGAGGATCCCACGTGCCGCGGAGTGGCTGGGCCCGTGAGCCGTGGCCGCTGAGCCTGCGCGTCTGGAGCCTGTGCTCCGCAACGGGAGAGGTCACAACAGTGAGAGGCCCGCGTACCAAAAAAAAAAAAAGAAAAAAAATTTGGATGAAAGCTGGGTACCTTTAGAGATAATGATATAATTCAACACATTGAACCATCTAACAACAGACTTTCATGTAATAGTAGGAGAGTTGAGCAAATGAAAAAATGTACAACATCACTAGCCATCAGATAATTACATATCAAAACCACACTGAAAAATGGGCAGAAGACCTAAATAGACATTTCCCCAAAGCAGATACACAGATTGCCAACAAACACATGAAAGAATGCTCAACATCATTAATCATTAGAGAAATGCAAATCAAAACTACAATGAGATATGATCTCACACCGGTCAGAATGGCCATCATCAAAAAATCTACAAACAATAAATGCTGGAGAGGGTGTGGAGAAAAGGGAACACTCTCGCACTGTTGGTGGGAATGTAAATTGATACTATGGAGAACAGTATGGAGGTTCCTTAAAAAACTAAAAATAGAACTACCATCTACCACTACCAGAACTACCACTACCCAGCAATCCCGCTACTGGGCATATACCCTGAGAAAACCATAATTCAAAAAGAGTCATGTACCAAAATGTTCATTGCAGCTCTATTTACAATAGTCCGGACATGGAAGCAACCTAGGTGTCCATCAACAGATGAATGGGTAAAGAAGATGTGGCACATATATACAATGGAATATTACTCTGCCATAAAAAGGAACGAAACTGAGTTATTTGTAGTGAGGTGGATGGACGTAGAGACTGTCATACAGAGTGAAGTTAAGTCAGAAAGAGAAAAACAAATACAGTATGGGGCTTCCCTGGTGGCGCAGTGGTTGAGAGTCCGCCTGCTGATGCAGGGTACACGGGTTCGTGCCCCGGTCTGGGAAGATCCCACATGCCGCAGAGCGGCTAGGCCCGTGAGCCATGGCCGCTGAGCCTGCGCGTCTTGGAGCCTGTGCTCCGCAACGGGAGAGGCCACAACAGTGAGAGGCCCGCGTACCGCAAAAGAAACACCAAGAAACAAAAAAAACAAATACAGTATTCTAACATATATATATGGAATCTATAAAAACAAACAAACAAACAAAAATGGTCAGAAGAACATAGGGCAAGACGGGAATAAAGATGCAGACCTAATAGAGAATGGACTTGAGGATATGGGGAGGGGGAAGGGTAAGCTGGGACAGAGTGGCATGGACAGAGAGAGTGGCATGGACAGATATACACTACCAAACGTAAAATAGACAGCTAGTGGGAAGCAGCCGCATAGCAAGATCAGCTTGGTGCTTTGTGACCACTTAGAGGGGTGGGAGAGGGAGGGTTGGAGGGAGGGAGATGCAAGAGGGAAGAAATATGGGCACATATGTATATGTATAACTGATTCACTTTGTTATAAAGTAGAAACTAACACACCATTGTAAAGCAATTATACTCCAATAAAGATGTTAAAAAGAAAAACCACATTGGTACAGCACTTCACACTCACTAGGATCACTATAATCAGAAAGGCAAATAATAACAAGTTTTGTCATGGATGTGGAGAACCTGGAACCCTCATACCATGCTAATGGGAATGTAAAATGGTGCAGCCATGTTGGAAAACAGTCTAGCAATTCCTCAAATGTTAAGCATAGATATACTATATGATCTGAGTGTTTCACTCTTAGTTATACATGCAAAAGAAAGGAAAACATATGTCCACACAAAAGCTTGTACACAAATGTTCATTGCATCATTATTCATAATAGCCTGGTCACATGCCTGTACCCTAGGAGCAACTTTGGAATGTACAGACTCATTCCTACTACCAAAATAAAACAGTGTGGGAAAAGTGTTGAGAAGCCTGACAGATGTCCACTACACCAGCTTTGAAATAAGAATTCAGGAGCAGAGAACCTCTTCCTTTAATATTGCTGGAGCTAAAGATTTTCAGGGGCAGATTCAGACTAATTGGCCTGTTCTTAGAGATGCTACTAAGGTGGGAGCTGCCTAACTAGGGAATATGGGCTAAGATGTTCAGGCTTGGGGAAAAAAATGAAAAGTGAAACTACAGACTTATCTTTTAAACATCTTTGGAGTTGACCTTGTAGGAAACTTGAAAGGTTTGAAATAGATAAAAGCATAAAGTTTTATTATATAAATGTAGTTCAGAGAATAGTGTAGGGGCCAGATGAGAGAAAGACTTCTGGAGGCAAACAGAACAGGAAGGAGCTGCAATCATCTGGTAAGATATGATGCATGCCTGTCTGCAGGCAATGTTAGAAAATATATGGAGGTAAGGCTAGATTTTTAAAATAATTAGAAAATAGACTCAACCAAGTTTGTTGATTACTTGGAACCAGAGAATGGGAAAGAGAGGATTTAAGCATTCCTCTTAGGTTTCTATCTCGGGTCACTGGGTAAATGCTTGTATATTTCAGGAAATAGGAGATTCTGATAGAGCTTCCAGTGTGTGTGTTAGTTCAGTGCTTGTCATCCTTATAGTTTCCTTGTAGCTGTAATTGTTCTACTCATAGCCTTCCCTCTGGAAGGCAGCATTAGGCTATACCTTGCACAGGGATGGGCATCTGACTCAATGCAGTTCATCCCAGGGCTGCCAGGTGTAGAATGTGTTACTCAGCAGAGACCATCAAGGGGGTTCTTTCTGAAATTCTGACTAGGAATTTGGGTAAACTGGTAGTTGAGAGCAGTGAGGGAACACAGCATTAACACTGATGAAGAGAAATGCTTTGGGACAAAATTGAGGACAGCCTCTACTAAAATTTATATCAGGACTAAATAAGACCACAAATGGGTTATGCATCTGGAGTACAACATTTTGGTCCCATAGAAACTCACTTTTATTGCATTGCTTGACCAGCATTCATTCATTACGTGGTGGACTTGTTCTGATCCACACATTAAGATAATGCATGCAACTCTGTTTCCTGCTACAGGTGTATTGTGAAGACACACTGCACTACAACCTACAGTGCTCACTTAGTGATAAAAAATGGAGACACTTCTTTTAGGTCACAGTCCAAAGAAAAAAATCTGCATTTCTCAGGGCATTGACTCAGCTTCAGAGAGCCAATTCATCTCCAATCACACCTTATTCCTAGACATAGAAAAGACAGTCTCCTTTCCGTCCACGAGTGGGCTAGATAAGGGGAAAAAGTGAATTGGGGTATGAAATGGTAGCAAGGTCAGTGGATTCTGGGAAGAGGCAGTAGATGACTTTGGTGACTATATTGAAGAAAGCAGAATCAGCACCATCTATAGTCATTTAAATAAAGAAAAAAGTATTTATTATTTCAACAGAGTTACTATGTGCATCAAATGTAGGATCCTACTGCCATCTTGGTATATCGTTAGGATCTCACTGAGCACTCACTATCAACTCTATGTGCCATAATAGTTAAACCTATACTACAGGTTCAATCCATAGCTTCCAGAATTCATTTAAGGGGCTTCGAACAGAAGCTGGAGTTGTGATAATGAGGAAACACAAGGATATAGACTATCCTTCAGTGAATGATACCACCATAACCCAGTTTCTCATATCACTGTGGGCTGAAACCAGGGAGTTAGTCATCCTCACTCCCACCACATCCAATGATTATTGCTGCTAAATAGCTCTTGAATCTACCCACTTTGTTCCATCTTCACTACCTTGATTCTGGTCCAAACCACCTCTCACCTGGCCCATGGTGATAACCTTTTCTCTGTTCTCTCCATAGCTACTCCCAGTTTCAACACATTTATGCATTCAGTATAATGTGATTTAAAAAGTGCAGACCTGACCACATCACTCCCTGCTTAAAATATTTAATGGCTTCCGATTCCTCTTCAGTTAAAGATCAAAAGCTTTAACATGGTCTATTAGCCTAATAAGTAACTCTCCAACATCATCCTTTCTCTTGTTCTTTGCCCACAAGCCTCATTTTTGGGGAATATACCGTATTCCTTCTAATTCAGGGCCTCAGCACAGGTTGTTTTCTATGCATTGAATTCTCTCTCTGTATCCTTTCCCCATAGAGTCCTTTAAAAAACCCTCTACTTATTATTTAACTTAAGCACCACTTTCATTTTTAAGTCAGTTCAAGCATGTGTTAATTGCTTCTTCAACTAGTAGCAAGAGGGTTTGTGGAGACAGTGACTGGCGGGACTTTACGAAGCAAAGGGAACATTAATAGGAGTTGACGTTGCATTATTATTGGAAGGTATAATGAGCGTGCCATGGCAAAAAAAGGTAGTTTATTAAAGTTTCTCATAAATGTTTTTATGTCATTATATATATGTATATATATGATTTCTTCCTAGCTGAGCTATATTAAATTCTCCTTTTATGCTGGGTAGTGTTTCCTGACAACTTATGTCCTGGTTGGATTCTACAAATTTTTGTCCACTTTTTTCCTTTTCCAAAATTCCGGTCTTGTATCCAGTTCAAAGATTTTATCCTTCCACCTCCCTGTGCAGGTTAGAACTATAACTCTAGTGGCTTGAAATGGAGGAAGGGACATCTTCTGACTCTGAGACACTTTCCCCTCTAAGACTGCCTCATGTGATGGTTGTTTTCAACCCATTATTGCACACAAGATCACACACATTCAGAACTTGCACATATTCATGGACATGCTTATGCACACTTTAGCCCCCAGTCCTGACTGCATCCCAGGAGTTTTCTGAGGTCACTTCTTTCATTCACTCACTGTTTCCTGAGGCTTGATTCCCAACATGCCCTCCAGACTTGGAACCTAATGTGATTGCCTCACCTGGGGGGTGGGAGTGAATGAGGACTGTGTGCGCTGACCACATGATATGCATCCTGGCATCCAGGTTGCGTAGGAGTGCCGTTAACACTGCTGTCTGCCAGGCTCTGGAAAGCTCCTTCAGTCAGAGGAGCCAAGAGGCCATGTTCATGCAGCAGCAGCAGCTGCCTGGTTCTTAGTGACACAGGCGCTGACTGCTGCATTAGCATACTGGGTAGCAGTGTGCTGGTGTTGGCTTGTACTGAGTACATAGAGCCCACTGTGAGCATCTCTTTCCAACTCCATATTCAGTGACTTCACATTATAGCTTGAAATAAACTAGGTGGGAGAATTTACACAAGGAAATTAGCAAATACTTTAAATCAGGTCTGCATCCCCACCTTGGGAGCTGGTTTATCAGTGCACTGTGGTTGTTCAGATTGTGCAATAAAGTACTAACATTTTTTTTAACTTGATGAAAAATGACTTTTTTTGTGGTTCACTTTATTAACCAGTAGGGAAACTCTTGGTCAGATTGGTCAGCCTTGGTGCAGGCAATAAAGAGACACATTGTCTGTAGGTTTTCTCATAGATAGATATTGAATGTTTCAAACACTTTTCCTGCATTTATTTAGAGGCTGTACATTATTGAGATTAAAAAGCCTAAATTTTTAAAAAGAAAATTAAATGCAAGTAAAGCAGGAGGAAGGTGATGATTAAGAGGAGAACAAAACGTTGAGAAATATAAGGAGAGAAGAGTGTTGAAATCCCCAAATATAATTGAGGATTTCTCTATTTCTCTATTTTAGTTCCACCAGTTTTTATTTCGAAGTTCTATTCTTAGCTGCATTCACATTTAGTGAATATATTTTCTTGGCAAATTAACTTCTTTATGTCCCTCTTTATCCTTGCTAATATTCCTTGTTTTGCAATCTACCTTGCCCAGTATTAATATAGCCACTTCAGCTTTATTTTAATTAATGTTATATGTAATTAAAAAAATTTTATCTACATTTTTTTTAATATTTAAAGAGCTTTTTTGGTAGTCAGCAAATAGTTAGGTCTTCTTTTTTAATGCAATCTTTTTTGTTGTTGTTGTTTGTTTGTTTGTTTGCAGTACGCGGGCCTCTCACTCTTGTGGCCTCTCCCGTTGCGGAGCACAGGCTCCGGAAGCACAGGCCCAGTGGCCATGGCTCACGGGCCCAGCCGCTCTGCAGCATGTGGGATCTTCCCAGACCGGGGCATGAACCCATGTCCCCTGCCTTGGCAGGCGGACTCTCAACCACTGCGCCACCAGGGAAGCCCTGTGCAAAAGCTTTTAAGTTTCATTAGGTCCCATTTGTTTATTTTTGCTTTTATTTCCATTTCTCTAGGAGGTGGGTCCAAAAGGATCTTGCTGTGATTTAGGTCATAGAGTGTTCTGCTATGACATAAATCACAGCAGAACACTCTATGTCATAAATGTCAGTTTTAAGCCACATAAAAGTTCATGTCAAGACAGAGGATCATAATGAAAACAAACTGTATGAAGGACAAGTGTGTAAATGTTTCTGTGTATGATATGTTCTGTTTGTTTTAAGTTTTGATGTTTAGTTGATTTTGTTTACATAGAATTAAAGCAACATTACTGTATTTGTAATTACAATTGAGAAAATTTCATGGTCAATATTTGTCCCCATAGTTCTCATGTAATCTAAGTTCTATTTATGTACTCTTATCTAAGAAAAATGAGAAGGTTTTTAATATAATAATGAACATACTATATGCTAAAAATTTGTGGGATATTGCTAAAGCTTTGTAGAGAGGGAAATCTATAGCTTTAAAATGTTCATGTATGTGGGGCTTCCCTGTTGGCGTAGTGGTTGAGAATCTGCCTGCCAATGAAGTGGACATGGGCTCGAGCCCTGGTCTGGGAAGGTCCCACATGCCACAGAGAAACTAGGCCCGGGTGTCACAACTACTATGCCTGCACTCTAGAGCCCATGAGCCACAACTACTGAAGCCCGCGGGCCTAGATCCCGTGCTCCGCAACAAGAGAAGCCACTGCAATGAGAAGCCTGTGCACTGCAACGAAGAGTAGACCCCGCTCACTGCAACTAGAGAAAAAGCGCGTGTGCAGTAACGAAGACCCAACGCAGCCAAAAATAAAAAAATAAACAAATTTTTAAAAATGCTCATGTATGAAATGAAGAAAGGCTAAAAATAAGAGAGGTAAACATCATCTAACAATGTTAGAAAAAAGGGCATATTAAAACTAACAAAGTAGAAATAAGACATATTACACATTTAAAACAGGTGATATTATTGCATGTGAAGTTGTTTGAAAAATAAGTGAAAATAAAAACATTAATAAAGACATTAAAGAAATGGAAATTAAACAAAAATTAATAAAGAAAATTTGGTTTTTGTAAAGACTTATCAAATTAAGTGAATAGTGAGACATCAAGAAAAAAGCGAAGACACAAACAATGGTGAAATGAAAAAGTAGACATCACTATATATCTTACAGACATTAAAAAGAAAAAGAAGACTTTACAAATTATTTTAGGGAAATACATTTGAAAACCTTAACAAAATGGGAAAAATAATAAAGCAAAAATACAAAAGCTAACTAAAAGAAATAGAAAATGAGAATTGTCCTTTAAGTCTTCAAGAAACAACCTATAATTTGTATACTTCCTATAAAGAGTTGAATCTTAGTTGATTCTATCAAATGTTTAATGACGGTATAATACGAAGGCTCTTGGATAAATAGGAAAACAGAGACTCCTGCCAAATTGATTTTGTGTTTAGTTTTTTAATTTAAATAAACTTTTAATTTTAGAACAGTTTTCTATCTATAGAAAAGTAATACAAAGGTAATACAGAGAGCTCCTGTATACTCCTCATCCAGTTTTCCTTATTGTTAACATCTTATAAGACCATGATGCCTTTGTCACAGGTAAGTACATTGTTATTAACTAAGCTCTGCCCTTATTATAATAGTTTTTCTTTAACCTCCTTTTCCTGTTTTAGGAGACCATGCAGAATATCACATTACCTTTAGTTGTCATGTCTCTTTATCTTCCTCTGGTCTGTTACAGTTTCTCAGAAATTTCTTGTTTTTGATGAGTTTGACAGTTTTGGGGAGTATTGGTCAGATGTTTTGCAGAATGCCACTCAGTTTGGGTTTTTCTCATTGTTAAACTGGGTTATGGGTTTTGGGGAGGAAGACGACAAAGGTGAAATGCCATTTGCATCACATCACACGTTCATGCTATCCATATGATTTTTCCATAAAATCTAAAACATGATTTTATGAGGTTTACCCATTGTAAAGTGACCCTTTTGCTCCTTTCCATAGTCTACTCTTTGGAAGGAAGTCACTAAGCACAGCCCATATTCAAGGGAGAGGGAGGTGAAGCCCCACCTCCTTGGGCAAGAAGTATTTACATAAATTACTTGGAATTCTTCTGTACAGAAAATCTGTCTCTTCTCATCCATTTATTTATTTATTTATTTATTTATTTATTCATATCAGTATGGACTCATGGATGTTCGCTTCTACCTTGTATTATAATCCAATGTTATGTTATTTATCTTACTGCTCAAATTGTCCCCATTTTGGCCATTCAAAGCTCTTTCAAAGTGACTCCTATGTCCCATTAATATGTGCCATCCTTCTGATTTTTTTTAACATCTTCACTGGAGTATACTTGCTTTACAAGGGTGTGTTAGCATCCTTCTGATTTTTAAAGCCTGTCCTTACTTTATGGCACTACGAGACACTTTAGGCTCATCTTGTATATTCCCCTGCCCCAGCCCTAGGACAGGAGATAAGAGGATAATTAAGAGAACACATACCATAAATTCATGATGGATACTACAGTGGTGAAATAATATAAGAAACAAAACTGAAAAATAAGTGTGAAAAGTAGTTGGAAAGAAAATTTTCATGTTAATCACATCCAAAAGGTATAATTTTAAGAATTAGGTTGAGTATATAAATGGATAGTCATTATGTCATCTTGCATATCAAGACAGCAACAAAATCTCATACAATACTGCAATTCAGACCAGTTCCTAGGTCCTTTACATTTCCTCCAAACACCTAAGGGCTCCAGTCACCTCAGTAAAGGATGCGTTACTAGTGGTAACACATTAAACAACGACAACAGCAAAGAAACAACTAAAAACTTTGTCTTGGAGTTACATATTTATGTCTGCCTCCACCTTATATGGTGAGCTCCATAATAGTGGAATGTTATTCTTCTCTATCTTCCCAGCTCACTGCTTTTACACAGGAGCTAAGGAAATTAGACTTCCCCATAGTTCAACTTTGGGTACTCTATTCTTAAACCAAACAAAATGCATGTATATCCTCCTAAAATGTCCTATCTTTTCTAATTTCCTTCCATTTGTTGATTTCATCTTTTTCACTCAAATTACCTTCTCTACTAACACTCACCTGTTGAAATCCTACACATTTCACAAGGCACAACTTTAATCCTAAACTCACTCACATATTTTTCTGAATACTCAGCTTCATATTTCCCTCTCCTGAATTACAGGTCTACTTTCCTGAGTTTCTCCTTCCAGTCTTCCATGTTATAGATTTTTTAGTGTACTGGTTGTACCCCCTTTTCAAGGGGAGGTCTGAGTTGTCCTTATCAATTCATCATTTGATATATTGAATGTTCAACCTCTGGTTAAAGAACAATGAGTCCGAAAACTGGCAATGAGATTTGCTAGACTGAGATCTAGGAACAAGAAGGGAGAGGATGTGGATCTCTTCACCTCAGTTTATTGGAATAGGTTGAGAAATAAACTAACAGAAAATTGTGCTTGATTTATGTAAATGTTTTGTTGGAGTTTGTATAATTCTGTTCATCTGCATAATACTCTTGTGGAAAAGTAAATGCATATGTCACTGGCTTTGGACGAGGTGGTCTGGTAATTTTTTTACGTGCTTCCAGTTCCATGATATTGAGGCAACAATATCTCCCATTTTCACATAGTACTTCACGTATTTGTGCTGTTTTGCATATTTTCCTGCAGAATCCTTGTAAGTATTCACCCCAGCCTTTCTTAAGTTGTTCGGTTACTGTGCACATAAAGAACAATAGGCCAAGGTCACTGTTTGAAACAAAAGGCAACTTTAGTCATAGGGAAAACAGAGAATGTTTGTAGGAATAAAGTATATGGGAGACCCAGAGAACATATACCAGTAATATTCCACAGAGGATTCTCCAAGAGGGTGAACTTCAGTGTTTATGTCTAACTGATCACTCATATTTTATTCCTCTAAGGTTTTGGGCTTCCATCCTACATCTGATGGACTTCACCAAGAGCAACAGATCTTATTTGGGAAAATAAAGGAGCTGAATCCTTGATTTCAGGCTATGGATCTATGCTCCATCTGAGAACCTCAGAAAATCTGCCTCTATTTGAATGCTTCCAGAGTACTACTTCCCTACCACCGCTCGGAATACAATAATTTGTTACTAGGTATTTATGTCTGAATCAAACTCTGCTCTTGGGTTCATACTTGCTACCATGGTCAAGAATGACATTTTTTGGTCCAGTCAGATATTTTTACCCTCAACTTTATTCCTCCCCCATTACTTCTCAGTATTGTACATTTTTGTCAATGCATATCTTCTTTTGGCTTCTATGTCATCACAACAATCTTGGGTTTGTTTTATCCCTCTATGACCTCTCATTCTCTTTCTATCTCCAGAGGAAAGAATTTCTCCAGACCTTTGCTCACCTTGATATGTCTACTTTAGTGATCCTAAATATTTTCAATAATCTAAGAGTTTAGGATGTTCACATTTTGGCTTCGGGGCTTGTACTATCCTCTGGAATAAACCCCAGAGGATGAGACTGAGAACAAAGATGCAGCCTCCAACACCAGGTTCTAGAGATTCCTTTGATTCTTAGGAGTTTAAGGGGCTACAGATAGACCATTATTATTCCTATAATAAGGGACAAATATAAGGGGTCTGATTTTGAAAGAGGAAAGGAAGCTAATTTTTAAGTTTTTAGTATGTGCCAAGCCCCGTGCTAGATGTTTTACACGTTTTTGTCATTTAATAAATCCCCTATGAGCCAGGTGTCATTATCCCCACAAATGAGGAAATTAAGGCTCAGCCAGTCTTCACCTTTTATCCAAAGTCGATAAACTAGTAGATGTTGAAGGCATGTTTCTAAAACCTGAATCCAAAGTTTGTTCTCCTTCCACTGTTCACACACTGTAGTAAAATAGATTAAAATATATCTACAGTATGAGATTGGAAGAAAATATGGCTGGGTGCCAGAGTAAAATCTGTATCCAAAGAAATAAGGGCATCCCCAGATATTGGTCTTATGTCTTTCTGTAATGAGTCCTTCTCAGAGGAAATTATGACCTATTTCAGCTCTATGAATACTCCTTTTTTAAAAACAGTAGCATAGGAGAAGGGCTCAGGAAGAGGGAATTTCTGATGACATTGGATGGACTTCAGCCACCCTTAGGGTCCTATCTCTTCCTACTGTGAATTATAAAATTCTCTTGGGTTCTTGAAAGTACTCCATCCATTGTTGATTTGAGTGAGCCCCTGGAAGGCAGCTACGCTCACCTCTATAAAACCAACGTGGTCTGAGTCAGCCCTTGGAAATCTCTGGATTACCTGTGAAGTTTTGGAACAGCAGAATTGCAATGATCAGGAGGAGCCTCATGGCCAGGCTTCCAAGAGGAGGTGACAGCCAAGGCTCTTTGTCCACTATGTCATCTCCCTCAGAGACTTAGATTCTTATGCACTGAACCAGAACAGATGCTATGATACGAAGCGTGCCCCTAAACTTCTGAACTGTGGACTTCTGATCACGTGGGCAGGCACAGGAAATATGTTTATCCACTTTACCCATACATGGAATTCAGAGACACAGTGTGTTCCATCCCATCACACCTGATGCCATTCTGTAGGCTGTAGACTGCTGGTGAGAAAACTCTGTGCTTTCTCTACTTTGGCTGTCTGCCCAGATAGACCAAGGTAGACATGTACTCACTTCTAGGAATGAATAAGGAAATAGAATAAATGAAGCCTATTCCATTGACTGCATTCGGCTAAGTCTAGGTCTCTAGGTATTGTGTCTTATCACTTCAGCCAGTCCAAATGGTAGCCGATTTTTATTCTTATATCCTAGCTAAATTTACAGACAAGCAATATACAATGATGGAAGATTAAAAGGATGACTACAATAAAATTTTCATTTAGAAATAGCAAAAAGGGGAGAAAATACAGAGATAACATAGCATAAAGCATCATCCTGATGGACCAAAATAGCAATGGTTTATTTCCTGCCAGTGTAGAGAATTCTTTAGTTAGTTTGTATCTTTCTGGTCTGCCCTCTGGGAAGATTTGCTTGTCCATTGATTTCAGTGGACATATCTTGGAGAAGGTTGGGAGAAAATTCTTCTGGGGATTGTTCTACTTTGACAACACATTTCTTATTAATGCAGGTTTAGGAAACTATGTGAATGATTTTGTTACTCAGGCTTTGATTTCTATGGCATTATATTCCTTTTGAAAGATTAACGGAAGACTAATAGACTTTCCTTTGAATTGCTTTCAGTCATTTTCATGTCTAAGACCAATCCAGAAATCCATTTGAATCAAGGCAGTTCATTTTAGATCCAAACAAGGACACTAATATCATCTATGGAATAAGCTTTTGGAGATTATACTGTCTCTATCATCTTAGTTTAACAACCTCTCACTCTGGCTCTGGCTGTGAGCAGTTCAATACAATAGCCTCTGGACAGTGTAGATGAACTAGTTGAGATTGATTACCATAAATTTACATAGTATCAATGTATTTTATGTGTAATGCCACCAGCAACACTTGTCTATCTAAATACAGAAATGTACACAACAGATAGTCAGGTCAATACAGGTTTGTGGTGTGCCCAAGGACTTAAATGACTAAAAGAAGAGGAACAAAAGAGTTCTAGTTATTGAAGTAAATCATGGACTCTATTCTAGATAGGATAAGAAATACAAAGAGGGTAGGGCTGAAAAATTGATCTTTGAGTTTTGAAGATGAAAGAGTTTATTTCTATTAACAAAATGTATTGCCTCTACAATGAGGAGAACATTCTATATCTAACCTGCACTGTCTTCTTCACCAACTCTTTGATTAGAAAACTCACATTCCTTGTCCCACAGATAACATTAAAAGAACATCTTAGAAAAAATTGTGTCTAGTTGCTCCCACTTCAGTAATGTGTGTGTGCTTGCATGTGTGCATGCATATGTATACGTGTATGTCTATTCTATCCCCTGCTGCCATAGAGTCTCTGAGCCTGGAAAATCTCCTAGATTGATCCCATAAAGTAGGGAGTAGGTGTTCCCATGAGTAAGATGGATGAATAAAGAACATGATGTTTCTTAAAGAGGAAGAAATCACTAATCAGTACTTATTGCTAAATCTAAGGACCTCAAAGTCCACCGGGAGTTTTAAAAGTACAGATTGTTTTAGTATACTACTTATAAAAGGATGTAAGTGAGATAAATTTCTGGATAACTCACCCACCAGGCTCTATTGAGTTGAGGAGTTGAGAGCAAATTATTTATTTAAGTGGGTCAGCCAGGAAGCATGTTTATTTGAAAGTTTTTTGTTTTATTTTCCTTTTAATGTCAACTAAAAACGGTATTTAAAAATAGTTTTATCATGTAACTTGTACACTATTAACAAGAATCTGGAAATACAAAACAAAAGAGAAGGAACAAAATAACGAGTAGCATTACTACTATCTAAAGAAAACATCTGGGA
Source organism: Stenella coeruleoalba (assembly GCF_951394435.1). NCBI lineage: Eukaryota > Metazoa > Chordata > Mammalia > Artiodactyla > Delphinidae > Stenella > Stenella coeruleoalba. The sequence continues at coordinate 26,986,989 of NC_137161.1, read as the reverse complement.
ACACGTTGTATACTATTCTAAATTTTTTCTTTAGCTGAATTAAAATTGCTTTATTGTTTATCCCAGATATCCGCTTATGGGATTTTCCTGATTCATAGGAAAGTTGTAGTAAAACTGTCTCAAACTTCCACCAATTGCATGACTTTTGAAAGACTAGGGTCTTTCAAACCTTTGCTAATTCCAGAGATGTTTACATTGTCAGGGATACACTGGCCTTCAGAATTCTCTGTCTTCATAGGTTAACTCTGATTTGCACAATATCCACCCTCCCTGATGCAAAACTCTTCTTTAACTTCTAACAAAAATCAAATCATATACTAAGCATTTTGGAATTTAGCAGAATTTATACAAGACTCTAGGAAGCAGGGCTACTGAGAAGGTGATCACTTGGCAGTAACACAAATAACTTTCAATAGGACCAGAAGACATCATTGAACTATTTTTTTAACCTGACAGCTTTATTGCCATTTTTTAATTTAAAAAAATTTATGAGGCTCTTCCTTCCTTCCTTCCTTCCTCCATCCTTCCTTCCTTCCTTCTTTCATTCCTTCCTTCCTCCTCCCTCCCTCTTCCTTCCTTCCTCTTTCTTTCTTTCTTTTCCTTCTTTCTTATTGAAGTATAATTGACTTACAATATTATATTAGTTTCAGGTGTACAACATAGTGATTTGATATTTTTGTACATTACAAAATGATCACTGTGATAAGTTTAGTTACCATTTGGCACCAAAGTTATTACCATATTATTCTCTAGTCTGTACATTACATCCCTGTGACTTACTTATTTTATAATTGGAAGTTTGTACCTCTTTTTTTTTTGTGTGGTACGCGGGCCTCTCACTGCTGTGGCCTCTCCCGCTGCGGAGCACAGGCTCCGAACGTGCAGGCTCAGCGGCCATGGCTCACGGGCCCAGCCGCTCCGCGGCATGTGGGATTTTCCTGGACTGGGGCACGAACCTGCGTCCCCTGCATCGGCAGGCAGACTCTCAACCACTGCGCCAGCAGGGAAGCCCGGAAGTTTTTACCTCTTAATCTCCCTCACTGATTTCACTAATCACCTCAACTCTCTCCCCCTCTGGCAACCAATAGTTTGTTCTTTGTATCTGAGTTTGTTTCTGTTTTGTTAGGTTTGTTCATTTGTTTTGTTTTTTAGATTCCACATATGAGCAAAATCATAGGTATTTGTCTTTCTCTGTCTGATTTATTTCACTTAGCATAATACCCTCTAGGCCCATCTGGCTTGTTGCAAATGGTAAGATTTCATTGCTTATTATGGCTGAGTAATATTCCTTTGTATAGATATACCACTTCTTCTTTATCCATCGATTTATTAATAAACACTTAAGTTGCTTCTATATCTTGGCTATCATAAATAATTTTGCAAATAATCCTGTAAATAATGAAAATAGGGGTGCATATATCTTTTTGAATTAGTGTTTTTTTTTTCCTTTTAAAAATGCCCAGAAGTGGAATTGCTGGATTGTATGGTAGTTCTATTTTTAATTTTTGAGGAATCTCCATACTGTTTTCCATAGTGGCTACACAAATTTATATTCCCACCAATAGGAAACAAAGGTTCCCTTTACTCCATATCTTAGCCAACACTCATTATTATCTATTTGATAATACCCTTTCTGACATCTGGTGTCTTATTGTGGTTTCAATTTGCATTTCCCTGATGATAGCGTTGTTGAGCATCTTTTCCTGTGTCTGTTGGCCATCTGTATGTTTTCTTTGGGAAAGTGTCTATTCAGGTCCTCTGCTCAATTTTTAATCAGGTTTTCTTTTTTTTTTGGTTGAGTTGTATGACAACTCATACAACTCATTTATATATTTTGAAAGTTAATCCCTTATTGGATATATGATTTGTAAATATCTTATCCAATAGGTAGGTTGTCCTTTTGTTTTGTTGATAGCTTCCTTTGCAGTGCAGGAGATTTTTAGTTTGATGTAGTCCCATCTGTTTATTTTTACTTTTGTTTCCCTTGCCTGAGGAGACATATCCAGAAATTATTGCTAAGACCAATGCCAAAGAGAGTACCACCTATGTTTTCTTCTAGGAGTTTCATGGTTTCAGGTTTACATCCAAACCTTCATTTTGAGTACATTTTTAAAATATGGTGTGAGATAGCGTTTCTATAGTTTCATTCTTTTGTGACTGTCCAGTTTTCCAAACACCATTTGTTGAAGAGACTATTCTTGCTCCACGGTATGTTCTGTGCTCCTTTGTCATAAATTGTCCATATATTTGTGGATTTATTTATGGGATAACAACTCAGTTCCATTGATCTAGGCATCTATATTTCTCTCTGCCAATACCATGCTGGTTTTTTTTTTTTTTTTTTAAACTTTTTTTTTGCGGTACACGGGCCTCTCACTGTTGTGGCCTCTCCCGTTGCAGAGCACAGGCTCCAGACGCACAGGCTCAGCAGCCATGGCTCACAGGCCCAGCCACTCCACGGCATGTGGGATCTTCCCAGACCCGGGGCACAAACCCGCGTCCCCTGCATCAGCAGGTGGACTCTCAACCACTGTGCCACCAGGGAAGCTCTACCATGCTGTTTTGATTACTATAACTTTGTAATATAGGAATTTTAAATCAGGAAGTGGAATACCTTCAGCTTTGTTCTTTTTTCTCAGGATTGCTTTTGCTTTGGGGGACTACTGTGGTTCCATATACATTCTAGAATTTTTTGTCCTATTTCTGTGAAAAAAGTCCTTGGGATTTTGATAGGGATTTCATTGAATCTGTAGATTGCTTTAGGTAATATGGACATTCTTATCCTGTTAACTCTTCCCATCCATGAGCATGTAATATATTTTAATTTATTTTTGTCCTCTTAATTTCTTTCAACAATATCTTTTCATTTATTTTTGTCCTCTTAATTTCTTTCAACAATATCTTTTTTTTTTAGGTTTCAATTTTGTTTTTATTTTTATTTTTTAAACATCTTTATTGGAATATAATTGGTTTACAATGGTGTGTTAGTTTCTGCTGTATAACAAAGTGAATCAGCTATACATATACATATATTCCAATTTCTCCTCCCTCTTGCATCACCCTCCCAACCTCCCTATCACACCCATCTAGGTGGACAAAAAGCACCGAGCTGATCTCCCTGTGCTATGCAGCTACTTCCCACTAGCTATCTATTTTACATTTGGTAGTGTATATATGTTCATGCCACTCTCTCACTTCGTCCCAGCTTACCCTTACCCCTCCCTGTGTCCTCAAGCCCGTTCTTACATGTGCGTCTTTATTCCTGTCCTGCCCCTAGGTTCTTCATAAGCTTTTTATTTATTTTTTTAGATTCCATATATATGTGTTAGCATATGGTGTTTGTTTTTCTCTTTCTGACTTACTTCACTCTGTATGACAGACTCTAGGTCCATCCACCTCACTACAAATAATTCAATTTCATGTCTTTTTATGGCTGAGTAATATTCCATTGCATATATGTGCCACATCTTCTTTATCCATTCATCTGTTGGTGGACACTTAGGTTGCTTCCATATCCTGGCTATTGTAAATAGAGCTGCAATGAATATTGCGGTACATGATTCTTTTTGAATTATGGTGTTCTCAGGGTATATGTCCAGTAGTGGGATTGCTGGATCATATGGTAATTCTATTTTTAGGTTTTTAAGGAACTTCCATACTGTTCTCCATAGTGACTGTATAAATTGACATTCCCACCAACAGTGCAAGAGCGTTCCCTTTTCTCCACACCCTCTCCAACATTTATTGTTTGTAGATTTTAAAATTTATTTATTTTTGGCTGCATTTGGTCTTTGCTACTGCATGCAGGCTCCCTCCAGTTGCGGCAAGCGGGGGCAAGTGCAACAGGCTTCTCATTGCAGTGGCCTCTCCCGCCGCAGAGAATGGGCTCTAGGCATGCAGGCTCAGCAGTCATGGCCCATGGGCTCAGTAGTTGTGGCTCGTGGGCTCCAGAGTGCAGGCTCAGTAGCTGTGGCGCACGGGCCCAGCTGCTCTGCGGCATGTGGGATCCTCCCAGACCAGGGCTTGAACCCATGTCCCCTGCACTGGCAGGTGGATTCTTAACCACTGTGCCACCAGGGAAGCCCTGTAGATTTTTTGATGATGGCCATTCTGACTGGTGTGAGATGATATCTCACTGTAGTTTTGACTTGCTTTTCTCTAATGATTAATGATGTTGAGCATTCTTTCATGTGTTTATTGGCAATCTGTATATCTTCTTTGGAGAAATGTCTATTTAGGTCTTCTGCCCATGTGTGGATTGGGTTGTTTGTTTTTTGATATTGAGCTGTATGAGCTGCTTGTAAATTTTGGAGATTAATCCTTTGTCAGTTGTTTCATTTGCAAATATTTTCTCCCTTTCTGAGGATTGTCTTTTCATCTTGTTTATGTTTTCCATTGCTGTGCAAAAGCTTTTAAGTTTCATTAGGTCCCATTTGTTTATTTTTGTTTTTATTTCCATTTCTCTAGGAGGTGGGTCAAAAAGGATCTTGCTGTGATTTATGTCATAGAGTGTTCTGCCTATATTTTCCTCTAATAGTTTTATAGTGTCTGACCTTACATTTAGGTTTTTAATCCATTTTGAATTTATTTTTGTGTATGGTGTTAGGGAGTATTCTAATTTCATTCTTTTACATGTAGCTGTCAGTTTTCCCGGCACCACTTTTTGAAGAGGTTGTCTTTTCTCCATTGTATATGGTTGCCTCCTTTATGAAAAATAAGGTGACCATATGTGCATGGGTTTATCTCTGGGCTTTCTAACCTGTTCCATTGATCTATATTTCTGTTTTTGTGCCAGTACCATACTGTCTTGATTACTGTAGCTTTGTAGTATTGTCTGAAATCCAGGAGCCTGATTCCTCCAGATACATTTTTGTTTCTCAAGATTGCTTTGGCTATTCAGGGTCTTTTGTGTTTCCATACAAATTGTAAAATTTTTTTGTTCTAATTCTGTGAAAAATGCAATTAGTAATTTGACAGGGATTGCATTGAATCTGTAGATTGCTTTGAATAGTATAGTCATTTTCACAATGTTGAACCCCCCAATCCAAGAACATTTTATATCTCTCCATCTGTATCATCTTTAATTTCTTTCATCAGTGTCTTATAGTTTTCTGAGTGCAGGTCTTTTACCTCCTTGCGGTAGGTTTATTCCTAGGTATTTTATTCTTTTTGTTGCAATGGTAAATGAGAGTGTTTCCATAATTTCTCTTTCAGGCTTTTCATCATTAGTGTATAGGAATGCAAAAGTTTTCTGTGCACTAATTTTGTATCCTCCTACTTTACCAAAGTAAAGTGTATGATCTTTTTTTTTACTTTACCAAAGTAAAGTGTATGATCTTTTTTTTTTTTTTTTTTTTTTTTTGCAGTACGCGAGCATCTCACTGTTGTGGCCTCTCCCGTTGCGGAGCACAGGCTCGGGACATGCAGGCTCAGCGGCCATGGCTCACAGGGCCAGCCGCTCCGCAGTATGTGTGATCTTCCCAGACCAGAGCACGAACCTGTGTCCCCTGCATCAGTAGGCGGACTCTCAACCAGTGCACCACCAGGGAAGCCCAGTGTATGATCTTTTTAACATGTTGTTGGATTCGTTTTGCTAGTATTTTGTTGAGGATTTTTGCTTCTATTTTCATCAGTGATATTGGTCTGTAATTTTCTTTTTTTGTAATGTCTTTTTCTGGTTTTGGTATCTGGGTGATGGTAGCCTCATAGAATGCACTTGTGAGTGTTTCTTCCTCTGAAATTTTTTGGAATAGTTTCAGAAGGATAGGTGTTAACTTTTAAATGTTTGATAGAATTTGCCTGTGAAGCCATCTGTTCCTGGACTTTTGTTTGTTGGAAGTTTCTTTGTTTTTTTTTTTTTTTTTTTTTTTTGCTGTACGCGGGCCTCTCACTGTTGTGGCCCCTCCCGTTGCGGTGCACAGGCTCCGGACGCACAGGCTCAGCGGCCATGGCTCATGGGCCCAGCCGCTCCGCGGCATGTGGGATCCTCCCGGACCAGGGCATGAACCCGTGTCCCCTGCATCGGCAGGCAGACTCTCAACCACTGCGCCACCAGGGAAGCCCGGAAGTTTCTTAATTACAGTTTTAATTTCAGTTCTTGTGATTGGTCTGTTCATATTTTCTATTTCTTCTCGGTTCAGTCTTGGAAGATTGTACCTTTCTAAGGATTTGTCCATTTTCTAGGTGGTCCATTTTATTAGCGAATATTTGCTTGCAATAGTCTCTTATGGTCCACTGAATCTCTGTTTTGTCAGTTGTAACTTCTCCTTTTTCATTTCTAATTTTATTGAGTTGAGTCCTCTTCCTTTTTTTTCTTGATGAGTCTGGCTAAATGTTTACCAATTTTGTTTATCTTCTCAAAGAACCAACTTTTAATTTCATTGTTTTTTGCTAATGCTTTCTTCATCTCTATTTCTTTTATTTCTGCTCTGATCTTTATGATTTCTTTCCTTCTAATAACTTTGGGTTTTGTTTGTTTTTGTTTCTCTAGTTGCTTTAGGTATAAGGTTAGGTTGTTTATTTGAAATTTTTCTTGTTTCCTGAGGCAATATTTTATAGCTATAAACTTCCCTCTTAGAACTGCTTTTGTTGCATCCCATAGATTTTGGATCATTGTGTTCTCATTTTTATTTGTCTCTATGTATTTTTTGATTTCTTCTCTGTTCCATTGGTTGTTTAGTAACATATTTTGTAGCCTCCATGTGTTTGGTTTTTTTACATAGTTTTTTTCCTGTAATTGTTTTTTAATGTCATATCATTGTTGTTGGAAAAGATGTTTGATAGTATTTAAGTTTTCTTAAATTTACAAAGACTTGATTAGTGGTCCAAGATGTGATCTATTTTGGAGAACGTTCCATGCACACTTGAGAAGAATGTGTATTCTGCTGCTTTCAGAGGGAATGTCCTATAAATATCAATTAAGTCTATCTGGCTAGTGTGTCATTTAAGACTTGTGTTTCCTTATTGCTTTTCTGTCTGGATGATCTGTCTGTTGGTGTAACTGGGGAGTTAAGGTCCCCCACTATTATTGTGTTACTGTCAACTTTCCCTTTATAGCTGTTAGCATCTAGTGTGTCAAAATTTAGTAAAATATCAAGTAATCATACTTCACTTGTCTGTACATGTATTATACTTCAACAAAGAATTAAAAGTGAGTGTGAATTCATGAATTTTTATATCAACAAAAAATGAGAGAATTCATTACCTGTGACCCTGCATAAAAAGAAACATTTAAGGGAATTCTTTAGGTAGTAAGAAATAGAGAAAAAAGAGACATAGAAATGCAGGAAAGAATAAGAATACTGTGTTAATAAATATAGTATGTACAAGAATACTAGTGTTTAAGTATATTAAACTTACAATATAGAATAACAATAAGACTACAATTAAGGTGTCCTAATGTTGTATTATATGGGAAGGTGTAAAGATATTTTATCAGTTGCTTATAAGTCATGGATACATGTTATACTCACAGGGTAAATATTTAAAGAATACTAAAAGGTTATATAACTAATTAGTTAATACAAGGGAAAATGGAAAAATGTCTTAAAAGAGTAATCTAAAAGAAGTAAGAAGATAAGAGGAATAAAAACAAGTAAGTCAAATAGAAAAAACCAGTAGTATAGTAGTTATAAATCAACTGTATCAATTCTTACATCAAAGGTAAGTAGAATAAATATTCCTATAAAGAGGCTATGTCTATAAGGTTGAATAAAGACAAAACTCCATACTGCTTAAGAGACATACTTTAAAGAAAACTTTGAAAGTGAAACAAAAGAAAACAATACTCTGGTGTATCTATGTTAATGCCAGAACAAAGTACACGTTAAGCCACAAAACATTACTTGTGATAAAAAGAGGAAAAAACATTAATATAAATGGGGAAAATAAACTAGACTCTATCACAATTTAAAGTCCATATGTATCTAACAATATGGCTGTAAAATATCTATAGAAAACCCCACAAGGACCAAAAGGAGAAGTAGAAAATTCAAAATTATAATGAGTTTTTAGTACATCTCTCTACAGTTGATAGAATAATTAAGGTAGAAAAGCACAGTAGATCTGAACAATGTGATTAAGAAACTTTACCTAACCGGCATATAAAACACTCAGTAATGATATAATTAATCTTTTATTGAAGGACATATGGTACATTATCAAGTGACCATATGCTTGGCCATACATTAAGCCAATCTCAACAATTTCCAGTGATTAAAATTAAATAAAAAGCGGGCTTCCCTGGTGGCACAGTGGTTGAGAGTCCGCCTACCAATGCAGGGGACACGGGTTCGTGCCCCGGTCCAGGAAGATCCCACATGCTGTGGAGCGGCTAGGCCCATGAGCCATGGCCACTGAGCCTGCGCGTCTGGAGCCTGTGCTCCACAACGGGAGAGGCCACAACAGTGAGAGGCTCGTGTACCGCAAAAAAAAAAAAAAAAAAAAAAATTAAATAAAAAGCTAATTGGTTTAAAGGATGTACATCATCTGTGTATTCTCTGATCAAAATGGAATGATGTTTGAAATAAAAAATAAGAAAATAACTAGAAAATACCCAATTACCTGGAAATGAAAAATTTATTTCTACATAATTCATGTGCTAAAGAAGTTACAATTGATAAAATAAACATTTTGTACTGAATACTAATGAATCCACAACACATAAAAACGTGCAGAACACAGCTAAAAGAGTACCTTAGAGGGAAATTAAAAGTTTTTATTAAATGCAAATCCTGGGGAAAAGGTGGAAAAATCAATAATCTGAGTTTCCTTTTCAAGGGGCCAGAAAAAAAAAAACAAAACAAACAAACAAACAAAAAAAAACAACTGCAGCAAATTAAATTCACGAAATGTGGGGGGAAATAAAAGATAAAATTAGAAATGAAGGAATAGCAGAAACACAACTGAGAATAATCAATAAAGTCAATTTTTTAAACAAAGAATAAAATTGATAGTTCCTTAGTAAGACTGATTATAAAACAGGGATAAAATTTCAAATAAGTATAATGAAAATTAGGGTCTCAGTAAAGATACTTCAAACATTTGAAGATTTAAAACAAATTTAAGAAAAATTTTACATTAAGAAACTGACAATTTAGATGAAATAGGTAATTTCTTCAAAAAAACAATTTAAGAAAACTGTGAGAAGGAAAATATAAAATCTTAATACTCCAATGTATTTTACATAAATTAAATGCATTATCGAGACCTTTTCCAAAGAGATAACCTAATCCAAGATGGCCAGTTAATTTTTTTTTTTTTTTTTGTGGTACGCGGGCCTCTCACTGTTGTGGCCTCTTCCGTTGCAGAGCACAGGCTCCGGACGCACAGGCTCAGCGGCCATGGCTCACGGGTCCAGCCACTCCGCGGCATGTGGGATCCTCCCAGACTGGGTCACGAACCCATGTCCCCTGCATCGGCAGGCAGACTCTCAACCACTGTGCCACCAGGGAAGCCCGGCCAGTTAATTTTTTAAAAATCTTTAAGGAAGCAATATTGCTAATCTCACACAAAGAGTTTCACAGACTATGAAAAGAGGAAGTATTCTCTAACTTCTTTATGAGGACAGCATAATATTAATACTAAAACCTGTCAATAATATTATAAGAATAGGCCATTTAAAACTCATTTTTTATCAACCTAGGACCAAAGGTTGTAAACAAAATATTGACAAATCAAAACAACCTGTATATAAAAAGAATAATACATCATCATTAAAAAGGGTTTATTCCTTGAGTATATCACTTAATATTTAAAAATTAATTAATGCAATTCAATACTTTAAATGAAAAAAGAGAAATATGTTGTGATTATCTCAAAAGATGTAGCTCAAGCATTAAAAAATTTCAATAGCAATTCATGATGAAATATCTCTTAAAGTAAGAATAGAAGGGGAACTTTTTAGTCTGGTAAGGAATAGCTTAAAATAATGTAAGGCATAATACTTCATGGTTAACTACTCAAAGTTTTTCCTTGATATCAAGATCATTCAAGAATTATATTGGGGATACTATGTTATGTAATAATACAATAAAAATAATTTAAAAGCATATGTTTGGAAAGATAGAGACAAATCTTTCATAGTTTCTTTAACAACATGGTTATATATACAGAAAATACAAAAGAATTTGAAATTATTAGAATTTAAAAGTGAATTTTGTAAGGTTGCTAGATATAAGATCATTATAAAATAATCAACCTGTTTTACGTATCAGCAACAAAAAATAGAAAATGAATTTTTTATAAAAACACAATTTATAATGGCTTCAAAACCATGAAATTCCCAAGAACAAATCTAACAAGATGTGTTCTAAATTTATATACTGAAAACAACAATTATTTTGAGAGGAATATAAAAAACCCCCCAAAATGGGGTATATAATTTGTTCATGAATTAAAGCATTCAGTATTGCAAAGATAAGTTATTCAAATGGACTTGTCTAATCGTGTGTGTGTATTTGTGTGTGTGTGTGTGTTCCTGTGTGTGTGTGTGTGTGTGAAAGACATTGCGGGGGGAGAGAGAGAGAGAGAGGGAAAATGGTTGTTCAGGAATAAAGAGAAATAGAAAAATAAATATTTTTATTTATATTTATTTTTATTTATAAAATATAAATATTTTTATTTATATTTAAATATAAAAATAAATAAATAAAAATCAATATTACACAAAAACAAATAGCAAGTGGTGACCATAATTTCAGTAATATTAATATTTACATTACATTTTAGTGGATTAAGCACTCCACCTGAAAAGTAAATATTTGAATTTCATAAAAAGGCATGATCCTAGTATGTACTGTCTAAAAGAACATAGATATATCTTATCAAGATAGATAACAATTGGAGACAAACAGTTTTGCATGGAAAAAGCTATACTATGCAAAGAGTAAGAATTAGAAAGCTGGAGTGGCTATATTAATATCAGACATAATCGACTCTAAGACAACGAGTGTTTACTAGAGATAATGAAAACCATTTACTAATGATGAAATCCATCAGACAGACATGAAGTAGCTGATAACAGATCCGAAAAATACATGAAGTAAAAATTGACAAAACTAAATTGAAAATAGACAAATCCAAGTTCATGGTTGGAAATTTTATCATTCACTGACAATTACTGATAGAATAATTAGATAAAAATTCAATAAGAACATAACAAATCTGAATAATACTATTAGCCACCTCAACTTAATTAATATTTATTGAACTTTACATCAAACAGCTGCAGAATACACATTCTTTTCATGTACACATGGAATCTTCACGGAGACAGATGGTGATCCTTAAACTAAGTTCTTTAAGTGTAAAAATATTGAAATATTGCAATGTATTGCAGTAGAAATAAGTTAAAAATGTTATCCAGAAAAAATTTCATAATTAAGTTGGAAATCAATAAAAATAAGGTAAGAAAAACACAAAATATTTTGAAACAAAACAACATACTTCTGGGCTTCCCTGGTGGCGCAGTGGTTAAGAATCCACCTGCCAATGCAGGGGACATGGGTTCGAGCCCTGGTCCGGGAAGATCCCACATGCTGCGGAGCAGCTAAGCCCATGCGCCACAACTACTGAGCCTGTGCTGTAGAGCCCGCGTGCCACAACTACTGAAGCCCGTGTGCCTAGAGCCTGTGCTCTGCAACAAGAGAAGTCATCGCAATGAGAAGCCCGTGCACTGCAACGAAGAGTAGCCTCTGCTCACCGCAACTAGAGAAAGCCCGTGCACAGCAACAAAAAACCCAACGCAGCCAAGGTAAATAAACAAATAAATAATAAAAAACAAAACAAAACAAAACCCAAAAAAACATACTTCTAAGTAAGCCATGTGTTAAATATATCATAATAAATATAATATTAATATATTTTATATTTATATAAATATATATAAATATAATATAAATTATCATAAGGATAATTTACATATGTTTTGAACTAAATGATAATGAAATATCAAACATAAACAACTTATTAAAATGTGTAGAATATAGCTATTACTGTGCTTAGAGGGAAATTTATAACTGTAGATGCATGTATCATCAAAGAACGGTTTAAAAACAAAGATCTAATTTTTCTACCTAAAGAATGAAGAAAAAAGACAACCAAATTACATTCAAGGTAAGTTGAAAGAAGGAACTAATAAATACATGGCCATAAATCAATGAAATAGAAAACAGAAAAATAAGAAAATTAGCAAAAGAGAAATTAAGAAAATTAAGCTTAATTTGCTTTGAGCAAATTAAGAAAATTAACATTGCCCTAGCAAGACTGATCAAGAAAAATTTCTTGTTTCAGGAATTAAAGAAAGGTTATTATTATAGATCATATCAACATTAAAAGGATACTGAAAGTATTATTAATCACTTTATGTCAATACATTTGACATGAGATGAAATGTCAAGTTGTTTGAAAGACAAATATGACCAGAAAAAAGATTAAATAGAAAATCAGAACAGTTCATATCTGTTTAAGAATATGAGTAAATTTTCCAAAATCTCAAAAATAAAACTCTAGCCCCAGATAATTCAACTAGTGATTCATATCAAACATTTAAGGAAGATTTTCTCATGAAATTTTAAAGAAAAGATAAGAAGAGGAAACACTTCTTAACTTGTTTCATGTAGCCATCATAACATATACCAAAATCTGACAAAGACAACATGAAAACTACCGATAGATATCCTTTATAATCATAGACAGTCATCTTAAACTGGTATTAGTAAATAAATTCAAGCAATATGGAAATAATACAATGCACCAATGCTTAGTAGGTTTTTTGCTGGGAAGGAAAGGATATAGAATTGTTTATAGCATTTCCTTCTCATTTTGCTCTCTGCAGTTTCTACAGTGCTATCTCTTGTTCCATTCCTCATATTGAAAATTTGTGTTGAAATTGCTAGAAGTTTGCCAATTGTATTGATCTTTTCAAAAAAGCAGCTTTTTGTTCCATTGATTTTCTTTACAGTTTTTCTGTTTTCAATTTCATTCATTTCTACTCCTGTCTTTATTACATCCTTTATTCTCCTTGCTCTAGGTTTAATTTGCTCTACTTTTCCTAATCTCTTCAGATGAGAGCGTAGATGAATGATTTGACACATTTCCTCTTTTGTAATGTAAGCATTTCATACTCTAAATTTCCCCTTGAGCACCTATTTAGAACAAATTCTGAACAAGTTGAATTTTCATTTTTGTTCACTTAAGTGTGTATTTTATTTCCCTTGAGATTTTCTCTTTTCCTAGAAGTGTGTTGTGTAGTTTCTAAGTGTTTGGAGATTTTCCTGTTTTGTTTCTGTTATTGATTTCTAGTCAGATTCCATTATGGTCAATCATACAGGGAACAAACTCTGTATGATTTTCAATTCTTTCTAATTAGTTGAGGCTTGTTTTATGGCCTAGGATATAGTCTGTCTTGGTATAAGGTTCATGGGATCTTGAAAGAAATTCTTATTCTGCTGTAGTTGGGTAGAGTGCCCTATAAAGGCACTTGCAACTTTGCTGTTTGGAGCACACACATTAGGATTGCTCTGTCTTCTTGGTGTATTTGCCCTTTTATCATTAAGTAATGACGTCTATAATCCTGATAATTTTCTTTGCTCTGAAGTCTACTTTATCTGATATTAATACAGTCACTCCTGCTATATTTTGATTAATGTCTGCATGGTCTATTTTCCCCATTCTTTTACTTACAACCTACTTATATCATTATATTTGATGTGAGTATCTTGTAGACAACTTATATTTGGTGTTATTTTTAAATACTCTCTGACAATCTCCATTTCTGTGTATTTAGATCATTTAAATTTAAATATAATAATTTAAATGTAATTACTTATATGTTAAGGATTAAATATTTTTGTATTATTTTGTTTCCCTTTTTTCCTCTGTCTTCTTTTTCCTGTGAGTTACTTGGACATTATTTATAATATCATTTTGATATATCTAAAGTATTTTTTAGTGTACATCTTAACATAGGTTTTATAGGGTTTGCTCTCAGTATTACATTTATATCCACAGTTAATCAGCCTACTGGTGCATCATTTTACCAGTTCAGGTGAATTTTAAAACATTATATCCCTTATGTCTCTTTGATCTTCCCCATTTAAAACAATCTACAAATACTTCTCTACATACGTTGAGAACTACAATAGAGTGTTAGAATTTTTGCTTCAACTCTCAAACATAATTAGGAAAACTGCAAAGTAGAAGGAAAGTCTATGGTATTTACCAATATTTTTGTTCTTTCTGTTCTATCTTCCTTACTGATATACCAAGATTTCCTTTTTTTACTTCCTTTCTGGGTGGAGAACTTCCTCTAGTCATTCTTTTAGGTTGGTCTACTTGTGATCATTTTTTTCTTCAACTGAGAATGTATTTATTTGCTCTTTATTCTTGAATGATATTTTCTTAGATATAGATATCTGGGTTGACAATGTTCTTTCAGCACTTTAAAAATGTTGTGTCACTTCCTTCTGGCCTCCGTAGTTTCATGTGAGAAATCTTCTGTCCTTTGAATTGCTTTTCTTCTTTCGGTATGAGTGTTTTCTCTCCAGCAGTTTTAAAGACTTTTTCTTTGTTTTCAGTTTCAGAAAAGTTAATTTGATAAGTCTTGAGGTGCATATTTTTAAGATAACTATTTTAGTCATCTTCTTGAATCTGTAGGTTTATCTTTTTTCAAACTGGAAGACTTTTGACCATATCCTTGAATCATTTTATAGCCCCACACTTTTCCACTTTTTTTTTTCTGGAATTTCCATGACACAAATGTTATATCTCTTGTTATAATCTCATAGGCTACTGAGGCTTAGTTCATTTATTTTTCAGTCTATTTTCTCTCTTCTGTTCTATCTTCAAGTTTATTGAGTTTTTCCTCTGTTCCCTTCATTCTGCTATTGAAACTGTCTATTGAGTTATTTATTTTGGATACATATTGATTTTTTTCAGTTCTAAAATTTCCATTTGATTCTTTATACAGGCACACATAAAAGATATTCTGGGTTTGGATCCAGAACACTGCAATAAAATGAATATTGCAATAAAGTGAATCATACAATTTTTTTTTGTTTCCCAGTATACATAAAAGTTATGTTTATACTATACTATAGCCTACTAAATGTTCAGTAGCATTAGATTTAAAAAACAACATATGTACCTTAATTAAAAAATATTTTATTGCTAAAAAATGTTAACCCTCATCTGAAGCTTCAGCAAGTCATGATCTTTTTGCTGGTTGAGAGTCTTGCCTCAGTGTTTATGGCTGCTGACTGAACAGGGTGGTGGTTGCTGAAGGTTGGGGTGGCTGTGGCGATTTTTAAAAATAAGACAACAATAAAGTTTGAGGCATTGATTGACACTTCTTTTCATTAGAACACTTAGAGTCCATTGTAAGGTGATTTGTTGGCCTAATTTCCATATTGTTGTGTCTCAGGGAGTAGGGAGGCCCAAGGAGAAGGAGAGAGATGGGGGAATGACCAATTAGTGAAGCAGTCAGAACATACACATAATATTTACTGTTTAAATTTGCTGTCTTATATGGGCATGATTTTTGGTGCCCCCAAATAATGACAATAGTAACATCAATGATCACTGATCACAGATCACCATAAAAATATAATAATTATTAAAAGTTTGAAATATTATGAGAATTACCAAAATGTGATACAGAGATACAAAATGAACAAATGCTGTTGGAAAAAAATGGTGCCAATAGTCTTGCTTGATGCAGGGTTGATACAAACCTTTAAATTATAAAAAAAAATCAGTGTCTGGGCTTCCCTGGTGGCGCAGTGGTTGTGAGTCCGCCTGCCGATGCAGGGGACACGGGTTCATGCTCCGGTCCGGGAAGATCCCACATGCCGCGGAGTGGCTGGGCCCGTGAGCCATGGCCGCTGAGCCTGTGCGTCCAGAGCCTGTGCTCCGCAATGGGAGAGACCACAACAGTGAGAGGCCCACATACCGGGAAAAAAAAAAAAAATTCAGTGTCTGCAAAATGCAATAAATTGAACTGCAATAAAAAGTGGATTGCCTATATTTTCTATTTCTTTGCTGAAGCTTTCTATTTGTTTACAGTCTTTCTTTCCTTTTAATGTGTTAGTAATTGTATGTTGAAGCATTTTTATGATGGCTACTTTAAAATTCTTGTCAAATAATTCAAACATCTGTTCATCTCTGTGTTGGTATTCATTGATTCTATTTTCATTCAAGTTGAGATCTGCCTGATTATTAGTATTTTGAATAATTTTTTAGTTTGAAACTTGGACAATTTGGGTATTATATCATGAGGTCCTGGATCTTAATTATATCTTTTTTTCAAATCAGGCCTCCTCTGATACAACTGCATTGGCATAGTCTCATTTCTACCTGGTGGGGGTGGAAGTCCAGGTTCTTCACTTGGTCTCTGTCAACATGAAGGACAGGAGGAACTCCTCATTACTGTTGGGAAACAGAGGGATTTCAGGCTTCCCACAAAGCTTCCACTGATACAACTCTGGCTAAGAGGGGGACAAATATCTCATTACTTATTCAAACATGGCCTGATTTAACTGACTTTGACTCTGTGTGTGTGTCTGTGTGTGTTCGTCTCATTACCCCTGAGTAGTGGTGAAAGTAATGACTAAAATTTTTTGACAGCAGTGGGTAGGAAGGGTGCCCCCTTACTGTCAGATAAGGGTGAAAGTTCAGGCTCTTAACATTGTCTACTGATACCATGGTGTGAGTGGTTTCATTATCACTGAGAGGTAGTGAAAGTCCTGATTTCCAATAGCCTTACTTTGTCACAAATCCCTGTATTTTACTGAGATAATTTCCTTCTATTTCTATTTTGTGGAGTGATTTTAATCATGAAAGTTTGTTGTATTTTGTTAGATGAATTTTATGCATCTAGAGATAGAAACATGTGATTTTTTTTTTTGCCGTACGCGGGCCTCTCACCACCGTGGGCTCTCCCGCTGCGGAGCACAGGCTCTGGACGCGCAGGATCAGCGGCCATGGCTCACGGGTCCAGCCGCTCTGCGGCACATGGGATCCTTCTGGACTGGGGCACGAACCCGTGTCCCCTGCATCGGCAGGCGGACTCTCAACCACTGCGCCACCAGGGAAGCCCCATGAATCATGTGATTTTATCTTTTATTTGTTAATGTGGTGTATCCCACTGATTGATTTTTGTATGTTGGGCCATCCTTGCATCTCAGTGATAAATTCCACTTTGTCATGTTGCACAACTCTTTATTGTGCTGTTGAACTTAGTTTGGCAGTATTGTTGAAGATCTCTGCATCCATGTTTGTTAGGGATATTGGCCTGTACTTTTTCTTTTACTGGCTTTGGTATCAAGGTAATGCTGGCCTTGTAAAATGAGTTTGGAATGATTTCCTTTTCTTCAATTTTTTTGGAAGAGTTTGAGAATGATTAGTATTTATTCTTCTTGAAAATTTGGTAGACTTCACCAGTGAAGCCAGTTGGTCCTGAGCTTTTCTTTGTTAAGAGTTTCTCAGTTACTGAGTCAATCTCTACACAAGTTATAGGTCCACTCAGACTTTTTATTTTTTCATGATTCAATTTGTAGGTTTATGTTTCTAGGAATATTATCCATTTCCTCCAGGTTATTCGTTTACTGACATATAATTGTTCATAGTAGTCTCTTCTGATCACTTTTATTTCTCTGGCATCAGATGTAATCCCTTTTCTTTCATTTTAAAAAATATGAGTCTTTTCAAAAATCATCTCTTAATTTCATTGATTTTTAAATTGGTTTTTTTTTTTCTGTTTTCTTGTTCATTTATTTCTGCTTGATCTTTGTTATTTCTTTCCTTCTGCTAAATTTGGGCTTAGTGTGTACTTATTTTCTAGTTTCTTGAGGTGTAAAGTTAAGTGTTTATTTGAGACCTTTCTTCTTTTTAAATGTAAGTGTCTATCGTTCTAAACTTCCCTCTTAGTATGGCTTTAGCTATGTCTCATAAGTTTTGGTGTGTTGTGTTTTTGTTTTCATTTGCCTCAATATATTTTCTAATTTTTCTTTTGATTTCCTCTTTGACCCCTTGTTCAAGAGTGTATTGTTTAATTTTCACAAATTCATGACTTTAACAATTTGCTTTCTGCCATTAATTTCTTTTTTTTAACATCTTTAATGGAGTATAATTGCTTTAGAATGGTGTGTCAGTTTCTGCTTTATAACAAAGTGAATCAGTTATACATATACATATGTATGTATGTATTGTACTAAAAGTAACAGAGACAGAAACAAATGAAAGAAGACCTTTGGACTCCCAAAATTCTATTGGCAGAGAACAAGGTGATAAAATTACTCAGCAGTAAATATATGCATCACTCATGAAAAAGGAAAGATGGGTCTTATCAGTGAAAATAATGGAGTGGGTAGTTCCAAGTGCCCATCCCTACATCGACACATTGAAAAATCAAGCAAAAAGTGTCAGAATTAACTTTGTCAGAACTCTGGAACATAGTCAAAGGTTAACAGCAACCAAGTGAACACTGAATCAAGAAAAAGGAAATGTTAACATATTAGGAAAACTTTGCAGCATGTTTACTTGTCTTTCCAGTAACTCCTTACTCAGCAGTGGTCTGAAAGATGGCAGCCTGGATTTGTAGTGTGTCAGCCAGTGTCTGGTTCCAGAGAGAGCAGGGCAGACCTCCTTCTCAAAGCATTATGTTTATTTGTTCTAACCTATCAGGGGTATACTTCGACTGGCACAATGTATTCACCATTATTTTACTTAACTCAGAACCCACTCAAGGCAGAAACTGCCGGCACTCGCTGAAAACTTTGAAAGGAAAATGAACAATTTGCTGCCTCCTGGTGGCAGAAGTTACAGTTGAGGCTACCTTTATTTAGGTGTTGAAAGCCTAGCAGGAAAAGTTGCTTTGACAAATTAAGGAGTTCAAAAATCCATGTGTATACTGGGAATTCAGGAAGCTACACACATGCAGAGGGAAGGACACATGCCCAGAAAAGTTCCTTTTCTTGTTTTAATGT
Source organism: Stenella coeruleoalba (assembly GCF_951394435.1). Lineage (NCBI taxonomy): Eukaryota > Metazoa > Chordata > Mammalia > Artiodactyla > Delphinidae > Stenella > Stenella coeruleoalba. Next base: position 26,968,006 of record NC_137161.1, on the reverse strand, counting down.
TGGAGTGACAACCTCCAAGCTCCTTTCATGTTAAGGCTGAAATAGGAAATCTGGCTTGGCATATAATAATTGAGTTCAACACTTCCTCACAGAAGTCTGTGCATTCTCCTATATTTTAGCTATAAGGTGTGAGATGTTGATCTAATTACTTTTTTCCTTTGTTAATAATTTGTTTTTTCTAATTAGAGGCTTGGACGTTCTTCTCTTACCCTAGACTTCAGGAATTTTACCTGGATTTGCTTAGGAAAGTGACATATCATCAACCTATCCTGGATCCAATGACATTTAAATCTGCAGACTTGTCTTATTTTTAAATTTTGGAATTATTTTGTTAAAATTTTTTTCTCAATTTAATTTTTTATCCTTTATGCATTCTTCTGAAACTGTTGACATTTTTTGGATGACTCCTCCAGGTTCTCATCTACTCCCTCATTATTTCCATCCTTTGGGTTTTGTTGATGCTTTAAGGCATTTTTAGCACTTTGTTATCCAGGTTACTAAATTGGGTCTGAGTAGTGGTCATACATTTTTGCCTTGAATATTTCATTTGGGAAATCATGGTTTTAAAATTAAGTTAATCTTTTCTCTGCATGTGAATTTGAAGCAGCCTTCTACTCCATTTGGCAATGTATGAGTAAACTGTCTGCCAGTTTTTTGTGGATTTTTTTTTGTTGTTAGAAACCTTTACAGCTTACCTGAACCTATGCATTCTCAAACTAAAATCAGGGAGAGGTCGGTATACTCATTCAACTCCTTTTTTAGTCTCTTTGGTGGACATAAGCCTCATACACTCATGTGGGAACAAAGTTGACTCTCCACAGCCTTCAAAGGTCTCTGAAAACTGGGAAATTCTTAAGGACTGCCAGGAATTTCTCTACCTCAGTCAAGGGGAAAAACCTCACAGCATTTCTCTTTGCCTGTAGCCCAGTAGAGCTAAGTCTTTACCTGTGCACCTGCCCAGAAGTATTAACAGCTCCTTGACACAGGAGAATTAGATACATTGAAATTCAGAGTAGAGGAGCAAGAAATGAAAGTCAGGTCACCAACTTCCAAGAATCCCTTGAGACACGTCTTCTAACATTACAACAGAAATGACAGCCCTGACCATGTAAGCATAATGAATAATTGACAATGTAGGTAGAGATGTTGGGTTGAGGAGATGAGGTGTATTTAACATCATGAGGAATCCAAAGTGACGTCTAAAGTTAATAGATGGTAATAAAATATTTGCATATCTAATTTCATATTATAAAGCTAACTAATAGGAGAACTAAAGAATAATATTACTAACAAAAAGTGGGGCTAAGTTAAAACCTCCTACATAAGTGAAAACAAGGAGCTCTAGGTACAATTTTAACTTTGTAAGTAAAGAAAAGGTTTTATACTATTCAGACATGAAGAGAACCATTAGAATATCAAACTTCGGAAATCTTCCTTTTGAGGGATGTTTCAGGGATTTTTACTTCATATTTTATTTCATTCAATAATATTTGAAAATGTTTCATCACATACATCTATGGCTTAGAATTAATAACTTTTTGTGAAATAGTTACATAATGAAATGTAATGGGATAAAGTATTTGGCCAACACAGGCTCAGTTAAGACTAGATTGGATTTTGTTTACTTTTGATTACCAGTCTGTTTTTCTTTGAATGTGACATTGTAGCAAGACAGAGTGACATAAGGGATATTATATAACTTATAGTTTAGTTGAATAAAGACCATATATATATTCATGTATTTTTATATACTTGTCCTGCTTTTCTATTAGCCATTGTGAATTAACTTGTGTATGGACCATTTTTTTGTCTCTGTAATTTCTGTTTGCTTAGATATTCTATTCTCGTCTCATCTCTTTCTTTTTAAAACTTTATCATTATTATTATTATTTTGGCTGTGTTGGGTCTTCATTGCTGCACTCGGGCTTTCTCTAGTTGCGGCAAACGAAGGCTACTTTTCGTTGTAGTGCGTGGGCTTCTCATTGCGGTGGCTTCTCTGGTTGTGGAGCACAGGCTCTAGGTGCAAGGGCTTCAGTAGTTGCAACACACAGGCTCAGTAGTTGCAGCACGCAGGCTCTAGGGCATGCGGGCTTCAGGAGTTGTGTAGTGTGGGCTCAGTAGTTGTGACACACAGGCTTAGTTGCTCTGTAGCATGTGGGATTTTCCCCAACCAGGGATCAAACGCATGTTCCCTGCATTGGCAGGTGGATTCTTAACCACTGCACCACGAGGGAAGTCCCTCATCTCTTTCTTAATAAAAAACTTGCTTTATTGAAAATTTGTGTTGTATTTTGATTTCTTCTCTTTATTTTTACTATTTATCTTATTTGCTGTATTTAAGTTTGATGTACCAAATTTTCTCTACTCTTTCAATATGAATCTCTAAAAATTTATTTTAAACTTATGTCCTTGTCTAATATATGGATTGAACGGTATAAATTTTCCTCTAAGAACTCTGGTTGAGGGACTTACCTGGTTGCGCAGTGGTTAAGAATCCACCTGCCAATGCAGGGGACATGGGTTCAAGCCCTGGTCTGGGAAGATCTCATGTGCTGTGGAGCAACTAAGCCACAACTACTGAGCCAGTGTGCCACAACTAGAAAAGACTGTACGCCACAACTAGTGAAGCCTGCACACCTAGAGCCTGTGCTCTGCAACAAAAGAAGCCACTGCAATGAGAAGCCCTCACATCGCAACAAAGAGTAGCCCCCGCTTGCTGCAACTAGAGAAAGCCCACGCACAGCAGCAAAAGACCCAACGCAGCCAAAAATTAATTAATTAATTAAAAAAGAACGCTAGTTGATATGTTATATCTCTAATATAATTTAGTTCAGAAGATTTTATCTTATCAGCTTTGTTGGGTATGATTGATAAATAAAAATTGCTCTTATTAAGGTATAAAACATGATGTTTTGATACATATATACACTGTGCAGTGATTACCAAAATCAAATTAATTAACAAACCCATCACTACACATACTTACCATTTGTGTGTGTGTGTCTGATGAGAACACTTGAGATCTACTCTATTAACAAGTTTCAAGTATAAAATGTACTATTATTAACTATAGTTACCATGCTGTATATTAGGCCTCCAGAACTTATTAATCTTATAACAGAAGATTTGTACCCTTTGATTATTTTCCTTTCCCCCCACACCCAGCCTCTGGCAACCACTATTCTATTCTACAGCATTCAACTTTTTTTTTTTTTTTTTAAGATTCCACATATAAGTGAGATCATGTGATATTTGCCTTTCTGTGTCTGGCTTATTTCACTTATCATAATGTCCTCCAGTTTCATTCAGATTGTTGCAAATGGTAGAATTTCCTTCTTTTTAAAGGCTGAATATTAGGTTCTTACTATTGCCCTTTTTGTTCATTGTTTTCTGGGTGTTTTGAAGATCTTTTGTTCCTTTTTTCCTCTTTCGTGATTTGATGATTTTCTCTAGTGGTATCCTTTGATTCCTTTCTCTTTATATTTTGTGTATTTTCTACTATAGGTTTTTGCTTTGTGGTTGTCATGAGGCTTGGAGTCAAACTTTTAAATATCATATTAGGATCAAATACCAATGAACACTGAAATTGAATTCTCATTTAATTTATTTAAGGCAAAACCTATTCAAAGGCACTAGAGCCTGCATGCACACAGATATGAATGCCCATTTGCAGAGCTCATTCTTTTCTTCCTTTTTCCAAGTTTATTGAGATATAATTGACATATAACATTGTATAAGTTTAAGTTGTACAATGTGATAATTTGATATATGCATATATTGCAAAAGAATTACCACAATAATGTTACTTACCACATCCATCACCTCACAGCTCCTTTTCTTTGTGGTGAGAACTTTTTAATATTTACTTTCTTAGCAACTTTCAAGTGTACAATACAGTATTCTTAACTAAAGTCACCATGCTGTACATTACATCCCCAGAACTTGTCCATCTTATAACTGGAAGTTTGTACCCTTCACCAACATTTCCCTATTCGACTCCTGCCCCCTCCCCCAACCTCCCACCCTGGGTAACTGTCCTCTACTCTCTGTTTGCAGAGCTTATTCTTGAGGACTGTATGGCTATGCAAGATGAAAAGCTAACAGCTAGAAGTCAGCTTTGAAGATATCTTCAGGATTAGCATGAGATGAATTAGAGATATGTGGCCTTGGAGCAGGCAGAACCACTTCCAAATGTGGTTGTCCCTTCTTGTTCAAAATCCTTTCCTCCACGAACTCAGATTTTAGATATTTTAAATGGTAATAACCTATACCTCACATACCTTTTTATTTTATTTTTTAGTTTTGGCTGCGTCGGGTCTTCGTTGCTGCGCACAGGCTTTCTCTAGTTGCAGAGAGCGGGGGCTACTCTTCATTGCGGTGTGTGAGCTTCTCGTTGCGGTGGCTTCTCCTGTTGTGGAGCACGGGTTCTAGGCGCTGGGCTTCAGTAGTTGTGGCGCACGGGCTTAGTTACTCTGTGGCATGTGGGACCTTCCTGGCCCAGGGCTCGAACCCGTGTCCCCTGCATTGGCAGGCGGATTCTTAACTACTGCACCACCAGGGAAGTCCCTCACATACCTTTTTAAAGCCTACATTTCTTAGCGTTTCACAGGTGCCAGAGACTGTGCTCGGTGTTCAATATGCCTTATTTTATTTAATTGTTAGAATCATTCTAGGAGGTATGTGTGTGATTATACCTTTTTCACCATTGAAGAAATTGCAGTAGAGACCACATCATAAGTAAAAGTAGTAGAGAGAGAACCTAGATATGTTTTGCCCAGTTTTGTCAGACTTAATCATGTGATCATAATTATTATATAATGCTTTTGTATAAAGAGATTGTGCGTCAATTTGCTTGGCACATTGTGGGTTCTAATACAATGTAGTTTCCTTTTCTCCCCCAAACTGTAAATCAGGGAAAGGTTATTCCCACCTAAGTTCAAGGATGAGATGAAGAAGAATGGTACAAGACAAGAAGACAGGAGAGTAAAGATATAGCTCTAAGATTATATTCTTCTTCTATAATCTCAGTGATCATAGTTCTATGATGATTTCAAGGTAGTGATCAAGGTGATTACTGAGGAGAAAGCACAGTGAGTTCTACCAGGAACCTTTAAAACACCATCTGGCTGTTCAAAGAGATCCTATGAGCCAAACCTCTGTCACACTCTTCTCTGCATAGTAATGAACTTTCCCACAGGTGAAAAATGGCTTATAATCACCCATAACCATGCAGAGCAAAGATGGGCAGGGCCCTCAGGAAACTTGCCTTTTTGCTTTTCACCCAGGAATCATCAACTTGTTACAGCCAAAATCCCTATAATGTGAGTAAATTTGAATATACTACCTTAGTACCTCAAAGTACCCTGAGTGGGAGTAAATGTTTTCTCTATTCTTCAAGTTCATAAACTTAGGCTCAAAGATGAGAAATCAATTGTCCATAGTTCAAGACTGAATACATGGTGAGACCATGAATAACCTCATATATGTCTGACCAAAAAGCTCATGGTTTTTTCTACTACCCTCCTTTGCTGAAATGACCTGCCTCTGTCCTCCCACCTTCCTGTGTGAGTTCAGGAGTTCTACCTACAGTGATAGACATGAGTATAAAAGACCATGATGTCCTACTAGTTGAGATAATCCATTCCTCAAATCTCTTCTACTAGATAATGATATATCATAGATGTATCTCTTGAAGGAGATGCATCAGAAACATCTGTAGGGCTTGTTTCCTGGTGAAGATAGAATAAATGAAGGTGATATTTCATTCTGATTACCTTCTCTGACTTATGTTGGGAGAGTTCTTACGAGAAAAGTCCTACGGCTTTTAAGTCACAGTACAGAACTCTTGATCTCCCTTCTATCCTCTTTAAGTTTGCAATTTATATGAATGTAGATTTCCAGGGAGGAAAGAGAATTGCATAATATCAAAGTGCTCTTAATCGTCAATTAAGTCTGTCTCAGTTCTAATAGCTAAAAATCAATATTTCTCTCCTCTGAAGTTGAGGTCCCAATATCTACATCGTAAGTTTGTTGTAGGAAATCCAATAAGAGAATGGATATGAAGGCAGTCTGTAGAAATGCTTTTGTATTACTAGCCGCTTCAAAAGTATGTAGCGAATGCCTTCGATCTGTAGGAGGAGACCTTCACTCATTCTATATTACAGATCAGCGGTTCTCAAAGTGTGGTCCTTTGATCAGCAACATCAGCATCACCTGGGAGCTAGTGAGTAATGCTAATTCTCAGGCTCCACCATGGAATCAGAAACTGGAAATGAGGACCAGAAATCTTTTTTTTAAATTTATTTTAAAGCAGGCCCTACAGATGTTTCTGATGCATTTTAAAGTTTGGTAATACTGCTAAGGCAGGTTGGGAGCCTATGGGCTGGGAACTGTTTTCAAGGTTGACACCATTTCTGTCCATTAGTCTTAATGAGTGTTTCGGATTAACCTTCACTTGTGCCTGGTCTCTATTTTATTTTCATCCCTACCCTGGAACTGCTGGTGCTATGGAAATATGATGCTCTTCCAAACATTGTTGAATGGAGAGACAATGGGAAAGAGGTTATAGAGAGAAGACTGACCCCAGATTAAGTTCCTTTGCTTTAATGAACCAGGCATATAAGCAGTATAAGCAGTGATCATCGTTACTTTGGTTCATTTCCTAGTTGATAATTGATTCTAACAGTGGGGTAGATGTTTTATTACTGGAAGCTGAGGGTTTAAAGTTGTGGTTGATAGCCAGAACAGAGCTCACCTTCTGCTTGCCACATTTCCCTTTAAAATGATCTTTCTGAAACTCTCCACTTTTGCATTTCTTCTTGCAATATCTGATTTTGTTTTCACACTTTCTCAAAAGTAAATTCTCTGCATGAAGGAATTATATAAATCATTAAGCCAAAGATATTTATCAAAATAAATTTAAAACAGCAAGCTTTTTTTTTTTTGCGGTCCGCGGGCCTCTCACTGTTGTGGCCTTTCCCGTTGCGAAGCATAGGCTCCGCGGCCGTGGCTCACGGGCCTCTCCGCGGTATGTGGGATCCTCCCGAACCGGGGCACGAACCCGCGCCCCCTGCATCGGCAGGCGGACCCTCAACCACTGCACCACCAGGGAAGCCCAACAAGCTTTTCTGAGCATTGACTATTCAAGTCTTTACCAGTTGCTTTCTTATATTTGTTCTAATAGTGAAAACCTCCTCTGAGGAATAAATGAGATTTCACCCACACATAAATATGTAGATATATGTATGGACTTACCACTCCTGAAATCAGAATTCTGCATGCCAGCTTTCACCAGAATCCTATTTCTCTCTCTTTTTTTTTTTTTAACCACATGGGAAAAATATAACACATCATTACACATCAACACAAAATCCCCAACCAATTTCCTAAACTGTAACCAAAACACACTTATACATCTAGATAGAACTCACAAGCTATCATCTTAAAATATAAAATGTTTAAATTATTGTTGTAATGATTCTTAGCATTATCCAAAACACACATGGCTTATTTTGACACTTGGTGGGAGTTTCAAAAGGTCTTTACATGTTCGTGAGGTCTTACAAATTACATTTGGAATGTAACTCTATGCTTGCCTTATATATTATATTAAAATGTATTGAATGATAGACAAGTACATATAAACTTTTTATGTATAAACATGGATTATATATAATATTGAGATATATGCACATTTTTGGTAATTTTAGGAATAAAATATACAAGAGGCATTTTACTAGGAATATATTAATCAGAGAGACACTCTTCAGGGTGTGCCTGTAAATATATAGATATACTATATACATATATAAAATCTCCCGTCACTTGGCTTGACATATAGAAGGGCTTCAAGAGATGTTGGAGCTCTTCTTGCCTTTCTCTATGTTGAGTCCATTTATTGTTTTATTCAATATATATATATGAAATCAGTCCCTACTGAGCAGGACAGACAAGGCCAGGCACTTACATTAGAAAGGAGGAGAAAGAAAATAAAGAAGAAAATAAATAACTACAGATTGATATAAATATAATTATGGAAAGAAATAATGTGATGTAACACAGAGTAACTGAGTAGAGCTACTACTGACAGGGTGATATAGGAAATTATCCCTGAGGGAGTGACATTCAAGGTTAGACTTGAGAGATGAAAACGATCCAGCTATGTGAAGAGTTAGAAGAAAATTGTTAAAAACAAAGGGATTTTGTATTTGCAAGGCCATGAGCTGGTGAAAAGCTTGACGTATTTGTTGAACTGTTGTTTTAATGACTCTTCTTCTTCCTCTTCATATTCTTCTGCACGCTTCAAGGCTCCCCACAGTGGTCCTTGGACTTAAAAGTTCCTTTCCAGCTGCTCCATCTATTATCCACTTTTTCCTCACTGTCACAAACATCTCTATGAACGTGACACTCAAGTGTCTTTCCTCAGCTGGGAAATCTGGATGGAGATCTAAGATCAAGTCTATATTTTCCCTTTCCACTCCTAATGTTCCACATTTTTTTGGGTTTTGTTGAGTTTTTTTCTCCCATATATCCTTCCTAAGCATTCCATTTATTTTTCTTAAAAGGCTCATTTATTTATTTTAATATTTATTTATTTAGCTGTGCCGGGTCTTCTTTGCCGCATGCGGGAATCTTTGTTGTGGCATGTAGGATCTTTAGTTGTGGCAGGTGGGATCTTTTAGTTGCTGTATGTGGGATCTAGTTCCCTGACCAGGGATGAAACCCACACCCCCTGCATTGGGAGTGTTGAGTCTTAGCCACAGGACCACCAGAGAAGTCCCAGCATTCCATTTCTAACGCTACCAGATCTTGGATGGATTGGTTAATCTCAGAGAATAATTGTGAATTGCTTGTATTTGTCTAGTAAGGGAACCTGAGTGTTCTCAGGGCCTTCAGTTTAGAAGTAGAACACCCTGTGTGTATGTGATGTATGTCATCAATGTCCCAGAGGCAGAGAGAGAAATCATGTAATCTAAACTTATAGAATTTCAAAGATACTGTAGACCAGAAGCATATTCTGAGGCAACTTTCATACTATTATTAATTTTCTCTTATCCATCAATCTGAACAGTCTTCTATTATAAGAGAACAAAATCGATCTCTAGATGCAGGCTGTAGGTTATTGAACAGCTCTCTTTCTGTTAGGAAGTTCTTTCTCAAAATCTAGTTTGTCACTTTGTGTCAGATATTTTTTATTTTAACATCTTTAATGGAGTATAATTGCTTTAAAATGTTGTTTTAGTTTCTACTGTATAACGAAGTGAACCAACTATATGTATACATATATCTCCATATCCCCTCCCACTAGCGTCTCCCTCTCACCCTCCTATCCGACCCATCTAGGTGGTCACAAAGCACTGAGGTGATCTCCCTGTGCTATGAAGCTGCTTCCCACTAGCTAGCTATTTTACATTTGGTAGTGTATATATGTCAATTCTACTCTCTCACTTCGTCCCAGTTTACCCTTCCCCCTCCTCGTGTCCTCAAGTCCATTCTCTATGTCTGTGTCTTTATTCCTGTCCTACCCCAAGATTCATCAGAACATTTTTTTTGATTCCATATATATATGTTAGCATACGGTATTAGTTTTTCTCTTTATGACTTACTTATGACAGACTCTAAGTCCATCTAGCTCCCTATAAATAACTCAATTTCGTTTCTTTTTATGACTAATATTCCATTGTATATATGTGCCACATCTTCTTTGTCCATTCATCTCTCGATGGACACTTAGGTTGCTTCCATGTCCTGGCTACTGTAAATAGTGCTGCAGTGAACATTGTGATACATGTCTCTTTTTGAATTATGCTTTTCTCAGGGTATATGCCCAGTAGTGGGATTGCTGGTTCATATCGTAGTTCTATTTTTAGATTTTTAAGGGACCTCCATACTGTTCTCCATAGTTGCTGTATCAATTTACATTCCCACCAACAGTGCAGGAGGTTTCCCTTTTATCCACAACCTCTCCAGCATTTATTGTTTGCAGATTTTTTATGATGGCCATTCTCACCCGTGTGAGGTGATATCTCGTAGTTTTGATTTGCATTTCTCTTATGATTAGTGATGTTAAGCATCCTTTCATATGTTTGTTGGCAATCTGTATATCTTCTATGGAGAGAAGTGTCTATTTAGCTCTTCTGCCGATTTTTTTCTTTTTTTTTTTGCGGTACGCGGGCCTCTCACTGTTGTGGTCTCTCCCATTGCGGAGCACAGGCTTTGGACGCGCAGGCTCAGCGGCCATGGCTCACGGGCCTAGCTGCTCCGCGGCATGTGGGATCTTCCCGGAGCGGGGCATGAACCTGTGTCCCCTGCATTGGCAGGCGGACTCTCAACCACTGTGCCACCAGGGAAGCCCAATCTATATATATATAGATATAAAGATATATAAAGGAAGACAGCAACCAAATCAATAAACAAATCTACCAATGATAATAAGTTCTAAACATTAAACTAAGATAAACATAAAACCAGAAACAAATTAGATGCAGAAGGGATACCCCAAGTCTATAGTTGCTCCCAAAGCCCACCTCCTCAATTTTGGGATGACTCGTTGTCTATTCAGGCATTCCACAGATGGAGGGCACATCAAGTTTATTGTGGAGATTTAATCCGCTGCTCCTGAAGCTCCGCAGAGAAATTTCCCTTTCTCTTCTTTGTTCGCACAGCTCCTGGGGCTCTGGTTTAGATTTGGCCCTGCCTCTGCGTGTAGGTCGCCTGATGGCATCTGTTCCCCGCCCAGACAGGACAGAGTCAAAGCAGCAGCTGATTAGGGGGTTCTGGCTGACTCAGGCTGGGGGAAGGGAGGGGTATGGAATGAATGGCGGTCACGCAGTGGCAGAGGCCGGCATGATAGTGCAACAGCCTAAGGTGCGCCATGTGTCCTTCTGGGGAAGTTGTCCCTGAATCACGGGACCCTGGCAGCGGCAGGCTGCACAGGCTCCTGGGAGGGGAGGTGTGGATAGTGACTTGCGCTTGTACACAGGCTTCTTGTTGGCTGCAGTACCAGCCTTAGTGTCTCATGCCCATCTCTGTTGTCCGCACTGATAGCCGCTGCTAACGCCCATCTCTGGAGCTAGTTTAGGTGGTGCTCTGAATCCCCTCTCCTCGTGCACCCCAAAACAATGGTCTCTTGCCTCTTAGGCAGTTCCAGACTTTTTCCTGGACTCCCTCCAAGCTATCTGTGATGCACTAGCTCCCTTTAGGCTGTGTTCACACAGTCGTCTCCCTGGGATCTGACCTCCAAAGACCGAGCTTCAGTTCACAGCCCCCACCCACCCCAGTGGGTGAGCAGACAAGCCTCTCAGGCTGGTGATTGCTGGTCGGCACTGATCGTCTTTGTGGGAATCTCTCCACTTTGCCCTCTTCATCCCTGTTGCTGTGCTCTCCTCCATGGCGCTGAAGCTTCCCCCCCACACCCGGCCCCCATCTCCACCAGTGAAGGGGCTTCTTAGTGTGTGGAAACTTTTCCTCCTTCACAGCTCCCTCCCTGAGGTGCAGGTCCCATCCCTATCCTTTTGTCTCTGTTTATTCTTTATTTATTTTTTGCTCTACCTGGGTACGTGGGGAGTCTCTTGCCTTTGGGGAAGTCTGGGGTCTTCTGCCCGTGTTCAGTAGGTGTTCTGTAGGAGTTGTTCTGCATGTAGATGTCTTTCTGATGTACTTGTGGGAAGGAAGGTGATCTCCACTGTTACTCCTCTGCCATCTTGAAGGTCCCCTCACCACCCCAGACTCTGGTGAGGCGTGGTTGTTATATTAAGTCCAGAGGTTTTGGATGAAAGAGGGAGGAATGGGATACTCCAGCTTGGTTGAATTGGAAGTCAATTTTATTTATTTATTTATTTTTTCGCTTTTTCCTATCACACTCTTTGTGGTCATCTTCAATTACAGAACTCATTTCTCTGTATATATCTTTAAATTTCTCTCTCTCTCTGTTTTTTATTTTGTCCACTGATTTAGAACAATATACTGGCACTGGTCACCTGTCAACTGAGCTCTTCTATTTGCCCCATCTCTAGCCTGCTCCTTTCATAGGTTGTGGTCTGCACATGCAGTTCCTCCCCTGGCCCTCTGTGATGTTCCACAAAACTCGTGGTATGCCTGCAAGCTATCAGCTCAATTAGATCTTGATGTTCGAAGAAAGGGATCATTAGTTTGGCCCTGCAGGTTGTGCCAACATTCTTGGAGAACTGAGTGTGCTACCTGAGATCTGATGAGGAGTGAGTGTTCTCTGGGCATTTCCATTTATTTGCTCCTTATTACATCATATTGTGTCTGAATCATAGCTCAGTGCAACAATATGGCCACGTAAACTTCTTTTCCAACCCTTGCAAACACACGGCAGTGGAATGTGATGTGATTATGGCCAATGATATTAAGCAGAAAATTTTTGGTGGAGTATCTGGTAAGATACTTTAAATGGGAGGGGGCAAAGATTCAAGTCATGTGTACCCATTAGCTTTTTAAAAATAGTTAATTAATTAATTGATTTTTAACATCTTTATTGAAGTATAATTGCTTTACAAAGGTTTGTTAGTTTGTGCTTTATAACAAAGTGATTCAGCCATACATATACATACATCACCATATATTGTCCCTCTTGACTCTCCCTCCCACCCTCCGTTTCCCAGCCCTCTAGGTGGTCACAAAGCACCAAGCTGATCTCCCTGTGCTATGTGGCTGCTTCCCACTAGCTATCTATTTTACATTTGGTAGTGTATATATGTCCACGCCACTCTCTCACTTCATCTCAGCTTTCCCTTCCACATCCCCGTGTCCTCAAGTACATTCTCTATGTCTGTGCCTTTATTCCTGTCCTGCCCCTAGGTTCTTCAGAACCGATTTTTTTTTTTTTTTAGATTCCATATGGTATTTGTTTTTTGCTATCTGACTTACTTCACTCTATATGACAGACTCTATGTCCATCCATCTCACTACAAATAATTCAATTTTGTTTCTCTTTATGGCTGAGTAATATTCCATTGTATAAATGTGCCTTTCTTCTTTATCCATTCATCTGTTGATGTACACTTAGGTTGTTTCCATGTTCTGGCTATTGTAAATAGTGCTGCAATGAACATTTGGGTACATGACACTTTTTGAATTATGGTTTTCTCAGGGTATATGCCCAGTAGTGGGATTGTTGGGTCCTTTGGTAGTTCTGTTTTTAGCTTTTTAAGGAAGCTCCATACTGTTCTCCACAGTAGCTGTATCAATTTACATTCCCACCAACAGTGCAAGAGGGTTCCCTTTTCTCCACACCCTCTCCAGCATTTATTGTTTCTAGATTTTTTGATGATGGTCATTCTCACCGGTGTGAGGTGATATCTCATTGTAGTTTTGACTTGCGTTTCTCTAATGATTACTCATGTTGTGCATCCTTTCATGTGTTTGTTGGCAATCTGTATATCTTCTTTGGAGAAACGTCTCTTTAGGTCTTCCACCCATTTTTGAATTAGGTTGTTTGTCTTTCTGATATTGAGCTGCATGTGCTGCTTGTAAATTTTGGAGATTAATGCTTTGTCAGTTGCTTCCTTTGCAAATATTTTCTACCATTCTGAGGCTTGTATTTTTATATTGTTTATGATTTCCTTTGCTGTGCAATACTTTTAAGTTTCATTAGGTCCCATGTGTTTATTTTTATTTCCACTTCTCTAAGAGGTGGGTCAAAAAGGATCTTGCTGTGATTTATGTCATAGAGTGCTCTGCCAATATTTTCCTCTAAGAGTTTTATAGTTTCTGGTCTTACATCTAGCTCTTTAATCCATTTTGTTTTTATTTTTGTGTATGTGTTAGTAAGTGTTCTAATTACATTCTGTTACATATAGCTGTCCAGTTTTCCCAGGACCACTTATTGAAGAGGCTGTCTTTTCTCCACTGAATAGTCTTGCCTCCTTCATCAAAGATAAAGTGACCATATATGTATGAGTTTATCTCTGGGCTATCCATCCTGTTCCATTGATCTATATTTCTATTTTTGTGCCAGTAACATACTGTATTGATTACTGTAGCTTTGTAGTATAGTCTGAAGTCAGGGAGCCTGATTCCTCCAGCTCTTTTTTTCTTTCATGGATGCAACCTAAGTGTCCATTGAGAGATGAATGGATAAAGAAGATGTTGCACATATACACAGTGGAGTATTACTCAGTCATAAAAAATGAAATTGAGTTATTTGTAGGGAGGTGGATGGACATAGACTCTGTCATACAGAGTGAAGTAAATCAGAAACAGAAAAAATAAATACTGTAAGCTAACACATATATATGGAATCTAAAAAAAAAAAAGGTTCTGATGAACCCAGGGGCAGGATAGGAATAAAGATTCAGATGTAGAGAATGGACTTGAGGACGCAGGGAGGGGGAAGGGAAAGCTGAGATGAAGTGAGAGAGTGGCATGGACATATATACACTACCAAATGTAAAATAGATAGCTAGTGGAAAGCAGCTGCATAGCACAGGGAGATGAGCTTGGTGCTTTGGGACCACCTAAAAGGGTGGGATAAGGAGAGTGGGAGGGACCCGTGAGAGGGAAGGGATATGGGGATATATGTATATGTATAGCTCACTCACTTTGTTATAAAGCAGAAACTAACACAACATTGTAAAGCAATTATACTCCATTAAAGATGTTAAAAAAAGAAAAAATGCTTAAATGAAGTGACAAGGGCACACATGTCCATGGATAGGAAGACTCAACATAGTAAAGAAGTCATTTTTCTTCAAACTACAACACAGCTGTAACTCAATTGCTTTCATATTCCCAACAAGATCTTTTATAGATATACTCAAGACTATTCTAAAATTTTTATTGAAAGGCAGAGGAACTTGGGGAGCTACAACAATTTTCAGAAAGCAGAATAAAGCAGGAGGTATCCCTACACTATCTCAAGACATATTATACAGCTACAGTAATCAAGAATGTGTTGTACTGGCAGAGGAACAGGTACATAATCCATGCAATAGAATAGAGCACCAAGTATGGCCAACTAATTTTTGACAAACCTGCCAAAGCAATTCAATGGAGGAAGGATAGTACTTCCAACAAATGGTTACTGCAAAAATTGGATATCCATAGCAAAAAAAAAAAAAAAAAAAAATCCATTTAAAGCAAACTTCACAACTTATAAAAAAATTAATACACAATGGATTGGGGCATCACTCAGATGGAGAAGGGGATAATCTACGGGATATCATAAGCTTACTGGTCCAAAACAAATTGGATCATGATATAGCATTCTGCTATCATGGCTATATACACAGTGTTGCATACAGACAGAGGAGACGTAACTGGCTCCATGCAAGGTTAAGGAGGACTTTATTGGGGAGTTGTTTCTTTCCATCAGGCCCTACACATCCTTAGGATTATACTTCATTTCATAAGGCCTCAGTTTCCTATAACAGTTTCTAGAACAGAGCATTATTTTGTCATGCACACTCAATGATGTAAGTTAATCATCTGGTGTTCTGGGTGGCATAGCGTTCTCCTCCTCTCTGGTTCATCACCCATGATAGGCCAGTAAAGGTGACCACTCAGAGTCTTAACTGTGCAAAGCGTTCTGCATTCCTCAGGACACAGGGCTCCCTCTCTCCCAGAAGCCATGAATCTCCTGATGCTGACCTTCATGATATGTGGGTTACTAAATCTGGTGACCAAAGGTAATGGAACCCTACAATGGAGAGATGATGGAACTAGGATGAGTTGTTGACCCTGGGCTCCCAGGTGTCTTGAGGGGGCAAGAGGTCCACAGGAAAAGCCTTGGGCCAATAAAGAGCAGCACAAGTGCTCTTATGATGGCATGCTGGCAGCTCCATGTTCCTGCTCTCTAAGACTCTGTTAGAGGCACCTATGAAACTGGGGTGTCTTCTGAAACATTTCTCCAAAGGAAGAATTTCCTCAGTCTTCTGAGCAACTCTCTCTGTCTCTCTCTATAACTAACCACTGTTAACTCAGCCTGACTTTGCTTCTATTTTAACAATTTCATTGTTGCACCTGTTTTATTGTTGTGTCTCATTAGTCCAACTCTCACTACCATCTTGAATTCTCTTTTGTCGTGAAAGTGTTTTCAAGGGAGGTGCTCGTTTGTTTATGTTCTGAGGTACGGTGAACAAGTTCATCACACTTTTTGTAGGATCTGCAGAGCTGTCGTCAGAAAGATAACACAAATTTAAGTTAGAAGTGGGGATAAGTTAAGACAGAGTAAAAAGGTAAGTGACCAATAGGGACCTTCTGCTAATAGATCAATAATGAATGAGCTTATTCCCTCTTTTTAATAATGTTACTTTGGAAACTTACCTACTTTTATTGGAAAGTAATACTTGCAATTGATTAAAAAGTATCAAGCAATCAATAGGCTTATATGAGTTTAAGGAAAAGGACTCTCCTACCCTGGAATAACAGTACTTCAGTCTTCTCTTTCAGAATCTCTGAATCATTCAATGAAGTAATCTTACCAATTAGTTGTATATCCTAGTAGATCCAAATATTTATATACCTTAGATTTTTAAAAACCCAATGTAAAGAGATATGGGAACATATGTATATGTATAACTGATTCACTTTGTTATAAAGCAGAAACTAACACACCATTGTAAAGCAATTATACTCCAATAAAGATATTAAAAAAAAACCAATGTAAATTAATCATACGGATTCTTCTAAATGTACTAGCACAATATCTCGGAGACTTCTTATCAGTGCCTGAACCTACTTCATTATTTTTAATGTATACGTAGAATATATGGGGGTGAGGTTGTGAATTTCCTTTCTTATTTTAATTGGTCTGCTAAGCAGGAAACTTTTAATTATCAGAAAAAATTCAGCTAGGAAAATTAGTAAACAAATGTATATCTTTCCCCTTATGGCCACACACACACATACACACACACGCAAGATTGGCAAACAACTGACCGAATGGACTACAGTATGTGCACTCTTATCACTTGTGTGTGATAGTGTCAGCTTCCCACACACTGATCACTCCATTTTTTTATCACATTCTTTCGTGTATTACATTTCAATGTGTGAAAATGTTGCCTTATCTTTGTTTGAATTCATCACGCTTCAATTATAAATGAGTTTGAACATCTATTCCATTGTATTTCTGAACTCTTTCTTATTGATTTTTAAGAGTTCTTTATGCACTAAGAAAATGGACTCCAAACTTGGAGACGTTGTATCTTGCTTAGAAAGGTAATCACTACCGTGAGATGGACATACATGTGCCTATGTATCTATATCTTGATTCACATGGACACATGTAAGTGACGTAAAGAATTATCACCTACACTCAATTCTGATTATGAACTATTCACCGAAATTTTGGAAAGTTTTGAAATAATAAAGAAGTAACAATATGGTTTTGCCCTTTTGCTCTCCCTGAGATTCCTGGATAACGTGGGAAAAAAATGTATATCCTCCTTTAAAATTTTCTAAAACATGATGAGTATTCTCCCACATATTAAATATTCTCCAAAAACTGAACTTTTAATTATTGCATAGAATTTCATGCAATGGGTGCTCTGTACCTTTTTAAAAATCAATTAATTTTAAGTAATTTAATGGCTACGTTGAATCTTCATTGCTGCATGCGGGGTTTCTCTAGTTGCGCCGAGTGGGGGGCTACTCTTCGTTGCAGCGCGCGGGCTTCTCATTGTGGTGGCTTCTCTTGTTGTGGAGCACGGGTTCTGGGCATGTGAGCTTCAGTAGTTGTGGTGTGCAGGCTCAGTAGTTCTGGCTCGCAGGCTCTAGAGTACAGGCTTGGTGGTGTGGCACACAGGCTTAGTTGCTCCGTGGCATGTGGGATCTTTCCAGACCAGGGCTCGAAACCGTGTCCCCTGCACTGACAGGCGGATTCTTAACCACTGCACCACTAGGGAAGTCCCTCTGTACCTTTTTTATCCAATTTCATATTTGGACATTTATGTGCTTATCATTTTTGCTAAGAAGTGTATTTATGTTTCATATACAAGTATATTCTATACAACCATTCATAGACATAAACCATTCAACATAAAATTCCTAGACATGCACCTTATTCCTGTCTGCTTAGTGCATTGTCAAATTCTGAATATTGCAAATGTTTAAAATGAAGGAACATATCTAAGTTTATAATATTTTCTATTTCTTTGATTATGGAGAAGTCAAACTTCAAATATATATTTATCATGTATTTCGAATTTTCTATAAAGTGTGTGGTTCTGCTTATTTTCCTCTTTTATTGTGAGGGCGGTAGATTTGTTTCCTGCTGATTTATAAATTTTTGCTTATAGGTTCTATTTTGCAACTTAACTATTTAATGTTTTGAGTGTATTTTTCTGTTTTAAATTGAGATGGCACCTGAGGGTTTTGTAAAGAAACATTTTACCAAGCCAAACTGTCCATCAGTGGAGTGCTGTTAATAGCTGTATTTAAGTTGATGCTATCTGATTCTGTATCTGTTTTCTTTCCTTTTCTTTTTTTTTTTCAGAGAGAATTCACACAAGGGATAATATTTTGGCTAGATGGCTTATGTGCCTGAATTAATACCACTGTAATTCATATTTTTTAGATTTATGATTTTGAAATATTGGTGATGGAGGTCACAAGTCCTAATGACATAATAATGCCAGACTGAGGAGCTTTGAAATAAGTGATGGCTGTCATTCTAAAAAAAAAAAAAATACATTAAGTTATAGATTATTCCCAGTCACCATCCTTGTATTGCTTAAGCCATATTCTTGGAACTATCTTTGATATTCTAAGCTGTGATATCCGTATCTACCAGGAAATCTCTTACATCTACCTGCAAATTATGTCTAGAACCAACTGATCTCACCGCCTCCATCCACTGCTACCGCTCTGATTCAAGTCACTATCATCTCTCACCTGTTACTGCTTCTTATAGCTTCCGCACAGGTCTCTGTCCTTCTACTCTTGCCTCCTGCTGTCTTCTGTCAAGATAGCATAGAGTGTGATCTGCTCACACTGGAAGTCAGACCACGTACCTCTTCTGCTCAAATCTCGGCAGTGGCCCCCTCTTCACTCAGAACAATAACCAGGGTCCTTACAGTGACCCACCAGGCCCTCCATGATCTGGTGCCTATGACCTCTCTCACCTCGTCTCCCACTACTCTAGTCCTCTAGTCCTTGCTCACTTTGCCAGAGCCACACTGGCAAAGTGTGGCTTTCCACAGTGCCCTTCCTCAAACATGCCAGGCTTGCTCAACCCACAGAGTTCTGTTTTTTCCTCTGCTTAGAATGCACTTGCCCTACATACTGGTGTGACTAATTCCTTCACCACCTTCAAGTCATCGTTTAATCGTCACCTTCTCTCAAGACCTCTGCTAACTGCTGTTTAAGAAACAGTCATCTGTCCCCATGACACACCAAATAGATTCCACTTAAATCTATTCTCTCATTTCTGAAAACTACTTATCATCCTCTCACATACAGGATAATTTACTCGTTTTCTTTACTGTCTGTTTTCCCCTGCTAGAAAGTAAGCTCTATGTGATTTTGTCTGCTTAGTTCACAAATGTACCCCGAGGACCTGGAACAGAGTCTGTACCATAGTTAGGGGCTCAAACCTCTGTTGAGTGATGAGCTGTACCCGAAATTTTAACTCTGGCAGGAATAGTTGAAAAGGAGTAATGAGCAATGCAAGTGAGAGGCAAGTTTAAAGAAGAATTGACAGAACAAGATGATTTAACGTGTTTGGGAATGGAAGAGAAATGCTGACAGGACTCAGATTTCGAGGATGGGTACCCTGGAGGAAAAAAAAAAAATACATAGAGAGGTAATCTTTGTAGAAGTTAGGAATGAGGAAGCAATGTTAGACTTTGTCCAGGATGAAAGATGTGGTACGGCTACCCTCGAAACTTACAGAAAATTCTACCAAGGGCAATAGAATTGGAGCCAGTAAAATAATAAAAGAACAGTGAATCATTGGAGAAGTTGGGATAAAGCCAACATCCCCAGGGGAGGAAATAGGAGCCAAGTTTTCATTGTGCTCTCTCTCCACCTCAACCCACGAAAGGTACTTTTCATACTTTATCAAGTTAAATGCAAAAAGGGTTGTTTTGAGAATTACTTGACCTTCTTCATACATCCTTGGCTTCCTCCAACATAGAGCCTTTGCACTAGCTGTTTCCTAGAATACACCAACCTTGGTACTTCTCGGGTGGTTTGCTGAGAAAGATGGTCATATAGTTGCTTGATAAATGATCATACAATGGAACAGACTAGTTTCACGGTAGATGCCTATCCTCCCTCCTCCAATGAATTAACACGCTGCTTCGTAATCCTACTGTATTTCTTGTGTGAGCTCATCTTTCCTCTTTCCTAGGCCACCTTTTTGCACTGACCTTTCTTTCTTTTCAATTCTCCTGCTCCACTCCTGTCTGTGATGTTCCCTCCCAGCTTAGGACTTTACCCCACATTCAAAAATTCAAATGGCACTTTTTACCGCTGCCAACACTCATACCAGTATGGCTTTTCACCCATCTTCTCTTTCCCTCTTGACATAGCTGAGGAAGTGTGCTTCTCCATATCACGTACAGTCAGATGCTGTATGTGTTCTTAATCCTTGTCACCTAATCAAGGACTATGCCCTTCTTTTGCCTCATTTCCCTCTTCTACGTTAATCTCTCCCTTTCTACTTGTTCCTTCTTAATATTTGCAAACATGCTCTCTTATTTCGCAGCCTTCAAAACAAACCTGAAAAACCTTCCCTTGACTCCATATTGTCCTCCGAGCACTTCTCTATTTCTCTGCTCTTCCTCACAGCTAAACTTCCTAAGAGTTTTGTCTCCAGGTGCTATTTCCACTTCTCATTCACATGTCAACCACTTCACTTCTGTTTCTCCTCTTCTTACCACTCTGAAGATTACCAGTGACACTCATCATGTTAAATGCAGTGGAGGCTCCAGCTCCTGCGTTATCTCGCTCAACCTCACAGCAGTATTTGCCTACAAGTGTCCACGTGTTCCTTTAGGAAACGTTTTCCTCACTTGCGTAATCTAGTCATACCTGATACAACTTTCTTTGTATCCCTTTGGCATATGCCATTTTCATGCACACCAGCCTGACCCGCACCTGGCAGTATCCTCAAAGCATGGTCGATTGCTTGCAAATCAGTCCTGAACGCGGCAGTCTGGAAGTGACAGGGAATTGTCAGCTCACTCTGGTATCATCTATCAACTACTGGATGGTGGGGAAATATTCCAGCTCCTCTGACCCTCAAGAAGGATAACTTGGACCTTTGTCCTAGCCATACACTAGTTGCTGGATTTCCCCATGGGGTCATGCTCTAGTCAATCACAGTGGTAACTAACTGTATAACTCTCCTCTCTTTGGCTGTCTTATTTCCATAACTTCCCCATTTCCAAACTGATTTGGCGATGTGGGGAGTGCTGAATGCCCTCAACTCATTTATTATACAGTAGTCAAAATTTATCCCAAGGTCTGCTTTTGGGAAAACTAATCTAATTCTCCAGTGTCTCAGTCTCCTGTTTCGCTCTAAGTATCTGGCTGTTCCTTCTGAGCCTTCTCCTCCTATCTGAGCTCTCAATATTGACACTCCCCAGAATTTAACTATGGCCCCCTTTTATCTCACATTATTCCAACACTATATGTACTTTATCTATAACTGTAGTTTTAAATACTATCCATGGCAATGATTCCACAATTTACATCTACAGTCCAAACTTGTCTACCGAGTTGCTACAGCTATATCCTACTGCCCTCTGGACATCTGAGGTATATTGTGCTATATACCCCAAAACAAGTACTTGTAACCACCTTTTTCTCTTCCCTCCAAATCGTGTTCTTTCCTCTGTTTACTATTCTATGAATAGCAAGTATCACGAATCTCCCCTGTATCAGCTCAGAAATGTACTAATGTACTTGGATTTCTCCATCCTCCGCTGACTTATATCCAAACAATCGATGTCTTTAATCTGTTCTCTTCTTTACAACTCTCACAGCCCTGGTTCCAGCCATCTTCATGTTTTACTTGGCCAAAGCTTCTAACGTGTCTCCCAGATTCTATTCTTCCTTTTCCCTTATCTAATTTCCATGTGAAATCCCAGCTAACTGAAGTAAATTAACTCACATAATGGTTTGGAATAAATAAAAATGCTTAATAATGGCCAAATTGATTAGGCAATGGCATGGTTACTTCAAGCTCATTTTATCTCGTGCTCCTTTGTTCTTTGCACAATATACTTCAGACTCTTCAGCCTTCTCTTAATACCTTAAAGACATGATGCTGTTTCTCCACACTGGGACTGAGCATTTGATGGTCCTTTCCTGAAATAATCTTTGCCTCCTGTGTATCCTGTAGCCTCCTTTCATCCTTCTTGCCTTGCCATGGCTTAACTATTAGCTTTGCATATGTCTATCCTCTCTGTCTCATCTTCTTCCTCCTCCTCCTCTTTCCTTCTTCTCTGGTCTTTCTCCTGCCCCCTCCCCTCTCCTTCTCTCTCTCCTCTCCCCACCACCAGCAATTTCCTTGATAGCACATGTCACAGTTTTTAATATACAGTTTTAGTTTTCTTCTTTGTCTCTCCAAATGGCTTGTGGTATATGTTATCATATTACTTTAGATGGCAATAGTAGTAGTTGTCAAACTTTGGAATTAATGTTTGTTGTCTTGTGGCTAGAATTTAAAAATTGACTGCTTGTTTAACCCTGCAGCTGGCTGGTTTGTTGAAAGATGCTGGAAGAATGGTGTAGGACACTGCAGAAAACGATGTTTACATCTCGAAAGGTACAAACTTCTTTGTATGAACAAGCTGTCATGCTGCATTCCCCTAAGCAGTGACGATCCTTACACTCCATGGCCAATACGTCCCACATTCGGTGAAGATGTAACTTTTGGATTTGGTACTCACGATGGCTTTCCTTTTTCTCCCGTATCTGGGTTTGATGATGAGGTAACAATTAAAACAACTAAGACTCAAGAAACCACAGTAACTGGGACGACTGCTTCCGAGAGAGATTCTACCCAGACTTTGACAACTATTCCTCAGAGCATTGAGGGTACAACATTTTCTCATGAGCCTGAGACAGCAGATCTATATAAGTATTGGGACTAATATCCAGGGAGCCAATTCTACAGATGTTATTTCACCGGGGACAGTTCAATTGAGAATTGGATGACATAGAGGTGGACATAATGCTACTGCCAAGGCAAGAACTGAGAGAGTTACCTCACAATTAGAAATGTATAAAGAGAAGTGTATAGAAGATATAGGGATTCTTTATTTTGGGCTTAAATTTTTTCTTTGTTTTCCTCTGATATACTAATATACATGTGCTAATATTTGGCATCAGGTGATATTTGTGTGTGTATTTTTCCATAATAAACAAACAAACAAACACATAAATAAATACCACAGTTTGGAGTTACCTGTATAGTTGAGACTGAAATTTTGATTTTAGTAATACCTGAAACACTTACTATCATATATGGAAGTACCTATGAAGGCACATAAAAAGTTCCAGACAAGTCCTCCCTTTCCTGTCCCTCTGTCCTCACCAACATTTATTGTAAGTGCTGACTTTAAATCCCTGTTTGTATCATGAGGTCAAATTTTGTTTAATACTTCAACCGGAAACAAACCCAGTTTTAGTTAGAAACTACCTCATTCACCACAAACACTGATTTAACTAGATAGAGGTGCACATGGGACTTGCCTTAAGAGTACATCATATTAAATTAAGAGCTACATCACAAATTCTACTTATCTTTCCAATGCCCTTTCCACTCAAAAGTCTACTCAAAACTTCCAACTGTGGTGGTCTCATTGCGTGCCTCTCCAGATGTTCATTTTGTCCACAAATACTAGTTGTGTGTAGGGGGTCTATGCTTTGTCTGCCTCTGTGCGTGTGAGTGCTGTTTGCACAGCAACTGGTGGATCAGCGACTTTACTCTCTGATATCACAGAGAAGTAGTTACTCACTCTAAGGTTGACTAATTGTTAATGTGCTGAACTAAGGCTGGTGTGCTTCTGAGAGCCACAGTCCCAGATGCCTAAATGTCTCAGAATCAAGAAGGTTTATTCTCTAATTCTTTTTATTTTCTTAGGGTCAAGCTGCCAGTGACCCCAGCTGTAGATTTGATATTGGCCATCAGGCCACTGACCTTTAAGTAGGCATCATATTCCAATAGATCTTGGGCCTCTTGTTGGCTGGCAAACTATCCTACTTTGCTTGGGACTGAGGGTCTTCCCAGAACATGGGAATTAGAGTGCCAAAACCAAGAAAGTCTTCAGCAAACCTGGACAAGGTGATCGCCTTCTTTCTAGTGTACCTTGGCCTAAATTGCTCTTCTCCATTTCTTTGTATGGCTGACACCTCTTCACAGAGGCATTCTTTCACCATAAAGACATCCCTAGGCCACCAGTCTGCCTCAGCCTAGAGTACTCTTCTTGTATACCTTTGCCTTAAATGTCATCTCCTCAGAAATAATCCTTGGCCACAAGACCACTCCTCACACTACTCTGCATTATTTTCTTCCTATCATTTAAATTCTTTGAAATTATTTTGTAGATTTCTTTGCTCTCCTTCTAAATTATTTTATCATTTACTTACATATAGCCTGTCATCACTACTATAATGTACATGGGGTCCTTACACTGTGGTCCTGTTCATGGCTGCATCCCAAGCTGCTAGACCAGTGCCTTGCACATGGTGGATGCTCAATAAAAATTTTTGCACTTGTTCATGAAATCATCTCAATCAATATGAGAAGATCTGAAAATATAAAGTAGTAATCTTCGGGCTTCCCTGGTGGTGCAGTGGTTGAGAGTCTGTCTGCCCGATGCAGGGGACACAGGTTCATGCCCCGGTCTGGGAAGATCCCACATGTCACGGAGTGGCTGGACCCGTGGGCCATGGCCACTGAGCCTGCACGTCCGGAACCTGTGTTCCGCAACAGGAGAGGCCACTACAGTGAGAGGCCCACCTACCACAAAAATAAATAAATAAATAAATAAATAAAGTGGTAATCTTCAAACTGGAATACTGGTTGCAACATTTTTTCCCAAGATATGCATGTTGATAATTTAAGGGAAATATTTTTTGACCCTTAATTTTTTAATATCTTGTGATACTCAGAGCATTCTTTTTTTTTTAATTCAGTTATAGTTTCTTTACTATAGTAAAGTGTTTACTATAGCATAGTGTTGTGTTAGGTTCTGCTGTACACCGAAGTGAATCAGCTTTATGTATACATATATCCCCCCTTTTTTGGATTTCCTTCCCATTTAGGTCACCACAGAGCATCGAGACTAGTCCCTTGTGCTATATAGCAGGTTCTCTTTAGTTATCTGTTTATATATAGTAGCGTATGTATGTCAATCCCAATCTCCCAATTCATCCCAACCATCCCCTTTTCCCTGTTGGTGTTCATATGTTTGTTTTCTATGTCTGTGTCTCTATTATTGCTTTGCAAATTAATTCATCTGTACCATTTGTCTAGATTCCATATGTAAGCATTAATATATGATATTTTTCTCCTTCTGACTTACATTACTCTGTATGATAGTCTCTACATCCATCCACATCTCTAGAGATGACCCCATTTTGTTCTTTTTTATGGCTGAGTAATATTCCATTGTATATATGTACCACATCTTTTTTTTTTTTTTTTTTTTTTTTGCCGTACGCAGGCCTCTCACTGTTGTGGCCTCTCCCATTGCAGAGCACAGGCTCCATACGTGCAGGCTCAGCAGCCATGGCTCATGGGCCCAGCCACTCTGCGGCATGTGGGATCTTCCCAGACCAGGGCACGAATCTGTGTCCCCTGCATCGGCAGGCAGACTCTCAACCACTGCGCCACCAGGGAAGCCCATGTACCACATCTTTATCCATTCATCTGTTGATGGACATTTAGGTTGTTTCCATATCACTTAACAGGCTCTTCTGTCTCCACTTTGTAAATTTTTGTTCTTTAACTTTGAAAGAAAACTTACCTCTCACCTCTTCTTTTTCTGCCAATCATGGATTGCTCAGAGTGGAAAAAGGTCCACGTGTCAAACCAGTTGATAGTTGAAAGATTGGTGCTGGTATTCAGAAAGTAAGTAATCATAGACTTTGGATAACAAATCCTTTAGAAATTCAAGTGACTTTGCATTTTTCATTTACCATAACAATGACAGCAGGGCAAATCACCTGGTGGGTGATAGATCTTTGTAAATAAAATTTAGTGATAGCTTACTATGGGATTTGGGGCATATAAATTGCAAGGACTTAAAAGAACTGTGTACTCTCTCTCTCTCCCCATGTATCTATCATTTATCTATCTACCACCTAATCTTTAAACTTTCACATTTACCTTTTCGTGTGAATAAGATGTCTCAGTGATTACATTTAAAAAAATAAAAACTGGGAAGAAATTTGGTACTGACTCTCATCTCATCAGTAAAAAATAATATTCATCTACTACACATAAGCTAATTGAGAGAAAGCAATATGTATTTACTAAGAGGATGCATTTGTAGTACAAAAAATGTTATTCTTCATAAATAAATATTTTTCACATTTTATAATACATTTATGTGGTTTTAATCAATTTTGTTCCAAATATTGTAATAATGACTCAGTCTTGAATATGCTGTTAAATATTTAGAGCCTTATATTTACACAGATTTCACAATAAAAATTACAATATATATCCACATTTTTGCAGAGAAATATGATAGAATTATCAACAGTAGAGTTTCAAAGACTAAAATATATTACATTAAGGTCTAATTTTATGGGTATGTTGGAATAAAAACGAACAGCTGGAATAAAAGTTTAAAGAGAAAAAATGATGTAATATTGCTAATTGTTAAGGAAATGATTCCTTGCATATTTATTAAATGGATTACTGTCAATAACAAATTCTATGCATTCAGATTGAATTGAAAATTTAAATTGTAATTTTTTACGTGTCAATTTTTATAATATACCAGTAATCACATCATCTTGTTATATAAATTTATGATGAAATATTTTATATCTCA
This sequence comes from Stenella coeruleoalba, assembly GCF_951394435.1. Classification (NCBI taxonomy): domain Eukaryota; kingdom Metazoa; phylum Chordata; class Mammalia; order Artiodactyla; family Delphinidae; genus Stenella; species Stenella coeruleoalba. The sequence continues at coordinate 26,941,022 of NC_137161.1, read as the reverse complement.
ATTTAAAATTGTGTAAGAAAAAACACACCCTCAAAATCCAAAAAATTCAGGTTCGGACTGATGATTGTTTTTCCAATACTCTGATCATTATGTTTTTTTAAAAAATTCCTGTATATTCCGTTTCCATGATTATAGGTTTCACCATCATGCAGCATGATAGCTTTTGCTTTCTTTTTTAAAATTATTTTTTAATAAATGTTTATTATACCTATGTGAACTGCTAATTTTTAATCAAAAGCTCAGAACAGAGGACACTTGTTCAGGACCTCATGGTTATAAAGGACAAGACAGAGAACAGAAGAAAAGGGAAAGCACGGGGAGGAAGAGCACAGATGAAATTAAACAGATGTGACTTTGACTTTCAAGTCTACCACTTAGAAGTGACTTAATTTTGGGTGAGTTACACACCTATATGAGCCACAGTTTTCTCATCTCTAAAGTTGGAACAGTATCTACTTTTCAGGGGTCTTCTGAGGATTCAAAATTGTTCTTTTTCTTTTACTGGGGTATTGTTGTTTTAAAATGTGTTTGTTTCTACTGTATAGTGAAGTGGAGTTCCCTGTGCTATACAGCAAGTTCTCATTAGTTATCTATTTTATACATATTAGCGTATATATGTCAATCTCAATCTCCCAATTCATCCCACCCCCACCTTTCCCACCTTGGTGTCCATATGTTTGTTCTCTATGTCTGTGTCTCTATTTCTGCTTAGTAAACAGGTTCATCTGTACCATTTTTTTAGACTCCACATATATAAGTTAATTTATGATATTTATTTTCCTCTTTCTGACTTACTTCACTCTATATGACAGTCACTAGGTCCATCCACATCTCTATAAATGACTCAGTTTTGTTCCCTTTTATGGCTGAGTAATATTCTATTGAATATAGTGGTATCTGTACCACGTCTTCTTTACCCATTTGTCTGTCCGTGGGCATTTAGGTTGCTTCCATGACTTGGCTGTTGTAAATAGTGCTGCAATGAACACTGGGGTGAATGTGTATGTTTGAATTATGGTTCTCTCTGGGTATATGCCCAGTAGTGGGGTTGCTGGGTCATATGGTAAATCTATTTTAATTTTTTTTTGCTTTAGGATTTTTTCTTTCTTTCTTTTTTTTTGCAGTACACGGGCCTCTCACTGTTGTGGCCTCTCCCATCGCGGAGCACAGGCTCCAGATGTGCAGGTTCAGCGGCCATGGCTTACAGGCCCAGCCGCTCCGCAGCAGGTGGGATCTTCCTGGACCGGGGCACGAACCCACGTCCCCTGCATCGGCAGGCGGACTCTCAACCACTGTGCCACCAGGGAAGCCCTCTTTTTCATTTTATTGATGATATCTTTTAATGTGTAAGTTTTAAATTTCTATGAACTTCCTTTTGTTGTCGCTTTTGCTTTTGGTATCATATCTAAAAAATCATTGCTTAATTCAAGATCATGAAGATTTACTCTTGTGTTTTCTTCTGAGAGTTTTAATTCTAACTCTTACATTTAGCTCTTTGATCCATTTTAATTTAATTTGTGTATGATATAACACAGGAGTCTTAATTTGTTCTTTTGTGTGTGGTTCTCCAGTTTTCTCAACTCTGTTCATTAAAAAGATGATTCTTCATTGAATTGTCTTGAAACTCTTATAGAAAATCAGTTGACGTTAAGTATTAAGATTCATTTCTAGACTCTCAATTCTATTCCATTGTTACATATGTCTAGCTATTTTGGAGTGTCCCCATCACCTCTCAGGTCTGATGATTCACCAGACCTAGATAAGCTCATGTGTACAATTTATTACCTTTAAAGGATACAGACTGAAATCAGCAAAGGAAAAAGACATAGAAGGAGTCTAGAAGAAACCAAGTATAAGATTCCTAGTTGGGTCACATGGACCCAGCTTAATTCTCCCAGCCATGATGTGTGATAACATATGCACAGTGCTGCCAGCCAAGGAAGCTTACTGGACCCTTGGTGTCTAGGGTTTCTATTGGGGATCAATCATGTAGGCATGGAGCACTCACATGCATGAAATTAACTACCCATCTTCAAATCCTGCTTCTAGAGTTCAAACTGATACAGCTTAGCCTAAAATCATATAAACCAGGTATTCACTGTATATCACATGGTTAGGACAAAATATCTGGCATGGTCCAAGTCAGGAATGCAAAGACACTTTCTCAGGTGGGATACTTTAAGGGTTCAGAGGTTATTTGCCAGATGCTGGTCATCGAACAATTCTGATGATTTTTGAAATGTGTAGATTTGGTCAGCCACAAGTCTGCTGTTAGTGATTTATTTCATAGTTTACACCCATGGCCTTTTGCTTAGGTTCTCTCAGAGAAAAATGATCCTGATTGAGCATTTACATTTAGTATAACATTTATGTAACATATATAGCAATAGTATCAGGGTGAATATGCATAACTTTTGGAGAAGCCAGTGTGCGGTAGGAATAGACTTCAAGAAAACTTATCTACTATATAAAGCCATTATATACATTTTACATGTTTTTTTACATTATAATTTTTTTTTTAAAGAAGATGTTAGGGGTAGGAGTTTATTAATTAATTTATTTATTTTTGCTGTGTTGGGTCTTCGTTTCTGTGCTAGGGCTTTCTCTAGTTGTGGCAAGTGGGGGCCACTCTTCGTCGCGGTGCGCGGGCCTCTCACTGTCGCGGCCTCTCTTGTTGCGGAGCACAGGCTCCAGACGCGCAGGCTCAGTAGTTGTGGCTCACGGGCCCGGTTGCTCCGCGGCATGTGGGATCCTCCCAGACCAGGGCTCAAACCCGTGTCCCCTGCATTAGCAGGCAGATTCTCAACCACTGCACCACCAGGGAAGCCCTACATTATAATTTGATTACTTGTTTCCCCCTTGATCTACCATTTTACCTTATGATAAATGTGTGCAGAACTACTTAGTATAGAAATTAGTTTATTGTTGGGCAGAGCCACGAGTGACTATCTCATATACAATTATAACAAAGAGAATAAAATACTTAGGAATGAATTTAACCAAAGAGGTGAAAGACCTGTACCCTGAACACTATAAGACATTTTAAAAATTGAACTAGTTGATTCACAATGTGGTGTTATTTTCTGTTGTACAGCAAAGTGATTCAGTTATGTATGTTTGTTTTCTGTGTGTCTGTTTCTGTTTTGTAAATAAGTTCATTTGTATCATATTTTAGGTTCCATATATAAGCGACATCGTATTGAGGCAGGAGATAGAAGGGTTCCAGGTTAAGCATGTACAACTGGCCTCCTGTTTACATTTCATGGGGTAGGAAAAGTGTGTGCTTCAGGCTGGACACTTAAAACTAGCCTCCTGTTTGCATTGCCTGAGACAAGAGATAGGTGGGCTCCAGGTTAGGCATTTACAATCAGCCTCCTGTTTGCTCTCCGAAATGGAAGTAACAACAGAAACAGGGTAAATAGCCAGGTTTCATCTCCTATGGACACCTTAAGATAGCTGTCATGGCAGGAACAAAGAGGGGCTAAACCCTGCTTGAGTAAAGGATCAAGAGAACACATATTTCCCCTCCTTGGGGCAAGGGAGACACTACACATGCACAGAAAGCCTCCTTGCAGGTGAAAATTCAGGGGATGCCAGGCCATACTAAAAAAGTCCACCCGTGCATATTTCTGCATCTACTCTGCTTTTCCAATAAACAATACTTTTTCCAATACTTTTCTCTTTACCTTCTGCCTCCTCATCAGAATTTTTTCTTGTCAAGGTAGGCAAGGACTGGGGATTTAGGCCCTAGCTGCTGGCCCCTGTGGTCTAGTGATTAGGACTCCTGATCAGGAAACTAAGGTCTCGCTTCCAGATACTACTCATTGCTGCAAGCATCCAAAATCAATATGATTTTTGTCTTTCACTGTCTTACTTACTTCACTTAGTATAATAATCTCTAGGTCCACCCATGTTGCTGCAAATGGCATTATTTCATTCCTTCTTTATGGCTGAGTAGTATTTCATTGTATATATGAACCACAATTTCTTTATCCATTCATCTGTTGATGGACATTTAGGTTCCTTCCATGTCTTGGCTATTGTACATATTTCTGTCATGAACATTGGTGTGCATGTATCTTTTTGAATTAGAGTTTTCATCTTTTCTGGATATATGCCCAAGAGTGGGATTGCTGGATCATATGGTAACTCTATTTTTAGTTTTTTAAGGAACCTCCATACTGTTCTCCATAGTGGTTGCACAAATTTATATTCCCACCAACAGTGTAGAAGTGTTCCCTTTTCTCCACATCCTCTCCAGCATTTATTGTTCGTGGACTTTTTAATGATGGTCATTCTGATGGGTGTGAAGTGATACTTCATTGTAGTTTTGATTTGCATTTCTCTGATAATTAGCGATGTTGATCATCTTTTCATGTGCCTATTGGCCATCTTTATGTCTTCTTTGAAGAAATGTCTACTTAGGTCTTCTGCTCACTTCTTGATTGTTTTTTTTTTTTTTTTGAGTTGTATGAGCTGTTTGTATATTTTGCAAACTAAGCCCTTGTCAGTTGCGTCATTTGCAAATATTTTCTCCCAGTCCATAGGTTGAATTTTTGTTTCATTTGTGGTTTTCTTTGCTGTGTGAAAGGCTATAAGTTTGATTAGATCCCCTTTGTTTGTTTTTTCTTTTATTTCTATTGCCTTGGGAGACTGACCTAAGAAAACATTGCTACAATTTATGTCAGAGAATATTTTTCCTGTAAAACACTGTGGAAAGAAATTGAAGACACAAATAAATGGAAAGATACTCTGTGTTCATTGATGGAAAGCAGTATTATTAAATATTGTACAGCCACTATGGAAAACAGTATAGAGTTTCCCCAAAAAATTAAAAATAGAACTACCATATGATCCAGGAATCGTGCTTATGGATGTAATAAAATCACTATCTTGAAGAGATATTTGCACTCTCATGTTCATTGCAGTATTTATCACAATAGTCAAGATATAGAAACAACACAAATGTCTGTCGACAGGTGAATGGAAAGAGAAGACGTATATATGTATGTATACACACACACGCACACACACACACACACTGTGGCATATTAATCAGCATTTTAAAAAGAAAGAAATCTGCCTTTTGTGACAACATATATGGACCTGAAAAACATTATGCTAACTTAAATAAGTCAGATGAAGAAAGAAAAACACTTTATGATTTCATTTGTATGTGGAATCTCCATATTTAAACTCATAGAAGCCGAGAGTAGATGGTGGTTACCAGGGTCTGTGTGGAGGGGGAAATGGGGAGATGTCAGCCAGTGGTACAAAGCTTCAGTTATGCGAGATGAATAAGTGCTGAAGATCTATTGTACAACAATGTTTCTATAGTTAACAATGTTGTATTCTTCAAATTTGCTAAAAGAGTAGATCTTGTTTTCACCACAAAAAAGAAACAAATAACTATGTGAGGCAATGAATTAAAAAAACATGAAATGGATTAAAAGAAAAAGCATAGACTGAGAGATATTATTTACAAAAAAATATCCAACAAAGAACTCATATATAGAGTTTATAACATTTAGAAAGTGGGGAAATGAAAAGACATTTCACCAAAGATGATATGTGGATGGCAAATAAGTACATGAAAAGATGTTTAACATCACTGGCAATTAGGGAAATGCAATTTAAGAACAAGATGAGATAGTACTACATATCTATTGCAATAGCTAGAATTAAAAACCATGACAGTATCACACAGTGATGAGGAGAAACTGAATCTCTCACACATTGCTGGTGAGAATGTTGAGTGGTGCAGGCACTCTGAAAAATAGTTTGGCAGTCTTTTAAAAAGCTAAATTTACAACTATCATGGAATCCATCAATCAAACCCCTAGGCATTTATCCAGAGAAATTAAAACATATGTTCACAAACAAACCTGTATGCAAATGTTCATAGCAGCTTTATTTGTAATAACCAAAATCTGGAAACAACCAAAATGTTCTATAATATGTTAATGGTTAGATAAACTGCAGTACATCCATACTATGGAACACTATGCAGCAATAACAGGAACAAACTATCGATATACACAGTGATCTCAGAAGTCATATTCTGTATGATTCTATTTATATAACATTCTCAAAATGACAAAATTAGAAAGATGGAGAAAAAATAGTTTGTTGCCAGGGGTTAGGGATGCTAAGGAAGTAGGGGGTTGAGTGTTACTATAAAGGGGCAGCACAAAGAAAATCTTTGTGGTGATTGAATAGTTTTGCATATTGATTGCTTACACTAATCAACACCTGTGAAAAATGACATTGAAATATACATATATATTGTACCAATGTCAGTTTCCTTGTTTTGACATTGTACTATAGTTATTCAAAATGTAATATTTGGGGAAACTGGGTAAAATGTACACAGAATTTCTTTATTATCTTTGCAAATTCTTGTTAATCTATAATAATTCCAAAATTAATAAAATAAATAAATAAAGACATAATTAAAACCAGAAGACTTATGTGTTTGGTGAGACAATATTCTCTGTTGTAAGGAGCAATGGCTTTGGAGTCAGGTGGACTAAAGTCCCATTCCTGACTCCATGGCTTACCAGCTGTGTGGCCTTCAGAAAGTTGACTGACCTCTCTGGCCTTCAGTTTTCTCTTCCAAAGAATGGTCTTTTTCAGTTTTGTAGCCCAAACTTTAGCCATTTATATATCATCTTACAATTTTTTTTGCATTATCATCTATAAGCTGTAGAATTATTTACTTAATATTTTTTATAGAAACCAACAGACCATTTTCTTAAATCTGTATTTGATCACATCCTAAGGGATGTTATCTGTAAAATCACCAGATCAAGGTCTAGTGATTTTTTTCCTCAAATAAGCATTAAAATAAAAGTTATGAGAAACACATACTGCCAGTGACATGGGCAGTGACACGTTCCAGAAAACACTTGTTTAGCCCAAATACTGTACTTTCACAGATGGAGCAAGTGATGTCTTACAGGCAAAAAGACAAAAACAAACTTTCAGATTTAAATGATCTCTTAAAATGTAAGTCACAATTCCCTATCATATATCAATTACAAAGTACTTAATAGAGACCTACAAGACCTGACATACTATAGTTCTGCCTGCCTGTATGATTCTCGCTTCTTTTATTCATCCCCTCAACTCATTCTACTGCAGGTACACTTGACTTTTGCTCTTCCTAACACACCTAGCACTTTCTTTCCTTAGAGCCTTTGCTCTTGCTGTTCTCTCTGCCTGGAGATTCTAGATATCCATGTGTCTCACTTCCTCAGTACATGTAGTTTTCTACTCAATATCACTTCCTCAGAGAGTCCTTCCCTGCACAACCTGTTCAAAATACACACACACACCATATATCATATTATTCTGTATCCCTTATCCTGCTTTATTTTTCTTTATAGTACTCGTCACCATCTGGCATTATATGTTTGTTGTCTCTCTCCCTAACCAGAGCGGCAGGACATTGTTCTCTTCTCCTTTTAGACCCAGTGCCTAGAACTGTGCCTAGTAAATAGATCCCTATCCAGCGAACACAGCAGTGCTTCCTACAGAATCTGAGAGAAGTGGTCACACAGACTCAGTTTGCAGCATTTGGACATTGGGAGCCACCACTTCTCCCAGACTGTCCAATTGTTTCTGGATGACTTCAATCATCAGAGGTCTTTCCAATTAGCTTAAACCTGCTCCCCCGCAGTTTCCACCCAGAACTTTTAGTTCTGCCCTCTAGGCTTGCACAGAACATGCCTTTTCAGAAGATAACAACTGTAACTCTCTTCAGCCCATTACTGCTTTTCAGGTTAAATGGGCCTCTTCTTCCTTCATTACTCAGGCATTGATCCTCTGGGATGATAGAAAGAACATATGCTCTGGGGACAGGTAAACCAGATCTAAATCCATACTTCACTCTAAACACTATGTAACCCTGAGCATATCGCATCTACCTGTCAGGGATCCTGTGAGGATTCTAAGGGGTCAAGTATGTAAAGTTTTTATCATAGTTACTGAGAGACAGTGAGATTCAGTGGGTGGCTCGATGCTCACTGCTTTCCCGAACAACATGCTATCTGGATATCAAGGGGAAAAGACTTCATGAACCCCATCATGCTGCCCCTAACACCTGCCAACTTCACAAAGAAGAAACTATAATAGAAGAACACTGGACGTATTAAAAGATGTAAAGTAGCCATAAGACATACCAAGGAGTCAAAAAAGAAAATCCAGTGGGCTCACAGACAGACGTCCTGAAGGAGCCAAGGGATGCCCCCTTCTATACCGTCTTTGTTGCTCCCTTCTTCGGAGCCAGAGTCCAAGAAAGGCCTCAAAGCACTAATATCAAGGATTTGGATAGGTAATAAGGAGAAAAATGCAGTTAAAAAGAGCTGGACTACGAGTTGGGTTATGAGGGCTCTCAGTCTTTTCTTTCTTGCCCATAGTGTAACTCTAGACAATTCTCTTCCACTCTATGGGCCTGCATTTTCTTAACTGAGAAATGCCAATTCTAAGATCTATGTGGCTATAAGGGAATACCATAATGCATTTATTCATTCATTGTTTTCAACAAGTGTTCACTGCACAGTCTGGACATAAAGAAATCACAGCCAGTCCCTACTTTCAGAGGTCTCGTGGTCTGTAAAAGTTGCCAGTGTCATCCAATAGAGGAGATAAATTAGAAAAATACTTAGTTCCAACTTATCGTGATAAACATTATGAGAGAAAAAAGGAAGCACAGAGGCTGTGAGAATATAAGGGAGGGGGCTCAACTGCCCAAGGAGAGGAGTGGGAAAGGCTTCTTGGAAAGTGGGTCCATTCTCTCCACAATGCCACAGACTTGCAGGACTTGTATGTCCTCTGCTAATGCCTTCCACCTTCCCAGATGATGTCAAGAGAAGGACTCTGAATACTGGATGATCAATTTACATTGCTGACCTATAGGTTGATGTCCTGGGTAGTGGAACATTCTGTCCTTCTCTGATTTATTGTCCGTGACTCAGCCCTACCCAAGTCAATAAAACACAGAGTGAAAACCTACCCTCCCAAGCACAATCAGTATGCTGCTGGATGGTTCCTCACCCCTCCCAGGATATAGCAAACTCTTGTTCCCGGCCTTAGCTGTCCTTGTGGTCCTGACTCAGGCTTCCCCAGGTAACGAGATCATGGAGAGGAGGGAAAAAGGAGTAACAGTGGGGTTCAACTCATAAAATCATTGGAAAACTAAACATGTATGGGAATGAGAACAGCTCAGAGGGATGGTACAGATCTGGTGAAAAGCCTTATAATGAATATGCCCCATTGTAAAGGCAGACTGTAACCATGACCATGATGGTGCTTCTCATAGGGGAACCTGGCAAACATCAACAGAGTCCAGGATTTCTTTTCTTTTTCTTTTTAATTGGAGTATAATTTCTTTACAATGTTGTGTTAGCTTCTGCTGTAAAACAAAGTGAATCTGCTATGTGTATACATATATCCCCATATCCCCTCCCTCTTGCATCTCCCTCCCACCTTCCCTATCCCACCGCTCTAGGTGGTCACAAAGCACCTAGCTGATCTCCCTGTGCTATGTGGCCGCTTCCCACTAGTTATCTATTTTACCTTTGGTATTGTATGTACGTCAATGCCACTCTCTCACTTTGTCCCAGCTTACCCTTCCCCCTCCCTTTGTCCTCAAGTCCATTCTCTACATCTGTGTCTTTATTCCTGTCTGGCCCCTAGGTTCTTCAGAACCATTTTGTTTTATTTAGATTCTATATATATGTGTTAGCATATGATATTTGTTCTTCGCTTTCTGACTTACTTCACTCTGTATGACAGACTCTATGTCCATCCACCTCACTACAAATAACTCAATTTCATTTCTTTTTATGGCTGAGTAATATTCCATTGTATATAGGTGCCACATCTTCTTTATCCATTCATGTGTCGATGGACACTTAGGTTACTTCCATGTCCTAGCCATTGCAAATAGTGCTGCAATGAACATTGTGGTACATGACTCATTTAGAATTATGGTTTTTTCAGGGTATATGCCCAAGAGAGGGATTGCTGTGTCGTATGGTAGCTTTATTTTTAGATTTTTAAGTAACCTCCAAACTGTTCTCCATAGTGGCTGTATCAATTTACATTCCCACCAACAGTGCAAGAGGGTTCCCTTTTCCCCACACCCTCTACAGCATTTATTGTTTGTAGCTTTTTAAAATGATGGCCATTCTGAGTGGTGTAAGGTGATACCTGATTGTACTTTTGATTTGCATTTCTCTAATGATTAGTGATGTTGAGCATCCTTTCATGTGTTTGTTGGCAATCTGTATATCTTCTTTGGAGAAATGTCTATTTAGGTCTTCTGCCCATTTATGGATTGGGTTGTTGGTTTTTTGGTATTGAGCTGCATGAGCTGCTTGTATAATTTTCAGATTAATTCTTTGTCAGTTGCTTCTTTTGGAAATATTTTCTCCAATTCTCAGGGTTGTCTTTTTGTCTTGTTTATGGTTTCCTTTGCTGTGCAAAAGCTTTTAAGTTTCATTAGGTCCCATTTGTTTATTTTTGTTTTTATTTCCATTTCTCTAGGAGGTGGGTCAAAAAGGATCTTACTGTGATTTACGTCATTGAGTGTTCTGCCTATGTTTTCCTCTACGAGTTTGATAGTGTCTGGCCTTACATTTAGATCTTTAATCCATTTTGAGCTTATTTTTGTGTACAATGTTAGGAAGTGTTCTAATTTCATTCTTTTACATGTACCTGTCCAGTTTTCCCAGCACCACTTATTGAAGAGGCTCTCTTTTCTCCACTGTATATTCTTGCCTCCTTTATCGAAGATAAGGTGACTGTATGTGCATGGGTTTATCTCTGAGCTTTCTATGCTGTTCCATTTATCTATATTTCTGTTTTTGTGCCAGTACCATACTGTCTTGATTACTGTAGTTTTGTAGTATAGTCTGAGGTCCAGCTGCCTGATTCCTCCAGCTCCGTTTTTCTTTCTCAAGATTGCTTTGGCTATTCGGGGTCTTTTGTGTTTTCATACAAATTGTGGAATTTTTTGTTCTAGTTCTGTGAAAAATGCCATTGGTAGTTTGATAAGGATTACATTGAATCTGTAGATTGCATTAGGTAGTATAGTCATTTTCACAATGTTGATTCTTCCAATCCAAAAACATGGTATATCTCTCCATCTGTTTGCATCATCTTTAATTTCTTTCATCAGTGTCTCATAATTTTCTGCATACAGGTCTTTTGTCTCCTTAGGTAGGTTTATTCCTAGATTTTTTATTCTTTTTGTTGCAATGGTAAATAGGAGTGTTTTCTTAATTTCACTTTCAGATTTTTCATCATTAGTGTATAGGAATGCCAGAGATTTCTGTGCATTAATTTTGTATCCTGCTACTTTACCAAATTCATTGATTAGCTCTAGTAGTTTTCTGGTAGCATCTTTAGGATTCTCTATGTATAGGATCATGTCATCTGCAAACAGTGACAGCTTTACTTCTTCTTTTCTGATTTGGATTCCTTTTATTTCTTTTTCTTCTCTGATTGCTGAGGCTAAAACTTCTAAAACTATGTTGAATAATAGTGGTACGAGTGGACAACTTTGTCTTGTTCCTGACCTTAGAGGAAATGGTTTCAGTTTTTCACCATTGAGAACGATATTGGCTGTGGATTTGTCATATATGGCCTTTATTATGTTGAGGTAAGTTCTCTCTATGCCTACTTTCTGGAGGGTTTTTATCATAACTCGGTGTTGAATTTTGTTGAAAGCTTTTTCTACATCTATTGAGATGATCATATGGTTTTTCTCCTTCAATTTGTTAATATGGTGTATCACATTGATTGATTTGCATATATTGAAGCATCTTTGCATCCCTGGGATAAACCCCACTTGATCATAGTGTATGATCCTTTTAATGTGCCGTTGGATTCTGTTTGCTAGTATTTTGATGAGGATTTTTGCATCTATGTTTATCAGAGATATTGGTCTGTAGTTTTCTTTTTGTGACATGTTTGTCCTGTTTTGGTATCAGGGTGATGGTGGCCTCATAGAATGAGTTGGGGAGTGTTCCTCCCTCTGCTATATTTTGGAACAGTTTGAGAAGGCTAGGTGTTAGCTCTTCTCTAAGTATTTGATAGAATTCTCCTATGAAGCCATCTGGTCCTCGGCTTTTGTTTGTTGGAAGATTTTTAATCACAGTTTCAATCACAGCCCTGTCAGTCACATGGCTGAAGAAAGAAGAAAAGTGAGAAGAGAAAGAAAGAAAGAAAGAAAATACAGTAAAATAAAGTTATTAAAATGAAAAAAAATTAAATTATTAAAATTAAAAAATTTAAGAAGTAATTAAAAAAAGAGAGAGCAACCATACCAATAAACAAATCCAGCAATGATAACAAGTGTTAAAAACTATACTAAGATAAACATAAAAATTAGAAACTGATCAGTCATATACAACAAACACCAAGTCTACAGTTGCTCCCAAAGTCCATCGCCTCAATTTTGGGATTATTAGTTGTCTATTCAGGTATTCCACAGGTGCAAGTACAGCAAGTTGATTGTGGAGACTTAATCTGCTGCTCCTGAACCTGCATGGAGAAACTTCCCTTTCTTTTCTGTGTTCGCACAGCTCCTGGGTTCAGCTTTGGATTTGGCCCTGCCTCTGCATCTAGGTTACCCTATGGCGCCTGTTTTTGCCCAAACAGGAGGGGGTTAAAGGAGCAGCTGAGTAGGTGGTTCTGGCTCACTCAGGCTGGGGGGAGGGAGGGGTAAGGAACATGGAGAGAGCCTGCTGTGGCAGAGGCTGATGTGTTGCAACAGCCTGAAACATGCGATGTGTTCTCCCGGGGAAGTTGTCTCTTGATCATGGGACCCTGGCAGTGGTGGGCTGCACAGGCTCCTGGGAGGGTTATGGATAGTGACCTGTGCTTGCACACAGGCTTTTTGGTGGCTGAAGCAGCAACCTTAGCATTTCATGCCAGTCTCTGGTATCCACGCTGATAGCCACGGCCCCCGTCCATCTTTGAAGCTCATTTAGATGATGTTCTGAAGCTTGTTTAGGTGGTATTCTGAACCCCCTCTCCTTGCCCACCCTGAATCAATGGTCTCTTGGCTCTTAGGCAGTTCCAGACTTTTTCCCAGACTCCCTCCCGGTTAGCTTTGGTGCACTAGCCCCCTTCAGGCTGTGTTCAAGAAGTCCTCTCCCTGGGATCTGAACTCCGAAGCCTGATCCTCAGCTCCCAGCCCCGACCCGCCCCAGCAGGTGAGCAAACAAGCCTCTCAGGCTGGTGATGCTGGGCGGCACTGATCCTCTGTGCAAGCATCTCTCCATTTTGCCCTCTGCACCCCTGTTGCTGCACTCTCCTCCGTGGCTCCGAAGCTTCCCCTCCCCACCCACCCCCTGTTTCCACCAGTGAAGGGGCTTCCTAGTGTGTGGAAACTTTTCCTCCTTCACAACTCCCTCCCAGAGGTGTAGGTCTTGTCCCTATTCTTTTGTCTCTTTTTTTTTTCATGTTTCTTTTGCCTTACCCAGGTATGTGGGGGAGCTTCTTGCCTTTTGGGAAGTCTGAGGTCTTCTTCCAGCATTCAGTAGGTGTTCTGTAGGAGTTTTCCACATGTAGATGTATTTTTGATGTATTTGTGGGAAGGAAGTGATCTCCACGTCTTACTCCTCTGCCATTTGAAGGTCCTTCAAAAATGATCTTCTAGGGCTTCCCTGGTGGCGCAGTGGTTGAGAGTCCACCTGCCGATGCAGGGGATACGGGTTCGTGCCCCGGTGCAGGAGGATCCCACATGCCGTGGAGTGGCTAGGCCCGTGAGCCATGGCCGCTGAGCCTGTGCGTCCGGAGCCTGTGCTCTGCAAAGGGAGAGGCCACAACAGTGAGAGGTTCACGTACCGCAAAAAAAAAAAAAAAAAAAAAAAAAGAAAGATCTTCTACAGCAGGCTTATCAGGCAAAATAAAGAATCTGAGCACTTGAAAGTTGATCTCTTGATACTAGTTATGAAGGGATCTTTATAGTCCTTTCTGGTGTCCAAGGTCTTCTGCTAGTTTTCAACTGGTGTTCTGTGAGAATTGTTGCATCTATAGATGTATTCCTGATGTATCTGTGGAGAGAGATGAACTCCATGTCCACCTACTCCCCTGCCATCTTGAATATCTCCAGTGTTTCTTGAATATCTCCAGTGTTTCTTGAATGAATCCCCTTCCATATGCAGAAGCAACCCCCAAATTCCTAGTGTCCTTAATGTCCTGTCCCAAATGTCAACATGTTCTCATCCCAGGCATCTATCACTTCCAACTGATACCACTTCTGTACCACATCTTGCAGTAACCAGTCCCATTACTTTGCCTCTCCATTGTTGTGTGTCTTTGAACCCTCCTTTAAATCAATCAGAGGGGGCATCTTGCTCTTGTCTTAACGTGTATAGTGAAAATTTTGTAGGTTGATGTTGGTTATCTACAGGTTTGTAAAGCAGGCTCAAGCTGTGGAGCTTGGGCTACGACAGAAGATTCTGGATTCCAGATTGAACGTGGCCAAAGCACTGTAACAATACAACAGACTTCATGGCCAAGTGGTGAATAACTTTCTAACAAAAATGTTTTCCACTTGGGGCTTCCCAGGGGTTCTAAAGTTTATGATTTCTAATTCCATGATTTCCTTTTGGGTCATTGCTGTTGGAAGTTGCATCCTCTCTTGATTCACCTTTTCAAACTGAAAGTATTTGTTAACCACTCATTTGTTCTAGAAGCAAAAGAAGACAATCATGGGCTAACCCTGAGTTGGCTTCAACCTGCCTTAAACTACAGTGAGGGCAATTGGAATAGCTGAGGGAGTGCAGTCATCCTGACTCTGATTTTTTTCCAGTCCAGATATCCTAGTGAGAAAGAAACAATTGGGAGTTATCTCCCAGGAGGGGAGTTTGGAGGAAAAAATAAGTAAAGGTAATCATAATTTAAACTAAGATATTATGGTCTCTCAACTGAACTTAATGTGCTGAGGAAGCTGGGTCTATACTCTGTGTTCTATTGACCTATGTAGAGCTTAGAACATCTGCCTGCCGATCAGCAATACAAATTGATCACTCAGTGTTCAAAGTACTGCTCCAGACATCATCTGGGGCATGCACCTAGAACAGTGCCTGGCACATGGTAGGTGCTCAAAACTCACTGTTGAGTGAATAATGAATGCAGAGGGAAAAAACAGGTAATTGTAGGCATAGTCTCATTCCTTGGCAAGCATGTAGATTTGGGAACAAGGAGGAACCAGTGTTGGTGAGACTGAAAATTGACGGAGATGGAGATATCCTAAGCATAAAAATAAAGTCCAATTAGATCTGGTTGGAGGAAGGGCAATAACTACTCATATCTAATACATATCAAGACCAGCAGTAAGCATTCTACATGCACAGCTTTATTTGATATTCCCAAGAATGCCATTACACTTCAGTAGTTTGTTCTAACCATTATTACTACAATTACCAATGTCTTTAGTATAATTGTCTTTACTTTTTCATGTATTTGTTTATTTAGATAGATGGATGGGCCAGAAAGTGTGGTTATGGAACTGGCAGGTGCAGGAAGCATTGCAAAGAAAATGAGAAAAAGAGAGAAAAATGTGGGTTAAGAAAGCTTTGCTGCATCCCTGCAAAGCATAAACCATCAGAACCTGCCAAGAAAGAAGAGATGACCTACAGGGCTATGGCAAGTACAGCTAAGTATCAACTTAAGACTTCTGACAAGAGAGTTTTGGCAGTTACTGTAATGAGTCAGTTAGGTGGCCATCCAGGTCACCTGCATGGTCCTTAGATCTTTAGTAGCTCAGGATACTGGGTCCTTACATGATCCATTAAAAAATATATGCTCGGGCTTCCCTGGTGGCGCAGTGGTTGAGAATCTGCCTGCTAATGCAGGGGACACGGGTTCGAGCCCTGGTCTGGGAGGATCCCACATGCCGCGGAGCAACCGGGCCCGTGAGCCACGACTACTGAGCCTGCGCGTCTGGAGCCTGTGCTCCGCAACAAGAGAGGCCGCGATAGTGAGAAGCCCGCACACCGCGATGAAAAGTGGCCCCCGCTTGCCACAACTAGAGAAAGCCCTCACACAGAAATGAAGGCCCAACACAGCAAAAATAAATAAATTAATTAATAAACTCCTACCCCCAACATCTTCTTAAAATATATATATGTGTGTATATATATATATATATATATATATATATATATATATATATACTCATTCCAGCTATCATTCTTTCTTGTCTCTCCAGTCCTCTATAGCTTAACATCCCTAGGTTGTCCCAGGGTATGACGGGGATATCAGTTCTCATGGTAAACCAGTTTTATAGAATCTGAATCCTGAATTCCTAAGCCTCTAACTAGATGCTGTAGGTCTCTGAATGTGGAAGTTTTCCAGGCTATTGCAAATTCCACCGTGGTCACACATTCTTATCTAATGTCTCATCCTGGATTGTTGAGACAGGCCAGTGTGATCCAGAAATCTTTTTTTGCCTCTTTGGCTCAAGGTTTACCCCAAGGCTCTGCCTTATTGTCTCACTCTTGGAATCTGCCCCTTACCCCAACCCCTTAATCACACTTGGCTGTTAAAAGATTGGCATGCCTTCTGACCAGGAGACAACAATTACCTGTCCCAAACGAGTGGAAGGGGAAAATAGTAAAACAAGAAAACTAACTAACTAAACAACAAAAAAACCCTCAAATTTTACTGAGAACTTACTGTGTGCAAGGCCTTGTCTTAAGCACTTTACATATATAACTTCATTTTGCCCTAACAATAGCTCCATGAGGTAGGAAATAGTATTGTGTCCTTTGGTCAGAAGAGGAAACTAAGTCACAGAGAGTTTAAGTGACTCGCCCCAAGTGGTACAAATATCTAGCTCAGTAGCAGGACTTTGAACCCATGATGCCTGAGCTCAGACATTATTCTTCCTTAAGGTGGAAAAATGATTGCTGCAGTAATAAAAGCTTCCCTTTTCTCTTCCCACCCAGGATCTACTTCCTTAATGTGGAAGGTGTAGTGAAAGGGAAAGTTTTGTGAGCCTCCTTGTGGTTAAAATGTGTAACAAACCCAGCACTAAATGGTATATCCAGGCACAAATAGAAATTATCCCCAGTTGCAGTTAAGGAGGAAGTTGTTCCCATTTAGCAGACAGTCTTGGTTTAGAGGCCAATGCCAGTCAGGTCTAAAGTTGAATATTAGCCCTAGCCTCTGTTGACATAATAACTGGAGAATGTACACTGAAGACAAGGTACATAAATCATCAAATAATGGCAATTTCTAGCCCTTCAACTCATTTCTCAAAGTACTTTCACTTCAGTTCTCTAGTTTTTTCCCACTGTGATAATATGCGGTAACATTCATGTCCCAAACCTTAAAGGATGTCCTTGGGATATCTGGGGAGTGGCTTAGAGACTGGATCTCAGATTACCTAGGCACAGTGATTCCAATTAACACTTCAATTCCAACCCAGACTACACCAATGGCTGCAGATAATACCTACAAGCCTACCTGTTCTTGAACTAAGTGTTTTAATGTATTTTTTGGCTAGAGGAATTATGTCCACAAGTAGACCCAGGAGTCTTAGAGAGTTTCATAAACATGACTCCATGTCCACAGTCCAAAGGAAGTGAAAAGGATGCAGGGGAAATACAGATATGTTAATAGGATGGGACTAAGTCACCTTACTACTTACTTTGTCCAGCCCCAAAATGGAAGTATTAGATTATAAAATCCATATGCCTTTCAACTCTTAAAGCCATTTTCACTCTTTAAATTATGGTGAAGATCCATTCTTTACCTATGACTTCAGAAGATGCCATCGTAGATAGCAAAGGCATGAAGAATGAAAAGAGACTGAGAAACAGGAGAGTGCTCTCAACATACTCAAACCGTAATCCTAAAATACATCCCAGATACCTTCTTCTTCCTCACTGCTCCCTGCCCCCACTCATCATGTCAGCCACAAAGAGCTTCCAATTCTGCCTCCATAGCACCTATTCTCCATCCCTACCTCTACTATTCTAATTCAGCCATCATCTTTCCTTGACCATTATTATGGGCTGAATTGTGATCCCTTAAAATTCATATGTTGAAGTCCTAATCCCCAGTACCTCAGAACGGGACTGCATTTGGAGATAGGATAAACAAGTAATTTAAAGAGGTAATTAAGTTAAAATGACATCATTAGGGTGAGTCCTAATCCAAATGACTGACATTTTTATAAGAAGAGATTAGGAAACAGACACACCACAGAAGGAAATCCATGAGAAGACACAGAGGAGATGGACATCTACAAATCAAGGAGAGAGACCTCAGAAGAAATCAATCTCACCAGCACCTTGACTTCTAGTTTCCAGAATTGTGAGAAAATTAAACTCTGCTGTTTAAACCACCCAGTCTGTGGTACTTTATTATGGCAACCCTATCAGATTAATGCACACATACTATAACATTTGCATCCTATTGACCTCTTTGTCTCTGTTTATGCCTTTGACTCACTCCAATCTTTCCATACAGTTGCCAGGGAATCATTTCTAAAACCCAAATCTGACATTTTTGTTTTTCCTCCCAAACCCTTCAAAAGCTGTACAGTGATTACAGGAATCAATTCTAAACTCCCTTTATGATAATCCCCTTCTCACTTCAGTAGTGTCCCTTTCAATGCCCACCATGGACCTCACAAGCAACTTGTGTTCTTGGGAATTAATATATTTCTTGCCCTTTTTTATACATGTCCCCTTTTGCTGAGAAGGTTCTTCTTGCAAACCAGACTTATGCTTCTCTGTAAGCAACACCCGAACAGTTCTTCTACCTTCCCTAAGCCGTATATATTCATTCCTTTTTTTCCTCAGGAGGAATCTTTATTTACATTTTTACAAATAAAAATTGTATATATATTTAAGATAACATCATGATGATTTGATATATGTATACATAATCGACTTAATTAACACAGCCACCACCTCATATTGTTGCCCTTTAAAATTTTTTTTTCTTGAGGTATAGTTGATTTACAACGTTGTGTTAGTTTCTGGTGTATAGTGAAGTGATTCAGTTATACATATATATATTCTTTTTTATATTCTTTTCCATTATAGTTTATTACAGGATATTGAATAGAGTGCCCTGTGTTATACAGTAGGGCTTTGTTCTTTATCTATTTTATACATAGTAGAGTGTATCTGCTAATCCCAAATTCCTAATTTATCCCTCCCCCACCCTCTTTCTCCTTGGCAACTATAAGTTTGTTTTCTATGTCTGTGAGTCTGTTTCTGTTTTGCAAATAAGTTCATTTGTATCATGTTTTAGATTCCACGTATAACTGATATCATATGTTATTTGTCTTTCTTTTTCTGACTTACTTCACTTAGTTTCTCTAGGTCCACCCATGTTGCTGCAAATGGCAATATTTCATTCTTTTTTTATGAGTAACATTCCATTATACACATAGCACAGGTTTCCACTAGCTATCTATTTTACACATGGTAGTGTATATATGTCATCCTAATCTCCCAATTCATCCCACACCCCTTCCCCACCATGTCCACATGTCCATTCTTTACATCTGCATCTCTATTCTTGCCCTGCAAATGGGTCCAGCTGTACCATTTTTCTTTTGATTTGCATTTCTCTGATAATTAGTGATGTTGAGCGTCTTTTCATGTGCCTTTTGGTCATTTGTATGACTTTTTTGGAAAAAGGTCTATTTAGGTCTTCTGCCCATTTTTTTGATTGTCTTGTTTGTTTTTTGATATTGAGTTGTATGAGTTTTCTATACATTTTGGATATTAACTACTTATCAGTTGTATGGTTTTCAAATATTTCTGGAGATTGCCTTTTAACTTGGTTGATTGTTTCCTTAATTTGATGTAGTCACATGTTTAATTTTGCATTAGTTGCCTGTACTTTTAGAGTCAAATTTAAAAAAAACATTGCAGGACTAATTTCACATAGCTTTCTACTATGTTTTCTTCTAAGAGTTTTATGGTTTCAGGTCTTACATTTAAGTCATTAATCAGTTTTGAGTTGATTTTGTGTATGGTGTAATATGTCTTTTTTCCCCCCCTTGGTTAAGTTTAGCTAAAGCTTTGTTATTTTGTTTATGTTTTTAAAAAATCAACTCAGTTTTGTTGACGTTTTCTATTGTCTTGCTAGTCTCTTTTTATTTCTGCTGTAATCTTTATTATTTCCTTCTTTCTGATAACTTGGAGCTTAGTTTGTTCTTTTCCCAGTTCCATGAGCCATAAAGTAGGTTATTGATTTGAGATCTGTCTTTTTTCTTAATATAAATAGTTGGCACTAAAAACTTCCATCTTAGAACTGCTTTTGCTGCATCCCAAGACTTTGAGTATGTTTAGTTTTCATTTTTGGTTGTCTCAAGTACTTTTCAATTTTCCTTTTGGTTTCTTCTTTGATCCATTGGTTCTTCTGGAATGTGTATTTAATTTCCACATATTTGTGGATTTTATAGTTTTTTTTCCTGTTACTTATTTCTAGTTTTATTCAATTGTTTTCAGGAAAGCTACATGATATAATTTCTATCTTCTTGAATTTGTTGAGCCTTGTTTTGTGGCCCAACATATAATTGATCTGTCATGGGAAATTTCCACACGTACTTTAAAAGAATATTTATTTTGTTGCTGTTGAGTGGAATGTTCTATTAATGTCTGTTAGGTCCATCTGGTCTATCATATTATTAAAATCCAGTTTTCTTACTGATTTTCCATCTGCATGATCCATCTATTTTTAAAAGTGAGGTATTTAAGATCTCTACTATTATTGTATTGCTGTATATTTCTCCTTCAATCATGATAGTATTTGCTTTATATATTTGTGTAATACAATTTTAGGTGTATATATTTACAATTGTTATATCCCTTTAATTGATCCCTTATCATTATGTACTGACTACCTTTTATTCGTTTGACTAATTTTTACTAAAAGTCTAATTTTTCTGATATAAATAGAGCCAGCTCTACTCTCTTTGGCTACCACTTGCATAAAATATCTTTTTCCGTCCTTTCACTTTCAGTCTATGTATGTTCTTAAAGCTAAAGTGAGCCTCTTATAGACAGCATTTAGTTGGATCTTGTTTTTTCAATCCACTCAGCCAGTCTGTGTGTGTGTGTTTGAGAATTTAATCCATTCACATTTAATGTAATTACTGATAGAGAAGGTGTGCCCAAGATGGGAGAGTAGGAAGACCCTGAGCTCACCTCTTCCAGTGGGCACATCAGAATCACAACTGTTTACAGAATAACCATCTATGAGACAGACCTGGAGACTAGCAGAAAAGATTTTCCACAACTAAAGATTTAAAAAGGGAACCACAGCAAGATGAGTGGAAGGGCAGGGATACAGTATAGTCAAGATGCCTGACCCCAGGTAGATGACCCACAAAAATGGGAGTATAATCACAATTGCAGAGGTATTCCCAAGGAGTGAAGGGTCCAAGCCTTATATCAGGCTCCTCAGCCTGGGGTTCTTGCACTGGCAAGATGAGCCCCTAGAATATCCAGTTTTGAAAGCCAGTGGGGCTTGCATATGGGAGAACTGGATAGCTGTAAGAAACAAATACTACGCTTTTAAAGGGCACAGACAAAATCTCACAGACTCCAAGTCCTGGCACAGAGGAAAGAATTTGAATGGAGCCTGGGTCAGACCCACTTGGAGAACCTCCCAGAGGGGCAGGAGGCAACTTGGACTCCCCCTGGGGACACAGATGGTGGTGGCAGCCATTTTGGGAAGTCATTTTACCACAGAGACACTGGTTCTAGCATCACCATTTTTGAGTCTCCCTCCTAACCTATTAGTGCTGGGGGGCTTACCTGCCCACTATTGGGCCAGCTTCAGCCACAGGACTCACTGGCCTCTGTTCAGCACCCCTAGGCTTCTCACTGTTTTCATCCATTTTTATCCCAAGTTCATTGAGCATCTTTATGATCATTACCTTGAACTCTATCAGGTAGATTGCTTATCTCCATAAAGTTCTTATTCTGAGGTTTTTGTCTTGTTTTTTCTTATGGAAAATAGTTCTCTGTCTCCTCATTTTGCTTAATTCTCTGTCTCCTCATTTTGCTTAATTCTCTGTTTTTATTTCTATGTATTAAGTAGGTCAGTTACATTTCCTGAATTTGGAGAAGTGGCCCTGTGTAAGAGATATCCTATGGGACTCAGCAGCACCTTTTCCTCTGGTTAACAGTGGTATATGCTCTAGGGGTGCCTTCTATGTGGGCTGCATTGGCCATTCTGCTGCAGGAGGGCTGACTACTGTGGGCATGATGGTAGGCCCTTGGCCTGGTTGGCTGTCATGCTTTGTCTCATGTGGAGGCTGCCAGCCCACTGATGCATGGGGTCAACTCCTGGTTTAACTGGCTCTGTGGCTTGGGGTGACCAGGGTTGTTGCTGGCCTACTGGTATGTGGGGCTTGGTCCCAGCACAGCTGGAGTATCTGAAGCTGGTGCTCGCCCACTAGTGAGTGGGAACAAGTCCTAGTGTGGCTGGCTGCCTTGCCCTTGGGGCCCATGGCTGGTGCTAGCCTGCTGGTGGGTGGAGATGGGCCCGAGTACAGCTTGTTTGGGGGGCCAGGGACACCTGGGGCTGTTGCCAACCCACTGGTTGGTGGAGCCAGGTCCCAGGGTAGCAGGCTGTAAGGCAATTTACATTCCCACCAACAGTGTACGAGGGTTCTCTTTTCTCCACATCCTTGCCAACATTTGTTGTTTGTGTTCTTTTTAATGTAGCCATTCTGACAATTGTGAGGTGATATTGTGGTTTTGATTTGCATTTCCCTGATGATTAGCAATGTTGAGCACCTTTTCATATGCCTCTTGGCCATCTGCGTTACCTCTTTGGAAAAAATGTCTTTTCAGTTTTTCTGCCCATTTTTCAACTTGGTTGTTTGTTTTTTTGATGTTGAGTTGTATGAGCTATTTATATATGTTTGTTTTTATTATTAATTCATTTCTGGTAATGAGAAGAGAGAGAGAGAGAGAGAAATGGTACTTCTATGTTCCTTGGGGTCTTTCCAGCAATAGGACATCTTAGGATGTCCCATATGTTAGTGGTTCATTTTAAGGACACTGAAAGAAGGGCAGAAGCAGAAGGAAATACCTTGATAGCTCCATGGCCGTCACCACTGGAAACTAAAATGTCAACATTTGTGAAGTGGGATAAGCAGGAAGATCACAGACCTTACTTTTAACAGCACAAGTTTAATAAGAACAAGTAGCATCCTTGTAGGTAGCAGAGAAAAGCCATTTACCACTATTGTGGTATTTCTTATAATGTATTGCAGATTGCATTATTGACCCCAATCCTTCACCCCTACTTGAATCCACACTTTTGTCAAGGTCTCATCCTAAAAGGAAGGTACTCCCTGTCCCTTCATTTTTATCCTGGCTCTGTGACTTGCTTTAGTCAATGAAGTACGGGCAGAAGTGACAGTGTGCCAGTTCTGAGCCCAGGCTTTAAGAGGTGATGAATGTTTTCACTTGCCCTTTCGTGCCTCTGCCATCACCATGAGAAGAATATGCATTGATGGTGTAAAGACAGTGAGAGATACATGGAGCAGAGAGCAGAGGCATTCCAGATGACCCACAGATCTACAGTGAGAAATAGAGCTGCCCCTGTCACTCCAGCCTCAAGCAGAGTAATCCAGCCAAACTCCAGCTAGCTGCTGACATATGAGCAATAATAAAGGATCGCTGTTTTAAGCCAAAGTTTTCGGGTGGAGTGTTACATAGAAATGGCTTCCTAATCCATAAGGTCAGCAGTTAGATCAGAAAAGAGCCAAATGCTTTTTAGCACAATTATGGCAGGGTCTATCATTTCAAAATGGGTAGAAACAAAGACAAACTAACAAACTATATCAGAAACTATTCCTTCTGATATAGAATAGGACTGTCGTCTCCAAGAAAAATTAATGCTCTAGACTAGGGGTCTTCAGACATTTTCTGTCAAGGCCCAGGTAGTAAATATTTTAGAGTTTATAGGGCACACAGTCTGTCACAACTACTCGACTCTGCATTTATAGCACGAAAGCAACCATACACAGTATGTAAATAAATGGATGTGGCTCTGTTCCAATCAGACTTCATTTATAGACACTGAAATTTGAATTTCACATAATTTTCATGTCAAAAATTATTATTCTTTTGATTTTTATTCAACTACTTACAAATGTAAAAACCAGTCCTAGCTCATGGGCCATGCAAAATCAGGCAGCCAGCTAGATGTCGACTGGCAAACATTAGAAAGATGAATAATGCCAAATAATGTCAGGGACATGGGATAGAGGAATACTCACATGCTGCTGGTGGGCTGTAGATCAGAGACAAAACAACTGTGAAGGTTTAGGGCCCCTCACTTGCTTGGACCCATGTGAGTGATGGGAATTCTAAAATATTCTAAGTAAAGAAGGAAAACCAGGTTGCAATCAGAAAACATCGGTAAGTAAGCATTTCAGGTAAATTATCTTAAGAGATCCCAATAATCTATTGTAATTTCTTAGCTTCTTCTAAATAAATATTAACTTTTGGACCTAACTTTGAATTTTTAATTTTGTGTTCTTCTTAAAAAGAATCCCCAAATTGTAAAGGTATAAGGCCCCACAAAACCTAGATCTTCCTCTGAGATAGAGGCAGCCATTCTGGGTAGGAATCTAATGACCTTCAGTCCAATTAAGTGTAAGCATTTGTTCTAACCTAAAAATTCTACTCCTGGGTACATGTCCCAAAGAAGGCTACACACATGTCCATAAGAGAATATGCACAGGACTTCTGTTAAAGAAAGGTTCGTGGTGACAGAGATTCGTAGATAATCTGGACTCCATCACTGGGAGAGTTGAAAGGTAAAACGTGATGGACACACTCCATAGAGTGTTATGTAGCAGTCGTAAGTTAGAGAATTGGGTGTATACAAATAAGTATGGATGGATGTTTAAAACTAGTGCTGACTGTAATGGCATCACCACTTGGAACACAGTTTGACAATTTCTTATAAAGTTAAACATACACTTATCATAAACCCAGCAATTCATTCCTAGGTATTTATTCCAGATAAATCAAGTCATGTGTCCCAGACACATGAATTTTCATAGCAGCTTTATCCATCATAAGTAGAAACAACCTAAATATTCATCAAGTAGTAAACAATAAATGATGCTATAGCCATACAATAGAATACTACTCAGCAATAAAGAAGAATTAACTGCTGCTACACACGATCTAGAGGAATCTAAAAAGCATTTGACCGAGTAAAAGAAGCCAGATGAAAAGGGAATTCAGTAAGTCCCCTACATACGAACATTCAAGTTGCAAACATTCAAAGATGCGAACGTGCATTGGCATGTCCAATCACGTAAGTTAGTTCATGTGTCTGCCGTATGTTGTCACATGACTGCATCCTCTACAAGTGGTTGTGCTTTAGTGTACTTTACTGTACAGTACTGTATAGAGTGCAGTATCTTTATGTCAAGCCCAGGATGTCCGGAAGCAAGCTTAAGAGCAGTGGTGATGTAGCAGGTACTGCTAAGAAGCGCCAAGTGATAACGATGGAAACAAAAGTGAAAATAACTGAGAAAGTGGAGCAAGGTGAAAAGATGGTAGACATTGCTTGTTCTTATAACATGAATCATTAAACCATCAGCACAATTCTAAAGAACAGGACAAGATCACGGAACACGTGAAGTCTGCTGTGCGATGACGTCGACAATAATATCGAAGAAGCATGGAAAAGTGATGGAGGAGATGGAGAAACTTCTCAGTGTGTGGATATAGGATCAGCATCAGTGTCGAGTCCCGCTCAGCTTAATGCTGATTCAAGAGAAAACTAAAAGCCCTTATGAAGACTTGAAGAAGAAACACGGTGAAGAATCAGAGGGCACATCTCTTAATGCCAACCATGGCTGGTTTCATAGGTTCAAGGCTAGAACCAACTCTCACAATGTAAAATAAGTGGCGAGGCAGTGAGTGCAGATATGGTAGCTGCCCAGGAATTTCCTGAAACACTTCAAGAAATTATTGATGAAGGTACTTATTTACCTGAGCAGGTTTTTAATGTGGATGAGATAGGACTGTACTAGAGAAGGATGCCAGACCAAAGTTACATCAGTAAGGAGGAAAAGTTGACGCCAGGCTACCAAGCAGCAAAGGATAGGCTAACTGTGTTGTTTGGTGGCAATGCTCCCAGCAATATGAAGCTGAAGCCACTCTTAGTTTCTCATTCAGAGAACTCAGGAGTCCTTAAAAACATAGCCAAGGGCTCTCTTCCCGTTGTGTGGAAGAGTAACCGCAAAGCCTGGGTTACACAGGCCGTTCTCCAGGACTGATTTTTCCACCACTTTATCCCGGAGGTAGAGAAATATTGCTTGGAGATGGACATCCGATTCAACGTTCTTTTGCTGCTCGACAGTTCTCTGGGCCACCCTCCATTCATGGACAACTTTCATCCCAACATCAAAGTAGTGCATCTGCCACTATATACTACATCACTCATCCAAATTATGGACCAGGGAGTTATAGCGACTTTCAAGAAATATTATTTACATCACACTTTTTGTCAGGCAGTAAAGGTGAGTGACGAATCAGGAAAAACCTTGCGACAATTTTGGAAGGACTATAACATCTACAAGGCCATAAAAAACATTGACTTTGGGTTTCCCTGGTGGCGCAGTGGTTGAGAGTCCGCCTGCTGATGCAGGGGACATGGGTTCGTGCACCGGTCCGGGAAGATCCCACATGCCGCAGAGCGGCTGGGCCCATGAGCCATGGCCGCTGAGCCTGCGCGTCCGGAGCCTGTGCTCCACAACGGGAGAGACCACAACAGTGAGAGGCCCGCGTACCGCAAAACAAACAAACAAACAAACAAAAAACACATTGACTTTGTTAGGCGTGAGGGTTACGGTCGTCACTATGAATGGGGTTTGGAAGAACATTTGTCCACATTCAAGATTTTCATGGATTTGAGAAGGTGGATGAGGAGTTCAAAGAGGTCTTCAGCAACTTACTGACCCTCAGCAAGAAGCTGGAGCTAGATCTGCAAGAGGACAACTTCGTTGGATTCCTTGCTGTGCAACACGATGGGCTTGCTAATGAAGACCTGATGGAATTGGAGGCTCAGAGAAAGGACAAAGAGAGACAAGAGAAGAAGAAGTAACTGAAGAACCGAAGAGATTCACCATGCAGGAAATGACAAGAGGATTTTCTTTATTTGAGGAGGGATTGTTAGTTTTTGAGGCACAGAACCCAAACATAGAACGGTACACAAAGGTTGCAGCTGCTGTTCAGAATGCAATCCAGTGTTACCATGTCATCTATGACGAGAAAAAAAGAGCTACTACCCAAATATCGCTGGATCATTTTTTCAAGAACATAGATAGAATTGAATCCAGCAAGGAACCAGAAACTGTACCATCAGTGTCAGATGTGAGTGAAATTGCAGCTCGCCCTCCGTCTCTTACTGCTGACGATCCTTCAGCTCTACCATCTCCCACCTCCTCTCCCTCCTCCAGTCGGTGACTCTTCTTGCCTTTTCACTAGATGCCAGCCCCTGTATGCCAGCTGTTGTACTGTACTACTGTACTTTTCAAGGTACTGGACTGTAATATTTAAAATATTTTCTTTATTTTTGTGGTTGTTTTTTATGTACTATTTGTGTAAAGTATTATAAACCTATTACAATAGCCAATTGTGTGAGTTGGGTACCTAGGCTAACTTTGTTGGACTTACGAACAAATTGGACTTACAAACATACTCTCAGAACGGAACTCGTTCATATGTAGGGGACTTGCTGTATACTGAATAAGTCCATTTGTGTAAAACTCTAGAAAAGACAAATCTAATCTACAGTTATAAAAAAATGTATCAGTGGTTGCCTGGAGCTGGTGAGAGGAGATGGACATTGAGTAGGATGGGTTCTGAGAGAGCTTATCTTTTTCAGTTTTATTGAGGTATAATTGACAAATAAAACTGTCAATTTTTATTCAAAGTGTACACAGTGATGATTTGATATACACATACCTTATGAAAGAATTCCTACAATCCAGTTAATTAACACAGCCACCCATCATCTCACATCTCAACACCTCACATCTTTACCATTTTTTTTTTTTTGGTACAAACATTTAAGTTTTACTCTCTTAGCGAATTTCAATTTTACAATGCAGTATTATCAACTATAGCCACCATGTTACACATTAGCTCTTCAGGCCTTATTTATCTTATAACTGAAATGTGTCCCTTTTACCAACTTCTCTTGATTTGACCCACCACCCCATCCCCAGCCCTTGGCAATCACCATTCTATTCCCTGTTTCTATGAGTTGGACTTTAAAAAATAAAAAAAAAAAATTTCAGATTCCACATATAAGTGATATCATGCAGTATTTGTCTTTCTGTGTCTGGTTCCCCAAATCTTTTTTGTGAGATAACATTGGTTTATAACATTACATAAGTTTTACGTGTATTTAAACTTCTGTATACACTACACCGTGCTTACCACCAAAAGTTTTGTTTCCATCATCACCATACAGTTGACCCACTTTACACATTTTGCCCTCCCCTCCACATTTTGCCTCTTCCCTTTTGGTAACTACTAAGCCGTTATGAGAGAACTTTGAGGATGATGAAAATGTTCTAAACACAGGTGTCAAAACTCATCAAACTTTACACTTAAAATGGCGGTGTGCGTTTTATTTTGTGTAAATTATACCTCAGTAAAGTTGACTTCTTTAAAAACTAGAGCTGTTTTTTTTTAAAAATAAGCAATTAGGGCTTCCCTGATGGCGCAGTGGTTGAGAGTCTGCCTGCTGATGCAGGGGGCACGGGTTCGTGCCCCGGTCTGGGAGGATCCTGCATGTCGCGGAGCGGCTGGGCCCGTGAGCCGTGGCCGCTGAGCCTGCGCGTCCGGAGCCTGTTGCTCTGCAACGGGAGAGGCCACAACAGTGAGAGGCCCGCGTACCAAAAAAAAGAAAAAAAAAAAGCAATTAAGAAAAATAAGAATGAGATATATGACAGAAAACCACACATGTAAAATAAAGAGATATGCACACTAAAATATACATAATAAAACATAGGAAGAGATGCCTATGCAGAACATGGGTGGGAGTTGATTACGGGGGTAAAAATCAATAAATCAGTAAAATAAAACAAGAGAAAGGCTTTGTATAAGACCAATGATGACAAATTTGCCATAATAATTAACTCAACCCTTGGGAAAAGAGGACTAAAAGAAAGGAGAAAAAGCTCTATTGACAAGGGGCTTACTTCTAAGGATTAGTAGTGAGGAAATCAGCCCTGGAACTCATCTCCTCCCATTCCAGAAAGGGCTGTAGAAAAGAAACCTGAGGTGCCATTTGAGTTTACAACAAAGGGCACAGATTCCTCCATTCTTGAGGAACGAAGTTGCTTCTAGCTAGACGGTAGGGTACCCAGTTGAGAGTCTTGAAGGACTGGAAAGAGAGAAGAGGAGAAAGTCACGGAGGCACCATTCTTACAGAAGCTTTAGTCTAGAAAGGACTTCCTTTGTACATCCAAAGAACCCTTAGTGGCACAGAGTTTCCCCTAACACTGAACCACTGTTTTGAGATCTACTTCTCCTCCGGTAAAGAACTCCATCATAGCCTTGAATGTTTGTTCTTGTGATCGCTGATTAGCAGAATAAGGTGGCCTAATGAAGGGATGACCTGAATCCATTATGTGCATTATTTAACAGAATCAACACTGGTTTTCAGCAATAGAGGAGACTCTTATAACAAACCCTTCCCCATCTGGAGTAAGGTACTGCAAGACAAAATGCCTGATTTCTCCACAGGCTAAAAAGGGGCTCCCCCACACCTGAGCTATTCATTTCCATCTCTGGGGTGTCCAGCATTCTTAAGCTTCAGCATCTCCACTTCCTCATTTCTACCGATAACCAACTATTTTGCCTTGGCTCTCATTCAAAGCTCTGCAAGAAAATAATCTGACTGGCTAAAAAGAATCTGATTTATTAGCTAATAGAGATAAACTATTGTGAAAGGACAGAAAATAATAGAACTGCCTCCCTTACTGATATCTGCAAATCTGAGCTTTTCTTTTTTGGCAAACATGAAGTCATATGTACTTGATGAGTGAGGTGAATGCTTGTCAGTAAGAAAAGAAAAGGAGCAAAGAAAATTATGGAAGCAGAGTGAAAAAAAGAGAGAGAAATGAATAAAGATTAGAGGTAATCTTTGTGAGAATGTGTGCTTTCCAGATAAAATTATGGAATTAGAAAGAAGGAGTCTAGGAAATTCCCTGGCTGTCCAGTGGTTAGGACTCCATGCTTTCAGTGCTGAGGGACTGGGTTCAATCCCTGGTCAGGGAACTAAGATCCCACAGACCATGCGGCACAGCCAAAAAAAATGAGTCTATAAATGGTCCATCGAGAAGATTATCTGAGGATGTGGAAAAGTAGGAGGCATTCAGCAGGAAGGGGTTCACGCTGATGAGTGGACTTTGCTATGAAATGTTCAGGAGCCCAAAGTCCCCATACTGAAGGTGTAGTCAGAAACCTGGCCCTGAGGCCAATTGAACGTGCTTGACCTCTTTAAATATGCTCCTGCAGTGCTGTGGCCTTTACTCAACACGATTTACCTCTTCCTGAGCCTTAAGTGGGTACTGTTGCCACCTCTGGCCTAGTGCAAGGTAAGGTGGTGTCTGAGATTCAGAAAACTCTGCATCTGTTCCCTGCCTGGCCATCGACTCTTGCTTTGGCCTCCCTAGTTGGAGTGGGCCTAGCCTAGAAAATGAACTTTCTTATGTTTCCAGTGGATTCATCACATCTTGCCCAGGACCCTTCCACTCCTTTCTCAGATTTCTGCCACCAGCCCCTGGTTTTTCCCGCTTCTATCACTGCATCGAAGGGAAGTAAATAATCTACATTCCACTTCTTTAGTTTTTAGGGGTGGGGGATATTGGAGGGGAGTGATGAAAGAAAATGAAACTAACTGGTCCAAACAAGGCTTAGAAATTTTCTCACTTTCTATTACATTCCAACTCTCTGACTCCTGGTACTAAATGTAATTAGCAATGGCAATAGATAGGCTGGGGTTGGGGGATGGGCGTGGTTCATGTTACTTGAAATGATGTTTGACGGTCTATCACCAGAGGCTGTGCGGGGTAATGAAAATAACATGAGCTTTGGAGACAGACAAGTTTGGGTTCAAATTCTCACTTTGCCACTTATTAGCCATGGGATGCTGAACAAGCCAATTAGTGTATCTGAACCTCAGTTTTGTCATCTCTGATAAGGAGACAATATTACTGACCTCAGGAGGTTTGCTGTGAAGATTAAGAGGTAATGTCTGTAAAGCACACAGAGCAGTACCTGGTAGACAGAAAGCCCTCAATGTCATTTACTATGAATGTTCACCTTTCTTGATTTCTTGAAGCAGCTGACTTGACTTCTTTCCTCCCTGAAGCTCCCCTGTTCTCCTTCTTGTGAGATATTCAATATTCAATATTCAATAAAAGGGACAAGGATTGTCAGTGATTCAGAGACCTCTCTGCTCACTGTGCTTTTCCAAATCAAGGTTGAAATTATCAAAACTTTGGGTCTCAAGTCTAAGTGATTACTTAGAATCCAAGCTCAAGGACAGATCTCTCCTCTGTGTCTGGAGTGTATACGATGTAACTCTGTTTGAGCTCTAGTGAAAGATGATAAGGAAGGGTTCCAACATTTTATCAGAGAGTGTCTCCAAGCTTATCCCTGTTCCAGCTCTCCTTGTTCCTCCCAGGATGTCTTCCCTGGTTTCTTATCTTTACTGTTGCCTAAACTTTTCTAGAAGTTGCTCTTTCCCTCAATATTTCATTTCACTGTCTTCTTTCCCAGGAACCATACACTGATCTCTCCATGTCAGGTCATATTTTCATCCCTCCTAGAATGTCCTTCTTTAACTTCACCCCATCCAAAACTACCCAGGCCATTTTGAGTTTCTTGTGGACTAAGGACTAAGGCGCTGGGGAGGTGATGGGAGAAGAGCTGTCTAAGAGGGTTCCTGTCCTTAAAATGCTTACAGCTTTTTTAGGAAAAGGAAAGCAAACATTTTTAAATGAACTTCATATCCTTTCGAAAACGTTCAAGAAATGTTTGCCAAATAAATTGAATCTCGATTAAGCATATACTAGGTATTAGGGTCCTCTATTAAGCACCAGAAATACAGAGCTGTATAGGTTAGTGTCCCCTAATACCCAATATATTAGGATAAACTAGGTTATGATGCAGTAACCGAAAAAAGAATCTTGGTGGCTTATAGGAACAAAGGTTTAATTTTCACTCATGCTGCATATCTATTGCAGGTTTGCTAGTGACACTTCTCCATATCTTCTCACTCTGAAACCCAAACTGATTGAATAGCCACTCAAGTGTTGCTGATCACCATGGCAGATGGCAAGAGAGTTCTGGAGGGTCTTGCACTGGCCGTTATAGGCCCTGACCTTGGAAGTAATGCATAGTTCATAACTCACTGCCTACAACAGTGACATGGCCCCATACAACCACAAGAGGGCCAAGAAGTGAATCCTACCATGAGCCTAGAATGCAGAAAGCCAGACTTCTTTTTTTCTTTTTTTTTTGAGGTACGCGGGCCTCTCACTGTTGTGGTCTCTCCCGTTGCGGAGCACCAGGCTCAGCGGCCATGGCTCACGGGCCCAGCCGCTCCGCGGCATGTGGGATCTTCCCGGACCGGGGCACGAACCCGTGTCCGTTGCATCGGCAGGCGGACTCTCAACCACTGCGCCACCAGGGAAGCCCTGGAATCTTCTTTAAATTAATTTTTATTGGAATACAGTTTACAATGTTGCATTAGTTTCTCCTGTGCAGCAAAGTGAATCAGTTATACTTATACATATAACCAATCTTTTTTAGATTTCCTTCCCATTTAGGTCACCACAAAGCATTGAGTTGAGTTCCCTGCACTATGTAGTAGGTTCTCATTAGTTATCTATTTTATACATAGTAGTGTATATATGTCAATCCCAATCTCCCAAGTCATTGGAATCTTGATAGAGACTGCATTGACTCTACAGATGGCTTTGGGTAGTATGAACACTGTTATGATATTTATTCTTCTGATCATGGACAAAAGATATCTTTCCATTTGTTTGTATCTTCTTCAACTTCTTTTATCAAAGTCTTGTAGTTTTCAGTGTACAGATCTTTCACATCCTTTGTTAAATTTATTCTTAAGTATTTTATTGCTTTTGATACTATTGTAAATGGAATTATTTTTCTTTATTTTTTTTCAGATAATTCATTCTTAATGTATAGAAACACAACCGATTTTTGTATATTGGTTTTGTATCCTGCAGCTTTGCTCAAATCATTTATTAGTTTTAACAGTTTTTTGGTGGCATCTTTAGGATTTGCTATAGATCATGTCATCTGCAGACAGAGAAAATTGTACTTCTTTCCAACTTGGATCCCTTTTATTTCTTGTTCTCATCAGGTGGCTCTGGCTAAGACTTCCAGTACTATGTTGAATAGAAGTGGTGAAGGTGGCCACCCTTTTATTGTTCCTGATCTTAGAGGAAAAGCTTTCAACTTTTAACAACCGAGTGTGACATGTTCTGTGGTTGGAGGGATAGAGGGATTGCATCAGGCTAGACTCCATGGTTGGATGGACCTGCTGGCTAGGCTCTGCATTCAAGCAGGGCTGATGGCTGTGCTCTGTGGTAAGGTGAGACCACTGGAAGGGCTCTGCAATCACTTCTGATTGTGCAAGTTCTCATGCTGTGTTCCCTGGCAGGGAGGTGTCACGGTTTGTACTCCACGATTGGGAATGGCTACAGACTAGGCTCCACAATTCCTCCTGGTCAGGTGGGGTCTCAAGCTGGAGTCCTCAACCAGATGGTGTCACTGGCTGGACTCTGTGTTCAGGTGGGGTTACAGGCAGAGCTTTGTCGTCCAAGGAGGCCTCAGGCTGTGCTCTGCAGTCAGGGAAGTCTATAAGCTGTGTCCCAAAGTTAAGCAGGGCCACAGGCCTGGGCTTCACAGTCAGGCAAGCCACAGGCTGTGCTCTGCTGTTGGGGCCTACAGATGTATCCCACAGTTGGATGAGACCAGAGGCAGTGCTCCTTGGTTGGGTGGAGCTACATGCTATGCTCCATGATTGGGTGGTGTCACTGGTTAGATTCCCTGCCCAGGCTGTGTTCAGCAATTGGGTAAGGCCATAGGCTGGGCTGCGCTGCAGGGCAGAGCTGTAGGCTAGACTCTGCCCTAAGTTGAATTCCAAGGCTGCCCAGGGTCACTGTTCAGGCTCCCTGGTTATATGGGCCCAGAGGCTATGCTTAACAGTTGGGCAGAGCTGCTGGCTTGGCTCCCTGCCCTAGCGTGACTGTAGAATGGGCTCTGTGGCTTCCCAGGATCTCTGGCCATGCTTCCTGATCAGGGGGACTGGAGGCTGCACTCAGCAGTTGGGCAGGGGTGTGAATTTGCTTCCTTGCCTGGGTGGTAATAGAATGAGCTCACGGCTGTTATGGCTAATTGGCGGGGGACCCAAATCAGGCAGAACTGGCAACTGAGCTCCCTGGCCACATGGGGTCACATGCTTGGCTCTGCAGATGAGCAAAGCTGCTGGCTGGGATCCCTGCCCAGCCTCTGCTGCAAGCAAGAATGTGGTCCACCAAGATCTGAGCACTGGTTGCTGTAAGCCCTGCCTCCCTTCTCCATCCCTATCTGATTCCCTGTAGGCAAGCTCTGCAGATTACCTCGGTGATCTGCTCATCTCTGCTGGGATAGTAGAGTGATGACTATCCCTCTACTATCCCAGCAGAAAACTAGAGTGTTACTGTCTGAGGAGGCTAATACAAAGAGTGTCTGGTTAGAGGCACAGGGGACACAATGCCAGTTGAGAGCAAGGGTATCATATTGAACCCAGGAGAGTCAAGTAAAATTTTATATATAAAGTTAAAACCCAGCTTTCTTCCCCATCTCAACCTTGAGGATAGTGACAGGCAAACGTATACCTTCTGAGCAGGATTGTGGAGGATTCTTCCCAGGGAAATTGGCACAATCTCACAGAAAAAACCTGAAGACACAGATACCGTGTTTCTTAATCTGTTCAGGCTGCTATAACAAACTACCACAGACTGGGTGGTTTAAACAATAAACATTTATTTCTCACAGTTCTGGAGCCTGGGAGGTCCAAGATCAATGCAATAGCAGATTCAGCATCTGGTTCACAGACGGCCTTCTCACAGTGTCTTCACTTGGCAGAAGGGGCAAGAGAGCTCTCTGGGGTCTCTTTTAAAAGAGTACTAACCTCATTCATAAGGGATCTACCCTCATGACCTAATCACCTCCCTAAAGGCCCTGCCCCCTAATACTATCACACTGGAGGTTGGGACTTCAATATATGAATTTAGAGGGGGACACATTCAATGTATCAGGATTGTAGAGGATTCTTCCCAGGGAAATCTGGCCAGTACAAGAGAGAAACCATGAAACAAGAACAGGATGCTACTTTTTAAAGAAGGAATGAGAGGGCTTCCCTGGTGGCGCAGTGGTTGAGAGTCCGCCTGCCGATGCAGGGGACACGGATTCGTGCCCCGGTCCGGGAAGACCCCACATGCCGCAGAGCGGCAGGGCCCGTGAGCCATGGCCACTGAGCCTGCGCGTCCGGAGCCTGTGCCCCGCAACGGGAGAGGCCACAACAGTGAGAGGCCCGTGTACCGCAAAAAAAAAAAAAAAAAAAAGAAGGAATGAGAAAAAAACTTTAGAGAATCAACATACAAAGACAACATACAAAGAAATGTCTAGAGATAAGAATAAAGTGGCAGAGAAAAAAACAATGGAGAAAAATATAAGAAAATTAGAGAATCAGGGAATTGTACATTTGAAAAATAACAATTCCAGAATAGGGAGCAGGAAAACAAAGGGTGGGAAATCATCAAAGAAATAAGTCAAGGAAAACAATGTCCTAGAATTCAAGTTCATGAGTTTCCAGATTGACAGGGCCCATTGAGTACTCAGCAGAAAGCGAGTGGAGCAATGCCTTCAAAATTCAGAGAGAAAAACACTTCCCATATGAAATGAGCAACCAAACTAACTAACCAAATGTGAGATTAGTACATGAAGTCAGACATTTTCAGGAAGCTACCAGGAGATGCTCTACCAAAATAAAGGAGTAGAACAAGGAAGACCGTGGATCCAAAAAGCAGGGCATTCATCCATGGGTTCTCAAAGGAACCCCAGGATGATGTAAATGGAGATCCAGGATGGCAGCAGGTCACCAGATATAGAATCCATCCATTCAGAGAAGAGCAGGTCCAAGTGCCCAGGGAGACAGGCTGCCAGGAAGATAAAATTGATGAAATAAATAACTAATGATTCTGAAAGTATTCAAAAGAGATGAAAGACAGCTAAATTCTCATCTTTCATAGCAGGAATTCAATGGATAATACCTGAAACTGAAAAAAGAAATAATAAGTAGCAATACAGGTAAGCATATTACTTATAAATATGGAAACAGAATCCAAAGAAACAAACAAAAGATGTGAAAGTGGTTTTCTTTGGAGAGCAAGAAATGGAGAAAGAGAATTGTGTGACTTCTATATTTTATTATAATTTCTTATTCAAAGTTGACTCAAAATCACGTGGATGAATGGTTTTGGTTTTGTTTTTAGTTTAAATAAATTGAATTTTTAAAATCATGTGGATGTATGACTTTGATGAAAATTTAAACTAAATATAAAAAAGAGAGAAACAATGGAGCGAGAATTCGGCCTGGGGATTAATTTTCCTGCTTAACAGTTTCTTTAACAATCCCAGAAAATAGGACCCCATTATAATGCTGTCTACCCCCAGTTTTCTATTAGAGAGATTCAAATAAATACAATATGCATTTGTATTAATATTCATGATTGTCCAGGAGGCAGGGAGTTATTTGCAAGCCTATGTTCAGGCTAGTATGTAATCCCATCACCTCCTCATGTTAGTTATGTAACTGGCATTGGGTAAATCACTTCAACAGCCTGAGTCTCAGTTTCCCCAACCATAACCTGAAAACTCCAAAAGTTGTCCTGATAGCCTTAAGCTCTTCTCCAATCTCTTTTGACTCATAATGTTTCTAACTTGACATGTCCACTTGAAAGTCTAACGTGCATAAGTTGCTTTTAAAATATAATTGAAAGTTTTTTGAAATGCCTCCCATCAAGAGAAGAAATTTCCATCTCCTTGACTCTGGACATATATATAGTTCTGCAAAAGTGATGCTTCCAAGACTCGGTTATAAAAGGCCATAAAACCTACTGCCAGTTTGCTGGAGCATTTACTCTTGGACCCCTGAGGTCCCATGTAGGACTTCAGTGAAGCCCAATCATATGGAATGATCACATAGATGCTTTGGTTGACATTCCCAGGTGAGCCTAGCCTTCAGGTGCCAGATGTGAGTGGAAAAGTTTCGAGTCTTTCCAGATGAAGCCCCAGGCATTTTTATTAGATGCTGTTTTCTCTACAGTTTGGGATTAATTAAGTGATTATTATATGTGATAGAATGGTCATTAACAATTACTGAGAAGTTACTCTTTTTCAAGTATTGTCCTAAGAACTTTATGTGTTTAATCTTTTTAACAATTCAGTGAGCTAGATAACATTAAGATCTCTTTTTATCTGTGAAAACCTTAAGCCCATAGAGGTTAAGATATATATCAGAAAGCTTACAATTTGAAGGTCAGGGACTCAACCTAAGTCTATCGGACTTAAAAGTTCATGATCCTGGGCTTCCCTGGTGGTGCAGTGGTTGAGAGTCCGCCTGCCGATGCAGGCGACACAGGTTCATGCCCCGGTCCGGGAAGATCCCACATGTCATGGAGTGGCTAAGCCCGTGAGCCATGGCCGCTGAGCCTGCGCGTCGGGAGCCTGTGCTCTGCAACGGGAGAGGCCACAACAGTGATAGGCCCATGTATCACAAAATAAATAAATTAATTAATTAATTAAAAAAAAAAGTTCATGATCCTGGACTAGTATACAGTAGGGGCTCGATAAATTCAGAATAGAGTGACATGAGTGAAACAAAGGAGCCAATCACAAGAAAATCAGGAAGAATATTTCAGCTGAAGGGAATAGCAAGCACAAACAGGTTTAGTGTGTTCAATGGAAAGAATAAAGGCCAGCATGGCTGAAGAGTAGGGAGTGAGTGGGAATTTGTATGAGATAAACCCAGAGAGGTACACAGCAGCTGTATCAGGTAGGCCAGCGAGAAAAATTTGAATTTCATCCTAAATTACAAAGGATAGTCATCAGATAAACCAACATCATCTAATTTATATTTTTAAATGATGATTCTGATCAGTGGAGAACGGAATGTCCAAAAACAAGGTTAGAAGCCCTGCCTGAATATGAGAGTGAAGGAGAGGTGGTTCCCTAAAGGAAAATCAAGGGGCTGTGACTAGAAGAAAGGGACATCACTGCTGAGCACGCAGATGGCCCCTACACAGGCCGGGAAGTGAAGTTGCTGGAGTGCAGGGCATGCACATTTTAAGGATTTTGGTATTGGCAAACACGCTTCCAAAAAAGTTGCACCAGTTTGCATTTTCATGATCAAGATATTACTCTTTCCCTATATCATAGAAAATTCTGGAATTGTTAATAAAATTGAATTCTTGCCAATTTGGAGAAATGATACCTCACTGTCATTTGAATTTGTTTTTCTTCGATTCCTGGTTAGAATGGGAAGTTGGTCTTCCTGACTCACCACGGACAGGCTATGATGTCAGAGGTGTGCCTAGGGGAACACACGTGGTAGAGCCTTCCCCTCTTCCCTTGTCCTCTGTGACTAAGATGCTCACTGTGGTTACACATATTTTGGCGTCCTCAGGAGGCTAACAAAGGCTTCAAAACCAGAGCTAAAGTAGTACATTGACTATGCAAGAAACAGGCCCAGAGGCAGACTGTGGTTTTTGCAAGAGCCACACGGTGTATTTGGGAGTTGGGGTCAAGGGAAAAGACCTCTGACCTAACTGTTTCAGAGACTTGGAGACTGAAGGCAACCCAGACTACCCTCAGGTGCAAACCCAATTACCTTGCCCTGTTTGGGTGTTTAAAACATAGATTCCCGCATTCTCTTACTTTTTATGTCATTTCAGGATCTAGAGAAGTATACATGATGCTTCCCTACTGCAGATCTGCCCCAAATACCTGACCGAAGAGACTGAGGCCCAGAAAAAAAAGTGATTCTCCCAAGATGACACAGAAAGTTAGTCACAGAGTCAGGACTGTATATTTTCAGCTCTGCCTTCCCCACCCTCCACACCAAAATCCTATATATATCCAGGCTTTTTTTTTTAATGCTTATTTTATGTATTTATTTAGTTTGGCTGCACCGGGTCTTCGTTGAGGCATGTGACATCTTTTAGTTGTGGTATGTGGGCTCATAGTTGCAGCACGCCAACTCTTAGTTGCAGCATGTGGGATCTAGTTCCCCGACCAGGGATCAAACCTGGGGCCCCTGCACTGGGATCACGGAGTCTTACCCACTGGACCACCAGGAAAGTCCACTATCCAGACATTGTAGACAGTAGAGTCTCTTCTCTCAGGAAGGAAAGATTCCAACAGATACATTTCTGCCCCATTCCCTAGCCACCAGAATAGAAAATGGCATTTTGCAATTTTTTATAGCTTTGTTGAGTAGACAAAAGACTGTATATATTGAATGTATACAATTCAATTAGTTTGAACATATGCATTTGGTGATGTTTTTGTGGCACAGCCTGACGGGTACTCAGACAGCCCAAGCTAGGATGAAATTACGTTTTACAATTCCTTTCCCTGTATGGAATTGAGTTAAGCTTTGCCACAAACTCTTTTCTTTTTCTTTCTTTCTTTTTTTTTTTTTTTTGCAAGAGATTGGGGAGGTGAACACGAAGCAGCATCCTTGTGCTCTGAAGGTTGTCATTGGTTAGAGGTGGTGAGAGGTATCTACGGGTTTCAGTCTATCCTTGCTGTTCTCTGCTGCATGTCTACTCTCCTTCCCAACTGTCAGCCCTGTTGACCAAGCGACCAGTCCCCAGACCCTCCACTAAACACTTCTCTATGAACTCAAACAGGCAGTAGTTTTGAAGAGCAAACAACCTTTCACGGACTTCTACACCAGCTCCTTCAGTGACCCCACTACCACCCAGAAAGATCTTTACTTTCCCAGCTCCTCCCACAATTGAATAGAATCTCATCCTTATAATAAATTCCTTGTTCCATAATGCTGATAGCAGTTCTGCTGCTTCCCTGATTGAGTCTTAATTATGTTTGAAAAAATGAGCCTCCTTAACAGAAGTGAACGACAGTCATGGATTTCCAGGCCTTAGGCACTGAGTCCCTTCCTAGCTACTGTCTCCTCTTCATTGTAAAGCTTTTAGAAAGAGTTGTTTACACTTCTCTCTTTCTACCTTTCAGTCTTCAACCTCCTCAATCTGTTTTCTGCCCTTACAGAAATGGTTTTCAATGTTATTTTGTCTTGTAAGCCCTATATATGATTTTATACCCTTGACCTCTGTATCAAATAGGGTCCAATCAGGAAACGGAAGCCACGTAGGATATTTAATATAGGGAATTGGTGACACTGTTGTCGGAAGGCAGAAACAGCAAAAAGAGGACCCTGAGGAAACAGATATTAGTAACCACAGAATGCAGCTAGCACCCTCAGGCTTCAGGAATTGAGGGAAGAGAACGGATTTTCAAAACCTAAGAGTTCAGAGGAGGGACCCCCCCCAATAGCTGGTTCTTGGACCTCCGAGGAAGGGGCACAGCCTGGCGTCCAGAAGGCCTGACCCCATGGGTAGCCCTCAGATGACAGGGGGCTGTGGCTGCTAGGACTTCTGAGACGGCACAGCCAGGCTGGTCAGGG
Source organism: Stenella coeruleoalba (assembly GCF_951394435.1). Lineage (NCBI taxonomy): Eukaryota > Metazoa > Chordata > Mammalia > Artiodactyla > Delphinidae > Stenella > Stenella coeruleoalba. Next base: position 26,900,183 of record NC_137161.1, on the reverse strand, counting down.
GAGCTTCATCTCTTACTACCGTTCTCCTGCCGGTTTTCGCCCCAGTTACATCATACTTCTCATATTCAACACCAACAGAAGCCTTTGTACAGACTTTCCTTTGCCTGCAACACCATTTAGGCTCATCTGCCTGGCGTTTTTGTATTTATTCCTCAAAGCGCTGTTCAGTGCCACCTTCTCGGCGAAGTTTTTCCGGACCTTCCGGACTCCGTGTGCGTGGCGCCCCCTTGTGATCCCTTGGTTGGAGGTCGGACCTTGTTGCTTGACCTAAATGAAGAAAAGAAAGCGTGCCACTTCAGGACGTGTGGCTGCACTCTGTGGGGCTCAGGGGGCGCGGGGGCTGTACCCACGGGCGGCTGAGGGCACGTGCGGGTGACATCTGTTCCGGTTGGACCAAGGGAACGGGAGCCAGAGAGGCCAGAGCTCTCCCCCATTAGCTTTGCCATCGCATTGGCCTTGCAGCTTCATTGGCCACTTCCAGCCATGAAGCTCCTGTTGCTGACTCTGGCCGCGCTGCTCCTCTTGTCCCAGCTCACTCCAGGTAACCTGGACCTCTTCAGGGGAGGGGGAGGTGTGGAGAGTGAGACCTGGTCACGGAATCCCACGGGCAGGGGGGATGAAATAGCATTTACAACCCAGAGTGCCGTGAGCTGTGATAGAGGGGATCTAGGGTCCTGGGGTGCACATGGGAGGGACCAGCCCTGGCTGAGGGCCAAGAGAGTCCTCCCGGAGGGATACTCTTGAGTCCTGAAAAGTGGTTAGAAATTAGAAGGGGAAGGAGAAGAGGTGGAAGTAGGAAGGGTGTCCCGGGCAGAAATCCTCTAATGCAAAAGTCCGGATGTGGGAGAGAGCACTGTGCCTTCAGTGAGCTGGCACAGAACGGAGGGGTGGGTTAAGGGTGCGGCAAGGGGTAAGGCTGAGGAAGCACTCAATGTCCAGGTCTCGATGAGCCTTGAATGCCAGGTGGGGGAGCCATGGGAAGGCTGAAGCAGAGGGGGGCCATGGTCAGACTTGCCCATTCCACCAACTCTAGCATACCTACCTGGCCCCTCTTGCTCACCTGGCAGAAATTTCTGCCCAGCCAAGGCTTTGAGCTCACCTGTCCACAGGGTCGGAAGGTGTGCATTTCCTCACCTCAGCCCTTGTATTTTGCCTGTGGCAAATGCCTGAAACACCACTCAGCTGGGGATAGACAGGAAAGCCTTAGAACCCAGGTTAGAAACTGCTCAACCATTTTCTAACTCTGTGACCTCCAGCAAGCAGCTCAGCGGCTCAGAGCTGCAATTTCCTCACTTCTCAGTCTGCTGCAGCAAAGGCGTGTGTATAGTAATATCAGTTTGGGGGCACAACATTGAACACACTGAAATTTGGGTATGCAAAAACAAGTGTAACTTCTTCATTTTATATAACTCATCTAAATTTTCCCAGGAACTTCCATCCGGCTGATGGGACAGTTTAGGGAGAGGGGTGGTGGAGGGCACTTAGGGACTGTACCTGAACTCAGCAGTTAAATAAATATTCATCAGTCCTGGTTTAAAACCATTTCAAGTTAATTCAGTCTCTTTTGAATAAATACTCAGTCTTTGAGCACTTCTCCTTCTGCTCCCCTGCTCCTTCCCAGGATAGCCCCTGGGTTCAGGAGAAGGTAACTTGATACGTCATGATTTAATTTATTGGTTCATTCAGTAAACATGATTGAATGGATTTCATGTTCTAGGCACTCTGATAGGTGCAGGAGGTAGCACAGTGAACATATCAGAACAAAACAAGGTAAGCAAAGTCTTCAGCCTCTCGGAGTTTACATTCTACTGAGAGAAACAGAAAAAATTTTTAAATAACTGAAACATACAAAATGTCAGGTGGTGAGTATAATGAGCAGAATAGGTGAGAAAGGGGATAGCAAATACCGGGGGGGGTGTGGATTTGCTGTTTTAAAGGGGTGCTCATGGAATGGGTCACTGTGACCTGAGGGAGAATAAGGGGTGATCCATGTGGATTTGTGGAGAAGAACATTCAAGCTGGAGGGAACGTGAAGTGCAAAGATCCTGGGGCAGGAGCGTGAGGAGGTAGGGCTCGGCGCTGGACCTTCACTGACTTCTAGGACGATGTCCCTCATTGTGTGTGATCCCGTGACTGATGAAACCTCTTGGTCCTGTCGAGAGCCCCACTGACTCAGCCCTTCATCTCAGCCAAATCTTCCATCCGATCCCTAGGTTTAGGCTGTTCACACACAGCCCCTCCCACTGCCTTCTGCATAGGGATCTACTCCTGATGGGTCTCTCAGGCTCGCAGATCATCACTGGTTTTCCTGTCTTCACTAGAGACACAAGGGAACTTGGGGGACCTTCTGGGTCTATTTTATGCCACAGGAGAGGAGAGGGAGAAGCTCAGCCACTTCCCTCAGCCATTTCTAAAACCCCCTCCAGGTGGCACCATAATGTGCTGTGCCGATGCTGTTAGCAATTTTCCTGGGCTGCAGTCTGAGGGCAAAAGGTAAATGCCCTCTTCTCTGGCAGTTTCTCCAGACCAATCTGGGTGTATGTAGCAAGAGATTCTTTTGCCCCTGTCCTTCTCACATTACTTATCTCTGCTTCCTAGATGTTCAGGTCGACCAGCAGGCCTTAGTGGGGGAGGGGAGGAAGGCCTCTGTCTCTAGCTTGCTGGTGGGTCCATCATCATCCTGGCTGGCAGAGGCAAGGTGTGGGCTCTGGTGGAGCTCTAAGGCCTCCTCCTGCTGCTGCTGCAGGAAGTGGATTTAAGCACTCCAGTTTCCCCTAGGGAGAGTATTTCCCTCTACTTCCTATTGGGTGTGGTGATGGTAAAGGATATTAAATGGAAGTTTCTTTGGCCGGACCCTCAAGCCTTTGCCTCCTGTGGCTTATGGTGAGGTGGTATTATCTGAATCCACCAGGCTCAGCTAATAATATATAAAGGAGCTCTTTGAAATTTGGAAATCCCTGACCTTTCTAGATAAATTTCAGTTCTTAAAAGTATTATCTTGTGGACTTCCCTGGTGGCACAGTGGTTGAGAGTCCGCCTGCCAATGCAGGGGACGCGGGTTCGTGTCCCGGTCCGGGAAGATCCCACATGCCGCGGAGCGGCTGGGCCCGTGAGCCATGGCCACTGAGCCTGCGCGTCCGGAGCCTGTGCTCCGCAGCGGGAGAGGCCACAACAGTGAGAGGCCCGCGTACCGCAAAAAAAAAAAAAAAAAAAAAAAAAAAAAAATTGAGATTTCATTGTTAAATGGTGGGGATTTTTTTCTTACCTTTTTTGTAAAATAAAACACAATTACAGATACTGAAAACCACATAAAACAAATGTGCAGCTTAATGAACTGTTATAAAGCGCACACCCTTGTAACACCATCCAGGTCAATAAACAGAACATTGACAGTCACCTCAAAAACCCCTCCACCTATGCCCCATCACAACTGTCTCTCTCCCCAAATTAAGTACTATCCTGACTTTTATAGCGATCAACTATTTGCTTATCTTTATAATTTCATTGCCAGGGCTGCATCCCTAGAAACCCTATTTTTGCCATGCTCACTTTTAAAATCTAATATTTCTTAAGATTTTAGTTTTTTAATTTACTGGTTATATCTTCTTCCCTTTCTTGTCTCTATAATTTATCTGTTGGGTCATTTGACCCATAGTTTCCCACAGTACAGATTTTGCTAACCGCATATTCAAAGTGAATTCAACGTGTTCCTCGGACCTCTGTATTTCCTGCAAATTGGTGACTGGATCCAGAGGTTTGATCAGGCTCAAGTTCTAGGCTTTTTGGCAAAACGTTGGGGGATGGCATTTGCCTTTTTCATCAGAAGGCAAATAATATGTTTGTTATCTCTCTTTCAGTGACAAATTAATGCTCAAAGCTGAGATGCGTTAATTCTTTGCCTATTGCAAAACGGTGATATTCTATTATGTGATTTTCACTAGTTAGCTGGAATACTAATATAATAAAGACACTCCTCATCATCTACTATTTGGTTATGCAGCAGTACAGTTCATGTAAGAAAGACAGAATAAATGCTTGGCGATTTTTCTTTACGTATGAATCTGCAAGATAATGATTTCTTTTCCTATCATCCACCAAATGTGACAAAATAGTTTTTAATATCATCATAAACTCATAGATTTAAATATATTTGATGACTTTTCATTCATTGCAGTATTTTTTTCATAAGTTTTTTATTTTATTTTATTTTTGGCTGCTTTGCGTCTTCATTGCTAAACGCGGGCTTTTTCTAGTTGCGGCGAGTGGGAGCCACTGTGTTGTGGTTCGTGGACTTCTCGTTGCGGTGGCTTCTCTTGTTGCGAAGCACGGGCTCTAGGTACATGGGCTTCAGTAGTTGTGGCATGCAGGCTCAGTAGTTCTGGTGCACGGGCTTATTTGTCTTCCCGGACCAGGGATCAAACCGTGTCCCCTGCATTGGCAGGCAGATTCTTAACCTCTGCGCCCCCAGGGAAGTCCCCACTGCAGTCTTTATTCTTACTGAAACTCAGCCAGTGGAAGCCTAAGCCTTATTTTACGTATCCCTGTTAGTCTTTGGTAGTTTCCTTGTGATAAAGTCCATCTTATAAACACCACGAGGGACACACCTGCGGTCTGACAAAGTTAAGCATATTAACTTACTGAAGCAAAGGAAGATACACACCAAAGGAACTGTGGAACATCTCACCAAATGAAGGAACAAATAAGGTTATTATAGGACTAAGGAGAATAGCAGAGTTTTAGATAAAACGTAAATGAAGCAGAGTTTGATAGACTTCAAGGGCCACAGGATGATGTGTAAAGAGGTTAACATCTGTTCTAGGTCCCATTTCCATGGGAAGTACAAAATTAAGAGAGATGTGGAATTTTATATCCCCAAACTCTTTCTCTGACACTCTGTCCCTGGCTCTGAAATCAAGGTTGTTCTTCTGTATAAAAAGACTTGATTCCTCAGGGAAAAATGTAACGTTCCAGCCTTGCCGATATGGTTTCAGATACAAAGATTCTGATAAGTGTGATTTGAGAAAACAGGGTTTCTTAGCACTTCGTCCTTTTATTAATTTACAAAAGCAGTTTCACTGGTACACAACTGGTTATCTGGTGTGACAAGATATTCTGGGCTTATCTTGTACAACTCCTGCACCAGACCTTGAATTAGCCATTTCTTCAAAAGGCCCTAATTTTTTAAGTAGGAAAATGGTATTTAAAAACTGTGATCTAGATGCTAGAGTCATTAATGCTACTAAATTAGCCCTTCTTTCTATATCTTTTCAGAGCAGGTGAGAAAATCAACACATTGAATATATGTGAAATACCTCATGATTCCATATTGATAATTCCTATTCAAAGTGAGGACATCAGGATTTGTACTTAAATATTCCATATTACTTCTGTATGTTCTTTCTTCTGCACCAATATTCTCAGATATACTGTGTACTTCTTCGGAATTTTCAAGTCATCTTTTATTTGAAGAAGGTTTTCTTGAATTATAGTTTGTAGTATTTTTTCTGACATCTTGCTCTGATTTTCTTTCTCAAGGCCTCACCTTGTCTCTGTTGAATCTCCTTTCCCTATCCTCAGTATTTGTCACCTTCTATCGATTTTTCTCACCTTCTATCGAATTTTTTCCTTAACATTTCTTTTTCACCAGTTTTATTGAGTTATCATTTACATAAGATTAAATGTCCACATTTTAAAAAATTTATTTATTTTATTTATTTATTTTTGGCTGCGCGCATGCTTTTCCTAGTTGCGGCGAGCGGGGGCCGCTCTGTTGTGGGGCGTGGGCTTCTCATTGTGGCGGCCTCTCTTGTTGGAGCACAGGCTCTATGCACGCAGGCTTCAGTAGTTGTGGCTCGCGGGCTCTAGAGCGCAGGCTCGGTAGTTGTGGCGCACGGGCTTAGTAGCTCCGCGTCATGTGGGATCTTCCCGGACCAGGGCTTGACCCCATGTCCCCTGCATTGGCAGGCAGATTCTCAACAACTGCACCACCAGGGAAGCCCTAAATGTCCACATTTTAAGTATACAACATGAGTTTCAACAAATGTATACATCCATGTAGCTACTACCACAGTTGTAGTATAATACACTTCCGTTACCCCAAAAAGATCTCTCATGCCCCTTTGCAGTCGCCTCCCCGGTCCCCCAGCCACCAGCTATGACTAATCTACATTGTGTCACTTTAGTTTGGCTTCTTAGAATTAAACAACAGGATGGCTTTTGTGCCTGGATTCTTTAACTTAGCATAATGCTTTTGCAATTCATCCATGTTGTTCATGTATAGATATCTTGTTACCCTATGTTGCTGAGTAGTATTCCATTGTATGAATACATACCACAATTTGTTTATCAATTAACTAGCTGTTAGATATTTGAGCAGTTTCCAGTTTTTAGCTATTATAAATAGAGCTACTATGAATGGTCCAATGAAGTTTTCATTTCTCTAGAGTAAATACCTAAGGGTGGAGTTGCTGGGTTGTATGATAAGTCTATGATAAAATTTATAAAAAACTGCAAACTGTTTTCCAAAGTGGCTATACTATTTTGCATTCCCATTTGCAATAAGAGATTTACAGTTGCTTCACATCATTGTCAACACATGGTATTATCTGTCTTTTAATTTTAGCCATTCTAGTGGGTATGTAGTTTTAACTGTTGTTTTACTGATGGCTAAAATACTTAATGACTAATCATATTAAACACACTTTGATGTGCTTATTTGCCGTGTATATGTCTTCTTTGTTGTAGTGCCCACTTTTAATCAGGTTTTTTGTTGCGTTGTGTGTTCTACATATTCTAGATAAACATTTTTTAAAAGATGTATGCTTTGTAAATATTTTCTTCCAGACTGTAAATTACCTTTTGATTTACTTAACAGTGTCTTTTGAAAGGTAAGAACTTTTAGTTTTGAAGAAGTCCAATGTGTTCATTTTTTCTTTTGTGGCTCATGGTTTTGTATCTTATCTAAAAAAAATCTTGCTTGACACAAGGTCAGAAACATTTTCTCCTATGGTTTCTTCCAGGTGTTCTATTGTTTTAGCTCTTACATTTTAGGTCCATGATTCATTTTGTGTACAGTGTAGGGTAAGGGTTGAGTTTCACTTATTTACATATGGATGTGTAGCATCATTTAATGAAAAGAATTTCCTTTTCCCCCTTTGAATTACCTTGGCACCTTTGTTGAAAATCAGTTGACCATATAGGTTGGGATTTGTTTGTGGACTCTCTCTGCCATTCCACTGACCTACATGTCTATTCTTATGCCAATACCACATTGTCTTGGTTACTATGACTTTGCAGTAAACCTTAAAATCAGGTACTGTGAGTCTTCCAACTTCATGCTTTTTCAGATTGTTTTATCTGTTTTAGGTCAATTGCATTTTCATATAAATTTTAGAATCAGCTTTTCAATTCTACAAAATAGCCTGCTGGAAATATTCTTGGGACTGCATTGATCAATTTAAGGAGAATTGAGATCTTATCAAAATTAAGTCTTTGAATCCATGAACATGGTATCTCTCTCGATTTCTTTATGTCTTCCTTTCTTTCTCTGAAATGTTTTGTGGTTTTTATATTTTGCATATTGTAGTAGGCTGAATAATGACTCCCCAGAGATGTCCAAGTCCTAATCCCCAAAACCCATGAATATGTTACCTTACATGGTAAAAGAGATTTTGCATGTGTCTTGAGATGGGGAGATTATCTTGGGTTTTCTGGGTGGACTCAATGTAATCACAAGAGACCTAATAAGAGGGCAGCAGGAGATCAGATTGTGGAGGAGAAGATAAGAAAATGGTTGTAGTAATGTAAGGAAGTGGTTATAAGCAAAGAATTACAGGTAGTTGTTAGAAAGTGAAAAGGGGAAGAAAATAGCTTCTGCCCTGAGAGTCTCCAGAAGGAACCAGCCCTGCTGGCACCTTGACTTTAGCCCAGTGAAACAATAAATTTGTGTTGTTTTAAGGCACTAAGTTTGTGGTAATTTTGCTACAGCAGCAATACGATATGAAACTAATACACATATATTTTGTTAAATTCATCACTGTTATGTATTTTTAAGCTGTTGTAAATGATATTTTTAAAGGTTCAGTTGTTTGTTGCTAGTGTATTGAAATACAGTCTTTTTTATTGAAGTAGAGTTGATTTACAATGTTGTGCCAATCTCTGCTCTACAGGAAAGTGACTCAGTTATACACATACAGACATTCTCTTTTTTATATTCTTTCCCATTATTGTTTATCACAGGATATTGAATATAGTTCCCAGTGCTATACAGTAGGACCTTGTTGTTTATCCATACTGTATATAATAGTTTGCATCTACTAATCCCACACTCCTAGTCCATCCCTCCCCCACCACCCCCTCCCTTGACAACCACAAGTCTGTTCTCTATGTCTATGAGTCTGTTTCTGTTTTGTAGATTGGTTCATTTGTGCCATATTTTAGATTCCACATATAAGTGATATCATATGGTATTTGTCTTTCTCTTTCTGACTCACTTCACTTAGTATGATAATCTCTAGTTGTATCCATGTTGATGCAAATGGCATTACTTCATTCTTTTTTATGGCTGAGTAGTATTCCACTGTATATATGTAGCACATTTTCTTTATCTATTCATCTGTCGATGGACATTTAGGTTGTTTCCATGTTTTGGCTATTGTGAATAGTGCTGCTATGAACAGAGGTGTGCATGTATCTTTTTGAATTATAGTTTTGTCTGGGTATATGCCCAATAAAAAAATGGGCATAAGACCTTAACAGACAATTCTCCAAAGAAGACATACAGATGGCCAGTAGGGACATGAAAAGATGCTCAACATCACTAATTATTAGAGAAATGCAAATCAAAACTCTAACGAGGTACCACCTCAAACTGGTCAGAATTACCATCATTAAAAAGTCTAGAGGGCTTCCCTGGTGGCGCAGCGGTTGAGAGTCCGCCTGCCGATGCAGGGGACACGGGTTCGTGCCCCGGTCCGGGAGGATCCCACATGCCGCGGAGCGGCTGGGCCCGTGAGCCATGGCCGCTGAGCCTGCGCGTCCGGAGCCTGTGCCCCGCAATGGGAGAGGCCACAACAGTGAGAGGCCCGTGTACCGCAAAAAAAAAAAAAGTCTAGAAATAATAAATGCTAGAGAGGGTGTGGAGAAAAGGGAACACTCCTACACTGTTGGTGGGAATGTAAATTGATATAGCCACTATGGAGAACAGTATGGACATTCCTTAAAAAACTAAAAAAGAACTACCATACAACCCAGCAATCCCACTACTTGGCATATACCCTGAGAAAACCATAATTCAAGAAGAGTCATGTACCAAAGTATTCATTGCAGCTCTATTTACAATAACCAGAACATGGAATCAACCTAAATGTCCATCGACAGATGAATGGATAAGGAAGATGTGGCACATATATGCAATGGAATATTACTCAGCCATAAAAAGAAACGAAATTGAGATATTTGTAGTGAGGTGGATGGACTTAGAGTCTGTCATACAGAGTGAAGTAAGTCAGAAAGAGAAAAACCAATACCATATGCTAACACATATATATGGAATTTAAGGGAAAAAAATGTCATGAAGAACCTAGGGGTAAGACAGGAATAAAGACACAGACCTACTAGAGAATGGACTTGAGGATATGGGGAGGGGGAAGGGTAATCTGTGACAAAGTGAGAGAGTGGCATGGACATATATACACTACCAAACGTAAAATAGATAGCTAGTGGGAAGCAGCCGCATAGCACAGGGAGATAAGCTTGGTGGTTTGTGACCACCTAGGTGGGTGGGATAGGGAGGGTGGGAGGGAGAGAGACGCAAGAGGGAAGAGATATGGGAACATATGTTTATGTATAACTGATTCACTTTGTTATAAAGCAGAAACTAACACACCATTGTAAAGCAATTATACTCCAATAAAGATGTAAAAAAAAAAAAAAAACTACAATGAGGTATCACTTGCTCTTATTTTTCTCACTTCTTAAGATATAAGTATTGATCATTGATTTAAGACCATTCTATCTAAAATACGCTTTTTAAAGTATAACTCTCCCTCTAATTACTACTTTATCTTGGTTCCACAGATATTTTTATGTATTGTACTTTTAATTTTAGTCAATTCAAACTTCTCGAATTTCTCTTCTGATTTCTCTTTTACCCATTAGTTATTTACCAGTACATTGTTCAATTTTCTAGTATTTAAGGATTTTCCAGGTGCATATCTATTATTAATTTTTAGTTTAACTCTACTGTGGACAGACATCACCTTTGTAAGACTTCAATCCTTCCATTTTTATTGAGATCCTGTATTACCCAGAATACATGGTATATCTTGGTATATCTTGAGATATACCACCAATAATATATCTTGGTATATCTTGAGATATACCACCAATGGTATATCTTGGTGAATATTCTGTGAGCACTTGGAGTGTTCTGTAAATATCTATTAAGTTAGTTGATAAACTCATTAGTTCAAGTATTCTATATCTTCTATTAACTTGTTCTATCAATTGTTGAGAAAGGAATGTTGAAATCTGAAATTATAATTGTGAATTTGTCTATTTCTCCTTTCAGTTCTTTCAGCTTTTTGTTTCATGTATTTTCAAGCTCTGTTTTTTGGTGTATTTGATTTAGGATTAATATGTCTTTTTGATAAATTGAGACTGTCATCATGAAATGACCTGTTTATACTTAGTAATTTAGTTGGTTCTGAAATCTACTTTTTAAATATTAGCATAGCTAATATGTTAATAATACTGCAGCTTTCCTTTGATTAGTGATTTCATGGTATTTTTTTATCTTTTTACTTTTAATATAGCTATGTCTCTACATTTAGAATGAATTTCTTATAGACAGCATGTGATTAGGTCTTGCTTTTTCATCCAATCTGACAATTTCTGCCTTTTAATTGAGATGTGCAGATCATTTATGCTTAATATAATTATCAATATGGTTGCATTTAACCTACCGTCTATTTGGTTTCTATCTGCCTATCCTTTCTTTGTTCACTTTATCTTCTTTGCTTCCCCTCTTTCAGATTACTTGACTCTTTTTATGATTCCAATCTGTATCCAGTATTGCCTTAATAGTTATACCTCTTTTTTTTTAATGGTTGCTCTAAGTTTTATATCTTCATGTTTGGATGGTTGCCAAATTGGTGTTTTTGTAGGAGGAGAGTAGTAATGTTGCTGACATTACTCTTCAAATCTTCTTAGTTTTTAAAAATCTGAAAGTCTATTTCTCCATTTGGGGAGGACTTTTGCTGTGTAAAGAATTCTGGATTGTCTTTTTTCCTTTTGTTGTTTTAAAGATATCTTTCTACTGTCTTCTTGTGTATGGTTTCTGATAAGAAGTCTTCTATTATTGTTACCGTTTTTCCCACGTACTTAATGTGTCTTTTCCTCTAGCTGGTTTTAAGATTTTTAACGTGATTTTCAAAAGTTTGATTATGTTATGGCTTTGCATAGCTTTCTTTCTTTTCTTTTTTTTTTTTTTTAATGCGGTACGCGGGCCTCCCACTGCTGTGGCCTCTCCCGTCGCGGAGCACAGGCTCCGGACGCGCAGGCTCAGCGGCCATGACTCACGGGCCCAGCTGCTCCGCGGCATGTGGGATCTTCCCGGACCGGGGCACGAACCCGTGTCCCCTGCATCGGCAGGCGGACTCCCAACCACTGCGCCACCAGGGAAGCCCGCATAGTTTTCTTTAGATTTTATTCTGCTTGGGGTTCACTGAGGTTCTGGATTCTATGGGTTTATAATTTTCATCAAACTTGAAACTTTTCAACCAGTATTTCTTTAAAAACTGTTTCTGCCTCAGAATGGGAGAAAATATTTGCAAACCAATCAACAGACAAAGGATTAATCTCCAAAATATATAAACAGCTCATGCAGCTCACTATTAAAAAAACAAACAACCCAATCCAAAAATGGGCAGAAAACCTAAATAGACATTTCTCCAAAGAAGACACACAGATGGCCAAGAAGCACATGAAAAGCTGCTCAACATCACTAATTCGTAGAGAAATGCAAATCAAAACTACAATGAGGTACCACCTCACACCAGTTAGAATGGGTGTCATCAGAAAATCTACAAACAACAAATGCTGGAGAGGGTGTGGAGAAAAGGGAACCCTCTTGCACTGTCGGTGGGAATGTAAATTGATACAGCCACTATGGAGAACAGTATGGAGGTTCCTTAAAAAACTAAAAATAAAATTACCATATGATCCAGCAATGCCACTACTGGGCATATACCCAGAGAAAACCATAATTCAAAAAGACACATGCAGGGCTTCCCTGGTGGCGCAGTGGTTGGGAGTCCGCCTGCCAATGCAAGGGACACGGATTCGTGCCCTGGTCTAGGAAGATCCCACATGCCGCAGAGCGGCTGGGCCTATGAGCCATGACCGCTGAGCCTGCGCATCCAGAGCCTGTGCTCCGCAATGGGAGAGGCCACAACAGTGAGAGGCCTACGTACCACACACACACAAAAAAAACCCAAAAAGACACATGCACCCCAATGTTCATTGCAGCACTATTTACAGTAGCCAGGACATGGAAGCAACCTAAATGCCATTGACAGACTAATGGATAAAGAAAATGTGGTACATATATACAATGGAATATCACTCAGCCATAAAAAGGAATGAAATTGGGTCGTTTGTAGAGACGTGGTTGGATCTAGAGACTGTCATACAGAGTGAAGTAAGTCAGAAAGAGAAAAACAAATATTGTATATTAACTCACATATGTGGAACCTAGAAAAATGGTACAGATGAACCGGTTTGCAGGGCAGAAATTGAGACACAGATATAGAGAACAAACGTATGGACACCAAGCAGGGAAAGTGGCAGAGGGCTGGGGGTGGTGGTGTGATGAATTGGGCAATTGGGATTGACATGTATACACTGATGTGTGTAAAATTGATGACTAATAAGAACCTGCTGTATAAAAAAATGAATAAAATAAAATTCAAAAATTTTAAAAAAAAAAGAAAAGTTTCTGTCCCTCCCCTTTCCTCTCCTTTTGGTAATTTGATTGTATGTAAATTATACTGCTTATTATTGTCCCATGGGTCACTGATGTTCTGTTTTGGGTTTTTTTTTCTCAATATTTTTTCTCTCTACTTCCTTTTGGATAGTTTCTGTTGCTATGTCTTCAAGTTCATTTATCTTTACTTCTGCAGTGTGTACTCTATTGTTAACATCACTAAGTATGTTTTTCATTTAATATTTAATGTTTCATCTCAAGTTTTTTTAATCATTTAGGGGTTTATTTCAGTTTTGTTTGTCTGATTTTTACTACTTATAGGTATCATTTGAACAAATTTACCATTGGATAAACTAGAAAATTTTTCTTCTTTTTTTTCCAATATTTTTTATTGAAGTATAGTTGATTTGCAATGCTTCAAGTGTATAGCAAAGTGATTCAGTTTTATATATATGACTATATAGGTAACTTTTCAGATTATTTCCATTATAGGTTATTACAAAATATTGAATATAATTCCCAGTGCTGTACAGTAGGTTCTTGTTGTTTATCTAGTTTACATACAGTAGTATATATCTGCCAAATATTTTCATGTGAAGTTTTTACATCTTTATTTCTCTCCTCATAATGTTCATGTTTTCCTCAATCTTCTTGAGCTTATGGAGTGTATTTATAATAGTCATTTCATCATTCTTGTCTGCTAGTTCCATAATCTTTGTCATTTCTGGGTCTGTTGATTGATTTTATCCCGGTTGTCGTTCATACTTTCCTGCTTTTTTTTTTTTTTTTTTTTAATGCCTGGAAAATTATTTGGATTCTTTGCACTGTGGATTTTATACTTTTGGTTACTGGAATTTTTTTTTTTTCCTTTAAAGAGTATTGGTTTTTGTTCTGGTATGCAGTAAGTTAGTTGGAATCAGATGAATCCTTTCAAGATTGGCATTTAATCTTTTTAGGATGGGTATGGGACATCCTTTAATCTAGGGGTAATTTAGCCCCACCGTGCTGAAGATTTTACAAGGTCTTTCCACTCAGGCAGGTGGGGACACAAGATATTCCCAGCCCTGTGTGATCGCTGGGAATTGTTTTGCCTACTTCTTTTTGGTGGTTCTTTCCTAGGCCTTTGGTAGTTTCCTCTTACACTTGCACAGATAATACCTAAAGACTAGAGGAGTGCTCTGCAGAGCTCTGTAGTACGCCCCCTTTGTGTGTGTGTCTCTCTCTGTCTGTGTATAGCCCCCTCTTCTTTGATTCTGTGACCCACAGATTCTAGCTGACTTGACCTCCTTGAACTCCTCGAACCTCAATTTCTATATCCTCCATTCAGTAAGATCACCAGAGCTTGTCTGAATTCCTCTTCCTGCACTACAGCCCAGAAACTGCTTCTAGTCCGTAAACTGGTGCAACCAGAGGGCTCATCTTGTTTGTTTCCCTTCTCTCCGGGATCATGTTTGAAAATCATTGTTTCCTATACATTTTGTCCAATTATCTTGTTGTTTAAAGCAGGAAAATCAATATGGCTCCTGTCACTCCATCTCAGCCTGAAGAAGATATCCCATTTCTTTTTTAAAATTTTGACATTTTTTCTCTTTTTTCTCTTCTATTTCTCTTAAAATATTGTCCGTTGAGATTATTTGCTTTTGTATCCCTTTCAAGTTAGACTTTTTTCTGAAAAGAATTTTCTTTAATTCCTAATTATATCTGTCACTGCACTTCTGAAATCTTTAATGCTAGCGGATTTTATAATATCTTATTTACTACATACAGCTCTCTAAGATCGGTGCTATTATGTCTTCTGTTTTCAAAAGAGAAAAATGAAGCTCTGTGAAGGGAAGTCACTTGCTCAATATCTCCCAGTTTACATGTGGTGGAGCTTTCAAATCCAGACTTTGGGGGTTTCAATAGGTGGGACAGTTCCTGGAGCAATCCCCACTGTCAAATTAAAAGTTCCATACCAATATTGTCTTAGAATAGCTTTTAAGTTTTAAAGGAACTTAAAGAGTGTGATGGGTCAAACTTTTTACCAAGCTTTGTTTCAGGCAGTTGAGAAATACCCCACAGCCATCTTAGTCTCCATAATCCATCTGACTGAAGTAAAACCCCAGATTTCTCACAGTTTATTTTTTCAGGATCTGGTGCTTGTGATGATAGTTTGCTCAAGGTTCCAGAGAAGTTGTAAAAGATAATTTTTTAAAGTAAACTAATGATTCTCATACAGATATAAAAATGAACACATGTTAAAGATTTTATTTAACTCATAATGAGAGAACAAGGCAGATTTTGTAACTGGTTTAAAGCATAAAGGTATACACACACTACTATATATAATAGATAACCAACAAGGACCTACTGTATAACACAGGGAACTCTACTCAGTATTCTATGATAACCTATATGAGAAAAGAATCCGAAAAAGAATGAATATATGTATAGGTATAACTGAATCACTTTACTGTACACCTGAAACTAACACAACATTATAACTCAGCTATACTCTAATAAAATATTTTTTAGAAAAATTTTAAAAAGCATAAAGGTATTAGTGGAGTAAGGGATTCTTGAAATGAATTTACAAGACAGAAACTGGTTCTTTTTTCCCCCATGGGGCAGAGGAAGGGAGGGAGTCAATTGAACCCCTCTGGAACAGAATTTACTTGAATATATAGGAAATAATTATTTTTGCATTACAATCATGAATCAAGAGCTCATAGAGATGTAAAACTCCCACGTAATCAGAATCAGATAACTCTGAAGTCTGTGACCTGTCTAGACCAGGGACTTCCGACACGGTTGGCAATGATTGACATTTTGGCACTGTTGGCTTTTGGGGCTAGACAGTTCTTTATCGTGGCTGTCCTGTGCATTGCAAGATATTTAGCAGAACCTTCGGCCTCATTAATCGCCAGTAGCACCCCACACCAGTTGTGACAACTAAAAACGTCTCCGAACATCTCATTGACAAACATCCCCTGGCGAGCAAAATTTCCCTATTTGAGCCAAGTTTTCCTCTAAAGCACGAATTTTCCCTAGTCTCCCCCATACTGGTCAAAAAAATAATCTCAAAGAAAACTTATTGCTAATCACAAAATAAACTTGGTCTAAACCTACAACAGAAAGAAGGAAATAATAAACACAAAATGAATGAAATAAAGAATAGTCACGGCACCAAACTGCCTAAAGAAAGTAGTTTCACTGACACAGATAGAGGTTACAGACTTTATTCAGCTCATGCACATCAGGGAGCAGCTGAAGACCCAAGTCAGGGCAGCTTGGAGTTTTGATAGAATAAAGAGAAGAGAGAGCTGCATGTTCTTGTTTGGGTCAAGCAGTAGATTTCATCTTTAACTGCTGCAAAACTTGTGTTTGGAATAATGAGAAACTTCCAGATTTTTGTGCCTCTTGGTTGAGGCCATTGGTGCAATCCCATCCCCAAAACTGTCAGAGCAGTTCTTTTGAGAGCTGTTTTTGCAAGTCTTGAGTTTGTCAGTCAAGATTCTGGGGCAGGAAAGGTATCAAAAACAATACGGGGGCTTCCCTGGTGGCGCAGTGGTTGAGAGTCCGCCTGCCGATGCAGGGGACACGGGTTCCTGCCCTGGTCCAGGAAGATCCCACAGGCCACGGAGCGGCTGGACCCGTGAGCCATGGCCGCTGAGCCTGCGCATCCGGAGCCTGTGCTCCGCAACAGGAGAGGCCACAACAGTGAGAGGCCCGCTTACCGCAAAAAAAAAAAAAAAAAAAAAAAAATATGGATGGCTGTTGCCAGGGGCTAGGAGGAGGGGAGAATGGGGAGTTATTGTTTAATGGGAATAGAATTTCAGTTTTACAAGATGAAAAGAGTTATGGGAATGGATGGTGGTGATGGTTGCACAACAATATGAACATATTTAATACCACGGAACTGTGCACTTTAACATAGTTAACATAAATTTTATGTCATGTGTATTTTACCGCCATTTGAAAAAACGTAAGTACAGCCACCTTCTTGATGATAGGCCTTGGCAAAGACAAGACAAAACAAGAATAAGGATATGAAGAAACTGATGGAATTTCAGCCAAATATATATATATGTATAGTGTGTGTGTGTATATATATACATACAC
Organism: Stenella coeruleoalba; assembly: GCF_951394435.1. Lineage (NCBI taxonomy): Eukaryota > Metazoa > Chordata > Mammalia > Artiodactyla > Delphinidae > Stenella > Stenella coeruleoalba. Next base: position 26,883,097 of record NC_137161.1, on the reverse strand, counting down.
AATGAAATACTACTAAGCCATAAAAAAGAATGAAATAATTCCATCTGCAGCAACATGGATGGACCTGGAGATGATCATACTAAGTGAAGCCATATAGGGAAAGACAAATATCATATAATATCACTTATACGTGGAATCTAAAATATGATACAAATGAACTTATTTACAAAACAGAAACAGACTCACAGACTTCCAAAAAAAACTTATGGTTACCAAAGGGGAAAGGAGAGTGGGGAGAGACATAAATTAGGAGGTTGGGAATAACATATATGCTCTACTATATATAAAAGGAGATAACCAACAAGGACCTACAGTATAGCACAGGGAACTATACTCAATATATATATATATATATATATATATATATATATATATTTTTTTTTTTTTTTTTTTTGCGGTACGCGGGCCTCTCACTGTTGTGGCCTCTCCCGTTGCGGAGCACAGGCTCCAGACGCGCAGGCTCAGCAGCCGTGGCTCACGGGCCTAGCCGCTCCGCGGCATGTGGGATCTTCCCGGACCGGGGCATGAACCCGCATCCCCTGCATCGGCAGGCGGACTCTCAACCGCTGCGCCACCAGGGAAGCCCTATACTCAATATTTTGTAATAACCTATAAGGGAAAAGAATCTGAAAAGAATATCTAGCACTGTGCTGTACACCTGAAACTAACACAATATTGTAAATCAACTGTGCTTCAATTTTTTTAATTATAAAAACCGTACAGATGAATGCTGAAAATATTATGCTAAGTAAAAAGAAGCCAGGGCCCAAATGCTGCACATTATATGATTCCATTGGCATAAAATATCTAGATTAGGCAAGTCTATAGCAAGGAGGGCATATTGGTGGTTGCTCAGGGATGAGGAGAGGAGAAATGAAAATGCTTAATGGGTGCAGGGTTTCTGTTTGGGATGATTAAAAAGTTCTGGAACTAGACGGTGATGATGGTTGCACAACATTGTGAGTGTAATTAATGCCGCTGGACTGTACGCTTTAAAATACTTAAACTGATAAACTTTATGTTATTTGTATTTTACCACAATTTTTCGAAAGGGAGAAGAAGGGAATAAAAGAGAGGACCAGGGTCAGAGTCAAAGGAAACTGAGCACCCTCTATCACATCTGTTCTAATCCTTTTACAGACATTTCAAATCCAGAATCTACCTCTTCTTAAGACTGACACTGTCTCTGTTCTTCTTTCTTTTCAGGTAGCACCCGAAAATGCTGGAATCGTCATGGCAAATGCCGCCAGAAATGTTTCAGGAAGGAAAGGGTCTATGTTTTCTGCACAAATAATAAAATGTGCTGTGTGAAGCCCAAGTACCAGCCAAAAAACCTTCCATGGAAAGCTTAAGTTCCTTGAAATCTGAAGTCATCAAAAGGCAGGTGAAGCTACGCTGAGTCTGACCACAGTGGATTCTCAATCTCTGTCAATAAACACTTCTGGCTGACCCCTATGTTTGCCTGTTAGTCTATCCAGCGGTTCTCAGGAAGTCCTCTTATAGATGGTCCATTAAGTCAAAACTATTTTCATTATAATAATAAGACATTACTTGCCATTTTATCTCACTTTCTCACAAGTGTGAAATTTTCTGGAATCTACATGACACACAATAACATCACCATTCTGGCAGCTAATGAAAGGTGTGCGTATGGATCCTTACGTTTTTAGAATTTTTTAAGATAGAACCTTAAGGTATAAATGTGTTCATTTTCAGAGATTCACTCAGGTTGTTCTCAGTAATTCTATGGTACTCTTATTAGCTATCTTTAGCTATATTATTAATCTCTGGAACCTCGTTATCATCTAATAAATCACTGCTTTGAAATTCCAAAATTTTCCTTTTACCTATGTGGAAACACAACAAAAACTAAAAACATTTTGTTGTCTGCAGGATCTGGGAGTCCCAGGGCTGGGGTCCTAGGGTTAGTGCCCACCCACTGGTGAGTGGAGCAGGATCCCAGGGTCTCTGGCCGCAGGGCTCTTGGGGTCCTAGGGTTAGTGCTAGTGCACTGGTGTGCAGGGTTGGGTCCATGGACACAGCCATGTCCCAAGGCAGCTGTGGGCTCAGGGAGCCTTAGGGCAGTTAGGCCTGCTGGGGTGGGGCTGTGTACCTGCCCAGCCAGTTGCGTGACCTGAGGTGTCCCAGTACTAGTGCCAAAAGGCTAGTAGGTGGAGCCAGGTCTCCAAGAACTAATGAGCTAGAAGGAGGATTCCAAAATGACACTTGCCAGCACCAGTGTCCACATGCTAGGATTAACTCACAAAAATGGCTGCCACCAGTGTCTGTGTCCCAGGGTGAGCTCCAGGAGGCTCTCTCAGATCAGCAGGTGGGTCTGACCCAGGCTCCTTTCAAATTACTGCTTCTGCCACAGGTCCCAGAGTGTGTGAGATTTTGTGTGTACACTTTAAGACTGGAGTCTCTATTTCCCACAGTGCTCTGGCTGTCCCAAAAGTAAACCCCACTGGCCTTCAAAGCCAAACATTCTGGGGGCTCATGTTCCTGATGAAGGACTGCTGGGCTGGGGAACCTGATGCGAGACTCAGATCCCTTGCTCCTTGGGGAGAACCTTGCAGTGGTAATTACCCTCCTATTGGTGGATCGCCCACCCCAGGGGCTATGGGTCTTGACTCCACCCCTCCTACCCATCTCATTGTGTTTCCTTCTTTATATCTTTAGTTGTAGAAGCAACAGACAACCTTTAAATAACCATTATAAATATTTCAAGGAAATTAGAGGAGAAGATTGACTGAAAGGATAATTTAAACCAATACACAGAAAAATAGTGTGTCAGTTTTCTATCAGTGCATTACAAAGCACTCTAAAACTCAGTGGATTAAAATAACAACCATTCATTATTTCTCAGAATTATGTGTGTTAATTAAGTGGTTCTTCTGATATTCTAATCTGGGGTCACTGATGTAACTACATCTCTCTCCATGTGGCGTGGCCTCCGCATTTCAAGGAAGTTAACCTTGGCTTCTAACATGATGGCTAGGTCTAAGAGGGTAAGCCCCAATATGCATCATTTATCAAACTTCTGTTATTATGTTTTCTTATAAGTCATGTGACCCAGGGTCAATATGGAAAAAAAACTGCACAGGGACATGAATACTGCAGGCATGATTCACTGGGGATCATTGGTGTATCAGTCTATCACAAATGGAATCTCTAAGAGTAAACTGGGCATTTTAAACTGAAAAATACAAAATCTAAAATTGCGGATTTATTGGTTACGCTTGACAGCAGACTGAACATAGTAGAAGAAAGAATCAGTAACTCAAAGACAGATCAATAGGAAATACAGTCAAAGCACAGAGAGAAAAAAGAAATGCAGACTAGAACAGAGCATGAGAAACTTATGGGACAATATCAAATGGTCTAACATATATATAGTTGGAGTCTCAGAACAAAAAGAAAGAGAGAATGGGGAAGAAATATTTTTTAAAGATAATGGCTGAAAATTTTCCAAAATTGTCAAAAGACATTAATCCACAGACTCAAGAAACTTAGAGAACTCCAAGCAGGATAGACACAAAGAAAATCAAAATAGCATAGCATAATCAAACTGTTAACAACCAAAAGAAAAAGTACTTCCTGATAACTGTGAATGTTTCAAACAAAACATGTTCAGGAATTTAATGGAGAAAATTAGAAGCCCTTGTTGAAAGACACTATAAAAAACCTAAATTAATAGAGACATAATATTTCACAACTTAGATAACTCAGTATCTTAAAGATGTCAATTCTACACTAATTGTTTCCTAAATTCATTGAAATTCCAGTCAAAAAACTAACAAAATTTTTTCCAGAATCTGTTCAAAATTGTGCACATATAAACAAATATTTTATTAGGGACACAGACGTAGATGACAAAAATATCAATAAAGCACAAATATAGGATAATGGTTACTCTAAGAATATAGGAATTGCAAAAGGTAATGCTAATATTCTATTTTTTTATCTGGATGGTAGTTATAGAGATGTTTGTTGTCTTATTGCTTTTTATACTTTTATATATTTTTAAAATATTATTTTGCTTTCTCAATATATAATAAAATCAAGCTTTTTTAAAAGGAGATAAAAGTTATGAACAGAAAAAAATGCAAAAACTAAATCAGCTAAAAATCCTAGAAAGTAAAATATTTGAAAATTACATATCCTATAAAATATTTTTTCAGAATACGTAAAGAACTCTCAAAACTCAATAAAAAGAAACAAAACAACCTGATAACAAAATGAGCAAAAGATTTGAACTGACACTTCACCAAAAAAGTTACACATGTAACAAATAGGCACAAGAAAATAGATAGATATTAGAGAAATGCACATTAAAATCACAATAAAATACTGCTACACACATATCAGAGTGTCTAAAACGATTGACCGTATTGACCATGATTGCTGATGAGGAACAAGGGTTGGCAGCTGAAGCTATTGTACACTGCTGGTGGGAATGTAAAATGGTAATACAACCCCTTTGGAAACAATTGGGCAGTTTCTCAAAAAGTTTAATACACCACAGGATCCAACCACTCCACACCTAGGTATTTACCTAGAAGAAATGAAAACATGTCTACACGAGGACTTATAAGTAAATGTTCACAGCAGCTTTATTTGTGGTAGCCAAAAACTGGAAAAAATCCAAACGTCCATTGACAAGTGAATGGATAAACAAATTGTGGTGTATCCATATAGTGGAATACTACTCAGCAATAAAAGCGATTAACTATTGAAACTCTGAAAAACATGAATGATTATGGATGATTCTCCAAATAATTATGCCAAGTGAAAGAAAACAGACAAAAATGAACATATATTGTATTATTCCATTTGTAAAAAACTCTAGAAACTGTTAATATGTAGTGAAAGTACATCAGTACTAGAACAGGGCAAGAGGAGGAGAAACAGGGAGTGGTATTAAGAGGGGATTACAAAGATGCACAAGGAAACTTTTGGGGATGATGGATATGTCCATTATCTTGATTTTGGTGATAGTTTCATATGGGTGCACATGTATGGTAAAACATCAAATTGCACACTTTAAATTAGTACAGTTTATTATATGTCAGTTGTACCTCAATAAAGTAAATAAACAAACAATGTTTTTTAGGAGAAAAAAAAGGCTAAAGGAAAATAGATATTTTTAAAAAGAGATAGAGTAACTGAACTGTATGTGATGAAACCAAAGAGGTGGACAAGGGCTAGATCTTAGAGGACTTCCCAAGTTAAAAATTATTTTGCAAATATAGATACAAATGGCAGACAACCCATTTCAGGCAACAGATCAACCCCAAATCTTCGGTGTTCCTTCAGCCCAATCTTCCCTGATAGCTATTGCCCATTTGGTAATTGGGCACCATCTAACTGGAAGACTCCTGGAATCACTGCTGATATCCTGGAAGGTTCACCCAGTCCTTCCCTTCCACTCCCCCCACTCCCCCGCTGCCCTCACTCAAGGATCCTCACCATCAATATTTAAACTGAAGCCACACCGCCTCATGATGGCTTGATATGCCAGCTATCACAAAGACAAATTTGGACCTCACACACAGGACGAGAACTCCAGCCTGCTAGCTGCACAGGCACTCCTCATTTCAATGATGAGACCCGTATTTTACCTGCTGACATTTATGGAACCCCACTTGTCACATTATAGCAGTTTACTGCACATCCAGTCTCCAACCATTTCTCACCACTTCCATTGCTACTACCCTGGTCCAAACCACCATCATTTCTGACCCGGATTGTTACATTGGCCTCCAACTGATTTCCCTCCTTCTGCCTTTATCCACGTTCAGTCTATTCTCAATAGAGCAACCAGAGTGATTCTGGCTCTCCTCTCCTCAAAACCCTCCTGTGATTTCTCATCTCACACAGAGTATAGCCAGAGCCCTTACAATAGCCTACAAGGCACCCCCGCAGTCTGGACTCCATTATTTCTCTGACCTCATCTTCGATTACTCTTCCACTGGTTCACTGCACTCAAGCCATCCTGGCCTCTTTGCTATTCCTCGGACGCACCAGGCATCGTCCAAATGTAACCATAAGTGGGGTCCGGCTGCTCGCCGCTCAAAAGCCAATAAAGCTAATAAAGAGCAAGCTTGGAGGAAAGGAAAGTTTATTTTATTTCAGATGTTGGCAACAGGGGGGTTTCAGTATTTTCAAGATAGCTCACAGGATATGGCTCAGAATATTATCTACAGCCCTTGAGGAGGAACTAAAGGTCCTTGACGATGCTTAATGATGAAACTATTATTATCTAGCCTTGTTGGACTGTTTCTGCATTTTCTCACTTCTCTGATTAAGCTTATCCTTTGGCTAAAGTTTTTCCACAGACAAAAGACAGGTTGAGGACATGGGGGGCAAGGACCATATGGTCCTGCTCCATTTCACCAACTCACAGCCTTTGCAGTTGCTGTTCCCTCTCACTGGCACTCTCATCCCCAATCCTCTGAATGACTCTTTCTAACATCTTTTGGGTCTCTGTTCAAATATCACCTTCTCACTGCAGCCTTCTCCTAAATATCTTATTTTAAATTTTTCTTCAAAAACTGCTCTCCCTTGCTTCTTTTGGGCTTGAATTTCTCCACAGTATGTGTCAGTATCTACCATATTTTTTTCTTTATTGTGTTTATTACCCCCCATGAGAATGTGATAAAGGTACACTGAATATACGTTACGGTTATCTGTCAAAGACCCAAGCATTAAAATAAATATTTTATTTTACCTAAAGATAGGGTACAGTCAGGAAAACAAAAAACAGAGTAGGTATTTCCAAAAAAGGGATTTAATACAGGAAATTGGTCACACATTTGTTGGAACACTTGAAGCCAAAAATGAAGTTGAAGTTATCCAGGTGTTAGTAACTACAGGAAGGGGCCACAACTCCTAAGGCCGGGAGACCCTTCCCTCTGCCCTCCAGTTCTTCCAGTTCCATTCCCCACCTTTCTCCACCCAGCTGTCTGACCCCCTGGAAGGACTGCATGAATAGGATCTCCTGCCTCTGGCCTCCCATTTGGTTTAAGGAGTGGGGTGATCTCAGCAAGATTTTTGGAGGAGAGAGTGAAGTCCGGGTATTTACCACTTCTGTCTCTGCAGAGTTGCCATCTGAATTAGTTAACTATCATCCTTGCAGTGTGACTCTTTTCTACTCCTGTGCTGTATTGAAGTGATGAGGACTGAGCTATGTTGAAAATAAATCATTTTTTGTTTAGATAGATAGATAAATGATAGACGGGTAGATGATAGATAGATAGATCTAGATATCTAGATATAGACAGATATATAGATATGTTTCACAGTCATTTTCTGAGCTCCATCTACCTTCTGCACAGGGCAAATGGGAAAAATAAAATGTGAATGTGATAAGAATCAATACCCTTGCATCTTCAAGTGTTTGATGGTGGCTCTAATCTCTGCAATTCCGCAGGGAAACAATATTGCTGTTGGTTCTCTACTATAGTATGTAGGGAAAGTTTCAGTGGCTTCCACTTGTCCATTTCTACAATAGTAGCCCTCACTCCATAGGTCATGGAGCCAATGTGAAATTCTGCCAACTACAAAATATGTCTGTTCTAATTATACATTCAGAAAAGGAGTGGACTCACCGAAGGGTTCAGGGGCATTCAATGGTTCAATTGTGAGATATTCTTGGTCCAAAAATGTATGTATCATCTGACCTCCATACATCCTCCAATTTTGACACGTGACATTTTGGGTCCCTAGTTATTAGTGTCAACTCAGAAACAGCACTGCCTTTCCAAGGTATAAAATCACCCTGGTAGATGGCCACAGGTGCTTTAGTCTGAAGGAAGATTTTCAGTATATACTTGTAGCATTGTTACAGAGTCCTTCCTTCCTCTAAGGGACCAGTCTCCACTTCGGCCAAGGGCCTCTTGGTTTGTGAATTTAAGGGAGAAGCCATGATTCTCTATTGAGGTAAATCAGTAAGGGATTTTCCCCATAAGAGCAGAAATTTGTCTGTTTTGTCCACTGCTGAATCCTCAGTAGCTAGAATAATGCCTGGCACATAGTAGGTATTCGATAAATATTGGTTGAATTAATGGAAAACAGAAAAAATAGAGTGCTAATGCTAGTGATATGAAAGATTGGAATCATAATCTTAATACAACTGGGACAATGGAAATCATTAGGCATGCCAAACTCAGGGGTCCTTAGCCTCAACCAGATGTTCATTGGACTGTAGGTTCAAACTAGGAAAAAGTGAAGCAAAATTAATGAACATGTACATAATACTGAAATATATCATTGAAAATTGCATCTAAAATGTTGGGAAACAGGATTTTTTTAACCATGTCTTAGATCTACTGAACCATGATCTCCATAAAACATATACTCATTTGTTCATTTAATCATATAACAGATATTTATTGATGACCCACAATTTGCCATGCACCATGTTGGTAAATAAGACAAACATGGTCTTTGCCATCATGGAGTCTACAACCTGTGGGAGAAAAAGACATGAGACAAGAAATAAATTCAAATTACATATGGTGGTAAAGGCTATGAAGAGTATAGTGATTGAGAATAAGGGAGGGAGGTCGTGAGGGAGGTGGATCTCCATGAGTAACGAGTGTAACCCTCTCTGAGGAGGTGGCATTTCACCTGTGATCTGTAGGATGAGAAATCGTGCTTGCAAAGAGTTGGGAGGGGATTTGCAGAAGAGTATTTCAGGTAGAGCAGCATGTGCTCAGGCCATTGAGGGAAGGGTGGCATGTTCCAGAAACTGAAAGAATGGCTGTGTGGCTAAAGGTGTACAAGGGAAGAGAGAAACAAAATGAGATCTGTGAGGCAGGCAATGTGGTAGATCACACAATACTTTGATATCTGGATTTAAAAGACAAGTTCAGGAACAAGTTTATGTTTTAAAGTAGAGAACTCTGTCTTCCCTCCAATCACTTGTATTTACTCACAGTGTCTGCTTCCTCACATACGCTTTACCCCATCCCTCCTCCCACTACCCGCCCTACTCTTCAGTCTTGACTTTTCCCAAGGCACCTTTTCAGCTTCAACTCCATTTATAAACTGCTTTATTCTCTGTATTTCCCAATTAAAATTCTTGTGACAGAGAATCTGATTGATCCAGTTAATCATTTTGTACCAACCCATCTCATAGGTCACTGGCCAGCCTATGGGATTAGCTTGGCTTGCACATCTCGTGTCCAATCAACTGTGTCTGGAGCAAGGGGAAGGGGCCCTTGTGTTATACATGTGACTGGCACTTCAGCCAAGGCTGTGAGCAAAGAAGAGTATAAATGGCCGGCACGTGTACAGTGTCCCATATCTTCACACTTCCCTGTATCCTTACAATGACTTCTATAGGGAGGAATACGTATGTCTGCTCCTCTCCCCATGAAACAGTGAGTCCCTATGCTTAGAGAGAAATGAACATCAATGAAACAAGGGATTCTTGATGGAATTCTGAGGAAGGGGATGGCTCCTCTCTTCATGCCCCTCATGAAATCCCACTAAGTAAGAGCTTGACATTCACTCCTATTCAACCCAGTGCTCCTGTTTATAATGAATATTTTCTATCCTAAAAAATAAAATTCATAAATATTGTAACCTATCTACTCACAAAATTTCAAGAAAAATAAACTATAATATAAAAGGAGAGGGCTTCCCTGGTGCCGCAGTGGTTGAGAGTCCGCCTGCCGATGCATGGGACACGGATTCGTGCCCCGGTCCGGGAAGATCCCACGTGCCGCGGAGCGGCTTGGCCCGTGAGCCATGGCCGCTGAGCCTGCGCGACCGGAGCCTGTGCTCCGCAACGGGAGAGGTCATACCAGTGAGAGGCCCGCGTACCGCAAAAAAACCCAAAACAAACAAACAAAAAAAAACCCAAAAAAAACCCCACAAATGCAGGCCCCAATGGGTGTGTTATGTGTGCAAATTCAAATACAACCTAAAGTGCTTGCTGTGTCCTGACTTTCCAAAGCGGTGAACAGCTTTCCAAAACAGTAAAGTTCTAACCAAAACAAAATACAATTGTTCCTTGATTTACACCGTAATGTCATTCCAGGAAAATTCAATGTGCAAAAAATACTTGCAAAACAGCCTTAGATTCTGGGCTCAGAGAATTACAAATGGGCTCTCACCTACATAAATATCTAACAGGACATTTGAATTTGGGGGAGGAAATGGATCAATACTTCATTTTCCAGGACAGTCATGCATGTTGCATGCCGTTTGTTTTTGTTTTTTTAAACATCTTTATTGGAGTATAATTGCTTTACAATGGTGTGTTAGTTTCTGCTTTATAACAAAGTGAATCAGTTATACATATACATATGTTCCCATATCTCTTCCCTCTTGCGTCTCCCTCCCTCCCATCCTCCCTATCCCACCCCTCTAGGTGGTCACAAACCACCGAGCTGATCTCCCTGTGCTATGCGGCTGCTTCTCACTAGCTATCTATTTTACGTTTGGTAGTGTATATATGTCCATGCCACTCTCTCACTTTGTCACAGCTTACCCTTCCCCCTCCGTTTGGCTTCCCGGGTCCCCAATCTACAAATTCCAGTAGGGGGTCCATTAATTTGGATGATCAAAAATTGCCCCCGGAAAATTCCCAAAGTAACCCCTAGAGGGCAGTATCTCCCCTTTGAGAATCTGGCCATTAACAGTCCTCTCTCCCAGAATCGTCTATTCTTTTGAGACAAATGGAGCTGCATCATAAACAAGATAACTTACCCAAATTCAACTACGCGTGCTCAGAGAGAGAGAACGAGACAAGGGGGGTTTTGATTTTTTATTCAACTTACTGATATTTTCTTACTTTTTAAATCAAATTAATTTTGCCTTCTTTTTTTTCCTTTGTCTACCTGACCCTTCAAGCAGGATTCTTTTTTAATTGAAGTATAATTGATTACAATATTGTGTTAGTTTCATGTGTACAGCATAGTGATTCAGTATTTTTGCAGATTAAATTCTGTTATAGGTTGTTACAAGATAATGGATATAATTCCATGTGCTATACAGTAAGTCCTTGTTGCTTATCTTTTTTTTTTTTTTTTTTTTTGGGTACCCGGGCCTCTCACCTCTGTGGCCTCTCCCGTTGCAGAGCACAGTCTCCGGATGCGCAGGCCCAGCGGCCATGGCTCACGGGCCCAGCCGCTCCGCGGCATGTGGGATCTTCCCAGACCGGGGCATGAACCCATGTCCCCTGCCTTGGCAGGCGGACTCCCAACCACTGCGCCACCAGGGAAGCCTGCTTATCTATTTTAAATATGGTAGTTTGTATCTGTTAATCCCTTACCCCTAATTTGTTCCTCCCCCCTTCCCTCTCCCCTTGGGTAATCACAAGCTTGTTTTCTATGTCTGTGAGTCTGTTTCTGTTTAGTATGTACATCCATTTGTATTAATTTTTAGATTCCACATGTAAGTGATATCATATAATCTTTGTTTTTCTCTGTCTGACTTATTTCACTAAGCATGATATTCTCTAGGTCCACCCATGTTGCTGCAAATGGCAGTATTTCGTTCTTTTTCATGGCTGAGTAATAATCCATTGATATATATCATATCTTCCTAATCCAATCATTTGTTGATGGGCACTTGGGAGATTTTCAAATATTCACATAAATGGAATCATTCAGTATGTACACCTTTGTATCTGGCTTCTTTTGCTTAGCATAATGTTTTTTGAGATTAATTTATGTTGTATGTTTCAGTGTATTGTTATTGTTGTTTACTGTTATCATACCATATGGATGTAACTCAATTTATCTATTCATGTGTTGTTTCCAGTTATGAGATATTATAAATAAATACAATCTATTTGGGTTATTTCCAGTTATGGGATATTATAAATATAACGACTACAAACATTAGGGAAGTCTTTGTATATACATATTTCTATTCTTGTCAGTAACTCTGAAACTATTTTTCCAAAGTGGTTGTCCATGTTACATTCCCATCAGCAATATATTAGCATTCCAGTTGCTCCGTATCCTCACCGACACTCTCTATGGTCAGTCTTTTTTACATTAATCATTCTGGTGGTATGTAATGGCATCCCATTGTGAATTTAATTTTCATTTCCCTGATGCCTACTGATTTTGAGTATCTTTTCATGGGCTTATTGGCCATTTGTATATCTTCTTTTGTAAAATGTCAAATATTGGCCACTCCATTATTAGATTGCCTTTTTCTTACAGATTTGTAGGCATTCTTTAATATTCTGGAAATGAGTCCTTTGTCAGATAAATGTTGTGCAAATATGAACAATAGCAGTCCAAATAAACCAGGAGAATCCCTCCTTGAGCCAGTGGCTGCATGAGTGGGAGAAGGGAATTGTCTCAATCCCTACACAAAGAAGGTACCTGTCAATGAAGACATCACACTTCATTGTGTGATTCCACTGCACAGAGATATTTATCTTTCATAAAAATGGCCCCTAAACATAAACTATTACTTCCTTTGGTGTTATCACCAGAGAAACACAATGTGCTCCATTGATGGAGGAAAGCTCTCTATGTCAGTCTCCGGAAAGGCAACTTCCTGAACCATTTTCAAGAGTAATTTGGGCCATATGTGATTGTCGCCTGGCTCTCAGACTTAAATGTAGCTCTGGCACAATAAAAAATTCCACTCAACACTCTGCCATCAAGAACCCAGGTGGGGAAGGGGGTGGGGAGTCACAAAAACCCACCCTGAACCTCCTACGCTATCGATCATTGTAACTTTGTTCTTTTCCTTTCCTGTAAGCCCAGAGGGATCCAGCTGATCTGCAGGATGAGAAACTCCTCTAACCTCTATTCTAACTGAAGAAACTCTGAAGCATGTGAAAATACACATATATATGAATATTACATATTTTATATATGAGCACTATATATACACATATATTGTAACTGTTTAAAATATACATATAACATTTTTAAAGTTATATAAAAATGTATATATCCATTCTGACAAAATATGTAACAAAAGCTAACAGGGATTATGAAAAAGTGGTGAATATTTTGAAGCTCATCTATGTTTTATTTTCCCATAATGTGTTCTAAGCATATTACTCAAGTTACAAAAATTGGAAATTTAAAAAAATTTTCAGGAGGCATTTTAGCGCTAAAAATCTTGTTTTGGACGACTAAGCACATATAGAAAATGTTCATGATACGCTGGCAACTAAAAAAAAAAAACGAAGACAAAAAAATGTACAGCTTGATTCCATTTTATTTGTAAATCACATTTTATGTATTTTTTTATTTGTGGGTATTTATGTATAGCAAAAATACTGACAACTTTTGCCTTCTTATTTGTGCTTCTCTGTTTTCTAAGTTTTCTCCATTGAACATGTATTACTTCTACAATTAGAAGAAAAATGTTATTTTAAAAGTACAAAAATGGCGTCCCTGGTGGCGCAGTGGTTGAGAGTCCGCCTGCTGATGCAGGGGATGTGGGTTTGTGCCCCGGTCCAGGAAGATCCCACATGCCGCGGAGCGGCTGGGCCCGTGAGCCATGGCCGCTGAGCCTGCGCGTCTGGAGCCTGTGTTCCGCAAAGGGAGAGGCCACAGCAGTGAGAGGCCCGTGTACCGCAAAAAAAAAAAGTACAAAAAGGATGAGCATGGAAGACAAAAACAAGTCCAGAGGACCAGGGTGGAGTGCCAGCTCCACCACTTACTGGGTGTACAACCTGGGCAACTTGCTTAACTAAGAGCTTCAGTTGCCTTATAGAAAAAGAGGGGATAATAATATCCTACGACTGTGAGAATTAAGTGAGATGATGTAAGTAAAGCTGTTGGTACTTACTAAACTGATCTATTATCATTAGCTCAGCCATTCAGTGATTCTCTGGGGAATGTCTATGCTCTGAGTAGTACTTCTAAGCACCTATACAGAGCAAAAATTCCTCTCTGGCATCCCCCATCCACTTGGCTCACCTTGCACATCTCCAGTGCCATGGAGCTCCCTTCCTCCCAAAGCTTCCCCTTCACTCTGGCCTGTCCTACCAATGGGTGGCTCTTGTTCTACTTCAGAACTAGTCTTCTTTCTTTTTTTTTTTTTTTAACATCTTTATTGGAGTATAATTGCTTTATAATGGTGTGTTAGTTTCTGCTTTATAACAAAGTGAATCAGCTATACATATATATATATCCCCATATCTCTTCCCTCTTGTGTCTCCCTCCCTCCCACCCTCCCTATCCCACCCCCTCTAGGTGGTCACAAACCACCGAGCTGATCTCCCTGTGCTATGTGGCTGCCTCCCTCTAGCTATCTATTTTACATTTGGTAGTGTATATATGTCCATGCCACTCTCTCACTTTGTCCCAGCTTACCCTTCCCCCTCCCCGTGTCCTCAAGACCATTCTCTAGTAGGTCTGCATCTTTATTCCCGTCTTACCCCTAGATTCTTCATGACCATTTTTTTTTTAAGATTCCATGTATATGTGTTAGCATACGGTATTTGTTTTCCCCTTTCTGAGTTACTTCACTTTGTATGACAGACTCTAGGCCCATCCACCTCACTACAAATAACTCAATTTCGTTTCTTTTTATGGCTGAGTAATATTCCATTGTATATATGTGCCACATCTTCTTTATCCATTCATCTGTCGATGGACACTTAGGTTGCTTCCATGTCCTGGCTGTTGTAAATAGAGCTGCAATGAACACTGTGGTACATGACTCTTTTTGAATTGTGGTCTTCTCAGGGTATATGCCCAGTAGTGGGATTGCTGGGTCATATGGCAGTTCTGTTTCTAGTTTTTTAAGGAACCTCCATACTGTTATCCATAGTGGCTGTATCAATTTACATTCCCACCGACAGTGCAAGAGGGTTCCCTTTTCACCACACCTTCCCAGTGTTTATTGTTTGTAGATTTTTTGATGATGGCCATTCTGACTGGTGTGAGATGATATCCCATTGTAGTTTTGATTTTCATTTCTCTAATGATTAATGATGTTGAGCATTCTTTCATGTGTTTGTTGGCAATCTGTATATCTTCTTTGGAGAAATGTCTATTTAGGTCTTCTGCCCATTTTTGGATTGGGTTATTTGTTTTTTTGATATTGAGCTGCATGAGCTGCTTGTAAATTTTGGAGATAAATCTTTGTCAGTTGCTTCATTTGCAAATATTTTCTCCCATTCTGAGGGTTGTCTTTTCATCTTGTTTATGTTTTCCTTTGCTGTGCAAAAGCTTTTAAGTTTCATTAGGTCCCATTTGTTTATTTTTGTTTTTATTTCCATCCCCTAGGAGGTGGGTCAAAAAAGATCTTGCTGTGATTTATGTCATAGAGTGTTCTGCCTATGTTTTCCTCTAAGAGTTTTATAGTGCCTGGCCTTACATTTAGGTCTTTAATCCATTTTGAGCTTATTTTTGTGTATGGTATTAGGAAGTGTTCTAATTTCATTCTTTACACGTGGCTGTCCAGTTTTCCCAGAACCACTTATTGAAGAGGCTGTCTTTTCTCCATTGTATATTCTTGCCTCCTTTATCAAAGATAAGGTGACCATATGTGCGTGGGTTTATCTCTGGGCTTTCTATCCTGTTCCATTGATCTATATTTCTGTTTTTGTGCCAGTACCATACTGTCTTGATTACTATAGCTTTGTAGTATAGGTTGAAGTCAGGAGAGCCTGATTCCTCCAGCTCCATTTTTCTTTCTCAAGATTGCTTTGTCTATTCAGGGTCTTTTGTGTCAGAACTGGTCTTGACTTGAGGTCCAAAGCTTTAAGTCCAAGTCCTAGCTCTGTGCCTTGGGAGCTCTGTGGCTTTAGACAAGTTACTTTCCCTCTCTGGTCTTGGGAGCCTCATCTGTAAATTATCTTGAGGAATCTTCCACCCTAGAATTGCCTTGTTTCCCTTGGCTTCTTAGGTGTATTCTTAGGATTTAGAAGGTTGGCCATAGGCTTAGATGAGGGTCTATTAGGATACTGGGTGGGAAATAGCCCTGTAAATGTGTAATCTTCAGAAAACTATCTCATCTGTTTTGTCTTCTTTCAACCTTCAGAAGGACAATGGCTGCCTCTGACGTGACTGAGAGAAACTCGGCATCACTTCTGTAGAATTCCCACCAAAAATGCCAAAGCTAGAGCCAATCATGAGGAAACATCAGACAAACTCAAACTGAGGGACATTTCACAAAGCCACTGGCCTGGATGCCTCAAAACCATCAATGTCATGAAAGACTAAAGAACTATTCCAGATTAAAAGAGATCAAAGAAACATGACAACTAAATGGAATATGTGGTCCAGGGATTTTCGGCAGCTAATCTAAAGATCAGACAATAGAAATTTGTCAGTGTTAATGTCCTGATTTTTATAATTGTACTGTGGTTATATAAGAAAATGCCTTTGGTTTTTAGGAAAAATCCACTGAGCTATTTAGGTATAAAAGGGTATCATATCTGCCATATATATATATATGAAATTATATTCATGTATAATTACATATGTATGTGTGCATATGTATATATATGGATTCATATATATATGAAACTATATTCGCATATGATTATATATGTATGTGTATATATGTATATATATATGGGGAGGAAATGAAAAGGTTATAGTGGTAAAGTAGCCATATTTGGAAAAACTGCGTGAAAGGTCTACAGGAATTCGTTGCGCTATTCTTGAAGATTTTCGGTAGGTCTGAAATTCCATGCAGAAGGCCAGCGGCGGGCCTCTTGCTCCATAGAAGTGATAGCGATTGCAGCAGCTTTCACTTGCTGAGCACTTATAATGTGCCAGATGCTCCCATCTGACCCCACAGCTACCCCGCAAAGACCTGTCATTACGCCCATTTTGAAGAGCAGGATCCTGGCATCAGACAGGGGAAGTGACTTGCCCCAATCACACGGCCTGTGGCCTGTACATGTCCGAGTATGAACTTGAGTCTGTCTGACTCCTCACTCCTAGAAATCATTACCATCTCCACCGCATGAAGGTCACAAATTCCCTTGCACTACATCTGGGAGTATACAAAGAAAACACAGCTTCTTTATTCTTTGTAAAACAACTGAGGGGGAAGGGGTCTGAGTACAGAACTAAATTTAGCTCAATCCAGCTTAATTCAACAATTTAAATAGTCTCTTGAGGTTTCCTGAGTTCTGAGGGACTTAATCTATTCGGTAAAATTGCTCAGGGTTTCGGATTCCTCCTCTCCTCTCCCTGCTCCTCCCAATTGTGGTGGCCGGGAATGAGGAGGTGCGATGGTCCAGTGCTGGCTGGCATCTGCTGGAGTCTGGGTAGTTTGAGTCTGTCACTGAGAACACCCACTGCTTCCAGCTAAGGTCAAGTCGCTGGTGAACTGGTCTTGGCATCCCTCAGACGCACTGAGGCCTAGTGGGACAGGAGACTGACACGTCACTTCATGTCAGCTCTCTGTGATTCTGTGGCCTTGTCTGGGGTTCTTATCCTCTTTCTAGGCTCTAAACATCAAGCCCACGTCGCCCCCACCACATTGGGTCCTAAAACAGGCCCACTGGCAATCAGTTCAATGTCTAGGCCACCCAGAAACTAAGGAAGGTACGGAGGCAGGACTGATATTCCGGTGGGATGCTTTGTTATTAAATAATGCAGTGCTTCCCTCCTGGTTGGTAGAAGGTCCTGCCCCAAGCCCTTGGGTGTCTCCTCCTCCACTCCAGCTGCTTCTGTCTGACCTAGGGATCCCCAGATCCCTCTCATATCAGAAACTAAAGAGTTAACACCTGGCACAGCAGGCAGCCTCCAAGACTGTGCTCCAGCCTCAGGCTCAGCATCCCTTCTGAGGTTAAGTACTTTGAAACTCACCACTCCTCTCTTAGCCTGGCCATGCAAGGTCCATTCTCCTATACCAAGGCTACCCTGACCTTCTCCAAAAACTCTCAAAGGACAGTGGACAAGAGCCCTTCTGCCCTTGGCCTTCCCCTCAACTTATGCAATGTGCCTGCCCCTTTCCGGGCTCAGTCCCAGAGAGAAGGTGGGCAAACACCGAGGGCCTTCTCCAACTCCCTTTCTCCCAAGCTCAAGTTTACTATAGAGGCTAAAACAGCTGGATAATTTCTTTCCCAGCCTCCCCTTACATCAGGAGTAGCCATGTGACACAGCTCTGGCCCATGAGAAGTAAGCAGAAGTCTGCTGAGGGGGATTCCAGGGAAAGTTTTTGCTTTCCTGGTGCAAGTGAGAAACTAGCCCATGCCAACCCTCCCCCACTTCCTGCTTTAAACAAGGACGTTAGGCCTGAGGTTTTGGTAGCCGTTTGTTACCCAAGAGGATCCCAGATGTTTGCCCTGAATCTGGAGGTAACATGGTTGCTGCCTACCTCCAGATTTCTTTTGATGTAAGAATCATAAGCCCCTACAAGTTGAGTTTCCTATTTTTTTCAGCCAAACACAATCCTGATACGGGGTAATTAGAATGCATGTCTGTCTACCCACTTCCCGGACTCTGCTCATGTTTTCTCCCTGCCTTGCTGTTCCCAGTTCCTTGGTCCTGGGAGAAACAGACATTTCCTCTGTCACCCCTCCCTGCATATGTGAAAACTTCACTTTCATAAAATCCTCATGGTCCTTCCTACCTGGACAGCCTCTTGAAATACTAACGTAGAGGATAAATGAACACAGAAAAATCCTTTCACTCTCAACAGGCCCTGCCTTTCAGGCGGAATGTACCATCTCATTCTGAATACCAGAGGCTTATTATTAACTCTATTATTACTAATTATTACCATTATTAAGTTATTACCATTATTAAGTTAATTATTATCATTATTAACTTGTTATCATTACTATTAACTCTATCTTTCTTTTTGCATTCCTTCTATAAACTCCTAATCTCCTGATATTATCATTATCCCCATTTTACGGATGAGGAGACTGGGAAGGCTTATGGAAGTAGAGTAATTTTTCCGGAGTTAGATAGAGTGAAAGTGATACAGGCTGGACCGGAACCATTTACAATGGTCATTAATGCCCACTCTCCTCGGATACCTCACTTCCCTCCATCAACCATCCCTCCATCCCTCCCACATTCTGGACCTCCCCCACCCCTCACCCCAGCCCCAGGAGTGGTGAGGCAATGACAAGAGGAGACATCTGGCAGCTTGTGCTTTACTGGAGAGCAAGGATGTCAGCCCCAGAACCAGCTAAACATTTTCAGGCTTGGAGGCCAGAGGCATAAGTCCATAGGGGAGACAGCACAGGGAGGCATCCGGGCACAGGTGCATGTAGGTTTCGTACTTCGTGCAGTAAGGCCGGCAGGCCCCGTGGCCCTTCCAGCACCGTTTGAATTCACTTCTCCCTATGCAGGGGAAGACTCCGGGTCACAGAGCCATCCAGGGGTTGCAGGTTATATCACTGGTCACAGATTTAACAAGAGATCAAGGTCACAGATTAGACCACTGACCACAAGTTAGACTACAAGCTACCAATTAGCTCTGTAGTCATTTGTTAGATAGACTCTGATCGTAGAGCAGCCCTCAGGTCATAAGTTAGGCCACAAAACAAGAGCTATGACCACAGGTCAAGGGTTAGACTAGAGGTAACAGGCTAGACCACTACCCATAAATAATACAATCAGTTATAATTTAGACCACAGATCTCAGTCGAGGTTAACCCACACATCATAATTTAAACCACTGGTTACAAATCAGAGATGAATTTCTCATTCAGCTTAACCCACACCCCAAGTACACTCTAAGCACTTTTCATAAAAACAGTATTCGATTATAGTTTGTCTTATTATAATCCCAGTATATGGGTTAAGGAAACCAAGGCACGGAAAGATTAACAAATTTGCCCAAGGTCACACAGCCATTAAAGGAGCAGAGCCAGCCTTCAAATCCAGGCCATCTGGCTCCAGAGCCCAGACTTGTAACCACTATTCAAACTGCATTGCACACATAGGGACCTGTTTAATGTTACGATTTAGTGAAGAAATTTCCAACCATGGGCCATGAAAAAGGTGAGGCTTTGGGTCAATATCCCCTCCAAGGGTCTTTGGTCACAGCATGGTGTGGGGCACCTCCTTCATTTATTAATTCAGCAAACATGGGGCACTGGGAGTATCACAGTGAACAAGGTGGCCATGGTCCATGCCCTCAAGGAGCTTCCACCTGACAGAGCAGGGGGTTAAAACCCAAGCAAATAAATACAGTAAGTAGAGTTGCGGTAAGTGCCCTGAAATAAGTGATCAGGGTGCTGTGATGCAATTAGGGCAGGTGTGGGAAGTGAGGAGAGAGGAGGACCACTTAGGCCTGTCACAGTGATATTTCTAGATATATGACCCAGCAACTCGGAAGAACTGGGACTGAGTAGGAGATGGAGGGAAAAAGCTTCCCTGCCTCACCCTGGATTAAAAGAGATCCCAAGGAGCTTCCCTGGTGGCGCAGTGGTTGGGAGTCCGCCTGCCAATGCAGGGGACACGGATTTGTGCCCCGGTCCGGGAGGATCCCACATGCCGCGGAGTGGCTGGGCCCGTGAGCCATGGCCGCTGAGCCTGCGCGTCCGGAGCCTGTGCTCCGCAGCGGGAGAGGCCACAACAGTGAGAGGCCCGCATACCGCAAAAAAAAAAAAAAAAGTATCAGAGGTCTTTTTCAACCATCCCCATCAGCTCTTCCATCACTCCCCACATGCACCTGACACACTAGCGTCTTGTCTTGCTTTTATTCTTTGTAGTACCAATACTTATCTCTAACATATTATATGTTTATTTGGTTATTTTCTGTCTCTACTGACTAAAATATCAGCTCCATGAAAGCAAGAACCTTGTTTGCTTTCACTGCTTGATCCCCAGACATTGTAATAGTGCCTGGAACACAGTAAATGTCTTTATAATGAATATTTGTTGAGTGAATCCCATTTTAAAAATGAGGAACCAGAGGTATGGGCTGATTCAGCAACTCACTCTAAGCTGCCCAGCAAGTCAGTGGTGAGGCCAGAACTTAAACGCTGGTCTAGGCCTCCTCTGTCCCCCAGAAGCTGAGAACCTATCCTTCATTTCTACACATACACATATACACACGCACACACACGCACACACACGCACACACACACACACACATACACAGGTGATGTTACCTGGCGGCACATGAACCAGGACCAGGAAAGCCACAAAAAGCAGAAGCAGCTGTGTCATGGCCACAGGGCTCTAGAGCGGGGCAGGGGGCCACTGGGGAGAACACAAGAGAGGAGGAACCAAGCACACCGAGTCTTGCTGCCTATGGCCCAGCCTTTATTGGGCTGCAGATCAAGGCAGGAGTGTGGGCAGCAGGAGACCTAAGTGGGAGCCTGAGGCCCTGTGGCCCTAAGGATAGAGTGGATCTCAGCCAGCTACGTGGGGAACTGATCAGCCATACCGTCTGGAGGTTGCTGAGCCCTGAAGCTGGGGACAGAATGTCCTGAAGCAATGCTTGGGGTCAGAAACTGTACCTCTTCCCCCCCTGAGAGGGTGGGGAAAGCCTTGGTTTCAGAGAGACCTGGTTCAATGCCAGCATCTCCCTCTAATCACTATGATACCTTGGACAAGTCACTTAGCCTCTCTGAGCTCCAGGTTGTCACCTAGGAAATGATGACAAGCCTCCCTTGCAAGACTAAATACATGGAGGTTCCCTTCCCATGCCGAAGACACGGAACCAGGACTCACTGACGCATTCAAACAAGCATGTACAGTTGACCCTTGAACAACACAGGGGTTAGGGGCGCCAACCCTCAACGGCAGTCAACAATCCGCCTATAACTTATAGTTGGCCCTCTGGATCTGCAGTTCTTCATATCCGAGGTCCTGCATCTGCAGATTCAACCAACCTCAGATCATGCAGTACTGCAGTATTTACTACTGAAAAAAATACTTAACTGGACCTGCGCACTTCAAACCTGTGTTGTTCAAGGGCCAACTGTATTTAGGCTTACTCAGAAAATGCGAAGAGTAATAATGCAAACCTCACAGAAAGTAATGGATACCTAGCTCATTTAGAGGATTAAAGGAAATAATACAATGGTTCTCAAAGTGTGGTACCCAGACTAGCAAGCAGCAGCAATACCTGGGGCTTGTTAGAAATGCAAATTCTCAAGCTCAATCCAAACCCACTGAATCAAAAGTTCTGGGGGTGGATCCCAGCAAGCTATGGTTTAACAAGCCCTCCAGGTGATTCTAACGCACCACTAAAGTTTGAGGCCACTGAGATAATATGGGTACAGAGCTTAGAACAGTGTCTGGTACACAGGCATCTGAGTTGCATCTTGGAAGATGAGTAGCGGGGAGGGTATTCAGGCAGAAGGAACAGAATGTGCCTGAAAGAGTAGGGTATTGGCTAGAGCAAGGAGTTTGTTGGAAGAGATTGGAAATGACCTTGTAGAGGACCAGAGCCAGAGCACAATGGGTCTTGAATGCCAAGTTCAGGCTTTTGTATTGTAGACAACTGTAAGTTTTGTAGCAAGGATGTCAACTGTTCAGATTTCAGTTTTGAATAGAGAAACTGAAACCCAAAGAAGGGAGGTGACTTGCCTAAGGCCATACAGCAATTGAGTTGTCTCACTCCCAGACAGTGCTGCACCACTCACAGCCCATCTTGTAGGTGGCAAAGGAAAGCTTAGAGGGCCAAGCCACAGAAGGAAACCAGGCGTGAGGGCGTTTAGCATCTGCCCAAAGACCTGCAGGGGCTGAGCTAGTCCACCAGGCTGCTGTGGGAGTTGCTCTGAGCTGGACACTTGGACCCCCTCAGCCATGACAATGAGCTCCACCCACAGGTACAGGCTGGTCGCCGTGGGGCCCACATACATGCCTGCCCCGGTCCATCATGACCTAAAAGGAAGCACCTTGCTCAAAGACCCATGGATGGCCAAAATCACAAGTTCCCTACAGCCAACTTCTCTTCTGTACCAAGTTCACAGTGTCTCTTTTCTCCTCCTACAGGCCTAGGAAGACTTGAGGGGGCGGGGGGTGGGGGGGGGAGGGGGCGGTGGCAGGGGAAGCACAGACCGTGATAGAAAGGGACAATAGGCAGAGACCTGAGTGCCAAGCCCAGGTAAGCCGCAGTTTGCTCATCCTCTTAGTGTGGTATCAGGATTAAATGAGCTAATAATCCAGGCAAAGTGCTCAACCATGCCAGGCACAGCACAGGAGTCCAGTAGACATTCATCAAGTAGGGGACAGCCATTCTTCCAGGCACAGGGCAGCCCTAGCTGCATAAGGGGCGCTTACCCTAGAATCTGCTGAAAGAATGAATGACCGCTGCCAAAACAAGACATTCAGAACCCGTCAGTGCAGACTTCCTGGGCTCCCTCCGCCCCTCAAGCCACTTCCCAAAATTAATTCTCAATCCGAAGCAGAGTTTCTCAAAGTGGGGTCTATGAACTCTGGGTCAGGCTCACTTAGACACTTGTTTAAAATGCAGATTCCCCACCCTCTCTGCCAGGACTGCTGAATCTGCCTCTCTTGCAGGGTGGGACCTGGAATCTGAAGAGTTAACAAGTTCCTCAAGTGGTTTTCGTGAAGGCTAAAGTTGGTGTGCCCCATTGCTGCAGTGGATAGATGCAGATGCAGAGGGGAT
The DNA here is from genome assembly GCF_951394435.1 of Stenella coeruleoalba. NCBI lineage: Eukaryota > Metazoa > Chordata > Mammalia > Artiodactyla > Delphinidae > Stenella > Stenella coeruleoalba. Next base: position 26,859,595 of record NC_137161.1, on the reverse strand, counting down.
CCAGGCTCAGGAATTCAGAACCCGTATCCTTCCCCTCTCTCGCCCCCCACCCCTGGCTAAGTACTTGAAGTGGCGGGTCAGCTGAGCTCTGCGAAAAGTCATTCAGCGGCCAAGGCCTTGGGGCGGAGACCCCGGGGCTGCCCTAATGGGGCGGGGCTGGACGGGGCGGGGTCGCGGCTCCTCCCCCGGCCCGGGCGTTGGGGCGGGACCGGCCTGAGGGGCAATGCTGCGAGGCAGTGGTACAGCCTGGTGCACCCGGCAGCTGTGGCGGCCGGGGACCCTGGACCCCTCCCCACACCGAGGTAAAGGCCCGCGCAGCCCGCCACCAACTTAGTCAAGTTGGTGCGGAGTTCGCCAGGCGCCCGTATGGGGCGACGGGGGGGGGGGGGCGGGGGGGGTTCTGCGGCACAGGCAGGGAAGAGGGGGGCCTCGAACCCGCGTCCCGGAGTGAGGGCCCCCGGATCTCGGGCCCGGAGGGCTGTTCCCTGAGACAGGGAACCCTCCCGGGATCTGGGGACTCACACCCAGGACCCCCGGGCCGGGGAAGCTCGGACTCCGGGAATGGCATGCCCTCCTGGGCCCTGTAGGTCTCCTCTCCACCCGCCTCACCGCCGGGACCCCTTCCTGTCACCAAATCTGGGGTCCGGCTGCCTCGAAGCCCCCGCGCCCCCACAGCAGCTGGAGGCCGTAGTGCCAGCCGCTTCTGAATTTTTCACGGAGGGGGCGGGCCGGACACGCTGTTCCCATGGCACCGGGGCTCTCAGGTTTCAGCTGGAGGGAACCCCCAGACCCCCTAGCCTTTAGCAGGACCAAGCTGCCCGTCCTGCCTCTTCCTCAGCCCTCGTGGGATCGGGCAGCGGAAGTGAATCCCCCCGGGGCTCTCAACCCTCCTCCGTACCTCCCAACCCCGAACCGAACCGTGGGGAAGAGACCTGTGGGGAAGAAGAGAAGGGGGCAATTCGGGTGTCTTTCGTGAACGTGGGTCTCATGTTCTGAATGGCTGGGGCAGCTCTGTGTGCGTGCTTGTGTGGACATCCTATCTGGCTGCTGCCCCTCTGCCTATCTGTGTATCATGGGGGAGTGGGTTATCCTCAAGGCATAGGAAATGGCCTCTGGGTGTGCATGCATGTGTGTGTTCACACGCACTCACCCCTCCCAGCCTGACCCAGGTTCTCTCTGGGCCTGAAGCCAGAAAGCCCCCACAGGGAGGATCTGAGGCGCCTCCTCCTCCCATTTGAGCTCAAAGGAAGGAAGGACTGCTAGAAGGACTAGAAGGACGGCTCTGGAGGAAGCCGTCGCAGCAGCTCATCAGGACTCCATAGGAGAAGGGGCTCAAAGCACCTGGCTCACCACCCACTCCCCCTTCCTGCCGAAGGAAAGAAGGAAACCCCCCTTCCCAAGGATGACACTAAATACTCAGCAAGAGGCAAAGACCCCCCTGCGCCGCCGAGCCAGTACTCCACTGCCCCTGTCCACCCGGGGCCACCAGCCTGGCCTCCTGGGCACAGCACCTTCTACACAGTCCCAGCATCCCCGACTGGGCCAATCAGCCTCCCTCAACACCCCCACCCGGCAACCTTCATCTGCCCCCAGTGGTTGGTCCTCGGAATCCAGCGACTCTGAAGGCTCCTGGGAGGCCCTCTACCGTGTGGTACTGCTTGGAGATCCTGGCGTAGGGAAGACCAGCCTGGCCAACCTCTTTGCAGGAAAACAAGAGCGGGATCTCCATGAACAGCTGGGAGGTAGGGACCCTGTGGGCTGGGAAGGGATGCGGTCGATGGAGTGAAATCCCTGTTATCTGGGGCATAACGCTGCCAAGAACAGGTGTACAACTCATGCACTGCTCAACTCTGAGGGGCATCTTTCACACAGACTATGAAGTGATGATCACCCCCCGGAGTTGTGCAGGGCACAGCCTGCACTAAGATCCACAGGAGGGAAATTCCTTGAATAGTGAATGAGAATTGTGCTAATTTCTCACAGGTGTGTGATGCATTTTCATGTCATAAGGGAAGCGATTCTGAGTTCCACAAGTCCCAAGTATAAAGAAATGGTGAACTTCCTCCCAACTCTCAGACCCTGCCCCACAACCATCCATGCCCACCATGACCTGCAGCCGAACTAAGGTCCTACCCAAGATGGAGACTCCCCGACTCTTAAGTTGGGCCCTGGGTTCCTTTATTCCCAAGAGGTACAGTGAGCTGAGAGGGCCTGGGGTCCCAGAATGATGGGGATCAGGGACCGGACAGAGGAAATGAAGATAAGTCCCTGCAGGACTGGCAGAGAGGACCCAGGGTGAGCGGGGGGAGAGGGGAGGTTAAAGGCAGAGAGGAGGCAGGGACACTCTGACCACGCCCTTTCCCCAGCCCTGACTGCTCAGAGCGTGAACCCATATGTACACACGTACACCGGTATGTATGACAGATAGGGAGACAGAGTTCCAGAGAGGGTAACGGGACCTGCCTGAAGCATACACTAAGCCAGGGAGAACTCCCAGCCCAAATTTAACCGCACCGCCCCACACTCATTCAATCAACCAAACCAACAAAACCTTTCTCAGCACCTACTGTGTGCCAGGTACCGTGCTGGCAGCTGGTGGGACAGGGGCTCCTCATGGTGTTTCTTGGCCTATCAGGAGAGACAGACATCTAACAAATATGGTGAGCACTTCAAGGAGAAGTGGAGGGGGCGGAAAGAGGGGTTAGGGAGGCCTGCATCCTCCCCAGGCCTGCATCTCCTCCCTGAAATCCGTGTCTTTCCTCAGTTGCAGAAGATGTGTACGAGAGGACCCTCACGGTGGACGGAGAGGAGACCACACTGCTGGTCGTGGACACCTGGGAGGCTGAGAAACTGGTATGGTACAACAAGCAGGATCTGGGGGGAGGGATGCTGAGGCTAGTACCAGACTCCTGTCCCCTCTAGGACACTACAGAGCAGGGTCAGGGCAGGGCCCATCCTCAGCACCTCCCCAAACCCGCAGCTCCTAAGCAGCCTTTCCAACCAAAGCCAGGAGAACCTCATGACCCTGACCCCCCTTTCTCACTCCATTCATCCTCTCCTCACAGCCATCCCAGGATGTGCTTCTCCCCCTGCAAATCTTCCCCTCATGAGCACCCTTATCCCATTCCACCCACCCACATTGTACAGAAAAAGGAACACCAGATTTAGCCTGAGGTTGAACCCCCTCTTCCTTTGTCTTACCAGTTGGCTTTGTGCAACTGACTTACCCGCTCTGAGCTTCAGTTTTCTCACCTAATAAATGGGTGGATCATTCCTGCCTTCCTTACCAGCTGGTTTTTTAAAACTTCTTATGCAGTTTCACAGAGATAAGCACAGTTTGGAGCATGCAAAAATGCTGAACGTGAGTGAAGAATTGTAAATAATGATAATTCTTATCGATCATGACTTTGTAGCTAGTAAAAAGAGGACACCAAAGATGTCCTTCCCTAGCCCATTCCAAAGCAGGAAGAGAGCATTGGGCAGGGACATGTCCCCATTATGCTTTTCTTATCTGGCTTGAGTTTTCTTACCTTTGTTTATCTTGTTGAGTCTTTTTTCTTGCTATACAGGTAACACATGCTCATTGTAGAACTTTGAAGCAATGCAACTAAGCAAAAAGGATCTAAAAATCACCTGGGATCCCATCTCTCTAGGGGGTAGGCCCCTCCCCTAACACTCAGGGAGGCCCTGCCCACAGGGTGGGGCTTAGGAGGGCAATGTTGGGTGATTGACAAGAATGGCTGACAGCTCCAGAGATAGGCCCAAATTTAGGGATGAAGGAGCTATGAGACCAATTCCTTTTAACTAGCATAAAAGGAAACCCAGGTCCAAATGAGCATCATAATAATGATGATGGTTCTCTAAGAGCAGCTGACATTTATGGAGCACCTTCTTCCTAAGTGTCAGCCCCTGTGCTAAACACTAGACATATATTTTGACATTCGGTCAAGACAAAAACTATACAATGAGTGTATTTCTGATTCCCATCCTACCAATGAGGAAATCAAAGCTCAGAGAGGTTATGTGTCCCAAGTTCTCAGAGAGCAAGTGGGATTCAAACCCAGATTTATAATAGCCCAAAGCTTACACTCTTATGCACTAGGACCATCCCCACTGGGAGCATCACCTTCTGAACCTCCATCTGAGGTTCCACTCCTTCACTCACTTGTTTATTAAGAAACACTGGCTGGGGCTTCCCTGGTGGCGCAGTGGTTGAGAGTCCGCCTGCCGATGCAGGGGACGCAGGTTCGTGCCCCGGTCCGGAAAGATCCCACATGCCGCGGAGCGGCTGGGCCCGTGAGCCATGGCCGCTGAGCCTGCGCGTCCGGAGCCTGTGCTCCGCAACGGGAGAGGCCCCAACAGTGAGAGGCCCGTGTACCGCAAAAAGAAAAAAAAGAAACACTGGCTGGCTGGTCCCCACCTCAGCCAGGGTGAAGGGAGGGCACCATGACCAAACCCAGATATGCAAAGTCTGCCCGGGGGTCTGACGTCAGGTCCCTGCAGGCCCATCACACACAGCCAGCCTCAGGGCCAGCCTGAGGGCGGCAGCCTTGAGGGTCCCACATCCTAGGGCCAGCGGAAGGCCTTGGGGATCCAGTGGCCAGCTCACACCCAAGCTTTATTTTTAAAAAAAGAAAGGAAGGAAGAAGAAAGAAACACTGGCTGGATATTTATAATGGGCCAGGACACTGAAGACCCATCAGTGACTAAGGCAGACATGCCTCCTGGCCTCATGGAGCTCAGACTGGTGAAGGAGGGTCTACTTTTTGGATGCAGTTGAGAATCCTATGGGACAGAGTCCAGTGAATTAACAAGAGTGATCAGACTGGGAGTCCCATTTGGGAGACAGACTAGAAGGCAGGAATTGGAATTCTGTGCCCAGCTGGCTGGGTGGCCTTGAGAAAGTGTTCTCTTCTCTGGCCCTTGATTTCCCTACAGTTTCCCTGGCCAGTGTCTGTGAAGGCAGTTCCCAAAGAGGGTCCATACAGAGAGGGTCCATGTTGATGTCCGAGAGGCAAAATCTGACAGAACTGGGAGGGCCTTTGGTTCATCCAGTGGTACCCCAGCCTCGCTGACCATCAGGGTCACCTGAAGAGTATTACAAATCAGATTCTCAAGTCTCACCCCAGACCTAATGAAATAGAACCTATAAAAGTGGGGTTCTGGAATCTGCATTTTTAATCACACCCCCAAGGGGTTCTTACCCACCAATCCATGTACCAACCAGCTTTTGTGATGCTGACACATAGCAAATCTTCCATAAATATTTGTGCAATGAATGAATGAATGGTCAAGACCCACCCTCTCATTCTACAAATGAGAAAACAGACTCCGAGGGAGGAAGGAACCTGTCCATAGTCACAGCTAAGAACCCAGAATAAGAACCCACATCTGTCTGACTCAGTTCAGGGTTATTTGGCCCCGGGGAAGGATCAGTACAGCTGTTCAGAACTTACCCCTTTTGACAATGATGTTGACCATGGATCTGATGCTTTCCTATTTATCTACCTTATTTGGTTATCAGAAAACTTTTCTGGCTTCTTTTCCGCTCACAAACAATACTTCCACCACGCTCGGCATTTCCCACTCCTGCCCACTCTCTTCCCCACTACTCAGCCGCTCATTCTTTCTAACCCCACTCACCAGTCCACTGTGAAGCCCTCCCACACTCTGCCCAGTTGAGTTCTTCTGGTCTACCCCCGCCCCAAGCCCCATGGGTCCTCCAGCCACTTGCATATGGCTCTCTTTTTTTTGGCTGAGCTGCACAGCATGTGGGATCTTAGTTCCCTGACCAGGGATCGAACCTGCACCCCCTGCATTGGAAGCACGAGTCTTAACCACTGGACTGCCAGGGACGTCCCTGCATATGCCTCTCTTAATGGTACTTATCACACCGCATTATATCTCTCCATTTTCATAGCATCCCTTCCTAATCATGAGCTTTTGGAGGGCAGGTACTGTGTCTCCTTAAACACTTAGAAACACTTAGAAAGCCATTACCTAGGTGGTTCAGTCTCGGAGTGCTGTCCCTGACAAAAGAGCGTCATCCAAAACAATATCAAAATTACTCCAGTTCTTTCCTTTCCTTGTCAAACATCTTGAATAGACTCCACTTCTTAAAATGCCCCTTGCCTCTCCCACCCCCTTCCCTTACACGCCACAGTTGCTCCTTCAACTCTCTCTTCAAGAGTATCCAGAAAAAAACCTCCCCTGGAAGACAGCCTCCTGTCCCCACTTCTCTCCCTTCCTTTTTTTTTCTTAACTCTGGACTGCAAAAAGCCAAAAGGACTGTCTGGCAAGACCAAACCCTCCTCAAACCAGACAAAGGCGCTGAAAAGGCAAAGCCAGAACTCTCCTTAGCAGAACCCAATAAATCTTTTGTCTCCAGTGCCCGGCCTACAGAAGGAACCAATGAATGAGAGAATGGAGTGAGGTAGTGTCATTAGCCCAATTTTTCAAGCAGAGAAACTGTGACTCAGAGAAGATCGGTGGTCTTCCAGGGTGACACAGGGAAATATGGCAGAATTTGTCCCCCAACCTGTCCAAAGTATCAACCTCAGCCCCATCCCACCCATAGACCATCCCAGCCCCTCCTTTCTCAGCCAGGGCCTAGGTACCGTCTGAGGATGGGCCTGGGTTCCCTCCCCTACAGGATGAAAGCTGGAGCCAGGAGTCGTGCCTGCAGGTGGGCAGCGCCTACGTTATCGTGTACTCCATCGCAGACAGGGGCAGCTTCGAGAGTGCCTCTGAGCTCCGCATTCAGCTGCGGCGCACATATCAGGCGGACCACGTGCCCATCATCCTGGTGGGCAACAAGGCGGACCTGGCACGCTGCCGGGAAGTCTCCGTGGAAGGTAAGCCCTCCACTCCACCCTCCTCCTCCACCTTTCTCTTAGCCCCGTTGTCACTGCGTCTCCTCCAGTGCTCCTCGATCTCAGTGACTCGTGCCCCACCACCCCCACCCCGGCCACCTCCATCCTGCATCTACTTGCCTAAGCCTGAAAGCTAGAAACCATTCTTGGCTTGCGTCCTCTCTCATTCCCTCAGACCAGTCCCCAGACCTTGTCAGTCCACCTCCCTTAACCCCACATTCCCTTCCTGTCCCCATGCCCAGAGCCTCTGCCCCATCCTGGCATCTCCACTTTAGCCTGGGCCAACCCCGGTACTTCTCTATCCCCACTCAATCGGTTCTCCTCACCAGCTGCCAGAGTTTTCCCGAACCAGAGCTGACCTTGTCACTTCTTTGCCTAAAAATTCCCCTATGTGCCCCAATGCCCTTAGTCTGAGACACTTTATTCACCAGGCATGATAGGCTCAGTGCCTGTAAGCTTTCCAAGGGCTTACATCTGAGACCTGAAAAAGACAATTATTGACTCCAAAATACAGTGAGAAAATGATAAATTCAAATTTCACAGAGCTTTGCGTACAAAACATAATATTGTGTCAGCCAGCAACTGCAAACCAAAATGCTTAAAGTTATACTTAAATTGTATTTAAAGTGGGATGGGGAATATTTTAATACAATTGGTGTATCAGGTGGGACCCATAACGATCTAAAAATGGCCCTACTCACAGGGCGAAATGTAAAAAATATGGAAACTGAGACCCAGAGTGGGGAGGCCAGTTCTACAGGGTCACCAGCCACTGAGGACTAGAACCCAGGCCCCTGCATCCAGCCCAGTGGCATCCTGGAGACGGAAGACCATATGCTTTATGAGCAGACGTCCCAAAATTCTGCAACATTATCCCCAGGAGATTTTGTTGAATCGCTAGTTCCCAGGCCTCACCTACCGAATCAGAATATCTGTGGGTGGGCTCAGCAACCTGCATTTTAACATGCTCCCCCAGACAATTCTGTTGCACAGATTAGACCCCTTCCCTGGCAGTCAAGACCCTTCCGTGGGACCTCCCGGTCTTCCCAGCCTCATTCTGCTATCAGTATCAATCACTAACCTGTGAACTAACTCCTCAAAGCCAGATTTATCTCTGAGTCCCCTGGCACGCAGCACGAGGGATGGGGAAAGGAAAAATCGTGCTTCCGGTTGAGATTGAACACACCTCCTGCTACCTTTATCTCCTTTTTCCGGTTGTGGCTCCGCCCTGGCTCACTGACCCCGCCCCCTCAGAGGGCCGCGCCTGCGCTGTGGTGTTCGACTGCAAATTCATCGAGACGTCAGCCACGCTGCAGCACAACGTGGCGGAGCTCTTCGAAGGCGTAGTGCGCCAACTGCGCTTGCGCCGCAGGAACTGCGCAGGCCGGGAGCCACCGGCCCCCCGACGACGGGCAAGCCTAGGCCAGCGGGCTCGACACTTCCTGGCACGCTTAACTGCCCGCAGCGCCCGCCGCCGGGCACTCAAGGCCCGCTCCAAGTCCTGCCACAACCTGGCCGTGCTCTGAGGCCACCCACCCACTCTCTGGGTGGGGGGCACTGGGGTGCATTCTAGCCTCCACCAGGGCCACGGAGAGGCAGAGTCTCTGTGGCTTGCAGTCTACATCGTGGGCCTTGGCCGTCCACTCCCTCAACGTACAGAGCATCTCCCCAGCCGCAACTTCACGGACCTCTCTGCCCTGGGCAAGTGATGGACAGACCATGGGGCCAAAGCCTAAATTGGGGTTTTCATGCAGTGCGTGTCTTTGTGTAAAAAGTCTTCCTTGTCCTTGGGCTCTGGCCAACCCTCAGAAATTCCCCCACAATAAACTAGACCAGAAGGATGTCCTGTCTGAGCGCCCAGATCTCTTCTTTTGGGCTCTTCCAGGCGTCTCCACCTCCCGCTTTTCCATCTACACGGGCTGCAGACTGGGTTGGCCTGCTGACTTGGGTGTCAGGGTTAGTCAGTAAAATCACTGGACCAATTATGCATTCAGGCCCTTCTCTGAACCACTGGGCACAGCCCCTGCCCCACGACTTGGAGGGAGACACAGTGCAGCACAAGCAACCACAGTTTAGTGTGATGACCTCCTATTCTCTCATTAACTCGTTTTTTTAGATTATAAATTCACAAAATATTCTCTGAAAAAAAAATCTTCGCCCTCATCCTAGCAATATAATAGCTGGTGTTTGTTGGGAGCTGACTGGGTACTAAGCTGTCACAACTATTAATCTTCACGACCCATGTTTAACTAGTTAGAAAACAGAGGCATAGAACAGTGAAGGCTTGTGCTCCAGATCACACAGCAGCTATAAGTGAAGTTGCCAGGATTCCAGCCCAGGCTTGTGAGGCTAGAGTCTGTGGCCAGCTTATCCACAGTCCTCTTGGAGAATGTGACAAAAAACTATAGACTCCCAGGGAAATGGACTTTCAAACACAATTTTGCACACAATTGAAAGGGGGCAGGTGGACTCCATGAAACTCAATCCATTAATCCCCGGGATGGACCCCCGATTTAGTCCGACTCATTCCGTTTTCTAACTTTGGAAATTGAAGCCCAGAGAGGGGAAGTGAGCACCCCAGAGTCGCCCAGCCAGTAAGGGTAAGGACCAGACCTCAGGGCCCAGCCTCCTCCTATGTCTGTGTGGGAAGTAGGAGGTAGTGAGGCACCATGGCTGGGGATGGGCCTTGGGGGTCAGGTCAGGAGTTTCCAGCATAAGGGGAAGTGGTGTCACTACTTTGAGAGGAGAACATGATGCAAACAGTTTGGACCATTGTGTCCCTGATGCCTGACACCCCTGCCCCCAGCCAGCTGCCTGCCCAGATGCCTCAGCCCCCCACGTCGGCCATGTCCCCAGCGGTGACCCCCCAATCTTGCCAGCAGGGCACTGATGGTACTTACTTTCCTATCCCAACTCCAGCCCGGGGAAGGGAAAAGGAGGAGGGTCTTCCCCCACCCTAAGCTGTCTCTGGAGGCCTGTGGTCATGGGGGGAGGGGCTATAGTTGTGGAAAGTTGGCAGAGGCAGCCGGCAGCAGCCCGGGAGAGTGGAAAAAATGATATCAAACCCAGAAAAATGCAGGCCGGATGGAGGGCCCAAGCCGGCCCTGGGAGGTGAGAGGGAGGGAGGGAGGAGGCCCCACAGGCTGAGAAAGGAAGAGGGCCAGGGAGAGAGCGCAGGAGCTGGTTTGGAAAAACCTGGGGACAATCAGCGTGATTCCTTCCTTTCTTCATCCGCAAATATTAACTGAGGGCCTACTAAGTGCAGGGCACAGTGCCTGGTTCTAGGGACATAGTGGTGAAGAAGGAGTAGGGTGTTGCTCCCTGGAGCTCACAGTCTGGTGGGGAAAACAGACTAGAAAACACGTATATGATTAAAAGAATTACAAACTGATAGGGTGCTAAAAATCAGGGTGGTCATGAAAATAATCCTCTTAATTCACAGATGGGGAAATTGAGGGCCAGAAAGGGAGTACCCAAAGCTACTCAGATTGTGGAAGAAATCATTGAGACCAGGATTGGGGGAAGGCAGGGGAGGGAAGAAAGAAAGAAATAGTGCAGACTAGATGCAGGGGTGAGTATGCAGCCAACACAGCGAGACAGCACAGTGGTGGAGGGCATGGGCCCTAAACCAGGGGGTCAGTATTCAACCCCTGCTCTCTTCCATCTCTCTGTGCCTTAGTTTCCCCATCTATAAAATGGGCTTCATGACAATTCCCTCCCTCAGGATTGATGTGAGGATTAAATGACTTAAGATGTGTCAAGTACTTATAACAGTTTCTGTGTCTAGGAAGATTCAGGAAATGCTGGTTCCTGCTATCATATCTTAAAACATTAGGGAAACCAGAGTTTGTTTAGGGTTAGATATTTTGAGACCGTGAAGACTCGCTTGGGAGTATTTGCCCTATTAAGACACTGGAGGACTTTAGGAAACTCTCTTCCCTTCTTGGGCCTCAGTTTTCCCATCTGTAACATAAAGGGATTGAATCTGAGCTTGTAGCATATACTCATGTACTCACACGTTTGCTGTCTGCCTCCCCCACAGGAATGAGAGGTCCGCAAGGGCAAAACCCTTGGTGCTGCTCTCTCCTCAACACCTGCCTCAGTACCTGGCTCATCGTAGGGGATCACTAAATATTTGTGGAATGGATTAATTAACCAATCTGTTAAAGGGCCCTTCCAAACCTGATCTCTCTGATTCTAGGAGTCTGTAAATAAGGCATGGCTGGGAAAGCATGTAAGAAAACCACAATATTCCTCCCAGGGACATGGCCTATTATAGTTTAGAAAGTTCTTTCTCAGACATAAAAACAAACCAAAAAAAAAAAACCCAAAAAAAAGCAAAAAGCTAACTTTGTTTTAGCTCTTTCTATGTGGTAGGCCCCATGCTCCATGCTTGGTACACATCTTCTCATTTCATCATCACCATCTGCTTAATAGGTACCATTTAACAGATAACAGATGAGCACATTGAGCCTAAGAGAACACAAGAAATTTGTCCAAGGCCACACAGCAAGAAAGTGTAGTCAGGATTCACACCCAGATCGGCTGTCAAGAGGCAGGTAGGAACTGCCATCTTCATTGTACAGTTGGGGAAACTGAGGCCCAGAGAAAGAAGAATCTCCCAAGGTCATGTAATAACAACAGCAAACAGTTCCGTCACTCTTACCATGTATCAGGTGCAGTGTTAAGTGCTTTTTGCATATTAAATCCTCAAAACTTCTCATATTATCACCATGCCAGTTTTCAGATGGAGAAACTATAGCAGATACCCGGCCAAGGTTGCACAGTTAGCAGATAGCCAGGATTCGAACCAGGGAAGTCTAGTCCCGTGGTGTGAAAGGCTCAACTATATCGCACTGTGCGACGGTACAGCAAGTCCGGCGCAGGCTGGTGTCTGCCCAGCGCCCTGCTGCCTGGGCTGGGGGCAGGGTGGAGAACAAAAGCACATTGAGAGTATCCTCAGACGCCAGCTGCGACTTTCCACCTTGAAGGGAGGGCACTGTTATGGAAAAAGTGATAAAGCTCTGGAAAGAGGAATGTCTCCCCAGGGGCCCCAAGTCTCCTCAGAGTTTCCCCCCTCCTTTTGCTTTGGGGGAAGGCCACAAACTGTGCTGTCCTGATCCAGACGAGATGAAGGCCACCTGGATCCCAGCACACCCCAGCCTGGCTACTCAAATACTGAGGATCACTGGCCCTGACGGAAAGTTCCAATTTCTCAGCCAAGGGCACGAAGCTTCCACTCGGGGACCCCCAAGGAATCAGGTTCAGGCTGGAACTCCCTTGTCCTTGGATGGTGAGAAATTCACATCTCCCAGGCACAGCTCAGTCCTTCCTTTACTCAGCAAACTTTGATAAGGGTATGTGCTCTGAAGGAAGGTAAGGAGGGTAGAGAGAGTCACAGCTGGCTGCTTTGTAAAACAAAATGTTTTTAAAGATTAAGAACCTCTAAGCTCTGCCATGACCACGTGACCTTAGGCAAATCAAAATATACGGAGTGAAGGGGCTAGGGTAGAATTCTTTATGCGACTGTCTCAAGAATATTTGAATATCCTAGTTCAACAGCATGAAAAAATATACAAGTTCAGTTTCAATTTCGGCGCCGTCTCCTTCCGTTCAGTTCAGGGTTTAGTTAAAAATAATATTAATGATGGGATGGGAGCTCTGGGTTCAACAGTGTGTGTTGTTTTCCTAGTTCCGTCTGATTCAAGTTCAAGGCTAAGATGGATCGCTGTTCCAGTTTCTGTGCCGCATAGCAAACCACCCAAAGCTTAGTGGCATAAAAACAATCATTTTATTATACTCATAGATTTTGTGAGTCAGGAATTTGGGCAAGGCGAAGTGGGTACTGCTCTTCTCTGGGACCTCGGCTGGGAAACTCACAAAGCCTGGAGCGACTGGAATCATCTCACATGTCGTCTGGAGGTTGATTCCAGCAGTAAAGTGGAGTCTCACCTACAACGTGGACTCTCTAGGTGTCCTGGTGCTTTTGTTTCCTCTTGCTGCCGTAACAAATTACCACAAACTTAACGGCTTAAAACAGCAAATTTATTATCTTATAGTTCTGTCAAATAGAAGTCCAACTTGGGTCCCACTGGGCTAAAACCAAGGTGTCTGCAGGGCTGCATTCCTTTCTAGAGGCTCTAGAGAAGCTTTTGCTTCCTTGCCTTTCTCAGCTGCTAGAAGCCGCTTTCCTTGGCGCTCGCTCCATCTTCAAAGCCAACAATGTCGAGCCAAGTCCATCTCATGCTGCCATCTCTCTGGTTCTCTCTCTTCTGCCTCACTCTTCCACCTTTGTGATTACATTGAGCCCATCCAGACAAACCAGCATAACCTTCCTGTTTTACAGTCAGCAGATTAGCAGCCTGAAATTCCATCTGTGACCTTAATTCTCCTCTGCCGTGTAACATAACATATTCACAGGTTCCAGGACTTCCCTGGTGGCCCAGTGGGTAAGACTCCATGCTCGCAATGCAGAGGACCCAGGTTCGATCCCTGGCCGGGGAACTAGATCCCGCATGCATGCTGTAGCTAAGAGTTTGAATGCCACAACTAAGTAGTCCATGTGCCGCAACTAAGACCTGGCACAGCCAAAATAAATAAGTAAATAAATATTTTTTTAAAAAAACATATTCACAGGTTCCAGAGACTAAGATGTGGACATCTGGGGGAGTCAACCCATGGCAGAATAAGGTGGAGGCTGAAGGAAGGCTGTGGCTGGGTCTTTACTCTCCTCCAACACACAAACTCAGTCTTGTTCTAATGAGTACAGAGAGAAGGCCCTAAAGTAAAGGGGTTCCTTCCTAGTGGGATGTCGGGGGCACTGGGACACTGTCCCCAGAGTCTGACCTTGCCTCCCTTCCTCAAACCCATGCCTCTCTCCAGAATCACCAGTTTCTTCAAGCCTGCACTGGGCAAATCTCCACCCACCTTTCAGAAAACACTACTCCTTACCGACAGATATAGGTCTTGCCTCAGAATTATCCCCCACCCCACTTCAGAAGTCTGAGTTATTGGGGCTGGATTAAGACTCCAGGTGCCCCAGCAGGGCAGTCAAGGGTGTTCTTAGCTCTTCTAGTCTTACAGAAGAGTCCAGAGTAAGTGTGACCACTCCAAACTCAGTCCTCTTCAAGGTCTGCCCACCTGTGTGAATAAGTTTGCATGCCTTTCCACACAGTCAGTTGTCTGTGAATCTTACATGCATGCGTGCACGTATGCACATGTGCACTTTGAATCCGAAACCTAAGCCAGGGGTCACAAATGCAGATGCTCACAGAATCAGGTAATATAAATCAATGACGTAGACTAGGTGACAAACATTAGGGAGCATCAAGGTCTGTGGCAAACTGGAAGTCCTTTCCTACCTAAAAGGAATGACAGAACTAAGCTGCCTATTACTCCTGTTAGGAAATTTCATTTTTTCTAAGATATTTCATTTTTTGAAATGAAAAATATTTTTCAGATATTTCATTTTTTCTAAGAAAAGCAGCAAGCCAGATATTTATGTGCAGTATCCCAATTCCTAAATCACTATTGCTAATTCCAATTTTTTTAAGCCCTGGACAGGAGAAGCAAAACATGTCCCCCAGCCAGGTTCTGACCAGAGGCTGACAGTTTGTAACCTCTGGCCTAAACCCAAATAGTGAGAAAGAAATGTATTCTCAGCCATTCCCCAGTCTGCAGGGTCACCTCATACCATGTAGTTAGGACTTAATTATAAAGAACGATTTGTTCTTTTTGTTCAGCTCCTCCCAATCTCCTTTCCCAGAGTGCCTCTTCAGGCCTATTGGGATTCCAAAGGTGCCCAATGCCAAGTGGTACATATTTTTAATTGAACTTTGAATTACATAAATAATACATTTTAATTATAAGGATAAATCAGAAAAACAGAAAACATATGGTAAAAGTAAAAATGCATTTATCTCTTAAGCTGCCCTCAACTACACATGAGAGAAACCCTTATAAGGATATTTTCTAACAGAATGTCCAGAAGTAGACAATTCTAAGGTTGATTCATCAGCCTTAAAATATCAGGACACTGAATCTGCATCTCCATAATTCTCTAGGCATTTCCTTCATGGTTGCAACATGGCTACAACAACTCCAAGCATCACATCCTCACACCAGTATTACAAGCAAGAATGGGAGGGGAAAGGTCAGAAAGAGGTTTTCTTTTTATCGAGGAGGAAGTTATTCTCCCAGCAGTTTCCTTTCATATCTCACTGGCCAGACTGAGTCTCATGGCCACCTCTAGCTGCAAGGGAGGCTGAGAAAGCAACTAACAGGCAAAAAGGAATGAGATCGCCACATTTGGCTCGGGCCAATAATGGTTCATCCCTTTGCCGCTCTTTTGTGAGCAACAGAGAAGTGGGTAAGGGTTGTTGGATAGCAATTTTAGTATTTTCCACAGAACTCCTTTCATTTCCCCGCCATCCCACTCCTCTCCCCAGAAGTACCCACCATTAGCAGTTTGGAGTGTATCCTTCCCGATTTTTCAGCACACTTAGATATATATTGTAGCAGACATTTGGCCATCTTTGTTTTCTTCCGTACTGTCAGAGTCACAATTTTGCTCTGTTGTTCTCATTTTCATGGGATCAAGAATAAATCCTGGGAATTCCCTGGTGGTCCAGTGGTTAAGATTCTATTGTCTCACTGCCAAGGGCCCAGGTTCAATCCCTGATATGGGAACTAACATCCCACAATCCCCACAGTGCAGACAAACAAATAAATAAATAAATAAAATAAAGACGGACTTACAAACCAGCTATGACCAATGAAATGTGAGGGAAGGTTGGCTGGAGGGCTCTAGAAAAAAGTTTCTTTGCTTTTGAAAAAGAGATGAAAAACAAGCAAACAAACAAAAAAAGAGCTGCAGCAGAAAGGGAGTCCCTTATCTTCTGGTAATTGAAATATATGAACGAGTTGCCTGGAACTGTAGCCACCATCTGGCAATTATGACGGGATCTAGTCAGAAGATGGCAAAGCTGAAAGATGGGAAGTCCCTGAGTCCTTGGTGATGAAGTCCAGCCACCGAATTAGCCAACCCTGAAGCTGCCCCACCTCTGGGCTTGTTATGTAAGATAATAATATGTCTTCAATGTTGAAGCAAGTTACCTTGGGGTTTCTGTGCTGAAGTCAAAATCGTCCATCTGGTACACATGTATAGGTTTCTTCGCTTTTTTTTCACATAAATGGGGTCATAGTTATATGTGTTCAGTTGCACAGTTTGCTACAAGGGACTGAAAAGTTGCAAGGGATGAAATCCAAACTAGCAGTGATGGAAACAAAATAGAAGTATTTGTCTCCCTCATGCAAAAGAAGTCCAGAAGCGGGCAGTCCAAGGCAGGCATGGCATTCCACAGTGCAGGGACCCTGGCTCCTTCTATCTTGTGGTTCCACCATCTTCAATCCACTGTGCTGCCCAAGCTGCAGTAGTCACATCCACATTTCAGCCAGCAGGAAGTAGTTAGGAGCTCAAAAAAAAGCAAAGCCTCTCAGACGATGTACATATCACCTCTGCTTACATCTCATTGGCAGAGCTTAGTCACATCACCACCCTTAATTGCAAAGGAGTCTAGAATACTTTATTCTGAATAGCCATGTGCCAGATCAAAATCAGGGATTCTAGGGCTTCCCTGGTGGCGCAGTGGTTGAGAGTCCGCCTGCCGATGCAGGAGACACGGGTTCATGCCCCGGTCCGCGAGGATCCCACGTGCCGCAGAGCGGCTGGGCCCGTGAGCCATGGCCGCTGAGCCTGCGCGTCCGGAGCCTGTGCTCCGCGACAGGAGAGGCCACAGCAGTGAGAGGCCCGCGTATGGCAAAAAAAAAAAAAAAAAAATCAGGGATTCTATGTTTGAAGGAAAGGTAGAAGAACAGCAAGGGGCAGCAAGCAATTGCTGCCTCGATATTGTACATATTATGTATAATTTGCTTTTTTCACTTAATTTCTCCTGGCTTTCTATCCATGCCAGTACACATAAATCTACCTTATTATTTGTTCTTCTTTTTCTAGCTTCTTAAGATAGAAACTTAGATCAAGTATTTGAGACCTTTCTTCTTTTATAATACAAGCATGTAAAGCTGTATAGAAAAAAAAGCTATATAATTTATATCTAGCTATAAATTTTCCTCCAAGCACTGCTCGAGATGCATCCCACAAATTTTGGTATGTTGTGTTTTCATTATCATTCAGTTTAAAATATTTTCCAATTTCCCCTGTGATTTCTTCTTCCCATAGATTATTCAGAAATACATTGTTTAATTTCCAAATATTTGAGGGGTTCCTATAGGTGCTTTTTGTTATTGATTTCTAATTTAATCCAATTGCAAACTTGAGAATGGTTTTGTATATAGGGTCTATCATAATCCATGTTCCATGTACACTTGAAAATAATCTGCATTCTGCCATTGTTTGGTGTAGTCTTCTAAAAATGTCAATTAGGCCAGGTGATTGAAAATGCTGTTAGAGAAAAACATAGGCAGAACACTCTATGACATAAATCACAGCAAGATCCTTTTTGACCCACCTCCTAGGGAATGGAAATAAAAACAAAAATAAACAAATGGGACCTACTTTTGCACAGCAAAGGAAAACATAAACAAGATGAAAAGACAACCCTCAGAATGGCAGAAAATATTTGCAAACCAAGCAACTGACAAAGGATTAATCTCCAAAATTTACAAGCAGCTCATGCAGCTCACAATTAAAAAAACAAACAACCCAATCCAAAAATGGCCAGAAGACCTAAAAAGACATTTCTCCAAAGAAGATATACAGATTGCCAACAAACACATGAAAGGATGCTCAACATCACTAATCATTAGAGAAATACAGATCAAAACTACAATGAGGTATCACCTCACACCAGTCAGAATGGCCATCATCAAAATATCTACAAACAATAAATACTGGAGAGGGTGTGGAGAAAAGGGAACCCTCTTGCACTGTTGGTGGGAATGTAAATTGGTACAGCCACTATGGAGAACGTATGGAGGTTCCTTAAAAAACTAAAAATAGAACTACCATGCGACCCAGCAATCCCACTACTGGGCATATACCCTGAGAAAACCATAATTCAAAAAGAGTCATGTACCATAATGTTCATTGCAGCTCTATTTACAACAGCCAGGACATGGAAGCAACATAAGTGTCCATCGACAGATGAATGGATAAAGATGTGGCACATATATACAATAGAATATTACTCAGCCACAAAAAGAAATGAAATTGAGTTATTTGTAGTGAGGTGGATGGACCTAGAGTCTGTCATACAGAGTGAAGTAAGTCAGAAAGAGAAAAACATATACAGTATGCTAACACATATATATGGAATCTAAAAAAAGGTTCTGAAGAACTTAGGGGCAGGACAGGAATAAAGTTGCAGACATAGAGAATAGACTTGACCGGGAGGGGGAAGGGTAAGCTGGGACGAAGTAAGAAAGTGGCATGGACATATATATACTACCAAATGTAAAATAGGTAGCTAGTGGGAAGCAGCCGCATAGCACAGGGAGATCAGCTCGGTGCTTTGTGACCACCTAGAGGGGTGGGATAGGGAGGATGGGAGGGAGACGCAAGAGGGAGGGGATATGGGGTTATATGTATACATATAGCTGATTCACTTTGTTATAAAGCAGAAACTAACACACCATTGTAAAGCAATTATACTCCAATAAAGTTTTTTTAAAAAATCAATGAAATGTTGAAATAATGCTATAGCCTAAAAGAAAAGTTCTTATAAAAATTCATTTTGGGACTTCCCTGGTGGCGCAGTGGTTGAGAGTCCGCCTGCCGATGCAGGGGACGTGGGTTCGTGCCCCGGTCCGGGAAGATCCCACATGCCGCGGAGTGGCTGGGCCTGTGAGCCATGGCCGCTGAGCCTGCGCGTCCAGAGCCTGTGCTCCGCAACAGGAGAGGCCACAACAGTGAGAGGCCCACATACCTCAAAAAAAAAAAAAAAAATTCATTTTGTTGCAAAAAAAGAAAAAGAAAATGCTGTTCAAGTCGTCCATATACTTAGTGATTTTATGTCTACTTGTTTTATCCTGAGAAAGGAGTGTTGAAATCTTCAGTTATAATTGTGATGTCTTTTTCTCCTTTCAGTCTGTACATTTTTTCTTTAACTTGTTCTTTTCACTGCTGCAAAATATTCCACAACATGGATTACATACTTTAGCAATCGAAGGTGAGTGAATTTAGGTTAGTGTAACTGTTTTACAAACAGTGCGGCAGTGAATATTCTTTTCTTTAAATATTTATTTATTTATTTATTTGGCTGTGCCTGGTCTTCATTGCAGCGAGCGGGATCTTTTAGTTGCAGCATGCGAACTCTTTGTTGCGGCATGTGGGATCTAGTTCCCTGACCAGGGATCAAACCCGGCCCCCTGAATTGGGAGCATGGAGTCTTAACCACTGGACCACCAGGAAGTCCCTTTAGGGTTTATTTGGTTTTGTTTTTTTGTTTGTTTTAGGCAGTGAATATTCTTGCACTTAGAGGAGAAATTACTGAATTCACATTCACTGAGTCAAAGGGCATGTACGTTTTACATTTTGACAGACTGCCAACTTGCCCTCCAAAAGGGCTCTTTTTGTTTATATTCATATCACAGTGCCCAGTTCCCCACATTAGATGTTACCAGTTCCTATACTGTAATTTTTTTTTTTTGCGGTACGCGGGCCTCTCACTGTTGTGGCCTCTCCCGTTGCGGAGCACAGGCTCCGGACGCGCAGGCTCAGCAGCCATGGCTCATGGACCCAGCCGCTCCGTGGCATGTGGGATCTCCCCGGACCGGGGCACGAACCCGTGTCCCCTGCATCGGCAGGCGGACTCTCAACCACTGCGTTACCAGGGAAGCCCAAGTATATTGTAATTTATAGGAAACATATATATTTGGTCATTCAGACAACCAAAATATATTCCTCCTGTGTATTTGGTCTTCATCCACAGTTCTTGCCTCATAGCTCCCAACACCCTTATAAATGATAAGAGCAATGGGAGCGTGTTTTGTTATAATATTCGATCTCTTGTCCTCAGTTCCAGAAAACTACTTCAGAGCTATAAAGGTGAAATGAGTGGCTTGTTATCCATAACAAGCCCCTTTCTGCCACAACTGTGTTGATGTTCATAAAGGTGACTTTTGGAAAGCACCTAAGGATTGGGGCTGGTTGCCAGGGGAACCAACCCTGAATAGAGGGGTGGAACTTTCAGTCCCACCATGTGATTTCCTAGGAGGGGAGAGGGGCTGGAGTTTGAATCAATCACCAATGGCCAATGAGTTAATCAAACATGCCCAGGTGAAAGCCCAAAAGAAGGGAGTTCAGAGAGCTTCCAAGTTGGGGAACCAGACCACTTCCACGTGTCCCCGTGCTGGGCCCCAAGACCCACGAGGACAGAAGTCCTTTGTTCAGGACCTCACCCTATGCACCTCTTCATCTGGCTGTTGATTTGTGTCCTTTTAATATCCTTTGTCATAAATCAGTCATCTAGTGAGTAAAAGGTTTTCCTGAGTTCTGTGAGCCGTTCTACCAGATTAATCAAACCCAAGAACGGGGTCATGGGAACCTCTAAGTTATAGCCAGTCAGACAGAAGTACAGCTAACAACCCGGCATCTGCAGTGGAGGGCTGTCTTGTGGGACTGAGCCCTGTACCTAGGAGATCTGATGCTATCTCCAGGTAGATGGTGTCAGGATTGACACCAGCAGGGTATCCAAGAATTGCTTGTTGGTATGGGGAAGCACACACACACACACACACGTTGGAATTGGGTCTAGGAACCCAAAAGACCAGTCTTTTCTCATTTGACGTTCTCTCAGGGGCAGGATGAGGGAAGGCTGGGGGGAAAAAGATGTCTCATCGTTTACTTTGCATTTCTCTGATTCTTCTGAAGTTGAGCAATATTTCTCTCAATGAGTGTGCCTATTCGCTGCCCAAAATCCCAGTGAAACTTTGAAATTACAGCTTCCAAGGACCAGATTAAATTTTTAGCCTAGGTTACTCCACTCTTCATTATCTGCCTGGAGTAGAGGGGTGTTCTTTCTTCCAGATACCAGAGCTGTTTCATTAATCTTCACAACAGTAAGAGACAACACCATCTTACAGATGAGGAAAACTGAGGCTCCGAGTGGCTAAGTATTTTGTCCAAAGTCACTCAGTTAGTAACCTGCAGAGCTAAGGATTAAAACAGCAATGTCTGACTCCCAAGCCTGCTTCCCAGCATAGCTAGCTCATTTCACAGATTAGGAAACCGAAGTCCAGGGAGACAAAATAACATATAAAATTAAATGGTGAGCGAGCAGCAACCAGTTGACCAAATATTTCCCCTCCTTCCAGGTCTGGGTGACCAGCTGCAGAAGAGACAAGAGAGTGGAGGCAGGGACAGCCACCCAGCAGAGGAGTCAAGAGCATGGAAAATGTCTCTTTCAGCCAATTTTCCTGAGGAACCCTGGCTGAGGCTCAGGGCTGGGAATGGAAAGTGTGCAGGGAGGAGGCGGCAGCCGCGTCCATCCCCATCCGGAGAGGCTGTTTGCAAAGTCCTGCTGGGAGATGCAAGGAGGGGAATGCAGGGGGAGGGGGAGTAGACCCGGGAGGCCAAAGATCTGGCATCTGCCCAGAGCCTCGTCTCCTGGGAGAGGAGGAGCAGGCGTCCCCCGAGCTCCCCACTTCCTCCTTGGGCTCTCTCCCTCTGCCAGCTCCTGCTGTGCCCTGCCCGCTTGTCTGGGCATCAGCCATCCTAGAACTGAGACACTGGCAAACCCGACTCTCTGGGGACTGTGCACAGCTGACTCAGGGAGGTGCAGTGGCCAGGAAGAAGGACTGGTCTTACTCTTGGAGATCTTGACCAGGGCTGGGCTTGAAAGCCATTGGCTTCATCCGTGCAGCCCCTCTGCCTGGAAAATCTCCCTTTGCTACTCACAGTGCCTGCAATTCCACCATTATAGATTTGACCAAGGCTGGTGTTCAGCCAGTATGCAAAGTATGGCTGTACCAGTTGTCAAAATATTTAGATACATTCCTACTAGTTGTTAAGAACCCCTGTCCCGAATGTCCCCCAAGTATCCCCCAAGTAATGGCCACTCCAGAGCTTCCTCTGGGACCACGCAGACCTCCCCACTTACAACCACTGAAGGGGTAATCCCTGCCATAGCAGGGCCGTCCAAGCCTGTGTGGATATGTTGGTGAGTGACAGTCATAACAGTTGTTAACACTTTTCATATCATTCCTAGAAACAACACTTTCACTTATAAATTTGTCCCTTGTTTAAAGGCAAATTGATACAAATTTAGAGGTGAAAGGGCCTTATGCAAACTCTTCATTTTCCAGATGGGGAAACTAAGGCCCAGAGAGAAGCAGAGACTTGCCCAAGGTCACACAGCCTGTCAGCATAAGCGAGGACAATAGGACACAGGTTCCAGACTCCTGACAACTCCCTGGGTGTCAAGTCATCTGGCCCCACAAACAGTAAACTCTAGCAGGTGATGGAAGAAGGTGACAGGGAGGAACCTGTCCTAAGACAGAACTGAGAACCAATCACTTGACTCTTGTACCTGGTAATTATAGTCTTGGCAACAGTCTCCTTGGTCACTATCGCCACAGAGATAGTTGTCATGGCAACCACCAGCCAGGGCCCCAACTTCCTGACACCAAGAGCCTTAAGATAAACCCAGAAGCAAGTTTGTTCCATAGCACTGACCCAGATCAGAGCTCCAAGTAGGAAAGAAACTTGCCCAACATCACACAGCAAGTTGGTGATGAAGCCAGGTTTCCTGAGTCCCCAGCCCAAGGCTCACAGCTGCCCCGCCCTTTCTGTGGCTGACACCCCCACCCCTGCCCCTGTTTTTTTGCCTGCCTTAGTGCTTCCCATATTTCTTCGACCCTCGGTCAGGATCTCCTTCCCTCGGCATCTCACCCTTGGCTGCCTGTCAGCCACTCATCTTCCTGGGAACAGGCTGACATGAGCTTAGTGTAGGCCCCATCACAGGGGTTTTCATCATTAGCTGGGGCTCCCTGAAGACTGGAAAGCCTTCAACACCCTCTGCCCCCCCCCAGAAGAAATGATCTCCAATGGTGGAATTTCAGGCACTGTTAGCTCAGAATTGAGGAGCTCTTTTTGGGCAGTCAGGCCCTGTGTGATGCCAGACAGAGCTGCCTCATTGTGGAGAGAGCTCTGGGCTGGAAAGCCGATGGCCTGGATTCTAGCCCTCCCCGCTCTGAGTCTCACCCCTGTTTTGCTTTATTCAAGTCCCTTCTTTTCTCTGGGACTTGTATCCTTCCAGAGAGATGGGGATGAGCATACTGTCCTATAATCGCCTCCATCACCACCACCATCCTGAGGCTGCTGGGGACCAGATGAAATTTGGCGTCGTAGCATCACCACATAAGGGGTAGTGTGGTTTAAAGAACTTGCCTACCTTCCTGTTATCTTCTTCTAGAATTATGGAATCTCAGGTTTGGAAGGATGGTCCCCACATAGGGAAGAGCTTGAGCAAAGGCAGGGAGGCCAAAAAGAATCTAGGAACCTCTGAGTAGTCTGTGTGTTGAAGTGTAGGGTGTACGGCTGGGAATGAAGAGAGGAGGCTACAAGGAGAGGCCAGAGGTGATGGAAAAGGATCAGTCACACCAGTCCCAGGTGTGAGGACATTGCCCCATGGACCTCAGGGACTCACTGAATGCTCTGAGACAGTCCCCTGCCTGGGTCTGACCCACGTAATTCCAATACTGTGGGATACAACTAGGTAGGATGAGGGACAGCCTGGAGGCAAAGAGAGCAAAGAGACCAGGGAACCATTCATCCATTCATTCAGTGAGTATCTGTTAGACACAACCTGAGCTGTGTGACCTCATGCAAATTATTTGGCCTCTCTGCACTTCAGATTCCTCTTGTGTGA
Source organism: Stenella coeruleoalba (assembly GCF_951394435.1). Taxonomy (NCBI): domain Eukaryota; kingdom Metazoa; phylum Chordata; class Mammalia; order Artiodactyla; family Delphinidae; genus Stenella; species Stenella coeruleoalba. The sequence continues at coordinate 26,835,837 of NC_137161.1, read as the reverse complement.
AGATGCCTGCCCACAGAAGGGGTGGTGTGAGGCTCAGATGAGTCAGTTAATACATACATGTAAATGTTAAGCACAGTGCATAGGAATAAATGTGTGTTATAACACTCCATAAATGTGTGTTATAATTATGATGATTATTGAGCATCTACTATGTGCCTGGAACCCTCTAGACAGTAGATGTACAGTGTGAACACTGGTAAACACTGTACATTATTCTGCCCTCAAGGGGCTCATAGTCTAACAGAGGAGACAAACACAAAACAGAAAACTTCATAAAAACAGAAAAAATAAAAATAATTACAAATTGTTGCAATCAGATGTAAATCTTAACCCCCAAACTCAGGTGGGCAAGGAATATTCATTTCTCAAAAACCAAGTTAAGTTCTACTATTCCCCTATACTTCTGGACTGGAGGGAAATTCAGTCTTCATCCTTACTGGAGGCTGCTCCTGCCAGGGACAGGGAGGGAAGCCAGGGGGCTCTCAGTAGCTCTGGACCATGTGGGGCTTCTAACCACAGTGCCCAAGCCCTCAAGGACACCTGAGTCCAGCAGCCCCTGCTTCTAAGCCGAGGAGGGACCTGGGAGTCTTGCTGGAGGCTGGGATCACCAGGACTGGGTCCAGCCTCCCCATACCCTGTCCATTCATCCCCACAGTCTGGCCAAGAAGGGGGAGGATCCCCTGACCCCAGACTCCACTGATCTTCCTTCAGTTCACAGCCTCCAAGAGCTCCTTCCTCTCCTCCATCCTTGACCTCAGAAAAAATGAGCACTCTCTCTACACCAAAGGTTTGCAAACTCTGAGTCTCCAGGAGACAAACTGGTAACCAAAAAAAAAAGTGTGAGACTTGGTGACCGGAGAGCACAGGTCCCACTTAAAGGGGGCAGCACAGCTCAGCTCACCAAACAGCCATAAGGCAGTGTTGCCCAATGGTTAGGAGCCCACATTCTAGAGCTATGCTGCCTGGGTTCAAATTTTGACGCTGCTGTCTACTGTCTGTGAGTTCTTAGGCCAGTCACTTAACCACTCTGTGCCCATTTCCTTAACCATGATAAGGAATAATACTCGTACCTCCTGTACAACAACTTCCTGTGAGAAAGCACTTTGAACAGTGCCCGACATTAGTAGGTACTCAGTAACTATCAGTGCTCATCTCATGAAAATGCAGGGCTGAGAATGCCAGATCTTCTAAATATTCAAGGAAATCCAAATATCCAAATTTTCATTTTGAAATTGCTGTTTTTTAACTTTGGCAACTGAGTGAAGACAGTTGTTAAACCTTGGTGAAGGGCATACAGAACACCTCTATGAACAGGATAGGGCCTAGGAAACGCAGTTTGCAATATCTGCTCTATGATGTTTAAACACATAGAAAATGAAGCCAGAAAAGAAAGAGTCAGAGGCAGTTTCTGCTGTGAACCCCGTGACCAAACCTCTCCTAACCAAGAGATACAGGAAGGGGAGGAGAAAATAGAGGGGAAAAAAATTAACATATCAAATTATCCTGGTAGATAGCACATTGCACATTGAAGTGCTGTGTGTTATGAGGATTTTTTTTTTTAAGTAGCTGAGAAAGAATAGGCAAGGTTGTGGGGAAGGTAATGTATAAGGTGTCACCTGTGATAAGGAGCTAGCTTAACAAACAATCAGGAAGAGAGAAGATGGTGGGCGGAGGGGGAACAGCCTATGCAAAGGTCCTGAGGCATAAAAGCGCTTAATGCAAAAGAGGAGAGTGGTAATGGATGAGCCGGATATGTAGGCAGGGGCAGTGCATGCAGGGCCTCAAAGGCCACGGTGAGGAGCATGAGATTATTTTAAGGGCCATTGGGAGATATTGAAGGGTTTCAAGCAAAGAGGTATGATACAGAGTTGACTTCAGGAGACAAATTAGGAAACTGTTAAAATAGCCTGGGAGAGACGATGTGGCCTGGATTGGCCAGCAGCCTTGGACGTGGACAGCCCCAGATTTCTGAGTCTGGATTGGCCTCAAAATCAGAGGCTGGATTTAAGCCTCAAAGCAAACCCGCTGCTTTTACATCAGCCAGGTAGTGGCCTTCCCATAGCCAGTGTCCCCCAGGCCCATCTTGGACACCCCCATTTCACCTGGACTGAATCTGTTAACTGGCCTCAGCTGCCCTCTGCTGGCAGAAGAGGGCACTAGAGCAAGGGGAGCAGCTGCTTCCCAAAGCTGCGCAATTCTCAATGAAAAGGTCGCCTGGAGGGCTGGGATAGGGAGGGTGGGAGGGAGGGAGACGCAAGAGGGAAGACATATGGGAACATATGTATATGTACAACTGATTCATTTTGTTGTAAAGCAGAAACTAACACACCATTGTAAAGCACTTATACTCCAATAAAGATGTTAAAAATAAAATAAAATAAAGTACTATAAACTGTGGGGAAAAAAAAAGAGAATACCTCACCAGCACCCATCTTCCCCATCTCAGTTAGTAGAATCTCTATCATCCAGTAGCTCAATTCAGAAACCCAGGACTCAGTTCCTCCTTCTCCCTCACTCCCCATCAGGGAGTCCTTTTGACTCTACTTTCTGAATAAAATCCTAAATCAGAAATGTCCTAAATATATCGAATCACGTCCACTTTTCTCCATCTCCACCAGACACACCCTAGCCAAAGCCACCACTATCTCTTCTTTGGCCGATTTGCTCACTGTCACTCTTGTCCTGCCCAATCCATTTCCCACTCAGCAGGCAGAGTGCTCATGGTATACTCTGACTCCAAAATCCTTTCTCCTCAGTGTATAGCTCCTCATACCATTCAATGTTGAACCAAATAGGGAAATCCCTGATATACACACAGCCCCATCCACCCTGGGCACTCTGCAGGCATGGAAAATCTTATGAAGATTCAGGAGAACAGAGGTGCTCATATCCGAGCCTTACAAACGCACTTGCCCGCCCACCACCGGGAATTTTCCCCTCTCTCCACGTGGTGTCCCAGCCTCACCATCTCACTGGCTCCTCTCCTTCCTCCATCCTCCCCTTCATTTCTGTCTGTCTCATTCTCTCCCTCCCACAAATTCCTTATCATTTCTAATGCAAAGCACATTTGCCATCTCTGTTTATTTGGCACCTGCCAGTGAGGGCTCTTGGGGTCTCACATTCCCCTCAAGCAGATTGTCAAGGTTGTCTTCCCATACTATACATATACACAGTTCCCTCCCCAGGAAAAACACCAATACCAAGACAATAACATTTTCACCTGAGTACAACGTGGTGCTAACATTCTATGACTAACATTCCATCATTCCAGCATCCTATGGTGTGGCCTGAGATTACTAAAATCTCCGCTGAGCCCAGACTCAGACCATGTAATGGATGCTTCGTCCCCCACAGAGGACTTGTGTCGGTAGAACTGGACACCCTGACCACAAGGGAGCCTCCGGGCTCCTGAGGCAAATCACAACATGTTAACTCAGCTCATGGGGGCTGCCACTGTAGCGCACAGATATGCTGTGGAAGAAAACAAAGACACAATGCAGAGAAAGGATCCTGGCAATATAGACATCCTGGTTTTCGGGGGCTAACCAAGGTCCAGCTCTGTCCCTGCCTGTCCTGTCCAGGGGTTGGTTTTTCACCTCTTCCTTGGAGCCTATACATTCCCGCTTTTGCCTAAAGTGCATCCGGCTGGCCTTCCTGGTTCCACCAACCACAGCGCCCTGACTCGCCGTCAGAGGCACTGCCTTTCCCTTGGCAAACCCAGCCTCTGTCCCCAATCCAGCGAGGAAGAAAGGGAACTGTAAGTGACAACTTTTTCTTTAGTCTTCAAAGATCTTTTATTTCCTTTTTGAATGTCAGGAGCAGAGGGATGGGTTCATCACACTCATTCCTTCATAGTAGACCATCATCACTCTTTTCCCCAAGGCCCTTGTTTTACTTTACTTATGTACATATTTTGTTTGTTTTAATTACCAGTTCCCACCCTCATTCCCATCCCTCTATAGGCAACCATTCTAGTGTGCTCAATATGTATTCTTTAATATGTAAATATCCTTGTTAGATTTGCAATGTTGCTATGTAATATGTACTTTTAAAATTTATTTTATTGTAGTATAGTTGATTACAATGTTGTGTTAATTTCTACTTACAGCAACATGATTCAGTTATACATGTGTACATTCTTTTTCATATTCTTTTCCATTAGGGTTTATCAGTGTGATATGTGCCTTTTTTTAACATTTTGTTATTTATTTTATTTATTTATTTTATTTATTTATTTTTGGCCACATTGGGTCTTTGTTGCTGTGCGCGGGCTTCCTCTAGTTGCGACAAACAGGGGCTACTCTTCATTGCGGTGCGCGGGCTTCTCATTGCGGTGGCTTCTCTTGTTGCAGAGCACGGGCTCCAGGCACGTGGGCTTCAATAGTTGTGGCACGTGGGCTCATTAGTTGTGGCTCGTTGTGGCTCATGGGCTCTAGAGCACAGGTTCAGTATTTGTGGCACACAGGCTTAGTTGCTCCGTGGCATGTGGGATCTTCCCGGACCAGGGCTCGAACCTATGTCCCCTGCACTGGCAGGCAAACTCTTAACCACTGCGCCACCAGGGAAGTCCCTGATATGTGCTTTTATTTCTTTATTTTATTTTTTTCCTGATATGTGCTTTTAATCTACATAAATCATATCACACATTTTTCTTAATGCTCAGCTCTATGTTTTAAAGGTCTACACATGTTGATGAGGGTAGGGGGATTATGAGAGATGCAGTTGCTGCCCACCCAGATCCCCTTTACCAGACATAGTGGCCTGACCACCAGCTGTTGTGAGTATTGGTTAAAAAACACTCACGGCTGCCACCTTCTCTGGAGAATTGCCCTTGGTCAAACAGAAGCCAAATGGCCAGGGAGACTCCCCGCCTCCCTCCCTGACCCCTAGACTTGGCCAGTGACTGACAGATACAGGATTACAAGAGGCCTCAAGGCGGGAACAAGTCTGTGGCACACTTTGTGCCACAGAGATCCCCATGAGGTCATGCTGGAGCGAGTCCCCGGCAGAGACCCCATCCTCACTTGGCCTTTTTTTTTTGCCCGTTGCGGAGCACAGGCTCCGGACGCGCAGGCTCAGCGGCCATGGCTCACGGGCCCAGCCGCTCCGCGGCACACGGGATCCTCCCGGACCGGGGCACGAACCCACGTCCCCTGCATCGGCAGGTAGACTCTCAAGCACTGCGCCACCAGGGAAGCCCCTCACTTGGCCTTTTATCTCCTGCCTTCCTTCCTTCTTCCCTTCCTCCTAAGGACACTCCCCACCAAAGGCAGTTAAACAAGAATCCTCATCTCTGGCTCTCTGACCTATGAGAGTGACCGTGCATTATCCTCCAAACCGGTACACATTTGAGAATGCAAGGGGTTCTATTAATAATCAGCCAGCGCAATCTTATGATAAACCATGATGGAAAAGAATATTAAAAAAAAGAATGTATATATATGTATAATTGAATCATTTTACTGTACAGCAGAAACTAACACGACATTGTAAATCAATGAAAATATTGAAAATAAAAATTTAAAATATTGAAAAAATATTGAAAATATTGAAAAAATATATATTGAAAAAAAAGTCGTCCAGGGAAAAGGGCAGAAGACATGACTGTCCTGACTGCACTGACCGAGCAGGCACTTGGCTCGTCGCTTCTCATTGTTGCCTAGTATCCCATGGTATACGCCCAGCACACTTTGTCTATTTGTTCCTCAGGGACACACACCTAGGTTCACTCTAACTTCCTGCTACCACCAGGAAAAAAAAAAAAACTGCAGGAAAATCCTCAGACATGTTCCCTAATAGACCTGTGTGAGAATTTCTCTAGGATGATGGAACTGAAAACACAAGCTACATGAGCAGTTTTAGCCTCCAAAAAAATCTTCCCAAATGAGAATTCCAGTCTTACTGTAAGGAGGTATAGGGGCACACAGAGTGTTTCACCCTGTTCCTTCTATCTTAGTAAAACCCCTGTGGCGCTTACTGCCGGCTCCACACTGCTAGAAATACAGGAGTTCCCTGAAGTTCCCTGAGGAAATCACATTTGACTCAAGCTTTGAGGAATGAGTAGGGGTTAACCAGTGTTGTGAGGAAAGATAAACATGGTTAGGTGGAGGGAACAATAAACTCATTCCTTCACATATAAATATTTATTGAGCACATATATTTAAAGGTCCTGTAGCCTCAGTAGGTAATTTAACAGTAAACATTTACACAGTTTTACTGCTTCCCTGCCCATTCTCTCCCAAGAATCAAGAACACAGGATCACCTGGGCTCCTGAGGCAGGACTATACCTCCTACAAATACAGTGGATCTCCTACACCAGCATTTGTCCAACTAAATGTGCACTTAGATCACCGGGACATCCAGTAGGTGTGGGTGGGGCCTGAGATTCTGCATTTCTGATAGGCTCCCAGCTACTACTACTAGTCTGGGGATCACGCCCTGATTAGCAAGGTCCTGCAGAACCACGATACCGTTATCACTCCCAAACAATCCACATTCAAATTTCCCCACGTGTCAGAAAATTTTCTTTATAGCCTTTTTAAAAATGTTGTGATCCAGGATCCAATCAAGGATGATAGATTACATTTGCTTTTCCCCTCCCTTCATTGTCCTTTCATCTACAACATGGATTTTTTGTTTTTTTTCTCTTTCATGGCACCAACATTTTTGAAGAGTTCAGGCTAGTTGTTCTGAATATGCCACAGTCTGGCTTTTTCTTATTTTTCCTGATGTTTCCTCATGAGTAGATGCAGGTTAAACATGTTTGGCAAGAAGACTACGCAGGTGATGTGTCCCCCGCATTGCATCACGTCTAGTCATTTTGTCCCATCCCATTCGGTGATGCTAAATTTGATCGCTTGGTTAAGGGAGTATCCACCAGGTCACTCCACTTTAAAGGGAAGTTTTTCCTTTTATAAATAACTAGTAATCTGTGGGGTAAATTGTGTGACTATCCTGTCCCTCAAAAACCTTTCTCCCAAGGGTTAGCATCCACTAATGATCCTTGATTATTATTTTAAGAATTATTTAAGCATGGAATAGTGTGTGTAAGTGTGTGTGTATACGTGTGTGTGCATATATGAGAAAAAAATTGGAAAAACTGAAATCCATTCACAGTGACTGAACACAGTAATAAGAGAAATGGGGTGGGAGTAAGTCTGCATCTTTCTTTGGAACAAGTGTTTGGTAATTTAACTATCCCAGGCTCTAAACAGCCTCCATTATTGACCTCAGCTCAGATCTCCTCTGGGAAAGTAACACCATACAGGAGGCTTGGCAGATGAAGCCTCCGGGCACCACCCGCCCACGCACAAGATTGTCTTATCCCTGTCTCCAGAGAATACCAAGACAGGCTGGTTCCAAGCCAGAAATCCAACCCTCCAGAAGCCTTGACGGGAGCTTTCTGAACTTGAGTCGACCCCTCAGTTCCCTGGGTCATATTCACAGTCTCCCATGAGTGTAAAGGGAGATGGCCAGATCTGCCCCAGACCAAACTAAATCAAGTGCTCAGCCTTGCATGAAGCAGGAGTGTCTCTGATTTCCAATTGTATGCTCTCAGATGAAGAGGCTCGGAGCCATGAGGCCCAGCTGCTGGGCAAATCCTGTGGCCTGAATTATTGATGGATGAATTCATCAGGCACACTGCCTTCACCCATCCACTCAGGTCATGTCCAGTTTATTGAAAAACAGAGCCTGAAACTGTACACCATCTGCCCAGAACTAAGTCACTCTGGTCCAAACTCCTTAACCCTCTTTGTAGCTGGAATATTATAAAGAGCAGAGGCTTCAGAGCCCTACAGACCTGAGTTCAAGTCTCTCCTCTTCCTCTGCTGGACTGTGTGACCTGGCTGGCTAGTTTACCTCTGTGAGCCTGTTTCCTTATCTGCAAAATGGGACTAATCATATCTTACCAGTGTTATTGAGATCAAAGAAAACACCTATAAAGTTACCAGTACAGTGCCTGGCATGAACTAGGCAAACTCCATTATGCAAACTTTAATAGTCTGACTCCTTGCCTTTGTCTCCTCTCACTGTGAACCCTATACGCCAACCCCACCTCACCACCTGTCCAGCTTGGACCAGGCCATGTGATTTTACACTATCAGTGTCACTTATCAACTTATTGCCTCTCTGCTCTAAAACCACTCTTTTTGCCAGCTCTGTGATAATGGAGCCTGACCTCGTAAATATTTCTTCCTTGCCAGCTGACATACTTTAAGCCTTTTCAGTAGAGTGTACTAGAGGAACACTGGAGGAGAATGGACCTTCCCTTCCTGGTTCGAGGTTGCCTCACTTCCTGGGTTCCTGGAGAACATGCTTTTCTCCCCCTGCTTGGCGCAGGGTTTCTCCAGTGCTAGGTGCCTGCAGGGTACAGCTTTCATCAATTTGTCTGCTACATACTTTCTCCAGCTCTTAACTAGAGCACCATTAGCATAGCCAGGAGCCCCAGACAGCTTGGGCCTGCACCCAAGTTCAGGTGACTCCTACCTATACCCTCTCCTCACTCCTGGACACACATACACTGGGAACCCGACAGAGCTGGCCATCTGCAGAGCAAGCCACCTGACTTTTGTCCTCTGGAACTGGCTGGAACCACCCTGGCCCAAGCCATATACAGAAGTTCACTAGGTTCCTAGAGAGGGAGGTCTCTCTGAATTACTAATCTCCCTTAAATTACTTAATTTAATTTAATTTAATTTACTTAAATTACTAATCTCCCTCTAAATTACTTAATCTGCAGTGGTTAAGAATCTGCCTGCCCATGCAAGGGACACGGGTTCGAGCCCTGGTCCGGGAAGATCACACATGCCGCGGAGTAACTAAGCCCATGCGCCACAACTACTGAGCCTGCACTCTAGAGCCCATGAGCCACAACTACTGAGCCGGGGTGCCACAACTACTGAAGCCCGAGCCCATGCTACGCTACAAAAGAAGCCACCGAAATGAGAGAGCCCACGCACCTCAACAAAGAATAGCCCCCGCTCGCCGCTACTAGAGAAAGCCCGCACACAGCAACGAAGACCCAATGCAGCCTAAAATAAATAATTTTTTTTAAAAAACATGCTATGTAACATATAACTACACACTAACATCCTATAGACTTTGATTTATTTATTTTATTCATTTTATTTATTATCCTCCCAACAACCCCCCGCCACACTAAAAGTGCAAGCTTCATGAGGGCAGGGACGGACTTTTGCCTATATTGTTCCCTTCTGTGTCCCCAGAGCCTAGGACAGTGCCTGGATATGATGGGATACCCAAATACTTAAGGAGTGAGGGAATGATTAAATATTGGATGAATGCCTGCATGAGTAAACAAATTCTTAGTTATTAGTGTCCTGGAGTTAAGGAGGTTGACTGGGACTAGGGAATGGGGTCCTCAGGTCTCCCTAGGGATGGATATCCACCGCAGTGGTCCAGTGTTCCTCTCCCTGCTACCAGCAAGTTGCTTAGCAACCGGCCGCCTGTCCCTCCGCCACCGCTAGAGGGCGCGCGGGCGGGGAGACGTGAACGCGCACGCGTGCGCGGCGCAGGCCGGCGAGGGAAGCACGTCACTTCCTGTTTCTTTAGGGGAACGTGGCTTTCCACGCATAGCCCGTCTTCCCTTCTGCGTCTCTGCTGCAGCTGCCGGACCTGGAGTCGGACCCCGAGTGCAGCCTTGCCATGGACTCGGCCCTCAGCGACCCGCATAACGGCAGTGTCGAGGCAGGCGGCCCAACCAACGGCACGACGCGGCCGCCTTCCACGCCCGAGGGCATCGCGCTGGCCTATGGCAGCCTCCTGCTCATGGCGCTGCTGCCCATCTTCTTCGGCGCCCTGCGCTCCGTGCGCTGCGCCCGCGGCAAGGTAGGGTCAGCGGCAAAGCCGGGCGCTGTCCACCTCCCACCCTGACACGGCTGGCACGGACCCTTCCCCCGCCCGCCCTGGACGGGACAGACACTTCCTCTGCCCGGACACTGACCCTTCCCAGCATTGCTCACCACCGCATCCCCAACCCGGGCCCACATCCCAGGGCTGACCTTAGGTGCCCCAGGATCTGGGCACCGATCCGCGAACCGGGTACTGACACCTTTCTCAAATAGGGAGCGGTTTCCACCCCCGTTCGGACCTTGACACATCCCTCCCTCTGTGCACCATGCTGGAAGCACTGTTGGCCGACCCTGACACTGTGATTCGGGTACTAATTGTTTTGAGCCTGCTGGACCCAGCCAGACCAGCCTCACGCTCTGCTCTGGCTGTTCATCCCATCTGGGACAGTCACCCCATCCCAGGCTCTGGGTCAACATCCATCTGTATCTGATGGGGCACTGGTTCTGACACCTCCTGAATAGTACAGCCTCTTGTCATTCCTCACCCTAACCCAGGGCAAATTCTGGCACCCAGGCTCATCCCTAGACTCTGACACCTGCCCAGCTGGAATCTGTGACCCATAGAGTGCTCTCCTAGAACCCCCAGATCAAGCCTTTGCCCCACCTAAAAAAAAAAAAAAAAAAACTAACACAGGAATATTAGCTCCTGGAACCCCCAGCTCAGCTCCTAGTTTTTTGCATCACTTTCTGGAACCAGTTCCGGTCACACAACTCCTCAGGACCTGGCACTTTGGTGCCTCTCTTTTTAACCAGCCATAGACCCCTGGTTTGCTGGTTTCCTCTCCCTGACTACACCCAAGCTCGGACCTGTCCGAGCCTGAGCCCAGACCCTATTCCTAACCCCTAACCCTGACCCTGGTCCCACCCCAGACCCTACCTCAAAGTAGCTCTTCTCATGCCCCTTAAGACAGTCTTTCCACCAAATTGGGCTTACCTGCTGAGTAAGTGAGCTGCTGTAGGCCTCTCTTGTGAGACTGGGCCAGAGCTCATCCCTGTCCTTCAACATCTGTCCCATTGGATACCTAAGAGGACCCCAGGGCCTTCCACCTTCTGACTTCCTCTCTGTTACCCTTCTTCCCGATATTAAGCCCTCTCTAGCCCGTTGCACCAGTGACTTCTCACTTCCTGGCAGCCTCTCCCATCATCCTCCACCACCTCCTGATCTGCAGCTCCCTGCTGCTCCTCCCCCACCCAGACCTGAAGTTGAACCTTAGCGGAAGCCGTGGTACCCAAAGAGGGCAGACCCATAGAGGAGCTGCCACTTTTGAAACTGCTCAAGCCCAGGTTCTCAAAACATTACTCAACTTGAGCAGTGGCCGAGGCCTGCCACCTTCCTTTCTCAAGATCAGAGAACTTGAGGCTGGTTCCCTCTGTGGTCAGATGCAAAGGGGATTGGTCACGCTTAGGTGGCCCCATTTTCCGTACAATTCTGCCTCTTCTAAGCAGAGTTCTGGTGGCTTTCATCCTCCCTACCTTTGCTTCGGGCAAACACTTGGTACAGGGAGATGTTCTGAAATAGATCAGGACAAAGAAGGTGAAGGGCAGCAAGGAGTGAGCTGGGCACTTGATGTGAGGGGCTCCCTATACTGAGTAATTCTCCTTGGCACCATCTACACATGGATTAGTAATCTCTTCAGAAAACACCTTCCAGACAACAGAATTTCCTGAACCTCCACTGTTGTCCACGGCAGATGGGTGCTGCAAAGATGAGTGGGTCAGAGCCCTGTCACCAAGGAGTTTAGGTGTCTGGATGAGAGAGGAATAACGAGATCTGTGATTGTGGTACAGGTAGTGCTGCAGGCTTTAGGGAGAAAGATTGAACACACCTGGGGCAGGGCAGGGCAGCTTTGTGCTGGAGGTGGGCTGGAGCCTTGAGGTAGAGGTCGAATTTCCCCCAGAAGACATTCGAGGCAGAGGAAACCAGGAAAGCAGCTGTACGAGGCAGTTTAGTTGATGGTGGAAGGTCTGGAGTGGTTGGAGCAGAGGGTAGGGATAGAAGAGAGCTTTCGATCTACTGAAGCATCTAAATACCTCTCCCCAGCATCTCCGGCAAGACAGGGGTGCTGGAAGACTGTGCATGGAATTGCAAACAGCCTGACCCTTAGTAGCCTCCCACCACCAGTAACCAGGGTATTCTAAAGTTTACAAGCCTTCGCCCTCTGATTCTCCCAGCAACTGAGTGAGACAGGCAGAGCCAGTTTTATTAACACCATTGTACAGAGAAACTGAGAGTCAAAGAAATGACTTCTCTGCCAATTAGGGGCAGAACCAGCTGTCCCTGGTCCTAGTCCGGGGCTCTCCTTGATGCAGGTGCCTCTGAAGACCCATGCAAGTGGCCTAGGGAGAGGACAGGCCAAACGACGCCCTTTTTCTACCCTGAGTTGTTTCTCTAATCATTTGCCAAGGAGAGAAAAGTTAGCTTGGGGGCCCAGGAGTTTTGATTTCCCGCTAGTGTTAGACCCCCCACAGCCAGCTGAGAGGGCATGTGAGGACAGAATTCTCCCTGGGGGCAAGTTGTCCATGACAGGCAGGGCGAGTTGTGAAATCATGGGAGGAGATGTCCAGGAGTGTCTTGGGAAGAAGTAGCCATGGGCAGAGCCATCTGAGAGCAGTGCCCATTCCTGTCAGAGACCTCTGTTCCCAGAAGGGGGCAAATCCCAGCAACAGCTACTCATCATCGCTTCAAAGGCCTTTGGCCTGTAACTCAGAGGAGCCCCTCAGCCAGCTGGACTGGGTTCCTGCTCTGGGCTGGGTACCAGGGGTGCCAAGACAAAGAAGGCCAAGCCCTCCCCTCACAGAGCGCAGTCACCAAGGAGAAACAGCTGTGTGACCAGCCGACTGCTAGAGGTGGCAGCAGTGATCTTTGGCAGGGTGGATAGCTCAGCAGGTAGGACAGGAGGAGAGGGAGGCGTGGGCCCACAGGTGTTTTCCAGGAGGCAGTGAGCAGTTTGATGTGAGCCCAGTACAGGTACTTGGGTGATGTAACAGGAAGATGCTCTAGGATCCTGCGGCCATTCTGAGGTCCCGAATCCTGAGGGCAACGCACCAGTTAATCTTCGTAGTTACTACATGTTTGCATTTGTAAAAATTCAAGCAACGCAGAAGTATAAAGGAAAAGCCCCCCCCAGTACCACTTCTGTGGAAGTGACCCAGTTAGCTGTTTGGTGTGCCAGCTTCCAGACCTTTTTCTGTATATATACAAACATGTATGCGCCTGTGTGCACATACATATGTAAAAAATGGGATTTTGCGGTACATAATGGCCCTGAAACTTGATTCTTTTTTTTTTCCTTAACAGTATGTCTTGGTCATTTTCCTATGTCAGTACATGTAGATGTACCTTGTTTTATGGCGGGGAGGGTAGGTCACGCACGCCCAAGGTGTAGAATTCCAAAGGTACAGGGGGACAAAGTGAAATCTCCCTCCCACCCCAGCTTCGCAGTTTCCCTCCCCTGAGGCAGCCCCTGTTACATGTTTCTTGGCTATCCATCCAGAGCCTCTGTACCTTTACAAAGAAATAAGCATATGCTTCCCCCCATTTTTTGCTACATAACTTACATTTTGTTATAGATACACTCTTTTTTACACCTTGCTGTTTTCACCACTTACATGTTGGAGATCTAATATGTCAGTACACATGGCACGGTTGTGTTCTTTAACAGCTGTGTGGTGTCCACCTGTACCCCCCAGCCATGATTCTCAAAATGTAACCTCAGGACCAGCAGCATCAGTTATCACCTGGGAACTTGTTAGAAACGCAGATCTGTTCACAAGCCCTCCTGGCGATTCTGATGCGAGCCCAAGTGTGAGGGCCCCTGATTTGGAGTCCTCCACTGGTCAGTTAGGTGTGTCAGTCTTCTGCTATCGCAAACCATGATGAAATTAATCTCCTTATACATTTGTTACTTTACACTTTTCTGTGTATTTGTAGGATAAATTCCTTAAAATCGATTTGCAGGGTCAAAGGCTCTGTGCATGTTTGATTTAGACGGATTTTATCACATTATCCATCATAGAGGTTGTACCAGTTTATACTCCCACCTGCAGTGACCTCAGTTCTTGTGTGATGGCTGCTTGGTAGTCCATTCTCCAGAGGTTTCTGAGCTGTTGTGGGATGCGATCAGGTCCTTCAGAAAGAGCTCCTGATAGGGGAGGTGACAGGCAGGAAGGGGGCTGGTGAGGTGGTGCTAGTGGAGACTGCAGTAGGGGCAAAGGGCTGGGGTGGGGGGTAGTTCAGGAGATGCTCAGGTGAGTGAGTGCACGTGGCAGTGAGGAGAGGAGACCCTGGGGTAACAGAATGGCCCACGAATTCCGGATCCTTTCTAGGGCATGGCCTGGAAGCAGAACTCCCAGAGCTCCAGCTGAGCCAACGACTTGAGCGAGCCATCTTCCCTCGCTGCTTTTGCTTCCGCCCTGATAACGAGCGTGCAGAATGTCACTGGAAGCTGAATTTATTTCTGCTCTTTGTGTCAGTTCCCAACCCCCCCCACCGCCCCCAAGTATGTTTTGCATTTCAGGAGCCATTGCATTTGCATAAGAACGTCTAGTTTAAAAATCCAAATTGAATCAGTGGAGAATCCTGACAACTTTTTGTATTTTTCCAACTACAAAGATTCTGTTGCCTTCAGGATTCTGTTCCTCAGAAAGGTCGTAGGCTCCCTGAGCATCTTGTCACAACTTTCCAGCAGAAATTTCCAGATAGAAAACGTAGAGGACGTCTAGGGGGTAATAGCCAAGAGTTTGGGCTCTGGAACCAGACTGCCTCAGTGTGAATCCTGGCTCTGCCACTCGTCAGCTGTGTGACCTTAAAGCAAGTTATGTCACCTCTCTGAGCCTCAGTCTCTTCATCTGTAAAGTGGAGCTCTTAAAAGTACCTGCTTCCTGGGGTTACTGTGAGGATGAAATCATGTAAAGCACCTAGAACAATGCTTGGCACCTAGAAAGCTCTCAGTAAGTGTTATCCGTGTTACTGTCATCATTGGTCAGATTTCAAGTCTCCCGTTCTGACTCAACATTGCACGTGGGCTATTTCCAATAGCCACCCACAGAGGAGACAAGATTCCTCTGTGTGATGGAGCATCTGTCCAGCCTGGTTTGTCATCGAATAATATTAAGCCTCTTCCCGCCCAGGATCCTGGGCTGAATTGAAATGACTGTGGAAATGAGCGGTAACACTGGTTTGTAGGTGAAGCCAGAGTCCGTGAATGTTTTCATACCATGTGCCCTGCCTGCATCTACAGGTCCCTCTGCTTGGTAAGCGCTTCCCTTCCTCGTACACAAAGCAAACTCCTCAACTTAGTCAGCGTTTATCTGGCTTCGACTACATACCAGACCCTGTGGTTGGCCTTCAAGGCCTTGCTTAAGTGATATCTGCTCTAACCACCTCTGACACTCCCCTGCTTCCTTGCGAAAGTAGTGTCCTGTCTGCTTTCTCATGAATCCCTTCTACATAAGAATAATACAAATAGTTTATACAACTTGTAGGAAGCTCAAGGCACAACACAAGTACTTCCAGTGCTGTGGGGAAAAAAAATCATCAAATCCTGTCACCCCATTTTACAGCTGAGGAAATTGAGGCTCTGAGAAGGAAGTTAACTTCCCCAAGGTCCCAAACCTGGAAAGAAGCAGAGCTGGGAGTGCAGCTGGGCCTGCTGACATCAGAGCCCTCCCTCCACCACTGGGCGCTCATGCCACGTACCACCGCAGTATGCGTGTCTCTGTTCTGTCACATGTCACAGTATGCGGTGATACTCTGTTTACATGTCAAGGTCTTGGCCTACCTGCCTGTGAACTCTTTATGGTCAGGAGCTCATTTATTTTTGTGCCCACCCTGCTGCTACACAGGAAATATAATGATTTTATGGAGGTACACAGAGAGGGCAATGAATTTGCCCAGACCCCACAGCACAGTGCTGCCGAAAGCAGAAACCAAGGGCTGGGAGAGAAGAGGGAAGGAAGATGACCCCGCCTCTCCATGTCCCTGCTGCTCACCCACCGCCACCCCCCTCCCAGCAAAGCTGCCAGAGAGTGACTCACACAGAGCTACCTGCTCGCTCCACAAGGGCGGGTCTACCTTCAGCCCTGGGCCTGGGCCGCCTCAGCCATGCATATGTTGGGGTTTGGTTAAGGGCCTCCCCACTTGACTAAAAAACATTTTTAATATAAATTTAAACCAGAATCATACTACTATGATGGATTTGCATTCGAAAGTCTTCTGTCACGAATTCCATGGAGCTGACTTAATTTTCTATGTTGCACTGTTACTCTATTTCCAATTTTTTTCCATTTTGATAATACTGAAATGATTTTGATTGCCTTCAGTTGTTTTTCCTGTAAATATTTATCCTCCGTCAGCTCTTCACCTAGATCACATTCTTGCCAACTATTGCATCTGCCATTGTGAATTTAAAGGTGGCTTTTACTCTGACCAGATTCAGTTTTCGCAGTCACACTTCTTGAGTTGAGTTTTGTCCAGATTTGCTTCTCCTTGCAGTTGGTGTCTTCCCATACTCAGTTTTAGCCATTGTTAAGTTTTGTGTTTTGTTGGTTTATTTCCACTCATAATATTCACTGCCTACTGGATAAAAGACTGATCATATTTACATCTCAACTAATCCATAAGAAAACTGGAGGTAGTCCTCGCGAGGCCCAGAACTGCTCTCTTGTCACCAGTGTCCAGGGTTTTCTCTTTCAGTTATTATGTACCCATTGCCTCTGCCGCATGTGCCCTGGGTCCTCCCAGGAACTGTCCCTGTTGGAGTGCAGGTCTCCTCAATAGCAAGACGATGGGATCAGAGCGTCCTGCCCCAGGTTGGGTGGTCCGCAGCCCGGGCAGAGGGAACAGCACTTGCAAAGCCCTGAGGCAACTCAGTGATGGCAGGAGGGGAAGGAGATGAACGAGCTGTTGGGGCACCAAATTCCTGCCAGCATCCAACCCTCAGAGGCCAGAAGCACTCCCCGCACTCAGCAGGGCCTTTCTTCTCTCGTCTAGAATGCCTCGGACATGCCCGAGACCATCACCAGCCGGGACGCTGCCCGGTTCCCCATCATCGCCAGCTGCACGCTCTTGGGGCTCTACCTCTTCTTCAAAGTAAGTCCTTTGTCACCTGTTGTAGCATTGGGTTTGAATAACCTTATTTGATTTTGTTTTATTTTTCCCATCACAGGAGACATGCATGTTCATTTATAGAAAATAAAGAGCAGGAAAAATAACAATTTACCCTTAGGCCCACTACCCAGAGACCCCACTGTGATGTCGGGGGCCACTTCCCACCAGTCTTTATTTCCCTTCTTCGAGGAGCTTTCTGTTTTGTTTTCCTGATACCGGTTTGGTTTCATTGTACTCTTCATATTGGGGTGGGGTATAGCTATGTCTCGGACATACCTCTACCATACTAATTGCTTTTTTTTTTTAATTTATCGAGGTTTATTTTCCCAATAAAAGTTACACAGGCTCAGTGTTGAAAACCTGGAAAACACAGAAAAGTAAAAAGGGGAAAACAGCAGCCATCCAAAACCCCCCTGCCAGAGACAGTCACAGAGTCCCTTTGGAGGTGTGTCCTTCCTCTGCTTTTCCCTGTGCATGGTTCCTCCATAGCTGTGAACATGTGGTGTATTCAGTCCTGTAGCTGCTTTTCTCACTTCACATTAATTACATCGTGAGCATTTTCTCATGTTACTGCAAACTCTCATTTTTTTTTTAATATAACATGTACTGTTTTCTGATTATAAAAGTAACATATGCAGAAAACTTAAAGAGAGGGAAATACACAGAGGTAATCACTATTAACGTTTTGGCATATCTCCTTTCAGGCTTTTCATAATCGTATTTTTAACCTAATGGTAATCATTTTATAACTTTTTTTTTTAATAATACATTACAAGCACTTTTTTCCTGGTCATTGAAAATTCCTCAAGGATAACTTCCACCACCACCAACCCCCCACCCCGGCCACGCTGCTCGGCACATGGGATCTGAGTTCCCCGACCAGGGATCGAACCCGTGCCCCTTGCAGTGGAAGCGCAGAGTCCTAACCACTGGACCACCAGGGAAATCCCTCCTCAAGGATAACTTTTAATTCACATTTTAAAAATACATAAACATAGTTTAAGAAAATGTTTTTCAATCTAAGGGAAGGTGCAAACGAGCCATAGTCCTCTCCCCAGCGTAGTTCCTTGTGCCTCATTCTGTTATGCATAGGTCTACATTTAGGTAACAATTTTAAAACAAATATATGTATCGAACATATGGTTCTTACCAGGGAGATATTTTTGTATCCACACAGTCAGAGCTACCTCATTTTCTATAACAGCTGCTTGTGGTTGTGTTTCGTGGATGTGCCCCCGAGGGGCATTCAGTGGTGGGATGTCCCAGCACTGCTGCCATGAGCATCCTCGTGTAAGTATCTGGCAAGTATATCTGCAGTAGCATTACCAGATCAAACAGCATCTGGAATAGTTGGTGCCAGATCCCTCTGATTGTACCAATTTACATTTCCACCAACAGTTACAAGTGTGCTGGCTTCACTGTACTCCCACCTATACTGACTCGCATCAAAGCTCTTTATTTTTACCAGTCTGTGAGTGAGTCAGAAACATAATTTTTAACGCCTGCTTCCTGTTCCATCACTCCCTCATTATTGGATCAGAACTGCTCTTCTTAATGATTTCAGAATATCCCCACAAGCAGATACACCACGACTGACTTATAGCATCCCCCTCACTTTAAACAGAAAATATCGTTCTGATTTTTACTCTTATAAGTAAGAGTGCATCCAATAACGTTAGATACTCACTGATTTTTTCCCTGGACCTCGGGAGGAGAGGCGAATTTATCATATGCTTCGGTTCACAGCGCGCTGGCGTCGGCCCACGCGAGGGCCCCTCCTTGTTTCCTTCACCACCTTCACCCTGATGCCCATCTCCATTTGCCACCTTCATTTCCCTTCACCAGAGGCACCTGCCCTAATGCGTTTGATTTGTGTCCTTGGATGTGTTTCTTTTTATAAAATATATGGTGTTAACGTATCTGTGTGTATTTAGTGAGAGTCTGGTTTCCGTAAGTAGAACTGTGTTCCTTCTCCTCTCCCCTGTGCTGCTGAGATCTCTCTGTGGCTCTGTACACATCTAGCTCATTGCCTCCGACTTGGCTTTTGGCAGATATTTCTCGAGTCTCTGCTGTGCTAAGTGCTAGGAATATACACCCAGGCCTTTGCTTCAGGACCATCTAACATTTTTAGTATTTAGGATTCTCTCCTTAGGCTAGATTCCCCAGAAAGGACTTTCTGGCAGCAGAGGGTGTGAACATTTTTATTTAAGGCTCCGGACGCCTGTTGCTCAGCCTGTCCTCCTCTCCAGGCAGGTAAGCCCCAGCCTGCCTTGTGCCAGAGGACACAGCATACCTCCTCCCAAGTCACCAGAGTGTCCTTGTTGAGATGTCTGAAAGGCAGCTGCCTGGATAGCACGGCCACCAGATCCCTTCCAAACTCCAGACTGACCGCTGGTTGTGGTTTGCTTAACAGTGGCTCTCACTCTGCCCCTTTCCTCCTCCTTTCCTGGTTGGGGCACTGGAGTTGGTTGCATTTCTCAAAATCATAAAATTTACCTTATCCCACCTCATTTAAACCTGATTGCTTTGAGGCAACTTATAAAAATTAAATCCAACAGCATAAGAAAAATAATAAAGGAAAAAACTGGGGTAAAGGAGAAAAAATAAAATAGGAAAAGACAGTGAAGCTCTGGGTGAGGACCATACCCAGACCCCATGCTCTAAAGTCTAAAGACTTGTACTCTTGCCAGAAGTGCCTCTGACCACAGGCGTGACTCTGATTTTCTAGCAGCCAAAGCACAAAGGAAGTGAGACTTGGTGTACAATTCATAGTCCACACAGTCAAGCCGACCAGAAGCTCAAAGGTGTGGCCAGAGAGAAATTTCTCCCCAGGACCCACGTTGAAAGAACACTGTGTGAGAGGACACCATGTCTTCACGGGTAAACACGGTCCACACGCCTGTGTGGGTAGCAGCATTCACACTGTAGCCACTGATGTGCTCGTCCATTCGGTCATTCTACAGACACACACCAGATCCTGTGCTGGGTGCTGGGGACACTGCAGTGAGGAAAACAGCTGGCCCACCCCTGCCCTCAGGGAGCTTCTTGTTAAGTGGTGGAGACAGACACCGGTCAAGCAGTCACACAGATAAATGCGAAGTGACAGTCCTAGAAAGTGGTGTGAAGGCGGGGTCTGTAGCACCAGAAGAGCACGGAAGAATCTGCTCCTGCCCACGCCCCAGTCTCAGACAGCAGCACCTCACCCACCTCACTGCTCGGCCGAACTAGGAGGGTTCCTCCCTCCTCTCAGCACGCAGCCCTGGGCACAACCCACTTCGCTAGTCCAGAGCTGATCGGGGATCCGACCCTGGCTCATCACATCCCTCCTGCCCCCTAGCCCAGGGCACCATCCTCCTGGATGCAGCTCGCTCGCTGGGCTGTCGGCCTTGACTTTTGCCCTGTGGAGTCTGCCTTCCACACAGCAGCAGAGGGATCCTCTCAGGCCGTCAGATCAGATCACAGCCTTGCCCTCAGCCCTGCAGTACCGGCCTGTCTTACCCAGACGAAGCTAAAGCCTTTTTCACGGTCCATCTCCCTCTTACCTTCCCAGCCTCGTCTCCTGACACTCTCCTTCCTACCTTGGCTCCTGGCCACAGGCCCTCACCGTCCCCTGCACACATGAACGCATGCCCACCTCAGGACCTTTGCACTCACCCTTCCCTCCACCTCAAAGGCTCTTCCCCCAGGTATCCTCACAGCCGCTCCCTTACTTCGTTAAGGGCTCTACTCCTAAATGAAGTCAGTGTCGGAGGCTTTCCCAGGCCCCCTGTGTGATGCCCCACCCCCACCCCCGGCCTCCTTGCCCTGCTTTGCTTTTCTTCTTAGCGCCCATCTCCACCGGACAGTGTATTGCATGTTCATCTCGTGAGAGTCTCCCTCACTGGCACATGAACTCCATGAGAGCAGGGACTTCTCTGCCTATTCCAGTGCTGAGCACGATGCACTGCACGTAGCAGACAGTCGGTAAACATGAGCTGAATTAACGGAGGTCACGTCAAGGAAAACTGCTTGGCAACCTGGGTGAGGAGAGGAGAGCGTCCTGGGCAGCAGAGAGGCATGTACATGGGCTGCCCGCGGGTGGGAATGTGGCACAACAAGGCCAGTGTGGCCACAGCACGGAGAACGAGAAGGAGCGGCTGAGGAGGCCTGTGGTGGTCACCACGAGAGCACGAGAGGCCAGGGGGAGGATGTGGGCCTTGAGCTCGTGGGAGCAGAGGGAAGCTGCTGAGAGGCATTAAGCAGCAGATCGAGGGGCTCAGACAGAGGTTTAAACAGGTCCCTACTTGAGAGTGGCCAGTGGCCCCAGACCCCACACCACAGCACATTATTCCCTCCCAGTTAGAAAGCCTCACAGTAACAAATTAGAAGACGATGCAGGGCTTCCCTGGTGGCGCAGTGGTTAAGAATCTGCCTGCCAATGCAGGGGACACAGGTTTGAGCCCTGGTCCAGGAAGATCCCACATGCCGTGGAGCAACTAAGCCCATGCGCCACAACTACGGAGCCTGCGCTCTAGAGCCCGTGAGCCACAACTGCTGAGCCCATGTGCCACAACTACTGAAGCCCACGTGCCTAGAGCCCGTGCTCCGCAACAAGAGAAGCCACTGCAGTGAGAAGCCCGCGCGCCACAACGCAATGAAGAGTAGCCACCACTCGCTGCAACTAGAGAAAGCCCACATGCAGCAACAAAGACCCAACACAGCCAAAAATAAATAAAAGTAAATTTATGAAAAAAAAGACAGTGCAGCAACCATGGAGCCATATGGCGCAGCCTGCCTGAAGTCCAGCATTAACAACATGTGACCACTGGCTTTAGCCCTGCGAGAGGCAACGTTCCTTGGGTTCACCTAACAATAACAGGACCAAGAAGCAGCTGTGAGGGCCTGCCATCAGAGCTTCAGAATCACTGGGGGAGGGCTCGTCCAGAAGAGCATGGAGAATGGAACAGGGTGCAGATGACTCAACTGTGTGGCCGCTGTAGGGGGCTCCCTAGATTTTGAGCAGAGAGAAGGAGGCTTGGAAGAGTGCATTCTGAGGTTCAGACGGCTCTCTTGGGACTCTGAACTTCAGACTCCCCTCCCCCATGCAGGACCCTCGACACGCACACAATATTGCCTGTCTGCCAATAATGGAGCCACCAAGCGCAAACCTACAGACTCCTTTGGGAGGTGCATCTGAGGGCTTGAAGTTCCTTCCTTTTTCCCTGTTGCCATAGAAACTAGAAGGCCCCCCAGTACCATTTGAGAGTCTTTCTGACACCATTCCCCAACTCCAGAAGAGAAGCGTGGACTCTGGTTTCCCCATAGCCACTGGCAACCCTGACTTCCTGTTTCTCTTTGTATTTCTGCCTCAGATATTCTCCCAGGAGTACATCAACCTCTTGCTGTCCATGTATTTCTTCGTGCTGGGAATCCTGGCCCTGTCGCACACCATCAGGTCAGAAGGCATCTCTGCGGCATTTGAAGCGGCTTTCGCAAGAGCAAGTACAGGGTCTCGGATGAGAACATGACCTTTGGCGTCATTCAGAGCCAGGTTTGAATCCTGGCTGTAAAATCCAAGGGAATCTTTCCCCTGTGTTATACCGTGGGTGACCTAGAACAAGAACCATAACCTCTCTGGGCCACAGTTTCTTTACAAGGAATGGTAAGAATATCCAGTGGGTATTTCCCACCACGGTTGTTGGGAAAGTTATTTGTGAACAGTAATGTCATGGTAGTTGTCACAGTACTGAGAAGAGTGATGCCATTGCCGCCTGCGAGGTGTCATAGTTGCTGCACACGCACTAAGCTGGCCTCTCACACGTGGTCTCAGCTCATAAGAGAGCGAGGCAGTATCGAGAGAAGTTAGGAGCACAGGCTCTGGAATTTCACTACCTGACTTTGAATCCAGACTCTGCCACTTAATAGCCCTGTGACTTTGGGCAGTTTACTTAATCTCTCTGGGCTCAATTTCCTCACCTGAACGTGAAGAAAACTGATAGTACCTTCCTTATGGGTCATGTGGAAAGCTTTTAGCACAGTGTCTGGCACTCAGTGTGTTCAATAAATGTTAGCCGTTGTTATTATTATTATTATTATCTGTTACATTCAGAAACTGAAGCTCAGAGAGGTTAAGAAATTTGCTAGGACAACACAGCTGATAAGCAGCAGAGCCAAGATTCAAACCTAAGTTTCTGTGGCCCCAGAGCCCATCCTCTTTTCACTGCCACCCTGCTCAGACTGCCGCACGTTGTGTCAGTTCAGTGGGGATGAAGGGTCTAAGCCCCCGGTCCTCGGGCGGGGCTGCTTACCAAATGGGAGTTGCGCCCCCAGCACACCCCCTCACTGTGACTACAAAAGCATCCCAGTCTATTTCCATCTGGGCTCTCGAGGAGGTACAGCCTCGGGCTGAGAACCACAGAGGTGGCCAGCACACCAGGAAAAGTTTCCAGAAGGCAGGAACACAACTTGGACTCAACTCCGAAGGGTAGGAAACCCGGAAGAGGGTGTAGGAGGGAGATGCCAGGCCAGGAGCTGGAAGGCCTGTGCACGTTGACAGTGCAGGCGGGATCTCCCAGAACAGTCAGAGAGAAAGAGCAGGGTCCTCGCGGAAGCGTGCAGAGCCAGGGGGAGTTTAGCCTCGTTCCTCTAAGCGGGACCCTGGAAGTCAGGAGCATAGGCTCAAAAGGCACATGGCCCTGGAACCAAGGCTCTGTTATTTGTGCAAGTTACTCAAGCTTTCCTAGCATCAGTTTCTTCACCTATAAAATGGAGATGCTGCGAGCACCTCCTCGCAGGGGCGTGGGAAGGATCAAGCGAGCACGTCTGTGACCTGCCCAGAGCAAGTGCCAAGCGCACTGAGAGTGAGCGGCTGGCCCGAGTTCACACAGCTGGGACTGAGTTCAGTGTTGTCTCCAACTACACCTACCTTCACCCACAAGGCCTTGTTCCAGCGCCCCCACTCCCGCCAGCCCCGCCATCCTTTTAGGGTGGAAACCCAGAGAGCCTGACTGACCAGGACCCAGCAAGATAGTGGCAGACCCAGTCACCCTTCCTCAAGGGACAGACCTGTCCTTTCCTGATGGACCGGTGTGGGAGCAGTCACTTCCCATGCTGGTTTGGATCCCCCCCCAATTCTAGCCCATCTCCCCCCACCCCCCAGCATCTACAAGAGCCTTAAGAGCCCAGTCCTCCCCACAGCCCAGCCACCACCTCAGAGTGCAAGAACCCAGTATATTTTGTTCAGCCGTGTGCTGAGGAACGGATCATTTCACTTGATCTCAACAATCCTACAATCAGTACGAGCAGGGTATTTTGAGCCTGTGTCATTTTGACACCAGAGACCTTTTTTTCCCTTTTAGAATAGTAACTGAGGAACAGTGTCCCAAATTTCCCGTGGATTAGCCAAGAAACAGTTGTCTGTCTTTTAACCAATTCATAATTCTTACTGTTAGAAATTATCAAAGAAAATAGAACCAAAGCAACTAAAACTGCACATGGTAAAATTTGTTAGTGACTAAAAATTAACAGAAGAATCATTTTCTTGATAAGATTTAGAGCACACAGTTTGACCTGGGAAGATTAGACCTTATGAAAATAATGGGTGGCCATGGGCATAAAGGGAACTCACCATTCAGGGTCCGAGCTATCCTCTGAAAAAAATTGATACGGGCTAAAAGCTGGGATGAAAGAACTCATTACTGTAAAATGTACATGGAAAAGAACTGAATCAGATGAAAATAATTTTAGTAGAAAAGGGGAAGGGCATAGTTTAATCATGCTATTTAGGTAGTTGATCTAAGAATTAAATTGACTTTTCTTCAATCAAATTGAATTTTCTTAAATATTTTCTCAGAGAGGTCTACAGTGTTGTTAGGATTTTGATGAATTGTTTATATGTATCCACAAACTCAGACCTGCCTCAGGATCCAAACAAGGTCTGGAGATTCAAGACAGGAAAACTGAGGCTCAGAGAGCTTCGTAGCTGCTAGGAGCAGAGTGAAGTTTTGAGCCCAGGTCTGTCTAACTCCACGGCCAGGTAGTCTTTCCGGTCTGGCAAAAGTGAGGGGGAGAGGGAACTTAAAGACAGGGGCCTGGGCACCCTCTCTGGTGGGCCTGTGGTCTCCCGAGGACTGGCAGAGGAGAGGCCTGCTGAGAGGCTGTGGAAGCTGAGCCCGGAGCTGCATAGCCCAGGCAGAGACGCTCGTGGGATTCCTTCCACTTCCCGCGGCCGCCTCAAGCCTCCCTGCAAAGATAGCACAGCTTGAGGTTTTGGAGGAAGGCGAGGGCTCACAGCCTGCCTTCACCTTGTACGGTCACCAAGACTCAAGCCCATGCCAACATCCTTCCTGCCAAGGGAACCACAGCTTATTTTTATCACCTCTTAAGTTCATATCCCACCCAGATGACCTTTAGACGAAGAGGTTCTGCCACCCCAGGGGGGCGAGGCCACATCACCTGTTTCACTGACCCTTGCCTTCACCCCCAGGGGAGGAGTGCACCAGGATGTGATTTCCCAGCAGGAAGCAGTGGCCTTTAGGCTTGGCATGAGCCATCGAGGGCCGGAAGGAGTCTCTGCCTGCTACAAAAGCCCGCATTCAGAGGCGTTCCGCAAGCGTTTCCTAGCTGCCTCCCAGGCCCCAAGCCTGGCATGAGTGTAGCGAAGGCGTAAGTCGGGACTCCTGCCCTCAAGGCAGGCTCACACCGGCCAGGTTGCTTGACTCTTACCATGTGTTACCCAGCAGCCCCTCTTTTCTCGAGATAACAAAGACATCAGTCTACAGACTTCCTACTTGGAGTTGAAGCTGCAGTGAAGCTTACAGGGTGCCAGGCATTCGTATAACCCTCTTAATATCCCTACGTTACAGTGTTCCAAACGAGGAAACAGTTGCACAGAACAGTTAAGTCACTTTGCCAAGGTCACACAGCTCAGTGGCAGGGCCAGGCGTTGAACCCAGGAAGCCTGGCTCCAGAGTCCATACTCGTAACCACTGCATTCTGCTGGTTGAGCTCCTAAGGCAGATGCCAGGCTGGAGTGAAGGGCTTAGCGCCTCAGGCCTTCTCTCTGCCTCTGCACACACCCTCTGGCTTCAAACTCCCTAAAAGTGATTCAGCAAACTGAGCTGAAAGTAGCTTCCAGCCTCATCCATCCCAGCTGCTGCCTCCCACCTGCTCAGAGCCCATTTGTAGAAACCCACTCCCAATTGCATCCTTGTGCTGACCATGTCTCCACATAATCACGAAGCCCTCTCATCATTCACGCCACAGCCCTGCAGACTGGGAGGGATTGGCTGTTGGACAGGTGGGGAAACTGAGGCCCAGAGATGGTTCTTAATCCATAGTTTCTTCCTCCAAGCCCCAGGGTCTTGGACAGCTCCCTTTTCCCTGCCTTTACCACCGTGCCCTCGGTACCACTCGGCCTGGGTCCATTTTCCTACAGCTGGGAGCACCATTCTGGATTTGCCTACCCCATCAGTCGTTGTCGGTCTGTTCTGGTGTTGCCAACTGCTTTCGAGCTCAGGCTCTGGACAAGTGCCAGCGATGATGGACACTCACAGTTCTTATGACCCCTGTTGAGGATCCAGTGCTGGGCTAAACTTCTCCCCACCTTCTCTCCTACCTTCACAGCAACCCTTTGAGTCAGGTGGTATTATCCCCACATATAACCAAGGAGACTGAGCCACTAAAGTGGCTCGCCCAGGGCCTCACATGGCCTCACATGGCCCCCCAAGCTTGTGTCCACTCCACGATGCTGCCGCACCAGGCTGAGCAGAAGCCCCTAGTTTTCTGTTCCTTCTCTGAAGGTGATCCAGAAAAGAAAGTCTCTGCTCCCTGCCTGGCCAGGAAGTGGACCATGCTGCGTAATCAGAGAGAATGCTTCCAGAGACAAGGCCAAGCCCATCGTGAGCAACAGAGGCCTCACGGAAGGAGTGAATGTGAGGTTGCTCCCACCCAAGGGGCTGTGATTCATCTAGCTCATCAAGTCCGGCTGAGTTCGTAAAAATCCCAGGCCTGACAGGTCATGGAGTGGGGTGTCCGTCAGGTCATCTGACTTAATAGGTCTGGAAGGGAGTCCAGGAATATGCATTCTTTTTTTTCCCATATTTAATTCCTTTTATTTGGATTACAAAGCTGACACCATGCTTATTATTGAAGTAAGAGGTGCAGGTAACAATAATTCACATTATACTGTTTATGCTTTATCTGTGTTGGCATAGTTTATATAATATTTAAGGGATCACCTAGAAGGAATTGCCTCATGTCAACATAGCTAAGTGTTCTGGGAAACTGAAAA
Organism: Stenella coeruleoalba; assembly: GCF_951394435.1. Classification (NCBI taxonomy): domain Eukaryota; kingdom Metazoa; phylum Chordata; class Mammalia; order Artiodactyla; family Delphinidae; genus Stenella; species Stenella coeruleoalba. Next base: position 26,808,586 of record NC_137161.1, on the reverse strand, counting down.
TTAAAGGAAATAGTTAAAACAAATCACCAGAATAGTGTACTTTATAGTCAACTCCGGCTGGCTCTGGGTCTGCTAACTGCTAGAGAGAGAGAGGAATGTGCTGGATTTTTATGGGGTTTCAAAAACTTTAAAATAGTTTAACAGGCTACCTTTGAAAGAGTGATTGGATGGACTTTTTTTTTTTTTTTTTTTTTGCAGTACGCGGGCCTCTCACTATTGTGGCCTCTCCCGTTGTGGAGCACAGGCTCTGGACGCACAGGCTCAGCGGCCATGGCTCACGGGCCTAGCCGCTCCGCGGCATGTGGGATCTTCCCGGACCGGGGCATGAACCCGTGTCCCCTGCATCGGCAGGCAGACTCAACCACTGCGCCACCAGGGAAGCCCTGGATGGACATTTTAATGGAAAGTCTCTAATAGCCTCAAAATGCAAAGGAATGCTGCAGCTTTGAGTTGCCACATTGAACACATCTGAATGGCTTTGGGAATAAACAAGAGACTTCTGAGGAATTGGGACAAGGGGTTTATCTTTCCGTTCCTAGAGTCAAAAGCAGAATTCATGGGACTTCCCTGGTGGCGCAGTGGTTAAGAGTCCACCTGCCAATGCAGGGGACACGGGTTCGAGCCCTGGTCCGGGAAGATCCCACATGCCGCAGAGCAACTAAGCCCGTGCGCCACAACTACTGAGCCTGCGCTCCAGAGCCCACGAGCCACAACTGCTGAGCCTGTGTGTCACAACTACTGAAACCTGCACGCCTAGAGCCCGTGCTCCGCAACAAGAGAAGCCACCGCAATGAGAAGCCCACGCACCGCAATGAAGAGTAGCCCCCACTTGTCTCAACTAAAGAAAAAGCCCACGCGCAGCAACGAAGACCAACACAGCCAAAAATAAATAAATAAATGAATTTGTTTAAAAAAAAAATTCATGCCTCCTCACCCATCTACCTCTCTGCCTCCAGCCCAGGAGAGAGGGCTGCAGATCTCCTTTCCCTCTGTGGGCCTGGCCATGGTTGGCGCATCCTCTGCTTTACTCTGGACCAGGCCAGGTCAGCTGCCTCTGGCTGCGGGGGAGCCGGCAAGGAGAAAGTGGTTTATCTAGGACCATCTGAGGTTAATGAGCCCCTCTCGGCTGCTAGCCTTCCAGCATCCTAAGCAGTATGGGGCCCAGGCATGCTCACCCTCTAAGGAGTCAGATCTCACCCCAGGCTACTGGTTGGCACCTCATTTCAGCTCTGCCATCTGCCTAGACTCAGTGGGTCTCCTTCAAGAATGAGGACTTGCCCTACTCAGGCTTGAGCCAGAATATGCATTCTTGACAAGGGGCTCTGATACAGATGGTACATAAACTGGACTTTGGAATCCATTGCTCTCCTAAAAACTGTTTTATGTGAAAGTCTGCCTCTGCTTTGTGTTTCTTGGGTGATAACTAGGAGGCAGTATGGAAGCTCTAGGAGTCCAGAGACCTACGTTCAGGTCTCAGCTCAGATATTGACTTCCTATGTGACCTGGGCAGTCACTTGCCCTCTGAGGGCCTGTTTCCACATCTGTACAATGGGCACAATAACACCTACCTCTCAGGGCAGCTGTGAGGCTGTTGGGAGATAACAGCTTGTAAACAGATGCCTGGGGAGGGCGTCAGTGACTGTTGCCCATGGGGGCTCTGTTTGCCAACCTGCTTTGTCTTTCCTTCCAGCCCCTTCATGAATAAGTTTTTTCCAGCCAACTTCCCAAATCGACAGTACCAGCTGCTCTTCACCCAGGGCTCTGGGGAGAACAAGGAAGGTGAGTGCTGCCCACTTTCCCCTGCTTTGGGTGTCTTCCCCCACCCCCGCCTTTGTCTCTCCAATACTGGGACTCCCCGGTACAGCGAGTGATGGGAAAGGTGGGCTCTGGGATCACATCCCAGCTCTGCCGCTGGGTGCACACCGGTACCTCTCTGAGCCTTGAGTGGTTTGGTTGGGGTTCTTTCATCTGTAAAGTGAACATCATAATCTAGTACCTCCCTTATAGGCATGTTGTTAGGACTGCGAGTAAGCGATGAGTAGAAGGCGTTCAGCACACTGCCCGGCTCACAGTGAACAGTAAACAGTTGGCTCTCGTGGCTGTTCTGATCATGTCAGTTTTTAGTGGGATTATTCCCCACCTACGATTTGAAAGGGGAGTTCCGTGGCTTTCGAAAAAATGAAAACTGCAGGGAATTGGGGAAAGCCTGGGTCACGTGGGTTAGTTAGGTTGTGGGTTCTACTGCTGTGACAGGATTATCAACGGCTCGGCCAGATGGAAGGTATTTCTCTCGTGTCAAAGTCTGAGCTTGCGAATGTCGCACTTGTGAATGTGCCTAGCATGTTCTGCCTCGTCCCTGGAGAGCAGCGATTTTATATGCAGATCCTGGAGAGCAGGATTCCTTTGTGCATTTCTAGGCATCTGCACCCAGTCAGTGACTTGAGTTTTTTCACCTGTCTTGTGCTCTGCCGCACTCGGGGGCCCGCGGATGCAGAAGAGCGCACCATTGCTCCACGGGCCCTCCCGGAGGAAGGAGAGACAACTGTATCACGGGCCCATTTAGCTAAAGGGAAGCTAGAAAATGTGGCCGAGAGCTAGTTGGCCTTGTGTCCAGGGGGAAATCATCAGGGTATTGTTAGCACAAAGGAGTGAACAACAACTGGGGCCAACCGGCAGTCTGCTACATTCTGGAATCTGAAAGGAAATGCTGTGCTCTGTGACCCTGGGCAAGCTCCACCGCCTCTCTGAGCTTCCTCAGTAGGACACTTGGAGGTGGTGGAGAAGAGGTCTAACATCAGGACGTCTGCCACAGGCTCCCCACCAGAGCACCCTGGGGTCCTCCTGCCTGCTGCTTCTCCAGGCCTCCCTCTCTTACCTTCCTCCTCCTGTGCTGTTGACACAGCGCTGCCAGCAAGCTTCTTGATTCCTTTGGTGGCACAGTGGAAAGATTCCTGAATGAACTGGGACCTTGCAAAAGCCTTGGGCTCGGTGCAGGCAGCATTGATTGAGCACCCACTGTGTGCAGGCTCCATGCTGAGCGCTGTGTAAGGGCCGTCTCACTTGCTCCCCACGGCAGTCCTATCAGGGAGGTGCTGTGATCCCCTTTTTACAGGTGGGGCAACTGAAGCTCAGAGAGGGAACTGCCTCCCCCGAGGCCGCCCAGCTACAAGCGCAGAGCCCGTGCTTCCAGCACCATGAGCCATCTCCCACTGACCCTGTGTCAGGCCTGTGTGCTCTCTGGGCCTCCATTCCCTCCTCTAGGAAATTGGAGGGGCTGGGTGGGGGGGCTCCAGTGAGCACCCCCGACCTGTGGATCTCTGACAGAGCCCACAGCCATGCCCTCCTCCGTCCAGGGGCTGACAGGTGGGAGGGGCAGCCCCGCCCCGGGGAGTGGACTTACCCGGCCTCTCTGCCCAGAGATCATCAACTATGAGTTTGACACCAAGGACCTGGTGTGCCTGGGCCTGAGCAGCATCGTTGGTGTCTGGTACCTGCTGAGGAAGGTACGTAGCCAGGGCCCAGGGCAGTGTTGGGGGAAGCGCCTGAGGGGCAGGTTGGGGGCAGGAGAGCTGGACTCACTCACATCTTTCCCCAGCACTGGATTGCCAACAACCTCTTCGGCCTGGCCTTCTCCCTTAATGGGGTGGAGCTCCTGCACCTGAACAACGTCAGCACTGGCTGCATCCTGCTGGGCGGGCTCTTCATCTACGATGTCTTCTGGGTGAGTTGGGCAGGGACGCAAAGGATGTCTGGCTACCGGGCCCCCTCGCCGCCTCCTCCCCTGTCTCTGGCCCAAGCAGCGGTCGTCTGATAGAGGGAAGCTGCCCTGACCTGGAAGTAAGACCCCAGAGCACGTCCTTTCTGGGCCCAGTGCCCTCAGCTGTGGAATGGATGAGAGAGCAGAGTCCTCACTTGCTGAGAGCCCACCCTATGCCCAGGGCTTTCCAGCCGCCCTCTCTTCCTCATGGTGGCCCCAGCAGGGGTATTGCTTATCCTGTGTCTCTCCGGCAAGTGAGCTGAGGCTCAGACGTTGAGGCAAGTGTGGTTAAAGCAGATGAGTGGACGCTGGTGAGCAAGGTACCGACTGTGAGGACGTAGGCTGCGTGCCAGCCCTGGGCTAAGAGACCTGCCACACTCACTGAGGGGCCCCGCTGAGGGATCGAGGGCAGCCTGACTCAGGCACCCTTTCCGTGGCCTCGGGCAGCCTCTTTTCCCCTTAAGTACGTGGTGCTGGAGGACTTTCTCTCTTGGGAGGGGCAGACCCCTGAACTAACATAGGATGCCTGGCCGGGGGCATCAGAGGCCCTTTACCAACTCCTTGGAATTGCCCCTCGTTGCTACCTAGAACAAGGAACCCCGTGAAGTGTCCACATGGCCAGTGTCGGTGGCCACCTCATCTCAACTTCACATCTGCTCTGGAGCCCTTCCTGGCTCCCTGCCCCTTTCCCGCCCGTCCCAGGCAGCAGCACGTTGAGAAGCCCAAGCACAGCCATTCCTTCCCACCCAGCCCTCACCTCCCTCCAGACTCCTCTCTCCTCCTCCTAGGTATTTGGTACCAATGTGATGGTGACAGTGGCCAAGTCCTTTGAGGCACCAATAAAATGTAAGTGACCACCCCACCATGGGGAGCCCGTCTGCCCCCACCCTGGTGGCCCATCCCCTCGTGGTCCCCGTTTTGGTCCATACCCTCCCTTAGCTCTTCCTTCTCCAAGCTCCCCTGTGTCTCCAGCCTGGTTTCCTTCTCCCCTTTGATTCATCCACTGTGTTCCTGCACAGCCATCCTCCTCCCAGGCCCTGGCCTCCGGCCGTCTGGTCACAGTGCATGGCTCTGTGGGACGCTCTGTGGAATGGGGGTGAGCACAGAGAGGGGTGTCTGACGCAGCCTGTGCAGGGCAGGCAGGGGCCTCCAGAGGAGGATATCCCCCACGCCAAGACCTGGAGCCCTCCCCCTGGATCCCTTTGGCACATAAATCTCAGGTGCTGTCTGCCCCACGCCTCTCACACTGCCCTGATTCTGTTCTTCAGTGTATCCATTGTTATAAATATTAGAAAGCCCACCTACAAGCATCTGTAAAGAACGTGGAGACTTCCTTGGCGGTCCAGTGGTTAAGACCCCGCCCTTCCACTGCAGGGGGAGCGGGTTCAATCCCTGGTCAGGGAACTAAGATCCTGCGTGCCGTGCTGCGTGGCAAAAAAAAAAAAAAAAGTGGAAATGTTGTTATTTCACACTGCAGCAAGCCCAGTGGCAGAGCATCTAGAGTTGGGTTTCTGGCCCTCAGTGGCGTTGCCAAGAGCCAGGGTCACCTCAGCCCTCCACCCCACCATTCTCAACATGTTCAGGGGCAGAAAGGGGGAACTTTATGTCTCTCTTTCATCAGAGAGGGGTGTTTTTCCCCCAATCTCCCCTGTAGCCTCTCTCGTATTTCACTGGCCAGAATTGGGTCACAGGCCCAATTCTGTCATTCATCATCAAGGGGGATGGGAAAAGCATGATGAGCTTGGAGTTTAAGCCTTAGACTAATCAGGAATCACCTCCTGGCATCACAAGACCCAAAGAGGAGGAACGGAATCAGTCAGACATGATGGAAGGAAGCAGGGGGATCCTGTCAGGAAGACATCACAGCTCCACAAGGAGTGCTGCTTGGGCAGCGGGCCGATGGGGTGGAGTCAGCCCCAAGAGTGAAGAAATGACTGTCCTCCTCACGGTCTGACTCTCCCCTGGTGCACACAGGTCCTCTCTGTGAGCTGGAGAGAGGTTGGTGGCCGCTCGTTGTTCCTAGCTGCTGCAGTCGCAGCTCAGCGACCCTAGAGGAAAACAAGTTTCTCCCAGCTTTGGCTCGGATGAACCCATGGAGGCTGGCCTGGCCCGTGAGCTCGGCATTCCAGCCGGGAGTGGTGGAAACAGGGTCACTGCCCTCTCCAGTGCCTGAGGGCAGAGTATTTGAATCAGCAGCCTCCCAGAACCAAGGGTGTACGGTGAGGGCAGTTCTTCAGAGCAAGAGAACAGATGCTGGGCAAGCCAGCAAGAAGAGCAGCTGCGCCCTACGTGCTGCGATGGATGAAGCCAGCCAAGGTGTCAGGAAAGCTCTCCTGGGTCACGAAGGATGAATATGTGTTTACCAAGCATGCAGGGGCAGTAGGGGCATTTGAAAGAGAGAGTACAGCTTCAGCCAAGGGCTACAATTAGGAAAATGCAGGAGGGAGCAGAGAATCGGGGAGGGAATGTGGCCGAGTTTAGGGGAGCAGCAGAAAAGAGGCCGGATATGGGGAAGCCAAGGATGGCATGTCAAGGAGCCTGGACACTGCCCAGCAGGCAGTGGATGAGCCCTTGGAAGACTCTGAGCAGGGAAATGACAGTCACCTCTGGTTTCTGGTGCTTGAAATTTGGTTTTCTGGCTTGGGGAGAAAGTCCGTTGCCCTCCACTGCTAGGAGTGGAGCTCAGAGGCAGTCTAACAGAGTGGTTAAGTGGACAGATGCTGAAGTCAGGAGGCCTGGACTTGAATCCCAGATGTGACATTCGCTGGCTGCGTGGCCTGAGGGAAGAGGCTTCACCTCCCTGGGCCCTGGTTTCCACATCTGCCACTCAGAATTGAATGGTACCAGGTTTGGGAGGATCAGATGAGGAGAGCTGTAAATCACTTGATTGTGCATTCAGGGCAGGAAGAAGCAAGCAAGGAAGGGCCTCTGCAATTCATTAGGGAAGCACAAGCTTGCCCAGAACCCCCAGCTTACCTCTGCTTACGTACCAGTGGCCAGAGCTGGGTCACGTGACCACTCCTAGCTGCCAGGGAAGTCAGGAATTTGGGGACCAGGTTGTCCTGATTGTCTTAGCCTTATGCCACACTTGATTCATCCCCTGGGAGGGCGGCCACACACAAAAGCAGGACTGGGTTAGTAAAGAAGGCGTGACGTTAACAATGTGTGCAAATCACCTAATCCTCACCACAGTCCTGTGGGGTCAGTTCAGCTGTTATACCCATTTTATAGGTGAGACAACCAAGACCCGGAGCAGTTAAGTAAACTGTGCAGTCACACAGCAGAGCCAGGATTCAGACCCACACAGTCTGACCCTGAAGCCCATACATAACTGCTCTCTGCCCCAGGCCCCTATGGATGAAATCCAGCTACAGCTGCCCCTTGCCATAACTGGACATACAGGGAGGCATTTCTCTCAATCTGTATTTATCCAAACAAGCTGGCCAGTAGGATTTCTGAGTAAGGAGCTCTAGCAAGGAATTTATAGGTATGTGACCTCTTCACCCTCAGCAGATACAGAAACAGCCTGTAGCCCAAGCTCTCCCTGCTTCAGAACAAGGGTCTGTCCACACCCCAGCTGCAGTGAGATGCATAGCCTATTAGATGCCAGCACCGTGTGGGCTGTTTCATCTTTTATATACTAGGCTTTAGGGTCATTCCCATTTAACCAGAGTTCTGGCTATACAAGGGCATTGAAATTGTATGACATGTGAGTTACAGCTGAATAAAGGCATTAAACCTTTAGCCTAGATGATCCTAGATTCTTCCCTGCTCTAACCAGCTGTGAGTCCAGATGGAGACATTGCCCTTCAGCCCTTCGACATCCTCTCAGCTCCCCATTCCCATCCCCCCACCCAGAAATGCAAGTGTGTGAGTTCCATACACCAGAGGTGGAGGGCTAGGAGTCAGAGTGAGCTGGGCTCTCACCACCTCCTCGCATCCCTGCCTCCCCCTGCAGTGGTGTTTCCCCAGGATCTGCTGGAGAAGGGCCTGGAAGCGGACAATTTTGCCATGCTGGGACTCGGAGACATCGTCATTCCAGGTGACCACGCTGAGGTGGGGGCCACAGTGCAAAGGGTGGAGGGGGCTTCCCTGGAGAAGGAGGAGTCCTGTGAAACACAGCCTTACCCACCAGGAGAGGGAAGGAGAAAGGATTAGGCTGGGAGATACCCCCGCCCCCTGCCCAGGGGTCTGGTGAAGGGGTCTACCTCAGCACACATTGTGGAGTGCCGGTCCTGGGCCAGGCCATGGGCTGCACACTGGGGGGACAGGGTGAGCAAGACTGCCCCTCATGGAGCTTCTGACTGGGTGAGCAGACATTACTCAGGAACTACAGAAATAAATGTATATGACAGACTGCAGTACACTCTGAGCAAGCACATTCTGTGGCAGTGTTGAAGGGATCTGATGCCCTCACACACGTGCATGTGTGCACACCCCTTCCCAGTGTTTTCAGGTGACACAAATGTACTAGACCTGCCGCAGGCCCTCGTCTCCCCAGTGCTGGGAGGGCTTCCGGGGGAACGTGCGCTGTGTGTGGACACGGGCACCATGGCTGTGGGCTCCTTTGTCTGCAGTGTTAGCGGAGGGACGGGTGGCACGCACCTGCTCGACTGCACGAGCTGGCCTTTGAGCCCATTATCCGTGTGTGGGTGGTAGTCAGCGTGCCTGTGGACACAGGGACAGGTGCCCTGTGTGGAGGTCTGAGCCTGGACATACATCCCTGGCGGCCTGCAGCCCGAGCTACCTGGGGGCAAAGCTGAGCTCCCTCTCTGAGGGCAGCTGAAATGGCTGAGGCTTGGATTCTGTGTGTCTGCGAGATCCAGGCCTGGTGACGGGCACGGAACATCCAAAGAGCATTCTTACTCCCCTAGTCCCAGAGGCTCAGAGTCAGAGGGTTAGAAGCACCCCTGGTGCTTGCTTAAAAGAAGAAAGTTTGGAACGAATTAAAAGCCACTTTATTTTCCAGTGTAGGACATAATAGCAATTCTGCTAGTAAGCTGGGATGGTACAGGCACTGTGTTGTGATACCTTCCTTTTGTGATACGTATGATGGTGAAGCAAAGGCTTTCTCTCTTGTGCCAGTGAGGAAACTGAGGCTCAGAAATGAAGGGACTTAAGGTAAATTCACACACTAGGAAGCAAAAGGGCCAAGACTCAGACCAGGTCTCTCTGACTGCAAAAAATGTTATATTATCAGAACTGCTTTTATGACAGTAATAACAATAAGATAGTCCCAGAACTATCATTTGTCAAGCACCTGTTGTTGGCCAAGCACTATGCTGGGTGTTTTCTAATATGTTATCTTTGCTACTTCTAGCAGCCCGATGAGGTAGAGGGTATTTCCATGTCACTGATGAGGAAACTGAGGTTCAAAGAGACTTGCCTAAGGCCGTGGGGCCATGGTCTTGAAGCCAGGTGTTCCCATAGCTTGTGGTGCTGGGAGGAGGGACTGAAGAAACTGAGTCCCATAAAGCATTCGTCTCGCCCTGCGGGGGAGGGTCTGTCACAGGCACCTGCAGACTTCCCCATTGTCCTTGTTGGGTGGTTCTGGGCTTGAGGCCTGCATGGGCCATCTCTGCATGTCCGCATATTCCTGTGCTCTGAGTCTTTTCAGCAGTCACGATCGGTGTGAGTTACTGCACCCTCACAGAGCCTCGGGGATGATCTTGAGGGAAGAATGGGTTGTGGGCTGTTGCTTTGAGGATGAGTTGCATGATTATGAGTAAAAGCTCTTGGGAGCTCTGGCCCATGGATTAGTTGAAGAACAGTTGTAGAATTCAGCTGCCAGGGGCCACTGGGTTCCCAGTTTTTTTTCCAGAACGGCAGCATTTGTCTGTTCTCACCACCCACCAGCTCCCTACTCACAGTCCTCAGTGGGGACTAACTCATTTTCCTCTTTGAAATTAATCACATGTTGCCAGTCAGTGCTTCTGATGAGCACAGAATGTTTTGGCTACTGAGAACCTGCTGTCAACTGAATGAGGCTCAGCCCTGCTCTGTCTGAGCCCCAAGATAAGTCAGGGAGACAGACACACAGATGGACGTGTGTGCAACATGCAGAGGCCGGACTGGCTGGCTGTGTCTCAGGGACTCAGGTTTCCAGCGTGACTGGGCTCGGTTCTGAAGTGCAGATAGTGCAGTGGGTGGACAGAGTTCACCGTCCTTGCCTCAGCCCCTGCAGAGCCTCCGGTGGGCTGCTTGCTCCTGCTCTTTCTCCCTCCAGCCAAGCAACTGCCATGGAGGTTTTTCTCAAAATCTTTTTAGGTTATTCTCCCACTTAGAATTTTTCCGGTGTGTCCCCTGACTTCCACTCCTCGTACCCATGGAGCCCTGCATTGCATGGTTGGTCCATCCCCAGCATCTCCTGCTCTGGGCTGCAGCCTTACTGGCTCCTTGAGCCCTGCCACACCTCCTGAGCCCTCTTTCCTCTTTGCACACGCTGTTCCCTCCCCCTGGCAAGTGTCACTTCCTCAAAGAAGCCCTCCTTCCTCCCCACCTCCCCGCAGCCTGGGTCTCATCCCCTGATAGACCTTCCCATGACACAGGAAGCACCCTTTCACAGGCAGTCTTACATTGATTTTATTTTTTAACATCTTTATTGGAGTATAATTGCTTTACAATGGTGTGTAAGTTTCTGTTGTATAACAAAGTGAATCTGCTATACACATACATATGTCCCCATATCTCCTCCCTTTTGCATCTCCCTCCCACCCTCCCTATCCCACACCTCTAGGTGGTCACAAAGCGCTGAGCTGATCTCCCTGTGTTATGCGGCTGCTTCCCACTAGCTACCTGTTTTACATTTGGTAGTGTATATATGTCCATGACACTCTCACTTCGTCCCAGCTTACCCTTCCCCTCCCCGTGTCCTCAAGTCCATTCTCTACGTCTACGTCTTTATTCCTGTCCTGCCCCTGCGTTCTTCAGAGTCTTTTTTTTTTTTTTTTTTTAGATTCCATGTATATATGTGTTAGCATATGGTATTTGTTTTTCTCTTTCTGACTTACTTCACTCTGTATGACAGACTCTGGGTCCATCCACCTCACTATAAATAACTCAATTTCGTTTCTTTTTATGGCTGAGTAATATTCCATCGTATATATGTGCCACATCTTTATCCATTCATCTGTCGATGGACGCTTAGGTTGCTTCCATGTCCTGGCTATTGGAAATAGAGCTGCAGTGAACATTGTGGTACATGACTCTTTTTGAATTATGGTTTTCTTAGGGTATATGCTCAGTTGTGGGATTGTTGGGTCATATGGTAGTTCTGTTTTTAGTTTTTTTGGTTTTGGGGGGTTTTTTGGTTTTGGTTTTGTTTTTGTTTTTTGCAGTATGCGGGCCTCTCACTGTTGTGGCCTCTCCCGTTGCGGAGCAACAGGCTCCCGACGCGCAGGCTCAGCAGCCATGGCTCACGGGCGCAGCTGCTCCGCGGCATGTGGGATCTTCCCGAACCGGGACACAAATCCGTGTCCCCTGCATCGGCAGGCGGACTGTCGACCACTGCGCCACCAGGGAAGCCCTGTTTTTAGTTTTTTAAGGAACCTCCATACTGTTCTCCATAGTGGCTGTATCAATTTACATTCCCACCTACAGTGCAAGAGGGTTACCTTTTCTCCACACCCTCTCCAGCATTTATTGTTTGTAGATTTTTTGATGATGGCCATTCCGACTGGTGCGAGGTGATGGCTCATTGTAGTTTTGATTTGCATTTCTCTGGTGATTAGTGATGTTGAGCATCCTTTCATGTGTTTGTTGGCAATCTGTATGTCTTCTTTGGAGAAATGTCTATTTAGGTCTTCTGCCCATTTGTGGATTGGGTTGTTTGTTTTTTTTGATATTGAGCTGCATGAGCTACTTGTAAATTTTAGAGAATCCTTTGTCAATTGCTTGGTTTGCAAATATTTTCTGCCATTCTGAGGGTTGTCTTTTCATCTTGTTTATGTTTTCCTTTGCTGTGCAAAAGCTTTTAAGTTTCATTAGGTCCCATTTTTTTATTTTTGCTTTTATTTCCATTTTCTAGGAGGTGGGTCAAAAAGGATCTTGCTGTGATTTACGTCATAGAGTGTTCTGCCTGTGTTTTCCTCTAAGAGTTTTGTAGTGTCTGGTCTTACGTTTAGGTCTTTAATCCATTTTGAGTTTATTTTTGTGTATGGTGTTAGGGAGTGTTCTGATTTCATTCTTTTACATGTAGCTGTCCAGTTTTCCCAGCACCACTTATTGAAGAGGCTGTCTTTTCTCCATTGTATATTCTTGCCTCCTTTATCAAAGGTAAGGTGACCGTATGTGCATGGGTTTATCTCTGGGCTTTCTATCCTGTTCCATTGATCTCTATTTCTGTTTTTGTGCCAGTACCATACTGTCTTGATTACTGTAGCTTTGTAGTATAGTTTGAAGTCCAGGGGCCTGATTCCTCCAGCTCCATTTTTCTTTCTCAGGGTTGCTTTGGCTGTTTGGGGTCTTCTGTGTTTTCCATACAAATTGTGAAAATTTTTGTTCTAGTTCTGTGAAAAATGCCATTGGTAGTTTGATAGGGATTGCACTGACTCTGTAGATTGCTTTGGGTAGTATAGTCATTTTCACAATGTTGATTCTTCCAATCCAAGAACATTGTATATCTCTCCATCTGTTTGTATCATCTTTAATTTCTTTCCTCAGTGTCTTATAGTTTTCTGCATACAAGTCTTTTGTCTCCTTAGGTAGGTTTATTCCTAGGTATTTTATTCTTTTTGTTGCAATGGTAAATGGGAGTGTTTCCTTAATTTTTCTTGCAGATTTTTCATCATTAGTGTATAGGAATGCAAGAGATTTCTGTGAATTAATTTTATATCCTGCTACTTTAGCAAATTCATTGATTAGTAGTTTTCTGGTGGCATCTTTAGAATTCTCTATGTATAGTCTCATGTCATCTGCAAACAGTGACAGCTTTACTTCTTCTTTTCCGCTTATTTACACTGATTTTTGTTAATGTTCGGTCAGCATGCCCTGCCCCCTCGGCTGGGCTCTTGAGAGCAGTGGTTTTGCTTCCCCCTGTACTGCGTATGGTGCCTAGTGCTCAGGCACCCTATAAATGTTTGGGAGGGTGGGCCCAGTGTGCCACACTATGGTGCTCTGAGGTGCCAGGTCAGCGTGGTCGCAGACCAAAGCAAAATCCTGGGCCCGTCTCATTTTTCCAAGTGGCCTGAAGGTAGAGGAACGGGATTTCTGCTGGCAGTTCGCAGCGTCAGCCACACCCTTGGCCCCTGTTGATTGCTCCGTGGCTGAGAACAAGTGGGGACCCAGTTGCATATTAGCTGACTACCCTGCTCCTCCTCTACCACTGTCTAACCTGGCTTTCTCCCCACAGGAATCTTCATCGCCTTGCTGCTGCGTTTTGACATCAGGTAAGCCGCTTAGGCACCCTAGTGCTCAGGTTCCACAAGTGAGGGGCCTCCCCTGGGCAGGGAGGTTCTCTGGGGACCACAGAGAACTTGGGACCACAACTTCCACCCCCACAGCAGCCAGGGCAATTCCAATTTTATCTGCGTTTTGCATCTTGAGGTTCTAAGTGTTCAAAGAGCCTGGAGAGGGTGGGGGAGGTATGAATCACAGAGTGAGATTTAAACCCAGAGGGTCCTGGTGGTACCCATAGAGCTTTCTTACCGTGTGTTCTTGGCAAGTGAACTGACCTTTCTGAGGGAAGGTTTCTCATCCTTAAGTTAGTAGTAAACAGGAGCTCCTGCCCGGGGCTGACCGAGAAGATGTGGAGGGAGTGCTGAGCACAGGCTGACCTCAGCGGCTCCCAGGGAAGTCCAGCTGCACGCACCGTCATCATCATTATCGCTTTTTATCAGCCGGGGTCAGGTCACCGTGTTCCAGCTGCTCTAGCTGTTCCACACCCTCTCCTTACTCAGACATTTTCAGTCCGTTGTAGAAAGTGAGCACAAGGGCGAGGGAAGGGGGCCAAGTTGAGCCACCCCTTAAAACTCAGAAAAGGTCACACCGAGTTAATGCACCTGGTCATCTGGGCCCGCCACCAGTAGGTGGTGCTCAGCCTTCCCGGTGGAGGGCTTGCTGTGTGTGCGCTTAATTTTGAGGTGGTTTATGAAATTTTCTTAATCTCCTTGTGCCCAGTAGTTGCCAAAACAGCAATAGTGTTGAAAGTGGTCGTGAGAAACTCAGTGCCAGTGCGTGGAAATCCAAGTCGCATGTGAAACTTTAACTTTTGCTCACTGACGTAGATCTGGGTTATTTGGGTAGTGCCACTGTGGAGCCTTTGGAAGGGACCTGGCCAGTCTGTAAGTAGAAGCACAGCTGTGCCAGCTGCTCTGCCCCTAGATGTTCAGAGGTAATACAAAGAGCAACCCACGAGAGTCTCCCGGCCATTTGCTAGAGATACAGAGTCAGCTGGCAGCACCCTTGGAGGAAGGAGCTCATTCCTGGCCTGGACTTGCAGGATAAGCAAGTCCTTCCGAGATGGTTCCAGAATCTGCGTGACATTCCCAAAGGGAATCCGTTACCCTCCAGGCTGCACAACAGGACAGGTCTCAGTGTACTTGCAGCTCCAGGCCCAGAAGCCGCCAGGGTGAGGAGGGAAGGGCATCAGAAGTACTCATTCATTCCACAGATGTTGCTGGACACAGGCAAAGGTCCTGAGCTGCCACTGTGAAAGGGCATCAAGTGATGGCAGTGCCAGGTTGCACGGGTCAGCTCTTCTGAAGCTGATCTTGGGTGAATCGCCCAGAAAGCCACTGGCATTCTATCCATGTAATCAGCATCCATTCAGTATTCACAGAGGGTTACTGAACTATTAGCTCCTCTGCGCTTAAAAGAACTTTGCTGTCCAGTTTCTGTATCAGTGTTCCTCAGAGCATGATCCACCTGTGTCAGATTCAGAATGCAGAGCCCCAAACAACAAGGACCTACTGTGTAGCACAGGGAACTATACTTAATATTTTGTAATAACCTGTAAGGGAAGAGAATCTGAAGAAGAATATATATATATATATATATTTATATATATATCTGAATCACTGTGCTTTCCACCTGAAAGTAATTATATTATTATATCGTATATTATACATATAATAATAATACGTATTATATATATAATACGATATATATATCGTATCATATCGTATATTATATATGATATTATAAATCAACTATACTTCAATTTTTAAAAAAAGCCAAAAATAAATAAAGTTATTACAAAATTTAAAAAAAAAAATGCAGAGCCCCAGACCTATTAGATCCGACTCCCTGGAAATTGGACCTAGAACTCTGGGTGTTTCTTTTGTTTTGTTTTTGTTTTGTTTTTTTGGCCGTGCTGCGTGGCTTGTGGAATCTCAGTTCCCCGACCAGGGATTGAACCCGGCCACGGCATTGAAAGCCCAGAATCCTAACCGCTAGGCCACCAGGGAACTCCCATACAGCTCTATTTTTTTAACATGCTGTCCAGGTGATTTTTCTGCTGGCCTGAGCTTCCTAGCCACTGTTCTAGGTTATAGCACTTGACATTCAGCAACCACTAGGGAGATGGCTCGTGGTTTTCCCATTTTGCAGATGAGTAAACTGAGGCTGACAGAAGGAAAGTGACTGGTCCAAAGACACTTAGCTGGGGCAGAATCAGAGTGCATGCTCACCTCCAAGCCCCCGGCCCAGAGCTCTCAGCCACCCCACACAGCCTCCAGGGTCTTCCCCAGCTCCCCCCCTCCTCACTGTTGCTCTGCAGTGCCTCAATCTCACCCTCCTCTCTCCCCACACCATCACTGAAGCTTGAAGAAGAACACCCACACCTACTTCTACACCAGCTTTGCAGCCTACATCTTCGGCCTGGGCCTGACCATCTTCATCATGCACATCTTCAAACACGCCCAGGTGAGCATGACTGTCCTCGGTGTATCGGGAGTGCTTTCACTGCAAGTGACGGGCACATACTCGTCCCACATGCAAGCGGTCCAGTGGTGTAGAGCAGGCGTGTCTGTGCTTCTCTTGGCCTTTTCACCTGTGGTCGTTGCAAGGTGACGCCCTCCTTCAGGCAGCACATGCACACTGGTGGCAAGGAGGAGGAGGAAGGATGCCAGCATGCCTGTCGCCTTCATCAGGAAGATGACACCTTTCTCCGAGTCCTCTTAGCAGATTTTTGCCCACATCTCCTGGGACAGATCAGTGTCCCCGGGCCCCAGCTGTAATGTGGCCATGGCTTCTCAGCCTCGGTAGTGGGAGCGGACAGAAGAACAGGATCAGGTGGGTGTTGGGGTTCTCAGCCCATTGTCCACCCACCAGGTAAGTGACAGGATGTCAGGGCCCCCCTTCCATCACTCCCCAAGCAGGCCAGGCTCTGCCCCCTTCTCCCACCTAGATGGGTACTGAGCTGCCACAGAGTGAACCAGGCTGGGCTGGGGCTGAAAGCTGTCCGTGTGGCCTGGAGAAGAGGAGCTGGGCAGGGGAAAGCCAGCAGACAAGGTTGCTCTCTACTGGAAGTAAGAGCACTCCCCATGTGTCAGGCTCTGCTCAGTACTTCAGGAGGATCCTGTGAACAGACGAGGGAACTGGAGTTCAGGTGCTATGTGGCAAGTGTGTGGTGGAGCCAGGATTCAAACCTGTGTCACGTGAAGACCAAGCCCAGGCTCTGAACCCCCGGCCATGGGAGAGGCAGTGTGGAGTGGAGGCCGAGGGAGCCCTGGTGTGAATCCAGGCTCCACCATCTGCTTTTGCAGGACTCTGGGCAAGTTGCTGAAGTTATACTCAGGATTCCTCACTGATTCGTGAAAACGGAAAATGAGGATAAATAATAGTAGCCACCTTGGGGTCGTCTGAGGGTGAAATGAGTTAATATAAGTAAAGTGCTCAGAATTGCCGGCCCAGTTAGCATTACTGTACCCCCGTCTACCCTCCCCTCCTCCCCCTCCCTTCCCGCTTCTCCAGGGCACCGGCCACAGGGAAGCCACATTTAAATTAATCACAAGAGCTGCTGGCCAGTTACTCTGTGCCAGGCACTGTGCTAAACCCTCTCGCTCATTAACTCATTTAGTCCTTACAATATTTTTATATCTACAAAGTCTGTGAAATTGATACTTATGTTTTACAGAAGGTCCAAGGTCCCCTGGCCCATAGAGAAACCAAGAACCAGTGGGGAAGCACCTCTCATTCACTTCTACCCCAAATGGCCTTGGAAGCTCCGCAAGCTAAGAGGGACATGCCCTTGGCAAAGAGGGCGCAGAGAGTGCTTGGGCCTCCTTAGCGGTCTCTTCTCCAGCTGTCAGTCCCGTGAGAGTCCAAGCCCAGAGCTATTCCACAGAGGGCCACCAGGTGGCAGGCTTGCCTTCTGCCTGGGCTAGACTCAGAGAAGGCTCCAGTGGGAGCTCTCACACAGGTTCAGGGCAGAGGTGGGAGAGGTGGTCCTCTCTGTGGGAGAGAGAAAAGGAGCCTTCCCTGGGTGATGCAGCAAGTCAAGCTGAGACCTGGCTGGAGCCCTAGACTCCTGGTCTCAGGCCTCTGCTACTCCCCAGCAGCAGCCCAGCTGTTCTCAGTCACCCACACGGGCATCTCTCTGAAAATCTTTTTTGGGATGGGGATTGGGACACAAGGGACACCTGTTCTTTGAGCTCCTTCTCCCTCTCCAAGACATAGGCAGTCCCAGTGCGAGCAGTTCCCTAGGTAGGGGTCACTTCTGCCTCTGTGTTCCCATTTGGCTTCTATCAAAAATGCACTCCAGGGCTTCCCTGGTGGCGCAGTGGTTGAGAGTCTGCCTGCTGATGCAGGGGACACAGGTTCGTGCCCCGGTCCGGGAAGATCCCACATGCTGCGGAGCGGCTAGGCCCGTGAGCCATGGCCGCTGAGCCTGCGCGTCCAGAGCCCGTGCTCCGCAATGAGAGAGGCCACAACAGTGAGAGGCCCGCGTATCGCAAAAAAAAAGAAAAATGCGCTCCAAGCCAGGACTAGCAGCCTCCTAGAAAGACCTTTAATGATGATCAGGTGTCCTCATCATACGGACGGAGAGGGAAGCCCAGAAAGGAAAGTGGTTTATCTGTGGTCACACAGCAAAGCCAAGGCAAGATGGAGAGGCAGGAGTCCTGACCCCCAGCTCACTGCCCCAAGCTGTACATCCCATCCTCTCCTTAGCACTGACTTTCTCTGGAGAGGTTCCCTGGTGCCTTGAGAGGAAAAAAAAGAATAGGTTTGTATCCCTGTGACACTAAGCAAACTCAGTTCTTCCCAAAGGAGCCCCTCAGGGCTTCCCTGGTGGCGCAGTGGTTGAGAGTCCGCCTGCCGATGCAGGGGACACGGGTTCGTGCCCTGGTCCGGGAAGATCCCACATGCCGCAGAGCGGCTGGGCCCGTGAGCCGTGGCTGCTGAGCCTGCACATCCGGAGCCTGTGCTCCGCAACGGGAGAGGCCACGGCAGTGAGAAGCCCACGTACCACAAAAAGAAAAAAAAAAAAAAAAAAAAAGAGCCCCTCAGTTGCTGCCAACTCTTAAATGAGGCAGGCCATGGTGGGACCAGACTTCTACGCACCCTCCTCCTGGGAAGCCTTCTATTTGGCCCAGCCTGGCCTTGGTGAAGAAAATATACTGGACTTAGAGACAGAGGAACCTGGGTCTGTATCCTGACCAACTGTGTGATTTAGGGCAGATCCTTTTTTTCTCCTCTGATCTTCAGTCTCTTCATCTATAAAAGTGATCTATTTTTCAGAAATTAAGTTTTAATCAGTTTGTATTTGTTTTAGTTTTATTTCATTAATTTTTGCTTTGCCTTTATTATTTTCTTCCTCCTTTGGGAGTGTTTATTTTATTCTTTTTCTGGCTTCCTGATTTGAAAACTGAGATTGTTTCTTTCCAGTCTTTCTAGTAAATATACTTAGGGTTACAGATTTTCCCCTGAGTACTGCTTTGGCTGCCTCTCACAAGTCTTGGTGCACGCCTTTGTCGTTGTGATTTCTGTCATTCTTGGCCCAAAGCCTATCTCATAGCAAAGACCTGATGCAGGAGAAGAAGCTCAGCTGCCCAAGTTCAGATCCCAACTCAGCCACTTAACACCCTGTGTGACCTCAGGCAAGTCATTTCCTTCTGAACCTTAATAGCATCATCTGTAAAACTCAGATCCAAATGATTAGGGTGTTATTAGTTTCAAGGATAACATATATGAAGTAGGGTAGTTCACAGCTCACCCATGGCAGGAGCCAGGAAATGGTCTGATGGTCAGCCTCAGGAGACTCTGGAGCCGTGTTCTCTAGCCAGGTGTTGGCTTTGCCTTTGGAACGATGTCTCCTTCACCCTCACCCTAGTTATCTCCAGGACACCCCCTTAATTTTGTGAGCATCTGTGAGGAAGCCATTGGCTTAGTATTTACCAGGCCCTTTTCTGAGTACCAGGAATACAGCAGTGAACAAGACAGCTGTGGAGCCTGCCCTCATGGAGTTCACAGTGTAACAGGAGAGAAACTCCAGCCTATAACGGCACAGGGATGTTTCAGTCCAAGTTGCCAGAGAATGTTGTGAAGAATTGCAGGGGGAGTGGGGGAGCTGAGAGTGTGCAGCAAGAGGGCCTGACTCCGTGCAAGCAAAGGCTGCCCCACAGAAGTAACAGCTGAGCCGAGGTCTGATGGAGGAGGAACCTAGGCACAGGTGGGAGAACATCCCAGAAATGGTACATGCAGAGGTCCTGTAGCTTCAGGTGACAAGGAGGACCAAAATGAGGCCAGTGTGGCCAGAGTAGGGCAGGGCAGGTGAGGTTGGAGAAGGAAGCAGGGGTCACATCTCATGGGGACTTCAGGCTGCTGGGAGCATTGGGGGCCATGGAGGGTTGATGGGTAGCATGAGGTCCGGCTTTCAGATGCTGCAAGGAGAATGGTTTTGGAGTCTGGGGGGTGCCCAAGTTCAACCTCCAGTTTGCCATTTAGGCCTCCAAGGCCTGGGCTACCCCCTCTCCTCCCGAAGCATCAGCCTTCCTTCCGTACACAAGGAGGATGGTCACAGCGGGTGTGGAGATGGACTGAAGCGCTCCCCAGAGGCTGAGCTCGGTGCCCACAGTAGGTGCTCTGGGAGCAGGGCCTGTTAGTGTAATTGTCCCGTCCTCCAGACCCAGCTTCGCCAGGAGTTTCCTCACAGGCTCCAGGCCCAGACCACCTGGGCATGAATCCCGGTGGAGCCAATGACCTCAATCCAGGCCACAGAAAGTACTCCACCCATAGCAGCTATGTCATGATCGTTGTCATTCTAACAGCATCTCCTGGAGCGTTGTTAAAAGTGCAGACTTCCAGCCCCAGACCTAGGCAAGCAGGGTCTCTGGGAATAGGACCAACTCAGGAGGTTGCAAGTTTGAACCTGATGTCCTGGGCAGTTGGGATGCTGCCATCCAGACTCATGGGCGCCCTTAAAGCCCTGCATACTTGAGTTTCTTTGGGTTTCTTGTGTTCCCTCCCAGAGAAGAACAGCCCTGGTCTGGAGTCAGGAGCCCTGGGTTTGGGCCCAGCCACTGACTTGCTCTGTGAACCTGGGCGGTCAGTGTCCCTCAGTCACACCGGGAGAGGGTTGGGGTGATGGGCACAGCCCTGAGCATGTGCCCTGCCCATCACTGCCTCACCAGCCTGTGTTCTCTCTCAGCCTGCGCTCCTGTACCTGGTCCCCGCCTGCATCGGCTTTCCTGTCCTGGTGGCACTGGCCAAGGGAGAAGTGACAGAGATGTTCAGGTAAGAGGCGGCGGGGGGCACAGGTGCACCTGCAGGCAGCTAGTGGAGCCTGCCAGGGCTGTTGGTACATGTCTCCAGGGGAGCACTGTTCCCACCACCGGCCTCACCCCTCGCCCTTTCCACCAGCACATGGGTGCCAGACCCGTGGGCACCAGCGGAACCCTCCTGGGGGCCAGGAGCCAGGGGAGGGCAAGGCCTTGGGGCTCTCGAGGCAGCCCGCACACCCAGATGCCAGCTGAGTCCTGAGAAGGAACTGGCTGGTGTAGATTCCCCCCCAGACGGCCCCACTGTGGGGAACCCTGCATTCCCATTCCTGACTCTGCTGCCATGTGACTTCAGGCGTGTCCTTCCCCTCCTCCGGCCTCAGTTTCTACATGTGAGTAATAGAGGGGACCCTAGTGTGATGGAAATGCCCTGTTAGAAGTCAGGTGTCAATCCCCATTCAGTTGCCTCTGTGGCTGTAACCCACAGCTAGCTGCTTTCTCTCTGTCTCAGTCGCACATGTACCCCTTCCCCATGGCCATCCGCACACCTGCCACACCGATGATCAGCCCCACCCTGACCCCGAGGCCTGCATGACTCCGACAGGTGTCTGCTCCCCAGCAGCACTGACCCCGCCCACCAGGGACCCAGAAATAGCTGCCGGCTGCAACTGAAGCTGCCCACTCGGGCCTCCCACCAGCTCCACCTGCCTGGCCGAGCCTTCTGTGCACCTGGCTGCCTGCAGGGGGACCTGTGACTCACCCCTCCCCCGTACCTGCCTCTGCCCTTCCTAGGAGCCCCAGGCTCCCAACCTGCCTGCTCGTGGCTCCCGGCCTGGCAGAGCCCTGTGGACTCTGAGGCAAGGCTGGGGGTGAACCTGGGGGCAGATCTGGGGGAGCTCTGGGGGCAGGGGTGGACCTGAGCCCTGAGCTCAGTCGCTACCCTCACCCTCGGCTCCCAGCCCCCACTCGGGGCCACCTCCCCAGCCAGGACAGAGGGTGCCTGCCTTTAACCACTTGGTGCTTTGTTTCTCTAAATGTTCGCCCACATGGGCGCCCCACCTTTCTGTCCCCCACTCCCCAGGAGGTTCTTAGATTGAGGTGATAAAGCAAATGGTCTCTCTCTTCTCTTTCTGCCCATCTCTCTCCCTAATTCTCCACCTTATCTTTGGTTTTACTTTTCTTTTTATTGGCACTCTCCCTTTTTTTTTTAAATTCATTTACTTCTTTTTAAATAGGTAGTAACACATGCACATCGGTCAAAATTCCACAGCATGAAAAAAAAAATTCCATAGCATGAGAGGGACAACCCCTCAGACCTCAGCCACCCCCAGAGGCCAGCTCTGTCCCTGGACATTCAGAGACATCTCTGCACCTAAAAGCACACATGTGTGTACACATTCTTGTGTAGATGGTGGCATTCTCGGAGCATTCTACATCTTGATTTTTCACACAAGGGTGTGTCTGAGAGATGTTTCCGCAGCAGCACGTGTACATCTAGGGCATCCTAGTTCTTCTGCAGGGTGTCCCCCTATGTAGGTGCATCTTTTTCTCTTTGTTCTCCAAGTAACACTGGCTTCTTTCCACAGAGCCTGAAAGTGCAGAGATAGATAAAATAAGACCCAGTTCTGCTCCCTGCTCCTTGGAAGAGAAGTCTCTGTCCTCCCTTAGTCTCTTCCTCTCCATCTCTTTTTTCTGTCTCTCTGTCTGTCTCTCACACAGCTACGAGTCCTCAGCGGAAATCCTGCCTCATACCCCGAGGCTCACCCACTTCCCCACAGTCTCGGGCTCCCCAGCCAGCCTGGCGGACTCCATGCAGCAGAAGCTAGCTGGCCCTCGCCGCCGGCGCCCGCAGAATCCCAGCGCCATGTAATGCCCAGCGGGTGCCCACCTGCCCACTTCCCCCCACTGCCCTGGGGCCCAAGGTAGGGCAGACACCCCAGCTCCAGTGTACAGGGCAGGGAGGTTTGCCAGGGACAGGCGGCAAGAGGCAGCTCCTCCACCACCACCAGGCAGTCACGGTGCCCAGCCGCAGGGTGGGGGAGCAGGGCCTCAGAACCCTGGTGTCCTCACCAGTATGGTGGGACTCATGTGAGAGTGGGTGTCAGCAGCCCTTGTCATGCAGCAGTAGACACTGTTACCACTCTCCGTATACCGTATACATATAGCCTTGGGCAAGTCACTTTCCTCTCTCAGAAACCTCTCTGTTCGTCTGTAAGTGGGCACGTGCCTGCCTTGTGTGGTCGATCTGGTAAGGAAATGTGAGTGTTGTCCTTGGCGTGAGCTCACTTGCTCAGTAAGTGGAGCCCATAGTAAGAGTTAAGCAGGGTGTCCGCCTGGGAGAGTGGCACCCTGCCCCTTGCCAGTAGAGCAGCCCCTTGCCTGCCCGCACCCCTGGGGCTGAGCTGTTTGACTCCTGCCGTGTGCGCTGGGAGCCAGCGCATCTCCCGTAGCCTCATCCTGGCTGCCCCTTTTTTCCCCCATTCTCTCCAGTGGAAGGTTCAAGAAGCTTAAAATTGGCCTTCACAAGCCCAAGTCCAACCTTTCCCGTTTGCCGCTGCCCTTGCCACCTCTTGGCACCACCAGGCACAGAGAAAGCGGAGCAGGCAGCCTGTCTGAGGAGGGCGCACAGCGGGGCCGGGCCAAGTCCTGGAAGGTGCTGGGCCGAGGATGTGCGCGCCCAGGGGTTTCCCCGCGATGGTGGGAGGTGGGGCACAAAGATTCTGCTCTTCCCTCCTCTAAATGTGTCGTCGTTGTTGTTTTGTTCTTTTGGTCAGTTATGAGGAGTCAAATCCAAAGGATCCAGCAGCAGTGACAGAATCCAAAGAGGGAACAGAGGCCTCGACATCGAAGGGGCTGGAGAAGAAGGAGAAATGATGCGGCTGGTGCCTGACCCTCTGAGGGCCAGACACACGGGCCCGCACGGCCGCAGTCCTGCTGAAGGGGAACGGCAGCTCCAGGAGAGGGGCAGGGGCAGCAGGCTCCCTCCAACAGGGCCTCCGGGGCCTGGTTCCCTCTCCCGCATCTCTGGCCTCGCTCTGCCTCTCCCCATCCCTGCCCGCAAAGGAAGCCCCCAACTGCCCCCACCCCCCCAGGTGCCAGGTGGGAAAAGTGGGTCTGATTTTTAGACTTTTGTATTGTGGACTGACTTTGCCTCACATTAAAAACTCATCCCATTGCCCAGGCAGTCCACTGTGCTTCTGGAAGGTTCTTACCCAGTATCTTACAATGGGTTTACTAGGTCTCACCTTCCCACCCAGGGACTTTTCTGTAAGGAAGGGGACTGTGGACCGTCGCAACCTGTGTTGAGGCCCTGACCTCTGGGCCCCTCCTTCCTGTATGCCCACCCAGCGCCTGGCCAGTATGCCAGCTCAGCGCCCCCAGGATACCCTCTGGCCAGAAGAGGGGGCCCTCGAGCCCTCTCCCCTGCATCCAGTTTTCCTGCCACGCTGCTCCCAATACTTGGGGGCAGTGAGGGTGTTGGACAGGTGCTGGATGCATTACCTACTGGCGGAAAGGTTTGCAGGGAGGGGGCCGTGGTACCAAAAGGCTGACCTGACTCAGCAAGGGGATCATTATCTGCAAAGCCAGGGAAATGGGCAGGGCCGTGTGAGCCCCAGGAAAGAGTTTGGATTTTATTCCCGGGATGGCAGAAGTCATCCTCTGTGATCCTGATGTCCCCATGGCTTCAGCTGGAGAGCCCTTGGACGCTAGGTTGCCCTAGAAATGAAGGCCCCACCGCTCCCATTCTGCCCATTCCTGAGATTCTTCCCAAAACGACTACTATAAGGCCAGGAAGATCCTGATTCTAGGAGCCGCCCCCAGGGCCGCTGGAGGGGCTGTGGGGTGGGGGTGGAGGGACTGGGCCCAGTGCTTCCGAGAGGCCATCCACGCCCGATAGCTGGAGATCCCAGAGCTAGGGTTTCTCCAAGGTTTGCTGAAGACAGCAGCCCTGGCCTGTAGGAGAACCCCCAGTGGACCAAGCCAGGGGTGGGCACAGCCCTCATCTGCCTGCTTAGGGTGGGGTCACTGGGTGGAGAAACTGATGTGGGGGAGGGTGGCCGCTGGCCCGAGACTCAGACCTTCAGCACCCCACCCAGAGATCTCTCTTGCCTGACCTTCAGGTTTAAAGGCTGAAGATGACAGGGGCTGCCAGACAGTTTGGAGCTAAAGCACAGGTAGGAGCAGAGAAGGGGAGCTGTTACATGTACCGAGCACCTCAATACAGGATTTCCCTTAATTCTCACTCTCAGGCTGTGGGTGCTAGTATCAGCCCCATTGCACAAGTGAGAGAGTTGAGGCAGATTACCTAATAGATATGGATTTGACCTTGAGCCATCTGAATCAAATTCCAGAGTTCCTAAGGACTTTGCAACTCCTCTGCAGACCCCTGGGCCTGATCCCTACCAGCTTCTCTGGGCCTTCTGGAAAGGAGGGGTAGGAAATCTCAAAAGCCTCTCCCAGTCCAGGGGGTCCCTTTCAGGGACTTCTCGTATCTCTGCCGACTCCAGCCGCCTCCAGAGGGGAGGCCGTGTGGTCCTGGAACAAGGCCACTCTGAGGGCGGAAGATGGGGCAGGCAGCCCAGGCACACAGCACGGTTGGTTCTGCAGCCCGGAGCCCACAAAGGCCTCATTGAGTCACCGCCGGCCCCCGGCGGAGGCTGAGGTGGCCGTGGCGCCGGGCGCCTGCCACCTAATGGCCGTCCTGGCCCGGCCAGATGTTCCACAGACCTCGGCAGTGGCCGGCCAGGGCCCGCCGGCCAGCCGGCACCGCAGAGGCCACTCTAATTCCAATTAACCAGCTTCAGCTGAGCAAACAGCGGGCAGCGGTGGCCCAGCCCGGGCGGTAGGCCCGGCCCGCAGAGCCTCCGAGTCTAGACTCCAGATGTGAACCGCCACAGCCAGAGTCCCATGGAAAAATGGCACCAGGCCGGGCGCGGATTGGGTCCGCACGCCGGAGGGGGGGGTGGGCACGGCCCTGGGTGGGCCTAGTGCCAGCCTCACCCTGGAGTGGGAGTGGATTCTTAGGAAACTGCTCCAAAGCCCCCATATTCTGCCCCTGATTTGTTAGGTGTCCCTCTCTGTGGCCTCAGTCTCCCTTGACTATGGTAGGTGGGAGGGGTCTAATGTAGGGGAAGGGAGAAGGCCAGCCCTGCTGAGAGCTCCAGTACATTATTTCATTTGTATTTCACGTGTCTAGCATTATGCTATGTATTTTAGAAATACTTATGTAATCGATATAACAGCCCTGTGAGGTAGGTACTATCATTTTTACAGGTAAAGGAAATTGAAGCAGAGAGACATTTAAGTGCCCAAGGGGAGGATTTGAACCCAGGGTGCCTGGCTTCCACAATCATGATATTCACCACAGGTGGTGGTGTTGCAAGTCAGGATGCAAAATTCCGGGTTCCGGTCTTGTGGTGGTGTTGGAGGAGAGGGTCAGCGTCTGACAGCAGGGCTGCCTACCACAATGTGACGGGCAGACCTACCCACTCTGTCCTGTTTCCTCAGCTGTGAAATGGGTAAGACCCTCCTGGGTGGCTCCAAATCTGGGAGTAAAGCCCTGAGATGCCCTTTTGGGGCTTCAGCACCATCTATGAGCTGGGCATCGGTCAAGCCGCTAGACACAGCAGGGAACACAGGGCAAGCGCGGGTTCCCCAGCTGACCTTGTGATCAGGGAAACAGACTTGAAACGGCTGAACAAATGGATAATGTCAAGTCAATGATAATGTCAAGACCTCAGGCAGGAAAGGTGCCACCGGCCCCACGCCAAAAAAAGGGCAAGACTTGCCCGGGGTCTCATAAGGAGTGGAGACCAGAGGCGGGGCCTGCTGCTCCCTGCCCACCCGGCTCTCCCACCGCTAGGATTCCCTCCACGTTCCAGGCCGGGTCATGGGAGGCGGAGGTTGGGGAGGAGGCAGCATCCTGCCCGGGTGCGTCAGGAAGGGCCGAGCGGGAAGGAAGGCACCACCCCCACCCCCGCCGCGGCCACACCTGGTCTCTCCAGGCGGGCAGGGGGGCCCGGGCCGGCGCTTGGCTCCAGCGAGTCTGGGCCGCCTCCCCGCGCCGCCCGGCGGGGGCCGCCAGATGGGCCGGCCGCCCGCCCAGCTACGCAGGCAGGAAACAGCCACCAGGGCTGCCAGGAAGGCGGACGCGAGTGGCGAGGCGGGGCCGAAGTGGCCCCGGCCCCTGAGGGGAGGGGTCAGGCGCAGGCGCGGCCAAGACCCTGTAAGCCGTGGAATGCCGACTCAGCCGCCTACATATCAGGGTTTCCTTGGGCAAGTCACTTCTCTTTTCTATCCCCCAGTTTCCCCACCAGTAAAATGCGTCTGCTTATCCCAGCTCTTTTCTTATCACTGTGTGACCTCAGGTCAGTTTTTTTCCCTTCTGTTCCTTGGTTTTCTTACCCAGAAAATGGGGCAACAGCGATGGGCCATCTCCACTGAGATAAAACTCTGGGAGGGCTGAGCCTTTGCTTTCCTCCCCACCGTTGTAACCTGGCATCTGGCCCAGTGACCTAAAGAGTGGCACTCAGTATTTGTTGAATGACTTGTTGAATGTCCCAGGTCTAGGACAATCCTAGGGGACTGGCACATAGAAAGCACTTCATAAATGGACACACTCACATTGCCTTGGGTCTGCTGCTTACCCACAGTGTGGGTTCAGGCAAGCAGCTTCCGGTACCTGAGCCTCAGTTTCCTCGTCTGCCCCACGGGTGGCTGTGAGGATTTAATTGAAATAATCCATGGAAATAATCCATGGAAAGCACATACAGCAGGTCCCCAATAGATTATATGTATGGAAGAGTCTACAAGATGTGTAAAAAGAGATACTAATTTGGGTAAATTTGACGACAAGAAAAATATGAAGGTGGCTTGGAAGGAAATTTTTACTGTACATGTAATCTTTTGTATACTTTATATTCTTTAATTTTTGAATTTTTCAAAGACAAATACAATTGAAAATAAAAATAAATCCATCCCTGGCAAAAAGAAGTATCAGCTATATCTCCAACTGTCAAAGGAAGCCCCTTAAACTCAGAAAGGGTCCAAAACCTTTCTGAGTCACAAGGAGCTGGGAAATGGCAAAGATGAGATTTGAACACAAATCTGTCGGACTCGAAATTAAAAACAAAGAGGAGTGAGGAAAGGAAGCTCATTTAGCCTTCATTACTGTTTCCAAGAGAGGATCCCTGTCTGAGTAGAGGGAAGAGGCCAGCAAAGTGGAAAAGAGTGAGAGGTAAGGAAAGGCGAGCAGATCTCACAAGGCCAGGCCGTGGAGCTTTGGCTTCATTCTGGAGGCGTTGGAAGCAAAGGAAGGATTCTGAGCCGGGGAGTGACATAGTCCTTTCTAAGCGTTAAAATTGGGAAGGCCTGGAAGCCAAGGATGGGGCCCCAGGTCAGTGAGAGTGATGCACTGAGTGATAAAAGGGCAAGGGCCCCGGGGCAGATGAACAGGAGAGATTGAGAAATCAAAGCAGGCCAGAGAGTGGACCCACGGTCATCCAGATATCTCTCAGCAGCATGGCAGGGCCATGAACCCACGTGTCCCAACTCTACTTACCAATTTCCTCTTCCTTGGAGGTTGTTCAACCCATACCACTCCCACCCTTAAAAATGTCCTAAGACCCCTGAAGGGGCCCTGAGTCTAGTCTGGTGCCAGGAAAGAAGCCTAAATTCCCAGCAGCTTTGAGCTGAAGGGAACTAAGGGATGAGAGCATGCTGGTGTAGATAACTGATTGAAACAGCATTTCCTCCACCCCAGCGTGTGCTCGGAGGGAAGGGCCTGTGATCTTGTTTGCAGGCACTTGTGCATATGCCTGATGCCCCCATGGGAGTGCAGTGCTCTTAGTGCAATGGGCAAGCTTTGGGTGTGCCCAAGGCACACGTAAGTGCACGGCAGACCTATATGTGTGTGAACCTGCATGTGCACCAGCCTAGGGGCCTCGTGCACACCCATCCTTGCAGGCACCCAGGAGGTGTCCAACATGTACTGGGCAGTGTGAACAGAAACCTTCATGGATGGGGCTTCCCTGGTGGCGCAGTGGTTGAGAGTCCGCCTGCCGATGCAGGGGACACGGTTCGTGCGCCGGTCCGGGAGGATCCCACATGCCGCGGAGTGGCTGGGCCCTTGAGCCATGGCCGAAGAAGAACAGCAGCGCCATTATTGAGCATTTAGTGTGTGCCAAGCACCATCCCAAGTGTTTACATCCTCCATGTGGTGAGTCTCCATCATACAGATGAGGAAATAAAGGCACAGAGAAGGGAGCTGCCCACACAGCAACCACGAGCTTCCCCAGCTCTGAGTTCACATGAGGCCACCACCCCCTTGTCATTTTTCATGTCATTCAAAATTCATTTACAAAAACCTTTTATTATCTAGAAGTTACATCCATGCCTTGTAGAAAATTAGAATATGTGTTTTAAAAAATGGGAAAATAAAGCAGCGTATTCCTGCCACCCAGAGATGACTGCTGTTAACAGCTAAACATAGATTTCAGGGTTATTTTCTATTATGTATTTTTTAACACAAATAATATCTATAGTGCAAACTACTTTGACATCTCTTTTGTTTCCGTAGTTGACAATCTTCCCCTTCTCATTTTGGTCAGGTATCATCTTCTGTAATACCCAGACAGCATCCAACCTCTTTGTCATTTTAAGGCAGACCAGGTGAGACAAATAAGCCATCTGCATGTGAAGGCGGACGCCTGAGAGGCGGATGAGGCCCGCTGGGGTCAGTGATGGGCCCTTCCTCCCCACTGCACCCTGCCCTCCTGTGGAGGGGCCCAGACCCTTGCCCTCCTGAGACAAGCTATTGGGGAGGGTGGGCGGCGGCAGAGGGGACCAAGAGAAGGCCCAGCCCCTCGGCACTGCATTCTGGGCCTCTCCATGTGCCCGTGCCCCGCAAGTAGGCACCCCCCTTGCTGCTAAGAGCTGCATGCCCACCCCCTCTCAGGCTACCCTAGGGTCCAGCTGGGGCCCTGGAGTGGGGAGGGGAGGTGGAGGCACACAAGACACATGCGTCAAAGGTGTGATGGGGCGTGGGGCGTGGGGGATGGGGTTGGGGGGAGAGTAGAGAAAACCCAGGGGCCAAGGCCGGCAAGCCAGCTGCCATGATGTGGAGCTGGGGGGAGGGGCCAGGCCCTTTTCTGCTTGAGAGGTTCTCTGTGCGACTATACCTGTGTGTGAGGGTGAAAGAGTGTGTGTTCTTGTGGAATCTGTGTGAGTTTGGGGTTTGTAGAAGTGTGTGGGTAAGCGTGAGGATGTGGAAAACTTACGTGGGGCACAGCTGCAGATGTGTTTCTACCTGGTGGTGGTTGTGAACTCATGCTTATGCGTCTGGATCTATCTTGACGTGTTTAAGAGTGTGTGTTTGTGAGAACGCTTGTGAGCCAGGGCCTGCATTGGTGTGTGTGTGAGAGAGCAAGAGAGGACAATCCCGTGTGACTGTGGGAAGGGGCTT
Source organism: Stenella coeruleoalba (assembly GCF_951394435.1). Taxonomy (NCBI): domain Eukaryota; kingdom Metazoa; phylum Chordata; class Mammalia; order Artiodactyla; family Delphinidae; genus Stenella; species Stenella coeruleoalba. The sequence goes on along the minus strand of NC_137161.1, from coordinate 26,778,708 downwards.
GCGGAAAGGCTCTGCTGGTTCGAGCTGGTGAACGTGCGCTGATCCACCTACTTTCTGCCCTCGTGTGTGAGTAGGTCTGTGTTCCAGGTCTCGTGCTATGGTCTGTGCTCCCCTCTGCCTGGGTCCTTCCAAAGCCTCAGCCCCATTTTACAGATGAGGACACCCAGTCACCGGGTGCTGTTTTGATTCTGATTACCTTATTCTCTCTCTACCGCCGGCCTTCTGTCCAAATGCTGGCCAGTCCTTACTGCTCCAGTCAAATTGATGACACCTTGTTTTTTAAGCCTAAAACCTGCTTCTCCCAATTTGCTCAGCAACTCTTTGCTAATCACCCTGTATTTACCTAGGACATACTTTCCATGAATGAAAAAGCCATTCAGGGAACAGCACTGGGAAATGCCCCCACAGAGACGCTGATTTGTGCTTTATGCTGTGAAAGTCTCCTACTCTAACTGTTCAGGCCCAGATATGCAGCACATCAATGGGAAAGTTGCAACTGAGAGGGGGAAAAAAAAAAAAAAAAAAAAACTTTTTGTTTTCAATCTGTGTCTCTTTTAAGCCCCACAGGATGGAGATGTCCTAAAATAAGAAATTAAACAAGAGGGGAAACCCCATTATCTTTTTTAATGGGTCCCTCAGGATTCCACGCAGACCCCCTTCCCAGCCGCTGTGTGGTCCAGGCCTGAGAACACCCAGCCCCCCAGCCCCGTGGCCCACGCCCACCCACCACCCAGCCTGGGAGGCAGTTTCCCAGGATTCACATGGTAATGAAGGCATCCATCTTCTCCCAGACACACACTGGGCCCTCCGACCCTCCCAGGCCCCCCACACAATGACCCCCCAGAGCGGAGGCCCCACCACCTGTTGGATTTTCCCAGGGAAGGGAGAGAGAGGGTCAAGGAGAAGAACCCCTTCCTCTCAACCCGCAGCCCACTGGCGCCTTCTACCTGGGAGTGAGACAGTGAGAAAGCCTGTGTTCTCACTCCCTCCTTAGCTGACTGCACCTTCAGTTTCCTCATCCGCAAAATGCAGGTGGTGGTACCTGAGTCATTGGTGGCTGGAAGGATTCCATTGGGAGTGGTGCTAAGTGAACTGCAGACAAAGGGGGAGTGGAGTCAATGCTAAGCTCTCATCGATCACCACCAGTTTACATGGGACCAGGCCAGATGCAGCACGTTGCATCATTGTCACAGTGCATCTCCATCACAATCCTGCGGTTGGCGCAGCTAGGATCCATTTGTAGAACAGGGCACTGAGGCCCAGGGAAGATGGACTTCGTGCCCGGAGCACCACAGTTCTCAAAGCCACAGAGCCATGAATCCAGTTTGCCTCACCCCACAGCCTGAAATCCTAACCACTACTTTAGATCATTACCATCATCATTATCATCACAATTATTGAATTAGATAGTGATCCTGGAAAAGGCCACATGAAAGTCCCTAGGGAAGCCAAGAAGGGTGGCTTTACTCATCTCTGTCTCCCCAGGACTTAGCCAGAGCCTGGCACACAGTAGGTGATTAATAACTGAGGATTGCATGAGTGACATAACTGAAAAATGAAACACACATTTATTTCTGGGTCATAGAGTCTGTTTCATTATCTCTTACCTTCTGTTGAGCATCTACTGCAAAATGCTTATGAATAAATGATTCCCCAAATAAATGCATAGTTCCAACTTGCAATAAGTAAACAGAGACGAAGGCGGGGAGGGGGAGGGCATTCACAGCAAGTAACCGAAAATCAAAGTCACGACCTCTTTAAGTGGAATCTTGGAAATCCCTGGACCACACCACCTCCACAACACACACACACTGCTGCTCCCCAGTGCAGAAATTGCCTCTCCTGCACCCTACCCAAATCCTTAAATATTCAGAAGTTATCTCTGTGCGTTTATAGGTGTGGGGACAGGATGATTTTTATCTTGTTTAGAGCTGATCTATATGTCCAAACTCTCTATAATGAATATGTGTTATCATTTTAATCAGCCTTAATATAAGGAATACATTATTATGAAACAACAAGTCATGTAGAAGTACATGCCACAGAAAGGGGAAGGTCCACCTTCAATCTGAGTCCTCGACCTGATCCCACATCCCAACGCCAGAGACAACCCCTATGCATCCTGCTGGAGTAACTGAGCATTTTATTTTATTTTTTGGCCGCGTCATATGGCATGCGGGACCCTGACCAGGGATCAAGCCTGTGCCCTCTGCAGTGGAAGTGTGGAGTCTTAACCATTGGACCGCCAGGGAAGTCCCTCTCTGGGCATTTTAAAAGTGTATTCTAGGGCTTCCCTGGTGGCATAATGGTTAAGAATCTGCCTGCCAATGCAGGAGACACGGGTTCGAGCCCTGGTCCTGGAAGATCCCACATGCCGCGGAGCAACTAAGCCCGTGCACAACAACTACTGAGCCCGTGTGCTATAACTACTGAAGCCCGCATGCCTAGAGCCTGTGCTCCACAACAAGAGAAGCCACGGCAATGAGAAGCCCATGCACCGCAACGAAGAGTAGACCCCACTTGCCGCAACTAGAGAAAGCCTGCGCATGGCAACAAAGACCCAGCGCAGCCAAAAATAAATAAATAAAACAAATATTTTTAAAAAAATAATAATAAAAAGTAAAAAAATTTTTTTAAAAAATCTTTTTAAAGTACATTCTAGAGAAACCCTGAAGACATTATGCTACATGAAGGAGACCAGTCCCAAAAGACCAAATATTGTATGATTCCATTTATAGGAAGGAGCCAGGATAGGCAAACCTATAGAGACAGAAAGTGGATTAGTGGCTACCAGGGTCTGAGAGGTAGGGGTAAATGGAAAGTGATTGCTAATAGATTTCTTTTGGGGTTAATGAAGATGTTATAAAATTAATTGTGGTGATGGTTGCACAACTCTGTGATATACTAAAAACCATTGAGTTGTACACTTTAAATGGATGAATTGTATAATATGATACGTGAATTATATCTCAATAAAGATGTTAAAGAAAAAAAAGTAAATTCTAGAAATGCTCCTACCTCGGAGCCCTCAGCCCACTGACAGGGTGTTTCCCACCTCCAAGCCCCGGGTCCCACCTCCAGGTGGCTGTGACTGAGTGATTCTCAGGTCCAGTCACGAGTCCAGGTGAGTTCCTCAGACTGGTTCACAGATGTCTCCTTACCACACAATCTCAGACTGGGGGAAACCCCAGAAACAAAGCAAGCATTCTCCCTTAATCTTTTCTGGGTCCAAACCTCTCCCTTTTACATTGTAATTTTATTTCGTTTTTGAATCAGTAATACACTCTCATGGTATATAATTTTAAAAGTACAGACATCTCCCTTTTCACCCCCAGAGGCAGCCACACGGTGATCAGTTTCCTAGTGAGTTACAAGTAAATGCATATATTTTCTTTTTTATTCTTTTTAAACACAAGGGGTGGCAGTCTATGCATATTACCCTGCAACTCTGCAAACGGTTTTGTTTTGTTTTTCTACTTAACAAAGTACTTGGAGACCTTAGTATTTCAGGATAAAGGCAGCTTCCTCATTTTTTCACAGCTGCATGTATATATTCCACTACATGGAGAGAACAGCCTTTATTCAACCAGTCCCCTAGTGATGGACATATGGGTTTTTTCCAGTTGGCTGCTCTTCCTGGACATACATCATTTCACACATTTGAGTATATCCTTAGTATAAATTCCTGAAAGTGAAAGTGCTGTCTCATGATTTCCCAGAGCCACACGGTATTTCATAGTGTATTTAGCTATTCTCCTTTTGATGGATATTTAGATCGTTTCCAATTGGTTGCTCTTATGAACAAGACTGCTATGAACACTTTATAGATTCCTCGCAGACCCCTTTGGCAATGTGTTAGAAGCTGTGGAGCTTTTCCCCCCCAAAAAATGCATCAAATTCACCCAACATCGAAACCCAACCAGGAGCCTCAAAGTTAAGAAACTCTGATCTAAACCGACTGCTGTCACACAAACAGAGAAACGCAAGGCCGGAGATGAGCAGGGACAACCCTCCAGTACAGCGGGGATAGCAACCCTGCAGCAGTGGGCTCAGAGTTGTTGAGATTCCGCTCAGTGAGTCGGGCCACCATCCTCCTCTGCTCAAAGCCATCCCAGGGCTCCTATCTCACCAAAGTCCTCACTGTGGCCTCTGAGTTCCAGCTATGCCCCTTCCCCCATATCTCCCTGACCTTCACTTCCTAGCAGCCTTCTCCTTGCTCACTCAGCTAAAGTCACATTAGCCTCTTGAACATACCAGGCACCTTTCTGCCTCAGGACCTTTACACTGATTGTGACTTCTGCCTGAAATGTTTTGCCCCCAGTAGCTGAAGGAAGTGAGAGAATAAGTTCTTTACTGAGATATCACCTTCTCAGAGAAGCCTTTACTGATCACCCCCACCCAAGACTGCAACCCACCCTAATCCCAGTCCTCCCTATATCCCCGTCTCCTGACTTATTTTCCTCCATAATATTTATCACCAGAGGAGATAATATTGCACTTACCCTGCTCATTGTGTGCCCTCCTCCCCTAAATATAAACTCCACAGGGTAGTGAGTTCTGTCTGTTCTGTTCACTATAATATCCCAGCGCGGGCCCAGAGCCAGGGGCGCAGTAGGTGCTCCACAAATATTTGTTGATTGAATGAAGCAATGAGGTTTGCAAAGCACTTAGCACACAGGAAGCTAAAGGAGGCGTGATATACGGGAACCCACAGGCTTTGAGAACCCCAGACTTCAACCCTAGCCCTACACCCAATCCTTCTTTTTTTTTTTTCCAGGATTTATATAGAGCTTTATTACAAATCAGTTGCCTTGATTTTTTGGTGAGTGGGGCAGGGAAGCAAAATGGTGTGATAAGTGAACATTCTATTTGGAGTCTGGAGACGCGGCTTTGAATTTTAACTGTTGTTCTTTTTTTCTTAACATCTTTATTGGAGTATAATTGCTCTACAATGGTGTGTTAGCTTCTTCTTTATAACAAAGTGAATCAGCCATACATATACATATATCCCCATATCCCCTCCCTCTTGCGTCTCCCTCCCACCCTCCCTATCCCACCCCTCTAGGTGGTCACAAAGCACCGAGCTGATCTCCCTGTGCTATGCGGCTGCTTCTCACTAGCTATCTATTTTACGTTTGGTAGTGTATATATGTCCATGCCACTCTCTCCTTCGCCAAGTCACTTGTCATTCAGGACCTCCGTGTTCATCATCCCTTAATTGGAGGTGATGCCTAGAGCATCTCGAGCATCTCTATTCAGGGTGGCTGTGAGAATGAAACAAGATAATGATTTAAAGCCCTGATAAGAGCTTAATAAAAGTCAGCCAGCATTGCTGCTGCTATGATGATGGTGGTGATGGTGGTGGTGGTGGTGGTGGTGGTGGTAGTGATGCCGACAGACAGGGGTGTGTGCTGCGGCCTCCACACGCAGATGCCCCTTCTCCTGGGGAAGGAGGTCACGTGGGGGAGGGGCATTCAGACCAGAGTCCTGAGATGTCTCACTGGTACTTTACAGCAAGAGGATGGGACTGTTGGGGTGGGGGGCAGCTAGAGGTAAAATGCTTCCACCAGAGAAGCCCTTAGACCCTGACTTCGGCTCCCCGCTTCCCAGTTGCCCCCGCCGGTGGCCACACCAGCCGCACCTCGCTCGCCGCCCGCCCGGAGAAGCTTTGGTGGGAGGGCAGCGGGAAGGCAAGCCGGTTTTTCCCACGCTCCCCCATCCCCTGAACATCTGGCTGCGAACATCTGCCTTTAGCCTTTGTCTCCGGGCCCCAGGCCGGCCTCGCACCCGCCTGCCGCCGCCCGCGGCCCCCGCCCACCTGTGAACCGCTCCCGCAGGGCGGCTCCCGATACCCCCGCCCGCCCGGTCGGTTCCCACGGGGTGAGCGCGGGAAGCGGGGCGGCCCATCTGCCTGGCGCGGCGGGTCCGGCGGCCGGGCGGCCGCAAGGGGCGGAACGTCCCCTTTCAGGCGGATGCGCGCCCCAGCAAAGCCCGGGGTGCGGGGCCGCTCCCTGCGCGCTCGGCCCAAAGTCACTGCCGGGGCTGCCGGGGGCACCCGGGCTCCCAGCCTCTTCGCGAAGCGCCTCCCTGACGACCTGCTCGCCGCCCCACCCCCACCTCTCCCGCCAACCCCGGACGCCCCGGGTTCCCCGCGCACCCCTGCACCTCTAGCCCCCAACCTTTAACTGCGCTGGCCCTTCTGCCTGGAAACGCCCCTTTCCCTCCTTGCTTGCCTAACGTTTCATTTCGTGAGGTGTAAAAATGACGCACAAATATAGCGACTTCTGTTTCCAGTACCCTATTCCCACCGCCCAGAGCTAACAACCCGGCAGTTTGATGTGTTTGCTCCCCTCCCATCTTCTTTAAAAGAAAAAACCAGCCCCCACCACCATCTTACTTCCCCGACCGGGGATCGATCCCAAGTCCCCTGCGGTGGAGGCATGGAGTCCAAGGCACTGGACCGCTAGGGAATTCCCCCCTCCCATCTTCTATAAAGAATAAAACTTTACAGGTAGTGCTAGCTTTCTGGTAACCAGTGTCCCTGCCCTTTTCTCCAAGACTACCTGCCACCCCTCCACCTCCCAGTTAACAACACGACGTGAGCATGTTTCTTCCAGGCCATGTTTTCTTATACTTTTACTACACAGAAATTTATTAACATTGTGGTTTTTTTAGATTTACACTTTAAAAAAAATCATTTTGCGTTTTTCCCTAAGCAGTATCATATTTTTGCATGTATCCAGCAGAATACATACACGTCTAGTTCATTCCTGTTAACCGCTGTCTACCACTCCACTGTCACTTCATTTCTCTGTCCTCCTGTTGTTGGATGGGTCGGTACTTTTCAATCTGCTCTGCTATCGGCACAGCCGCGGTGTTGCTGCCTGTGTCTTTGGCATCTTGAGGGCAGGACTGTCAGGCTATGTCCGTGGGAGTGAACTGCTGGGACATAGGGCATTCCCATGATCACTTTTACTCAATATCGCCGAACTGAGCTCGCAAGTGATCACACCAGTTTACATACTCACCAACGGTGGATGAGAATTTTTGTCACCAATTTGTCACCAACATCCTCATCAATTTACATGATCAGATTTTGAAGATTTTGCAGTTTGATGTGGCAGTTGCCTCCTTTGTACCTCCCAGATGTGCAAATGTTCAGGCTCAGGAGCCTCTGCCTTGTCCTTCCTCACTTTGTTTCATCTCAGTTGGCAAATCGCCTCTTCTTACAAGAAGGCCTCCCTGAGCTCCCTTAGTTGACTGGGATATCTCCCAGGCCATGCCTCCCACAGCCCCTTGTGCTTCCCCATCTCAGCTCTGGCAACTGGGGGTTGACTGCCTGCCCCACCAGACCATGAGCTCCCCAGGCAGGGACCAGGTTTGCAGGCTGTGAGGAGCCTGAAAGTGCTACAGAGGGTGCTCCTGGAAGGCTTCATCCCCTCAAAATAAGGGCCTTCTCTTTCTAGCTCCTGCAAAGTGCCCCTTGGGAGGGCAGCAGCTCACATATCGATGGCATCTGGGTCCCCAGCATGTGGACTCAGCAGCCAGGAACCAACCACCTGGTTCCCTGAAAGCACCAACTAGCACCTTGTTCTTTCAATGCTGTGTCTAGCACAGAGTTGGTGTGAAATAATTGTTTACGGAATGAATGGCTGACACTTTATGCTTCTAAAGTTCCATAATTCAGTGGTGAAGCACGTACCGGACTATTTCAATGGGGTTACCTCTGGGAGAGGTGGAAGAGTCACAGTAATAATAACAACTAGTGTGTATTGAACGCCGACTTTGCTAGGCGCTGTTCTAAGCTCTTTATGTGACTTGACTCATTTAATCCTCATAGAGATGGGAACTCTTACCGACCCCAGTTTCATAGATGGGGAAACTGAGACACAAGGAAATGAAGTGACTTACAGACCCACAGCTTATAAGCAGTGGACTGGGATGTGAACCCAGAGCTCTTTTCCTGAGAGACCTCACCCTGCAGTCTTCTAGGAAAAGGGCCCCTTTCTTCCTTAAGTGTCTCTGAGGTGTGGACTTCCTTTTTAACCAGAGCAGTTCTGCTTTCGCATCAGCAAAGAATAATAAGACTTTTTAAAAGACCTGAGAGGTTGACCTGAGTCACAGTATCTGTGGAGTATAGCCTCACCCATGACCTGAGGCAAGGGTGCATTTGAACGGCACTTAGAGTTGGGGAGACCGGAGAGGGTGGGACTGCTTCAGGCTTTTTTGGGTGGATAGGGACCTGGGCAGGCCCTGAGAGACACACCCTCAGCAGGTTCGGGTTCCGGGCCCCAGGGCAGGAGGGGGCCCCAGGTGTACTGGGGCAAGTGAGTCAAGGGAGGGCTGGGCTGGGCACCTGGCAGGGGTGGAGATTTCTGCGTCTGGAAAGGGGAGCTGTGGGGCCTCCTGTGCATCCCTTATGGACATACGGGGAGCCCACCGAAGCCCCACACCAGAGGCCTCTTGCCCAGTCTCCCTCCTTCCACCTCCGTGGGCCTTGCAGCAGGGGTGGTGGTCTCTGCAGTCTCTGCAGAGGGCACCCTGGCTTGAGGCATGCCTGGCTGGTGGCATCAGCTTCTGTGGCTGCCAGGATCAGACCGGCTCCCATGCCTCTGCCCTGGGCAGAGCCCAGGTCCACATTCCTGAGCATGAGCTCCTGGGGTCTGTGTGGGTGTGGTTGAGTGGCTGTGTGTCCTTAGGGCTTATATAGGATTCTGAACTAAGTGTGTGTGTGTGTGTGTGTGTGTGTGTGTGTGTGTGTGTGTGTGTGTGTGTGTGTGTGTTGGGGGAGGTGTCTACATCTAAAAAGACTTTGGGGGACTTCCTTGGCGGTCCAGTGGTTAGGACTCTGTGCTTTCGCTGAGGAGGGTGCAGGTTCAGTCCCTGGTCGGGAAACTAAGATCCCTCAAGCCACACAGCGTGGCCAGTAACTAACTAAATAAAAAGACTCTGGGGGTGGCGGGAGGCAATACGGGGTCTTTGAACCGGTGAAGGTGGTGTTGGCTGGGTATGTGCCTTGCAGGGAGCCGGTGCACGGGGGAAGCTGGCTTCTTGATTTGTGTTTGGTTGTTTTCTCTAAGATGCGGGCACTGTGTGTCAGCATCTCGGTGTGAACGATACTGATCTGGGTGTAAGTATTTGTTGTGTTTGGTGAATGTGTGTTGCAGTGTAAGGTGTGCGTCTTGAGGGTGTTGCTGTGGTGTGTTGCTTTAGTGTTCTGTTAGGTGTGACAGTTGGGTATTTGGATGTGTTGCCTCCTTGGTCTCTTATGTTTGTTGATGTGTTGGTTGTGCAGATTCGGGTTTGGGTTGTGTGTTGGTTGTCCCTATCACGTAGTGCTGTGTTGTGGGTTTGGCAGGCTGCTTTGTTGGTTGTGTGTATTGAGGTGTTGCTGTCAGTTGATGTGTCAGTCATGTCAGTTTGCACATATGTGCTGTGTTGGTCGTAGAGGTGTGTCACTCAGTGTGTGTGTAGCAGTGTGTTTGTGCAGCCCTGCAGGTTTGGCTGAGTGACCTAAAATGGGACGTCCCTGGGCCCCGACTCTGTGCCTCCCTTTGGCCCTGAGACCCCAGGGCAGCAGTGGTCCTTTGTCAGGCCACAAGAGAGCCCTCCCCGCATCTGCAGGGGACCCAGGGAGCGGCCCAGGCAGGCAGGCTCCAGCTTCCCTGTTCATTGCTCTGGGGTCTCTTTGGAAAACGGGATGGGAAGCTAAAGGTGCACCCAAGGCTGAACCCCTGTATTCCCTGACATAACCCAGGAGTCCAGCACAGACCCCCTAGGATGGAGGGATGGTGACAGGCCTCATTTTACAGATGGGGAAACTGAGGTCCAGAATGGGAGAGGGACTTGGCAGAGGTTTTACAGCTGTTAAGGACAGATAGCTTGAAGTCCCCACACGCTCATGCACTCCTCCGTAGACTCCTGCTGGTTTGGGGGGATGAAAAAATGAGACCCCTGGAAGGACACAAAACCGTGTGCTGCCTCCCATTTCTGAATGCTTTCCATGTGCTGAGTACTGAAGAGTCATAACCTTGTGGATTCAGTTCAAATTTTGGCTCCATTTTGCACATGAGGTAACCAAGGACCGTAAGTTAACAATTCATTAATTCAACAGTTATTACTCTAAATATCACTCTATTTTAAGTACTATGCTGTGTGAACTTGAGCAAGTCACTTACCCTCTCTGGGTCAGGCCCTGTGCTCAGCTCTAGGGACATAGCAGTGACCGAAGGAGCTGTGGTTCCTGCCCCACTAGAACTCGCAGCCTGGGGAGGGTGCGGAGAAGATGGACAATTCCCAAGAAAACAAAGATCATTTCAGATGGTAAATAATTCTATGAATAATGAAGACTAGGAGAATGTGAAAGAAAGTGAATAGTCAAGGGAGATTCTAAGAAGGCCTCTGAGGAGGTGACCCTTGACCTGAGACTTGAAGACTGAAGAGTCTTAAAGAGCTGGAAGAGCCTTCAAGGCAGAGGGAACAGCAAGGGCAAAGGCCCTGAGGTGGGACTACGCTAGTTTAGTAAAGGAGGCTGTGTGGCTGGTGAGAGAAAGGGAGGAGCAGGAGATGTGGTTGGTGTGGTTGGTGGTGCCTGCAGGGGCTGCAGGCCCGGGAGGAGTTTGGATTTTCTTCTCAGCATGATGGGCAGAGAGGAGTGCTGGCTGAGCACACAGTTCTGGGGGTAGAGTGTGGAGGGGGCGCTTCTAGTCTCCCATTATGGGGGGCGGGGACAGCCAGAGCCAAAGGTCTCTCCCCTGCAGCTCCAGCAGCCCCAGCCCAGAGGCGCCGGCCTGGCGGCTGGAAGACTACACTGTGGGCACATCTGGGGAACAGCTGCTTGGCCAGGCCAGAGCGGGTCACGTGGCACAGGCAGGACCGCCCTGGAGCCTACAAGGCCAAGACTCCCTGGAGGGGCAGTGGGGAAAGTGCCGGACATGTACCCGAATCCCCACAGTGTAGACACACGTGCACACAAGCCCCACAGCCCCTCACAGCCACTGCCTCAGGAGCCAGACCACCTAGGCTCGACACCACATCCTAGCTGTGTGATCTATCTGAAGCAAGTCACTCAACTTCTCTGGGCCTCGGTGACCTCAGCTGTAAGGGAGACACAATACTACCACCTCCGTCATGGGTGGTTTTTCTCTCATCAACGAATACTCATTGAGTGCCTCCTGTGTGCCAGGCACTGTACTCGGCCCTGGGTTATGGCAATGACGAGAACAGCAGTGGTCCCTGCCCTCCTGAGCTCACTGTCTTAGGTTAAACTTGGAACCAGGCCTGACCCACACTGAGCACTTAGAAAATGGGAGCCATTGCCTTGAGTCCTGGGAGCCAGAGGAAGGATTGTAAAGGCAGAAAGGGAGCTGTGATGACAGAGGCACAATAACGAAAGGCCTTCCCATTCATCACCTCCTGGCGTAGCTTATTTCACTCTCACAACCGCTCCACAGAGACGAATAAGGGTTAGGTCCAGTTTACACATGGGGAAAGTGAGGCACAACTTGTCAGTGGCAGAGCCAGGATTTGAAGGTGTGAAGGGCTGGTCCCTTCTCCTCTCTGGCCCCCAGTATTCCCATCTGTGAAATGGTGCATTATAATCACAGAGCTGCTGCCAGCCCCAGGGAGCAGCTGTGAAACTCAGATGGTGCCAGGTGTGTGTGAAGGGCTTTCTGAGAGACAGCGGAACCCTGGGGTGGGACCATGGGGGTTCATTTAATGAGTCCTCCAAACTTCCTGGCCACCAAAAGAAGGGTCTGTTTTCCTGAGCTGACCTGGTAGTAGGGTTCAGAGGCAAACACTCTCTCAATTCCCAGTACCAAGGAGAGGGCCAGAAAAAATGGCCATTTGGCAAAACTATAAACAGGCAGTCTTTATTTAAATTCCTTGTCAGGCCTTAAAAATGCTAGAGATAAAAACCAATGTCTGGAAGTACTGAAAATTTTCTGGAGTGAAATGAAGCCAGCTTTTCCCCAGAGGCTTAGGATGGGTGTGTGTATAGGGGGGGTGTCATTATTTCAGTTGGGAAGTTTGAGGGGAGCAGAGTGAAGGGAACGTTTCAGGGGGGTCTGAAAGCCCACCTTCCAGGGCTCACTAAAAACCCCTGAGAGCAAAATTACAACCAAATGGGTCCCGGAGGGACGGGCCTAGACTTGAACAGATGTTTTTAACTGTTTAGTGAGCACCTACTCTGTGCTAAGACCACAGTAGGAGTTTTGCAAGCCTAATCTCAATGACTCCTCGAAGTAACCTAAGGAGGTAGGAACTTCTATCATTTTGCCAGTGAGGAAGCAGAGGCTCAGATAGGTGAACGGTCTTGCTCCAGATCACATAGTATAACAAGGATTTAAATCCCAAGCTTTTGGACCCCAAGCCCCAGCCCTTTACACTATTCCACAGCCAACTGTCTCTCCTCAAACTGTCAAAGCTTTACGTGCCATTCACATGTCTTCATTCAGGCCTTTTCTCCTTGTGCTTTTCCCATATAAAGTGCCCAGAGGATAAGTCACCTCCTCTAGGAAGCCTCCCTGATTTCCTCCAAAGTAGAACTCATCTTTTCTTTGTGTGGCTAAGGCACCTAGCAGGCATTTTTCGTAATACAGTCTTGATATGGCTAGCACAGGAGGTGGACGCTCATGAATGTGAAGTGCACTTAGCTATTGGGGGTCCTAATTGTCCCTTGACTTTCTTTCTCTCCCTATTTGTCTGCAAAGTGTCTTTGACATTCCACCTCATCCTAGTCAGCAGTCAGGCCAGAGGGAGGTATACTAAACATTTGGAGGTTGCTTTTTATTACACAAAGTAGTACATGAAAAACACTTCTGTTTAAAAATATATTCAAGAAATACCTATGTGTAATGGATCATAGACCTAAAACCTAAAACTTCTGGAAAATATAAGAGAAAAGCTTTGTGATCTTGGGTTAAGCAGAGATTTTTTACATACGACAAGAAAAGCATGATTCATAAAATTAAAATTTTTTAAAATTTTTATTTATTTATTTATTATTTTTGGCTGTGTTGGGTCTTCGTTTCTGTGAGAGGGCTTTCTCTAGTTGCGGGGAGTGGGGACCACTCTTCATCGCGGTGCACGGGCTTCTCACTGTCACGGCCTCTCTTGTTGCGGAGCACAGGCTCCAGATGCGCAGGCTCAGTAGTTGTGGCTCACGGGTCCAGTTGCTTCGCGGCATGTGGGATCTTCCCAGACCAGGGCTCGAGCCCGTGTCCCCTGCATTGGCAGGCAGATTCTCAACCACTGCGCCACCAGGGAAGCCCATAAAATTAAAAATTGATAAATTGGACTTCATCAAATTTAAAACTTTTTTTTTTTGGCTGTGTTGCACCTTCGTTGCTGTGCATGGCTTTCTCTAGTTGTGGGGCAAGCAAGGGCTACTCTTCATTGCGGTGCGTAGGCTTCTCAACGCGGTGGCTTCTCTTGCTGCGGAGCATGGGCTCTAGGCACGTGGGCTTCAGTTGTTGCAGCACGCAGGCCCTAGAGTGCAGGCTCAATAGTTGTGGCGCAAGGGCTTAGCTGCTCCATGGCCTGTGGGATCTTCCTGGACCAGGGATCGAGCCCATGTCCCCTGCATTGGCAGGCGGATTCTTAACCACTGTGCCACCAGGGAAGTCCTAAAACTTCTGTTCTTCAAAAGACATTATTAAGAGGATAAAAAGCATAGACACACACTAAAGAAACATTCATAAATCATATATCTCACAAGTGATATTTGTTCAAAATATATAAAGAACTCTCAAAACTCAAAAATAAAACAAACAACCAAATTAAAAGAAATGGACAAAAGATTAAAGGGTGCACGAGGGATCCTTGTGATGGAACTGCTCTGTGTGTTCACTCTGGTGATGATCACACAAATCTACACATGTGATAAAATTGCACAGAACAAAATGCACACTCACAAGTGCATGTAATCAGGTGAAATCTGAATTTAAGCAGAAATCAGAGGAATCTTATTGTGATATTGTACTGTAGTCATGCAAGATGCTACCATTAGGAAAACTGGGTGAAGGATACAAGGGGTCTCTATTATTTCTTACGACTGCATGTGAATCTACAATTATCTAAAAATAATGTTTTTATGAGCAAAAGAAATGAATATCTTCACCAAAGGAGATATATGGATGGTATATAGGTACATGAAAAGATGCTCGACATCTCTAGTCATTAGGAAAATACAAATTAATACCACAGTGAGACACTACAACACGTCTGTTAGAGTGACTTTTAGCTTTTATTATCCATTCTTATAAATGAGCATACAACTGTTAGAGAAGATGTGGAGGAACTGGAGTCTTTTTTTTTGAATATTTATTTATTTATTGGGTTGCACCAGGTCTTAGTTGCAGCATGTGAACTCTTAGTTGCAGCATATGGGATCTAGTTCCCTGACCAGGGATCGAACCTGCGCCCCCTGCATTGGGAGCATGGAGTCTTAACCACTGTGCCACCAGGGAAGTCCCGGAACTGGAGTCTTAACACTCCTGATGGGAATGTAAAATGGTGCACTCACTGTGGAAAAGAGTTTAGCAGTTTCTTATAAAGTTAAATAAATATCTACTATGTGACCCAGTCATTTCACTTCTAAGTATCTGTCTAAAAGAAATGAAAGCATAGATTCAGAGAAATTCTTGTATACAAGTGTTCATAACAGCTTTATTTGTACTAACCCAAAAGCCCATCAACAAGTGAGTGATAAACACATTGAAGTACATCCACATCCTCCTACTACTCAGCAATAAAAAGGAGCAAACATTCTCAAAATAATTATGCTGATTTAAAGAAACTAGGCTGAAAAAACTACCAAAAAAGAGTATATACTCTATACATTATATGCTGTCTATACTGTACTCGAGTATATAAAATTCTAGAAAATGCAAACTGATCTATAGAGTGCTTGAGCACTGGGTAAGAGAGAGGGGAGGGAGGGGTTACAAGGGACAGATTAAAACTTTTAGGGGTGATGAAGTATACAGTTTTCTTAAATGTGGTGATGGTGCATGAGTATATATGTATGTCAGAACTTATCAGGTTGGACACTTTAAATATATGCACTTTGTGCATGTTAATTATACTTCAGTAACATTCTTTTAGGGAATTCCCTGGCAGTCCAGTGGTTAGGAGTTGGTGCTGTCACTACCGAGGGCCTGGGTTCAATTCCTGGTGGGGGAACTAAGATCCCACAAATCAAGCAGCATGGCCAGAAAAAAACAAAAATCAAAAACACTGTTTTTCAAAAAACAGAAGAATTAAATACCCCTGTGAAGACCAAAGTGAAATTCTGATTTCATATTGTTCCCCTTCCCTTCTCCGGTAACGTTAATAATTTGTTGTTTATCCTACTTTTTTTTTCTTTCTAATATTTTTTATTGAGGTGGAATTTAAATACAATGAAATGCACAAAAACATATAATTCGAAGTGTTTTGACTAAATCATACACTGTGTAACCCGCACCTCATCATGATATGGACCATTTCTATCCCTCCAGAAAGGTTCCCCACACCCTACCCTGGCAATTCTCACCCTCCACTCCCAGAGGCAACCACCATTCTGATTTCTTTCCCCTAGATTAGCTGTGCCTGTTCTAGAACTTCAAATAAGAGAAATCACACAGTACTGTGTTTGAAATTTTTTTCTGTAGCATAATTTCCTCTCTTGTTTTAAATTCATTTCCAGATACACACGTACTCAGGAGCAATAAGAGGTCCTACCTTGACCCCCAGTCTAAAACTTGCTTTCTCCATCAACAGTAGGATCTAGATATCTCTCCGAGCCATGCTTCCCACCTGCTGCATAGCCAGGCCACTGCATTGACTTCCATTAATAATTTATATCATGTTGATGGACATTTAGGTTATTTCAACTTCCCCTCTCTTGCAAGTAGCACCTCAGTGAAACAGGCTGAACAGACATCCTTTGTGCCCCTGTGTGTAGGTTTCTCTGGAATTGATTCCAGCAAGTAAAATTGCTGGATCAATTAATAAACACTAGGTAATGAATTAATATTCTAATTCCCTCTGGTTGGTCATTGTCCTTCCAATTCCTTTGCACAGCAAAAAGTTCTCTCCAATCATTAGAGGATTGCTAAACAAGGTCTAGGGCGTTTGGAGAGTTTGGGGTAGGGGAGTGCTAAGGGGATGAGGAGTCCAGCTAATTAGTGATCTCTCTCCTTTGAAGCTGGTCTCGCTGATCAGCTTTCCTGGTTTCCAGATGTGGAGGCAGGGGGCCGGTTTATCGGCCCCTCCCCCAACCTGTGGGAAAAGGAAACTCGCTGATACCCAGTGAATTAATTGCAGGGGGAAAAGGGGCCATAATATCATCCTCTCCTATGTGAGCACAGAATTTTAGCCCCGCTAACGCTGTGTGACCTTGGATGGCTATTCTGAGCCTCAGTTTCCCCGCCTCTAGCCTATCCAGGGCTCTGGGGGCAGACTGCCTACCCTGGCAGGAAGGAACTGCATTACAATAAAGTGCCCTTGTTATAATAATGCAGCCATTACAACAGCTCTGGCTCCTGGGAAGCTTTTTGAGCCTCGGTTTCCTCCTTTGTATAAAGAAACCAAACAACTCCCCTCTTAGAGTTGTGGCGCGGACCGCGTAAGAGTGACAAAGCAAACTCTTCACACAGTGACTGGCACCAAGTAAGAATGCAATAAATCGTCACCTTTGTCATTATCGAGATACCAGGCAGAAGTTCGGGCTCAGAGAGGGCCCGAGACTCAACTAAATTCATCCTGCAGCAGAGTTGGAATCGGAACTCTTTCCCCAGGCGTGAGCTGGGAGCTTGAGGTGGGGAGGAGGCAGTGAAGAAACCTCCCAAGTGGCCGGAGCTGTGGGCCTGGTGGAGAGGTGTGGGGCGGGGAGGTAAGGTGACCCTTGCCCAGCGCCCGCGCCCGCGAGGAGGGCATTCCCAGGCCTCCCACCCGAGGCCTGCAGGTGACTGGCGGAGCTGGGGGTAGCTGGGGAGCTCCGGGGCTGGGTTTGCCGTCTCCATGGCGACCGCCCGCGCGGCGCCAGCCTGACAGCCCGTCCGGGTTTTATGAATGGGTGACGTCACGGGCCTGGCGTCTAACGGTCTGAGCCGCTTGTTCAGACGCTGACACAGAGCAGCCCCGGGAGTGGGGTGGGTGGGAGGGGGGAGACTCGAGCTCCGCAGCTGCCGCGCCGTGGGAGGGAGACCCTGATCCGAGGTCTTTGGGGGGGAAGGCAAAAAGGGAGAAAAAAAAATTAATTACTTAATGATGCAGATTTGGGGAATTTTTGCAGGGGGCTGTAAATCCAGGGGAGCATCAGGGAAGGCAGTCCACTCTGGGCGCCTTCTATCTTGTTCAGGTCCCAGAGACCCAGTCCCCAATCCTGGAGGAAGACTTTCCAGAATTAATTGCTCCCATCCCAAGGGGCCTGGGTTAGCCCGCCTGGTCCCAGGAACATTAACCAGCAACATTCTCTGGGAATTGGGAAAGGACACCGCCCCGGTGGGCAGAGTGTAAAGGAGGGCCCGCTTTAAGTTTCAGCTCAAATATTTGGGAGATCAGGGTCCCAGAGATAATCTTCCAATAGGGTCCAGAAGCCCAGGCTCAAGTACTGGGCGACCCAGATCCCGCTGCTTCTCCATCGGGACCTCAGTTTCCCTCATCTGTAAAATGGGGCTGGAAAAGTGAGAAAATGAACCTGGGAAAACTGATTCTTGGAATCTTTCCGTTATTGGTAATACCGGTTTAGCCTCCTTCCCGAGGAGCCAAAGGCAGCCCTTGCCTCCACTAGCGACCTTGCACCGTGTCCTCCCACTCTCTCTGTTCTTGAGTCTCGGGTCCCTTTCCACGCCGGTGAAGGTGCAGTAGTAGAGCAGGAGGCGGGACCCAGAAGCTCTCTAGGCCGCGCCTCCAGACCTCCCATTGGCTGTTTTTGAACGTCTGAGGCCGCCCCCAAGGTGGGCGGGTGGGTGCGCCGCGGCGTCTCTATAAAAGTCGGGCGGTGGGGCTCGCATCTAGCTTTCTACAGCAGTCTTTTTACCGTTTCAACTTCATCCCGCACTCCCGTCGTCCGCCTCCTCCGTCCGCTTCACCTTCTCTCACCCAGACGCCAGAATCATGAAGGTCGCCAGTGGCAGCGCCGCGGCCGCCGCGGGCCCCAGCTGCGCGCTGAAGGCGGGCAAGACTGCGGGCGGCGCGGGCGAGGTAGTGCGCTGCCTGTCCGAGCAGAGCGTGGCCATCTCGCGCTGCGCCGGCGGCCCCGGGGCGCGCCTGCCCGCCCTGCTAGACGAGCAGCAGGTGAACGTGCTACTCTACGACATGAATGGCTGCTACTCGCGCCTCAAGGAGCTGGTGCCCACCCTGCCCCAGAACCGCAAGGTGAGCAGGGTGGAGATCCTCCAGCACGTCATCGACTACATCTGGGACCTGGAGTTGGAGCTGAACTCGGAATCCCAAGTCGGGACCCCCGGGGGCCGGGGACTCCCCGTCCGGGCTCCGCTCAGCACCCTTAACGACGAAATCAGCGCCCTGGCGGCAGAGGTGAGGTCCGAGTTGGAGTACGAGATCATTTTCCTTCTACGGATGGGGAAACTGAGGCCCAGAGAGGGAGGGGTTACTTGACCCTATGTCCGCCCCATCCTTTCGGGCACCTAGCTGCTCAAGGATGCCCAAGGAGATTGGAAAAGGTGCTGCCTCCTCGTGTTTCCTGGGGAAGAGGGGCTTGCAGCCCTGTCCCCTCCAACCTGCCCGTCTCACTTCTCTCTCCGTTTCATCACAGGCGGCGTGCGTTCCAGCGGACGATCGCATCTTGTGTCGCTGAAGTGCCGCCCTCAGGGACCGGCGGACTCCAGCCCTTCAAGGGGCGAGAGGAATAACTGTTCTCTGGTCCTTCCAAGCGCCTCGCCGGAGCTGGGGAGGAACAAGACAGATCGGCGGCCATTGGGCGCTTGCTGGATCCAGCCCGGGGCTGGGGGACTGACAGGGCAGGCTGACCCTCCCTCCTCGCCCACCAGCCACCAGAGACTTGGGGGAGTCCCCTCGTGTGTTTCTATTTTTTGAAAAGCAGACATTTTAAAAAATGGTCACGTTTGGTGCTTCTCAGATTTCTGAGGAAATTAATTGCTTTGTATTGTATATTACAATGATCACCGACTGAGAATATTGTTTTACAATAGTTCTGTGGGTTTTTTTTTTTTTTTTTTGGTTGTTGTTATTAAACAAATACTTTCGATGGTGAAGTTGCAGTGAATTCTTGGATTGAGGGGAGGGGTCTGGGCTGGGGTGACCCCTGACCCTTTTCGCAGCTGCTGCTAGGGGGAGGGGACTGGAAGGCCACATCTGGACTGTCGCTTTTACTGACCTGAAATGAGTGTTTCCGGTGTCTTTAAAGTCTATTCTTTCCCCCCATCCCTGGCCATTTCCCCGCTCCCTAGTGTCATAAAATTAAATCCTTTAGACTTTTAGGGTTTCTCGAAGTGGTCACTGGGTCGTATGGGTCACCTGGGGAGGTTGTTAAATGCAGATCAACCTGCCAAGGCCTCCTCTGGGTTGAAGAGTTTTCAACAAGTCAGTTACATTGGAGAACCAGGTCACCGGACCACCTGCATCTTGGCCGAAATGGGTGAAGCGAGACCCACAGGAAAGGGACTTTCCCAGAACCTCAGCTTGTCGGGGGCAGGACTTCCATCTTGCCCCATTCCCCTGTAGGAGGTGCCCCCCCGCCACGGGCTCCAGGCTTGTCCAAGTGGGTGAGCAAGTTGGCAGGGCCAGCCTGGGCACAGCTGCTGGGCCACCTGCTCTGGGTCTGGACTCGGCCCCCTCACCCTGGCCTGGCTATGCCAGCAGCTCACAGAACTTCTCTCTCCCCCAGGGCTCCTGTGTGGGCTCTGAGGAGGAGTGCGCGAGTCAGTCTGCAGCTCCTGAGCAGGAAAAAGGTGTCATTGACAAGGACCTATCTGCCTGGACATGTGTGAAAGTTTGTACTCATGGGGGAGTGCATATGAGTGTCTGGACCTGTGTGTGTGACATGAGTGAACTGGTAGTTACCCTGTGGGGCTGGGTCATCTGTTGGTGTGCAGGCCTGGGGGTGTGGGTGAGGATACACATGGGGATGTGTGCAGAAGGGCAAAGGTGCGCACATGTGTTCTGCAGGATAAGTGAGCACACTCCAACTGTCTGGGCTGGTGTGCTCTGCTGAAATGCACTGTGCGGCTCTTGGCCTGGCTCTGGCTTGATGGACGGGTTTGTGTGTCTGGGGGCTGCAGAACTGCACTGGGTTTCTAAGTAGATGTCTGTAAATTGGCTGGCATTCCTGGGTCTCTGCTGGTCTAGGAGTGGGGGTGGGGTAGTAGGTTTATTCAGGAAAACCCTAAAATGTTCAAGTACCACCTTTCCAGGCAGTTGTTAGGACCTCGGGGACACCAACCCTTAAGTATCCCTACCAGGCAGTTGCCAGGTATTACACAGGTAGAAACTGAGCCCCAGAAAAGGCAAAGAACTTGTCCCAGAGAGTGTAAGGACTGTTAATATATTTTGTCAATAAATAAAATAGAATAAAATAAACAGCACCAAGCACCACGAGCCTCACTGTGCTCTAAACCCTTTACAGAAAGGATTTCATGGATCTCTGTGGGGCTAAGGGCAGGATTCTGAATAATAATAATAATAATAATAATAATAATGAAGACTATCAACTATGAGCACTAACAATAAGCCAGATATCAACCCCCTCTCCGAGCACATTCTAGACTTTATCAAAGAGCCCAGTATTCGGAGGTAAATCGTGTGAGCCCAGCATTCGGAGGTAAATCGTGTCCTTCGCTACTGCCCACTCAACTGCCCACTCAACTCCCCACCGGCTACTGTTTTGTAGCATTAACTTCACAGAACTGTTGTAGAGAATAAATGAAATAGAGCACTTAGCACGTAGTGTTTGCGAGCTATAAGTTATTATTAACTGTCCCCTGAACGTCCTTGCAGTGTCCTCAGAGGCACACGTGTGCCCCACTCCCTCCCGCGTGCCCCCCCACCCGCCTACCAGCCCACCCACCGGGCCGTGGGCGTGTCCCCGCGAGTACTCCCCCACGGCACGACCCTTTTCCAGGAGAGGAAGGGGCTGTGCCGGAGGGGTGGGGGCCCGGGTCACCTCCCCCGCAGTGCAGGCACACTCTGGCTTCCACGTTTCCCTCTTTTCCCCTTTGGCCCGGGCCCAGCCCATCTGGAGGCCGGCTCGGCGGCGGCCTGGGAGCGTTTCCATCAGCTGGGCCCGAGGAATGCGGAGCTATTTAACCTGAGCATCCCCAGGTGTACGGAGGCGCCTGGCTGTCTGGGGCCCGCCGCCTTTGGCACGGCCGCGCTAGACAAACAGCGCGCCGCCCCCGCCCTGCCCCTCCGCCCGCAGCTGCAGCCAGGCCTGGGAACTGGCGGGCGCCGGCGGCTTGCATAAGAGGCTCGCGCTCCGCGGAGGGAGGGGCGAGCGGGGGACGGGGGCCGCCGGGGGGTGTGAGAGCAAGAGTGTGTGTGTGTGCACGTGTGTGCGTGCGTGTGCGCAGCGCGCAAAACCCTGCTGCGAGTGTGTGTATGTACAGCACTGAAAACCCTGCTCTCTGCGTGTGTTTGTGTGTGTGTGTGTGTGTGTGTGTGTGTGTGTGTGTGTAGCACACAAAACCCTGCTCCTTTGGGCCGCCGCTGGGGAAATCATTAACTCCTTAACCCTGCCAGACAGGGGGCAGGAGCTGGGCGCGGGGAGGGGGTGGGGGAGACCGCAGAGAAAAACCAGGACAAAGTTCTTTGGGCATTGGACCCTGCCTCTCCAGGGCTTTGGGGCCCAAGAGCTGAAGGATTTTTTTCTTTTCTTTAACAAACACTTCTAGAGTGCTTATTCTGTGCCGGGTACTATATTAAACTCAAAATTAATTTGGTTAATTCTCCTCACAGCTGTAAGGGGGCAATGCTATCATATGCTCATTTTAATAATAGCAACAACAGCAGCACAACAGTAAAGGTAAGATAACATTTTAGTAGGGAGGCTGGTAGAACACAGCTTCTGAATCAGCCTTGATGCTCCTCACTTCGCCTGTCTGAGCCTCCATTTTCTCATCTGGGAAATGGGCTCCAGAACCTCAGCCTCAAGGATCAATTGAAGGGTTGTGAATGGAAAGCTTGGCACCAGGACTGGCTCAGTGTAGACACTCGGTATATGTTGGTATAAAATGTTTTGTGCCCTCACTACGGGGATTGTCTCATGAGCCCTATCAGATGTGTGAACCCATCGCTATTCCTACTTTTCAGATGATAAAAGGGAGACATCAGAGAAGTGACCCACCCAAGGCCACACAGGGACTGACTTAGAACTTTCTGGAAACTAGGCTTCTGAGGGGCTTCACGTTCCCACAGGACATCCAATTGAGCTTTTCTTTTTTCTTTTTAAATAGGAATGAATTTTTTTAAACCAGTTTTTGTTTTTTAATGTTTTTATTTTTGACTGTGTTGGGTCTTCGTTGCTGCACGCAGGCTTTCTCTAGTTGTGGTGGGGGGGGCTACTCTTCATTGCAGTGCGTGGGCTTCTCATTACAGTGGCTTCTCTTGTTGCGGAGCATGGGCTTGTGGGCTTCCGTAGTTGTGGCACATGGGCTCAGTAGTTGTGGCTCTTGGGCTCTAGAACGCAGTCTCAGTAGTTGTGATGCCCAGGCTTAGTTGCTCCACGGCACCCAATTTAGCTTTTTCATCTTATTTCCAATCGAAATCACACCAGGTCATTATATATTTTTGTTTTAAACACATAAACTGGAAAAACGCAAGACATAACGCATATCACAATTTTTGCAACTCATGTTTTGGCATTTCTTAATTTTAAAAAATCTAATGAGAGCCTTGAAAGATGGAAATGGCCCAGGCTCTCTCTTCCTCTAAGAGGTCGTGGGCCAGGTCCAATGTGACCTGGCTCTGAGAAGACAGGTCCCACAGTGGGGCACAGTCTTGAACCAGGTAGTGACCAACCAAACTGTGGACACGTCTGCTTGGATCCTGGTGGCTAGGGATCACTAGACCCTGACCTCTGGAGGCACATGCCCCCCTCCACAGAGGTCAAGGGGGTTTCATGCGCAAACACCAACCTTACACTTGCCAATTTGAGTCACCCAGACCTCAAAGTGCCCCTGGAGCTGCCTCCCCGCCCCCCAACATTGCCTCCTGAGCCTAAGACTCAGGGGTAAAACCTTTCCTCACACCAGCTACTCTTATTGAGTCCCAGGGACTGCACACAGGGAGGGCTCCCGGCTGTCCAGGTCACACACTGCAAGGCTTTCCATTGACAGTTGGGCCTGGGAGTCCAGCCTGACTACCAGAGGGAAAGGTGAGTCATGGCTCAGCCAGGGTCCCGGGCGCCGCTTTCCGGGAAAGGAAAGGGAACGGAAGAGAGGAAATCAAAAGGCCTGGAGGCGCACAAGGCGGTGGGGCGTTCTTATCTTCCCGGGACCCGCCCTGGCTGGCGCTTCCTGCCCCAACTCTTGCAAAATGGATTTCCCAGCGCTGCCCCCAAGAGGGGCACCGCGGGCCGTACAGGGTTGCATCAGGGCCTTGTGCAAGGCATAGCTGGCGGGGAGGGCGATGCTGCAGGCCAAGAGGGGGCAAGGGAAGGGGGACTTGGCTTCTAGGTCCAGTGCCACTTCTGATTGGCACTTGCCACCTCCCTGGCCTTCATCATCCTCAGCTTTAAAATGGGTGTTACAGCCACTGTTCTGAGGTTTCAGTGACATCATCCCCGTCCCATCCACTCCTCAAGCCTCACCCAAGCCAGACCATTGTCATCTCTACCTGGAAAACTGTACCAGCCCCAACTGGTTCATTCAACAAACATGTTGGCCCTTGAACAATGTGGTTTTGACCTGCACGGAGTCCACTTATAAACGGATTTTTTTCAATAGTAAACACGACAGCAGGGGTCCCCAACACCCGGGCCGCAGACCGGTACCTGTCCTGGGCCTGTTAGGAACCGGGCCGCTCAGCAGGAGGTGAGTGGCGGGCGAGCCAGCGAAGCTTCGTCTGCAGCTCCCCACGCTCGCATCACCGCCTGAACCATCCCCCCGCCCCTCCCCGGTCCGTGGAAGAATTGTCTTCCACGAAACCGGTCCCTGGTGCCGAAAATGTTGGGGACCGCTGCACTACAGGACTACAAGATCGGTGCGTGGCTGAAACCACTGATGCAGAACCACGGGTGCGGAATCCCCGATAAGGAGAGCTGAGTATAAACTACACGCGGATTTTCACTGCGTCGGGTCGGTGTCCCTAACCCACTCATTGTTCAAGGGTCAACGGTAGTTACAAAGTTTCTACCTGTGCTAGGAGTGGGTTGCAGGAGCTAAGAATTTAGATAAAAATCCTTGCCCTACTGGAATTTACGTTCCTAGTGGAAGAAGACAGACAGTAAGTAAATATACATAAGCATAATCAGAGGTGGATTTACCCTGAAATGACTGAAGCTTACATTTCAAGTCTTCACATCTCGAAGGAGTCCTAGCAATGAGTTATGTGGGGTTTTGTTTGTTTGTTTCTTTCTTTCTTTGTGTGGGTGTATTTTTGTAAAATTTGCAAGATGTTGTGCCTAGATGCAAAAATCTAGACCCACAAAACCTAGATTCTCTCCTGTATATGCAGAGGGCATGCAACAGGATCCAAGCTTGAAGACACGGCTGCTGGAGGCGGAGCAGAATCATGTCTACTCGGTAGTTCATGTTTTCAGCTTGAGACCCCGGTCTCTGAGCGGCAGAGAAGAGCTGGGTGGATCAGCGCGCTCCAGCACAGCTGAACTCACTCAGCTCACAGCAAACCTGGGCGCCCTGCCCGCTCTGCCCTTTCTCGGACCACTGGCCCCCCTTGCCGGGAAGACCCGGAACTGCGCCAGCGCCGGCGAGAAACCAGGCCTGGTTCCCGAGGGCTGTGAAGGCTGGTGCCTTGGCGGCCTCTGGCGGCCTGTCTGGGAACTGCAGCCAGAGCTGTGATTTCTGTGTCTGGTATGTGACTGTGTGTCTGTGTACATGTACACAGCAGGTGACGAATCCAGAAATCTCCACCCAGCTCCTGCTCTGATCAGGGCCTTAGTTACTCTGTCCCCCATTCTTTCATACTCTTCCTTCTTCCTTGCTGTATGACAGCCCCCTCTGAGCCTCATTACCTTATCCACAAGAGGAGGAGATCTTAGGCAAATTCTTGAAATTTTTTAAAATTGTGAAATGTATTATACATACAAAAGGGTACATATCACGAATGCATACAGTTTAAAGACAATAATAAAATAAACACTTGAGTATCAGCCACCGTGCTTAAGAAATAGAATATTAAATCTTTCGGTGCCCCTCTGGATAAAATCCCCTCTCTCCCTGTAAAGACATTACCACTACTCAGAACTTTGTGTTATTTAATCATTTACTTTTCTTTTATTTTTTCCCACATACGTACCAGTATGCATCCTTAAATAATCTATTGCTTAATTTTACCTGGTTTTTTCTGTTATAGAATCATACTAAAAAATAAATAAATAGAATCATACTGTGTGTAGTTTTCTGTCACTTGCTTTTCTCATGTAATATGAATTACACTAGAGCCATCCACAGTGATGTGTGTAGCCTTAATTCACTCACTTTTCACTGTGTATAGTATTCTGTAATGTGATTTTTTTTTTTTTTTTGGCCGTGCTGCTCCTCATGCAGGATCTTAGTTCCCCAACCAGAGATCGAACCCACAACCCCTGCAGTGGAAGCGGGGAGTCTTAATCACTGGACTACCAAGGAAGTCCCTCTAATGTGATTTATTTACCCAATCCTCTGTTGCTGGACCTTTGGGTTGTTGCATTGTTTTTGCTGTTATCAGCAGGGCTGCTCTGAATGTCCTTGTGCATATCTCCCAGTGAAGATGTGTGTGAAGGAGTGAGATGGCTGCATCACAGGGCATACACAGTTTAAATGTTACTAGGTTGGACTGGAGTCTATTTTGATTAAACAGAGGAGTCAGAACTGGGAAGTCCCTTACATACCACTTAACCCAACACACTCACTGTAGAGATAAGAAAAGGAAAACGCAGAGAAGTTAAGTGACTTGCCCAGAGTCCCCAGCCTTGACCTCCCCATTTTGAGGATTAGCAAGACTATTTCATCGTTAAAATTGTCTTCTGGGCTGGTTTTAGAATTCTGGACAAAGTAGAAACAAGGACACTCCTTGGAAAGCATGCCACAGACACACACACACACACACACACACACACACACATTCACTCCATCTCCAAGTCCTGCCAATTCTAACCCCCTAAATGTATCCCAAATGCACGCATTTCTGCCCATCCCCCTGGCTTCCATTACCTCGCACCTGGACATTGCAGTAGCCTCCTCACTGGTCTCCCTGCTTCTAGCACTGTCCCCCCCCCAACATTCTCCAAATGGCAGCCAGAGGGATCTTTCTAAAATGTTGGCAGAACGTATCACTTGCCTGCATAAGAGTCTCCTGTACCTTCCAGTTGCTCTTAGAATACAATCCTAATTCTGTACCACAGCTCACAAGGCACAGTAAGGCCTGGCTCCTGCCTATGTCCTCCCACTCGCCTGCACTCACCTCACTGTTCTCCTGTCACTTTGGTCACTTTCCAATTACTCTTCCCTGACTGGGAGGCCTTTGCATGTGCTGTGCCTGTTGCCTGAAATTCTATGCCCCACAAATAAACATTCTTGTCACTCAGGTCTCAGCCCAAATGTTCCATCAGAGGGGTCTTCCTGACCATAACATCTCTTTTCTTTTTTTAAAAAAAAAAAAATATTTATTTGTTTATTTGGCTGTGCCAGGTCTTAATTTGCAGCATGCATGCGGGATCTAGTTCCCTGACCAGGGATCGAACGCAGGCCCCCTGCATTGGGAGCATGGAGTCTTAACCACTGGACCACCAGGGAAGTCCCACCATCTCCCTTCTTTCTTTCTTTTTTTTTTGGCCACTCCTCTTGTGGGATCTTTGTTTCCCGACCAGGAACTGAACCCAGGCCCTCGGCAGTGAAAGCGCAGAGTCCTAACCACTGGACCACCAGGGAATTCCCACCATCTCCTTTCATTCCCTGACTTTCACCCTGTTTTTTGTTTCCTTCCTAGCACCATTCATATCTGTAATTGTCCTTGGGGAAATCTGCTTAACCTCTCTGGACTCGTTGCACTTAGAACAACTCATTATCCTTGTGGCAGGTTTTTTTTTTTTTTGGCAATACGCGGGCCTCTCACTGTTATGGCCTCTTCCGCTGCGGAGCACAGGCTCTGGACGCGCAGGCTCAGCGGCCATGGCTCACGGGCCCAGCCGCTCCGCGGCATGTGGGATCCTCCCGGAGTGGGGCACGAACCTGTGTTCCCTGCATCGGCAGGCGGACCCTCAACCACTGCGCCAGCAGGGAAGCCCGTGGCAGTTTTTTTAAATTGCCACAATTATTCCTTCCTTTGAAAGGTGGGTCTATGTCCCTTCCCTGTGAACCTGGATGGGTTTCTGTGACTGCTTTGACCAATAGTTTACAGCAATTGATGCTACATGACTTCCAAGGCTAGATTAGGAAAGGGCATTCAGCCTCCGTCTGGTTTCCCTGGGGCACTCACTCTGGAGGAAGCAGCAGCCAGGTGAGCCTGCCATGAGACCTTCCTGCTGGCAAGGCCATGGGCAGGCGCTCCCAATGACACTGCCAGCTGAGCTCAGCCATCCGGTCATTCAGGTCTACAAGAAGCTATCTTGGATCCTCTGGACTAACCCGTCTGTCAGCTGAATCCCACTGAGTGACCACAGCTGACGCCACAGGGAGCAGAATTGCCCAACCAAGCCCTGCCTGAATCCCTGATCTATAGAATCTGTGAGATATAATAAAATGGCTGTTGTCTTTTAAGACGCAAAGTTTTGGAGTAGTTGTTACCAAACAGTATAAAACCAAAACAATCTTGTGTGTTTGTTCCCTTGTTCATTGTGACTCCTTTCTCTAGGACGGGGGCTCCATGGGCTGCTTTGTTCTCTGTTGTATGACCTCTGTCCAGCACAAAGCCTGGCATGCAATTGGTGCTCAGTAAATACTTGTTGAATGAAAGACAGCGTGGATGAATAGAGGTACTCACACTATACTCCACTCCAGCTCCATTCACCCTGCTGGGTGGGGTTTTGGGGACAATCCTGCAGATACCTTGGCATTGGGAAGAGGGGTACCCAAGTTCCTGCCATCCCCTGGCAGCCCAGTCCCTAGCTCTGGAAGTGGGTACTGAGAGTTACTTTGATCACCAAAGCCCACTGGGGCCTCAGGGCCTCTCCAGTAAGTGCCCACCTGCCATGACCTCTCTTCTATGGTCCAGCCCGTGGGCTTTGCATAAGTTCCTTCCAATGATGTCTTTCAAGCCTCCTTTACCTGAAGTCACTTCCTCCAGAAAGCTGGTGCACTTTGGGAACTTTCCCAGGCTCTCTACCTGACCTCCAGAAACAAGTCCCCTCAACTGCTTCTTTATTTTTTTTTTAATATTTATTTATTTATTTGGTTGTGCCAGGTCTTAGTTGCAGCACATGGGCTCCTTAGTTGTGGCATAAGAAATCTTAGTTGCAGCATGCATGTGGGATCTAGTTCCCTGACCAATGATCAAAACCAGACCCCCTGCATTGGGAGCGTAGAGTCTTATCCACTGCGCCACGATGGAAGTCTCTCAACTGCTTCTTGATCACAGACAATTCCAGGGGTTTCTCCAAGATCATTCCTGCTCAGTGCCTGCAGAACACCTCTTTGCCCTATACTGTTATCTCCCAACAAGGACACACAGCCCTCTTTCCTGCAGTTCAGTCCCCTGACAAGGACAGCCCCATCCCAAGATACCTATGTGCCAAGCCCTCTGCTAGGTGTTTTGCTGCCAGTATCTCATTTCAACACCTCCACAACCCAGTGAGGTCAGATTCATAATTATCTCACTTTATAAATAAGAAAGCTGAGGCTCCAAGAGGAAAAATAAGTTCCAGGTACATGGCTGGCAAGTAATCTTCTGGGATCCAATTCATCATCGTCAACATTATGATTGTAATTTCTTAAAGTACTGTCTGTAAAGGTAACAGTCCACTAAAGGACGCTAAATTCAGTGGGTCAGACTTTAAGCAGAAACAGGATATTTTCACAGTTTCAAAATATCCCCCTTAATGTATTTAATAATTACAAAGAGTAAATATTAATTTTAATATCAATCCCCCTAAACAGGGATCAAGATGATGTCACCAGTTATACACATCAACCTCATGAAGTCTTGGGCATATGTCACTTCTGTGGTGTTTTTCCCCAAAAATGCGTAACCTCAATTTGATCACGAGAAAACCTACGACAAACCCAAATTGACGGACAGTCTACAAAAGAGCTGGCTAGTATTCTTCAAATGTGTCAAGATCATGAAAAAGATGGAAGGACAGAGGAGCTGTCCAAATTGGAGGGGACTAAGGAGACATGACAACCGCATGTGATGTGGGGTCCTTCCTGGACTGGATCCCAGAACAGAAAAAGGACATTAATAGGCAAACTGATGAAACCCAGATAACTTCTGTTGTTAGAACTTTAGTTAATAGTAATATCCAAGGTTAATTTCTTAGTTCTGATAAGAGTTCTATCATTATGTAAGATGTTGGCAAAAGGGAAAGCTGGGCATAGGACATACAGGAACTCTGTACTAGTTTTGCAACTTCTGTAAGTCTAAAACTACCTCAAAAGGAAGAAAAAAACATTAAAATAAAAAAGAGAGAGAATGAAGGCTAAGCTAGAGTAAGCCTCCTACAGCCCAACTCTCCCACTGGTTACAGCTAAAAACTCTGGACAAATACAAAAAGCAACTACTTAAGAAAGCCATTCTCTGGTGGCGCAGTGGTTAAGAATCTGCCTGCCAATGCAGGGGGACACAGGTTCGAGTCCTGATCCAGGAGGTTGCCACATGCCGCGGAGCAACGAAGCCCGTGCGCCACAACTACTGAGCCCACGTGCCTACAGCCTGTGCTCCGCAACAAGAGAAGCCACTGCAATGAGAAGCCCGCGCACCGCAACGAAGAGTGGCGCCCGCTCGCTGCAACTAGAGAAAGTCAGCGTGCAGCAACAAAGACCCAACATAGCCAAAAATAAATAAATAAATAAATAAACAAGAAAGAACACTGTAAAGTAAATAATAGAGAGCAGATTGGAATGAAAAGTCAAAATATGAAGGACAACCCACACAGCAGTAGTGAGTTTCCTGGTAGATGTTCTTCCTGTATCTTCTTGCTTAGACCCAGGGTACTCTGAGTTCAGGAAACTGCACACCTGACATGAGCAGCAAAAACTCCCATAGAGAAGCCCAACATTCTGGCCAGAGAACGGGGAAAATGGACCTCCGGAAGCTGGAAAGTGTGAGGAATTCCTTGGTATTATTTTTTTAATTTAATTAAATATATATATATATATTTATTTATTTATTTATTTATTTTTGGCTGTGTTGGTTCTTTGTTGCGGTGCGCAGGCTTCTCATTGCGGTGGCTTCTCTTGTTGCAAGCCATGGGCTCTAGGGGCACCGGCTTCAGTAGTTGCAGAAAACGGGTTCATTAGTTGCAGAACGCGGGCTCAGCAGTTGTGGTTCACAGGCTCTAGAGCTCAGGCTCAGTAGTTGTGGCACACGGTCTTAGTTGCTCTGTGGCATATGGGATCTTCCCGGACCAGGGCTTGAACCCGTGTCCTCTGCATTGGCAGGAGGATTCTTAACAACTGCGCCACCAGGGAAGCCCTCCTTGTTATTATTTTTATTTAATCTTTGCTCTCAGCCCCAGTCTGCTCTGCAGTTCCCAAAGTCGTTGAGAGAAGAGTCTTGAGAAAACCCACCTGCTGGAGAAAAGAACTTGGAAAAGGGACCCCTGAGTGTAAATACTGTGGGGCGAATCTGTCTTTTCTCTGTTTTCTGTCTTTTCTCTTGATGCTTTGCCCCAGGGGTAGGCCCAGTGGTGACAGTGCTGGTGGTTAGAACTCTGAGAGAACTTCATATTTCAGACCAGAGGACCAGAAAAAATGGGCCTGTAGAGCCAGATAATGTAGATAAAATGCTGGAGAGGAGAGAATGGATGAAGGAAACCCTCTAATTCTGTGTATGAACCAACACAAGTCCTGGGCTCAACTCCAAGCTGAGCCTGTATGGAAGACACCCCAAGAAGGTGAGCAAAGCTTTGGGTACTGACACCGTGTAAACCACTGCCCATATCCCAGACTAACCCCTGCACCAGGCAGACCCAAACCACATAGCAAAGCTTTGAAAGTAAAACTGATTAGAATCACTGCCTGCAGCAGGTGACATAGAACATGCAGTCTGCACCTAACCAGGTTTGCCTGCTACTAAAAAAGAACAAATTTCCAGAGGCTTTTTAACAGTACCCAGAGTCTCAGAAGATAATATTGAAAATGTCCAGGATACAATAAAAAGTTGCTCAATAAGGAACATCCAACCAATTCTCAAAGCAAAAGACAATAGATGCAAACCGTGAAAAGACCCAGATGGAATTGTCAGACAAAGACTTCAAAGCAGCTATTATAACAGTACGCTGTGAGGGAAAGATGGATGCTTTAGAATGAATGTGAAAACAGACATTCTCAGCAGAGAAATAGAAACCATAAAAAAAGAGCCAAAAAACAGGCGGTGTTGGTCAAAAGGTACAAAGCCTCAGTAATACAAAACAAACAAGTTCTGGAGATCTGTACAGCACAGGGCCTGTAGTTAGTATTGTATTGTATGTATACTTAAAAACTTGCTGGGTGTGATGAATTGGGAGATTGGGATTGACATATATACGTCAATATGTATAAAATGGATAACTAATAAGAACCTGCTGTATAAAAAAATAAATAAAATAAAATAAAAAGTTTTACAGAATAAAAAGAAAAAAACTTGCTGGGAGGGTAGATCTTATGTTAATTGCTCTCACCACACAAAGGAAATCAATATTTTTAAAGGCAGGGGCAGGAGGAAACTTTTGGAGGTCATGCATAAATTTATGGCCTTGATTATTGTGGTGAAATTTTCAGTAGTGTATACTTACCTTCAAACTCATCAAGTTGTATACATTAAATATCTGTAGCTTTCTCTATGTCGATTATACCTTAATAAAATGATTTAAAAAAGAATCACTGAATTATACTAAGAAAAAACAAAAAAAAAAAAACAAATGACAATTTTAGAACTTAAGAAGCACAATATCTCAGATCTTAAAAATTCAGAGGATGGTCTCAATAACAAAGGGAGATGACAAAGAAAAGACTCAGTAAACCTGAAGCTAGATCAATAGGAGTGAAGCAATCTAAAGAAGAGAGAGAGAAAATATTTTAAAAACTGAACAGAGACTTAGGGACATGTGGGAAAATATCAAAAGATTTAATATGCACGAAATTGGAGTCCCTTAAAGTTGCAGAAAAAGAATTTTTTTAAATGACGACTGAAATTTTCTCAAGTTTGGTGAAAAACTTAAATTTACAGATTCAAGAAACCCAGCAAACGCCAAACAGGATAAACTCAAAGACAACCCACACTCACACATCTCATAATCAAACTAAAAACCACCAATAAGGAAAAAACAATCTTGAAAGCAGCCAGGAAAAAAAAAAGAACCAAAAGCCAAAACCACTTTACATTTAGGGGGCCATGGAGGCCAGAAGATAGTGGAACAGCATCTTTAAATTGCTGCAGGTTGGGACTTCCCTCGTGGCACAGTGGTTAAGAATCCGCCTGCCAATGCAGAGGACACAGGTTTGGGCCCTGGTCCGCGAAGATCCCACATGCCGCGGAGCAACTAAGCCCGTGCGCCACAACTACTGAGTCTGTGCTCTAGAGCTTGTGAGTCACAGCTACTGAGCCCACACACCTAGAGCCCATGCTCTGCAACAAGAGAATCCACTGCAATGAGAAGCCCATGCACCGCAACGAAGAGTAGCCCCCGCTCACTGCAACTAGAGAAAGCCCGCGTGCAGCAACGAAGACCCAACGCAGCCATAAATAAATAAATAAATAAATAAAAATACAGTGCTGCAAGGGACTTCCCCAGCAGTCCAGTGGTTAGGACTTTGTACTTCCACTGCAGGGGGCATGGGTTCAATCTCTGGTTGGGGAGCTAAGATCTCGCATGCCACGCAACACGGTCAAAATAAATAAATAATAACAATAATAATAATAAAAATAAAGTCCTGCAAGAAAAGAACTGTCAACAACTCTACATCTAGCAAAAATATCCTTCAGGAATGAAAATAAAATAAAGACATTTTCAATGAAGGAAACTAAGAGAATTTATCATCTGTGGGCCTGCTCTAAAAGAAAGTTAAAGGAAGTTCTTCAGGCTGAAGGGATATGACCCCAGAGATAAACTTGGGAGTTTAGGAATAAATAAAAAGCAACAAGAGGGTAAAAATATGAATAAGTATAATAGATTATATTTCTCCTGTCAAGTTCTTTAAAATATATATGACTTGAGAGCAAAAATCCTAACATTTTTTTGGGTATTTCAATGAATGTAGATGTAATACATATATGATAACTATTATAAAAGGGAAAAGGTAAAGGCACCTTTATGGTTTTAATGCATCTATCTTTTACTTGAGGTGTAAAGTATGAACACTAAATAGACTGTCAAACGTTAAGTATGTATATTGTAATCCCTAGAGAAACACAGAACCTACAGAAAATTAATACAAAGATATACAGCCAAAAAGCCAATAAGTAAATTAAAATGGAAGAGTAAGAATAACAAAATAATCCATTGCACAGCTAGATCCCACTTCATCCCAGTCTGGAAGCAGAGGGACCTGAGTGAACAGGCTTGATGGGTAGAGCATGCAGGAAAAGTGAGCCTGTGGGTTTTTATGCGTGTAATTTTGGACTGATTAGAGAGGGTACTTTCCACGGGGGTCAAGGAAAGCCTCTCTGAGGAGATGATATTGAGTTGAAATTGGGAGGACAAAGGTGGGGTTTGGGGTGTCAATACTTAATACCCTCTTTCTTGCCCAAGTTCTGAAACAACTGAGTCAAATGAGGAGTCAGATATATTGAATCCAAATAACATTTTGTTACCATTCCAGTTACTACTGCTGCATAACAAACCACCTGAAAACTTAGTTGTAAAACAGCTGTCTGATGTTAATGGATTCTGTTGGTTGGGAATTCAGAAAGGGCACAGCAGAGATGTTCCATAATGTCTGGGATCTTAGCCGGGAAGACTCGATGGCTGAGGCGGACTTGACGGCTAGGGGCTGGGATTGTCTGGAGACGTACACGGCTAGAAGCTGAGGTTGGGTGTAGGCTGGCACCTCAGCTGGGCTGCAGCCAGAGCACCTAGATATGACATGGGCTAGTTTGGCTTCCTCACGGCATGGTGGCTGGGTTATACGAGAGAGCATCCCAAGAGAGTCCATGGCATTTTATGATCCAGCTTTGGAAGTCACACAGCATCACTTTGACCATGTCCTATGATTAAAGCTGTCACAAAGGTGCACTCAAGTTCAAGGAATGGGGACATAGATGCCACCACCTGATGACAGGAGTGTCAAGGTCACATTGTAAAGAGAACGTGTGGAATTGGAGATACTGTTAAGGCCACAATAACTGATAAACTTGTTTGTAGACCAGAGTTTAAGTCTGCGGGTGAGAAGTGAGGTGTGCTGCTCCAGTAAAGCCTTTCTCATGGGAACACGCCAGTGGGAATAAATGAGCCTTGTTCTTGAGAGAAGAGCAGTTCAGCAGAGGGAGCAGTTGCAAAGGCCCTGCCATGGGCAAGAGTGGAGTATGTTCCAAGACCTGAAAGGCAGCATGGCTGGGGCATGGTGGGAGAGGAGAGGTTGATGGGGGAGTTGCATTTGCTGAGTTTGGCAGGAGGGACCTTAAATATCAGGCTAAGGAGTTTGCTGGGAGGCCAGTGGGTGCTAAGGAACTCTGAAGGATGCCATGAAGCTGTCCCCACAAGGGCCAGAGTCACATCAGGGGGCATTATCCCCATGCCCATGAGGCAGTTGGGTTTGAGAAGACAAGGCTTTGGGACTTGGCCAGGGTCCCTCACACCCTGCCCTGTGCACCCTCGTTTTGTCCTGTGGTGCAGAAGGCCCTGGGAGATCAGGAACAGAAGCAGCAGACCATTCCGTGTGGAGCCCCAGGGCGGGATCTGAAGGGACCAGTGCCTACCCCAGAGTTAATTTGACCCCCTGCGCCCCCAGGATCCCACGGCCACAGCCCTTCGCCAAGTTGGACTATTCTCTTGGTGGTCAGAGCAGAGCACTGGGCTGGACCTCAAGGCAATGCCCACACTGCCCATAGCTCCATCCATAGCTTAGCTGATACGTCACTGCTGTGGGCACCTCTAGAAGAAGCTCCGCTTAGACCATCGCATTCACCCTCCTGGTCCCCAAGCAGAGTTTGGGTGTGACTGGCATTATAGAAACGTGGAAAGGAGGCCATGCAGGCAGCCACAAAGAGGGGTTGAAACCAGCAGAGGATAGAGCTGGGACTAGAATCCTAGATGTGGGCCTCCCAAGCGCTCAGTTTCACGGCCCCTGATAACCAGGGGGTCCTTTGATGTCGTTTGTATACATCTGCCCAGGTCGGGGGTGGTGCTGATGAGGACCCGGACCCCAGGCCCGGGATGCCAATGCAGCGAGTTCTGTCGAAGCCCCACCCCCGCGCCCCTTCTCCTGGCTCGAGGCGAGTTCGGATACCCGTCCGGCCGCTTCGTGCCCTTCCTGCGGTCAGAGCTTGAGGGCTTCACGGTCCTGCTCCGCTCGGGGAACGTCTTCGCCTCCTCTGCCTCAGAGGTCGCCTGCAATGTGGGGGCTCCGGCTTGCGCCCTCACTGACCACGTGGTGGGGGCGTGGCCTGAGCGGGTTGGAGGGGGCGGGGCCCTGGGGACGGACAGGGAGGGCCTGCGTGACAGTCGGGGCGAGGCCGGAGCAGGCGCGGGCCTGAGGGGAGTGACAGAATGGGCAGGGCCTCGGGGAGGATCTAGGGAAAGTGAGCTGTGCCCTGCGGGGGCGGGGCTTGCTGACAGGGTGGGGGCTCGGCTGGGGCGTGCTGTGGCGAGCAGGCTGACAGTAAGGGCGGGGCTCGGGAGTGGGCGGCACCACAGAATGACTGAAAGAGCAAGGCTAGAGCCAGGAAGAGGGTTTAACGAGTCTTGCGAAGGCAGTGCGGGAAGGACTAACTGGGCAAGGGGCGGGCCGCGGGCTGAGCGATTGAGGAGGAGCCTCAGGGTACGGGCGGGGCCGGCGGGCGGGCTCAGCTAGGCGAGCTGGGCGAGGCCAGGGATAACTGACGGGACTGGGGTAGGGCTGGAGATGGTGGAACGCTAGACTACTACGTAGAGTCCAGAGGTGCGGGCACAATGACTGTGCAAGGGGCCAGGGAAAGATGACTGGCAGCTCGAGGACGGGGAAGGAGGGAGGAGACGAGGGACGTAGGTGAGTAGAGTGAGGCAGGTGGCGGGAACTAGAATAACGGCCGCCTGTGGGGGGGGGTGCCCAAGAGGCCATGAGTGACAGCCAGAGGGGTCGGCCTCAAACGTCTCCCCTGCAACTCTGCGAGGAATTCCTCTTCCGGCTGAACAACGCGGGCTTCGCTCACTTCGTGCCCCAGGTGTGGTGGTGCAGAGATAACAGACCTGCAGGAAGGAGGTTTCCATCTTCCAGGCCACCACCGGTCTCGTCCCGTCCCCATGAAATCCATCCGAGGGCGTCCACCTGCTCCTGATCGCGCCACGGGATCGTTCCTAGGGCCGGGAAACGCGCCACTAGCGACCGCTCCCGTGGTAGCCCTGGTTCGGCGTCGGTTCTGAGCCGGCCCTCCTGTCTACAGTTGCAGAAGCGCTTTCTGGACTGGTCCCTGCTGGATCTGCGGATCTTCGCACGACGTCCTCCGAGCCTGCGCTGCCGCCCGGGCACCTTCATGCAGTGTCCTGGAATCACAGTGTCCCTGCTGGGAGTCAGCTTTCCAGCTGGTGGGCGGGATCGGGCTCTGCTCTGTCCTGACCACGCCCCCTCTGTATACCGGCCCCCCCCCACCCCCCCGCCCAACTGGCCCCATCCACTTAGTGCCTCGGTTGCCCTGGTCTTCCCTGGCCCACTCTTACACGCAGTCCCCGCCCCTAAGGATAAGCCCCGCCTACTCCTACCTTCCGGTCTCCGACTACCCTATATCTCCTCCCCAGTCCCTGCACTTCTTGGCTTCGCCCCCTCCTATCCCAGGCCTCCTCCCCATGTTCAAATGGCTCCAGGGGCTCCCCAGGGGCTGGGGATACGGGTCCGCAACGCTTTGTCCGACACCTCTTCCTACTTTCGGCTTTGTGTCCTCCATGAGGCCTAGCTCTTCCTCAGTATCTCCTCTGGGCTGGGAGGCCAGAGGTGGGTCCTGCACGAAGCCTGAATGGGAGGGGAAGGGGTCGTACCAGCAGGATGCTGAGATTGTGGCTCAGGTCTTTGTGTCTGAGCAGAAACTCAGGGCCTCCCTGAATCTGATCAAGTGAGAGAGAGCTGCTCCTTTCTGTATGGGTTCCTGCTGGGGGGTTGGAGCCGCAGGGCCGCCTGAAAGGGACAGATCCCTCTCACCTCCTATTCCTGCTGTTTCTGAAATCTCAGCCTGCATTCACATGTAGGGCCCCTTGCCGTGAGTGGTGTGTAATGCCTCATCTGGAGCCCACCTTGTGCCCACCAAGGTTCCCACGGAAGACTCCTACTCCTCGGCCCCAGGACACCTGAGTGACCTGCTTTATGGGAGAGTCTGACTATTTCCAGGTTCCGGACCTCAAGACGCTGCTGGGCATCGCCCTCTACGCAGTGGTGCTGCCCTATATCAACCTTGAGCCGCCGGGGAGCCTGCCATCACCCCATCACCCTCAGCCCTGGGGCCGGCTTCCCAAACAGATGTTCCTTGTCACAGCACTGCTCCACATCTGGAGCCTGGCATTCCCACAGAGATGGGGGTGGGAGACGGTAGAGAAGAACAGAGGGTCAAGTTCTCCAGGGTCAAGTTCTCCCTTGGGAGGCCCTTGTAATGGATGGGGAAACTGAGGCCCAGAAATGGAGCCACTTAGTCACGAGTGTGGCAGCAGTAAAGCCTGCACATTGCCCTCACCCCAGTGCAGCCAGCACCCACCTGCCCCTGGACAGATCTGACAAGACTCAAGGTGTGTCCTCCCCAGGTTGCCTGAAGGAGGGCCTTACCTCATCTTCTGTCCTTAGGGCTAATCTTCAGGACACCCTGGACAGCATCCAAGGGGTAAGGTGGTCCTCTTTGGGTTCTCTCAAATCTGGAATTCCCTTGATCATGGGGAAGGGGGAGGAGCAGCCCCCAGGAGTAAGCATGGCCAGTCCTGGGAGCTGGGGTCTCTTGACATCCAGCAGACTCGCACACTGCCTTCTCACCTCCCAGAATGGAGGTGACATGCATCCTGCCCACTCTACGGTCTCTCTAGCACCTCCCCCTGAGTCCCTGCTCTTTAAGACTCATCTGCTTCCAGGGCACTAAGCCCCTTCCTCCAGGCACTGGCTAGAGCGGGTCTCTATGGCTTCAATGGGCTACAGGAACCCTGATGGGTGGGTGGGTGCTCGGCACACCTCAGGGGACCAGAGCTTGCAGACCTAGAAAGTTCTGGCCCCAGGCCACGAAAGAATTCACAGCCTTCACCCATCAGTCCAGAATCAGTATTCTAACAATTCCAAGCCATATCTACTGGACGCATGTTCTGCTCCATTTAACCACATCACTACCCTACTTACCGTTTTTGGCTTCCCAGCTTTAAAATAAAATCCAAGATCCACACCGTGGCTTATGAAGCCCTGCTTGGTACTCCAGCCTCTCTCCAGCTTTCTCCTTTGCCCATTACACTCTGGCCAAGATGGCCTCTCTCTGTTCTGTGAACACACCTGTGTTTTTCTGCCTCTGGGCCTTTGCACAGGCCTCTCTCTGCTTGAAACTGGATTGTAAGCCCTAAAATGGCAGGGACCGTGTTTGATTTTGTTTGTCTCTAAATCCCCAAGCATTTAACCTGTTAAACAGTAGACAATAATGCCAGCTGTAATAGGTCTTAATAAATAGTTCTTGAATAAATGTGCCTGTTGCACATTTTTCTATTGACATATTTAATCTTTCCAACGATCATGTAAGGTAAGAGATATCATTAGCTCTCTTTTTCAGAAAACAGGAACTCAGTGAGGTTAGGCCATTTGTTGAAGGTCACACAGCTAAGATTTGAACCCAGGGGGAGGCTTTTTTCACCTGTCATTGAGTATGAGGGCATTCGTGCCAGGTGGTACACCACAGGACAGCTCCCAGATTCTAGATGCTTGTAGCTTCCTGGAGCAGGAAGGCATGGGGTCTGGGCTGGAAAGTTGCCAAGACTTGGGTCCTCAAAAGCCCTAAGAGAGCATTGCAGGTGGAAGAAACAGCGGTGAGCAAAGGTGTGAAGGCAGGAAGATCCAGCTCCTGGGACAAGCGGACTCACAGGGCTGGGCCAGCCCAGGGCACACAGCCAGCTGGTCCCAGGGCTGCGTCAGCTGGTGGCCTCCAGAGGCAGGACCCCGGTGGGCAGGGA
The DNA here is from genome assembly GCF_951394435.1 of Stenella coeruleoalba. Classification (NCBI taxonomy): domain Eukaryota; kingdom Metazoa; phylum Chordata; class Mammalia; order Artiodactyla; family Delphinidae; genus Stenella; species Stenella coeruleoalba. The sequence continues at coordinate 26,739,134 of NC_137161.1, read as the reverse complement.
AATTGAGGCGGGGAGTCATTGCACAGCCCGGGAGACCCCAGGGACGCGGGCTAGGCTCTCCCAGGCAGGACGTTCCCACGCGGGGGCGGTCCTGGGAAAGGCTGTGGGGCGGGCCCGGAGGCGGGCGCCAGCGCTCCGGTCCCTCTGCAGCCTGTTCTCCGTTACTTGCTCCGCAGACCCGGGTCGCGTTCTGGCTTCCGCTGAGCCGCACGGTAAGTGAGTGGGTGGGAAGAGCCCCGGCTGCCCAAATCCGGGCCGGTGGGAGACGCGGCTGGGACTCCGGCTTTTACCATCCGTGGGGGCGCTGCTATAGAGGAGCATGGCGGGTGGGGCGGGCGGGCAGCTACTGGCAGCTCAGAGTTGAGGGGAACTTTCCTCCGTCCGCATATGGGGAGCCATCTCTTTCCTCAAATGTAGATTACTCCTTCCCTCCCCATAGATGGGGCTCTCAACCACTTATCACTGATGGGGAGCCCTTCCTTTCCAGATGTGCAGCCCCTTCCCACTTTCCATATATGGTACACCCCTCCCTCTCTCTAATGATTGGGTGCCTCTCTTTCCCTAGATGTGGGGCCTCTTTCAATTTCCAGAAGTGGGATACCCGCTTCTTCTCCCCAGATGTGTGCCTCTCTTCCTCCCTCTGTCCCAGTTTGGTCCGTGTCCTCCTCTAAGTCCCCTCCTTGCCCCCCTGGGATGCCAGACCCTGAGATTTCCCTGGGGATGGAGGGTTGGGCTCGCCTGTCTCCCTCTCCCACCAGGTCCAGCAGAGCAGGCTCTCCAGGCACGTAGGCAGCCAATTATGGGGGAAGGGGTGGGGGCCAAACCATCTGCAGGAGACCTTGGCAGATGGCCCTGTAGCGAGGAGAGTTATCCCAGGACCTGCTCCCTCCCTACCTGGACTCCCACCCTGTTTCCTCTAGAGGACAAACAGCTGAGAGAGGTTTCCCAACCTAGCCACCATGAGCTGGGGCTGGAACCGGAACCCAGGCTCCCAGACCCAAACTGTTCAGGTCCTGCCTTTAAGAGTTAGGCCTCCTCCCACTTCTCAGATGGTAAACTGAGGTCCCAGGAGGGGGGGTCCAAATGTCTAGGATGCCCATCAACCCCCATAGGGATATCATACAGAATTAGAAGGGGCAGGCGGTGACCTTGGAATCCTGGGGACCAGTCCCCCAGCCACAACACCTGTGAAAAAGCTGTTCCTCTGGATCCTGAGGGGAAGGGCAGAGGGCAGAGGGCAGGACTCACCCACACACACCCCCCCCCCCCCCCAGATGTCCTTTAGAGCTGCCTGGAGCTTGGTGCTGAGGAAAGGAGGACTTGGAATGCGAGGGATCCACAGCCCGGGAGGCACTGGTAAGACCTGGACACCCACCCCGCCCTGACCCTCGCCTAACTGCAAGGCCAGGTGCAAGGGTCCTGTCTGCAGGCTGCCCCTGGTCCCTTTCATGCTGCCCTGGGCCTGCCCCAAACCATTTCCCATGATCCTACCCCTTGGTCCGGGGCCACATTCTTCCAGGAAATAGAGACAGCCGTCCCCTCCTCCCAAGCTTTCTCAGGGTCTGACCCCCATATCTCAGGCCCCTAAGACCTTTGTGTCCTGAGGCTGAGGGTGCTGACAGAACTTTGGACCGCCTTTCCAGACCCTTGTGTCCATGCTAGTCAGAAGAAAGAGGCCTAAAGTAGGAGAGACTTCAGCCAGATAGAAGGGCCTTCCTGACCCTCTGGAGAATAAAAACAGATAGCATTTATTGAGCCCTTACTATGTACCCTGAGCCGTGATAAACTTTTTGCAGAGATTAACACATTTAGACTTCACAGCAAACACATGAAGTGGATACTATGCTGTCATCTCCATTGCTCAGGTAAACACACAGGCCCAGAGCCAGGACTATTTGCCCAAAGCAGTTCCCATGCTATTTGGGCAAGGTGGTACCAATGCCCTCCTTGAGGGCATCTCTGGTGACAATAAACAGAAGAAGCTTTACTGAGACCCTTCGAGCGCCCAGCCTTGTTCTGGACACTCGCATGGAGCCCTTGAGGGCTTAGCCATCAGGGAAAGCTTCCAAGAATGGAAGCCAGAGGTGAAGCCAGCCGCTGTCTATCAGTATAATTCGTGGAGTACCTACTGTGTGCCAGGCACTGTGCTAAGCCTTTCGAGTGCATTATCTTGAAGCTTCCACAACAGTGTGGAGTTGGATCTTTTACTCTCCCCACTTCCCGGATGAGGACGTGGAACACAGTGAGGTAAAGGGGCTCGTCAGAGCTGGGCCGGGGTGGAACTGGGGTTCCGCAACTCCAAAGCTGTGCCCCTGACCACTCATTAAAAGCATAGGGATACAGTGAGAGGCCCGCGCACCGCGATGAAGAGCGGCCCCCGCTTGCCACAACTAGAGAAAGCCCTTGCACAGAAACGAAGACCCAACGCAGCAAAAATAAATAAATTAATTAATAAACTCCTACCCCCAACATCTTCTAAAAAAAAAAAAACAAGCATAGGGATAATGCTTTACAGTTTGTGGGGCAGTTTCCCATCTGCCATCTCAGGTTCATCACAATGAACCTTTCCCTACCCATTGCCTTTGCCTGATGTGCCCTCCTCACCCCAGATCTTCCCAGAGGACACAGGATTTGAAGCCACAGGGGCTGAATTGCAGCCCTGGCCCGGCTCCCTTTTGCTCTGTGAATTTCGGCAAGTCCCTTAGCTACTCAGTTTCTTCCTCTGTAAGATGAAGAGAACAATATCACTGTCTCAGAGTGATGCCGAGCCAATGAGTCAACTCGCCCGAAGGCCTTAGCATGGCTCCTGGCACACAGTAAGTGCTCAGTAAGTGCCACCCACTTTCTAATACTGCGGTTAGTGCCAGGACGTCCCAGGGGCAGCCTGAACTCAGTTCCTCCCTGTGCCCGCAGCCCACGGCAAGGAGAAGATGCCCCCCTACACCAACTACCATGCCCAGCGCTCCTACCCCATGCCCGATGAGCCCTTCTGCACGGAGCTCAACGCAGAGCAGCAGGCCCTGAAGGAGAAGGAGAAGGGCAGCTGGACGCAGCTGAGCCACGCTGAGAAGGTGGCCTGTAGGTCTCAGGGTGGGGCTGGGGGCGACTTTGCAAAGAAGGGCCTGGCCTGTCACGGAGCAGTGGGCAGGGAGAGCCCCCAACAAGACAGCCAGAACCACCCAAAGACTCGAATGCGTACCTGAGGGGTGAAATTCATTCCTTTGTTCATTCATCTTTTTATTCATTGAACTGTTTGTGCACAGCCTGGTGCTAGGCGATGCTGGGGACACGGAAGTGAATCCCCCTGAGGGTTCCTGCCCTCAGGGTGCTCCCAGTCCAGTGGGGGAACCAACGCAAGCCCAGATAGCTGTAATACGGGATATGCGGCTGGGTGAGGTGTGTTCAGGGGGCTGTGGGAACCCAAGGGAGAGAGAAAGATGGAATCCTGGTGGGCCTTCCAGAGGAGCGTTGTTCCAGTCGGCTTTGGATGCTGAAGAGGAGGGGCTGCCAGGTAGTAGGAACAGCATGGGGAAGGATGTAAGAGCTGGAGAGCATGGAGGGTCCTGGGCATCACTGAGTGGTGTGGGGAGATGGAGCAGAGAGAGGCAGGTGAGGTGGGTGGGAGAGCAGGGGCCTGACCCTGGGAAGCAGGAGGGACGTGTGACCCCAAGTGCTGCCTACCAGAAGTGCCCCTGGGAGCCAGCTTTGCCATCAGCTCCTGGCCATGCTTCGCACATGCTAGATGCTCAATAAGAATTTGCTGAATGGACAGCATCTGCTGCAGGGAGGGGGAGGCTGGAGGTCCCTGAGGCCAAGAGTTGGCCCAGGGCCCTTGGAATGGATGCACCTGAGGCCCCTCCTCCCCCACCCCTCACCTGCCTCCAGTGTACCGGCTCCAGTTCCATGAGACCTTCACAGAGATGAACCGTCGCTCCAACGAGTGGAAGACAGTGATGGGCTGTGTCTTCTTCTTCTTTGGATTCACAGGTCTGCTGATTTGGTGGCAGCGGGTCTATGGTGAGTGGCAGTGTCTCAGCTGGCCGCAGCCCTCGGCCATGCCCTTGTGGCCACAGCCACCAGCCAAGCTTTGATAAGGGAATTATGCTGGCACTCATCTGAAGAGTTTTGAAAAGTCCCCCAAAGAGGTGTATGGGGAAGGGCAGAGCACGGCTGCCTGGGTTGCAATGTAGGGACCCGACCTCTCTGGGCCTCAATTCTCTCATCTGTAAAATGGGAATAATAGTGCCCACATCTCAGGGTTCTTGTGAGGATTTAATTATAAAACTGTTGCCTAGTGCCTGGCACATAGTTATGAAGGATGTTGTTACTGATTGCTGTTACTAACCGTGAACTTTTCAGTATATTGTTTTGGCTGCTGTAACAAAGAGTCTCCAATGTACAAGAGCTTAAACAAGATAGAAGTTTTTTTCCTCTCTCACAAAAAAGGCCAGGGGGAGTATGGGGATTCCACAATATCAGACTCCTATTGTCTTGTTGCTCTGCCATCCTTAACATGCAGCTTCCTTCTTGACATACAAAATGGCTGCTCCAGCTCCAGCCATAAAGCCTACATTCCAGCCAAGAAGAGGGAAAGGGAGGACACACTCTCTCTAAGGTCCAGAATTTGCACCACCACTTCTGCTCACATCCTATTGGCTAGAAGTGATCATATGACCATGTGTAGCCACAAGGGAAGCTGGGAAATATAGTCTTTAGCTGAGTGATCATGTACCCAACCGACCATGTTATTACTACATTTGTTACTACAGAAGAGTGATTTATTACTACAGAAGAGTGATTCTCAAAGTGGGGTCTCTGGACCAACAGCTTCACTTGGGAACTTGTTAGAAATGCAAATTCTCAGCCCCACTCTGGATCTACTGAGTCAGACACTCTGAGGCTGGAGCCCAGCAATCTATGTTTTAATATCCCTCTGGGTGATTCTGATGTGCACTGAGGTTTGAGAAGCACTGCTCTGGAAGTAGAGGGGAGCATGTTGGGGATGAGCTGGCAGTCTCTGCCTCAATTGACTTCACCTCCAGAGGCCTCACTTTGTTTCTTCTTCTGTAAAAGTGTGATGGGAATTCCTACCTTGCATGAGGGTGAAATGAGAGAACCTTTGGGAAAAATTCTATTCTAGTCCAATGTTTGGTACTAATAGGTGTCCATAAAGATCTTTCCCTTCTTTCACACCCACTGGAATAGAAAGTACCAGAGACAAAGGTCAGGCAGGTTAAGCTGGCCTCAGGGGCAGATGGACCAGGAAGTAGGATGTGAGCAGGGCTGGGAGCTCTGTCCCCCAGGCCTTTCTAGGTCCACACATCAAGGCACCTAAAATGCCTCCGTGAGTTCACCCTTTGGGTCCCCATAGCTTTAAAGTGAACACCCCTATCCTACCTCCCACTCCCAACCCCTTCAGGAAGCATAAGAAACTGTCTCATCCTGGACCCTTCCCAATAAGTGGGAGCAAACTCAGTAATTATAGTAGCTATCATGTATTAGGGGTTTTCATATCTTCCCTCATTCTGCCAATTGCATTATAAATACTAACACATTCAATCCCCACAACCCTGGTGGACAGGACCTGTTTTTGACAGGTAAGGAAATTGGGGGTCAGAGATGAAGTGACTTGTTCAAGGTCACACAGCAAGGTAGTGGTAGAGCTGGGATTTGGACCCAGAAAGACTTCAAACCAGTGCTCCTCTTACCCTTGGGTCACAGAGTAGGTGAGGAAACTGAGGCTCAGAAAGGGGAAGGACCTTGGCCCAGTTCCCACACCAAGCCTAAGGCAGAGCAGGGATCATGACTCAGAGGTCCCCAGAGTGCAGCTTTAGTGGGGAGTCTGGTGGCGGATGGACAGGGGTGGCGAGGGGTCCTCATGCAGGGCACCCTGACCTTGTGCCTGGAGACCCTGGCTCAGCGGGAGGGGGTGGGCCTGGCAGGGTCCCGCATGCCCCTGTCCCTACCCGGTTCCTTCCCTGCAGTGTTCCCTAAGAAACCCATCACCCTGATGGATGAGTGGAAGGCCCAGCAGCTCCAGCGCATCCTGGACATGAAGGGCAACCCCGTGCAAGGCCTGGCCTCCCGGTGGGACTATGAAAGGAAGGAGTGGAAGAAGTGACGTGGCATTCCAGCTGCTCGCGCTGCAGCTCTGCCCTGGCCCGGAGCCTATGGAGGCCCCTCCCCGCCACTTAACCCCAATAAAGCTGGCCTGCTCTCATCTGCCTTTAGTCTCCACCGCAGTCTCTACCTGCCATAAAGCCTACATTATACCTAAAATTGGGCAGGACAGTAGGTGGGAGGCAGTAAGCCACTTTCCAGGGCCCCACTTATCAGGGAGGGCTTCCTGAAGGAGTAGAGGTTGGGGTTGAGCCTTAAATGATAGGTGGGATTAGGAAAGGCAGAATACTTACTGAGTATCTGCTGTGTGCCAGGTACTAATCTAGGCCCTGGGGATGCAGCAGTGAACGAGACACACAAAGTGTCTGGCCTCATGGAGGAGGTGTTTCTTTATGTGTGTGTGTGTGTGTGTGTGTGTAGGGGGGGAGACAGAAAAAGGAATAAGTAAGTATAATATACAGTATGTTACCCAGTAATCAGTGCTATGAAGGAACAAAACAGCAGGATAAAGGGACAGAGCTAAAAGGGGTTTGGGGGTTGTAGGTGAAGCCTCTTAGAAGAGGTGGCATATGACAAGACAAAACAGCAAGTGCAAAGATCCTGAGGCAGGATTTTAGTTTGTGGAATGTGGAACATCAAGGAGGCCACAGTGACTGGAGTAGAATGACTTGGAGAATAGTAGGAAGGTGTGTGTTGTGGGAGAGGGTTGGTCTTGGGGCAGAAAGCAGATTATATAGGAATACACACACATATACCCCAGAACCAAGAAGAGAAGCCTCCTTTCCTCTTGGTATGTCTCCTCCAGCACCCTCTACTGGAGAAGTTTAGCATCTCACTGTAAAGGGGGTGGTGCCCAGAGTCCTGCTCATTATCTTAGAGCAGGCACTGAGGGGTGAATTTGGGGTAGAGGGGCAATACATTGATAACTGGCACAGCATCTTTGAGAAAGTCTTGGCCAGGCCAATGGGGAGCCTTAGAGCAGAAAAAGCCCATTAGATGAGTCCTGTGTTGGGCAAAATTGACCCATCCCTAGAGTCCCACTGTGCTCAGTCCTTTGTAGTCCTTGGTTTCCTAGGGGGGCTGTGGCCTTGGCATGAACACTGCAGCAGCTCTGAAAGCGCAGCAGCTGGAGGTGGTCATACACCTATCCTCTTCATAGCAGGTCCTCTTGAAGAGACATCTGAGCGGCACACCTCCAAGGACACCCTGGATGCCAATGGAGGGATTCAGCAGGGCAATTGGGACAATATTCATTCAATCAACAAATATTTATTGTGCATCCACTATGTACCAGACTCTGGGGACAGAGTGAATGAGACCTCATTCCAGTGTCGTGATTTCCAGTCCTCATGAATCTGAAAGTCTGTAATGGTCACCCTAATAAATTATAGAAGAGATGAGTGCTAAGAAGGGGAGATACATGGTACTTGGACTGACCTAATCTAGAGAAGTCAGGGTGGGCTTCCCTGAAGAAGTGTCTTCATATTTGAGATATTGCCGAAATTCATCCTCTGTATGCTGGTGCCAGATTAAACCTCAGAGACAGAATTTTGAGTGAAGTGGAAAGAAATAGCTCTATTGCTTTGCCAGGCAAAGGGGGCCCCAGTGGGCTAACGCCCTCAAGAATGTGTGTCCTGCCCTGGAGGGGGTAGTGAGGAGTCTTATAGTATTCAAGGAGCAGGGTGTGATCAGCTCATGGACATTGTTCTGACTGGTTGGTGGGGAGGTAATCAGGAGTCAGCATCATCAGCCGCCTTGTTCCAAGTGGACTGGTATCTACATGCTTGCGGGCAGCCTACAGTTAACTTCTCCCACCTGGTGGGGGTTTCAGTATCTGCAAAACAGCTCAAAGGACATGGCTCAGAATGTTATCTATAGTCCTCGAGGAAGAACTAAAGGTCCTTGACTTTGTTTAATGGCTAAAGTATTATTATTTTGTCTTGCTTGACTGTTTTCCTTTCTTTCTGCATTTTCTCACTTCTCTGATTAACTTTATTCCTTAAAACTTTGACTAAAGTTTTTCTACAGACAAAAAGCAGGTGGAGGACATGGGTGGGGATCTATTCAGGGAAGGCCTCATAGGGTCCTGCTTGGTTACAATATGAAGGATGACTGGGTGTAAACTAGATGAAAGGGGTGGTGGAACAGCATTTTAGGCAAAGAAAAGCATGTGCAAAGGCCCTGTGGTAGTGAGGACCATGGCATGAAAGAGGAAATAAAGGAAGCCAGTGGGTTGTCACAGGATAAGGAAGAGATGAACAAGGGGAGACAGGGAAGTGGGAGACTCATACAGGGCCTTGGAGTCTCTGCTGCCTCTACTGAAGACACAAGTCTGGGGAAAAGCAGGGAAAGATGGAGCTGAGGGAGTATGTGGGGGCCAGAGGATGGGAAGCCTTGAACATCCATTTAATTTTTATTTGAGAAAGACAGCTGCCTTGGTGCAAGTTTCTGTCTGGCCTGAGGGATCCACTTCACTGCCTTAGCATGAAAGATGCTGGGGATGCAGACATGGAGCAGAAAGGAGCCCTGGCATTCGAGTCTCCTGGCCTGCGGGCAGGACTGGCATGAACATGGCCAGTGGGAGGCTAAGGGGGATAAGAGCTATAGAAATGTTTGATAGTATGTTTTGACCCCATTATTTTGACCCAGGCCCTGATGCTTTGCTAGCAGCAGGAGCAGTTTCGACATAACTGAAGATGTTGAACTATGCAGGTGATAAACTTTGTTTAGATTAATAACTTGCTGAGGAATTATGTTGTGGGTAATAAAGAAAATTGTCAAAATTGGCCTGGGGAAAATTTGATGTCATACTAGTCATTTTTTCGCCTACAATAATGCTGTGTAACAAACAACACCAAAACTTGATTGCTTATAACTTTGAGCATTTATTTCTATCTTTCATGGGCTTGTGGGTTGGCTGAGGCTCTGCTGGGATCCGCCAGGTTTAGTTCCAGGCTCTGGGTTGGTGTTTTGGTTTCCTAGGGCAGCCATAACAAAATACCACAGACTGGGTGGCTTAAACAACAGAAATGTATTTTCTCACAGTTCTGGAGGTTAGAAGTCCAAGATTGAAGTGTTGGTAGGATTGGTTTCTTCTGATGCCTCACTCCTTGGCTTGCAGATGGCCTCCTTCTCACTGTGTCCTCATGTGGTCACTCCTCTCTGTTTGTATCTCTGGTGTCTCCATGTGTGTCCAGATTTCCTCTTCTTATAAGGACACCAGGCAGATCAGGTTAGGGCCTTCCCTGATGACCTCATTTAAGTTTATCACCTTTTTAAAGGCCCTATCTCCAAGTGCTTTCACATTCTGAGGTATTAGGGGTTAGGACTTCAACATAGGAATTTGCAGGAGACACAATTCAGCCCGTAACAGTTGGGTTCAGGGTTATTCATGTATCTCCTTTTTCTGGGACCAGCAGGCACATGTTTTTGTCATGACAGAAGTCAGAGACTCCTGAGGGGACAGAGAGACAGTGGGGACCCACGATGCTCTGAAAGCCCAGCCTCAGAACCACACACAGAACCAGCACCGCATTCCACCAGTCAAAGCAAGTCCTGTGGTGCTCTGGTTACAACTGCTACATTACAACCCCCCTTAAAACTTAAAGGCATGAAACAGCCATTTCCTTATGCTCACTGATTCTGTAGTTCAGGAATTTAGGCAGGGCACACTGGGAACTGCTTGCCTCTGCTCTAGACTGTCTGCGCCGCCAGCTGGAAACATTCAAGGCTGTGGCCAGAATCTTCTGGAGGTGTTTTCACTTACACATCTGGTGGTTAACATTGGCTGTCAGCTGGTACCTCAGTTGGAGCCGTCAACCAGAACAACTCTTTGTGGCATTCCCCAGGTGTTCTCTCTGTGTGGGCTAGTTTGGGCTCCCTCGAAGCATGGTGGGTGGGTTCCAAGAGAGCAAGGGGGAAGTGTATTGTATTTTTATGATCTAGCCGCAGAAGACACATCACTTCTGAACTCTGTTGCCCAAGGCTCTCACAGAGATCCACTCAGGTTCAAGAGGGAGAGGACAGAGACCTCCCCTACTTGATGGGAAGACATCAAGGTCAATGTAAGATGTGAGATGAATGAAACAACAAGGTCCTACTGTACAGCACAGGGAACTATATTCAATATGCTGTGATAAACCAGAATGAAAAGAACATGAAAAAGAATATATATATATATAACTGAGTCACTTTGCTGTACCGCAGAAATTAACACCATGTTGTAAGTCAATTATACTTCAATAAAATTTTTTTAAAAATGTTGAGAGATGAATGTGAGATGGGAAATACATTGTGGTCATCTTTGGAAAATATAGACTGCCAACACAGTCAAGTTCAACATCAATGAGTAGAGAAATGTCCTCCAGTAGAGGGTATGTGGAGAGCGTGAGGAGGGAAGGCAGAACTGTGAGCAAATAATACAAACTGGGCTTCCCTGGTGGCGCAGTGGTTGAGAGTCCACCTGCTGATGCAGGGGACACCGGTTCGTGCCCCTGTCCAGGAAGATCCCACATGCCACGGAGCAGCTGGGCCCGTGAGCCATGGCCGCTGAGCCTGCGCATCCGGAGCCTGTGCTCCGCAACGGGAGAAGCCGCAACACTGACAGGCCCGTGTACCGCCAAAAATAATAATAATAATAATAATACAAACTACCACAGATGTATAGAAATAACCAACACAAAATCAAGTTGACAGAAACGAAAACTGACATGTTAAATTAGATATTGACTAAAATTCAAACAGGGAGTAAAATTTTGACATTTAGATAATCAAATGTGACCTGAAAAAATTGGACCAATTAAAAATAATGGACATAGTAGACAACGCACAATGGCAGGAAACTGGTGAAATCAGATATAGACTAAAAATGACTGAGAGAAGAATTAAATCTTCATGGTGGCATTTACCCCATGAGACTAAGTGATTTTCATGAAAAAATAATTTCGTAAAATTAAATTTAAAGTGGGAAACATTAGAAAGAATTTAATTTTGGTCATAAAATAACTGATGGAGGGATTAAATTTGTTTCATTCAGCTTGCCCAAGAAAACTCTTTCTTGATGTATTGGATTAGTGTAATTCTGATAAAAATAATTGAATTCAAAACTCATAGTCAAAATAGTCTTGGGGTAAACACATATACGAGGTCAAAACATTTGGGTCAAATTATCCTGTAATATTGAAATTTTCTGTAAAAAATGAGAAAGAAACTCAGAAGACAAATGAGGAACTAAAAAGTATTTACCTGTATGACAGATAAAGGGCTGATTTCCTTTAAAAAAAGATTTTTTTAAACCCATCTAACAAATCAGTAAGAAAAAAACAAGAATGCAGTAGAAAGTAAACAAAAGTCATGACCAGGGAGATTACAGAAAAAGAATAGAAATGCCCTAAACAGTTCTTAAGGAAAAGTTCAAACATACAAAAAGAATAGTTTAATAAACCTCCATGTGTCTCCCGGGAGTCCACAATTATCTGCACATGGTCCTCATTTTCCCACCCTTGCCCCTGAATTATTTTAATAAATCCCAGGCATTATATCATTTCAGTCATAAGTATTTCAGTATGTCATTAAGGACTGTTTTAATATACATAACCAAAATACTATGACTAGACATAAAAAATCCTAATATTTCCTTAATATCAAATATCCATTCAGTATGCAGATTTCCCTGATTGTCTCAAACATTTTTATTTATTTGAATTTTCTTGGAATGAGGATCAACCTTAAATCTAGATTGCAGGTGGTCATCTGAATCTTTGTCTGGTTTTGGTATCAGGGTAGTTTCCTTCCCTCTATTTTCTGGAAAATATTATCTAGAAATAGTGTTACTTTTTCTTTAACCATTTGGTAGAATTCTCCAGTGAAATCATTTGGGCCTGGAGATTTGGGGGTGGGGTAGGGTAATTTTTATATTGCACTGATTTTACTGCATCCCATAAGTTTTGGTGTGTTATGATTCATCTGTCTCTGAGTATTTTCTAATTTCCTTTGTGATTTCTTCTTTGACTAATTGGTTATTTAACAGTGTGTTGTTTAATTTCCACGTATTTGTATATTTTCCAATTTTCCTTCTGTTATGATCTCTAGTTTTATTTCACTGTGGTCAAAGAAGATGCATTTATATTATTTCAATCTTTTAAATTTATAGAGACTTGATTTGCGAACTAACATATAGTCTATCCTGGAGAAAATTTCATATGCACTAAAGAATGTGTATTCTGCTGTTGCTGGTAAAGTGTCCTATAGATGTTTGTTAAGTCTAATTGGTTTGTAGTTTGCTTAAGTCTTCTATTTCTTTTCTTTTTTTTTTAATATTTATTTATTTGGCTGTGCCGGGTCTTAGTTGCAGCACGTGGGATCTTTGTTGCGACATGTGGGATCTTTTCAGTTGTGGCATGCAGGCTCTTAGTTGTGGCATGGTTCCCCGACCAGGGATTGAACCCGGGCCCCCTGCATTGGGAGTGCAGAGTGTTAACCACTGGACCACCAGGGAGGTCCCAAAGTCTTCTGTTTCTTCTCATTTCCTTTTGTGTATATATTTAAGATATTTTCTTAATGGTTACAGTTAATTACCATTAACATCTTAAATTTATAACTACCTAGTTTGAATTGTTACTAGCTTAGCTTCAATAACAAAAATTTCTCCTATACCACTCTGTACCTCTCCCTTTATATTTGTCAAAAATTGTATCTTTATACATTGTGTGCCCTGATAACATAGGTTTCTAATTTTTTATGCATTTGTGTTTTAAATCATGTAGGAAATAGAGTTACAAACCAAAAATACATTAATACTCCTTTTTTTTTTTTTTTTTTTTTGCGGTACGCAGGCCTTTCACCGTTGTGGCCTCTCCCGTTGCAGAGCACAGGCTCCAGACGCACAGGCCCAGCAGCCATGGCTCACGGGCCCAGCTGCTCCGCGGCATGCGGGATCTTCCCGGACCGGGGCACGAACCCGTGTCCCCTGCATTGGGAGGCGGACTCTCAACCACTGCACCACCAGGGAAGCCCAATACTCCCTTTATATTACCTATGTAGTTGTCTTTATCAGAGTTCTTTATTTCTTCATATGTCTTCAAATTTCACTGATTTCTGCTTTTATCTTTATTTCCTTCTTTCTGTTTGCTTTGAATTTACTTTGCTCTTCTTTCTCTACATCTTGAGGTGAGAACTTAGATTAATGAGTTGAGAATTTTTCTCTTTTGTGATGTATACACTTATTGCCTAAATTTCCCGCTTGGCACTGTTTTAACTCTGTCCCACAAATTTTAATATCTTGAATTTTCATTTCATTTAGTTCAATGTATTTTTTTTTTATTTCCCTTGAGACTTCCTCTTTGACCAATGAGTTATTTAGAATTATGTTGTTTAGTTTCCAAGTGTGGACATTTTCATGTTATCTTTCTGTTTCTGATTTCTAGTTTGATTCCACTGTGGTCAGAGAACACACTTTGTATGATTTCAATTCTTTTAAATTTATTGAGGTTTTTGTATGGCCCACACTATCGTCTATCTTGGTATATACTTAATGGGCACTTGGAAAGAATGTGTTAAGTGTTCTATAAATGTCAATGAATCCTGATGGTTGATCGTGTTGTTGAACTCTTTATATTTTTGGTCATTTTCTGTCTAGTTATTCTATCACTTGTTGCAAGAAGGGTATTAATTGTGATTTGTCTCTTTCTCTTTTTAGTTCCATCAGTTTTGCTGCTGTCCTTTGATTGTTGATTGCATGATATATTTTTTTATCCTTTTTCTTTCAGCCTGCCTATATCTATCTATATATTTTTTAAAGATTAATTTTCTTTATTTTTGGCTGTGGTCTTCATCGCTGCGCGCGGGCTTTCTCTAGTTGTGGCGAGTGGCTACTCTTCATTGCGGTGCACGGGCTTCTCATTGTAGTGGCTTCTCTTGTCGCGGAGCATGGGTTCTGGGCGGGCTTCAGTAGTAGTGGCATGCGGACTCCAGAGCGCAGGCTCAGTAGTTGTGGCACATGGGTTTAGTTGCTCCGTGGCATGTGGGATCTTCCCAGACTACGGCTCGAACCCGTGTCCCCTGCATTGGCAGGCGGATTCTTAACCACTGCGCCACCAGGGAAGTCCCTGCCTATATATTTTAAAAGGATTTCTTATAGACAACATATAGTTGGTTTTGTAAATTTACTCTGCCAATATTTGTCTTTTAATTGGTATATTTAGACCGTTACACTTAATATAACTATTGATACGTTAAGACGTATCTCCTAATTTTCTTTCTGTGTGTTCTCTTTGTTACTCATTTCCCTGTTTTCTTTTTTCTGCCTTCCTGTGGGTTATTTGAAGATTGTTTTCTAGAACTCCATTTTAATTTATCTATAGTGTTTTCAAGTACAGCTTTTTTAGTGGTTACTGTGGGTATTACATTACATATACATAATTTGTCACAGTCTACTGATGTTATCATTTTCCCCATTTGAGTGAAGTGTAGAAAGCTTACCTTTCTTTATGTCTCTTTACCCACTTTCATTATTGCCAGGTAGGGGTGGAATTCCAGGCTCCCAATGTGGTCTCCACTGACATTGTGGGGAGAAGGTGTAGCAGGAGAGGGCTCATTAACTGGCCAGCAGAGATGAAAGTCCTGGCTCCCTTGGCCTAATCTCACAACACCCCACATTGGTGGGAGTGGGGTCAGGGCACCTTGAATCAGGGTGGAAGCCTAGGCTCCCCACTCAGCCTTTGCTGATGTGGCTGGCCATAGTCTTCATAGTTTTTTTAGTGGTATTTGGCTGGAGTAGAGCTGTTATTGTCTAAAACTTTTCTGTCCTGCTAGGATGATCCTTTCCTAATCCTTTGAATAGAGAGAGCCGGCTTTGGTTGGGGCTGTTTTTTCTGTTCTGTGCCCATTGGCTTTTTTGGGTAGCCCACTCCAGCTTCTTTGGCCCCAAGTCTGGGGTCTCTGAGGCAGAGAGGAAAAACTAGGGAACTCACCACCGTGTTGTTCCTCAGGTCCTGAGGTCCCCGTGCAGCCTGCCTTCTCTTTACCTTTCAGTTTTCTTATGCTTGTTGCATATACAATGTCCAGGGATTTTAGTTTTACTTAGCCATCTTCCCAGACATGGAAGTACAGAGGGGGGTCATCTGTCCTGAGGAGTTTCCCCCAGTTTGCATTTTACTGATTGCATTCCCATGTATCATTTATTGTGTCCTTCTGTCCCCTGCATTTTCCATCAATGGTGGTCACATTTAGAGGCTTTGGTCAGATGCAGATTTGACTTTTTGGCAAGAGTATTTCTTTTTTTTTTTTTAAATTAAACTTTTTATTTTGGGATAATTGTAGGTTCACATGCAGCTCTAAGAAATAATACAGAGGGATCCCATCTACCCTTCACCTAGCTTCTCCCAACGGTAATGTCTTATAAAATAAAAAATCACAACCAGGATATGGACATGGACGCAGTCAGGTACAGAACATTTCCATCGCCACAAAGATTCCTTTCTAGCCACGCCCACTTCTCTCCCTCCCAAGCCCCTGCTAACTCTGGCAACTACTCATTTGGTCTTCTTTTCTAATTTTGTCCTGTCAAGATTGTTCCATAAATGGAATCATACTGTATGTACCCTTTTGGGACCGACTTTCTTTCTTTTTCTTTTTTTAAAAAATTTTTATTGGAGTATAATTGATTTACAGTGTTGTTAATTTCAGGTGGACAGCAAAGTGAATCAGTTATAGATATACATAGGTCCACCCTTTTTTAGATTCTTTTCCCTTATAGACCATTACAGAGTACTGAGTAGAGTTCCCTGTGCTACACAGTAGGTTATTATTAGTTATTTGTTTTATATTTAGTAGTGTGTATATGTCAATCCCAATCTCCCAGTTTATCCCTCCCTGGCAAGCGTATTTCATGGGTGTTCTTTTGCCAGGAGGCACATGCTGCCTCACTGTCCTTGTGTGCCATTGGCAGCCTTCGTTGGTCATTGTGTAGATTCATTAACTTATTAGGGGTACAGATGGCTTTCAACTTATTGAAAGATGCCAATCTCAATTAGAGGTTTGAAAATGAAATTTTAAAGTATGGGATACTATTTTTTCATCAGCCAGATTGTCAGAGGTCAAAGAGTGTTAACATGGATGTTGGCAAGTGTGCAGGAGACAGGCAGTTTCACAGGATTCCGGTTTTGGGCATCCCCTTCCAAATGACAAATGGCCCAGCAATTCTACTTCTACGAATATCCTGTGGATACACACACGTGTGTGCAAAATGATGGATCAGTGAGGTTCTTTATTGCATATTGTTTGGATTAGCAAAGTGGCTAACCACCAACTGTTCCTCCCTCAAGCAGAATTTCCCAACTGATATGCTACTAAGTTTCATAAGTTGTGGTAGATGTGATGGTACCCCCACCATGTGCCTTCAGAACACCCTAGAAGGTCAGATGCAGCTTTGGTGGACAGTTCTCACTCAAGAAACAGGTGCCTGGGCTTCCCTGGTGGCGCAGTGGTTGAGAGTCCGCCTGCCGATGCAGGGGACACGGGTTCGTGCCCCGGTCAGGGAAGATCCCACATGCCGCAGAGCGGCTGGGCCCGTGAGCCATGGCCGCTGAGCCTGCGCGTCCGGAGCCTGTGCTCCGCAACGGGAAAGGCCACAACAGTGAGAGGCCCGCGTACCGCAAAAAAAAAAAAAAAAAAGAAACAGGTGCCTGTGCCTCCTTGACCATAGGTTTATGCTTGGCAGGAAGGAAGTGCCAAATACTGAGGAGAAATGACCTAGGAGCAGCCCTCAGCTGATGAGGGATGGGAGTTAGTGTATAAATACCTCGTGTTCTTTCCCCTAGAATGTTCCACGGGTCTTTCAAGGATCCCCTGGGAAGGAGCCCCATTGTCTGAGTTGGCAGGTTACTCATCATTGCATCCTCTGTTGACTTCCTGTCCTTCCCTGACTCACTGTCCCCACTACCCTGGGATCACCTTTTAAACTACTTATACCTGAATCCTTATTTTAGGCTTTGCATTTGGGGGGTATCCATAATAAGGTTAGAAATAGCCCCCAGACTAGCCACCTCAGGCGTCCCCAGAGTACTGGTGGTGAGGGGTGGGAGGTCTGACAGCATAGACTGATGAAGTTTGTGTAATATTTATGGTGCCAGAAACCCTTCTTAAGCACTTTACAAGCATAAAATTAGCATTAAATCTGCATAACCACCCATCAGGTAGGTATAGTTATCATTCCCATTCTACAGGTGAAGAAACTCAGGCACAGAGAGGTTAAGTCACTTGTCCCAGGGCACCCAGCTAGCCCTGGAAGTCTGGTTTCAGAGTCCAGCTACTAACCACTACACAGCCTGTCTCTCCTGCGGCCCCCACTGTTCCACCAGGATGAGCTAAGCATGGCCAAGTTTGGGCTCTTCCTTCCTGGATACCTAACTGCAGTGATCACCTGCACAGCATGTGGCCACCCATCTAGGAGGGCCACCCACCCTCCACAAGGACCCTCCACAAAGTCCATGGAGCCACTGGAGAAGTTTGCTTTCCAGGTGCCCAGGGAGCTTGGCACGAAGCCTAGGAGAGACTGATGTTCCTAAAAAGGATGGCCAACTAGCTGCTGGGGGATGCCCCACCACATAAATAGTTTGCAAATAAGGGCCTTACCATTGTTTTTATTGTTATTGTTTTTACAGTGCAATTGGACAGAACACAGTTGTTTTGCTTGGTGGGGTGTAGGGGGTTGGGGTTTGGGGGCAGTATTTTTCACACCAGTGCAACTTAAGCCAAGCTGATGCGGGCACTGGTCATTTCCCACTCAGTAACAAATTTACAAACCATGTAAAACGTGTAAGACAAATGTAGCAGGCCAGGCCGCTACATTATGTTATATATTTTAAAATTTCATTCGTAGAAGACCGTTTTCTTTATGTCCCTATTCTCGGTACCTTAGTGTTTGACTTCCTCAAACTTTAAGACTGACTTCTTAAAATTCTGTAGTAAGACCATTTAAAGTCATAAGAATTCGCAAGGTTATCATGAAATTATTCAAGCTAATTATCCACGTGTGAACCTACTGAAATGGGATAATAATTTAGGAGGGAATTATACTCCATATAATTTAGGAGGGAATTAATACTCCATATGCCCTGAATTCTAACATTAGTGCACGGATATTTATTAAACATCAAAGAGCACAAACTTGTAGGGATCATATATGTTTGTTTCTATTATTGTCTATATATTAAGAAAAAGTTCTTGGTTTTTTTTTTTTTTTACCTCATGACAAAGGCTGTGATGGTGGAGATAGAAAAATGGAGAGCTGGATATTATGTAATGAATTTGATCATGATATAAGTTGCTGATTTTCGTGAAAAACTTGTTAATTTTTAAAAATTGCACAAGCAATGCACACAATCATTACCTTAAACTTTTATGGAATTCAGAAGGGTGAAAGCTAACTTTAAACCCTTGGCTTGCTAAAAGGTTTTTTAAAAATCATAAATAGGTGTGAATTTTACAAAATACTATTTTAACATCTACTGAAATACCGTAAGGATTTTCTTTGTGAATGTTACGGTACAATGAATTACATCGAAAGATTTCCTATATTGAGTCAATCTTGTTTACCTGGAATAAACCCTACTAGGTCATGAACTATTATTCTTTTTATATGTTGTTAGATTCCATTTGTTAATATTATACTTAGAACTTTGGCTTGCATGTTCATAAGTAAATTGGCCTAGAATGTGCTTTCCTTTCCTTGCCTTCCTGCCTCCCCTCTCTTCCTTTGTGCTATACAGCCTTGTTCCGTTTTAATAACAGTTATATAATTTTCTCAAAAAAAAAAGAAAAAGAGTTTGAAAGCTCTAGGTCATTTCCTGTGCTCTGGAACTCACAATTACTTTAAAATACCCAAAATGAAAAAGTTCATTTGGATTCGAAATCCACTTGATTACAACACTGTACTTGTCAATTAAAGAAAGGGAAAAACTATTAAAACATTAAAATATAATTTCAACTGTAAGTTCTGGAATGGCTTAACATTTTCTTTTGTCACCTACTTGAGGTTACAAAGTCTTGTCAATGCTGACTACCAAGAATTTGAAGAGATCATTGTTAATAAACTTTGATCAGGAACTGTGTAAACCATTTTGATCATAAAACCTCATATAAAAAAGTTGTGTTCATAGGAACAAGATCAAGTGTCTCAAGGAAAAAAATTTAAATAGTGTATTTAGATATATTAATCAAAGTTAATTCTTCATATCTGATGAAATATGTTGTATTTCATCTCTCATCATAAAAATATATAGAAATGGAATGAATTTTTCCCTAGGACCCATACAGACAGTCCAAAACCACTTCCAGCTTTTCCTCAGTGTGCATTTCCAGTATTTTGTGTGTGTGCCATGGCATGTTTAAGGTTGGAATCTTAAACTGAGTTCAAGGTCTGGTTAAAAAAATGTGGAATATTACATGGCTAGAAAAAAGAATGAATCTGCCATGAGTTAACTGTTGAAGCTGCACAACAGTGGGAGATTCGTGTATGAACATGGAAACTTCTATAAGATACACTATAGGTGGGAAAAGCAAGGCACAGTGTATCTGTTACCATTTTTGAAAAAAAAAAGGATCAGAATATATTTATATTTATGTATTATGTGAAAAGACGTTTCTGGAAGGATCTCAAGAAACTGGGGAGGGGACTTGAGTGGCTAGGGTAAGGGATGGGGGCCAGCGTCATGGGCCTAGAGGTGGCGGGAGCCTGCAGGCTTTGGAGAATGGTGACCTTGAGCCCTGAGAGAGCCGTGGCAAGCTGTGAATCCGGTACCTAAGGGGTGGTAGTGTAGACGTCCTTCTGGTGAGCAGGACAGAGGATGGAGGACGCCACGGAAAGCTGGTCAGGCGGGAGACACAGGTCGTGGGCACGCGCAAGGGCATCTGGGGTTGGAGCGGCTTTCAGCTGGCAGCCCCCGGCCACCAGGGGGCAGTCAAGCTCGCTCCTGGAAGCGGGCAGGGAGGAGCACCCGAGGCAGGTCCCCCGCCTCCAGGCCCGCCCCCCGGCCGGAGCTCCTGCCTCTGGAGTCCTGCTCCCTTTCCCAGGCCCTTCCCCGACCTCCGGGTACAGCCACGTGGAGCTCCGTGTGGAGCACCTCCTTCTTCCTCTTGGGGGTCTGCTTGATGGCGAGGTCATTGATGCCTCCCCCCTCAACTTCCAGTCTTCGTTAGGTTATCTTACTCAATTTTAACCACAATCGCTTGAGATGGGTACTGCTATCTTACCCATTTCATAGATGGGAAAACTAGGGCATAGAGAGGCTAGGTAACTTGCCCAAAGACCAGGAATGGCGACCCAGGATACACCCCTGGCCTGTCCACTCTCAGAACTGGAGTGTTAACCAAACCATGGCTTCTCCACTCTGCTCCCCCTCCAGAACCTTCTCCACATAGCAGCCAGAGGGTGCTTTGGGGGCTCTAAGTGGTGTAGCACTCCCTGACAACCTCTCTCTGGCTCTCACTGCCCTCAGGACCAAGTACAGTCCCCTCATTCCACCTGTCTGGCATCATATTGACCCAGGAGCCTCCAGACACAGCAACTGTTCTTCAACCCGGAGAAAACTCTTGCTCATCCTGTGCATTTGCTTCTTCTTCACCAGGACCACTCTTCTTGCCTCCCTGCTTCTTTTGGATAGCTCTTATAGATTCTTCAGGCCCTGGCTGTGATAGCACTTCCTCCAGGAAGCCCTCCCTGACTCCCAGACAGGCTCAGGTTCCGTATTAAATGCTGTTAGAGCACTCACTATGAGTCTCTTGTGTTGCACTGGCCTCAGATGTGTGCTTCATTTTGTGATTATAATAATACCATTATTTCAAAACCTCAAAATCACCCTTGGTTCCTCTTTCTTCCTAGAGCTCTCTCCAATACATCAGCTGATCTTGTGGGATTATCTTTAAAATGGTATCTCAAGTCTGACCCCTTCTTACCTCCTTCCCCACTAAGTCCTTCATGTCTTGCCATACTTCCTCAGGGTCATCCTGTTTCCACTTTTGCCCTGCAACAGCCAGCCATCCTTGTATTCGTCTGGCTGTCTCCCCGACCAGAATGGAAGCTCCATAAAGGCAAGGGCTTTGTTCCCTGCAGGATCCCCAGTGCCTAGGACTGTGCCTGCACAGAGCAGGGCTCAGTAAACACTTGCCAAGTGGCCATTTGACTGTTTCTCCCACTAGAATGTCAGCTCCTGAGGGCTGGGACTGTGTCTGTCCTGTTAATACACAGCCCCAATGCCCAGCACACAGCAGGTGCTCAATAAAAACCCAGTGTACAGGTGGAGAAATTCAGGCCCAGAGGGAGGAAGAGACTTGTCCAACGTCCTCCCCAGAGAGCAGCAGAGCCAGCACCGGTACCCAGCTCTCCTGCAGACCCCCTGCCAGCCAAGCATTCCCTCCTTTCCCTGTCCCAGAGCACACAAGAGCCCAGGCCCTTTGCTCACCAAGTCAACACAGTTTATTACTGAATTTCACTTTCACACAATTTCAAAGAGCTGGAACAAGTGTGGGGTGGGGGTTGGGGGAGGGACAGGTGCCCCTCAGGAGCCAGGACCCCCGGCTGGCTTCCCCGGACCACGGCAGGGGAGGGAGCATCAGGCCGTTCAATCTCTGGGCACCAGCTCTCCACGTGCACACGCACAGCAAGCCAGCAGCTCCTCACACATAAATACAGACACGCTTAACAAAAATAGTATATCATCTTCACAAGGAATAAAAATTAGTCTCAAATATGTACAGCAGAGAGCCCGGGGTGGCCAGGGCTAGGCCAGGATCCCCAGGGATGAGACAGGCCATGGGTGGAGCAGAGGAGAGAGGGAGGCCTGAAGAGCTCCTGGCCAGGCCACCCTGACCTTGGCAGCCCGGCTGCCCAGGCTGAACGGGGGTGGGGCACAAATCGATCAGGCCAGACAGGACTGGCCCCTCCAGCCAGCCCTATCTCCACCCCACGCACAAGGCTCTCTTTTCTGCCCTTCCTGCCTGAGGTAGGGAAGACCCCAGGGCTCCCACAGCTGTTCCCCGTGGCTCCCCCTCACCTCTGGGCAGAGGCCCCTGAACCCCATGGGCAGCAGCCCAAGGCAAAGGTGCCACAGGACGATCTCCTTGCAGGAAGCGAGGCAGCTGAGGCCATAAACAGCTCTGGGGCACCTATCTTGGGCCCAGTCGGTCCCTCAGTCGTGGTCATGGGAGCCGGGGAAGGGGAAGGGAACTGGGGTGGTGCTCAACTGCAAGGGCCACCCAAGCTTGGGCATGGGGTGCCTCCTGCAGCTACAGCTCCCCCATCCCAGGTGGGGCTGGCCTCTAGCCAGAGGCCTCTAGGACACTGGGATTGAGGGTAGGGACTTCGGCCAGGCCAGAGGTGGGGAGGGGGTCCTGGTCCTTGTTTCTGTATCCCAAGCAGCCTGAATCCCTAATTAGTCAGAAGCGGCCCCTAAGCGGCTCTTGGAGGGTGGGGATAAATGGAAGGGGAGCCCAGGTCCGGGAGGAGGGAGAGACAGGAAATGATCAATTCCGAGGCCACAAACATCAAAATGAAGGCAATCTAGTCTCTCTTTCTGGGGAAAAGGGTCAGAAAATTTTCCAGCTCCCTGGCAGGAAAGCATCCTCAGTGAGGCTAAGGGGGCAAGGGGTTCCACCAATCAGGCAGGGCACTGCAGCCCCCAGTCACAATCCCCCCAAACCTGTCAGCTTCCACGGGACAGAATCTGGGGAAATTTTGTGGGTTTTGAGGCCGGGAGAACTGAGGTGTCGGGGAAGGCGGCTTTCACAGAAGCATGGTAAATTCTAGAAAACTAAATGAGGGGACCAGGTCTAGGCCCAACCCTGTGATGTGTGGGTGGCCGTGGGCTGCATGTAGTGGTTCTCCAGGTGGCGACGGTGGCTGGACGGAGGGCTGTGGTGAGGGCAGGATGGCGGTGGGCGGGTGAGTGGGTAGTCAGTGTCTGGTCATTTCCGACTGAAGAGCGAGCCCAGCAGAAGCACGCCAGCCACAGTCATGCCCGTCAGGAACCAGCGGTTGAAGCGCTCCTGGCCCTTCCGGCTCTCGGCTGCTGCATTGTTCCCATAGAGTTCCACGAAAGTGTCCTGCAGGGAGACAGAAGAGAAGGGAACATGCTGTTCGAGTCCTCAACAGTAATGTGGCTGGGACAAAGGGGGACCATCTGCATGCGATGGCCTTGGTGAAATGAAAAACTGTAGCCGTCCATGACCACTCTGGGCCAGATAAAGGGTTAAGGGCTGTCCTTCTTCCTGACCCTCAGTTTGGGATAGCCAACCCATTTTATTGCTGAGAAAACAGGTGCAGAGTGGGGAAAGAGTTTTGTCCAAGGTCAGACAGCTAGGAAGTAATACTTCAGAACCTGAGTTGGGAAAGAGATGGGCAGGGAACTGACAGGAGGTCAGGGGTCTGGAGCAGGGTGGAGAGAAGAAGGGAGATGAGCGTGCAGGGGTGAGCGAGAGCTAGACCACGTGTGGTCTGGAAGCCTCGGAGAAGCCTGGAGTTGAGCCCAAGGGTGGTGCAGAACCACCAGGCCTCAGCCTTTCCACTGCTGCAACAGAGGGAGGGAGGGAGAGAAAGGAGCCAGGGCTAAATTCCCAGAGTGATTCAGGAGCAGAGCAGATCTGGAGGGAGCCTCTGACCAGGGCAGGCTGATGGGTGGGCAGAGCAGGGCAGAGTAGAGAGGGTAACAACAATGCAGGACTGGGATGGGGTCTATGAGGCCCTGTCCCCCACCCCAGGGGGTGTGACCCTGGGCCCAGGAGGAGGTGAGCAATAGCTCTCTCCCTGAAGCTAGTCAGGAGGGAAGCACGTGATACAGGGAAGGAGGGGCAGTGGGTTAAATGACCAGGCCTGGGGTGGAGTCAGCCTGTGGCACAGGGAGAGGGGAGCTTGGAGCACCCTTTAATGAGTGTGCTTCGCACCCTATCTGTCCTTTAATCCTCTCAGCAATGCTGTCTCTCCCCACTGACAGACCAGGAAGCCTGGCCTCTGAGCACTGAGGGACTTGATCAGGTCACCCAACTCTCTGGTGGAACCAGAATCCAAACCTGGTGCCTGGTGCCTAGAAATCAGTGTGCTTTGTGTGCCTAGAGAGGGAACAGATCACTGGCTGGTTCCAGAGACTGTGTTCTTGCCTCTCCACCAAGAACTCACATCATGGGCCCACACCTCTACCTGGGCCCGACTGGCTGAGCCACCAGGCGGCTCCCTCAGACAGCGCCTGCCATTTCTGGTTGGCCCCAGGTCCCACCCGGCCAGTTTGCTCACTGTGATATCTGATGGGCCCTACTTCCAGTCTTGATGACGTCCCCTTAACTCCATGCCAAGAAGATTTTTTAAAACATAGGTCAGATCGTGGCACACCAACAGCTTTCCCTTGCACTTAGAAAGCCAGCGTCATGTCTGTTCATGTCCCTGGTACCTAGCAGAGGGCCATGCACACTGAGCTGCCACCTTGACTCAAAGAATCCGTAACATTTATTAAACCATTAGGGAGGCAGCAGTGATGCATGAGCCAGAGCCCTTCCAGAAAGCTCACCATCTACTGGGGAAAAGGCATTGGGAGGGGAAGGCAGGCAGGTGGGGAAAACCCCACCATTCAGACCATGTCACTCCACCATCTCAAGCTCTCCAAGGCTCCCCATCACACACAGAATCAAGTCCTCACCACGGCCAGCGAGGTCTGGTAGGACTCGGCCCCTCCCCACCGCACACTGCATTCTAGTCGCACTGGCCTCCTTGCTGTTCCTCGAACATCCGCTGAGCTCGGGACCTGCTGCCCTTGCTGCCTGGAGCACTTGACCCCAGGCTCCCTCATTTCACTCCTAACTCTGCTCAAATGTGATCTCCTCAGAGATGCCTTCCCTGGCCACCCTGTCTAAAATGGTACCCACCACCCTGATCTCTACCTACCCCCTTACCTTGCTTTATTTTCCTTCTCAGCACTTTTCAGAAGCAGAGCCTACCCTTGGTCTTTGTTTTGATTTGTCTCCTGCAGTAGTCATGGCTTGATGAGGCAGAGAGCCTGTCTTGTTTCTAAATACCCAGAACAGTGTCTGGCACATAGTTGGTGCTCAATAAATACATGAGTAGAACAAAGGTCTTACATGTCTTCTAAGTGCCAGACATTGTCATCCCACTTCTCCTTCATCAGAATCCCCAGATGTAGCGACCTGAGCCCCATTTCACAGGTGAAACAACTGAGGTATAGAGTCGGAAAGACCTTGCCTGGGGTCACCCAGCTAACAGGTGGCAGAGCTAGGATCAAAACTCAGGACTGCCTGGCCCCAACCCAAGTGCTGCTACAGCAGGACACTTCCCTATGTGGGGGGCTGCAGTGGAGGTGGAGCCCTGGCTCTGGGGAGAGAAGGGCAGGGGCAGTGGCAGTGGCAGCAGCCAGCGTCCTTACTCTTTGGCCTTCATCCTGGTTAGCCTCCATGAGTGTTGGCAGACCAGAAAATTCTTACAGGAATTAAAATTTTTCTGGTCCCAAGTGAAGTAGGGCCAGGTGAAGTCACAAAAAAGATTGATCTGTGATGAGGGAGAGTCCCGGGCTGTGGGGAGCATGGGAGAGGGAGGCCATGGCCAGAAGGCTTTGGGTTATCCCAAGGGACCAAATGTCCCACAAGAAACCAGGGACATTGGGTTGCAGCCAAAGTGGGAGAGGCCTGGCTCCCTCGATGGGAACTTTCCTGAAGTAGAGGGCTGGCAGCCACAGGAAATTTTCAACTCTGAGGCTGAGCTGGAATAAACAGGCCCTGCTGCAAGGCACAAAGCACTCACTGTCCAGGAACAGTTATTCTAGGGTGGCGGGAACATTCTCCTGTCGGTGCCACAGAGACAAGGCTCTGAGCTGCCCAGCCCCACCCCCACCCCATGCATTCGCGGTTGGACAACCTTCATCTCCATTTCAGAAGCTCCTTCTCCTAGGGAGGGGGGAGAGAGGATTCTGGGGATTGCTTTTGCAGAGAGAGCAAGAGCAAAACGGGGCGTGCTGTTCCAGGGCGGGTGCCGGGGAGGCAGTGGTGTGGGTATATTTAGCCCACGGTTCACACGACACACTTGGAAACAAACACAGCCATTTTCTCAGCGGGCGCCTGCTCTGGATAAATAAACAGGATTGCGGAGCTGCCCTGGTCTGGAAAAGCAGAGATAAGCCCCCACTGCTGCGAGCCAGAGCTGACGTGGTGGACAGGGGGTCAGACGTAAGAGTGGGCTGTAGGGAGGTCTCTGATGTCACAGAGGCTTTCAGGAGACCTATCCTCAGTGTGGGTTAGGGCAAAAGTGGGGCAAGTTTCTCTTTGTAGCTATGACCACTACCATGGGATCCATGTGGGGTTTTCAGGACCACTGGGGACAGGCAGTGGCTAATGACCTCCATGGGAGAACCGTGGACTCCCAGGCTGGCAGACCCCAAAGTCAACAAGGCCAACCCATTTGCGCACTCTACAGTTTCAAATAGCCTGTTTGTGGTAGAGCTTGGACTCAACCCTCTAGCATCGGGGCCCTTCAGAGTGGCGAGACAAGAACCAGGGTCCCCAGGAGAAGCTAAGGCGGGGGCCATTTTCAAGGTCCTCCCTCCAACAGTCCTGGCCACATGCGTGGATTGGCCCAGCCCCACACTCCAGAGCGTTTCACGCCCCTGTGCCTTTGCCAGCATTGTGTCTTTAACTGGTCACCCTCCCCACACCTCCCTTCCTCAGTCAGCCAACCCTACTCAGCTTACACGACTCCACTTTGGAGTCCTGTCTTCTGAGAAGACTTCCCTATTTATCTCTCTTCAACTTCACGAGGAATGTCTCCTTTGTGCTCCCAGAGTTTTTGGACCTTCGTTCACACCGTTAACTACTGAGTGTCTACCATGCTCCAGGCCCAGTACTGGAGACACAGCAGTGAACAAGACAAATGAGGTCCCCACTTTTCCGGAGCTTACATTCTAGTCCATGCATTCTCCATTGGTTGAGGGGGCGGGGGGCATAGCACAGAAAGAGATCACAGTACAGCTGTGGTATTCAAAGTCATGGCAGGGCAATTAGGACAAACATGTCTAAAAGGACTCCTTCGTGGGAAGTGGTGAAGAGAGAAAAAGGTTGAGAAACACTGTCCTAGTAGGAAGCAGAGAGAATAAAGAAGCAAGACAATTTCAGATATGATGAGGTTTTGAAGACAGTAAGTCCCGGGCAGGTGATAAAGAATACCAGGGGACTGATGTAGGTGGAGTGGCCAGAAAAGGCCTCTCTGGGGAAACTGAGACCTGAATGACTAGGTGGCAGTGGCCAAGAGAGGACTAAAAATCTCGGGTGAAAAAGAGCATGTTCCACCAGAAGCAACAAGTGCAAAGGCCCTGAGGCGGGAAGGAGAGGCAGGGGGGTCCCTAGGTTGAGGCCTTCTGTATGTCGGTCTCACCCATCAGTCTGGGGGCTCAGTGCAGGCAGGGACCAAGGACCCATGTCTGAAGCCAGGGGTCCATCCAGACAGGCACAGACTGGCTTCAGCTAGATCTCTGCCCAGAGACAGCCAACTGCACAATGCAGGTTATCCTGCGGCCCCCTGCAACCCTGGAGAAGTCAGGAGAAAGGCTGGCACAGCAGTGCCCCTGGGGCAGTGGCCCAAGTGCCAGCGGACCACCCGCCCTGCCAGGGGCTGGAGTGCAGTTCCTGCTTGAATCCGGTCAGTCCTCCACTCCCCACCCTTCTCCTCTCTCACCTCCCACGTCTCCATGCTTCTTCCTAGCAGTGTGACTCTGAGCAGGTTACTTCGATTCTCCAGCCCACAGTGTCCTCACTTTTTAAATGACAATAAAGTATCTGTTATTATGGCAGCTGACCTTTATCACACAGCTGAATGTTTTACCTGTGCCAGGGACTGAGCTAAAGCACTTTACTCCAAGGAGGCCATACTCCCTGCACAATCACAATCACATTCACTTGAGGGACTGCACAATCACATTCACTTGAGTGATTGTTTTTTGTCCTGTCTCCCCCACTAGACTGCGTGTAGTTTTTGTCACTTATACCTAAAGAACCTGGTGCTGTACCTGGAACATAGCAGGTGCCGTTCTAAATGAACCTATTTGAGATGAACAAATGAATGACTACTTTCAGTTAATCCTCAGAACATTTGTCAGAGCCTCATTCTGCAGACGTGAAGATGGAGGCTTCAGCGTTTCCCCGCAAGCTCTATCTAGGAAGTGGTAGGACTGGGATTTGTCTGAGTTCTGGCCTCCTGCTCATTCTCATGTCCAATCCTGCCATCTTGGGTCCCTGCTGTCTCCACCCACAGAGAACTAGCCTCTTCAGTGGCGGCAGCAGTGGGTGACTTTTCCCAAGCACTTATCTTGCAAGACACTCTTCTTGGCCCTTTCTGTGGATTAGTTTATTTAACTGTCTCTATGCTCTGCCGGCCAGCAGGTACTACTATTAACCCAGCATACAGCTGACGGACCTGAGGCCCACAGACGATCTGTGACTTGCCCAAGGTCACACAGTGACCTGGTGACATGGCTGGGTTGCCTGCACCAACAATCTGGCTCCAGTGCCTTTGCTCCTATCCTCTACACAGCACTCTGCTCACTTTCAAAAGGATAATTCGCCTCAATGCCCCATCATGGGCCAGGTTCGTGCACTTCTGTTACTGAAGGAGGTCCTCACTTTAAGCCCAGGTAAGCCGAGGCTCAGAGATACTGAGAGACCTGTCCCAAGTGGATAAGTAGAGAAGCCAGTTCATATTCTGGGCCAGGCCTATAGCCCTGAGTCCCTCTAGGAGGAAGAAGGTGGCCTGAGGCCACCAGCTGAATGAATGAGTTCTGGCCCCTAGCCAGCTGAGGGGAACTGGGTGCCACAGGAAAAGGATGTGACGAAGGCCAGGAGAGAAAGTGAAACCCTTCCGTCCTGGCTTCAGTGGAGAACAAGCACCTCTGCCAGACGGGCCCTTCCTTCCTTTAGGGTGACTCTGGAGGGCCCAGGCCCACTGCTTCCTTCCTGCTTGGTTATTTCAGGAAAGAGGTAGGTGGAGAAGAGGAAGGGGCTCCTAGCAGCCCAGGGAAAGTGCCAGGGACATCAAGACTGTACCTTACCCAGCCTCACCACAGCCCAGCATGGGCAGGCCGTGAGTCACTTTCTGTTCCTGGCCTCAGTTTCCCTGGAGGAGAGGCTGATAAATGCCGGCTGAATAGACAAATGAGGCCTTGCTAGGAGACCCCAAGGAGATGGCAGGAAGGTGGGTGGTGGGGCAAACGAAGAGGTCTTATCACTCTCTTGGCAGGGAGCAGCAGGCGGAGACTCGGAAGAAGTGAGGTTTGTGGTTGGAATCCACTTCCCCTGGCTTTCTTGGGGGAGCTGTTGGCTTCAGCAATGTGAGAGGAACACAGCCTCTCTCCTCTACCCTGGGGAACACGGGCCTGGATGTGGGCAACTCAGAGGCGGCTCAGTGGGGCAGGGCAAAGAGATGGGTTGTCAGATTGCTGAGCCGACACCTCAGTCTAGCCAGCCCAGCTGTGGGTGGCACAGCAGGCAGCTCTACTTCTGAGCCTTAGTTTCTCCTGCTTTGACCTCAGTGATGAGGTGAGGCAGTGATGGTGAGACCAGGGGATGAAAGCATTTGGTAAAGCAAGGTGACCCTGGCGTTACTGGCTGAGGAGGGTGGCATGGGGGGCCCAAGCCATCCGGGCTGTAGGTAATATTTGGAGCATCCTCACAGCAAACTTCATGTTAATCTTTCTCTAAGTCTGCCCCTGTCAGCTGCCAGCCTCTCCTCCCCCGCCTCCTCCCCCACCATTAGTTCTAAGAAGCTAAGCCTGACAGATGTGCTTACTTCTCAGAAAAGGAAGTGGTTGTGCCAGGAGGAGATAACACCTCCGCTGGGGAATTGAGAAAGCTATCGCGCCCAGCAGTGCGAGCGTGGGCTCTCCACCTCCTCAGCTCAGAAGTGGAGTGCTAGTCTTGGAGGCAGAGAGAGATAATTCAGAAAAGCATTTACTGGGGGCACAGATGCTCATTTTGGGGCTTTCGACCACCTTCCCAGGGAGTGATGGCTGCTCTTTACCGAGCACTTACCATGCACCAGGCAAGGTGCTAAGAGCTTCGTCATGTATGCAAATTCACTTAATCCTCATAATAACCCCATGAAGTAAGTGCTATCATTACTCTCCAAGTTACAGATGAGGAAACAGGCACGGAGAGGTCAAGTAACCTCCCAAGGCCATACAGTTATAAATTGCAGAGTAGGGATTTGAATTCAGGCAGTCTGGCTCCAGAGCCCAAATGTTTAATGGCTCCTGGGCAGCTGCTACCTGCTCATAAGCATTCATTCCCTGGCAGTCTGGGCACTCCCCTCATCTCAATCCTCTCTCATCTCTTCCTTGGTAACTAACTCCCTATTCTTTCATGAGTAGATGGCCACAGCCTTTCATTCCTCTCCCAGTGTCCAGGGTGAGAAGGACCAAGGCTCACCCTTGAAACAGAGTCAGAGACTCAAAAGTGACCTTACAAGATACCCATCCAACCTTCCATGTGATGCTCAAGCTCACCCCTAACTCATCCCCACTTCCCAGATGAGGTTCAGAAAGGTGGAGTGCAAATCTACAGATTCAGTGCAATCTCTATCAAAATACTAATGGCATTTTTTTCACTTGGTTATTTCAGGAAAGAGGTAGGTGGAGAAGAGAACAAATAATTATAAAATTTGTATGGAAACACAAAAGACCCCCAATAGCCAAAACAATCTTGAGAAAGAAGAACAAAGCTGGAGGTATAATGCTCCCTGATTTCAAACTATACTACAAAGCTACAGTAATCAAAACAGTATGGTACCAACACAGAAACAGACACGTAGACCAATGGAACAGAACAGAGAGACCAGAAATGAACCCACACTTATATGGGCAATTAATCTACAACAAAGGAGGCGAGAAGATACAACAGGGAAAGGCAGCCTCTGCAACAAATGCCGCTGGGAAAACTGGACAACTACATACAAAAGAATCAAACTGGATGATTTTCTCACACCATGCACAAAAATAAATTCAAAATGGATTAAAGACTTAAATGTAAGACCTGAAAACATAAAACTCCTAGAAGAAAACATAGGTGGTATGTTCTTTGATTTGTAATGTTTTTTTGATATGTCCCCTGAGGCAAGGGAAACAAAAGCAGAAATAAACAAATGGGAGTACATTAAACTAAAAAGCTTTCTCATGGTGAAGGAAACTATCAACAAAACTAAAAGGCCACCTATTGAATGGGAGATGATATCTGCAAATGATATAGCCGATAATCAGTTAATATCCAAAATATACAAAGAATTCATCCAACTCAAAAAAACATATAACCAGATTACAAAATGGGCAGAGGATCTGAACAGACATTTTTCCAAGGAAGACATACAGATGGCCAACAGGCACATGAAGAGATGCTCAACATCACAAAACACTGGGAAATGCAAACCAAAACCACAATGAGATATCACTTCACACCTGTCAGAATGGCTATTATTGAAAAGGCAACAAATAACAAGTGTTGGTGGAGACGTGGAGAAAAGGGAACCCTCACGCACTGCTGGTGGGAATGTAAACTGGTGCAGCCACTATGGAAAACAGTATGGAGATTCCTTAGAAAATTAAAACTAGAACTACCATATGATCCAGCAATACCACTCCCTGCATATTTATCTGAAGAAAACAAAAACACTAATTAGAAAAGATATATGCACCCCTATGTTCACTGAAGCATTATTTGCAATAGCCAAGATATGGAAGCAACCGAAGTGCCCATCAACAGATGAATGGATAAAGAAGATGATACACACACACACACACACACACACACACACACACACGCAACGGAATATCAGCCATAAAAATGAATGAAATCTTGCCATTTGTGACAACATGGAGGGACCTAGAGGGCATTATGCTTAGTGAAATAAGTCACACAGAAAGGCAAATTCTATATGATTTCACTTATATGTGGAATCTCAATCAAAACAAAACAAATGAACAAACATAACAAAACATAAATAGAGTTACAGATACACAGAACAAACAGGTGTCTGACAGAGGGGAGGGGGCTGGGGGAGGAAAGAAATAGGTGAGGGAGATTAAGAGATATAAATTTCCAGTTGCAAAATAAATGAGTCTCGGGTATGAAATGTACAGCATGGGGAATATAGTCAATAACTATGTAGTATCTTTGTATGGTGACTTATCTTAACTAGACTTACTGTGGTGATCAGCTTGAATTGTATAGAAACACCGAATCACTTCGTTGTATAGCAGGAACTAATATAGTGTTGTAGGTCAATTGTACTTAAAAAATAAACAAACTCATAGAAAAAGAGATCAGATTTGTGGTTACCAGAGGCAGGGGCCGGGGGAAGGTGAGGGGAGGGGAAAGGAAGAAGGTGGTCAAAAGGTACAAACTTCCAATTATAAGATAAATTAGTACTAGGGATGTAATGTACAACATGATAAATGTAATTAATACTGCTGTATGTTATATATTAAAGTTTTTAAGAGAATAAATCCTAAGAGTACTCATCATAAGAAAAAAAATTTTTTTTCTATTTGATTTTGTACCTATACAAGATGACATGTTCACTAAACTTACTGTGGTAATCACTTTATGATGTATGTAAATCAAATCTTTATGCTATAAACGTTTTAAACTTATACAGTACTGTATGCCAAATATATTTCAATAAAACTGAAAGGAAATAAACAAAAAGAAAGGTGGAACATCCAGATCACATAGTAGGTCTGTTTCATTCCAGATGGTCCATACTCATGGAGTATCTCCAGGGCATTCTCTGCTTACACACTGTGAGCAGGGGTTCCCTCCCTCCTATGTGGAGCATTTCATCTTTGGACAGCTCTTTTGGAAAACTTTTCCCATTGATCAGCTCTCCTGGAAAACTTTTGCCTCTTTCCCTCTACCTCCCGCCATTGCTGGGCCTTAGTTCTGGTTCTCTCTCCTCTGCTGCTCTCCTCCAACTCTGTCCCAAGGGCTACCCAAGAAGGCAACATGAGCTGGCAGAGGAAGCTATGCCAGCCTTGCCAAAGGCCCTGGACCAGGTCCTGCTGCTCTCTGAGTATCAGCTTCCTCATTTGTAAAATGGCAGTGCTATCCAGATGAGGCCAAGGCTGGTGACAAATTAACTTCTTTTTCTCCACCAAACTGGGCTGCCAGAGCAACGAATAGGCAGGTACCCAAAAAGTCTTGCAATTAGACTAAGATGTTTAGCTTTGGACCTCATCTATAACATGGGAATTAAAAATGTACTTATTTCACAAGAACATTGTGAAACTTCAATAGTAATACATATAAAGGGCTTAGAACTATATGTGACACATAGTAGACTTTAAGTAAATGCCAGCTATTATACTGCTCTTATTATTAGACCAAGGCTCAGCCCGAGTCTTAGACCTTTCTCCATGGTCTGCAGGGTTTCCTTAGCTTTGTCGAGGGCCAAGCTGCTTATTGCTCACATGCCATGTTCTGTTCGGCCTCAGGACCTTTGCTCATGTTGGTCCCTATGCTGAACTCTCTCCTGCTTATCTCTTAGGTCTTAACCTACAGGCCACTTCCTCAAGGAGGCCTCCTGCTCTCCCCTTCCAAGTCTCCTTCGGCTCTCTCACCAGTTTGCTGAGCTGCTCATTTCTGACCATGAGCTCTGTCCCCCAGGCCTAGCCCAGTGCTGGGCCCAGAGAAGGTCCTGATGAGTACGGCTGACTGGTGGGAAGGGAAGAAGGCCAGTTCCCTCTCTCTTCATCCCCACCCTCATTGCCTGGCAAAACTAGGAGGAGGCCCCAAGACACCAGGTGATTGGGCAGGGTACCTGGGGCTCCCCAGACACCAAGTTCTCCCAGGCTCATGAGAAAGTTCTGGAAAAGGCATCTTCTGCATTGTGTTGAGGCAACAGGCAGGAGGGACTAGGGTAGCAATCTACAAAAGGAACAGGGGCTTGGTCTCTGGGGTCAACCCCCTCCCTAAAATTCTGCTTCTTTCTGGGGTCTATGCCTCTAAATACTCCATGGTCCAAAGCAGCCACTCCCTCCTCCTTTCTGCCCAGAGCTGCCCCCATTCCCTCATCTGGTGCTGATCAATGCTGCATGCTGTGGGGAAAAGAGCAATGGGCTGAGCATCAGCAGGTGTGGGTTTTGTGTCCCAGCTCTGTCACTGGCTTGCTTGGGGTGAGTCCATTCCTCTGTCTGGGATGCTGGGAAAGCCTGGGACTTTCCTCATCTGCAAAATGAAGGGGATCATCTCAAATCACTCTTACCAGTGCTGCAGCATGAGGAGGATGAAAATAATTCACACATGGGCAAATAAGTGACTACCTGTGTTCTCTCTCAGGGGTATCCAAAAGATCCAATAACTTAGTGCGGAAGGTGGGAGGCAACATTCTGGAGTAGAAGAACTTGTTGCCTCCACTTTAAAGCCTGCTGAGCCTTGCCCTCAAACCTGCAGATTCCTGGGGAAAAGGGCAATGGGCATGTCTGTGATCAAGGCCAGCTCCACAGAGGGCCAGACCTCGCCGGGCTGTACCCCAGTGGCTTCAACCTCCTCACCCCAGCACCGCCTCCAACTAGTCCAGACAAGTCCCGGGTATTTTCAGCCACCTTTATCTGATGGGAAATGTTTGGAATTCCACAGCAGAAGGCAACGGCTCTGGAGGATTTGGCAACAGGAGTAAATCCCTACAGCCCCCACCACATACAAATGGTCACACACACACCCCTGTAACCAAAACCTCAGAGCTGAAGGCGCCCTCAGGGTGCATTTCCTTCATTCTGGTTCCTTCTAGTCTCCCCGTTTCATCTTCAGCCCGGTCCACCAGCCCCCACAAGGTAGAGAACAGCAAGATGCCTGAGATGGTGCCAGGAGAGCTGAAGTACTCTTGTAGCCATGACGCTGAGGAGGGGCCACCTGGAGGTTTGCTGTTCACGGTCAGTGCCCACAGCACCAACAAACTGCAGAAGGTCACCACCACCATCACCAGGCAAGCCCAGAAGCAACTCACTGTCCCACCTGATGTGGCATGACCTGTGGTTCACAGAGATGTCTAGTTCAACCCCTACCCTAAACAGATGGAAAACTGAGACCTGACGAGGTGAAGGGACTCCCCCGCAAGGCTTCTTGAGCCCTGGAGCACAAAAGTACAGGTTCCAACCCTAGCTCTGTGACTGCCTACTTGTGGGACCTGGGGCAAGACTTTACCTTTCCAAGCCCAGGGGCCTGTCTACAAAGTGAGAACACTGTCCTTACATCACAGGCTTAGCAGCAAGAATTAAATGGTCCATGGAAGGTGCTCAATAAATGTTAGCGTTATTTTTTTATAGCTAAAAATGAATGGCCCCATTTGTGCTTC
This sequence comes from Stenella coeruleoalba, assembly GCF_951394435.1. NCBI lineage: Eukaryota > Metazoa > Chordata > Mammalia > Artiodactyla > Delphinidae > Stenella > Stenella coeruleoalba. The sequence continues at coordinate 26,703,637 of NC_137161.1, read as the reverse complement.
TCATGTGGTATTCTCATTATTTATAGCTACAAACAAACAAACCCCCCCAAAACCCCCAAAACAGCTCATACTGACTCAGCCTCTGCTTGAATTCTCAAAATCTTCCAAGTAGGTCTTGTCCCCATTTTACCAACGAGGAAACTAAGGCTCAGAGAGGTGAGGAGACTTTGCCTGAGATCTCTGGTTACCAAGTGAGGGTGTCTGACTCCACAGCTCGTTAAATCTGCCAGCGCAATAGGACAGATGCAGAAGGATGTGACTAAGCTCTTCCTTCCTTCCCCTTTCACCCACCCACTGCCCACTACTTACTGAGAATCTTGGGCCTTGCATCAGAGATGACCCTGAGGTCAGGGCAGAGGCATATCTCTTGGTTCCCCCCGGGTGCCTTGAGGGTGGGAAGGACAGAGGTATGCGGATGGCTGCTCTGTGCTTCCCCACTGCCCCCCAACTCAGCCCCTGCAAGGCCAGTCCTTGCAGAGTCCCTCCCTCCACCTAGTCATTATCTTGGAAACAAAAGCCATGCCAAAAAGCTTTGGCGAAGTTGTTAGCTGCGTTTTTAAAGACAGACCATGACTCCTTTCTGGGCTGACCTGTGGGTTGTAGGAGGATTCCCTGCTTAGCTCTGGACACTCATTCATTCCATAAATCTTTATTAAGAGCCCACTAAATGCCAGGCACCACGTTAAGTGCTGGGGATAAAGCAGTGACTAAATTAGAAGAAAATTCCTACCTGCATAAGTTTATCATTTAATGGGAAGAGACAGGCAACAAACAAATGTCAGATGGTGATAAGTGCTAGAGAAAACTAAATGAGAGAAAGGGGTTAGCGAGAAACACGGAAGATGGCAGAATTAAAACCCTGGTCAGGGGCTTCCCTGGTGGCGCAGTGGTTGGGAGTCCGCCTGCCGATGCAGGGGACGCGGGTTCGTGCCCCGGTCCGGGAAGATCCCACATGCCGCGGAGCGGCTGGGCCCGTGAGCCATGGCCGCTGAGCCTGCGCGTCTGGAGCCTGTGCTCCGCAACAGGAGAGGCCACAACAGTGAGAGGCCCGCGTACCGCAAAAAAAAAAAAAAAAAAACCCTGGGCAAGGAAAGCTTCTTTTAAGAGGTGACATTTGATCAGAGCCCTGAATGAAGTGAGGAACCGCACTGCAAGGATCTGAGGAAAGGCAGAGGGAAGAGCAAGTGCCAGGCCCTGAGGCAGGAACACACCTGGGGTGCTCCAGGAACAGGAAAGACGTCAGTGTGGCTGAAGCTGAGTAGTGAATGAGGGGAGAATGATAGCGTAGGGTCTGGCAGTAGCCAAGGGCCAGATTGTGCAGGGCCTGTAAGGCCATTTAAAAACTTGAGCCTGTCCTTCGAGTGACATGGGAACACTGCAGGGTTCTGAGCAGGGGAGGGACATGATCTGACTTTGATTTTAACAGAATCCCTCTGGTTGCTGGGTGGAGATCTCCATGATTTTAACAGACTCCCTCTGGTTGCTGGGTGGAGATCTCCAGGGGTAAGGGTGGAAGCAAGAGGTCTGGTGAGGAGCTGATGCAGTCATCTGGGAAAAATATGAGGGTGGCCTAACCAGGATGGTGCCAGGGAAGCTGGAGAGAAGCAGTCAGATTCAGAATTTATTTTTAAAAGTAGAGCTGAGGACTTCCCTGGTGGCACAGTGGTTAAGAATCCACCTGCCAATGCAGGGGACACAGGTTGGAGCCCTGGTCCGGCAAGATCCCACATGCTGCGGAGCAACTAAGTCCGTGCGCCACAACTACTGAGCCTGTGCTCTAGAGCCCGTGAGCCACAACTACTGAAGCCCACGTGCCTAGAGCCTGCGCTCCACAACAAGAGAAGCCACCACAATGAGAAGCCTATGCACCGCAAGGAAGAGTGGCCCCTGCTCACTGCAACTAGAGAAAATCCGCGCGCAGCAACAAAGACCCAACGCAGCCAAAAATAAATAAATAATTTAAAATAAATAAATAAATAAGTAAAAATAAATAAAAGCAGTTGGACCCGAGCCTGTCTGGTCAAACCACTCCCCCCGCCTTCCCATCTCACCCAGAGGAAGAGCCACTGTGTCTCACCACGGCTCACACAAACCTCTGTCTTCTACCACTCTCTCCTCTGCCACTCTGTTCTAGCCACCCTGGTCTCCTGTCCTCTTCCTCAAACATGCCAAAAACACCCTTCTCACCTTGGGGTCTCTGTACCTGTACCCTCTGTCTACAATGTCCTTACCACAGACTGTTACATGGTTTACTCCTTCAGGTCATACAGATCTCTCATCCCATGGCTCCTCCTCAGAGAAGCCTTTCCCAATCACTCTTTATTAAAACAAACAAATACCAACAGATACCTAGCCACCCTCCACCCCCACCATCATTCCCAGTCTTTTTTTTGTGTGTGGTACGCGGGCCTCTCACTGTCGTGGCCTCTCCCATTGTGGAGCACAGGCTCCGGACACGCAGAACCAGCGGCCACGGCCCACGGGCCCAGCCACTCTGTGGCATGTGGGATCCCCCCCGACTGGGGCACGAACCCGCGTCCCCTGCATCGGCAGGCGGACTCCCAACCGCTGTGCCACCAGGGAAGCCCTCCCTGTCTTTTTAGAATGTAAACTCCATGAAGGCAGATATCCCCAGTAGCTAGAACGGTGATTGGCACAGAGCAGACACTCAGTAAGTATGTGCTAAATGAATAAATGAAATGAAAAGGCAACTTATATTATTATGAATACTACTATAAACAGAAAACCAGTATCATTTGCCACAGACGGAAATCAACATAAAATAAAAACACTACTAAAAATCTTAAATGTTTATCTGCATATCAACTATAAGTTACCTTAAAGATCAATAGTACAGGTACTGATCTTGGTCCCACATCTTTACAAAGGAGATACATGAAGTCTAGGGCAGGAGAAAGCTCAGGACAAAATAAGCCAGCCCATTAGAGGCCAGTCCAGAGCAGCCACACAGGTGCCCCTTCCCTGCCTTGGAACCACAGCCCCGCCCCCCAGAGTGCAGGCAGAGAGATTGAATCTTGGGACGGGTACAGCTAGGATGGACCAACAGAGCCTACCTGAGGGGACAAGAAAGCTCTCCCCTTGGCCAGGCACAGAACTGGCAGCTCTGCTGAAGAGAACAAAGGCCAAAGTGGAGTATGCCAGGCAGAAGGACCCTTGTGGGGCTGCATCGTGGGGGACGGGCATGCATAAACCTGTAGGTGAGGTCTGCGGACACCAGACAGCTGAGAGCAGAAATGAAAACAGGCTAGGTCCCAAAGGGTGGCAGCTTCAATCCCGTAAACACCAGACAGGCATGGGGGTTCAGGTGCAGGCCTAGGGGCCCAGCTGAGCCCAGCGTGAAGCTGAGACCTTCCCAGTCAGTCTCCTCCATCAGTGATGATGATGCTAAGTTGTGCTGAGCAGAGGACCACCAACCCTGCTACTACTAACCACAGCAGGCATTAGACATTAAGGGGGAAAGAGACAGAGACACCCTCCTAGTCCCCATATTCCAGATGGTCTCTTCCAGCACCCTCCTAATTCCAGTCAGCTCCGCCTACATAGGCCCTTGAGGATTTGATCCCTGTTTGGAGGGGAACATTCTTTTCCCATCCCCACAGGGCTTAGCAAACATGGCTGCAGGTGCAGGGGTAGAGATAGAGCTGTTGTAACTGCCAGGCCAGCAACGCCTGACCTACATCTCCACGGTTGGTCGCATGCAAAGAAAAATACCAGGGATTTCCGTTGGTGTTCACCAGATGCAGCTGCCAAGGGAAGGCTGGGTCTTCTGAAGACCTATTGTGAGTTGGGCGGGACCAGCGGTGAGCTGGCTGGGATAGTCTGGGGGCTGGCCTCTAAATTATTTCCTGGCTTTGAGGACCTCCCTAGACTTCAGAGAATCTATCAAATTTTTACCTTTTTTCTATCAAGGTCTTCCACTGAACTTCCCCCTGCTCCCCCTTCTAGTATATCATCCTTAATAAGAATTGAGAGAGAGAGAGAAAATGAGAATGAGATTCTATTTGGGAAAAAACTCCCCAAACTAAACAGCTGTTCTAATTGTAAACTGCTGGCATTTGGAGTGAGGTTTAGATTTGCATAGAAAAAAAGCAATTTGGAATCCAGTTTTGCAAGATAGTATGAAAAGGACCTGGGACCTTAGTCACCACCGCTCTGTGGTGACAGAGACATGTCTGGCTCTGGACATGTCAGTTAATCACCCTGGCCTCACTCTTCTCATCTGTCAAGTGTGGAGGATGGACCAGAGGATCTCTAAGGCTCTCTCTCCAGCTCCAGAGTGCTATGATCCCAACCCTAGGCCTTCCTCCAGCACCCCCGTACCCCTGCGGGGGATCAGTATTGTATAGGGAAGAAGTAAACTCTCTTAGGTGACAAGAGACCCGAGTTCTAATCCCAGTGTTGCTGTTTATTAACTCACTGTGTGGTCTTGGGTAAGTCACTTTACCTCTGGGGGCACATCACTTTCTGCATATGTAAACCAAAGACTTGAAAGTTCATTGAAAAAAGCACTATAGGAACTTTGGCATTATTATGCCTCCCTTATGTCATTCACCCCTTAGAGTATGCCTGCCTCCCAAAGGGCATGTTCTTCACCTGCAATTGCCTCAAACTGCAAATCTTAAGATCCTAGAGACACAAAATGGAGGAAGGGGGTTAGAACCCCCTTCTAACCCCCTTCTGTCTGATCGCAGAGCCTGTGTTCTCCCACTACAGAAATGTGGAGGTGGCACGGATGGTGGACAGGACTTGGGATTTGGAGTCAGAAGACCTCAGTAGCTTCCATGGTAAGAGGAAGACCTCCTCTACACCTCCTGGCATAAACAGAGGCTCAATGAGATAATATATGAACACAAAGCAGCACTGGACAAACCTTAGTCAATGTCTCCAGGCCACCCAGCATAGAGCCCACAGTGCTCTCCCTGAGAGGCCATGGAGGGACTCAGAGTCCTAAATCTGACACTTATTTGCGGTGCACTCTGGGCTGATCACTTAAACTCTGAGTCTCAGGGTCCTTGTTTATAAAATGGGCATAAGACCTACTCCATCGGGCTCAATAAACGTTTGCTATGATTCTAATTATGTTACGCTTCCTCCCTCTTCTGAACTCTTCTAATCCTGTAGTCGTTTCCATTGACTTTGGTACTTGCAGTCTCATGACCTAAGTTGTTGAGAGCTAGGCCCGTACTTTATACATCTCTTCTCTCCCATGGGAGCAGTGAGCACATGACAGGTGTGCAAAGAGCACCTGTTACACCATTGGGAGATGGGTTCTTTCTGAAGTAATATCAGTGGGGGCCATCGCCAATGATCACCAACCAATCCTCGGGCATCACACTGCAGCACACTCTTTGCTACCCTGTGCTGAATAGTGGGCACAGGGGTGGGGAGTATGAGGTAAATGGAAGCTGTAGGCCCTCTCCTCTAAAGCAGTCAGTGTGAGGTGGAGAAGCCAGATTCACCATCTGGAGAGGGCACCAAGCAATACAGAAAAATGGAAGAGGCAGAGAGAGCCAAGGGAAATCAATGGACACCAGAGGGAGCGAGTGAGTGTGTCTGAGTCTAACAGATTGTATTTGGATTCTGTCCTTATTAGCATTTGACCTGTCTTACTCTCAGTTCACTAATCTGGACAACGGGGACAATAATATGTTTCCCAAGCAGGATTATTGTGAGGGTTAAAAATACGACATTAGTGCACCTTATAGCACCTTGCACATAACAGGTACTCAATAAATGGGGTTATGTCTATGGGCCCCTCTGACGGCCAATAGATTGCACACCAAGAACCAGTACGACTTATGGCTCTCTATAGCAACTGGAGCTCTGGATGGAGAAAGTCCTCTTGACAGAATCCTGATTAGATTTGGAAACTCTTTCTATAGAAGGAAGGGAGGCAGCTCAGTACAGACCAGAGGCCTCAGATCAGACATATGTGGTTCCCCCCTGGGGACTCCATAGCTTCCTGGCTATGTGTTCTTTTGGCCAGTTACTGTGAGTCTGATTCCTCATCTGTGTTAGACTCTAAGACCATGTGTTACTCCTTCCAAGAGGCAGCCAGGGTGTTCTTTAAAAGCACAGAGCACAGGGGTTAGAGGATTCAAACCTGGGTTTGAATCCCAGCTCCGCAACTTACTAGCTTGGGTGAGTGACCACAGCACACTATTTAAACTTCCTGAGCTTCAATTTTCTCATCTAAAAACCTTCCTCCTTCGGTGGCTTTATTACCAGATAACATGCTTGTGTCTGGCACACAGTAACAACTTCACTTGATACATGAAAGTGTTATCTTTGTATCCAGAGCCTGGCACTGGAAAGCACTCAATAAATGTGCTGAATCAAACCCTGCCCAGTGGAAGGGGTGAGGGGAGGAAAGATGCTCCTGTAAACTGGCACTTGCTGCTACCAGCCCAGGTTGGTGACATCTATCAAAATCACAAGTGCACATGCCCTTTGACCCTGCAATTCCACATCTAGGGATTTATCCTCCACAGATACCCTGTAGTCATACATGGGCCAAATGACAAATATATCGGGCTCTTCATTGAGTATCCTAATGGCAAAAGACTGCAAAAAAGTGTTTACCACTGGAAACTGGTTAAATAGAGGACGGTACCATGTATGGAATACTCCGTAGCTATTAAGAATGAGAAAGCTCTTGATGGACTGATACAGAGTGATCTCTAAGAGACACTGTTAAGTGAGAAAATCAAGGTACCAAATAGTATTTATAGCACACAACCATCTGTATAAAAACCAGGGGAAACATATGTGTTTGCTTATGTCTACAGAGTCCATTCTCCCAGGAAGGGAACTGGTGGCTAGGAGAAAAAAGTGGGAGGGAGACATTTATTCCTTTCAAAATTTGAACCCCATGAATATACTATCTATTCCAAGAAAACTAATAAAAAGTTAAAGGGGGAGTGGTTTGAGAGAGGAGAGAAGAGAGAGAGAGAATAATTCTCCCACGAGAAGCAGCTGGGACTCCCCAAAGACAGACCCTTTGGCCAGTTATCATACTATCAGAAAAAAAAAAGACGACTCTGGTATTTGCATCCTGTGACAGCAAAATAACATCACTGCTGTGTGACCAACTGCACTAGGGTTGCCAACATCTCTGATCCTTTGGCCCTAGGAGAGGACCAGGATCCATGATGAGGTCCCTCTATCCTCTGGGTTAAGTCTGTCCAGGTAGAGTAACAGGGAAAGAAGGTTCAGGTTAAAGTAAAAATTATCCCTGATAGTCTCAGAAGAAAAAAGGGAAAGGAGGGAACCTAGTCCTGGAGGGAGCCCTCTTCCCACCTTTCTTTCTTTCTTTTTTTTTTTTTTAAAGAAGGCATTGGATCTTTTTTTTTTAATTTTATTTATTTATTTTTGGCTGCGTTGGGTCTTAGTTGCTGCGCTCGGGCTTTCTCTAATTGCAGTGAGTGAGCAGGGGCTACTATTCGTTGCAGCGCACGGGCTTCTCATTGTGGTGGCTTCTCTTGTTGTGGAGCACGGGCTCTAGGCGCACGGGCTTCAGTAGTTGTGGCAATGCGGGCTCAGTAGTTGTGGCACATGGGCTCAGTAGTTGTGGCACGCGGGTGGCTTAGTTGCCCCGCGGCATGTGGGATCTTCCCGGACCAGGGCTTGAACCCGTGTTCCCTGCATTGGCAGGCGGATTCTAAACCACTGTGCCACCAGGGAAGCCCCACCTTTCTTCCCTTAAGGCCCCTACTACTCCTTCTCCTCCGTTTTCCTTAACAGTCTGCCTGCATGCTAAAAACACTCTATCAGGGACTCCTGGAAGTAAATGGAGACCCAGCTGGCTCTGTAAGATATATACCTGGCTAATAAAATATAATAAAAGATGCTTTACCTCATAAGTAACGCTGGAAATAGTCCTTGGATATTTTTAACTTTTTATTATGAGAATATTTCAACATGTACAAAGGTAGACAGAATGATAAAATGAACCACCGTCACTCAGCTTCAACAATTATCAACTCAGTATCAATCTGATTTCATGTGTTTCAACTCTCCCTCACCTCTCTGTATTATTCTGAAGCAAATTCTAGACATAGTTTAGCATGTATTTCTAAAAGAGAAAAAAAAATCCATAATCACAATACCATTATCATATCTAAATTTGAAAAATCCAACAAAAGTCTTGGAAGGGGTTTAAATGTGATCAAAACTCTTTCCCAAAGAGGGCACCTTTGTTCAATATGAAATATTAATGCAGTGTATATAATAAGCTCCAGGTACAAGTTTTAAAGTTATTTATAAATAATTCAGATCTGTAGATGTTTAAAACCTATCGAAATAAGGGTATTCCACCAACAAAAATACTAAGATGACACGAGAGTCAATTCCAGATCTATTAAGAACTTAAACGTGAGAGGTAAAACTTTAAAACTTTTAGAAGAAAATATAGACAAATGTCTTTAGGACTACAGATTAAGGAAGTATTTCTTCAACATAACATAAAGGGTGTAAATCATGGAAGAAAAGATTCAACTACATTAAAATTAAGAAATTCTAGTTATCAGAAGACATCATATATAAAGTGAAAAGGCAAACTGCGAGCCTATATTCATAACACGTGCAGACAAAAGATTAGTATTCAGAATACGGACTTCCCTGGTGGCGCAGAGGTTAAGAATCCGCCTGCCAATGCAGGGGATACGGGTTCGATCCCTGGTCCGGGAAGATCCCACATGCCGCTGAGCAACTAAGCCCGTGTGCCACAACCACTGAGCCTGCACTCTAGAGCCCATGAGCCACAACTACTGAGCCCATGCACCACAACTACTGAAGCCTGTGCGCCTAGAGCCCGTGCTCCGAAACGAGAAGCCACCACAATGAGATGCCCGCAAACCGCAACAAAGTGTAGCCCCTGTTCGCCGCAACTAGAGAAAGCCCACGTGCAGCAACGAAGACCCAACACAGCCCAAAATAAATAAATTTATATATAAAAAAGATTAGTATTCAGAATACATAAAGAATTTCTAAAAATCCATAAGAAAAAGGCATATGAAAAGAAAACAGAGCAAAGACTTTTACAGGTATTTTACAAAAGAAGAAACACGGTCAACAGATGTAAGGAAAGATTCTCAACTCCACTGAGAAATGCAAATTAAAACCCCAAGATACCATCTCACACCCACCAGCTATATAAAAATTTTAAAGTCTGACCATATCAAGTATTAAGATGTAAAGCAATGGAAATTCAAATGCTGCTGTTTCCAGCATAAATTCTTACAAACACATAGGGAAACATTTGGGCATTACCTTCCATCAAGCAATTCCACTCCTGAGTATATACCCTACAGTAATGTTTCCCACAGTGTGGTTCCTGGACCCGCAGTAGCGGTATCACCTGGGAAGTTGTTAGAAATGCAAATTCTCAGGGCCCCAACCCCAGACATACAGAATCAAGCACTGTGGTGGTGGAGCCCAGCAATCTGTGGTTTAACAAGCCCTCCAGGTGATTCTGATAAGCAGCTGAAGTCTCGGAACCACTGCCCAGGAGAGACTCTTGAACGTGTGCATGCGAGGGAGACACACACAGAATGTTCAAAACCACATTGTTTGAAATAGCAAAAACAAGGGAACAACCCAAATAATCACTGACAGTAGAATGGATGCATAATCTGAGACATAATCATACAAAGGGATATGAAAATGAATGAACTACAACTATACACATAACATCGAGGGATCTCACAATGTTCAATGAAAAAAGAAAACTGCAGATGAATACACACAGTATGATATTTAAATGAAATTTAAAAGCATGCAGAAGCATACACACACACACACACTAAAACATTTTTTTAAAGGCAAGGGAACGACAGACACAAATCTCAGGAGAATGGGTAGGGTGTGGCTGTAATTGGAGAGGACACACAGGGGGCTCTAAGGTATTCATAAACTGAGTTATGAGTTTACAGGTGATTATTTTCCTAGTCTTGAAACTTCACATACACATAAGATATTCTCTGTTGTATTTATGATAAATTTCTTAAAAAAAAAAAAAAAGTTATACTGGAACAGTGCATACTGGGAGCCAGAACTGCAACCACTAACTCTGGCTACATGTGTGGTGTCCAAAGAGTTAAGCCTGTTTCTCAGCCTGTGGGTGGGAGGGCAGGCAGCAGCTGGGGCACAGTGGGAGTCTCTGGCTCCAGCTGGCTCCAGCCTAGATCTGCCTGGATCAAGCACCACGCCCAGGAACTGGCACCTGTGGGGGCAGGGCACTCTGGACAGGTGGCACCTGAAGCCCCTGATGACCTGCACATGTAAGGGACTGGGCCCAGTCAGATGGATGGCAGTCTCCTCCTTTAGGAGCCCCTCCATCTGGTAAGAAAGTGTGCTGGTGGCAGCTTAGAGATGGTGAGAAGTGGGAAGAGGGTCTGGGACTCAGCGTGGAGGCGGGGAAGGAACTGGGTGGGCTGGGCTCAGATACCAAGGGAGGCTGCTGGGATTAGCACCTGCTGAGAATGAGATTAGGTTTCTTGGGAAGGGCTCATCTATCTAATGCCCCCCAAAAGCTGTCTCCCTACAGCTTTTCTCTGCTGGACAGATGGTGTCTGAGCTGCTTCCTTGAGAGGGTGGTGGAGGTGGGGTGGGAGCTGATGCCTGCTTGGTCTTGGGCTTCCCTGTCTTCCACAATAGTAATGATCAGAGACCTACTACATGCCAGGCACTGTCCTAAAAGCCCTTCACACAAATTACCTCCATTTAATTTTCACAGCACCAGACTGCCTATGGCCTAGAGAGCAGGTTTACATTCAAGGAGACCTTGGCTTGGTATACTTAAACACTTGCCCAAAAAAAAAGTCAAAGAGTGAACAAACTAGGACTTGCATGCAGGAGCCCTCGCAGGAAACTACTGGCCGTGACGTCTTCCCCTTCTCATTAAACGGCAGCAAGTTCCTTCCTGTTGCGCAGGCCAAAAACCTGGACTCCTTTTTCTCTCACATACCCCTTATCCAATCATTAGCAGATCCAGTGGCCCTGACCTTCAAATTGTATCTATGCTCTGACCACTGCTCACCACTTTGGCCACATCTCTACCCTCGTACAAACCACCATCATCACCTGCCCAGCTTCTTACTGGTCTCTTGCTCCCACCTTTGCTCATATAGTGAATACAGGGACTCTGGTTAGTTTACACTGTATACCCAACCTATAGCTCAGTGTCTAACACATGGCAGGTACTCAATAACTATTTGTTAATGAACAAATAAATGAATGACCAACATCTCTCAGGAAATGACTCAGATTCAGAAGGGAGGAAGACCTGCCTGAGTGCCCTTAGCTTTCTCAGCCCAGATGACCTTTGGTACCCCAAAGCAGTGGTCAACATCCTTCCCTATTATGAAATGTCCTGGATGTATAGCATTACCACTGTGTCATCCACTTGTGCCTGTACACATGCACACACACACAGGGACAAAGGTACTGGAACAGGGCTGCTTCTGATTAGGAATGAGCCTAGGACACTTATTTCTAGGGGACCGTCCCTGCACTGTATACACGTTGGTTTTTATTCTCATGAATGAAGAGTCACTGGAGGGTTCTGAACTGAAGAATGACAGGATCTGACCTCTACTTTAGAAGAATCACTGGTTGCTATATGGCTAACAGATTGGGGGGGGGGGGCGGTGTGCAAGGGAAGAAGCATGGAGGTGGCTGTAGAGTTGTCCAGGTGAGAGAGGGAATGAGCAATAGTTCTGCCCTCAGCCAAAGCAATCTTGAGAAAGAAAAACAGAGCTGGAGGAATCAGGCACCCTGACTTCAGACTATACTACAAAGCTACAGTAATCAAGACAGGATGGTACTGGCACAAAAACAGAAATATAGATCAATGGAACCGGATTGAAAGCCCAGAGATAAACCCACGCACATATGGTCACCATACCTTTGATAAAGGAGGTAAGAATATACAGTGGAAAAAAGACAGCCTCTTCAATAAGTGGTGCTGGGAAAACTGGACAGCTACATGTAAAAGAATGAAATTAGAACACTCCCTAACACCGTACACAAAAATAAACTCAAAATGGATTAAAGACCTAAATGTAAGGCCAGACACTATCAAACTCTTAGAGGAAAACATAGGCAGAACACTCTATGACATAAATCACAGCAAGATCCTTTTGACCCACCTCCTAGAGAAATGGAAATAAAAACAAAAATAAACAAATGGGACTTAGTGAAACTTAAAAGCTTTTGCACAGCAAAGGAAACCATACACAAGACTAAAAGACAACCCTTGGAATGGGAGAAAATATTTGCTAACGAAGTAACTGACAAAGGATTAATCTCCAATATTTACAAGCAGCTCATGCAGCTCAATATCAAAAAAACAAACAACCTAATCCAAAATTGGGCAGAAGACCTAAATAGACATTTCTCCAAAGAAGATATACAGATTGCCAACAAACACATGAAAGGATGCTCAACATCACTAATCATCAGAGAAATGCAAATCAAAACTACAATGAGGTATCTATCACCTCACACTGGTCAGAATGGCCATCATCAAAAAATCTACAAACAATAAATGCTGGAGAGGGTGTGGAGACAAAGGAAACCCTCTTGCACTGTTGGTGGGAATGTAAATTGATACAGCCACTATGGAGAACAGTATGGAGATTCCTTAAAAAACTAAAAATAGAACTACCATACGACCCAGCAATCCCACTACTGGGCATATACCCTGAGAAAACCATAATTCAAAAAGAGTCATGTACCACAATGTTCACTGCAGCAGTATTTCCAACAGCCAGGACATGGAAGCAACCTAAGTGTCCATCGACAGATGAATGGATAAAGAAGATGTGGCACATATATACGATGGAATATTACTCAGACATAAAAAGAAACGAAATTGAGTTATTTGTAGTGAGGTGGATGGACCTAGAGTCTGTCATACAGAGTGAAGTAAGTCAGAAAGAGAAAAACAAATACCGTATGCTAATACATATATATGGAATCTAAAAAAGAAAAATGGTTCTGAAGAACCTAGGGGCAGGACAGGAATAAGAACGCAGATGCAGAGAATGCACTTGAGGACATAGGGAGGGGAAAGGGTAAGCTGGGACGAAGTGAGAGAGTGGCAATGACATATATACACCACCAAATATAAAACAGATAGCTAGTGGGAAACAGCCGCATAGCACGGGGGCGATCAGCTCGGTGCTTTGGGTGCTAGGTGCTCTAGGACGACCTAGAGGGGTGGGATAGGGAGGGTGGGAGGGAGATGCAAGAGGGAGGGGATATGTGGATATATGCATACGTATAGCTGATTTACTTTGTTATACAGCAGAAACTAACACAACATTGTAAAGCAATTACACTCCAATAAAGATGTTTAAAAAAAAAATAGCTCTGCCCTCTCACATCCCACTTCTAGCTTTTTTTTTTTTTTTTTTTTTAAACTTTTAAAATTTTGGCTGCGCTGGGTCTTAGTTGTGGCATGGCATGCGGGATCTTTCGTTGTGGTGTGCGGGCTCAGTAGTTGTGGTGCGCAGGCTTAGCTGTCCTGCAGCATGTGGGATCTTAGTTCCCTGACCAGGGATCAAACCCGCGTGCCCTTCATTGGAAGGCAGATTCTTAACCACTGGACCACCAGAGAAGTCCCCCCACTTCTAGCCGTTAACCAGGCTAGTTCTCCTGCCAAATGAGAAACAACAACAGCACATGCTGGGGACTCCCTCAGCAGCTTCCATTATCAAGATAGCACCTCACTAACCCCCTCAACAGTCCTGTGAAGCAGGTTCTAGCAGTACCCAAGTTTTACAGAGAAGAAAACAGAGGCTCTAAGAGGTAAAGTCACCTGTCAAGACTCCACAGCAGACTGTCAGCATCCAAAGTCTGTCCTCTTCTCATCTGAATAGTCTGCTTCCAGCCAGCATCCATCCACAGCCTATCCAGACTCCAAAGCTCAGTTCCCCTTACTCAATGGCCTTCTTTTGAGAACCTATCTACAGGGCTACCATTCACTGAGTACTCCCTGGGTGCTGCATGCACTGCTGAATGCTGTACATGTGCTGTGTAATATTCCAATGATCAAAGGAGCCACATACCTTGGTGACTTCCATTTTACACATGAAAACAGTGAAGCTGAGAGAGGCAAAGTCACAGAGCAAGTAAGCTGTCTATTGTCCTAGTCACCTGGCCCTGAGCCATCTTATTACTTTTCTTTTTCTTTATTTTTTTCCTTTTCAGTCATTGGGTCAAGGGAGGATATCCAATAGATCATAGTGTGGTGGATGCTCTGCTCTAAAATATAAGCTGTCTTTTTGTCCCCTTGACCCGACTCTACATGCCTTAAGGTCAAAGTCCACAAATAACATTTGTTTGCCCATCCTACAGTGCTGGAGCTGAGCCTTGGACTTGGGCAAAGGAGATCAGAAGGGTCAGGAATTCTCGTCAAAGTCACAGGGATAAATGAAGGTGGAGGAGAGGGATGGAGGCCCTCCTGTGAATCCTACCCCTCAAGGGTACTGTTCCTTTTAGCTTGAGAAGCCTTGAGGACACCTTTGTCCAGGAGAATGCACCTTCTAGTTCCTTAAAAGTGGGGAGCACTGTTCCAGCTAAGACCCTGCAGACAGGTGGAATGTCTGTACCCCAGCCTCGTTCTGAAGAGACTTGCAGAGCAGGAAGGAAGGGGCAATGACTTTCAGTTCCCGTTAATGTGTCTAGAAGCAGCAGCTGATTCAGCTAGATGATGTCACCTTCCTAAACCTCCTGACCAGCAGCTGAGATGGTAAAAGCAGGAAACTGGGGGATACTCAGCTGGCTAAGCCCGAACATGCCTCTGGAAAAGGCCAATAGTAACCTCGGGCTCTGGGAGCATCCTCCTGAAGTTTAGCAAAAAGAGTCCTATCAGATGAGAGGACAGTAGGTGTCCTTCAAGACCCTCATTCCAAGATGCTGCCCTAACTCTCCTTTTGCTCAGCAGCTTTCTGCACATCCTGAACTAACAATGCTTCGCTTATTTGAGGGTGGAGCACTGGAAAAAAGCCTGGCTTTTGGAGCCAGACCAATGTGGGTCTGAATTCAGGATCCAGTGTGTCCAAGCTGCAGGACCCTAGGCATGGAACTTCATTTCTCTCAATCTCAATTTCCTCATGGAAAAGAAACTGGAGCCGACAGCCTACTCATCACACAGGCTGGGTGGGAGAATAAACGAGAAAATGGATGTAGAGTGCCTGATTTGGGAAAGGTGCTCAGTAAGTGGTAGTCGCCGTAACTCCCTTTGGATCCCTGGGAGGGAGGAGTGAAAGACCCATAACACAAAGGGGAAGCAAGGCCCACAGTGGGCCCACCAGTGTCAGAGCCGAGTATCTGCGTGGGCCCAAAGTCTGGACGAGCCAAGTTCAATCTGCCTTGCTTTTCTGTTTGCAAAATCTTTGCTTCAAATCTTCCCAGGCCGGCTTGCTCCTTAATCTACTCTCAGGTCAAAAGTCACCTCCTCAGAGAGGCCTTCTTGATCTCCTCGTATAAAGTTGGTTCCCTAGATACTGCATTACTCAGTTTCATTTTCTTTAAATTATTTAACCCTCTATCTGAAATCATCTTGTTTCTCAGGCTAGCTGCCTCCCCAGCTCACATATGTGAAAGCAGTGTCCTTGACTGTCTAGTTCATCACAGCACCCCCAGCACTCAGCACAGGGCCTGGCATGTGGTGGTGCTCAATAAACATCTGCTGAATCAACAAATGAATGAATGCACCTGGGACAGCCACCGGCGAAACTGACAAGGACCCCACACTTACTCCTCTGCTCACTGTCAGTTCTAGGTCCTGGCTCTCATGCCAGGTGCTGGCATTGCTACCTGGGAATCAGTGGACCAGAAGGTGGCCAGGATGGGCATCTGTACCTGGCAATGGGATATATATATTGGGATACCAGGACTGCCGAAGAGGGCCTCGGACTCTCTCCCTGGCACTTGAGGCTCCCACAAATCTGGCTCCAGCTGACCTTTCTGGCTTTATCACCTAATAAGTGACCCTTTCACACACACTCCAAAATGGACTACCACTCCTATCTGTCTCTTCTTGAGAGTCCATGCCAGCCTGCACAACTTAGCTCACATGGAGCACCAGCTCCTCTTTTCCCTCACTCTGCGGTAAGTCCCAGCACAAAAGTCACCTCTCCTGTGAAGTGCTGCTCTTATTTGGCATTTAGCATTTATTGTTGGCTTTCACAAGATCTCTTTTCATGTGCATTACGTCTTTTCTAATTCAACTGGAAGTATTTCAAGGATAGAACTGGGTCTTCAAATGGAGATATCTCAATTAATAAATCTGGAAAAAAGGCTCTCTTTTTTATTTAAATCAGTCTATTTATTTATTTATTTTTGGCTGCATTGGGTCTTTGTTGGTGCACGTGGGCTTTCTCTAGTAGCAGCGAGCGTGGGCTACTCTTCGTTGCGGAGCGCAGGCTTCTCATTGCGGTGGCTTCTCTTGTTGTGGGACACAGGCTCTAGGCGTGCGGGCTCAGTAGTTGTGGTGTACCAGCTTAGTTGCTCTGCAGCATGTGGGATCTTCCTGGACCAGGGTTCGAACCTGTGTCCCCTGCATTGGCAGGTGGATTCTTAACCACTGTGCCACCAGGGAAGCTCCCAAAAGGCTCTCTTTGAAACAAAGTTGGCTGGGTCCCGAAAGGGTTGGGGGGACTCCTCCCTGCTGCACTGGCCCCTCTGGTGAAGGAGGAGAAAGATCATCATGCTGTCTCAGCCCAGGAGCCCAGGTATGAGGCAGTGAGGGAGCCAACAAATCCTGGACTATCACATGCAGTCTGGGACAATCCCAAGGTCATGTGTGTGACTGGCTTTTTAAAACTCCATCATTTTCACGAATCTGGGCATAATTTACTTATCAATCATAAAGAATGATAGAAAAACTCTGCTCAGTTCAACGGGACTTCCATGCTATCTGCTTCTGTGAATTAAGCTTATCCATCTTATCATCTTCTTTTTTTTTTTTTTTTTTTTTTTTGTGGTACGCGGGCCTCTCACTGCTGTGGCCTCTCCCATTGCAGAGCACAGGCTCTGGATGCACAGGCTCAGCGGCCATGGCTCACGGGCCCAGTCGCTCCGCGGCATGTGGGATCTTCCCGGACCTGGGCACAAACCCATGTCCCCTAGCATCGGCAGGTGGACTCTCAACCACTGCGCCATCAGGGAAGCCCCATCTTATCATCTTCTTATCCATACTTTCCTTTCCCTTGATTTCCCCTGCTATTTTATCCTTTTGATCATATGAATTTTCCTAAGTTGCCTCCAACTCTTTGTAAAACAAAGTGAGGCTCCAATAAAATGAGTTGGTCCAGTTCTCTTTTAAATGCTACAATGGTGTACAAAAATGATGTCCGAAACAATTCATTATAGCAAAGATAAGTGACAAAAATAATGCATGTGAATCACTAAGTATAGTACATGGCACTTAGCATTCAAAAGGTAAGTTGAAAGAACACTCACAATTCTTACTAGCTTCTCTGGGCTGACTCAGTTTTCTCATGTGTAAAATAAAAACAACGTCTTAGGTTTATTCATTTGTTCAATCATTCATTCCAAAATCATTCACTGAATGTTTACTACCTATAAGGAACAGTTTTAGGTATTAGAGATAAAATGATGAGCCACCTAAAGTCCTCATAATCATGGGGCTTACATTCTAGTAGAAGAGTGACAAAAACCAAATAAACAAACAAAAAGAAAATTTCAGATATAGGTTGGTGCTGTGACAAAAATACAAGAAAGTAAACGACTAGAGAGTGATTTAGAAGTACGTTGGCTACTTTAGACCAAAGGTCAAAGAGAACCTCTCAGAGGAGGTGACCTGTGAGCTGAGTCAACTGAAAGAACCAGCAAGGCAAACACCAGGGGCAGAGCACTCCAGGCAGAGGGAACAGCAACTACACAGACCCTCAGGCAGGGGCAAGTGAGCCAGGAACCAGGAACAGCAGGAGCCCCTGAGCCATGAGTGCAGAGAGGGAAGGGGGAGTGCTGAAGGATGGAGAGGCAGCCAGTACCAGATCATGCAGGCCATAGAGGCCTAGGTAAGGACTGGGTTTTATTCCAATTGGGTGGAGGGTTGTAAGCAAGAATGTGCCAAGATCTGAACTGGTTTTCAAAAGACCACTCTGTCTGCAATGTTGGGGCAGAAGTGATTTTTTAAGGTCCCTTCTTAGCTCCAAATAGGTGACTTTTCCTCCTGTCATTATTCTAGGCTCCCACAAACTGGCTGCCAGAACAAGAAAGATGCATCCTCCTCAATAAAGAGAGAGCAAAGAGAAGGAGCAGTTTCTACCCCAGGCAGAAGCAAGGAATCTGTGTCACCTTGTTCTGCAGGAGATGGAGGGAGTGGCCCCATCAGGGAGGGGTGGGAATCCCAGCTTGGAAAACATCCCCAAGCCACCTGTATTGTTTCTGCCTCCTGTGTGGAAGTTTCTGCCGTGACACAGTGCTCCGGAATGCTCTCCCCACCCACGCCCCCACACCCAATCTTCCGTTTACAGAGGCAGAGTTGTACTTTGCA
This sequence comes from Stenella coeruleoalba, assembly GCF_951394435.1. Taxonomy (NCBI): domain Eukaryota; kingdom Metazoa; phylum Chordata; class Mammalia; order Artiodactyla; family Delphinidae; genus Stenella; species Stenella coeruleoalba. Next base: position 26,685,084 of record NC_137161.1, on the reverse strand, counting down.
TTCCTCCCAGGATTTAGCTCAAATCTAGCCTACAGGAAATGGTCGATAAAGAGCTACTGACTGATTAATGAAGAGAGGGAATATTCTCAGCCATTAGGCAAATATTAATGAGTACTATGAGTACTATGTTGGTCTCTGGGGATACAAGGTGATTAAGATGGGTTTCTTGCCTTCACTGAGCTCAGAAGTCAGCAGATAGACCAAAAACCACAGACAGCTACAATGCTGGGTATAAGAGTAACAGCAGCAACATTTACTAGGCCCTCTTTATTCACAAGTAGAGCACTGTGGGCTTTAGAGCCAGACTAAGGTTCAAATCACGACTTTACACCACTTACCAACCTAGCATCTTTGTACAAATTCCTTAACTTCCCTATGCTTCACTTTTCTCCTCTGTAAAATGAGAATTATAGTAAGAATGCCTACCTCAATGGTACTGTTTTGAGAATTCAATGAATTAACACATATGAAATACTTAAGGGTAAGTGCTCTATAAATGTTAGCTATTATTAAAATTACTATACCATCTGTGCCAAGCTCGACATGTATGATCTCATTTCATCCTTACAAAAACCCTACCAGGCAGGTATTACCATCTCCATTTTTGAGATAGGGGAACTGAGGCTCAGAAAGGGGGAGGAATGAGCCCAAGATCAAACGGCTGGTATGTGATGGAGCCAGATTCAAACTCAGCTCTGTCCCACTCCAGAGGCCATACTTCCAATAATGAAATGATCCCATTCTCTTCAGAAGCTCACAGCACAGTGCCCCAAACACAGCAGAGGCCCCATAAAGGGAGCTATGGTTGTTATTCCATTGTTCCTGGAGATCTTCCAGTAGTAGGTGCTGTGGAGCCTAGAGGAAGCACCTCTTTTACCCTGAAGGGGTCTGAGAAGGGCTCAAAGGAAACTGACCTGGGTGCCAACTGCAGGCTTTGCTCTGGAGTCCTATGGGTTCCCCTCACTGAATCGTGGTCTGCTAATTTGGAACCCTACCTTCCACCACTAAATCAGACCCAGAAACTGCTCCCAGGTGCCTGGACACCTGCATGGACAGGCAGGCAGTTTCCTCTGGGCTGACTTCTTGTCTGGCTCTACACACCTCTCAGTTTCATCACTTAGCCACCAGCCTGGGGCCTCTTGCCTGCACCTGCTGCTGGACCCAGTCCCAGGGGACCCTGCCCAAAGGGCCATTTCTGAGTGACTCCCTGGAGACTTCCTTGATATGGTAACCCCTAGGGTTCCATATGAATGTGGGTGCTGTGAGCAAAGGGAAATTTTTCTTACTGAGTAGCAGACGGAGAGTGGGTAGAACAAGAGGTGGTTGTTCTTGTTTTGAATCAGAGGTGAGTGTGGGGTGAGGCCCACTGTGCCTCCCAGTTTTTATATTTAAGCAGCACTGATTCTGGCCAGTCAGAGCTCCCACTCAGCAGTCTGTGGAGCCTAGAGGTGGGTGAGGACATCCGGGGGTGAGGAGTTAATAGTCATCTCTACTTCCCATTTGACCCTTACTCATAGATCTGGCCTTGCCAAGTAATTAGACTGCAGAGGGCAACCAATGGATGGATTAAGGAATGACCAAACCTCACAGTGAGAGGAAAAGGAAAGATCCAGCATTTGGTAAAGGAACCAGCTTTTACTCCATACCAGGCTCTGTGCTGGGGCACTTTACATACACTGCTCATCATTATGAATGTTCACTAACTTGGACACTACACACTCAGCCACCAAGTGCCAGGCACAAGAGTAGCTGATGGCAGTAAATGAGATTCAGTTTCTACCTTCAGTAAGCTCAGAGCACCTTGCTTAATTAGTCTTTTTCCCAACAATCCTATGAAATGATTATTTCCATTTTATAGATGTTCAGGCTTAAAGAAGTAAAGTAACCTGTCCAAATTCATGAAGCTAGGTAAGTGAGAGAGCTACGATATTGCTTCCACTCAAAAAGTGCTTGTTGGTTGAAAGAATTAATGAGTGAAAGAATGAATGAAAGAATGAGAGACACAGGGTTTTGACCTCAGTCAAGGAGCAGCAACAAGACCAAACATTTATAGTTCTCAAAGTGCTTTTTCATCTATCATCTCCTTGGGCCTCTCAAGATAGCCCATGAGGGAGGCAAGGCGGGTGTTATCTTTCTTCAGCAGATGAGGCAACAGACTTACAGCCACACAGCAAACAAGGAGTGGGGCCATCCTGGAAAACTCCAGAGTCCCCACAGCACCTTGTTTAATCATTCAGATGCATGTCAAGCACCTACTATATGCTAGGCATGCTCCTATGCTCTTTAAATATTCAACTCATTAAGTCTTCCACTCAGTCAACAAATAATGATTGAATGTCTTCTGTGTTCCAGGTTCTATGGCAGGATCTAGGGATACAGCAGTGAATAAAGCAGGGGAGATCCCTGCCTTCCTGGAGGCACTTGGCAAAGTGCCAAAGAAAATATGCCCCATCACCAAATGCCCAGCCAGCAACAATGGCCAAACCCCCACTGTGTACAGCATGATTTGGGGCCCTTGTGGAGGAGGTGGGGGACAAGGTTATGAGCTACAACCCCCAGCTTTAGGAGTCTTAAAATCTCCAAGTTCTTGGTTCGAAGGATATACATATACTCTGTCAGCCTAAAAGTCTGCTCTTGGAGTGTAGCTCCGATAGTGATCACAGCTTCTTGATCACCTGTGAAGGCAATCTGCTAATAACAGCTGTAATAGTAGCTGTCATACTGAGTAATTACATATGCCAGACTCCATGATAAATGTTCCATGTATCTTACCACTTATTTTTATGATCAAGAGTCTTTCAAGAAAAGTACGGCATTATTTTCATCTTTTAACAGATGAGGAAACTAAGGCTGCGACAGATTAAGCAATTTGTCCAAGGATAACTATAGAGCAAGTAGGATTCAGCACTGGTTTGTCAAATTTTGTATCTGGCTCTGAACAGTGATGGAATTTCTCCCAGGGAGACACTGGAGATGGAAACATCAAGAATACCAAGAGCAGCTGCTTCCTGGGAGGGCTAGGACCTCCAGAGCCCCCAACAGATTTTTCCTCCCCCACTTTTATCAGGTCTGAACATCAGACAGAGAGGGAAAGGTTAAGTAAGCTCAAGCTACCCCTAGGGCAACAGGAGTCTCTCCCTCTCTGCTGAACCTCCAGGGGAGGAGTCTGTGACCTTCATTTGCCACCACCAACCCCCCACAAGAGAGACAGAAGGAAGGAGGGGATGGGGGCAGGGGAGTCTTTTCCCTGGGTTGGGGAGGGGTGGGGCACACCAGGGAAGAAGGGAAAAAGCATGACTGCTTCTTTCCTCTCTTGGACAAGAAGCCCGTACATGTGATGTGGTGTGTGTCCTGCACATGGAAGCCCCACAGGGGAATGCCAGGGTACCTTTTGGACCCAAGAAGACTCAGAGAGGAGAGACTGGCACAGCCCTGAACTGCAAGCTAAGCTAACAATTTCTAAGCATTGTAACTAGGTCATCAGGTTCCTGGAGAAGCCAGCTGTGTCTGGGGATGGGGGATGGGGAGGGAAATTCTGCAGTTTACCAAGATCCCTACTTCCCTTCAGGCCCCGCCCTCCCTGAAATCTGCACCTGCTCCCAAACTGACCCCTCCCCCTAGCTGGGCCCAGCTGTCAACGGCTCCCAATGCCCCACCCCTGCCTTCCATGGGCCGGAACTATGGGGGCCTCTTGGACAGGAGGTACCTTATTGCCACCTTAGCCCTTCGGAAAGGGAGCTGTGGGGCAGGGAAGGAGTGGCCTCGCCTGGGGGGTATTTCTTACTCCATGAGGGCAGCAAGAAAGCTGGGTTCCTTTGGGCCTGCCCAGGGTACCTTCCTGGCATTGATGCCACAGGTGGCAGGAGACAGATGATGTTTCCCCTGCTGAGACCAGAGTTGCCAAAAGGCTTCAATCAAGCCTTTGAATCTGCACCTGGCCTGGAGCCCCAAAATAACAACCATGGCAGCCTACCTGATCCACAGGTCGCAGGTGCATCTGGCTTTTTTCTCCCTGCTGAGCCCTGGCTGGCAAGGGATTCTCTCTGCCAGCGATAACTAGAGACCTGGCTGCATGGCTCTGGTGTTGGGCCTCTCCCCATTGGGCCCACCTCTACCAGCAACTATCTCCATCCCTCTGCCCAGGGGCCTCCACCATCAGTCACCATTCCCTTCTCCCTGACCAGCTTTACTGACAGCCCAGACCCTCTTCCGCCAGACTGCCTCTTCACTGTCTCCCAAATGCTTCATCATACACATTCCACCCTCCAGCTCTGTGTGGATCTTTCATACCTATCAAGGCTGCCCTTGCCACATTCGTTTCACCTACTGAAAGCCTTCACGGTCCAAATTTTCCTAGTAGGTAGTAATGATGCCTGACACCGACTGAGCATACTGTATTCAGGCACTGTGCTAGGTAGGCTACAGAATCACTCACTCATTCAGCAAGTATTCACTGAGTGGATCCCATGTGCCAAGCACTCTGCTAGATGCTGGGGATGAAGGAAACTTGAAACAAACCCCCTACACTCCGGGAGCTTAGCTTTTACAAGAGGAGTCAGGCAGTAAAGAGGTAAACAAAGGTGGCCTCTTTACTCTTTAGGAGAGGTGATATTTGAGTTGAGACCTAAATGCTAAGACAGCCCTGATCAGATCTAGGGGAAGAGTGACCCTGGCAAGCCTATGACAAAGAGATTACTACCACTATCTTCATTAAGGGATGATTACTACCTTCATTTTACAGATGAGAAAACTGAGGACTCGGTGTGAACTGCACAAAGGCACACTGCTGAGAAAGCTATTATTCAAGCCTCTAGTGGTGACCTTTCTCCTTCCTGACACTAGGGTTTGGGCTGGTAATGCAGTTGGTGAGGGAGAAGGTGCATGGGGTGATGCAGGCTGAGGGTGGAGGTCCCTGGACCAAGCCACCAATTGAGTAGCTAGCTAATTGTGGAAGTGGGCTGGTTTGGCAGGGGTCCAGGGCACCTGTGGGATGCAGCCAGGGGGTCTGTCCTCTTCCATTTCTGGAGTCTACAATACAGATTTGGCACAGTTTGCCTGGAGCCATTCACCAAGGGTTGCGAGTCTATTCCTACTGCTTTAAATGAGTTTGCTTCCTTAAGGACAGAGACATTTTTGTAGCCTAACCTGCATCTAATAATAACAACCCTTCATGTTCATTGAGCAGATCCTGGCTGAGCCCTTGCCCAACCCCAGGTCCTGTGCCAGGTACTCAGGGTAAAGTAAGCCAGTCCAGGCCTGCAAAGAAGCAATGATGCCGTGACTTGAGGGTAGGCTTTGGCATGAGATACAGCTGGGTGCAAGACCCAGCTCTGCCTCTTACAAGGTGTGGTACTGTGGACATGTTATAAAGCCTCTTGAAGCTCTGGATTCTCCATCTCCACACCAAAGCAGTTGTGAGGACCAAACACGATGATTGTGTCAGGGGCATAAACATAGCACCTGGCACAGAGCAAGCACTCAACACATAGCACCTGTCATTATTACTAAAAAAACACTTTTGCATTTCACTTTCTCATTTGAGCCTCACTTACTCTGGTAGGCTGGTACTATTCTCTCAGATTTATGGATGAGAATTTAAAGCTGATTTGTCTAGTGCTACGCCACCAGCAAGAAATTAAGCTAAGTTTCACAGTGAGAGGCCTGCGTACCGCAAAAAAAAAAAAAAAAAAAAAAAAAAGAAATTAAGCTAAGTTTCAAATCTGAGTGCAGAGTTTTATCTATGGGTATGTAGAAAGTGATCAATACATACTACCATGACCCTTGCCTGGAGTGTCTGGGAGCTGAGGGGACGGATGGGTGATGCACACAGCCTGACTCAGATGGCAGAAAGACACCAGCAAGGCCCAAGGTGTAGGGCATGGAAACAGACCACTGAGGGATGGGACCCGGTTCCCCTCATTGCAGTACCCACAGTATCCCCAGCCCTTAGCGCAAATAAAGTATTCACCAGTATTTGCTGATTTAACAAATGAAACAAAACTCTGAAGACAGCTCCAAGCAATGAATCCCGCTTTAGGGAAGGCAGGCAACATTGATAACACTGAGTTAAAAGCTAGAATTCTAAGCCATTTACTGTGGGACTAAGGCCCCTTGCCTTAGTTTCCTCCCTGAAATGGGACTGAACATACCCACCTCACTGTGAAATCATGTATACAAAGAAGTCTGGTGAGTTATAAAGTGTTATCATGCATATAAAAGCAATTATCATCAGGCTACAGACCACTAAGGCAATGAAGTGTTGTGACGACAAGCACCTCAGGTTTGAAGCCCGGGTCGTCCTGGCACTAGCCTGTGTGGCCCTGAGCATGTCACTTTTCTCTGAGTCTCAGTCTTCTCAACTATAAAATGAAGATGACACCACCTACCTTGTAGGGTTTTTTAAGATGGCTTAGAGATAAAGAACACAGGCTTGGACTAAGACAGACTTGGTTTCAAATCCTGACTCTGCTTCCCACTAACTGGGTCCCCCCAAATCTCATTGTCCTATAATGCTGAGATTGTTGGACAGTAACACAGAGATGAAATTGGTGAAAGCCCTGTCACATAGTGAGCACTGAATAAATGCCAACAATCATTTAGACACTGGTACAGTCAGGGGAGGGGGCAAGGTGTAGTGTTTAAAAGTGGGAGCTTGGAAGCTACCCTCACAGGCTTTGCCACTTACTAAGCATGCTACCCTTCATAAGTTGCTTAACATCTCTGTACCTCAGTTTCCTCATTTGTAAAATAGGGATAATAATGGTAGCAACTTCAGAGTGTTGCTCTGCGAATGGAATAAATTAATACATATAAAGCATTTTGAACAACGCCTGGCATAGAATAAGCACTTGATAAATGTTAGGTGCTGTTAATAGTAACGTTAACAATAATATTAATCACCAAGTGGAATAAGAGGGAGGGACTGTGTAATCCTGGGACACGGGTATCCCATGGAAGAATTCTAGGGAAATCCCTGGGCAGCTGTTTGTAGGCAAGTTCTCAGCCTCTGGGAGAAAGACTCTTCTATGGAAAGGACATGAGGCTGGGGGCTCCTGAGCAAAAATCTCAGTCCCGATGACCAGGAGGCCAGTCTCTGGGGAGGCAAGTCAGGCTGCTTGGAAGGACACAGTGTTCCTGGCCCCGCCTGACTCAGGGGAACAAAGGCACGTGTGTGGCCAGGGAGGAGGGAGGGGAATGTTTCCCTTTCAAGAGCGGAACAAAGGATCTGAGGCATAGTTGAGTGCGTTCCAATCCCCTCCCAGGCTAGCTCCCATTCCTCAGATGATTGTCCAACAAGGTTTTCAACCTTCTAGCTTCCTCCTGAAAGGTGACCTCGGGGAGGGAGTGGCAGGCTCCACTTCACTCTTCCCTCTGTCATCGGTCTCCAAGAGGCAGGATTTCTACGTGCCAACCTCTAAGACCTCTCTTAGGAGTCCCAGGCCTGTGCGGGGTGTGGGGTGGGGACCCAGGGGGAACCCAGGGTTAATGGATGACACAAGGCACTGCAAGTGACAGGTTTAATGTCCCTCTAGGGGGAGTCCAAGACTAAAACTGCTACTTAGTGTGGAGCCAGGAGAGAACCCAGGAGTTCTGACCAACCCCCAGTGTGGGGTGGGTGTAAAACTCTGACAGAACTCAGTGGAAATGCATTTTCTAAACCTTAAAGGGATGATCACAGGCTGGAGAGAGAAGCTAGGTGAAGGGTGAAGGGGGAGGAAGCGAAGAAAGTAACTGACAAGAGGAAAGGGAGAGACATGGCCAAAAAAAGGAGTTTGTGTGAGGGGGGAGCCTTTAGGGATATTACTTTCCAATTTCCACACTCTAGCCAGCAAGAATCCGACTGCTGGGGTGGGACAGGAAGCAGTCCATGGAAGTCATTGCAATGGCATTTCCTGAAGAGTGAGAGAAAAACCTCTAGTTCCGAGGGGAGCTCTGGAGTCTGCCCAAAAAGCCCTGTAGCTTGGAGCTAGCCTTAAGGCTCCGGCTTGGCCTGAGAGTCTCATCAGGGATGAAACCAAGTAGCAGAAGGTCCCAAAGGCAGTTTCTTTCTGCAAAAACACTATTTACAAAAATCAATATGTAATAAACGGGAAGCCAGATGATGTGACTGAAGGAGCCCTTGGTTGCGGCTGCTGGTTGCTGCTGATACTGACAGTCACTATTCTGAGAGCCTTTTGACATGAATTAACTCACTGAATCTTCAGTGCAAAGCGCTATTATTATAGCCATTTACAAGTTAAAAGACTTGCCCAAGGTCACAAATGACATAAGTGGTCTAGTCCAGATGTGAAAGCCCAAACCCTGCATCTTCCTCCTGATGTAACCTTGGGCAAGTCACTTCATCTTTCTCAGCCTGATTTCTCTCTGCTCACCTCCCTGGGTGGTTGGTTTATAAGCATCAGAAAGGCAAGGTGGGGGGAATTCCCTGGCAGTCGGTGGTTAGGACTCCCACTTGCAGGGGCACAGGTTCGATCCCTCATCAGGGAACTAAGATCCTGCATGCTGCAGGGCCAAAAAAATACGAAGTATCTGGGAACACTGGAACCACAGTCCCTCAGGGAAATAATGAGCAGAACTCACTCCATTAAAAATAATAATAATAAAAAAATTTAAAAAATTTTTAAAGGCAAGGTGGATATGAAAGTGCTTTCTAAGCTGTAAAGTGCTACATAAATGTGGAGTGGAAATATTGTGGGGTCAGTGATAAACTACCCTACATTAACACTGGGATTAGTTAATTTTTAGCAATTAAAGTGCTGCAGCTGTTGATAGGAAAGAGCCACCCTAAAGCATAACTATCGTGAAATATGCCATAATGATGGAATCCACAAGGCCTAGGGCCAGTGAGAAGCAGGATTCCTATACTCAGCTTCAACCCTCCATCTTACAGATGGGGAAACTGGGGCCTAGGGGTAAAATGACTTGGCCAAAGTGAGACAGTGAGTCAAGGCAGATTTGAGACTAGAACTGGGATCCTGACTAAGACCAGTGCTTGACCAACATGCAAAGGAACACTACGGAGCTCCTGGCAGGACAGGAACACTGCTACGGCCTGCCTGCCCTAAGGATATGCCCAAAGGTCACTACGGAGTCCAAACAAGGGAGAATAGATGCTGTAGATTCTGTGAATGGGTCTCCAACACGAGTTCTGTGGCAAAGATGATCAGAATTATGATACCAACCTGTGCCAGGCTCTATGCATCTCAGGCAGATCTCGTTAGGTCTTCGCCATGGCCTTGTGAGGCACGTAATATTTGCCCCAAGGTTCAGAGAGTTCAAGGAGCTTGCCCAAAGTCACAGAGCTAGACATGGGTGATGTGGGACCTCAACCCAGACATGGTGCAGTTATCCACACAGAATTAGTGCTAGAGTGGAGGAGGACCATTCAGCACACCACATTTGAAGAGACTATCCCAGAACATCTAGCTTATTTAGCCCTGATTCTATGATCTCCAAGTGGTTAAAAAATGTGGCTTTCAAGGTGGCCAGACCCATCAATATGCCATGTGCAAGCCTGGTCTTGGTCCCTTTTCACCATTTCCACCTCTACCTCCTGATCCAAGCCACTCTTCTTTCTCACTTGACAGCTTTCACCAGCCTCTTCACTGGGCTCCTGGCTGCCACCCTTGCAGAATTCAGATCATTTCACCCCTGCTCCTAATCTTCTCCTGGCCTCTCTCATTCTACCAAAGCCAAGTCCTCACCATCACCTGTAAAGGGCCATGTGATTGGGCCCCTGGCTACCTCTCCCCCCTCAATCCCAACCACTCTCCCCTCTCACCTCCTACCACTCTCTTACTGTTTCTTCTCCAGCTACACTGGCCTTCTTGCTCATCCTTGAGCATGCCAAGCACACTCCCTCCTGAGTCCATCCCTCTGCTTATAACACTCTTTCTACAGGTACCCACATCGACCACCACCTTACCTTCTTCAGGCCTTGGCTCAAATATTACCTTTTGGTGATGCGTTCTCTATGCACTCTTTTAAAATTGCAGCCTTACCTCCTTTTGCTAGGCATGCCTTATGCCTCAATGTGCTTTATTTTCTTCATAGCACTTAGTATCACCTGATATATGTTATGTATGTATGTAATTACACGTTGTCTGTTTCTCCCCACTAGAATGTAAGCTCCACAATGCAAACTTAATTTTATTTAATGCTGTACTGCTAGTGCCTAGGACAGCCTGACACACAGCAGGAGCTCAATTAATATTATCTGAATCAATGAATGAATGTTTAGGGACTTCCCTGGTGGCGCAGTGGTTGAGAATCCGCCTGCCAATACAGGGGACACGGGTTCAAGCCCTGGTCCAGGAAGATCCCACGTGCCACAGAGCAAGTAAGCCCGTGTGCCACAACTATTGAGCCTGTGCTCTAGAGCCCGCGAGCCACAACTACTGAAGCCCGCACACCTAAAGCCTGTGCCCCGCAACAAGAGGAGCCACCACAATGAGAAGCCCGCACATCCAATGAAGAGTAGCCCCTGCTCTCCACAGCTAGAGAAAGCCCACGCGCAGCAATGAAGACCCAATGCAGCCAAAAAAAAGAATGAATGATTAGATAAAGGGCAATTCCTATTACTATTATTCTGGTTTGATAAGTGTCTGTTTCTTCAGAAATTTAGGCGGCTTCTCTTCTCTTTCATTAGGTACCTGCTACGCCTAAGACCTCTGCTCAGTGCTGATTAAACAAGTATGGACAAGATGTGGACTCCACCCTCAGGAAGTTCCTAAACCTGGTAGAGGTATGGTAGTGTTAGATGTCTTCTTTATACTAATTTAAACTCTACCACTGTGATTTACCTATCCAAGTTCTGCTGGGTACTATACCAATAAAAAAGTCTTAGCCCCTCTTCCTGCAGATATTTGAAACCAGTGACCGTGGTCTCCTGGGTCTTCTCTTCCCCATGCTAAACAAAAAGACCCAGTGGGATTGTCTGACTTAGATCTGCCAACTGGGAACGGGGAAGACAGACTGTCGGCTGGAGAGACAGAAGAGAAGCGGATCCAGGAGCAGAGTGGCTCCTTCAAAGAAAAGAGAGGGAGTCCTTGGGGAGGAACTCCATGGAATTAGGTTGAAGGTTGGGGGTGGGGACAGAGCCCTGCTCATTAGGTAGTAGGAGATTATGTTTCTGTAGAAGAGCAGCTCACTGGGAATTACCCCTAAACCTATCCATGCTAAACCCAGACAAAACCATCGCTGCTAAAATAAAGCCCTGTAATGGAAGGCTGAGGGCACTGGAAAAACCAGGGAGGACGCCCAAGCCACTGGCCTCAGGACAGATACCTGCTGGGGAAGGGACAAGTAACAACTGCTGCTTCCTGTAGCCCAAACAAATCTGGTGACTACCCACACAAAAGCCAAGAAAACCCTCTAGGTTCTGTTGGGGACCCCTGAAAAAATATTTGGGTATTTTCTACCAGAAGCTTAAGGGCTCTGTGGGGCTACTGGGGAAATCAGTCTCAGGAAGCCTGGAAAACCCTGTGATGGTGATGGCGTTTTAAGGGCAACTTCAAATGTACATCCAGAAGAACCGGGTGTTTTGAGGGGGAGCCCCTGAGACACTGCTACCTCACTTTGGGACCTGAATGAGAGATTACTAAAAATTTCCACGTTTGGGGTTTCTAATGGGGTTTCCCCAAGAAAACCACAGAACTGCGAACAGCTGCTGAGATCTGCAAAAGTCGCTGAGGTGCTTCAGCGAAGCATACATTAGTGCCAAAGAAGACAGAACAGGCAAGAAGAAACCTACAGAAACTAGAAGACCACAGAGCTATGCAGCCTGGGAAAGGCCAAATTATGGTTTCTCCGCCACCCCCGCCCCAACAACTGTTCATTGCTTTCAACAATGGTGTTTCCATCAAGCTAAGGGGTTTCCCAGGGACAGTGATAACAAAATGGCCTGGCCCACTTGGGTCCCCACCACATAGCTGTCCACATTCCCATTGGAAAGCCCCAGAAACACTCTGTCCCTATCATTCTAGTGAACATCTCAGCGGCTGGCTTTGTTTCTCAAGAAACTCTGGGGGCAAAGTTCAGTTTTCGTAGGCAGGTAGCCCATTCCTTAAAAGAGGCACCTCCATCCTGCAGTTAAGGCCAAGGAGAGCCTTTGTTCTAGATCCTTTACTAGAGTCAAGCTATGGCAGCTGTCTATCTTTATTTCATTTTACAGGTGGGAGAGATGGATGGACAAGAGAGATAAACAGGTTCAGCATCTTGGCAGGTGACTCCAGGTAGGCGGTGGTGTGGTTATATGTGTGGAATTCCAGTACTTGGAGCATCACCCACAATTAAGTAGACATACCTGGAGCAAGCCATATTCTCCCTTTATGCACACAATTCTTACCTACTGGTAGGGCTTGAGAAAGTTTTAACAATGAAAAATTAACAAGAAGCCCACTCTCAGGACTTCTCTGGTGGCGCCGTGGTTGAAGGTCCGCCTGCCGATGCAGGGGACACGGGTTCGTGCCCCAGTCTGGGAGGATCCTGCATGTCGCGGAGCGGCTGGGCCCGTGAGCCATGGCCGCTGGGCCTGCGCATCCGCAGCCTGTGCTCCGCAATGGGAGAGGCCACAACAGTGAGAGGCCCGCGTACCGCAAAAAAAAAAAAAAAGAAGCCCACTCTCACCGGGCAAAACCCTGATACCCACTTGAGTTTTACCAGTGCCAGAATGTGCGGAGGCTACACACATGCCTTTGGCAGCCCGCTACTGCCAACAAAGGTGCTGTTCTTCCTGCAACTCCTGAACAAGGCCAGCATCAGACTCGAGTGAGCACCTCCACAGGCATGTTTTGCTTGGCCCAACAGCACCTTTGGCTCACATTATTACTCCTAGGACAATCTGAAATGCAGGCAAAGAGTTTAGGCTTTGGAGTCAGGCCCACCTAGGTGTAAATTCTCACTCAGTCACTTAACTGGCTGAGGAATACCTGGGGCCAGTCACTTAGCTACCAGCAGCTTCATATGTAAACTGGGAATAAACCCACCTACCTTAGAAGGTTATTGTGTGGAGTATATGAAATAGCATGTCATTTCCATGAAAGAAAGTACCATGTTTTGCTTATGGCCAGCACCTAGCACATGCCTTCCTCATAGTAGATGCTCAGTGAATTTTGGTTGCATAAGTAAAATACCTAACATAATGCCTCATGCATAAAATGTACTCTCTAAAGGCTCATTTCCTTTTCCTTTCCTGTAGGGATGCTAAATTTAGAGCATATCCCAGGGTGGAATGGCCCGTAACTCTTACACTCATGGATCCCCCAGCCACAGCCTCCAGGAAGGTTATGAGATGCCATTGCAGTAGCCAGTCCGTAAGTCAAACAGGATGGTCCCTGAGAGGGAAGTGGGCGGGTACCCTCTACCCAAAGGATCCCATGTCACATGTTCTTTACCTCCTGGCCTCAGGGAGAATGCGTGCCCAGAAATGGTTCTGACATAACTGGCTCTTCTGCACACATCCCCTCTGTTCACCAAGAGGAAGTAACATACGGTATGCTGTCCAACGGGCTCTGATAATTCTTGAGCAAAGAGACAGAAGATGGAATTTCAATCCAGTGGTGATCTAACGAACTTGCCCAGTGCTGCTGTGTCTAAAACCTCTTTCTTGAGCAAAGAGACAGAAGATGGAATTTCAATCCAGTGGTGATCTAACGAACTTGCCCAGTGCTGCTGTGTCTAAAACCTCTTTCTACGTGCAATACCAGGTGACTAGCAATTCTCTGGTCCAGGCAGCCCTCTCAGAGGCTGTCTGGCAGGCCAGGAACCTTTCCCATATTGCCTTTTGTTAATAGCTGGCAACAACCCACCTGTATTAGGACCACTGGCCAAAGACAACGGTCAGGCAAAGTGGGCAAATGGCCCAAGTCTCTACTTGGAGATGCCTCAGAAGGTGTGTCAGAAATGCTGGAATCCTGTCCCTCCTGTAATAAGTTAAACAAATATTTGCCCCCAAAGAGAATCAAAGCAGGGGGGAATAAGAGAGGTCATCCCACAAACCAATAGGAACTATTTAATCATTTATCTCTCCAGGGAGTTCATTTACAGAAAAGCTTTCAAGTCTGCCAGCCTTAGCTAAAGAAAGCCCTCCACCTTTACCTTCCGCAACCCCACCCCAGTCTTCTGACCTCTACTGACTTGACCCCTTTGCCTTTTACAAGAACTGGCAGTGGGAAGAGTTGATGAAGTTGCAAAGAAATGAGAAATAAGACAGGGGGTGGGGTTCCAGGAGGTCCCTTGCTCTGTGGTAAACTGAAGTGCCTACCACACCCTAGGCCCAGCCTCTGGATAATTGCATTCTTAACATTCCTGAGTCCACGATGCATGGCCCTTTCCACCTCAGCTCCTTCAATCAATGACTTATTTTCCACAGGCTGCTTGATTTTCTGGGTTTTCTGAGGGGACAAAATACCTCTCATAAGCCCTGCCCCTCCCCGAGGCAGGGAGATAAGCAAGGAGATAGAACTGAGTTCACTGCAGAAAAGCAAAAACTGCCTACAATGACCGCCAGTAAAGAATCTCTCACCACTAGCTCACCCTGACTTGGTGATGGGCAAGGGAATTCCCCTCCCTGGCAAAGGAACGAGGCACAACTGCTGGGCCCAGAAAGTATATCTGGGACCGACGACGACTACTACAGCAAACTTGCTGGTGTCCATCACTGTGCTCACATTAGCTCCAAGGACTGCAAGGCAAGGAGGGCTTGCCACATTTTTTTAGTGGAAGAAGCTGAGGCTCAAGGTAAACTGTCCTGTCCAAGGTCACACGGCTAGTTATGTGACAGGGCTGGAACTCACACCTGTGTCAGTTTGTTTCTGAAGTCTGTCACTGAATCTCAATGTTCCAAGGAGCCCCACAGACCAGGTTCTTGCTTTGCCAGCAAACAGTGCTCAGTGAAGAGGCCCCAGGGCCCCGGCCGGAAAGCAACAGGCGTAACAGCTGGAGCTCCCCAACCGACCCCAGGCAGTGAGGTGCAAAGTCCCTGGGCTTAATGAGTGACACAGCAAGAGCTCCGCAAACTGGCCAACCACACAGAAAGTTGCACACTTTAGAGCCAATGAACATAGGGGCGCAGCACAAACACAACTGGCCCACTGGCACAGCTAACACCCTAAAATCAGACAATCCTCAGCCATCCAAGCCAGGGGGATGCAAAGTCTGGTCATGCAAACTCTGAAATAAAGGGAACTTGATTTGGGGGAGGGAAGCCCGGGCCAGGATTGACATCCCAGGGGAGTAAGATTGAAGGGGCTTGTGGGTCACTGATACTCACTATCTTCTGCAGGCATTACACTCATCACCCCTTAGCACGGTGAGCCATTATGTCAGGGTGAGGGGAACACTGGACTAACTTCCCACTCTCAAAGGTTTGGGGCCAAATGAACACACAGGCTATGTTTTCCTCTGCAGAGAAACTAGAACACAAGTATGAAAGAGTAGGGTCATGAGGATGACCAGAATGAAGATGTCTGGTCCTTGCAGAACTAGGTCACCTGTATTTCAGAACAGTTAACCTCTTGTGGTGCAATGAGGCCAGTCAGGTCTCCTTAACAAACAACGTCTCCAATAATCACCCAGAATAAGAGAAAGACACATAGGGGAAAGGCTGTTGGGAATCTGACCAGAGGCCAAGGAAAAGGGACACACAAGGGGCGTGGTCCTTACCCAGCCGCCGTTCTCCTGGATCCAAGGCTCTAGGTGGTCATTCAGGTAAGTGGCCATCCAAGCTGCAATCCGACTCACCAATACCTGCATCTCCTTGTCTACGCTTTCCACGCACAGTGCCCCACCGAAGGAGAAAAAGGCCACAATGCGACCCCAGTTCACCCCATCCCGGAAGAGTTCGTTCACTACCTGCTCAAAGCTCTGATATGCCGTCCCTGGGGTGATGTGGAGCTGGGATGTCAGGTCGCTGAATGCCCGCCGGTACCTCAGTTCAAACTCATCGCCTGCCTCCCTCAGCGCTTGCTTCACCGCTGCCATGGGGATCACCTCCCGGGCATCCAAGCTGCTGCTGTGGCCAGTGGCTACATTCACCGCAGGGCTGTCTGCCAGGTGCCAGGATGGGTTGCCATTGATGGCACTGGGGGTTTCCATGTCTGATTCAGTCCCTTCTGGGGCCTCAGTTCTGTTCTCGTCCACATCGCTAAACTGACTCCAGCTGTATCCTTTCTGGGAAAGCTTGTAGGAGAGAAAGTCAACCACCAGCTCCCGATTGCTCTGAGACATTTTTATAATAGGGATGGGCTCCACCAGTCCATTGTCCAAAACACCTGCTCACTCACTGAGTCTGGTCTCTGCTTAGTGGTTCTCTTCTGAGATCCAAAGCCAAGATAAGGTTCTGAAGGGAGAGAAAGAGCTTCAGGAAAAAAAAATTAATATGCATGCCATTTACCCTACAACATCCCATTCCCTCTCCAGGTACCAGCCCTGGGTTCTTTGCGGCTCTTATGAAGGTCTGGGTCTAGCTTCCAAGGGACTTGAATGAAGTCAAATTGAAAGCACCAGTGGGCTCTGAATCATCACACCGGCTTTTTTTTTTTTTTTTTTACCTCAACCATCCCATTTTCCCCAAAATGTCTTCCTCAGAAAGTCACCCCAATGGGCAGTCTGCCCCCCAACCCCACCCCCGCACCACCTACATTCAAATGTCTCGGGCAACGGCAGGCAGGTGCAGCCCCCGGAAAATCTTTTGTATCATAGGTCGGGCTAGGAGGTGGCAGCCGGGATGCCGGTAACTCAACCGGCCTCGCGGCGGCTGGCAAAAAAAGCAGCTCCGGCTGGAGGGATCATGCGGCCCGGCGGACTGAGAGCTCAGAAGGCGACACAGGAATTACGAAGCTCAAGAACCGGCCCCCTCGCTTGCTTCCTCCTCCATCGCCCAGATCGAGGGCGGCCGCTCAGCAGCCGCGGCCTCCTGCCACCCGGGAGCCCAGCCCCCTCGCTCTTGCACGCCCCTTGGCTCTCCGCCTCCTACTGGGAGCCAGGAGAACTCTCTCGGAGATGGCTGGTGTGAGGTTTAGTTTTTGTTTTTTTCTATTTAAGTACCAGCCCAAGGTGAGGTTTCCGAAGAAACCCTGAAGGGACTTCTCAATGGGGCTCAAGGTTTCGATGAGGGGCGGAGAGAGGGAAAAACTGCCTCGGATCTGCGCTCTGACTTTGGAAAGGCCATCCCCGGGCCTTTCTGGGAGGCTGAAAGCCGGGGACCCCCCAGAAACGCCGCTGGTTTTCTCTGAATTCCCCAAAGGCCCTGGACTTGGCGGTGGCGGTGCGGGATTGCCGGGTCCTCCATTCCCCGCACGGACACAATGGCCGCCGGCGCCCTACACAAAGACCGGGCGAGGGTGAGGCGCCGGGCCTCTTCTCGTGTCAGAGAGAGGGGTCGAGGCCAGCTCGAGACCCCCCACAGCTGAGACCACGTTTTCCTGGGGACAGGCGGCTTCCTGGCGCCCCCGGGAGGGCTTGGGGGCCGGGAGCTGCACCTCTCCGGAGCCCGGGGTCGGTGGGCTGCGGCCTCGCAGCTTCCTCCGCGCTTTAGGCCGGGTACCCGCCCGGCCACCGCCCCGTTGCTAGGCAACTACTCTCCCTCAGGGGCGCCCCCTAGACCTTTCTGGGAGGAGGGGTCTCGCCCCCGGCGGCCCGCCCCGGCGTAGCCAATCAGCGAGCCCAGGTAGCACGCAAGCAGGACGGCGAGGGCTCCCATTGGGCGCAGCGCCTGCCACGCACAGGGGAGGCGGCGCTCTCACCTGCGAGCCCCGCGAACCGTGGGGGGCCACATACCCCCTTCATGGGCCAGGTCGTTTTCGGACGCGAGCGCTCTTCGCGGCCAAGTTCCGCGCCGTGGACCTGGGCCGGCCTACCTGGCTGAAGGCTCGCGCTGTCTCTTCCGAACGAGTCGGCCTCAGTTTCCCCTGAAGAGACCGGGAGAACTTGCAAGCTCAGTCACTTCCGGTGCCGCGGCAGCGCGCGCGAGCCCGAGACGCAAGGGGAGTGCGCGCCTTGAGGACTGGCGTCAAGAACTGGGCGGGAGCGCCCCCTTGCGGTGGAGCTGGGGAACCCGGAGACGCAAGAAAAAAAAAAATCAACGTTTACATTCACATTTCCATTCATTCATTCATTTAGCCAGTTTCATCCACCCGTCAGTTTATATATCGAAAAAGCATCGCGTTGTGTCTAAGAACCTTGTGTCTGGGATTCCAGCTTTGCTGGTTGGGCAAGTTACTCAACTGCTGGGTGCCTCAATTATCCTTAACTGTAAAATGAGTAAAAACCAACCTCCCTCATTGAGTTATTGTGATGATTAAAAAAGTTGTTATTTGTGAAGTCCCTAGTATATGCTGCATAATTTCTCTCAGCAAATGTTTATTGTTTGGATTGCTGAAGTTAGAGTTAGGAACAAGACAAGACATGGCCCGTGCTTTCATAGAGACTTAAACCCTTGAGATGGAGAGAGACAGTAAACAACTAAGAAAACGAACACGGTAATTTCAAATAGTGACTAGTGCTCTTAAGAAAGCAAATCAGGGTATTGTCATAAAGAGGGTGAAGGAAGAGGTGCTCCTTTAGAGTGGGTGGTGAGAGACGTAAGCCTTGTCCTCCCTGCCCAGTGAGGAAGAGAGGCATTTTTTCAACTGTTTCAATTGTTTGTGTAGGGTGCCAGAGACGGCCTCTTTGAAGAGACACAGGACCCAAGACCTGAAGTGTAGGAAGATGCCAACTCATCGGAAGAGTTTAGAGAACATCAACCTTGGCAGAGGGACTGGCTTGTGCAAAGTGTCCCTAGGCAGTAAGATCTTGGCATTTCCCAGAAACTGAAGGAGAAGCAGTGTGACTGAGGGAGGGCAAATGTGGGTTGAGAGGAGGTTGAAAAGTTGACCATGGAAGTGAGTTAGACTTGATTCTAAACATTCAAAGGTGTTTTATTTTGTGGTAATTTAATTGATTAAAAATAGGATATTAAAAATACACCAAAGAGCATAGAATTAAGTCCTCTTCCCACACCTGCTTTCCAATCCCTAGTTCCCCTCACAGAGGTCATCACTCTTAAGTCCTTTCCTCTGTAGTCTTTCAGAGACGGTCACTGTATTCACAAGCAAATTTATATGTATAAATGTTTTTACACAACCAGTCGCTTGCTATAGACACTTCTACATCTTGCTTTTTTTTTGCTGAGCTCTATGTTTATAGTCGGCCTTCATTTTTTAAATTAACACACAACTTTATAAAGATATGCCATAATTTACTTGCCAATCCCCTATTTGGGAACACTTAGGTAGTTTCCAGTCCTATCTTATTATAAATAAAGCTATAACTTATCCATTTGTTATTTTGCATATGTGGGAGTTTATCTGTTAAGTAAATTCCTGAAAGTGGAATTACCAGTAACTGAGTATATGAATTTGTTTTTTGTTTCATTTTAATGCATATTGGCAATGTGCTCTACATAGCAGCTGTACCAGTTTGTCCTCCCATCAGTAAAGTATGAGACTGCCTATTTCCTCACATCCTGAGCTACACAGTGTGTTATCAAACCTTTTTATCCTCACCAATCAGATAAAAACTGAGAGGCACTCTTATTTTGATTTCTTTTTATTAAGAGTGAAGTTGAGCAATTTTTCATATTTATGAGTCTTTTTGGGGGAGAATGTCTTGTTCTGATGAATTCTCTATGCATTTCATTTGCCCTTTTTTCAGTTGGTCTTTCTGTTGAACTTTTTTCTCATTGATTTGTAGAATGTTTATCCTTTTTTTTCCTACATATAAGTCATAAATAGTTTTCCAGCTTATTATTTATTATTATGGAAAAACTTTTATTTTCTATTTTTTTTTTTTTTTTTTTTTTTTTTTTTTGCGGTACGTGGGCTTCTCACTGCCGTGGCCTCTCCCGTTGCGGAGCACAGGCTCCGGATGTGCAGGCTCAGCGGCCATGGCTCACGGGCCCAGCCGCTCTGTGGCATGTGGGATCTTCCCGGACCGGAGCACGAACCCGTGTCCCCTGCATCGGCAGGCAGACTCCCAACCACTGCGCCACCAGGGAAGCCCTTCTATGTATTTTAATGTATGTCTTTTTCCTTTGTGGTTTCCAGGTTCTATGTCATTCTTATGAAGACCTCTGTTTGATATCATAAAAATAATTCTGTTTTCTTCTACTTGGTTTCATATTTTACATTTCAATCTATGTTCCATCATAAATTCCCTTCAGTGTAAGATGTGAGGCAGGAATCCATAAATTTTTTCTAAATAACTACCCAATTATCCCAATATCATCATCTTTTCCAGCTCACTTGAAATGTCTCCATTACCATAATCTATATTCCCAAGTGTATTTGTGTCAATGTCTGAATTTTTTATGTTCCATGGAAAGGTGTTTTTTTTTAATTTATTCTATTTAATTATTTTTATTTTTGGCTGCGTTGGGTCTTCATTGCTGCAGGCAGGCTTTCTCTAGTTGCGGCGAGCAGGAGCTATACTCTTCATTGCCGTGCGCGGGCTTCTCATTGCGGTGGCTTCTCTTGTTGCAGAGCACGGGCTCCAGGTGTGTGGGCTTCAGTAGTTGTGGCGCGCGGGCTCAGTTGTTGTGGCTCGCGGGCTCTAGAGTGCAGGCTCAGTAGTTGTGGCTCATGGGCTTAGTTGCTTCGTGGCATGTGGGATCCTCCCAGGCCAGGGCTCGAACCCGTGTCCCTTGTACTGGCAGGCGGATTCCTAACCACTGTGCCACGAGGGAAGTCCCCATGGGAAGGTTTTAAACTGGTACAGGACATGATCTGATTTCCATTTTTAAAACCTGTGGTGTCACAATCACTTCAATGTGGAAATTTTTTAAAAAAATAAATTTATTTATTTATGGCTGTGTTGGGTCTTCGCTGCTGTGCATGGGCTTTCTCTAGTTGCGGTGAGCCAGGGCTACTCTTCGTTGCGGTGCACGGGCTTCTCATTGTCGTGGCTTCTCTTGTTGCGGAGCACGGGCTCTAGGCGTGCAGCCTTCAGTTGTTGTGGCACGTGGCCTCAATAGTTGTGGCTCGCGGGC
The DNA here is from genome assembly GCF_951394435.1 of Stenella coeruleoalba. Classification (NCBI taxonomy): domain Eukaryota; kingdom Metazoa; phylum Chordata; class Mammalia; order Artiodactyla; family Delphinidae; genus Stenella; species Stenella coeruleoalba. Next base: position 26,664,059 of record NC_137161.1, on the reverse strand, counting down.
TCTAGAGCTCAGTCTCAGTAGTTGTGGCACACGGGCTTAGTTGCTCCGCAGCATGTGGGATCTTCCCGGGCCAGGGTTCGAACCTGTGTCCCTTGCATTGGCAGGCAGATTCTTAACCACTGCGCCACCAGGGAAGCCCTGGAAATTTTTATTATGGAAGTCTCTGATGTGCTTTGGGAGGCCAGGAGAGAGCAGAGGTGTGAGGGGTATTTAAGGTGGAAGGTGCTGCCTCAGCAAAGGCATGGAGAGTTAACAGGAGAGTCCAGATGGGATGGCTAAGAGGGAATGGTAGCAAAGGAGACTGAATGTAAACATGTATCTGCATGTGCAGGACACTAAATAGGCACTGGAGGAGCCAACCAGGCTTTTTGAACAGAAAGGACATGAAGAGATTTATATTGGGGGAAGATAGAGCCTTTGGGGAAGGGAACTTTGCAATATTTATCAAGAGCCTTAAAAATGGCTCTGGAAAGATCATTGAAAAATAATCTTTGATTGGAATTGAATTTAAGAAAAGAAGTGAAATGCAACCAAATTTTATCCACAGAGATGTTTATACTAGGTTATTTATAACACAGGAAAGAAAAATTAAAACTGAGAATTCAGTAAATAGGGTGATACTTTAAATGGGTTAAATTCACACATATTTAATGATGGGGAAAAATACTCAAAACATAACACTTTGTAAAAAAAAAAAGGGTTACAAAGCTATACTGAGAATTATTCTAATTTACTAAAAAATGTACATTACATGCAACATATAGTAGAAAGAATTATGCCAGGATGCAAAAAGGTGGTTATTGCTACATAATCAAATTATGGATGATTTTATTTTCCTTTTTATAATTTCTATATTATCTAAACATGACTATTTTTTTTAATTGGAAAGCATTGTTTAAAAACACATTTGCTGAGATTTAGATGACGAGGAGATGCTTATGGTGTAATATGAAGTGAAAATAAAAGTATACAAAATTAGATGTGTGACATGATCTCAACTCTAAATACCATGTATAGGAAAAAAGGCTGGGAAATCAATATGATAAAGACAAAAGAAAAATGGAGAAAGCCCTTGTGCAGATGCTAAAGAGGAATGGAAATAGAGTGGTCAATAAACCAGAGATTGAGGTAGATGCTCAACCTCACCAGTTATCAGGAAAAATGCAGATTAAAACCTCAGTGAGATATCATTTCACACCCACAAGATTGGCAAAAATGAGAAAATCTGCCTTTTTTTGGTAGATGGTTATTCAGCAGTCAGTTGTGATTTTGGTGTTTTCGTGAGAGGAGGTGAGCTCAAGTCCTTCTACTCTGCTGACGGCACTACTGCCTCGCCAGCAACTCCCTCACCTCGGCCAAGAAAATCTGATAAAATCAAGTGTGATTCAAGAATATGGAATAACTTTGGAAAAAATTGTATTGTTACCAAGTAGAATTGAAGATGCCTACAACCTATGACCCAGCAATTCTATTTTTTGATATATGCTCTAAAATAACTCTTAACACGTGTGAGATGCAGGTATAAGGATGTTTATAGCAATACTACTTCTTTTAGCAAAAATATGGAAACTACCCAACTGTTAATTATAGCAAATGATTAACCAAATAGTAGTATGTTTTTACATAGTAATATGACACAGTGAAAAAATAAGCAGATTTAGCTATACACAGCTTGAAAGAATCTTAGAAACACATTGCATGAAAAACATTGCAAAAGAATAATGCAGTATGATTCCATTTATATATAGTTTGAAAACAGGCAAAATTAATTGACACACTGTGTAGGGTTTGTGGTAGCCAGCCACCTCCAAGAAGGCCCCCAAAGATCCCTGCCTCCTGGCATTCACACATTTGTGTAGTCCCCTCTCACAATGTTCTGTGTGATTGATAACAAATGGCAGAGATGATGGCATGCCTCTCTTTCTCTCTCTCTCTTCTATCTCTCTGTCTCATCACTCACTCTGGAAGTAGCCAGCTGCCATGTTGTGAACAGCCATGGAGAGTAACAGTATGGAGAGGCCCATGTGTAATGAGAAACTAGATCCTCCCGCCCCACCGAGCCTTCAGATGACTCAGCCAACGGTTGACTACAAACCTTATTTGAGACCCTGAGCCAGAACCACTCTCTTAAACTGAATTCCTGACCCTCAGAAACTGTATGAGATAATAACGCTTGTCATGGTAAGCTGCTAAGTTTGGAGGTAATCTGTTCTGCAGCAATAAGTAGATAATTCATACAGGGAAATATACCTATGTGGTAAAATTATAAAGAAGTATAAGGGAATAATCAACACAACATTCAAGACAGCCATTGCACCTTCACAGGGGAGGGTACAGGATGAACCAGGGAACAGGATAAAGTTGGGAGCTTGAAAGAGAATAGAAATGTTCTTCTTGTTAAATTAAATCGTACGTATGTGTACAGAATGTGTTGCCTTACTATTCTTTATGCCTTTCATTCATTTTACATATACATACATTTATATTTGTATCTACTCAATATCTAATAAAATCAGTTTATGAGATTTAAAAAACTAGAAGGAAATACACTTAAATGCGAAGAGTGGAGAGGTTGCTTCTAAAGGCTAGGTTATAGTTATTTTTTTGGTTCTTTATTATTTTCTATATTTGCCAAATATTACAAACAAGTAGGCAATACTTTTGAAATGAAAAATTTTTAAATATATAAACACACACATATGTAAAATACAAAAATGCATGCGTTTATAGATATAGATATATGAGGGTTTGTATTTGCATTAAAAGCCTTTGAAAGATTCACACTCATCTTTTAACACTAATTTTTAAACTGAGGAGTGGGATTGACAATGGGGTAGGGGGGGAGGCTTAGGGCATTTTCACTTTTTACTTCATAAATATTTATAAACTCATATGGATCTGACTGCAAATCTTAACTCTGCTGTGTGACCTTGAGTAAGTTATGTCACCTCTTTTTTTTTTTTTTCTTGCAGTACGCGGGCCTCTCACTGTTGTGGCCTCTCCCGTTGTGGAGCACAGGCTGCGGACGCGCAGGCTCAGCGGCCATGGCTCACGGGCCCAGCCTCTCCGCGGCATGTGGGATCCTCCCTGACCAGGGCACGAACCCATGTGCCCTGCATCGGCAGGCGGACTCTCAACCACTGCGCCACCAGGGAAGCCCTATGTCACCTCTTTTGAGCCTCGGCTTTTTTCATCTGGAAATTGAAAATAATAGCACCTACCTGGTAAGGGTGTTGCAATGATTAAATAAAGTAATAAATATACAGCACCTAACATATATTCTCACTCTGTCATAATCGTGTATAATATTTGTAATTTAAAAAATTTTTAACATAGAAAAGTCTCCCATATTAAATCCCATATTAAAGTAGTTTGACCTAGGCCAGGGCCCACTGCAAATGGAGAGGATGGAATTTCAAGTGATTCCCCTCTTCCAACTCCCAGAAGAAGACAAAGGCACCTCTTGAGTCTGGCTACCACTTACCTTACGTGAGCTTATTGAAAAAAACCCCTGCATCAGTAGTTCCTCTCTATCCCCCCAGCCCCAGCCCCTGGCAACCACTAATCTAATTTCTGTCTCTATGGATTTGCCTATTCTGGAAATTTCATACGAATGGAATCATACAACATTTGTCCTTTTGAGTCTGGCTTCTTTCACTTAGTATAATGTTTCAGGTTCACCCACGTTGTATGTATCGGTATTTTATTCCTTTTATTAAAGAATACTATTCCATTGTATGGATTTACCACATTTTATCTACTCATCAGTTGGTGGATACTTGGGTTGTTTTCTATAATTCATCGCTTTTAATCACTGTGTGCTAAGGTGTCTGTAATCCTTCCTCCAAAATGGATTACACATCAGCTAGGAAGGAAGAGACCAGGACACCCACAGAGATCCCTGTGTTTGGTTGGAGGGGAACTGCAGAAGACAGATCTTTTTGATGACTGTCACCAATGGCTCACACTTGCAACCTTCTCCAGGGGGTGTCCTTAGGTGATCACAGCCACCTTGCCTGGAGGTGTCTGAGGGTTACGTCGCTACCCAGAGCCAGTGACCAGCTGTTGTCTGTTCTCCATGAAGCAGGAGGTCTCCAGTGAGCTGGAAGGCAGGTCCAGATTTCTGGCCTGGTGACCACAGGTTGGATGGTGGAGGGAGTGACAGACACGGAGTGAAGAAGATTTGGAAAGGGCAGGAGTAGATGTTGGGTCTTTCCCTCTCACTTTTTAAATATAGAGCTTGTCTCCCCCTCCTCTCTCCTTTGCAGACTCCTCTCCCCTTCTATAATAAGAAATAATAAATTCAAAGCACACAAGTAACACGTGGATATATTCTTTTAAAAAAATTAAAGATAAAGATCCAATTATCTATCCTTTCTGTCCACGAGTCCTGTTTAGCTCCTTCCCTCTGAAATTCCCACTCTTGTCAGGTTGTTGTGAATTCTTCCATACCTTTCTCTCTATATACACATCCATGTTTAGGAGAGGTAATATAGGGCAGTGGTTAAGGGTTTGGCCTCTAGAGCTGGCCTATTTGGGTTCAAATCTTGGCTCTGTTGCATACAAACTATGTGACCTTGGAGAAGTTTTCTAAGCACTCTGAGTCTCAACTTCCTCAATCTATAAAATGGATAGATAACATTACCTACCTCACAGGGTTATTGTCAGGATGAAATGAGTTAACTCTGTGCACAGTACTCCAAACAGAGCCTGGCCTATGGTAAGTGCCCGGTAAGTGCTAGCTGTCAATACTTAATCACACCCATGGGAAACGTGGTACACTGTTTTGCATATTTTTAGAAAACATTATGATCAACTATACTTCAGTAAGAAAATATAGTTCTTAAAGTTCAGAAAAAAAACCCCATAATGGTTTCATAATGAAAAAAAAAACACCCCTAATCAATCAGCACTTTGTGTTTTAACTCCAGAATGTGTCTCAAAGATTATCTCCATATCAGTCCAGATCTATCAAACTCGTTTTTTTAAAAAAATTTATTTATTTATCTTTGGCTGCATTGGGTCTTCGTTGCTGCGCGCAGGCTTTTCTCTAGTTGCGGTGAATGGGGGCTACTCTTCGTTGCAGTGCGCGGGCTTCTCATTGTGGTGTCTTCTCTTGTGGATCATGGGCTCTAGGCGCGCAGGCTTTGGTAGTTGTGGTGCACAGGCTTAGCTGCTCATGGCATGTGGGATCTTCCCGGACCAGGGCTCGAACACGTGTCCCCTGTATTGGCAGGCGGATTCTTAACCACCGTGCCACCAGGGAAGCCCCCAAGCTCTTCTTGAACTGATGCTTAGTATTCCATCCTATAGACAGTTTATTGAACAACCCCCCTCTACTAATGGACCATTAGGTGGTTTCCAATTTTTCACAACTACAGTGCAGCAGCCTACTAATTGATTTCCCTATTTCCACTCTTGTTCCCCTTCCCTCTGTTTTCAGCACAGCAGCCAGAGTTATCCCGTTATAAGTAGAGAGTAAATCAATGCTCAAAACCCTCCCAGGACTCCCACCTTATTCAGAGTAAAAATCAGCTTCCTTACTAAGGCCCAGTTGGTCTGCATCCTGACCCAGAATATCTCTGGCCTCATCTTCTGATACTCTCCTCCTTGTCCATTTGATCCAGTCACCCTGACTTCCTAGCTATTTCTAAAACATGCCTCTCTGCTCCTGCCTTTGCACTTGATGTTCCCTCTGCCTGGAACATTCTTCCTTCAGATATCTGCATGACTTACTCCTTCACCTCCTTCAGGTCTTTGTTCAAACGTCCCTGAGCTACCCTATTTATAATTGCAAACCCCTTTCACATGGATAAGGCCAAAAGAGTAATGAGGGACTTCCTTCGTGGTCCAGTGGTAAAGAATCCACCTTCCAATGCAGGGGACGTGGGTTCGATCCCTGATCCGGAAACTAGGATCCCACATGCCACGGGGCAACTAAGCCCATCCGCCACAAGTACCGAGCTCGCGCTCCTCAACGAGAGGGCCTGCATGCCACAAACTACAGAGCCCACGTGCTCTGGAGCTGGCTCGCCACAACTAAAGAGAGAAAGACCCGCACGCCACAACTAGAGAGAAGTCCGCACTCAGCAACGAAAGATCCCGCATGCTGCAACTGAGACCCGACACAGCCAAAAAAACAATAAAGAAAATAAATAAATAAATATATAAAATAAATCAACAAAAGAGTAATGACTGAAATTGTGGATAGGGTCTACCAGATATGTCTGCGCTTCCTTCAGGTCTAAAATTCTTCTTTGGTGATTTCAGACCTTGAAGTCTCCCATTCGTAAATAATGGGAACTTGAGACCCAGCCTACACTACAATGGATGCAGAAGGAATGACAAGAGAGGAATCTTTTGGGCCAGGCTTATTACCTCTTGTTAATCTGGAAGGACTTGGGAAGTTCTTGCACACATCCTGGACTCCTGGCATTGCCTCATACACTCATTCACTCACTGAGCACTTTCTGCCTAGCAGGCCCTGGACACAGCACAGCTTTGATATCGCTTCCCTCCTAATATAAAGCAAGTACCTTTACCTCCACCCCTACCAGTGGCCCTGCACGTACCTTGAGGTCGGTGGGCAGCCACAGCCTAGGCAGACCCTGCCCTCCCTTTGTCCCTGTCCAGCCCTCCCTTCCTCCGCTTCTTGTCATGGCTTTGCATTTATCATCTCTTATTATGAGATATTATTTACTTATTTATTTATTCACCTTGTTTAGTGTCTATCTTCTCCACTAGAACGTCAGCTCCTTGAAGACAGAGATTTTGTCTGTCTTTTCACTGCTATATCCCCACATTTAGCACAGCGACTGGCACATTGTAGATGCTCAGTAAATGCTGCAGTGACTGTGCCTCTGTTTCTCTGTGTGAAAGTTGATAAGTGTGTCTCTTGGAACTAAACCTAGAAATAGAAGTGCTAGGTTACAGGGCACACATGTTTGACATTTTAAATACGTGTTGCCAAGTTGCCCTTTAAAGCAGCTGAACCCATCCTTTTCCCCAACCTTCTGAGTTACCTTGTAAATCTTTGATACCATCAAACTTTTAATTTTGGTCAGTTTGATAGGTGAAAAATGGTACTTCTTTGTTTAAATTAAGTTTAAAATTTAATTTCAGTATTACTACTGAGGCCAAGCACCTTTTCATGTCTTTAATGGCCCATTTTGTTTCTTCTTCTAAGAATTGCCTATTTTCCCCATTTTTCCCCCTATTGAGCTTTTGTCCTTTTCTCACTGATTCTTAGGAGTTTTTGTTGTTGTTTACATTTTAGGTTCTAATACTTTGTTACATGTGTTGGAAATATTTTATCCTTCAGTTTTGTTTGTTTTTCTTTTGTCAAACAGAATTTTAAAATTTTGGTTTGGTCAGTCTTTTTCTTTATGTCTTAGTTTTCCCCTTATGTCTTACTTAAAAATTTCCTACACGATGTCATAAACATATATTTTAACTTAAAATTTTTAATTTAAAAAAGTCTATTTATTTTGGCTGCACTGGGTCTTAGTTGCGGCACGCGGGAACTTCATTGTGGCATGCAGAATCCTCAATTGTGGCATGTGGGATCTCCCGGTTGCGGCATGTGGGCTCACAGTTGTGGCATGCAGGTTCCTTAGTCGCGGCATGCATTTGGGATCTAGTTCCCTGACCAGGGATGAAACCCTGGCCCCCTGCATTGGGAGCGTGGAGTCCTACCCACTGGACCACCAGGGAAGTCCCTAAAATTTTTAATTTTTAAATATCTTTAGGGTTTTAATTCATCTGAAATTTGTAAACAGTGTTGGATAAAAATCTAACATAATATTTTCCCCAAATGAAAAGCAAATGTCCTAACTCCATTATTTGTTTCCATCTGATTTGAAATTCTACTCAGCATTTACTAAATTCTGATATACATGCGCCTGTGTCTGAACCCTTAAATTCTTCTACTGATCTTTTGTTGTTAAAAAAATTTTCTATGCCAATACCCTGCTTTAAAAAATTGTGGAAAATTTCAAACGCATATATGTATGTGTATGTATATATGTATATTGAACCTGTCACTCAGTTTTAGCAATTATCAATTTGTGGTGAATCTTGTTTCATCTATACTCCCATCTACTTCCCTTCCTGGCATATTCCAGATTATTTTGAAGCAAATTCTAGAGTCATTTCATCCTCATCATTTCCATGTGTATCTCTAAAAATAAGGAATATTGAAAAACAAAGACAAACAAAAAGACCCAACTCTTGCTGGTTTTTTTTGTTTGTTTGTTTTTGTTTTTTCTATTTATTTTTTGAAGATACTAGATCTTTTGTCCTGTAGAGTTTTCTTGTCTGGATTTTGCTGATTGTATCCCCATAGACTCAACTGACGATACTTTTTAAATTACTATAATTTCGTAGTATGTTAATATTTGTGAGATCTGTTATGGCGATTGCCCCCTATTATTTTTCAAAATTCAGATGCCACTTCTTGTGCTTTTTTCCTTCCATGTGAATTTTAAAATCAACTTGGCAAATTCCATGACAAAACCTATTGCGATTTTCATCGGAATTGCCTTGAACTTTTAATATGGAGAATTTACAATATTAGATCTCCCCATCCATTAATAAGGTCTATAGCTTATTTAATTATTTTTATAGTTATTCAACGAAGTTTTAAAATTTCCCGTAAAGGTCTTAGGCTTATTTTTTAAAACTTTGTTGCCTTTTTCGTTATTATGAACGTTGATCTTTTTGTTCTTTTTGTTGCTATTATCTTCTAATTGACTATTGATGATATATAGGATCAGACGTTCTTAACTCAAATCCCATCTCCTCTACTTAAAAAATGTGATCTTAGATAAGTTTACTCAACTTCTGTGAGCATTTGTTTTCTCTTCTACAATACGAGGGTAATAGAGCCAAGGATGCCGACGGCATTAAAAGTGAAAGACCAAACCTCCAAAAAGCCGCCGGCTTTAGCCAGTAATATTGGGGCGTGGACTGGATAAAGAGTTTGAGAGACTCCTTCACGATTGGCAGAGAATCTGGGGGCGAGACTATGTTGCTTGCAGGGGACTCGATGTTAAAACGAAGTGAATTCCTAAGAAAAATCAAAGGCACGATGCACAACTACAGGGAGAATTATAAACTAATGAAGAATTTCCTTCCGTGAAAGTTTTGGGGAAGTTCAGGACGCGCGCCTGTTACCTAAATAGACTCCCTCTCTCTTCAGTGGGTAGTACCACCTTTCCCAAACAGTGTGTAGCCGACCGTTCTGGGCCTTGTGGTAATTTCCTCTTTCGAGTTGTTGCAGCCGGCTCACGCAATCGCACTACATTTCCCAGGAGTCTCCGGGGCCGGTTGTTTTCTTGTCCCTCATCCTGACTTCCGGCCTCCCTACGATCTCTAGGGCCAATCGGAAGGCTGGGATAGCTGGTTCCCGGCACTCTGATTGGTGCGTTTGACTGGAGAATCTGGGTTCAAATTTTCAACGGTACTGAATGAGTCCCGCGGCGGGTCTTCCTGGCGGTCGGTTGTCAGCGCTGAGGCGAGGTGAGCCGAGGGGAGAAAAGGGGAGCAGCTGGGGCGCCGGGCAGCCTTCTCCCTGATTTCCAAGTGACTGGAGGTCTCCTCCTCCTCGAGGGCTCAGCTTCTGGGACGGTGTGCTGCTGGGGCGCCGACCTGACCCGCAGAGCAGGAGCCGGGCTTCCGGCCACCCTTCCCTTCATGACAGGATTTCCCCGGCCGGACCGGGACTAGCGGGCTGTGTCTACAGGTAGAGGCGGAGGCCGGCGTGGGAAATAAGTGGAAGGAGGAGTGGGGGGAGGCTGTGGGCTAAGGATAACGGTAACGACAATTATATTATTACCCAGCACACATGAAATAAGCGTTTACCGGACCAAGCACTCTGCGTTTTCTCATTTAATTTTCGCCCCAATCCAGTGAAGTCGGTGCTAGTCTTAGCCCTCCTTTATAGGAGGGAGACTGAAGCCCGTAATCTAGATACATTTCTCGAAATGGGTGATACAGTAGCCCCACCCGCCCTCAAGACGTGTGGCATTTGGTGGAGGAAAAAGATGTGGCCACAAACAACTACATTTCAAAACTGTTGTGCAAGATAGAAAGGTAAATGAGGTGAGAACATAATTGAGGACAAGTTTAATTCCACTTGGAGTTGTCTTTCTATTTGGGGATTTAAAATTCATTCTGTTTTATCCCTATCTGCCCAGCCCTCTCCCTTTGTGTGTTATCAGTAGGTATTACTGCTTTTCTAATTTCCTGTCCTAAAACACTTATAGATTGGAGAGGGAAGGAAAAGTGAACCAGGCTGTAATATTGTAGGATTGTTTTTCTCCCTGGTTTCTTGATACATGGTTTCTTTTTCTCACCTACAGTTTCCTAGTACTTAGGTACCAAGGACTTCCTCCCTATCAGTCCTGCTTAGGACAAGACAGCATCTGAGTGCTCTGCTGATTTTGCTTTAAGACCATCACTTGGAGTTCTCCCTGGTTCAGCCTTACCTTGTTGACATTCTGTGGCCTTTCAATTTGTCTCACTCATCAGATGTCAAAATTCAAACTGTTTGCTGCAATACTGAGGATATTTTTGTGTTGTGGCCTCGGTGTATCACCCCCTGTCAAGCCACCTCTAGATCAAACTTACGTTGTTTTGGAGTTGTACTGTGGGTGTGTCAATTCAGTATTAAGTTGGCACTCTTGGGATCAAAATTATTGTGGCTCCCAGCTCACTTAGCTAATTAATTGACCTTTGAGGTTGTACTGTGTGCTCAGTATTAGATACTGTGTGTATACAGATGAATGGTTTCTGGTATGCTTGAGGCCAAAAGTCTGATTCAAATTGACAAGTGACAATTAGAACAAGACAAGAAAGCATCTGAGTGCTCTATTGTTTTGTATTGTAAGCACCCTGGCAGTTTAGAGGTGAGGGAGATCAGTGAGGCTTAAAACAGGCAAGGGTGGCTTTGTGAAGCAGGTGGGACAGAAACCGTTCTTGATAAGGAGAGTTTAGTTAGACAGGAACCCGAACAGTCTTGGTGCCTGGAAATCACCCATTCAATATCTGTTGAATTGGAAAGACAAGAAGGCATTATCTAAATTGACTACAAAATTTCAGGTATGAAAAACTGGATATATTGAATTAGATTGGTAAATTTGTTTAAACTTTCAAATCATTTAAAGAAAATAGTTATTTTGGCCCACCTTATGCTTAAGTCTGTGTATTCCAACCTTAATAAAGTTAGTTTATCCTGCAGCTGCAATTAAGCTTCAACAGGAGACAGGATTATGTGGGAAGATCCTTCATTTCTTGTTCAGGTATCAGGAGAGGTTCAGAATCCACCTATATTTCCTATATGTATTTTTTCCTCAACCTTTCCTGGGTCTCTTCCCTAATTCTTTTTTTTTTTTTTTTTAATATTTGGTTGGGTTTATTTTTGGGTGTGTTGGGTCTTCGTTTCTGTGCGAGGGCTTCCTCTACTTGCGGCGAGCGGGGGCCACTCTTCATCGCGGTGCGCGGGCCTCTCACTGTCACGGCATCTCTTGTTGTGGAGCACAGGCTCCAGACGCGCAGGCTCAGTAGTTGTGGCTCACGGGCCTAGTTGCTCCGTGGCATGTGGGATCTTCCCAGACCAGGGCTCGAACCCGTGTCCCCTGCATTAGCAGGCAGATTCTCAACCACTGCACCACCAAGGAAGCCCCCTAATTCTTTTTGAATTGCTTGGGAAGAAAGGAGGAGAGATTTAAATGTCCTTTGGCAAACTGAATTTTCTTTGCCATATGGGTAAAGGTAGGAAGCAGAATTTACTACAGGGAGATTGAACAGGCCAATCAATTCTTTTTTTTATAAATTTATTTATTTATTTTTGTCTGCGTTGGGTCTTTGTTGCTGCGCACAGGCTTTTCTCTAGTTGCGGAGAGCGGGGGATGACTCTTCGTTGCGGTGCGCTGGCTTCTCATTGCGGTGGCTTCTCTTGTTGCAGAGCACGGGCTCTAGGCGCACGGGCTTCCATAGTTGTGGCTTCTGGGCTCTAGAGTGCAGGCTCAGTAGTTGTGGCGCTTGGGCTTAGTGGCTCCACGGCATGTGGGATCTTCCTGGAACAGGGCTCGAACCCGTGTTCCCTGCATTGGCAGGCAGATCCTTAACGACTGCGCCACCAGGGAACAGGACAATCAATTCTGTGAATAGATCTGTGTCTGAGACCGATCAGCAGCTAGGGTACTTTGTGAAAAAAGTACAGATAACTGGGAGGGGTTCTGTTTTTGTTTGTTTGCATAGAGAAACTTGATTATAGGGGGAAATTAAAGATTAGTGAGAAAGGTATAAAATTGTATTATCATTATTGTATTATAAATTGTATTATACATTATTGTCATTGTATTAGTGAGAAAGGTATAAAATTGTATGTAGGAGCATAATTTAGAAAATTTATAAAATGCTATTTCTACTTTTTAATTAATTTTTTTTAAAGCTAAGATTTTTTTTAATATTTATTATTTATTTATTTTGGCTGTGCTGGGTCTTGGTTGTGGCATGTGGACTTCTTAGGTGTGGCACACATGCGGGATTTAGTTCCAAACCCCAGCCCCCTGCATTGGGAGCGTGGAGTCTTACACACTGGACCACCAGGGAAGTCCCTATTTCTACTTTATTAAATTTAAAAAGGTAGTAGAAGTTTTTTCATATTTTGAGTGTGCCTACTCTTTGTCCTGATGTTTGAATAGGATAGAAGTGCGCACTGCAACCCCTTGATGTCAGTGTTCCTAAGTTGCAGGTTTCAGAAAGATTGCTTTAAAGTGGGAGTATGTAACCACAAAGATACTGGGAAACAGCACATGTACACTAAAAAACTTGAAGAACATTTTTACACTAATGAAACAACAATCTTTTAAGAAGTCTGGCATTTGGGGGGATCCATGCTCTTTAGACCTTAGCTCTCAGAGCACTCTTTGGTTTTAAGAGTGGGTATCCTTGGTATTTTATAGCAGCGGTCCCCAACCTTTTTGGCACCAGGGCCTGGTTTTGTGGAAGACAGTTTTTCCACGGACGGGTTTGGATGGGGGTGGGGGGTGGGGGGCATGGTTCAGTTGGTAACGCAAGCGACAGGGAGCGGCAAATGAAGTTTCAATTGCTCGCCTGCCGCTTACCTCCTGCTGTGCGGACTGGTACTGGTACGTGGCCCGGGGGTTGGGGACCCCGGGTTGGGGGGTTGGGGTTTTAATAGCTCCTTCTGTTCTCTGTTAACCTTTTTTACTACAAAGAACTTGAACCTGTTTCATCACCTTTCTGCTTCTTCCAGGTTCTTGATAAGAAGTACTTTCTAGACTTCAAGATTTCAGAAGAGAGGTGAAAGAGTATATTGCAACTTTGAGTCAAGCCTGTAGACAGGTGGACTGACAGACGGATTAAACCACAGGTAAAGCTGTATCCACAGTATTACATTAAAAAGGAATAAGGGGGACATTAATATATTAGCTTCAAAATTCTTTAAATAACTAGCTTATCTTTAGAAAGTAACACTTATTTTGGAAGAAAATTTATTTAATATGTAAAAGCAAAAGAAAATAATGTCACCCAATATCCTACCTCTCAGATAAACTATGGCTAGCATTTTGATAGATTTCTTTCCAAATTTTGGAGGGTATCTGTATTTGGTTTTAAGAAACCATACTCTAATAACCTTCATTTTTTTTCATTTAATGATTAGGTTATGAAAATTTTTTCATTTCATTAAAATTTTGTATAACATAATTTTAATGGCTATATATTATTCCATTATATCGTTCTACCATAGTATTTTACCCAGTGGAACCATTGGTCAAAAAGAATGCATATATATATATATATTTTTTTTTTTTAGAATGCATATTTTTATTTTCTTAATTTTTAAAATTTATTTATTTATTTATGGCCGTGTGACATGTGGGATCTTAGTTTCCCAACCAGGGATTGAACCTGTGCCCCCTGCATTGGAAACGTGGAGTCTTAACCGCTGGGCTGCCAGGGAAGTCCCAAAGAATGTATATTTTTAAGACTTTGGTACGTAGCACCAAATTGCTTTATAGGAAAATTGTGCTGATTTACACATCCACCAGCAGTGTATGTTCACACAGGCACATTTTTTGCACAAATGGTGCAAAAATCAAAATAATATAAAAAGGTTTATAGTTAAAAACCTTCCGACCTTCTCATTGTCTACCTCACTCCCTGCCACCTCATTGATTATCACTTTTTTAGGGTGTGTGTGTATGTGGGTGTGTCTCTGTCTGTCTGCTTTCCAAATCAGATACCTTTTGAGGGATATAAATCTCTACAAGACTGAATGATTGAGATTTGACTAGGATTGTAACCTCCTGTAGCCCCACTGTCAACCCTTACAAACTCTTTCAGCTTCTTACTTTTGGAACATCAGCAAACTTTGGTATTAAAAAGATCTGTGTTGTTATTTGGCCTAGAGGTAAATGGCATCTTTGATTTCTATCCAGGTCCTGTTAGTCATGTAAGAGTGGATTATGGTTTATAGAGTTCTGTGGATGAATAAAAAAAGCGGAACTGAATTTGTAATCCTTCAAAAACAGCGATAAGAAACTCACAAGTTTGGGAGGAAAATGGTAGAAAAATGTATTTGCTTGAGATTTCTGGACAGTGATGAATTAGAACAAGTGTCCATGTGTCCTGTGCTGACTTCTAAGTGCTTGGACAGTGAGAGATTGTCACTGGATTTTAAAATGACCCAATTTTGGAAGCTTCATAGATCTGTTTCTGTAAATAGATCCGATTTCATCATAGAAGTTAGCAAGCAAATGTGGAAACACAAAGTCCATTAACTTCCTTCAGACTTAGTTTGTGACTTTGATGAACATTTAAAATTGCTGTCTGTATTATGTTGCCATTTACTGTCTCCTGCTAATCCTTATGTACAAGAAAAAGAAATGTAGGTGTTTTCTCCCTGGTTAAGATGACAATAACTCAACTCTAACTTGTGGTAGTGTAACAGGATCTCTTATCCCTTGTGAAAATAGGAGAGGGTGTCCCTAGGGAAATGGCACTGCCTGGGATGGGACCATTTTAACTAACTACACTTCTAATGAGATCTTGCCTTACTCTGTTTATTCTGTTACATTACCATTTATTTAACTCATGATTTTGCCTCCAATAGAATTAGGCAATACACAGTTCACAAGCTTGTATAGTGAGGTACTTGAGATCATTTATCACACCAAAGTCTTCGTTTTGCTCAGGAGCTGCTAGTCTCTCTCAACCTTACTTAGAATGCAGCCTTTTACAGCTTTCCTCCACCCGCTGTGAACCTGCACCTTTTGATTTACAGAGCTTGTCATGGCTGGTTATTTTTGGTTTGATAGTGAAGAGAGACAGGGACCCTTGGAGGTAAGTTTCAGATGAATGTGGAAATAGGTTACTTTGCTTCTTTTGCAATCTTCCTCAATTGTATACTTCCCCCTATTTGTTTTCCCTTTCCATTTATTTCTTCCCCTAGAAAAAGTCAATATTCATCTTTAGCCTGTAGAACTCTGCAGGTCTATCTGTATCTTTTATGTATCACTTCCACCAGGAAGCCTTCTCTGACCCTCCTTCGTCTATTCCCCTTCTCTGCACTTCCACAGCAAAGATCACCCTGTGTCAAAATTACTGTGAGTTCCTTAAGGGAAAGGATTATATATATCTTTTAAATCTTTGTTTTTTGGAAACAAAAATTAGCCATGTGATGTGATGGATGGCACTTGATAAGCAGTTTTAAAAGGAACCTAACTAGTTCATAACATATGGGAGAAACCTTTACCTGTCTATCATAGGATTATTGGTCAGGAAGAGCTATTTCTTCACTCAGAATGTTTCTAGTTTTGCAAGAGTCTGAAGTTGTGGTGGATTCAGATAATTTTGAAATGTGAATCCGATTCTCTTGCTTGGCAGCTTGATTTGTGTGGGGGAATGTGGTTGACGCATGTGCCCTTTTTTTTTTTTTTTTTCAGTGAAACCTGTTGACAGAAATTCAGTCTTGATTAAGCGGTGCAGGAAGGCATCCAGTTCCACCTTGCTTGGGGCTCTCATTTAAACAGTTAGCTTTGGCCTTGGCCTGTTCCATTTCCCACTAGTCCTTTAATTTTTTTTTTTTTTTGGCGGTATGCGGGCCTCTCACGGTTGTGGCCTCTCCCGTTGCGGAGCACAGGCTCCGGACGCGCAGGCTCAGCGGCCATGGCTCGCGGGCCCAGCCGCTCCGCGGCATGTGGGATCTTCCCGGACCGGGGCACAAACCCATGTACCCTGCCTCGGCAGGCGGACTCAACCACTGTGCCACCAGGGAAGCCCAGTCCTTTAATTTTTGAAGGTTTCACATCCTAATATTTATTATTTGTGGGAGAGGCAGCGTAGTGACGCTAGCATAACCCAGTAGTTACTTTTGGTTTTGTTCATGTACTTGAGCCATCACTCTTTATTGAGGAGAATCAGACTTCTCAATGGATATGTATTTATCTGTTTGTTCCCCTCTTTTGGTCGGGGGGTGGGGGCAAGGGGCTGTATTAGACCAAAAGATAGCTCAAAAGAAGCTTTTTGAAAAAGAGGTCGTTTATTTTTTAATATCTTTATTGGAGTGTAATTGCTTTACAATATTATGTTAGTTTCTTGTACGACAAAGTGAATCAGCTCTCAGTATACATATATTCCCTAATCCCCTCCCTCTTGAGCCTCCCTCTTGAGCCTCCCTCTTGAGCCTCCCTCCCACCCTCCCTATCCCACCCCTCTAGGTCGTCACAAAGCACCGAGCTGATCTCCCTCTGCTATGGAGCAGCTTCCCACTAGCTATCCATTTTACATTTTGGTAGTGTGTATATGTCAGTGCTGCTCTCTCACTTCGTCCCAGCTTCCCCTTCCCAGCCTGTGTCCTCAAGTCCGTTCTCTACATCTGCATCTTTATTCCTGCCCTTCCACTAGGTTCATCCGTAGTGTTTTTTTTAGATTCCATATAAGGGCGCTAGCGTACGGTATTTGTTTTTCTCTTTCTGACTTACTTCACTCTGTATGATAGACTCTAGGTACATCCACCTCACTACAAATAACTCAATTTCATTTCTTTTTATGGCTGAGTAATATTCCATTGTATATATGTGCCCCATCTTCTTTATCCATTCATCTGTCGATGGACACTTTCATGTCCTGGCTATTGTAAATAGTGCAGCAATGAACATTGTGGTACATGACTCTTTTTTTTGTTGTTGTTTGTTTTTTGTGGTACGTGGGCCTCTCACTGTTGTGGCCTCTCCCGTTGCGGAGCGCAGGCTCCGGACGCGCAGGCTCAGCGGCCATGGCTCACGGGCCCAGCTGCTACGCGGCACGTGGGATCTTCCCGGACCGGGGCACGAACCCGTGTCCCCTAGCATCGGCAGGCGGACTCTCAAACACTGCGCCACCAGGGAAGCCCCATGACTCTTTTTGAATTATGGTTTTCTCAGGGTATATGCCCAGCAATGGGATTGCTGGGTCATATGGTAGTTCTATTTTTCGTTTTTTAAGGAACCTCCATACTGTTCTCCATAGTGGCTGTATCAATTTACATTCCCACCAATAGTGCAGGAGGGTTCCCTTTCCTCACACCCTCTCCAGCAAGAGGTTGTTTTAAAAAATAGTATTTTGGTTTTAAAATTTCATCTAAATAAAGAAAAGGTATATTTAGGTTTCAGCCCCCTTCGCCTTTTAACCCCCACCGATCAAATGCAGTCCTAGACCTCAGAGGACGTCCCTCCTTCAGATGCGTGAATCGTCTACTCTGGAATATCCACTGAGAGCTTCAAACTAACCTCCATCTTGTTTACAGCAAAAATTTATATGCAAGAGTACAAACTTAGAAAAAGAGAAATTAAGGGGTGATATTTTAGTTTATGAGAAGATTCAGCTCAGAGTTTTCCTGGTATACTTAGAATAGGGTTTTTAATTTACCAAAGTGTTCTTTTTGCACAACTTGTCAGGAATACTTAATTCTTCTATAGAGCAGAGTTTATTTCTGTATTTGTCTAACAGGTTAGTAAGATTTGGTTACGTACCTCATTTTTGTGTTTTGGCTGCACTGTGCAGCATATGGGATCTTAGTTCCCCGACTAGGGATTGAACCCGTGCCACCTGCAGTGGAAGCACAGAGTCTTAACCACTGGACTGCCAGGGAAGTCCCTACTTGCCTCATTTTTGAAGGAATATTTATAGGAAAACCCTGTATATTATAGTGACCCCAGATTTTGGAATCCTGTTAACCTGGTCTTAAAACTCAATATTGCTACATACTAGTTGGTGATCCTGGATCACCAGGATCCTGGAATAGTTGAGCCAGTTCCTTATTTGTAAGATGGTGATGACTATATCTACCTTATACATTGTTAATGCAGTTTAAATGAGATGATTTATGTGAAGTGCCTCGTAAAGTGCTTGGCCTGAGGTAGACAATCAGTATTTGGAAGTTATTATTATCTGTAAATGGTTTTGTCTCTCGCTCCTTGACATTTGATATTGATCTACATAAATATCTGTTTTTAAATAAATATGAGAGGCAGTGGATAAGGACACTCCCTTTAGGGCCTGTCTGGGTTTGAATCCTGGCTCTGCTACTTCTTAGCTTCATGACCATGAACAAATAGTAAATCTTTCTGTGCCTCATTTTCCTCATCTGTAAAATTAAGATAATAACAGTACCTACTTTATAGGATTATTGTGAGGATTTAGTGAGTTAATATATGAAAACACTGTTTGGCTTGTCATAAGGACTCAGTAATTAATAGCTATTATTTTTTTAGGTCAATACACAGGAACATTTTATTTTTATTTATTTATTTATTTATTTATATTTATTTATTTATTTATGGCTGTGTTGGGTCTTTGTTTCTGTGCGAGGGCTTTCTCCAGTTGTGGCAAGTAGGGGCCACTCTTCATCGCGGTGCGTGGGCCTCTCACTATTGCGGCCTCTCTTGTTGCGGAGCACAGGCTCCAGACGCGCAGGCTCAGTAGTTGTGGCACATGGGCTTAGTTGCTCCGCGGCATGTGGGATCTTCTCGGACCAGGGATCGAACCACTGTCCCCTGCATTGGCAGGTGGATTCTTAACCACTGTGCCACCAGGGAAACCCTGCCCCTTTCCCTCTTTTATAACCTGAATGGGAGCACACACTTGTGCATTTTGCTTTTCTCACTTAGTAGCTCTTGGAGCTCATTTTGTACAAATCACATATGTAAAGTTATCTAATATTAAAGTTACTTAATATTTCAATATATGGTTGTGCCATAATTTATTCAACTAATCTATTGGTGGAATTGGGGTTTTCAGTTTTTTGGCTTTTATGAACACTGCTATGTGAATTTTCTTATATTTACATATGTATGAATACATATCTGTAAGATAAATTTCTACATTTGGCAAGATATATCAAAAAGAAAAATGTAAATTGCCCTCCACAGGGGCTAGCAGTGTAGCTCCATAATTAAAAAAAGGAAAAAAGGATGTGAGGGTTTAAATTTGAATACTTTCCAGGTGGTTTTCAGCAGCATGCTTTGGTGGAATCATAGTTTTTAGGAGGCTAAGTGGGGTTGCTGCATATTACATTCCTGCCTCTTCCCTCCCCCAGCTTTGGTTGTCTTCATTACATTCCTGCCTGGGAAGTCTTCCCAGTGACCTGGGTTAGGCATTAAGATCATGGGAATCCAAGATTTTCCCATGTGTTCCAGCATGTTTGTTCACAAGAACTGGAAAACTTCCTCCTTGCAGCAGGGGAATTTTAACCACTGTCAATTGCTGGAGAATCTTTCAACAATGTCCTTTGAATAGAAATGTGGTCAAGGAGAGGAAAGGTATCAGTAGGTCAAAAGGCAGTGATAATATCATACGGTAGTGTATTTCATAGCACTCAAAATACCTTCTCACTTGTTTATGGGAAGTAGGTAGGCAGAAAGGTGGAGTGACTTGCCCATTATCATATATATCAAGTAATGCCAGGGAGAGGGCTAGAATTCTGGATTTCTATGTTGGGATTGTTTTTGGCTTTAAGTGAAAGAAAATGTGACTTTAACAGCCTATATGAAAAGAGTTTTATTGTCTAGAGGTAGGTGGTTGCTGATATTTGATCATCAGTGAACAATAGCTCAGTGACATGAG
Source organism: Stenella coeruleoalba (assembly GCF_951394435.1). NCBI lineage: Eukaryota > Metazoa > Chordata > Mammalia > Artiodactyla > Delphinidae > Stenella > Stenella coeruleoalba. Next base: position 26,643,926 of record NC_137161.1, on the reverse strand, counting down.
GGCCATTGTATGTTATTCTCTTGATCATTTACTCCTGTGTATATGATGGCTGCTATAGCTCTAGCCATTACATCTGCCTTCAAGGCAAGAAGAAAGCTGAAGGAAGAGGGCAGGAGCAAGGGCTGTAGCTGTATCAGGTAAGTACGAGTTTTCCTATGAATCCCTCAGCAGATTCTCATCGTTCTCATTGGCCAGAACTGTCCCATGGCTACTCCAAGCTTGGAAGCTTGGCAATCAAGGAGGTGACTTCTGTTACAGTGCACTTCTTACTGTTTTGATGCTGTTCAATGAAAAGTATTTAATCATAACTTGACTTAAGCCACGTCATCTCTAATTTTCATCCTTTTTTCTTTTTAACTAATTTATTTATTTTTGGCTACGTTGGGTCTTCATTGCTGCACGTGGGTTTTCTCTAGTTGCAGTGAGAGGGGGCTACTCTTCGTTGCGGTGCACAGGCTTCTCATTGCTGTAGCTTCTCTTGTTGTGGAGCCCAGGCTCTAGGCGCGCAGGCTTCAGTAGTTGCGGCACCCAGGCTCAGTAGTTGTGGCGCGTGGGCTTAGTTGCTCCATGGCAGTGGGATCTTCCCAGACCAGGGCTAGAACCCATGTCCCCTGCATTGGCAGGCAGATTCTTAACCACTGCACCATCAGAGAAGTCCCTCTAATTTTCTTTATACTTATGGTTTATACTATATAATTTAAATATTTATGCTGTCTTATTTATTGAGTCTAATAGAACTCCTGTCTAGGTTTTAATTCCTTTGTGTCTGAGACTAGATCTACCTTTTGTATGAGACATATTGTCTCATCCTTGAATATTAGTGAGAAAGGAGCTCCGATATTATCAAGCCCACATTTATGACCTCCAGCAAGTGTGTAATATGAGTGGACTGCTAATAAATAGCTTATTGAGTTAAACTGAATAATGAAAGTAGAAATAGGGGAGAATGAAAACTTAGAAGGAGGATAATAAAGAATCCTCTATTCAGGGCAAAAGACTATGAAGAATGGATCTACTTGGAAAGAAATACCGTACTATTTTCTATGCAAACAGAGACTATAACTGCATTAACTTGCTTCTCTAATTCATAGGGTGAGAGGGCAGAACGATATAGGAAAAACACTGTGCTGAAGTCAGGGGCCTCAGTTCTAGATCTAATTCTGCTTTTATATAACTGTATGATATTGGGAAGTCTTTTAATCTCCCTTACCTTCAGCTTCCTCTTCTAGGATGGAAATAATAATTGATGCTTTAGAGGATTGTTGAGGGTTATTAAAATAGTACAGTTTAGTACCTCATGGTGTCTGGCATGTATAATCATCTTTGGGAACTGTTTTTACCATAATCATTAGTAGTGTTGTGTGATCTTGGAGGACCCCGTTTCGCTTTAATTAATCTTTATCTATAAACTTAAAAAGTTAGGTGTTATTTAAAATTCCTCCCAATTCCAAAATGTCATATTTCTACATTAAGTTCCTCAGTCGGCACATTGTTATAAAGGTATCTGTGGAGTTGTGGCTTCAGTGAGTTCATAAGAGAGACCATGGGAGAATGAGGTTCTCTGGTGTATAGGTTGATGTCACTATATAAACTAAATATCTGTCAGAACAAATTCCTTCTGAATTACCCAAGTCCACTGAGAGAAGCTAATGAAATGATGGCTAAACCACTGAGCAGCAATGAGGTTGGGTGGAATTAATCTCATGAGTTATCTCACAGCCTAGGTATAGTGGTATAAAATAGAGAAAATGAGCACTGAGGGCTGTTAGTGCCCAGAAGAGAACGGGCACACCTCTCTGGTAATGCTAGTGGGTATTACTCTTCTGAGGAATGTTTTCACAGTATGTGTCAAGAGCCAGCAATTCCATCTTTAAGAATTTGTCTTGGGACTTCCCTTGGTGGTGCAGTGGTTAAGAACCCACCTACCAATGCAAGGGACATGGGTTTGATCCCTGGTCTGGGAAGATCCCACATGCCAAGGAGCAACTAAGCCCGTGCACCACAACTACTGAGCCTGCGTGCCACAACTACTGAAGCCCGTGTGCCCTAGAGCCTGTGTGCCACAGCTACTGAGCCCATGCGCTGCAACCACTGAAGCCCGCGCGCTCTGGGGCCTGCGTGCTGCAACTACTGAAGCCCGTGCACCTAGAGCCCGTGCTCTGCAACTAGAGAAGCCACCGCAAGGAGAAGCCCGCGCACCGCAACGAAGAGTAGCCCCCACTCGCCGCAACTAGAGAAAACCCACCCACAGCAACAAAGACCAAATGCAGCCAAAAACCCCCACATGGGCTTCCCTGGTGGCGCAGTGGTTGAGAGTCCGCCTGCCAATGCAGGGGACACGGGTTCATGCTGTGGTCCAGGAGGGTCCCACATGCCACTGAGTGGCTGGGCCCGTGGGCCGTGGCCGCTGGGCCTGTGCGTCCGGAGCCTGTGCTCCGCAGCGGGAGAGGCCACAATGGTGAGAGGCCCGCGTACCGCAAAAACAAAACAAAACAAGACAAAAAAACCCACAAAAACACAAAACATAAATAAATAATAAAAAAAAGAATTTGTCTTAAGGGAAGAATTAAGAATATGTACAGAAATTTAGCTACATGGTTATTCTTCTAGTAGTATCTTTAAAGTGAAAATATTGGGAAAATCCTAAAATAAGGGATAAGTAAATTGTGGTTGCTGATATATCTATATTTATTGACAAGGAATATGCTCACGATATGTGAAGCAGATTCAAAATGTCAATGATCCCATTTGAAAAAACAAAATGTGTGCGTGTGTGTGTGTGGAGAGAGAGAGAGAGATTGAGAGAGGTATCGTATGTGTGTCTGGAGCAGTGTGGCACTGTAGATTTTTATGAAAACTATTTTTGTGATCCAATTTTTTAAAATGAGCATGTATTTCTAAAATAAGGGCTTACAGAAAGGTACTTAGTTTAATAAATGTGTATGCAAGTTGTTACTGATATCTACTTCTCTTCCAAGATACAGAATACTTTTAAGTACATGTCATTTCATGGATGAAGACAAATGGCTCATTGGGTTTCATAGGGAAATTATTTACCAGTGAGTGTGGCCTTTCAGCTATTTTTCAGATTACTTCCAGCTATTTTCTTAACCATACAAGGCTGGAGTGGGGGCTGACTTTAAACCTACACAGGTTTCCACAGACAGAGGACACAGTACAGTACTTCTGTACAAAGTATGCTGAAGTAAGGATGGACCCATATCTTTGACATGTTTCTTTTACCTAATCTGCATGTTGTGCCGTTTATATACTTTTTTTTTCTTTTATGTAATTTTTGAAGTCTTTCTCTTCATGCCCAGGAATAGTATTTTTATGAAAGTATTTCTAAAGAAAAAACCTGTACTTGGCAAAACTATATTGAGTTTTTACTATGTATGAGACACTGTTCTAAGCACCTTGATGGATGAGGTATACACAAGTGAGTAAAATTCATCCTTATCTACAGGAACTTAGCGTCTACTAGGAGAGACATTTGCATAGTTAACTAATATAAAATTAGATGGTATAAAAGCACTATGGCTTTGGAGAGGCAACGATTAGGTATGATAGGTGGAAACTGGGAAAGATTTTACAGAGAATTGGACTGGATTTGAATGATGAGTAAGATTTTGGTCGGTAGGTATAAAATTTAATGGTGTGTTTCAGAAATTGGGTTATTCAGGGCAGAGAGACAGCACACTGGATGTGGAGGAGACTGGAAATAAGAAAACGGTAGATTGAGGAAAATAAGATAATGAATGTAAAACACCTAGCGCAGTACATGGCATGTTGTAGGTATTCATCAAATTTGACCTCTTTCTAATTCCAATATATTTACCTCAAGGAGTGTCTTCAAGTTACTGAAAAAGCGAAGTTAACTATTAGTGTGATTTGAAAAGTAAGGCATATTGCCCAGGTGATTTTCAGAATTGCAAAATGTGATCATAAAAGCAAAGTAATTGTTAGGCAATCAGTACCTTAGATAAATGTGCCACCAAATTTCTGAACTATTTCTTTCCTTAGGAGGTGACCTATTGAGAAACAAACACTGGGCAAACCTGCTGTTCTGCACCAAGGGTGGGAAAAATGTCACAAGTTACAACCTCCTATTCCTATGATGCTCCAACAGACTTCATCAATTTTACATCTTTGAATGATGAGGAAGATACCCAAAACATAGATTCCTGGTTTGGTAAGTATCTGCTGTTTTAAGGGTTAGTGACTTGCTTTGTGCTGGAGACCTTTCAAAAATAGAAGGGTTTGTAGGTAACCAAAATATAAATTCCTGCGCTTCCCTGGTGGTGCAGTGGTTAAGAATCCGCCTGCCAATGCAGGGGACATGGGTTTTAGCCCTGGTCCGGGAAGATCCCACATGCTGTGGAGCAACTAAGCCTGTGCGCCACAACTACTGAGCCTGCGTGCCACAGTTACTGAAGCCTGTGTGCCTAGAGCCCATGCTCCGCAACAAGAGAAGCCACTGCATTGAGAAGCCTGCACACTGCAACGAAGAGTAGCCCCTGCTCGCCGCAACTAGAGAAAGCCTGCGCGGAACAACGAAGAACCAACGCAGCCAAAAATAAATAAATTTATAAAAATAAATAAATTTAAAAAATATAAATTCTTTTCTGCACCAAGATACTTTGTCATCCACGATATGATAGAAATAATCGAGATGCCCAGTATTTTGGGAATAGACTCTCAGTAGAAATCAATGTTTTCCAGTTAAGAATGACAAATATTTAAGCTTTAGGGACATATGGTAAAATCTAGATGAAACAAAGTTGAGTGAAGTTCTAGGACATGTCTGTAGTGATGGCAGTCACATAAAAACTTGCTCCACTGTCACTGGGCATAGAGTATAATATTACAACTGAAATGGGATGTTGACAGTCTTACTCAGATTTCCTCAGTTTGATTTGTATTTATTTTTATTTATGTGTATTAAATTCTATGCAATTTTATCACCTGTGTAGGTTTGTTGATCTGCCACAGTCAAGATATCAAACAGTTCTAACATCACAAGGATCCTGTGTTGCCCTTTTATAACTATACTCATCTCCCTCTTGCTGCTTCTCCCCAGTTCTTTTTTTTTTAGTTTTTGGCCCCACCACACAGCTTGAGGGATCTTAGTTCCCCGACCAGGGATCGAACCTGTGCCCCCTGCAGTGGAAGCAGGGAGTCCTAACCACGGGACCTCTAGGAAATTCCCCCCAGTTCATTTTTAAATGGAGGGATTATGCTACTCAGAACCCAATCTCCAAATAGAGATAGGATTGCCTGATGTTGGGGCAGGTGATATGACACAAACTTTGACACCAGGTTAACAAATAAGGATGTGGTTTTGTTTTTATATTACATTGGAGTAATATCTGAGCCCAGTGATATGTGAGGCTAGTATTTGCTGGGGCTTCTTCATTTTCTTCTATCTCATGTCCTTATCCTCCTCATTAAGAGAAATCAGTATGTGATGGGGGATAGAAATTAGTCCATTGCAGCTGTACTTAACACTTATAATGCAGTGTCCAAATGTGATGGCATATGCCATTCTCTTGGAAAAGGATTCTAATAAAATCCAGTGGGTATCCTGAGAGGAGGGGTCTTTTGGGCGTGGTGTAGGAGGAAGGGTGGATAAGACGGCCAGCTGCCATACAGAAGTCTTCCCCATGCCCTTGGCCCACAGAAACCCTGAGGAAATAGCTGAGTTGTCTATCTCTTTTTCCAAGTTTTTCTTGAAAACAAGAAAGGAAATATTAATATAACAATACTATTAGATACAGTTTAGAAGAAAAAATGAATCCCACTCTTTTTTTCAAAATCACCTTAGTTCTAATATATTACTTTCTAATTTTCTTCCAAATAATCAAATCTTTTTACACAGTTTTGCAATCAGAGTGTACATTCACAGAGTTATTGCTGAGGCTCGCTACATTCCTAAAATTTCTATCAGTAGGCTGTTGGTAGAACACACTTTTCACTGTTTTGCACTGGCTTTTGGGCACAGCAGAACCTAAGATAAAATTCCTTAAGAGAGCCTAACTCTGTTCCATACTCATACACCCCACACTCTCCTAGTTGAGGAAGAACCTCAACACAATTAGACTATCAGATGTCCCTTGTAAGCCTTGCAGGTCTTGCTGGATACAGTTTTCTTTAAGAGGAACATGCTGTATTTAGGTGGTAGATAAGACCAGTTTATGCTTGTGTGGTCCTGAATGTGTATCAAGCAAAGATAAGGAGCTATTCACAATGCAGAGTCTGCACTTCTTTTCTATAATACATTGTTCAGTGTTGCCAGTGTTTTAGTGATAGTTTTTGCAGTCGCTATCTCTGACATATAATATGTACTTATTCCTTTTTGATCACTAGGACTTTGCTGGTACTTGCAAATGAGTTAGAAGTATACTGGTAGAAGGCTTTATTTAGGCCCCATATTAGATGTATGGCACTAATTTATTTTGCATTCTTTGCTGATTGTTTACACGATGGTGATTTTACCTTTTCACAGAAGAGAAGGCCAATTTGGAGAATAAGTTTCCTGGGAAGAATGGTACAGGAGGGCTTTTTCAGAGCAAAACTCCTCTGAGAACAGCTAATCTTCAGCAAGATGTCACACCTTTGAGACCAGGTAAGAAAGAACATCTTAGAAAAAAGCTGCTTGGCAGAATGGTCGAACAGTATATTAGGAACCTGAGGGATCTGGGGAAATTACCTAAATGATGTATCCCTTGGATTTTAATTGGTGAAATGTGTTAATTCATTTATTCATTTCATGGTGAAACGTGAAACTAATGATGTGCTGCATTCTTCTTTTTTTTTTCCCAGTCTTTTGGAAATTAAGCTAACATAGAATTTTATTGCCAGATGTATAACTATTTTGTTTTTATGACTAGATTTAATGTAACCTAACCTCGGTCTGGCTGGGAAACAAAACAGCAGGAGGGAAGAATGTACTGCTTGCTAACTGTACAAGAATTCTTTGAGTCATGTATCTGATTTTAAAAGATGATTGACACTTAAACTAATAGTTACTAAATCTGCAAGATACTGTCTATTTGATTAAAACAAAAAAGTATTCTTTAAATCCTCAAAAATGATTCTTGTTTTGAAATAGTAGCTATATTTAGATATAATTCACATATCATACAATTCACCTGCTTAAAATGTACATTTCAATGTTTTTTCATATATTCACAGCATAGTTGTGCAGTCATCACCACAATCAATTTAGAACATTTGAAAATTAATCTTATGGGTAAATCTGAAACTAGCCTCAGTCATACCAATAACTAGAGGGCCATATCAGGAAATAGCTGTTTTCAGTGAACTTGTGTAGTTTGCAGAGTCTGAGTTGCTAGGCTGACTTTTTTATTTTTAATAGAACCTCCTCATAAGTAAACTCTGGAATTCACATGTACTCTTTTTGTTGTTGTTGTTGTTGGGGGTAGGAGTTTATTAATTAATTTATTTATTTTTGCTATGTTGGGTCTTCGTTTCTGTGTGAGGGCTTTCTCTAGTTGTGGCAAGCGGGGACCACTCTTCATTGCAGGTGCGCGGGCCTCTCACCGTTGCGGCCTCTCTTGTTGCGGAGCACAGGCTCCAGACGCGCAGGCTCAGTAGTTGTGGCTCACGGGCCTAGTTGCTCCATGGCATGTGGGATCCTCCCAGACCAGGGCTCGAACCCGTGTCCCCTGCATTAGCAGGCAGATTCTCAACCACTGCGCCACCAGGGAAGCCCCCAGGCCGACTTTTAAATAGTTCATTCATGAGTACAAGTGATATCTATTGAATTTGGGATCTGGACAAGGATCCTGAACTTTTACATCCATCTTTCTTGCATAAGAGGTTAGAACTATGTGCACGTTTCACTTGAGGTGCTTAGAAGTGTGGCAGATTTTCTGTTGCTTTGATGGTCTTTGTGCTCTTCTTGAATTGAAAGAGGATGTGATGTACCTAGTTTGTCTGGACCACTTTCAGGTTAAGACTGTTATATCAGCAGTAAGCCCCAGAGCAAGAGACCTCTGCATGACCCATCATGTGGCAAAGACCATGTACACTGCTTCCATGCATGTATACCCCTTGGGCCCCACAGTCTTTTTGTTCTTTGTTAGCACACATTCTTACCTGTCTCCGTGCTATTCCCTCTGCCTTGAATACCTTTAATCTAACTGAGAAGTCCTTACTTATCATTCAAGTTCCAGCTCAAATATCTTTTCTATGTCGATATTATGTCCTACAATCTTCTAAACTCAGTAGTGTTTGTATCTTTTTTGTAGATTCCATCAGATTTCTACAAAGGTGATTATGTTATCTGCCTTTTGTTTTTTTCTTTCTTGCATACTGCACCTTTAGTAGGATGCTGAATAGGAGTAGAGAAGTAGACATGCTTGTTTTATTCCTGATCTTACGGCAAAAACATTCAGGCTTTCACCATTAAGTATGATGTTAACTGTAGTTTTTTCATAGATGCCCTTTATCAGGTTGAGGAGTTTCCCTTCTATTCCTATTTTGCTGATAATTTTTATAGTAATGGAAGCTAGATTTTCTCATATGCTTTTTCTGCATTTATTAAGTTTACATGAATTTTTTTCTTTTTTCTTTTATTCTTTAACTATGCTCAGTTATGCTGTTTTTCCAATTTTAAGCCAACCTTTCATTTCTGGGATGAACCCCCAGTTGGTCAGGATGGTATTTTTCTTTTTATATATATTTTAGGTTCAGTTTGCTACATTTTTTTGTTAAAAATTTTTCATCTATGTTCATGAGGAATAATGATCTGTAGTTTTCCTTATGATGCCTTTGTTTGATTTGATAGAGTAATGTTGGCCTTACTCTATAAATATTCCCTTCTCTTCATTTCTCTGGAAGAATTTGTGTAAAATAGATATTACATCTTTCTTAAATGTTTGGTAGAATTCACCAGTGAAGCCATCTGGGTCTGGAGTTTTCTTTGCAGGAAGGTTTTTAACTAAAAATTTAATTTCTTTAACAGATATCGATTATCTGTTTCTTCTTGAATAAGCTTTGGTAGTTTGTTTTTCAAGTAATTTGTCTGTGTCATCCAAGTTGTTGAATTTATAGGCAAAAAGTTGTTCATAATGTTTCCTTATTATCCTTTTGATACTTATAAATTCTGTAGTGATATCACCTCTTTCATTTCTGATATTGGTAATTTGTGTCATCTCTCTCTATTTTCCTAATCAGTCTGGCTAAAGATTTATCAGTGTTAATAATCTTCTCAAAGAACCAGCTTTTGGCTTCATTGGTTTTGTTTTTGTTTATTCCTATTGTTTTTCTGGTTTTTATTTCATTGATTTCCATTCTGTTCTTTATTATTTCCCTTCTATTTACTTTGGGGTTCAATATATATATAATGTTTCTTAAGGTGGCAGCTGAAGCCATTGATTTGAAATCTTTCTTCTTTGTTAATGTGTTTACTGCTGTAAATATCCCCTAAGTACCTCTTTAGCCACATCCCATAAATTTGAAATGCTATGTTTTTATTTTCATTCCATTCAAAATACTTTTAATTTCCCTTTTGAGATCTTTGACCTGTGTGGTTTTTTGGTTTGTTTTTTTATTTTGGCTGCACGGGCTTCTCTAGTTGTGGTGCACAGGCTCTCTAGTTGTGCTGCATGGGCACCAGAGCACGTGGGCTCAGTAGTTGCGGCGTGTGGGCTTAGTTGCCCAGCGGCACATGGGATCTTAGTTCCCAGACCAGGGATCAAACCCACGTCCACTGCATTGGAAGGCGGATTCTTAACCACTGGACCACCAGGGAAGTCCCGACCTATGTGTTTTTTTTAATTGCAATATAATTGACTTATAACATCGTGTAAGTTTAAGATGTACAGAGTGTTGATTTGATGCATTTATATAGTGCAATGTAATTAATACCTCTATCATATCACATAATTATCATTTCTTTTGTGATGAGAACAATTAAGATCTAGTCTCATCAACTTTGAAGTTCATAATACAGTATTGTTGATTATAACATTTATGCTATGCATTTAGATCTCCAGGACTTAATTTATCTACTAGTTGCTAGTTACCTGTGTGTTATTTAATTTCCAAATATTTGGGGTGGGGGTGCTCCAAAAATCTTATCTGTTATTGATTTCTTGGGGGATTTCTACTGTGGTGAAAGGACATACTTGTATGACTTGAACTCTTTTAAATGTATTGAGACTTGTTTCATGGCCCAGAATATGGTCTGTCTTGGTAAATGTACTTGGGTGTACTTAAAAAAAAAATGTGTATTCTGCCGTCATTGGGTGGAGAGTTACATAAATGTCAGTTGGGTCAAGTTGGTTGATAGTGTTGCTCAAGTCTTCTGTTTCCTTATTGATTATCTATCTGATGGCTCTGTCCGTTATTGAAAGTAGGGATATTGAAGTCTTCAACTATTATTGCCGAATTGGCTATTTCTCCCTTGAGTTTCGTCAGTTTTTGCTTCGGGTATCTGGGTCTCTGTTGTTAGGTATGTATATGTTTGTAATTGTTACATCTTCATGATAATTTGACCCCAACGTATTTTTGTAAATGAAGTCTTATTGGAATACAGCCATGCTCATTTGCTTATATATTATTTGTGGCTGTTATAATCTTACTGATTTTTCTGTCAACTTGTTCTATCAATTAGAGAGAGAGGTATTGAAATTTTAGACTATAATTGTGGATTTGTTTATTTCTCCTTATAGTGGTATGTGGTATGGATAAAGAAGATATGGTATCCCACTTGATCATGGTGTATGATCCTTTTAATATATTGTTGGATTTGGTTTGCTAACATTTTGTTGAGGATTTTTGCATCTATGTTCATCAGTGATATTGGCCTTTTTTATGATACCTTTGTCTGGTTTTGGTACCAGGGTGATGCTGGCCTCATAGAATGAGTTTGGAAGCATTCCTTCCTCTGCAGTTTTTTGGACTAGCTTGAGAAGGATAGGTGTTACCTCTTCTAAATGTTTGGCAGAATTCACCTGTGAAGCCATCTGGTTCTGGACTTTTGTTTGTTGGGAGTTTTTTTTAAATTATGGATTCAATTTCATTGCTAGTAATTGGTTTCTTCGTATTTTCTATTTCTTCCTTGTTCAGTCTTAGGAGATTTTACATTTCTAGGAATTTGTCCATTTCTTCTAGGTTGTCCATTTTATTGGCATATAGATGGTTGTAGTAATCTCCTATGATCCTTTGTATTTCTGTGGTGTGAGTTGTAACTTCTCCTTTTTCATTTCTGATTTTATTGATTTTGGCCCTCTCTCTTTTTTCTTGAAGAGTCTGGCTAAAGGTTTATCACTTTTATTTATCTTCTCAAAGAACCAACACTTAGTTTCATTGATCTTTTCTATTTTTTTAGTCTCTATTTCACTTATTTCCGCTTATTCATTTCTTTCTGCTCTGATCTTTATGATTTCTTTCCTTCTACTAACTTTGTGTTTTGTTTGTTCTTCTTTTTCTAGTTTCTTTAGGTGTAAGCTTAGGTTGTTTGAGATTTTTCTTGTTTCCTGAGGTAAGCTTCTATTGCAATAAACTTCCCTCTTAGAACGCTTTTCCTGCATCCCATAGATTTTTGGATTATTGTGTTTTTGTCTTCATTTGTTTCCAGGTATATTTTGATTTCTTCTTTGATTTCCTCAGTGATCCATTGGTTGTTTAGTAGCATATTGTTTAGACTCCATGTGTTTTTGTTTCTTGCAGTTTTTTTCTTATAGTTGACTTCTAGTCTCATAGTGTTATGGTCAGAAAAGATGCTTAATATGATTTCAGTTTTCTTAAAGTTACCGAGGCTTGTTTTGTGGCCTAGCATGTAATCTATCCTGGAGAATGTTCCATGTGCACTTGGAAAGAATATGTATTTTGCTGCTTTTGGATAGAATGTTTTCTCTCTCTATATATGGTCTAATATGTCATTTAAGGCCAGTGTTTCCTTACTGGTTTTCTGTCTGGATGATCTGTTCATTGATATAAGTGGGATGTTAAAAGTCCCCTACTGTTATTGTGTTACTGTCAATTTCTCCCTTTCTGTCTGTAAATATTTGCTTTCTGTATCTAGGTGGTTCTCTGTTGGGTGCATATATATTTATAATTGCTATATCTTCTTCTTGGATTGATTCCTTGATCATTATGTAGTGTACTTCTTTGTCTCTTGTAACATTCTTTGTTTTAAAGTCTATTTTGTCTGATATCATTATTGACACCCCGTTTTCTTTTGATTTCTATTTGCATGGAATACTCTTTTCCATCCCCTCACCTTCAGTCTGAGTGTGTCTTTAGATCTGAAGTGAGTCTCTTGTAGGCAGCATATATATGGGTCTTGTTTTTGTATCCATTCAGCCACTTTGTGTCTTTTGATTGGAACATTTAGTCCATCTGCATGTAAAGTAATTATTGATATGTATCTACTTATCGCCATTTTGTTAATTGTTTTGGGGTTGTTTTTGTATGTCAGGTTTTGTTCTTTTGTTCTTTTTTTGTTCTCTTCCCTTGTGGTTTGATGACTGTCTTTAGTGTTATATTTGGATTCCTTCTCTTTTTGTGTGTGTGTGTATCTATTATAGATTTTTGGTTTGTGATTACTGTGAGGTTTATATTTATCAATCTGTATGTCTCTATTTTAAGTTGCTGATCTCATAATTTCAAATGCATTTTAACAACCCTGCATTTGTACTCTCCTCCCTGTATGATTACTGTTTTGACATCATATTTTACATCTAATTGTTTTGTGTATCCCTTAACTGCTTATTGTAGATACAGATGATTTTACTACTTTTGTCTTTTAACCTTCCTATTAGCTTTGTATGTGGTTGATTTACTACTTTTACTGTATATTTGCCTTTACCAATGAGATATTTCCTTTTGTAATGTTCATGTTTCTAGTTGTGGTCTTTTCTTTTTCACTTAGTGAAGTCCCTTTAACATTTCTTATAAAGCTGCTTTTGGCAGTGCTGAATTCTTTTAGCTTTTGCTTGTCTGTAAAACTTTTGATGTGTCCATCAAATCTTAATGAGAGCCTTGCTGGGTAAAGTATTCTTGGTTGTAGGTTTTTCCCTTTCATCACTTTAAATATATCGTGCCACTTCCTTCTGGCCTGCAGTTTCTGCTGAAAAGTCAGCTGATAGCCTTATGGGAATTTCCTTGTATGTAACTTGTTGCTTTTTCCTTGCTACTTTTAATATAGAATTGCAGATTAAAAGATTTTTTCTTGACTTTTCTGAAGGCATTATTCTGTTATCTTTTATCGTCCTGTGTTACTGATGAGGAATTCAGCTTATCCTATTTTCCTTCCTTAGGTGATTTCTTTTTCTCTGTGGAAGCTTTCAGAATTTTATCTTTTTAAAATGTCATGAGAAGATGTTAAAAAAAAATGTCATAAGAATGTGTTTGGGATACTTTTTTCTGAGGTGATGCCTTAGGCTGGCAAATAGGCAGGGCCCTGGATACTTCATTTCTGCCTCAACCAAAGTAGCTTTTATAAATTGCTCTTCTGCATAAGATTTCACTGCTTAGGAGGGATACACACACACATACACACACAATTTGCAATCTAGAATTCTGTATTAAGTCATATATATACACATGTATCTCTCATCTCCAACTCATTTCCTTGGGATTTGAGTACTGACTAGTTTTTGCTCTCTTGCAGTTGACAACACTTATAACAAAGAGGCAGAAAAAGAAAACCTGGTGGAAGAGTCCATTCCAACAAATGCTTGTTCTTCTCTGAAAGTCAAAGGAACCACATCAAGAAATATTCTAGCTCAGCCTCAGAGGTAAGACTGTTTTGGTGTTCGAAGTGGTGGTTATATTAATAACGTTCAACGAGGAGTTACTGGAGCACCTACTATGTGTTCCATACTACATTAGACTCTTCATGTTACCTTATTTAATCTTCATAACATTTATGAGTTGTAGGTAACATGCTTAATTTATAGATAAGGGCTCAGATGTACTAAGTTGCTTGCCCAAGGCAGATTTATTTCAGAGACAGGATTCAGACTGATCACTTTGGTTCCAAAGTCCTTGCTATTTGCGCTGTCAACATGGGTTGCCATTTACATTTATTTGTATGGATATGTGGCAGGTTTTTTTTTTTTCCTGTGTATAGGTTGTAAATAAACTTCATAAGGGCAAGTGTCATGTATCCCTAGTACCTAACAGTGTCTTGCAGGAGCAAAGCTGAATAAAGTCTTGAGTGAAGGGGTGGATGGATGGGTGGGGTAAGCTGTACTCTTGGCACTAGGAACCTCTGAAAATCCAATGTCTTTGAATGTTGTATCAGTATCCTCTTTTTAACCAAAACAAAGCTGTTAGTCTTAATATTAGTTGCCTTCAGATGGCACTAATCAAAAGATTATTTGAATTAGATTTTTAAAAACTTTCACTTGGGAGTTCCTGGTGGTCCAGTGGTTAGGACTCAGCACTTTTACTGCTATGGCCTGGGTTCAATCCCTGGTCGGGGAACTTAGATTCCACAAGCCGCACAACATGGCCAAAAAAACTTTCACCATCTAATAATTACCACTCACCCACAGAGTTTAAATTCGAGGACTGGGGACTTCCTTGGTGGTCCAGTGGCTAAGATTCCACGCTCTCTATGCAGGGGTCCCGGGTTGGTTTCCTGGCCAGGGCACTAGATCCCACATGCTGCAACTAAGAGTTCGTATGCCACAACTAAAGATTCCATATACCACAACTAAAAGAACCGTATGCTGCAATGAAGATCCCAAGTGCCGCAACCAAGACCCGGTGCAGCCAAATAAACAAATAAATATTTAAAAATAAATAAATAAATTCCAGAACTATTTAATGCTTTATACTTTGATGTCAACAATATTGAGGAATGGCAGAGTATTTATAATACAATTGCTCAGAAGTAATGAAATTACCCTTTACAAACCCTCATGCTGGTGTAAGGGGATCACCTTTTGAAGATGGTATCATACATGCTTATTTTAATCTTTTCTGGTGAAGAAGCCCCTTTTAATTGAAAAATTCTGTGAGATTCAACCAGCTATCACAGGAAATTTAAGAGATTGCTACAGGTTGATTCTGTGGTTTCTGTTCCATGTTTAGATTGTTAAGTCCCTATGGAAAAGGGACCCAGTATCCTATAGATTCCTTCAGAGTCCAAGATAGTGCTAGTGTCTTGGCTTCTGCATTTTGAATATGTATATTACTAAAATTGCCCCACATTCTGAATGAATTTTTGAATGCTTTTGGGAAATGATGGTATGACAGAAAGCCAGCTGTTCACAGAATCAGAAGATCTGAATTGTTTTTGTTTCATTTGTTTTAAAGGCAGGTATCTCTACTACTCAAAACCTTAGTTTACTGAGAATAACCGTCTCTCTCAGGCTTATTGCAAGAACTGGCCAAATAGGATAACATGTGGTAGTAGTTTGTAAATGAGACTGCATTATGAAAATGCATAAAGAGGTAAAACATTAGTGCCATTTATCTTAGATCTCAGATTTATCTTAGTCTAGGGATGCCTAATCTAGAAAAGAAGAGCAGATGGAATAGGAAGGTATAGATAATCATACAAATTTCCTACTATTTTCTTCTCACATGATTTTGATGGATAAGCTAAAAGATGGCTAAAACTCCTTTGACTCAGAATAGTTAAAAGTCAATAAGGCCTTAGTCTATAATAATAATTTTTCCATGCAGGTGTTGCTTTACCACATATATTTTTAAAATAAATTTATTTATTTATTTATTTTTGGCTGTGTTGGGTCTTTGTTGCTGTGCATGGGCTTTCTCTAGTTGTGGCGAGCGGGGCTACTCTTTTTTGCAGTGCATGGGCTTCTCATTGCGGTGGCTTCTCTTGTTGCGGAGCACGGGCTCTAGGCATGTGGGCTTCAGTAGCTGTGGCTCGAAGGCTCTAGAGTGCAGGCTTAGTAGTTGTGGTGCACGGGCTTAGTTGCTCCGCAGCATGTGGGATCTTCCCGGACCAGGGCTTGAACCCGTGTCTCCTGCATTGGCAGGCAGATTCTTAACCACTGCGCCACCAGGGAAGCCCCACATATATGTTTTAATTTTTATAGTCTCATCCCTTAGCAACTTCTCCCTAAAGACATTCAGCAGTTCTTCTCTTGACTTTATAATATCATTGTATATTGAATTTAAGTAGTGGTCCAAAATGGCCATGTCTTCATGTACGTTGCCTTCTTTCCTTCTAATTTTTAATGAAACTCTGTCCATTTTAAAAAAATTAACTAATTTTATTGGGGTATAATTTACATATAGTAAAATGTACAGCTCTTGAGGGCACAGTCTGATTAGTTTTGACAAGTCTATAATGCAACCACGATACCAACATAGAACAAATTCCATCACCTCAGAACATTCCCTTATTCCTCTCCCTTTAAATTCAACTTTTACTGTTCTTTCTGCCTTCTCACTTTCCCACCTCCCACCCAGAGGCAGCCACTGTTCTGATTTCTGTCACCATAGATTAACTTTGCCTGTTCTAGATATTTTTATAAATGGAATTGTATAGTATGTACTCTTTTATATCTGAGTTCTTTCACTTAGCATGTGCTTTTGAGATTCATTCATGTCATTGCATATATTAATATTTTGTTCCTTTTTATTGCTGATAATAAATTCTGTTGGATGGATATACCACAGTTTATCCATTAACCAGTTGAGGACATATGAATTGTTTCCAGTTTGGGGTTATTATAAATAAAGGTGCTATGAGTAGTTTGCGTATAGATTTTTGTGAGGACGTGTTTCTCTTGGGTGAATACCTAGGAGTGAAATTGCTGGACGTACTGCTAAGTGTATGTTTATAAGAAACAGAATTTTTCCAAAGTGACTGTACCATTTTACATTCCCATTAGCAGTATATGAGAGTATCAGTTGCTCCATATCCTGGCCAACACTTGGTATTGTCAGTCTCTTTAATGATATTTCATTGTATTTTTTTTAAAATAAACTTATTTATTTTTTGGGTCTTTGTTGCTGTGCTCAGGCTTTCTGTAGTTGCAATGAGCAGGGGCTACTCTCTGTTGTGGTGTGCGGGCTTCTCATTGCGGTGGCTTCTCTTGTTGTGGAGCATGGGCTCTAGGCGCGTGGGCTCAGTAGTTGTGGAATGCAGGCTCAGTAGTTGTGGCTCGTAGGCTCTAGAGCACAGGCTCAGTAGTTGTGGCACATGGGCTTAGTTGCTCCGCGGCATGTGGGATCTTCCTGGACCAAGGCTGGAACCCGTGTCCCCTGCATTGGCAGGCAGATTCTTAACCACTGAACCACCAGGGAAGTCCCTCATTGTGTTTTTAATTTGTATTTTTCTGATGACTGATGATGTTGATCACATTTTCATTTGATTACTGGCCATTCATATATCTGCATATACAGTTGTTTTTTTAGTCTGGCTCCCTGGAGTCTCCCCTGTGCCTGAAAATGTTAGTGGTCAGCCAAGACCGAGTAGAGTTTATACTGAGGCTTAAGTGTTCATCCTCTCTGGTTCTCTTGCTTCTCATTTTGCCTCTAAATTTCCAGTTGTTTTGCCAGCCCTAATGTTTGTCTTCTGATACCTAAAGCTAGTAAGACTTTAGCTGTGTGCCATTCTACTATATACACATTGGGGAGTGCACTGAATCAAATAAAAACCAGTGAACTCACCAGTGTCTTACCTAGTGCATTTATGTCTTTTAAGGATGGACACCTCACCAGTTTCTGCTTTTTCACTGGGCCCCCCAGTCTCCTCTAAACATGCATAGTTAGCATATATAGTAATACATAGGAATTTGTGCAGAGTTTTGGCTCAGACTTTGGGTGATACCTTTTCTGTAGCTCTTTCACTACCGGGACTTTCCTCCTATTTCCAGCTGCTGTACTGGCCTGAATTCTATCTTCCGTTATCTACGGCCAATGAGATTAGAGTTTTCTGCTGCTGGAGCTGCCGCATTTGGGGTGTGCCCTCAGGCAAAAAAGCTACTAACTCATAACTCTTAACCTTTGTAGTTGCTTTTCATGGATAAATGTTTCTCTTTTTTCTGCCTGCTTTTGGTCACTTTTCAGTGCCTTCAAGTAGTCATATTTTTATATATTGTGTACCTTTTGTAATAATATGCAAGAAGATTTGCATGATAAATGCACTCTGTATTACTCCATGTAATTGTTTTTATGAGTACTTTTAGAGATTGATATGAAAATATTTGCAGGTGAAAGATCTGAAATTTGGGATTTGCTTCAAAAGCTAGGCAGGCGTGGATGGAGGGAAAATTGACAGTGTGATTGGCTATAAGTTGAAATTTTTAAAGCTGAATGATGAGTAGTACCTGGTGGTTCATTATATTATTCTCTTCACTTTTTACTAAGTTTTAAATTCTTTATGATAAAGATTTAAAAATTAGTTACTCTACGCAATCTAATAACAATTTGAATATATACTAATACATCTTAAGACTTGAGAGAAATTAAACAAGATCTAAATAAATGGCAGGACATAACCATGTTCATGGTTTGAGAGACTCAGTAATGTAAATATGTCAAATCTCCTTATCTGATGTATAGATTCAACGCAATCTCTACAAAAATCCCAAAGGTTTTCAGTTTGGACATTGATAAATTGATGCTAAAATTTATACAGAAATGCAAAGGTCCAAGAATAGTCAAAATACTTTTGAAGTGTCTAGTAGATAGCAATATTATAAAGACTTTGTGGTATTACCCAAGGATAAATGAGACCAATGGAATCAAATAAAAGCTTACTCTCTCATATATGGACACAATATATGACAAATGTGGTACTGCAGACCTTTGGGGAGAGGGTGTTTTTATTTTTCCCCTTTCAATAAACAATGATTGGACAATGGATAGCCACATAAAACAAAATGGGAATTAGCCCCTACCTCACTCCATAGAAAACAGAAAGTACAAGGTGGCTTGTAGATCTAAATGTGAAAGCTGAAGCTCATGTAAGGAAATATAGGAGAATATCTTCATGACCTTGGAATAGGGAAAGATTTCTTAAATAGAATCCACACAGGAAAACACTGACATGCTTTTAGGGAAGGAGGTTGTTGTATTTGAGCATATTTGTCTAATCAGATGATACCATAAGGAGAGTGAAAAGCCAAGCCTCAGATTGGGAGGAGATGTTTGTAACACTAAAAACCGACAAAGGGCCTCATATTCACAGAATATAAAGAATTCCTACTAATCAATTAGAAAAGGATTGACAATGCAGTAGAAAACAACCAGGAGACTTAACTAGCACTTTATGAAAGAGGATGGCCAAATGGCCAGTTAACATGTGAAAAGGTGCTCAGTCTCACTGGGAAAAGCAAATTAAAACCACAATGAGTTTCTACTCTATACCAATTTATATGATTAAAATTAAGTCATCCGACAATACTAACTGTTTTGGAGAATGTAGAGCAGTGTAGACTTTGTAAATTAGTCAGTGTAAGCATAAATTGGTACAAGCACCTTGGAAAATAACTTTAGTTGATAAACCAATGTCTATCGGTGACCTAGCAATCTTACAACTTAACATACCCAACAGCAATGTGTACATCAAGAGACATTATGTGAGAATCAACAGTAAGCTGGGTAAATAATGGTATGTTCCTACAATGAATGTTACACAGCACTGAAAGTCAGTGAATTCGAACTACGTGAGTCAGTGTGGTTGAACCTCACAAACATAATGTTGAGTAAAATAAACCAAGACAGAAAAAATGCTTGCAGTAGTCTGATTATTACATAACGTTTTTTGTTTCCTTTCCAAACTAACAGACCATGTTTATGGAATGCATGTTTGTATGGTAAAATGATAAAGAAAAAGTAGTCATTACTGTAAAAGTCAAGATAGCATCTGCTGCCAGTGTTTTGTTTCTTAGTCTATGTGGTGATTTCATGAGTCTTCACTTTGTAATCACTTAACTTAATTTTTGTTTTGTGTACTTTTTGTTATGTGTTATATATTTTAACAAAAATAGGAGGCCATGGCTAAAAGAAAGTGGAGAAAATAAACACTTGGTAGTAAATTTCCAGGAGATCTGATTTCTAATTTTAAGTCTGACAGCAATTAGCTGTGTAACAGGGTCAAGTCACCTCATCTTCTTTTACTTTTACTCATACTTCCAAAAGGAGGGAGTTGTACTAGGTGATTGCCAGTGCTCTTTTACAAAATTAAATCAGCTCTATTGAGGTCTAATTTACAAACACCAATGCACTTAAGTACCAACATTTTATGGTGAATTTTCAAAAACGATCAGTAAGACGAGAAGGTATTAGATTTTTAGAGCAGAAATAATGCCACTTTTTTTTTTAGAGCAGAAATAATACCACTTTTTATAGCCCTTTGTAGTTTGACATATTTTCACATTTCTGAGGAGTATTTGCACATATAGTAGATGTATTCATTACAAATAAGTTTTGTCAATTCTTCTACCATAGAAGATCTCTTAGACTCTCTGCTCAGAAGAATTTGGAACAGAAAGAAAAACACCATGTACAAATGAAAGCCAAGAGATGTGCTACTCCTGTAATCGTCAATGAAATTCCACCCTCCAAAAAAATGAGAGTGTAAGTAGCCACAGCTTCTGTCTGCTGACATAGATTTTTACTCCGTTTGCTCCTATGGTAATGGCAAGCAGAATACGTGGTGCTTGTTCTTATTTTTATCAGTTAGGAATGTATTTTGCTGAAGGTAATAAGACCTCTCTATTTAACTAGAGAGGTTTAAAGAATAATGATTTATTTGCTTCACAGAAGTCTGAAAGTAGTTTGCTTTGGTTCAATGACATCTCTTTGAGTCTTAGGGGTTTTTTTCATACTTGTTGCTCAAGATGGCTGCTCTGTGTTTCTTAGCTTCTTCTTAGCGCTTGTTGCCTCATTATCTGAAGATAGCTACTATATCTCTAGGTATCATATCCATGTTTGAGAGAAGAAGAAGGGTCTGGCAAAGAAAGAGGGGCAGCACCCATATCAGGAAAGTGAAGTATTTTCCAGAAACGCTTATGTTATGCCTCAGTTGACTGAACTGTAAATTAGATCCCCTCTAGTTGCAGTAGAGACCGTTGAAGCAAGTACAATACTTTTGCCTTCATACATTGCTGCCCCAAGCAAAATTGGGGTTCTGTTAATAAGAAATAAAGCAGAATAAATATTGAGGAGACAACTAGCTGTCTGGCATTTGTTCATTTGATGATGAGCAGTTGGAATCTCTTCCTACCCTCCTGAACCATCACCAGACAGCTCTTACCCTGACTTCTATTGGCATTCTCAAAATTTACCCATTGTAGCCATTGGAATATATGATCTGATGATACTATTGGAAGAATCTTGCTGTTGAAACATGGTTTTTGTCCTAAAGAATGAGAAAATTTAAGTCATGTGTGGTAGATCTGGGGAGGAGGGTAGAGCAGGATATGCTGTAGGGAATTGAGAGGATATTTTTTGTTCTTTTCAACTCAAGTTCTCACAATAAAAAGAAGCCAGAGGAAGAGGAAGAAGGCAGTGCTCATCAAGATACTTCTGAAAAGAATGAGTCTTCCCCAGAGAAAGCCAAGGGCAGACATACTGTGCCTTGTATCCCACCTGTAAGGTATGATTCTATCCTGAATTTCAGCTTTAGAGTCAGTAGAGTAAAATTACAAATGGGGGGGCTTCCCTGGTGGCGCAGTGGTTGAGAGTCTGCCTGCCAATGCAGGGGACACGGGTTCGTGCCCCGGTCCGGGAAGATCCCACATACCGCGGAGCGGCTGGGCCCATGAGCCGTGGCTGCTGAGCCTGCGCGTCCAGAGCCTGTGCTCTGCAACGGGAGAGGCCACAACAGTGAGAGGCCTGTGTACCACAAAAAAAAAAAAAATTACAAATGGGTACATCTACAGTCTGTTTGATGCACATGGAGCTTGGGAAACTCTGAAAGCCGTAACCATGGTAAGGTAAATTGTTTTATGTCCTTGTGGGTGCTTGAGTGTTACAGATTGAAAAAAATTAACTATTAAAACAAACGTAAAAGAAATATAGAAGGAAAAAGTTAGTGAAGGTTCTTACTACCTAAATTGAACAGTTTTTATTTTGCCAAGCTCCCTTCTAGACTTTACTCAAGTAAAATACATATTTTTACAATCAGTGTATAAGCAATCTTTGGGCTCTGCTTTATTCACTTGCTATGAGACTATTTTATTTTCTGTACTGCTACAAAATCTTCACATTTACCCTTTTTTTGATAGATTGTTAGCATTCTATCAGATTATATTTAACTATTTCCGGTTGAAAATGCTGTTTCCGATTTTTCACTATTTTAAGGAATCAATGAACATCTTTACAGGCAGATCCTTTTCTTTGACTAGTCTCCTCAGGATAAGGAAAGAGAAATTCCTTGATCTAAGATTATGGTCAGTTTTCTGGCTATTGATATTTATTGCTAATTTTATTTCCAAAATGAATGTGTGAATTTACAGTGCTGTCAACTTTGAATGAATATTTTTATTTCCTTGTAGTCTCATCTGCATTGAATTTTTTTTACTTTAAAAATTGTTTCAAATTTAACTGATATGTTGATGGCATCAGATTATTTTAATTTTTATGTGTTTGCTGACAAGATTGTATAACTATTATTGTAAGCATCTTTTCCAAAGTTCCTCTTGGGTGAATCATCTGTTTTCCTTTTCTGTTTATCTATAAGTGGTCTTAGTGATGTTCTCATTACTAAGAATGGCTACTTTATTTTATTGTTATTGTTTTTTTAAGAATGGCTACTTTAAATTGAACTTTTGCTATGTGTCCAGTATTTCAGAAACATTATCTGATTTAATAGTCACAAGTATCCTGTGAGAACAAGTATTCATATTACCCATTTTACATTGGAGAAAACTGAGGCTCACAGAGGTTAAATAGTTTTCTCAAGATCACATAGGCAGAAAATGAAACAACAGGGTTGGGATTTGCATTCTGGATGGCTTTACTCCTAAGTCTGTTCTCTCTATCACAGTATATATTTTATGTATATTAACCTCTTGCCATGTTTGTTGAAAATATTACTACTGGTATTTTAGTTTTTCTTGTGGCATAAAAGTTAATCATTATATAGTCAAATTTGTGGATATTTTATAATATCTTCTATAGTCTATTTTAGCTGTTTTTTCAGAAACTTTTTCAATATTTTGGAATAAATTTTGTATCTTTTTTTCATAGTGTTATCTAAGTTAATATCAATTTATTAGGTAATACTTTTTGGTTTTGATGGTTATTTTATCACAGGTTAAAAATCTAATCTATATAATGCCTTTAGATTTTTTTAACCACTGAGTCACTTTCTCCTCTCCTCTCCTCTCTCATCTCCTTTACTGATTTGCCTTTTAGGCAGAAGATTCTAAAAAGTACTGAGGAGCAAGAGTTGGAGAAGAGAATGAAAATGCAGCAAGAGGTGGTAGAGATGCGGAAGAAGAATGAAGAATTCAAAAAATTTGCTCTTGCAGGAGCAGGTCAGCTTGGTTCTGATTGAGTCTGATTTATGAGGGGGTGCTTCTCATAATCTTGGTAGGGTTTTTGAAGTCTCTAAAGCACAAAAGTCTTTCTTGGTCAGTAGTCAGCATTAAAAGATGTGTTTATTTAGAAACCTGGACATGGGTACCATTCATATCCCAGTGATCATTCCCTAGAACATTTTACATATGTTGGTCCTTTCTTAGAGCATGCTGTTCCTCTCCATCTCTAACTGAAGAAGTCACACCCATCTTTTGAGGCCTTTTTCCATGAGTCCTTACCTCATTTCTCTAAGTGGAGTTAATTCCTCCCTCCTTTTTTCTCCTAATTCTTTTTCTTTGTATTAGAATAAGAAGGAACTAGGATTGAGACAGAAGATAGAGCAATTGGGCAGACCAGCTTTTTGTTGTCTTCCCATTTTATCCTAGTCAGAGGAAAAGACAGCTGAGTGAATCCAGTTGTAGTTATGGAGGAAAGTATACCTGAGAGAGCTGAAGGGATCAGAGTTCTGCTTTGCTTTAGCATAATTATCATTGGTGGAGTCAAAGCTGTGAAGCTCTGCTTACTGGGTTGAAAAGCATCTCTGGAGTTTATAGGGTATCCCTCTTAGAGATGCTTAGTTAAGTGCTTTTAAAGTCAATTCATAGCTTTTCCTATCAAAAGTATTCCAGTTTCTCTGTCTCCAGAGCTATGACCACAACTGGGAGGTGGGATTCTTCTCCCCTGTGCTACCTTATAACAGTTTGCCTCTGACCGAAAGGCCTCAAACCCAATAGTACTAAATGAATAAGGCACATAAGGGACACATATGGTGTCCCTGAGGACTGTTTCAAGTGTTGGCTTATATGTAGAGAGTAAACAAAGTTAGATCCATGGTAATAGAAATACCAAAAGGACTGGATAAAAGGGGACTTACTTTATGTTCTCTATTCTTAGTGTTATCTGTGTGTTTTACTCTGCTCCTCACTCAGGGCTCCCTGTGAAGAAATCAGTGAGCCAGGTAACCAAATCAGTTGACTTCCACTTCCTCACAGATGAGCGAATCAAACAACATCCTAAGAACCAGGAGGAGTATAAGGAAGTGAACTTTACATCTGAACTGCGAAAGCATCCTCCGTCTCCTGTAAGTTGATAGACTAAATTAATATTCTTGTTAATAATTCAGTGAGGATTCTGGTGTAATATTTGTGGTCACTTAGTTACAATAATATAATTGAGAGGAGCATATGTTTTTGAGTTAAGATAGGTCTGAATCCTCACTTTGCCCCTGTTAGCTGTGTAATCTTGG
Organism: Stenella coeruleoalba; assembly: GCF_951394435.1. NCBI lineage: Eukaryota > Metazoa > Chordata > Mammalia > Artiodactyla > Delphinidae > Stenella > Stenella coeruleoalba. The sequence continues at coordinate 26,619,187 of NC_137161.1, read as the reverse complement.
ACAAATCACTCTATGTCTCTGGGAAGCATCTTATCAAGTTGCTGTGAAAACTGAATTGAGAATGTACACAAAACACATAGAATTATGTGTGGCAAATTGTAGGTACAGGCTTGTTACAGCTTGTGCTATAACAAAATTTTTGAAAAAATCTTGTGTCTGCAAAATTGTGTGCAAAATATAACAGGGTTTATGGGGAAAATGGGATTGGGGCAGACCACTCAAATCCAGTTTTGTTACCAGAGCGCTAACAAAAACAGTAACAATCCTAAATAAAAATCCTAGCACTAAGAAATTCTCCTTGCATTTGCAGTCACCATCATGACTTGCTGAAGTCAGTCCTTTGCAATCTTAAATCCTGGGGTTGTGCTTCTTCCTTTGGGACGTAAGTCCTTGAAGAGTTTTGTTTCCAATCAGAGACCAATTTTATCAAAATTAATGACCCAAAGAGTAGGCTTCTTCATCAGTCAGTTTTTGGTAGGATGTGTGGAGAGAATTTGATTCAGGCAGCTGCCTGACCTGATTCAGGTCCAGAAGCCCAATTAAAAATTTTTAAATGGGACTGGGGATGGGATACCTTTGCAGCTTTTTTCACTTCTAAGAAAACTTGCTCTTGATTGCTTCAAAACATTAACATGCTTGGGAAAAATCACCTTATGTACTCTTCCAGAACAGATAATTTGTTAAGTTCTAGATGCTTTCTCCCCCTTTTCATTTTATTGTTATTTTTTAATTTTTTTGGCCACGCTGTGTGGCTTGTGGGATCTTAGTTCCCCAACCAGGTATTGAACCTGCGCCTCCTGCAGTGGAAGCACAGAGTCCTAACCACTGGGCCGTCAGGGAATTCCCCTCTTCCCCTTTTTAAAAGATGGGAATAGACTGTTTATAACCCTTGCTCAAGGACTGACAACTTAAGAAGAAGAATAATCTTGGCTTTACACAGGCCCTTTTTCTTTCTTTCTTTTTTTGTTTTTTTTGCGGTACACGGGCCTCTCACTGTTGTGGCCTCTCCCGTTGTGGAGCACAGGCTCTGGACGTGCAGGCTCAGCGGCCATGGCTCACGGACCTAGCCGCTCCGCGGCATGTGGGATCTTCCCAGACCGGGGCATGAACCCGTGTCCCCTGCATCGGCAGGCGGACTCTCAACGACTGCGCCACCAGGGGAAGCCCCGACCCTTTTTCTTTTGATCCTCTGTACTGAGTCTGTGGCTTGTGGTAGATCTGAGCTCTTCCATAACACTTCATTTGGGGAACAACTTCTTTCTTTTCAGGCCCGAGTGACTAAGGGATGCACCATTGTTATGCCTTTCAACCTGTCCCAGGGAAAGAAAAGAACATTTGGTGAGACGGCTTCTACGTATGTGCCCCTTGCACAGCAGGTCGAAGCCTTCCATAAACGAACCCCTAACAGATATCACTTGAGGAGCAAGAAGGATGATATTAGTAAGTTTCTTTCCAGTATCATACCTGGCTGGAGCCTCCCCTAGAATTCCCTTTCCTTACATCTTAGGTGCAAATTTGCCTTTAGTTGAAATCCTCACTTTTGAACTAAAGCATGGCATGTGCCTGTATGCAGACAACAAATGTATACATAGTTGAGCATTTCTCAAACCACCCAGCTATCTGTCCACTTATACCCATCAACCACCTCGATCCTCCTGATCAATAATTGGCCAAGGGGAATTAAGTTAACCTGAGATGTCATTACACATCAAGGCTATCTTTACCATGTGTCAGTGTGCATTTACTCACCTACAGAAAATGAAAGCATTCCATTCACTTAAGGTTGTGTGCTTTTTGTTCAGCAATTCAATAAATGTTTTACCACTACAAAGCAGACACTCTGTGTGGTGTAGGGAGTATAGAAGTGAGCAAAACGGACTTGGTGCTACTCAATATCAAGTTTCTAATTCAGTGAGACAGATAAACAAATAGGTCATTACAAATTATGGTAAGTGCTGTGCATGTGGAGGGAGATGTAAGAATCAAGGGAGGTGCGAGATAGGGAGAGCAGGTCTGTATGCTGAGAAGTCCTTAGCAGGGAAAGAAGATGAAGATAGAGGAGAGAAAAGAGATAACCGATGATTAAGTCCCTGTGCAGGCAGGTAGGAGAGGGATACTTAACACAAGTGGAGTGATTGTTCTTTGAAAGGAGGGTGGAAGAGAGCAGTGGGTGCAGGTGCTGCTGAGTTTGATCTATATTTCTGTTTTTGTGCCAGTACCATGAAGAGGCTGTCTTTTCTCCATTGTATATTTTTGTGCTGTTGAGTTTGTAGATTTGGTGGTGAACAGATAAGAGTAATCTAATCTAATAGCATCTATCTTTATGAAAATAATTCCTACGAAAAGAAGCTAAAGAAGTTTCAGGAGTGGAGGTGTGGTATACAATAGTTGTCAAGAGTGTAGGGTAGTATTCTGGATAAAGCAGAATCCGTTTGTTTTGACTTTGAAGGTTTCTAAATTTTTTCTGCCTTTGCATAGGCACTGTTTAGTGCTATGTTAGGTAGCCAGATGAATTCCTTTAAGGACAGCATTTCCTAATATTGTTATTATGTTCTAGTAACCATTTGTCAGATTTTATATTATGAAAATAATGAAACGTCTTTCTTTATTCTAATGGAAATGTAAATATTAACCATGACTTTCTAAATAATACATGACTGTTAGAGTCTTATATACATTGCTCTTAGAATCTTGGTCCTGGCAAATAGAAAAATTATTTTCTGCAATTTTTATTTAAAACTTTGTACCGTTATAGCTCAAAAATAGTTATATGTATACTTGAAGGCTGGATTATTTCTAAAATAAGTAGATTTGGTTTCCATCTCCCACTGTTAGGTAATAAGGTCTAAATTAGAGGATTCATTCTGTGTAATTATGAAAATTGACAAGGTTGCTCCTGGCCAGATAAATCATTATTTTCTATGAGTGGTTATGATGATCTTAATATTGATGCTTTGACATAGTTTTTTCTTACTTTTTCCATTTGACTTTCTGTGAGAGGTGGTCTTGATGTTTTGATGTAGACACTTTTAGGGAATACATAATATTGGGAGTTATTACTTGGTCTTTAGAAAGGCCTTATTTTAAAGCTGGAATAAGTGAAAATCTTATTTGTCAATAACAAGCAAAATAGTTAGCACTGTCAATAGAAAGTCAGTACAGGCCTGTGTAGTGAGAAGGAATCCATCAGACATAAATGGATTTCAGATTCAGAAGACGATAGCAGAGTTTACCCAAGGGCTGCCTTCATCATACCCTTCAGTAAAGAGTGACAGGGGAGAAAGGACTGAATGTTTATCAGATTGACTGACATGAGCTGAGCTGAGTGTAGAGGGCCAGCCACTCTGGTTTGGCATCTCTGGGCTGCCTAGCTGAGTCAGCACCTACAGGTATACGGGGTCTTGGAGAGCTAAGTGAATGTCTGTGATCTTGGTTTACAGCTCTGTTACCCTCCAAATCTGTGGCCAAGATATGCAGAGACCCACAGACTCCTGTGCTGCAAACCAAACAGCGTGCAAGACCTGTGACCTACAAAAGTGCAGCAGAACAGGAGGCTGAGGAGCTCGAGAAACTGCAGCAGTAAGTTTCACTGCCAGTGTTTGAGGAGGAGTTCCAAGAACGTGCCTACTTTCTTTTCAGTTCTGTAAGGGGGACAGTTAACTATTTTTCTTGCCTTGGGAATTATGGCATTTGAGCTACAGGCTCTGCCTTGCCACTGTGATGAAAGGATTGAAAGTGGGAATATGGAGCTGTCCTGAAGTGTAAACTGGTAAAACACTATTGTGGAGGTTGCAGTGGGAGAACTTACTTATGATTCCAATAAGGAGTGTCCTCTGAGGTTAATTTAGGTAGATCTCACCTTTTTATGGCTACCCAAGGGAACTGGAACTTAATGTGATTAGTGCTAGAGTTTGTCTCCTGTATTCTTCTTTCTTCCTTCTTGTACTTTCTTTTTCTAAAAAAATTATTTATTTATTTATTTGGCTGCGCCACGTCTTAGTTGCAGCATGAGGGCTCTTTTAGTTGTGGCATGCGGGATCTAGTTCCATGATCAGGGATCGAACCTGGACCCCCTGCATTGGGACCCCCTGCATTAACCACTGGACCACCAGGGAAGTCCCCTTCTTTTACTTCTTTTTAGAAGGGGGAGTTTCCTCTTGCAGAGAAACCGCAATCTTTAAAGTGGTGGGAATATTAGACTGTCTCATTTATTCTTTGCTCTAGAGGTAGAGACAGTGGCTATGAAGAGAGTTGAAATTTTGTTGTGCATGATGGGTAATCTTAATGAGTATTATTTTTCTGGTTTTGGCTTACTTTGTTGTTTATGTAGTTTTCATTTTATTAAAATATTTTTTGTGGTTGTCACTTAAACTCTCACCTTACAGATACAAATTCAAAGCACAGGAACTTGATCACAGAATTCTTGAAGGTGGACCCATCTTGCCTAAGAAACCGCCTGTGAAGCCATCCACTCAGCCTATTGGCTTTGATTTGGAAACTGAGAAGAGGATCCAGGAGCGAGAGTCAAAGAAGAAATTGGAGGATGAACACTTTGAATTTCATTCTAGGCCCTGCCCTACTAAGATCTTGGAAGATGTTGTGGTAAGAGTGGGGAGGCTCGGCGAGCTGGCAGAAGTGCCCTGCTCATGACCACAGATCCACCCATTCACAAATGTTTGAGTAGATACATGATCAGGGCATCATAATAGGAGCTGTGGGTGATAAAGAGACATGTCAGAGGTGGATTTTGCTCTCAGGAAACTTAAAGTCCAGTAAGGGATACAGTATAGGTATAAATAATATAAAGAGTGACAGAAGTGCTCTAAGAGAGGTGACAGTTAAAAGTGCTATAAGTATTCAAAGGAGTTAATGATTTCTTCCAGATAGAAGGTTCAGGGAATGCTTTGTGGAGGAGGAAGCATTTGATCTGAGCCTTGGCAATGTATAGTAGTCGTCCTCATCATCGTCATCTTCCTGTCGTTACTGTCATAATAGCTGACACTTTCACTATGTGCCAGGCACTATGTGCTCCAAGCCCTTTTTGTATATTAACCCATTCATTTTGATCAGAACCCCTTCAGGTTGTGTACTCTAATTCTCACCAGTTTCAGATGAGGCACTTGAGTGACAGAGAGTTTAAGTAGCATTCCTAGGGTACTCAGCTGGTAAGTAGTGGAACAAGTATAAGAATTCAGGCACTCTGGGTCCAGAGTTTGTGACCTTACACTTCATTATATTGCCTCTCCACTCTATGGTGGAATTTGGACTTGTAGAAATGCAAATGAAATGGACTGGCCAAGCATTCCAGGCAGTGGGAGTAACATAAAAAAAGTCCAAAGGTGGAAAGCATGGGGTGGCTACTGGGAACTGTAAATGGGTCATTTAAGCTGGAGAAAAGAAGTATATCCAGAGGAGCACCTGGAACCTAGATTAGAGAAGTGGGTTGTAGTTTGATGATGGGCTCACAGTCATGATTTGAGAGAAAATATACAATCAAGAAGAGATGCCACAGTCAGAGAAGAAGTAATGGAGTTCAGCACCTGCATAAGTGCAAAGATGGTTTTCAGGTATATTTCCAGGCAGATGGGGAATCATCCTCCTTCCAGTTTGAATCACCTTATGTCCAGGTACTAAGAACTGTTTTCCCGTCCTCTTTCTTTTTGCTTATCCTTTAGGGTCCCCACAGTTTTAAGTGAAAAGTGTGCACCAATATACAGTTGGCCCTCCTTATCCATAGGTTATGTATCTGCAGATTTAACTAACCATGGATTGAAAATATTCAGGAAAAAAACTAGAAAGTTCCAAAAAGCAAAACTTGAATTTGCTGCACTCAGGCAGCTATTTACATAACATTTACATTGTATTAGGTGTTATAAGTAATCTAGAGATGACTTAACGTATACAGGAGGATGTGCATAGGTTATATGTAAATACTACACCAATGTAAAGGACTTGAGCATCTTCGAATTTTGGTATCTTTGGGGGTCCTGGAACCAATTCCCTCAGGATACTGAGGGACAACTGTATTACCTTTGACTGGCTATTTAGTTTTGTTTATTTTCTTAGCACTAAGTCAGAAGCAATCCGAAGTTATATTTTCCAGGCTTTAAAAAAAGCATGGTGATGCTTACAAATGATTCTTCCTCTCTTCCCTCACCGATATCTTCTTTCAGTTTGAGAGCTTTCTGCACATGAGACCTCTTTTCTATTCACAATGCTTTTCTTTTTCTCTTTTTCTTTCTTTTTTCTTTTTTTCTATGATGCATACGTATGATAGGCCAGACTCTGTTACAGAAACTTTTTTTTTTTTTTTTTTTTTTTTTTGGCGGTACACGGGCCTGTCACTGCTGTGGCCTCTCCCGCTGCAGAGCACAGGCTCTGGACGCGCAGGCTCAGAGGCCATGGCTCATGGGCCCAGCCACTCCGCAACATGTGGGATCCTCCGAGACCGAGGCACGAACCTGCGTCCCCTGCATCAGCAGGCGGACACCCAACCACTGCGCCACCAGGGAAGCCCTGTTACGCAAACTTTTAAGAAACCTCTGCCCACTCAAGTGATTAGTCTCCAAGAGTTGTGCCTTCTTTGTCATTACCTGGTGAGGAAATTGTTCTGAATACAACAAGGGAACTGTAGTTTGTATGCAGACCTCAGAATCCTAGACCCAGAAGGGCTCAGAGTTTTCACTTTACACATCAGAAACCCAAGGCCCAGAAAAGAGAAATGACCTCCATGAGGCTTCTGTAACGTGCATTTGGCACCTTACTTTTAATAACATCTTTTTCTCCAAGCTCCTGGCTTTTCCCCCTGCTACAAGTTTTTTTTGTTTTTTATTTAATTTACCTATCACCCTCTCGATTTTTACTGTATTCTTTGTATCTCCTATACCAATATTGACTTTAATTGACTTTATATATTCTTAAAATCATCAGCTCATTTTAAAAGTAATTTTAAGGGGAACATTTAAATCATTATGTAAATGGAAAATCAGTACTTTTGGCCATGAATAACAACAATAATAGCTAATACTTCTATAAAGCTTATGTGCCAAGTTTTATTCTAAGCTCTTTATATAACTTACTTAATTCTCATAACAACCCTATGAAGTAAACACTGTAGATACTATTATCAGTCTGTTTTGTAGAGGTCAGATAACTTGCCCAAGATCACAAACTAGCCAGTGGCAGAGCTGGGATCTGAATATGGTTCCAGGGTCCATGCTCTTGTGTTAAAATAGAAGATACCTTTTAAACTAAAAGGTTCTTAGGAAAATATGTGATTATTTTTTAAAAAAACATGGTCTACATCCTTTTCCATACCACCGGTATTACCTGAACTCCATTTTTAGAAACACTGATTTAGGAAATTGGTTTGGCAGTTTGTTGTACTTTGGAAATGTTGGGGTGAAGTGGTAAGTGGGGAAGGGTGACTAGAGTTCATTAGGAGTTAAGTGAGATCTTAGAGTAGCATTGTACCAGGTAAGGCCTTGTTGAGAATTCTGGATAAACAGATGAGCAAAACACTAGGTAAGTATGTTAGATGCTACTGAATGGTAGGGAAGTGATTGCCAAATCCAACTGGTTCTCAGAATCCTCTGGGATTTTATTATATAAACAGATTCCTGGGCTCCACCCCTGGAGTTTTGCTTTGTTAGGTGCAGCATAGATTAGAGAGAGCCCTGATGAAGACCTTAGTGTCTGACACACAGTAAGCAGTCATGTTGTTAATAGTAATAACTATTGCATGCTTATGTTGTACTGAGTGTTTTGTGCAGATTATCTTATTTATTTCTCATAACAACTCTTAAGAGATAATGTTCTTTTTTTTAACATCTTTATTGGAGTATAATTGCTTTACAATGGTGTGTTAGTTTCTGCTTTATAACAAAGTGAATCAGTTATACAATGTTCTATTTTTAACCCTACTTTTCAGATGAGGAAAGAGATGCTGAGAGGTGTCTAGTATGCAGAACCAGGATTTGAACCTGTCATCTCCTTAAACACTTATTCTACCCCACAATGCTGTTATCATTGTTTATTTTGGCAAATGGCAGTATCTGAGTTTGATGCTGGCTCTTTGCAGCTCTCTCCCTACTGAAATTTCCAGTGACATCACTTCAACTTTTGGATTCTAGAGAAGCAAACCAGAAAAGGAGGCAAAGATGTATTTATTCCCTTCCACTCTTCTTCATTTTTTAGAAAGGGAGGCTTTGAAAGAAGAATGTGGCTTGCCCATAGAAACGTTTTTAAAAGTTGGTGGCAGAACTGAGGTTAGGTATCTTAACTTCTAGTGTTGGACCCTCAGGCAGCAGAAGAGCCTGCCTCCCAGAGTCAGAATGCAGCTATCTGTCTGACACTGTTGTCCCCATCCGTGTCCCCTGGTGCTGAAGCTCTCTTTCCATGCGTCCTTGTGGTGTTTCTTGTGCTCTCCAGTGAGTAATTTTAGCAGCAACATTTTAGGGACTTGGGGAGACCAGCAGGCTTTAAAAAAATTTTTTTTTTTCATACTCCTTGAGATATAACATTGCTTCATGGTAATCTCCTAATTGCTCTGGGACAGGCCTGAGAACTTGTCCCAGGGCACTTGGGGGCATATCCTGCCTTAGGGAGAAGTGCTCACCCCTAACATCCCATCCCCCATCCTGGGCTGCGTTTCCAAAATGTGTCATCTGTCCACCCACAATGCCCACTTCTAACCATGTATCACCTCTTTAGAGATACTTTCCCTCAGCTTCCTTTCAGAGTTTCCCCCATTATCCTTCAGCTCCACATTCTGTTGGGTTTCTTCAGAGCACTTGTGAAAATCAGGAAATACTTGATTTGTTACTTTTTCATTGTCTCTTTCCTCCACTAGAATGTGAACTCACTGATAGCAGGGACCATGTATATCTGTACTGTTCACTCCTGTTTCCCCAGCACCTAAGCATCACAGCATGGGCATTGCTATATTGGATAACTGCATGAGCAGCAGTACAAGCTGAAGTGCACCAGCCTGTGTTAGACACTGGGAAATCGAATGGAATTAGGCACAGCCTCTGTCCTCAAAGCTTTCACAGTCTGGGAGAACAGATTGACATGTAAACAAATAAGGACAGTAATGCTAATCAACATATGTTCATTGAACAATTACTACTTCTTGTAGGTGCTGTGGAGAATGCAAAGGAATGCAATTGGCAATGTCACTGCCCTCAAGGAGCTTATAACTAAAAAACCTTAAAATAATAAAACAAGAAGCCTTCTCTGTCTCTAGAAACCCAGTGTCTTTTTCTTTATTTCCGATTGAGCCCCCTATTGGCTTTGATTGCAGTGGAGATGGGGTGTGGATAAATAGTTGCTGCAAGGTTGATTTTCATAAATCACCTTTCCTTCTCCCCCAAGTAATTATGAGGATTGATCCTACTCGTAAATATCTCTTTCATGGCTTACTTATTAGAGATTTCTTTTAAAATGCACATCTCTCTGTTGGGAGGATGCAGAGAGAGGGGAAAAATAGGAAAAGTGGCATTATTTTAAAACTGAGTCCTCAGATATTTATTTCAATTACTATATTTTATGAAAGGAAAAAAACCAAGGACTAAAAGGCTATCTCATGTTATACAGGTTGTACAGACTCGAATCAGAGCCGGGCTAAAACAGACCTCTTGACTCCTTGCTCAGTGTACTTCCTATTACCGCGTATCCTTGACTGTGTTCGAGCTACAGGCTGGTGTCCACAGGTGTCCAGGATGTTGTAGAACAACAGATTTTTGTTGTCGTTTTCTGGCAAGCATTATTTGGAAACCCATTTCATAGACTTTTGTCATTCTGATTACAAGTTCTGCTGTATTAAATTTTACTATACTAGTGATTCTGGTTTTCTTTAGAAAATATATGAGAACTTTCACAGCAGAATGAGCATTCCCTTTACAGTGGTCACCTTGAGAGTTTATTAATTCTTTCCAAAGATTGATATTATGGAAAGCATTTTGGAAAAGCCACTGGTCTTGGATCCTGTGGCACAGTGTTTTGGATCTCTTCAGCGATGGCAAGTCTTCATATTTTAAAGATTAATTTGCTCTTAGGGGCTGGTCTAAAGTCATTGGGAACTAAAACTTTTGAGTAGTCTAAAATAATAGAGCTGGAAACAGTTTTGCTTAATTAAAAGTAAAGATTGAGCAATTGCCTTGCATGGCCCTAAAACTGGCTTTGAAGGCCACTCCAAGAAAGATACTCCAAACATGTTTGGAGCAGTTGCAGCATTGTTGGGATTAAGAAGTCTCCCAGGGTATAAATTAGAGTCCAAGAGTCTTCAAGTCCAAGGTATAAATTCTGTTATTCATGCTTACTGTATTCATTCAACAAACATTTCCTGAATGCCTTATGCTTGCCAAGGTCTGTGTTAGGTATTAGGGGTTGATGGAATAACAGTCCCCACTCTCAAAGCACTCATAGGTTAGCAGGAGGAGATGAATACCTAAATAAACAAGTGCAATGAAGTTTCATATGTACCATGATAGACTATATACAGGGGAGAGTGGGGTCAGTAGGTCTGCAGGAGTGGAGTGATCTATTGAAGGGTTTTATCAGAGAGGCGATGCTTTAGTGGAGGCTTGAGAAGAAGGGTTAGATGCTTCCAAGCAGCCAGAGCATTTCTGAGAGAGCATAAGCAAAGGTATTGCATTGTGATGAGAACCTGTGTTAAATTTTGGTAGCTGTTAGTAGTTCATTGTGGATGGAGGGTGATGCCTAAAGAGGGGCAAGAGATATGCCTGGAAAGTCAGGCAGGGTTCCAAATTATGAAACACCTTGTACTTCATGCCAAGGAATATGTTATACTTTTGTAGGTAGGCAGTAGGAGCCATTAAAGAATTTTAAGTTAGGAAGTAACATCAAATCTTCTGACTGTATAAGAAGATGGACTGGTGGAATGAGAGAAGCTGAAGGACTGTTAGAAGGCTAGTGGAATGGTACAGGCAATAGATGATGTGGCCTGTGTCATGACAGTGAAGAGTTAGAGAGGAAGCAGAATAGAGAGCTGATGGGGCCAGCATATGGATGTGGGTATAAGAAGTAAGGAGTTACTGAGGATGTCTCAAGGTTGTTTTGATTTTTCTTTTTTTGGCGGTACGCAGGCCTCTCACTGTTGTGGCCTCTCCCTGTGCGGAGCACAGGCTCCAGACACGCAGGCTCAGCAGCCATGGCTCACGGGCCCAGCCGCTCCGCAGCATGTGGGATCCTCCCGGACCGGGGCACGAACCCACGTACCCTGCATCGTCAGGCGGACCCCCAACTACTGCGCCACCAGGGAAGCCCGATTTTTTAAAATTGATCTTGTCATACACTTCATGCAGGACGGTAGCCCTAGAGATACCATTTTGCAGTTAGGGTTAATTGCCAGATTCATGATAGTGTAAACTCTATGAGAGTTAGAATTATGTTAGTTTTGAATGATGTGCATAGTATGGTATACATAATTCAGTCTGAAAAGATTTGAGATGTTGGCAGTGTTTTGGAATCACAAAGGGGGAAAAAATCTTTGGAGAAGTTGAATGTATTAGAATTAAGGAATATAGAAATTAAATCCCTCTTTTAATCTACCCTCAAAGGTATGTGAGAGTTAACAGCTTGGTGTTCTTTCCATATTTTATTTTCTATGCTTAGATTAATTATATATACATTTTATTTTATTTTTTTAGTATATGCGCAAGTATCTTTTAAAAATTTAATTCAATTCAGTTAATTTATTTAAATAAATTTTTTTGGAGTATAGTTGATTTACAGTGTTGTGTTAGTTTCAGGTGTACAGCAAAGTGATTCTGTTATACATATACATAGATTCATTCTTTTTCAGATTCTTTTCCTATATAGGTTATTAACAGAATATTTAGAGTTCTCTGTGCTATACAGTAGGTCCTTGTTGATTATTGATGTTATATATAGTAGTGTGTGTGTGTTAATCCCCAGCTCCTAATTTATCCCTGTCCCCACCACCCTTTGATAATCATAAGTTTGTTTTCAAGATCTGTGAGTCTGTTTTGTAAATAAGTTCGTTTATATCATTTTAAAAAAAATTAGATCCCACATATAAGTGATATCATATATTTGTTTTTCTTAAAAGACATCTTAAAAACACACAGAAATAATATTTAATAATAGTATTTTTTGTTTCAGCAACTTGTCCCTCCCCCCTCAACATTATGAATACTGTTCTGTCAGTAATAAAGATTTATTTTCTTCTTTTTGATGACTATAGTATTCTATTGTGTGGATGTACCACAATTTTTTAAAATTATTTTTTATTGGAGTATAGTTGATTTACAGTGTTGTGTTAGTTTCTGCTATACAGCAAAGAGAATCAGTTATACATATAGCCACTCTTTTTTTAGATTCTTTTCCCATATAGGTCATTACAGAGTATTGAGTAGAGTTCCCTGTGCTATACAGTAGATTCTTATTAGTCATGTACCACAATTAGTTATGTACCACAATTTAAGAAAGGATTTAGCCAGTTCTTTTTTGATAGGTAATAGGGTTATTTGCAATTTTTTTATTCATTTAAATTTAAAAATGCTGTATTGAAATATACCTAAAAACTAAACTAGAGATCAAATACTAGAGATGTAATATTGGGTGAAAGAGTATGACCATTTAAAGATTTAGTAGCTAATTCCTAAAGTTTGTACCAATTTGTGCTCTGTACCTTACCCAACTGTATAGGAGTGCCCATTTCTCTTCACCTGTGAACACTGGTATTAACCAGTCTTTTAATTATTACTCAGTCTTGTAGGTGAAAAACACTTTATTTTACTTTATATTTTTAAAAATTATTGAGATTGAGCCTCTTGTATATCTTTGTAAACTGCTTGTTCTTTGTCCAGTTATTTGGCAAAAGGAAATTAGGCTAACCCTTGCCCCGTACTTTTTTCCATTTGCCTTTTGAGGTTAATATTTTAAAATATAAGTTCTTATTTTAGAGATGTATGTGGAATAGGTTTAAGAGAATGGACAGTATCTATTCTTTTCCTAGATAACATTTGGAAGTCCTTTTTGATTTTGTTTTTAAGGGATTGGGGTATAAAATGGGAGAGAAACAATAAAATATTGACAGTTTATTTTGTAGTGTTTTTCATAAATACCAAAAAAGATTTTGATGAATCCTATTTTTGTTGAATATGCAACTCAAACTATGTTTTTGTTATTTGCTGTTCTTCTGTCATGTTAATCCACCTTTGGAGCATTAATACATACCAGTCTTAGTTGGATAAGTTAACAACATACTGAAATAACTAGCTTTTTTTGATTCCTGATATGTGAACTTCTAAGAAAGGGATTGATCTCATCACACAGCCTAGTAGAGATTGTTCTAGGATATCTAATTGAGTTGCTTACTCCTTCCAGGGTGTTCCTGAAAAGAAAGTACTTCCAATCACTGTCCCCAAGTCACCGGCCTTTGCTCTGAAGAACAGAATCAGAATGCCCACCAGAGAAGATGAGGTGATTCCCTGGGATGGGGGTTTCTACTCCTTCTACATAATCAATCTAAGCATTATTCTTTCTTAAACTTAGTGGAATACAAAGGCCATCACTCTTGTCTGGAGTTGTCTTAACAATGGGTATGAATGATTGATCATCTGTTTTTGCTCTTCCAAGAGCAAAGTAGTTAGTAAGGGTATGAATCTTTTGGCTTTCAGTGGTAACTGGTTGTAACTTATTGGAGCTATGTTTGTTTCTGTTGCATTGGAAATCACCCTGTTGTAATGTGGATCAAAAGTTCCCAAGACCTATACTCTATTTTGCCCCAGCTATTGTCACCATTCAGTGAGGGACTTTTAAAATTCATACTAAGCAGTTACATCCACCCTGTCCTTAACTATCTCCATTAATCCAAGGGTTGCAAAGGTGACTGTGTGGTGATGGTTCATGAAGTTGGAATATATAAACTGTCATTGATCAGGCTAGTTTCTTGTTACATCCCCCATTTTATCTATAAATATCCAGAGTTTATCTATAAATATCTATAAATATCCAGAGTTAGGATAATTTTACAGCAGATCTCAGGCATAAGCCTTTTTATAGGTTCATTTGAAACTAAAATACACAGTAATCTTATGTTACCAGCTTGAATCCAATCAACTTACTTGGTCCTATTCTGGGTTTGGCAACTGGGAATACTCCCAGTCACATGTTTTAGTGGAGTCTGAAGTCTGGGTCAAAGAAGAGGCCAAGGTATATGCTTGGTTAGTACTTTTCTTCTGTTCTTCATTTTATTCAAACTGTTTGATCTCATTTAGTTTTTACAACCTTCCTGTGAAAAATTTTAGATCCTTTAAGAGTAATTATGTTAGTTTATCAAATGCTTTCACACTGGTTTCACCCCTGAGAGTTGGTAGATACTCCTCTTTGATAGAAAAGGAAGCTAAGACACCTGAGAGGTTGAGTGACTTGCCTTAATTAATGACTTCTCTCACATAATGTCTTCTGACTCCACATTCAGAGGAGGTGAGAGAGAGCCAGGAATCTTGTTTCTAAACTGCATTTTTTTTCTTTAGGAAGAGGAGGAGCCAGTAGTGATAAGAGCTCAACCTGTGCCATATTTTGGAATGCCTTTTAAGCCCCAAATCCCAGTGGGGAGAACTGTGGAAATATGCCCTTTCTCTTTTGATTCTCGAGACAAAGAACGTCAGTTACAGAAGGAGAAGAAAATAAAAGAACTGCAGAAAGGGGAGGTAGGTGTTTCCATTTCTCCAAGTAGCATAGTACTATTCTTTGATCCCTCAAAGGTAATCTTTTATGTTGCACTTTTAACTATAAATCACTGACTTCCTTTGATCCCTCTAAGAGCCTTATGAAGTATAAATAGGGCAAGTAATTTAAAGTGCCATTAAATTACTTGCCCTATTTATACTTCATAAGGCTATTTAAGTGCCATTCTGGCACAGGGAGCTTAAGTGACTTGCCCATGATCATGCTGCTGGTCATTGGCAATATTGGGAGGAAAACCTTGATTTCCTTTTGAACCCAATACTCTTTCTGCTACACCAAGCTGCTTTGAAAACTGGCCTTTCCTATTTTTTAGATTCATCCAAATATTCTGGAGTAGTTGTTGCTTTCTGACTAGAAAGACCTTATCTTAAATCTTACATTTTCTTTTCTATTAGGTGCCCAAATTCAAGGCGCTTCCTTTGCCTCATTTTGACACCATTAACCTGCCGGAGAAGAAGGTGAAGAATACAACCCAGGTTGAGCCTTTCTGCTTTGAGACTGACAGAAGAGGTGCTCTGAAGGCACAGACTTGGAAGCACCAGGTGGGGCTGGGGAGAGCAGCTAAAATGTGAATTGTTTGATTGTTGATTTGTTACAATAGGTAGACCCACTACACTGAACTTCTGGGAACTAACATACTGGATTATTTTAGGGGCTGTCACTGTAATCAGGGGTCAGCAAACTTTTTCTATAAAAAAGTTTGCTATGTGTTATTTTAGGCTGTGCAGGTGGTCTCTGTCACATGTTCTCTGTGTATGTGTGTTTCAACCCTTTAAAAATATAAAAACCATTTTTAGCTCAAGGGCTATACAAAACGAGGTTGCAAACTGGATTTGGCTTGCGGCGTAAGTTTGCTGATCTCTGCTGTAAGTGATCACCTGGGGAATGTGAGAACTGTTAGGCTTTTTTTGTGTCAGGAGATTCTTAAAGATCTCATCTATTCCATTTATTAGACTTGTTCATTAAATGTTCACTCCTTTCTGTTGGTGCTTTGATAAGAAACTGAGAGGTGAGAATAGATTCTTAATATGGTATGTTGTTTTTGCAACATAGTGTGCTATTTGCTCTTTATAGATGACAGGTGATTTAAAACAGTCAATTGGTTGTTGGCTGGTTTAATTGGATCTAATTCTGCCCTGTCTGGAAAATAATCTCCTGAATCCCTAAATTTGTCAGTATTGATATTGTCTCTTATTCTGGACTCTGTCCAAAAGGGGCTCTGGCCTAATCTTTGTTTGTAGAAAGTCATCCCTCTTGAAGCCCAAGAGATATGATTGCTTAAGTAACTAAATGTAGGCTCCCTGTTGGTACTGTTCTCTAGGAGAACTTAGGACAGTTGCTTTGGAAGCAGTAGTGAATCTCTCGTTCAAGGACCATGACATAGAATGTCTGTATATTTTCCATCACAAAAAGATTTTTTAAAGTTTTTCAGTCATACATAAAAGTAGAATAGTATAATGAACTTCCATGAACTGTCACCTGGTTTTCTAGGGATCAAAACATGGAAAATCTTATTTCATCTCACTTCTACCTACTCATCTCTATACTGGATACTTCTGCCTATACAAGATTACTTTGAAGCAAATCCTAGGTGTCATCTCATTTCATCCAAAACTACTTCAATGTGTAACTTTAAAATATAAGGATTAAAAGAATTTCATAACCACAATACTATTATCACACTTAAAAAGATTAACAATAATTCCTTAATAGTGACAAATAGTCAGCATTCATATATCCCCTAATCTCTCATTTTTTAAACAGTTAAATTGTTCAAATCAGGATCCAGAAAAGGTCCACATTTTATATTTGTTTGATAAATCTCTAAATCCCTTTTAATCTAAAGGCTGCTCTACTTGCATTTTATATGTTGAATAAACTGGTTTGATTTTCCTATAGGTTTTTTTATATGAATAATATGACCATTTATTTTAAAAGTATATGTGTTTACATGTATATGATATGAAAGGGGTTATACACTAAAATGTTAATAATAGTTATTTATGGTGGGGTTATAGGTGACCTTATAGAATTTCATTTTTAATTTTCATCCATTTTTTTTTGAATTTTATTTTTTTATACAGCAGGTGCTTATTAGTTATACATTTTATACATATTAGTGTATACATGTCAGTCTCAATCTCCCAGTGCATCACACCACCACCACCACCACCCCCTGCCACCACTTTCCCCCCTTGGTGTCCATACGTTTGTTTTCTATATCTGTGTCTCTCTTTCTGCCCTGCAAACCGGTTCATCTGTACCATTTTTCTAGGTTGCACATATATGTGTTAATATACGATATTTGTTTTTCTCTTTCTGACTTAGTTCACTCTGTATGGCAGTCTCTAGATCCATCCATGTCTCTACAAATGACCCAGTTTTGTTCCTTTTTATGGCTGAGTAATATTCCATCGTAAACATGTACCACATCTTCTTTATCCATTCGTCTGTTGATGGGCATTTAGGTTGCTTCCTTGACCTGGCTATTGTAAACAGGGCTGCAATGAACATTGGGGTGCATGTGTCTTTTTGAATTGTGGTTTTCTCTGGGTATATGCCCAGGAGTGGGATTGCTGGGTCATATGGTAATTCTATTTTTAGTTTTTTAAGGAACCTCCATACTGATCTCCATAGTGGCTGTATCAATTTACATCCCCACCAGCAGTGCAAGAGGGTTCCCTCTTCAAAAAAAAAAAAAAAAAAAAAGAGGGTTCCCTTTTCTCCACACCCTCTCCAGCATTTGTTGTTTGTAGATTTTCTTTTGATGTCCATTCTAACTGGTGTGAGGTGATACCTCATTGTAGTTTTGATTTGCATTTCTCTAATAATTAGTAATGTTGGGCAGCTTTTCATGTGCTTCTTGGCCACCTGTATGTCTTCTTTGGAGAAATGTCTATTTAGGTCTTCTGGCCATTTTTGGATTGGGTTGTTTGTTTTTTTAATATTGAGCTGCATGAGCTGTTTATATATTTTGGAGATTAATCCTTTCTCCATTTGCAAATATTTTCTCCCATTCTGAGGGTTGTCTTTTCGTCTTGTTTGTAGTTTCCTTTGCTTTGCAAAAGCTTTTAAGTTTCATCAGATCCCATTTGTTTATTTTTGTTTTTATTTCCATTATTCTAGGAGGTGGATCAAAAAAGATCTTGCTGTGATTTATGTCAAAGAGTGTTCTTCCTATGTTTTCCTCTAAGCGTTTTATAGTGTCCGGTCTTACAGTTAGGTCCCTAATCCATTATGAGTTTATTTTTGTGTATGGTATTAGGGAGTGTTCTAATTCCATTCTTTTACATGTAGCTGTCCAGTTTTCCTGGCACCACTTATTGAAGAGACTGTCTTTTCTCCATTGTATATCCTTGCCTCCTTTGTCATAGATTAGTTGACCATAGGTACGTGGGTTTATCTCTGGGCTTTCTATCCTGTTCCATTGATCTATATTTCTGTTTTGGTGCCAGTACCATATTGTCTTTTTTTTTTTTTTTTTTGCGGTACGCGGGCCTCTCACTGTTTTGGCCTCTCCCATTGCGGAGCACAGGCTCCGGACACACAGGCTCAGTGGCCATGGCTCATGGGCCCATTCGCTCTGCGGCATGTGGGATCTTCCCGGACCAGGGCACGAACCCGCATCCCCTGCATCGGCAGGCGGACTCTCAACCACTGCGCTACCAGGGAAGCCCCACATTGTCTTGATTACTGTAGCTTTGTAGTATAGTGTGAAGTCAGGGAGTCTGATTCCTCCAGCTCTGTTTTTTTTTTTTTTTTTTTTTTTTTTGTGCAGTACACAAGCCTCTCACTGTTGTGGCTTCTCCCGTTGTGGAGCACAGGCTCCGGACACGCAGGCTCAGCGGCCATGGCTCATGGGCCCAGCCGCTCCGCGGCATGTGGGATCTTCCCAGACCGGGGCATGAACCCACGTCCCCTGCATTGGCAGGCGGACTCTCAACCACTGCGCCACCAGGGAAGCCCTCCAGCTCTGTTTTTTTCCCTCAAGAATGCTTTGGCTGTTCGGTGTCTTTTGTGTCTCCATACAAATTTTAAGATTTTTTGTTCTAGTTCTGTACAAAATGCCATTGGTAATTTGATAGAGATTGCATTGAATCTGTAGATTGCTTTGGGTAGTATGGTCATTTTCACAATGTTGATTCTTCCAATCCAAGAACATGGTGTATCTCTCCATCTGTTTGTATCATCTTTACATCAGTGTCTTATAGTTTCTGCATACAGGTCTTTTGTCTCCCTAGGTAGATTTATTCGTAGGTATTTTATTCTTTTTGTTGCAGTGGTAAATGGGAGTGTTTCCTTAATTTCTCTTTCAGATTTTTCATCATTAGTGTATAGGAATGCAAGAGATTTCTGTGCATCAATTTTGTATCCTGCAACTTTACCAAATTTATTGATTAGCTCTAGTAGTTTTCTGGTGGCATCTTTAGGATTCTCTATGTATAGTATCATGTTACCTGCAAACAGTGACAGTTTTACTTCTTCTTTTCCAGTCTGTATTCCTTTTATTATTTTTTTCTTCTCTGATTGCCTTGGCTAGGACTTCCAAAACTATGTTGAGTAATAGTGGCGAGAGTTTTCCTATAGGTATTACAATCTGGGTTTTGCTCATTGTATTCCCAACGTGTTGATTAATATGTTCCTCTATCTCCTGTATTTCCTATAAATGAATAGTCAGATCAAGAGGCTTGACTAAATTCTGGTTAGATTCTTTTGGGGATTGGGAGGGAGAATACTTTACAGGTGATCACATCCAGGGGTATATTAATGTCTACTTGTTTACTTTTTGTGATGTTAAGTAGGCCTTAAAAGTATCTTCAAGGTATTTTCTAGTTCTCAGTGGGTTCAGATGTTGTTAGTCTGATCTACTTAATGTAAAAGGGATTTTAATTGAGTTTAGATTAAATCACCTGCTGTCTTTGTAGATGAAACTGTTCAGAAACATTCGAACTTGAGTCATTGAGATGGTAGTTATGGAAAGTAGTGCGGCTGCTTATCTGACAGATTTTCTTTCTCATAGCTGGAGGAAGAACTAAAACAGCAGAAAGAAGCAGCTTGCTTCAAGGCTCGTCCAAACACCGTCATCTCCCAGGAGCCCTTTGTTCCTAAGAGAGAGAAAAAATCCCTTACTGGTAGTATTTTATGTATTCTTGGGGGATTGGGGCAGAATGGTTAGACTTCCTGGGACTCAGTTGTGTCAGTACAATGCTGTGTCAACCAGAAGCATCTGCCTGTAGGCGATCTAATTTTTTCTCCCCTAGCTCTTTATTGAATCCAGCAGCTATGTTGATTTGTAGAGTGTGTTGGGGTCAGATTCATAGAACAAACACCTGGCATTTCAACAACAATTTTACTTTCCCCACCCAGAGAGTAGCAAGTAAGTGAGGGAGAGCCAGGACTTCTTTCTGGAGTTCACCCTAAAGCAAGCCTTAGATAGAAAACATTTGATTCCTTAAGCACTGGGCAGCGTTTCAGAAAAGTGGGATTCTTTTCCTAAATCTGTCTCACAATCACTATGTAGTTTTGAGCAAGCTACTTCACCTGTGTAGGTCATGCTTTTCTCCTAATTAGATGATTTATAGGGGCCCTTCCAATGATTTATAGGGGTCCTTAAAATTTTAGGACTTTTTGTATGTGGTTTACTCCACCTTTCTCCCAACTAGGCTTCCTTAGAGGTCCACCTTTCTGTTGCCATGCATATCTATCACTTGCTGGATCTGTGGGGCTAGGTTTATGCAAGTCTTGCTTGTGCACCAATATTCTCTCTGTTTCTGTACTCAGAGGGCCTTTCTGGTTCTCTAGTTCAAGAAACTTTTCAGCTGGCCACTGAGAAGAGAGCCAAGGAGCGGCAGGAGCTGGAGAAGAGAATGGCTGAGGTGGAAGCCCAGAAAGCCCAGCAGTTGGAGGAGGCCAGGCAACAGGAGGAAGAGCAACAGAAGGAGGAGCTGGCCAGACTACGGAAAGAACTGGTAACTGGGCTGCATGAGCACTGACTAACCCATGGTTGCGTCTGTTTTGTTTTATCTGTACCTTGCCTTGTTCCAGAAAGGATCTAAGGTGGCCTCCAAGGATACATCAAAGTTGAGTGAAAATGAGAAGTCAGACAAACCAGGGGTGGTGACAAAGTTGAGGAGTGAACGAGGCTAAGGATGTATACATTGTGATCCATGGATCTGCTAAGTGATATAAACAAGCTAGTTATTTAACAAATACATTTATCTTTGATCCTGAATTCAGTCAGAATTTCTTCCAGGGGTCTAAATAAGGAGGACATCAGGTGCTATACCAGTGCACAGTGATATATTTGTAGGACTCTTTATTTAACTTTTTATTATTGCCTTAAGGCTTAAGGAAACCAATGTGTTTTACAATTAGAATACATAGGTAGGGAAGGATGTGGGAATTGTGTGACAACTATATTTTCATTTTCCTCTTAATACTTGACTCAAATTCCTTGGAGTTATAGTGCATATCAGTCCAGGTGACCTTCCATGTTAACACTAGATAATGATTTAAATATTAGTTATCCAAAAAGAAAGCTTAATTCACGTTAAGGACCCTTTCACTAGGAGGGCAGCAAACCACATTAACTGCATTAATAAGGAAGAACACAGTTTTAGATAGAATTTCATATGCTTAGTAAAAGGATGAATATAGCAATATGTAAGTTGTTGAGGTTTTGTCTAAAAGTGCTAAGCCAGCAGCTGATACAGCTGTTGGTAGAGATGACTGGCCACAGGAGGGCTCTAGGGACAAACTATTAAAGGGACTAGTTTCCTGACAAAATCCAAGCTACCGTATGCTGATTGGATGTACTCACAAAACCAGCCTCAAGTGTTTTGACTTTTCTTCAGCACTTGAATCCTGCCTCTTGTGATTGTCTGTATCATAGAACTCTCTACCAATCTGGCTTGATTCAGGGTTGATTTTAGACTGTAAGAAGGATGGATGGGACCATGCCTTCTCCTGGCAACCTTTCTTGGTTATTTTATTTTATTTATTTATTTTTGTCCATGCTTTTGGTGAATATTAAGACTCAATAATCTTAAGATTGTACTCTGGCAAATTCTTAACATGTATCTTCTTTCTGCTGCAATTGAGTACAGCCCCGTTATACCCTAGTACTGAACAGTCAAACTGGAGATAGGTGCAAGCTGAGGGATCCAGCAAGACCTGAATAGAAACCTACTTGAGCTCCAGAGCTCTTGTGCTTTGCTGCTAGACTGTGTTGCCTCCCACCAACCCCCAAATTAGTGACTGGGATTTGCAAAACTATACAAAAATGTTCTCAAGAAGAGGAGCAAAAACACCCATAAGTGTAGTTCTCTAACATCCTTATCAATGGTAACTTTATTTTTCTCACTCTGCAGGTACACAAGGCAAATCCAGTACGCAGGTACCAGGGTGTGGAAGTCAAGTCAAGTGACCAGCCCTTGACCGTGCCTGTATCGCCTAAGTTCTCCACTCGATTCCACTGCTAAACTCGGCTTTGAGCTGTGGACACCGTCTGGGAACCCGAGCTACTCTTCCCATTAAACCAGGAGCCTTCTTTGTCACAGGGGCATGGAGAGAACTCATTTCTCCAGGCTTTTTCCTACGCATGCCTGACAAGTGTGGACTCCAATTTCATTGAGAGCTGTTTTCCTACATTATTGTGGCTAATAATGAGACTCAACTCATGTATGTCTCAACCAGACTCCATGTAGTTATTTCCTTGGAACCATCAGTTGACCTTTAATATGGGTCTTAACTCTGACTAGAATTTAAAGTCTCTGTATCAGTACAGTGTAATTTCTGTTGCCCTTACCCCCCACCCCCCTTTTTTTCCTATTTTAATCAGAAAATAAAGATAGTTAAATACTGAGATAGGATTTAAGTCATGAATTAAATGAGGAACCATCAGTAGTATGTCAGATTCTTTCCTCTTCTCTGTGCAAAATGAATTTAGAGTTAAGGAGCCCTTCGCTACGAGGGGGGAAGCCTCATTAACTGCATGACGAGGAAGAGACTTGACTGACGGGAACCTCACAGCAGTCATCGGCTGGCCTCGGGTAGAGCTTGCTGTTCAGGCACGTTCTTCCCTTGTTGGTGCAGATGATAATAGGGGGCGCTGAGTAGTACACGTTTTAAGTCCTCCAGTGACCTAGACTGGAATAAATATGTTTGTCTTCCCTCCCTGATTTTGTTATTTGATGTTTTTAAATCTTTCCCCCTTTGGAGGTCACATCTTATTGGGGAAGTGGGTACTTTGAGAGGAGGGTCTAGGAACTTTTAAAAGCATAGGCTCTGTCCTTAAAGGAAAGAGCTTTGTGACTTTTCTGTCTTATGACAGAATATCCTTCCATATTTTGTTAACTCCCTCCTAGGAACCACTCTGGAAGCCTGTTATGCCTTCAAAACAGACTGTGCCTTCTTCTCTAAATGTGTTTTTTCTCATCTGGTAAACTCTTCTTTATAAGACTCAGCTCTAGTAAAATCTTTTTCATAAATCTTTCCTTGACCATTTGACCTCCTCAGGTAAGGTAAGATTTCCTTCTTTGTGCCTCCCAAATGTTTCTTATGTATATCTCTAGTAGAACAGTTATACCACTGAGTTACTTGTACTTGTTTACAAGCTAGTAGAGATGAAGATAACTAAAATTATGTTAGTCCTTGAAGATAAAAATTATGTTAATCATATCTGTATTTCTCATAGTTGGCACAGAATTTGCTAGGTCCATGTTATCAATAGTGTATTTTCTTTTAGACTTGATATTGTTTATGAACTCTACTCTGTACCAGTCATCTATTCCTGTGCCACGAGATATAAAAGC
This sequence comes from Stenella coeruleoalba, assembly GCF_951394435.1. NCBI lineage: Eukaryota > Metazoa > Chordata > Mammalia > Artiodactyla > Delphinidae > Stenella > Stenella coeruleoalba. The sequence continues at coordinate 26,595,635 of NC_137161.1, read as the reverse complement.
ATCCATCTTTTGCCCAGGCTAGGCCTAGGCACTATATATGATATTAGACCTATGTTATATTCCTTTTGTTTATTCATTCAGTGACCATTATGTACAAGCCATTGTAGATTTAGTGACAGGCAACAAAGCAAGATGTGATTTGCAGATCCCTGGGCATCCTGAAGGCCCACAGAGTGATACAAAGTGCAGTTCCTTTATTCATTTCCTAGAGATATGTGGTGTACAGTTCCATAACAACTTGTGTAGTTCATTTAACAAATATTGATTCAGTACTAACTATATATACGTTGGCACTATTCTAGTCTCTGGGCATATAGCAATGAACAGAAATAGAAGACCTTGACTTCATGGAGGTTACCTTTTAGAAGGGGAGACACAATAAACAAGTAACTGTCCTCTTCTGTCAGGTGATAAATGTTTCTCTGACTGACTGTGTGGAAAATAGAGTAGGATGGGGACTTGGTGGCATGTAAGATTGGAAACAGGAAGGTGAGGAGGTTCTTGATGTTGTCCAGGTAAGAGCTGATAGTGGCCTGGGCTAGGGTGGTAGCAGTGGAGGTGATGAGAAATGGTTGGATTCTGAATGGATTTTGAAGCTGTAACTGACGAGACTTGCTAACAGATTGGACGTGGGGAGGGGGGGGGGGTAGATGAGGATGGTATTTAGATATCAGCCTCAAACAGAAATAGAGTTCTCCATCCCTTGTGTTGTGAAAAATCCAGTTCTACCCCAGTCCTCATATCTCTTGTGGATTCTCTGGATGGGGGTGGGACAACTTCCTTTTCTGAACACCTTTTGCTTTGGTTTTTCTCTGTTCATCTCTTGATCCCCTCTCTGTGTCTTTCCTCTGTAGCTTTTCTCTCTCCCATGTATCAGCAGTTCTCTAATAGTTCACTGTCATTCATATATTGCCATCTAGTATCATTTTTTCATATATTTTGTTCATTTTTTGTTTTGTTTGTTTCAGGTAGAAGAATAAATCTGGCCCTCAAGTTGAGGGTTTTAGAAAGAGTGTTACGTATTGAGAATTATGGACCTGTGGGATCCTTCCACCCCATTTGCTCCATTCTGGATTGCCCCCTCTGGACACACCCACATCAGGGTGATATTGTTTGGCAGTCTGTTACGGCAACAGAGAGGGATTATATTATTTCAGAGCAAATAGCTTTTAAAATTAAGATGCCCTTGCTTCCCAGAATTTCCCAGTTTCCTGGTGGTCTCCTCCTCAGCACAACCTGTCTAGTATTGAGTCCTTTCTTTCTGGACCACCTCACATGACCTTCATTTTTCTAGGACAGCCTCCCGTTTCCCCTGAAACTCAAACTCTGCTTTTATTTTACAGAGAAATTCAGGTTCTTTATCCCTCAGGCCTTGTCCAAGAGAGAGCTTCTCTTTCAACACTCAGAGGTCACCCTGGAATTTTCCTAAACAAAGAACATGTCCTCTAATAGGATTTACTGAATTCTACTGAGAAATCTGGCTGCCACAATCTGCTTGGCAATTTTGCAAAACTCCTAGCACATGTGCACATTCAGATCGTTAGAATTCCCACACTTGCTGGGAAGGACTGTTTTCAGTGTTGTTTTGACTTGGTCATGATTCCCCATTGCTAACAGTTTGTGCTAATTAATACAAGATTACCTTTCACTCTTAATTTGGTTGATCATTTTGTTCTTGTGTAATTGCTTTGTTCCCGTTTTGACTGCTGTTTTATGCTTTAACAGTTCTTTTCCACAGAATTTTGTCCTTGGAAAGTGGAGCTTGAGTGGTGGACACACTGCAGTGGCAGTTGCTCCAGCATTTAATAGATAAGTCTTATACACAAACAATTGTAACACAGGATAAGATGTGATTGAGTAGCATGAGACAGACAGAAAAAATGCTGCAGGAGGAGTTTAGAGGTTCTTGTTGGAGGTGAGATTGCAGTTCTTAAAGGTGTTTCTTTTTTTATGTAAAAATTATGAAAGTAGTATAGTCATCCCTCAGTATCCACAGGGGATTGGTTCCAGGACCCCCTGTGGATACCAAACTCCACAGATGCTCAAGTCACATTTAAAATGGTGTATTTGCATATAACCTATGCACATCCTCCCATATACCTTAAATCATCTCTAGATTACTTATAATACCTAATACAATGTAAATCGTTGTAAAGACAATGTAAATTATACATAAATAGTTGCACATGTACAGCAAATTCAAGTTTTGTGTTTTGGAACTTTCTGGACTTTTTTTTTTTTTCAAATATTTTTGATCCATGGTTGGTTGAATCTATAGATATGGAACCTGTAGATACAGAGGGCTGACTGTACTGCCTTTTGGAAACAAAACAATACAGACTGTATAAAACAAAACACGAAAGTCTCTTACTTCCCCTACTCCCATTCCCCAGGAGTAACCCAGTATTACCAGTTGTGTATTCTTCCAGAATGTTTTTTATGTACACACACAGATTTATAGAGCATTTTTTATAACAATAAGATTATAGCATTACGCATTTGCCTTTAATTTTAATTTGTTCTTTGAAGGTTATATATCATGGCTTTCCAAATTCGAAAGCTACAAAGGGGTTTAGAGATAGTTGGTGCTGCCAGGTGTGTTCCCTTGCAGAGATGGCGTCAGCCTATATGTATTCATACCTGCTCCCTCTTATTTTTCAACAAATAGTGTCATAATTTACACTCTGTAGCTTGCTCTTTTCATATGTGTTCTCCATTGAATAATGTGGTTCAGGCACTACCTTAGGCATGTACTAGCTTTCTCCCTGGCTGAAGTATGAAGCCTCTTATGAGAATCTAGTGACATGGAGGCAGACCTGGTGTGGGGTCTAGATGTCCTGGCCTAGTGACCTCAGGTCCCAAAGGCTCGAGGTCAGGTCAGCAAAGCCTGCTCCTTTAATTCCTCCTGGCTTAGCTGAGCCTTGGGGGTTCATTGGCTTGAGTATCTGGTTAAACCTGTGTATCCCCTTAGGTCACTCTTGATATGCTTCCTTTTCAGTTCCCTTCTGAATCTTGTCTGCTGGGGAAGTTCCTCATTGCTGAGAGTAGCAGTTAAAAAAGCTGTCAGCCACGAGGCTGAGCTCCTATTTCTGCACAGGCAGGCTGAGTACAGCTTGGTGGTGTGGATCCAGGTAGGAATTGGTCAACATTCTGAATCCTGAGCTGCCATCTGCCTTGCAGCCTGCTGGGGTGCTCAGTTTAGACAACATATAAAGTTTCCTGGATACGGAACAAACCCAGGCCTATGGAAAGAGCAGGAGGGTTAAAGTGTGTGGTACTTTGAGCAGTGACGAAGGCATAACCAGGGAGCTGACATGTTTGCTCCAATGCCAAGAATTCGAGGACAATTTGTTATCCAGCTTAAGCCATTGTAGTTGCTACAGAAAAGCCTGGGGACAAAAACATGCTTTTTCCTTGTTTTTGTCTTCCTGCATACCCACTCTATTTTCTAGTGCTGTAGTGAAGGTTACTGACCTCAAAAACAGAAATGTCTGATGGTGTTCGCTCTTCTCCTCCTTACAAGAGAATGTGAGGCTGGGCTGCGGTCAAAGCATGGCTCTTATGTGCTGAAGGTATCAGCTTCCTGAAAGGGCTTCACAAATGCTAACATTGTACTTGGAGAAACCATAGTTGGAGGGGCTTAGGGAAATACTAGGTTTTATCAGGAATTATTTCACCAGACTAAGCCTAACCTGAAGGCATCAACTGCCTTCTCTCTTTTTCTTAAAATTTTATTAAACAGAAGGGAAGTAAAAACCTGGCCTGCGTGATCTGCCAAAACCCATGGGACTGGTATCCCAGAACCTCACAGGCAGGTGTGTGAACGGGTTAAGAATTGTTGCCTAGCTTATTTCGGCACTGATGGTATTCTCAGGGCTTCTTTCAGGAGCAAGGGTGGGAGAGGTATTTTTCAGTGGGTCAAATACTAAATAGTCAGTGGTTGTAAATTGTAATTTGAAAAGCAGTTTAGGGCAGCATTGTCAAGCTTGGTGGTAAGGAACGATGAAAAATCTCTGGCCTGGCACTGACATCCTCTACTCACGGCGTACAGGCACACTCTCTCACACAGACTAAGGGACTAGAAAGTGACTTTGAATTTGCTCTATACGAAAATCTCAACAGGGTTTTGCAGTGTTTTTGTTTATAAAATTGGGATTTATTGTTAATTATATACAATTCAGAAAATACCTGGTAATAGGAGGAAGGAGAAAAAAATCTGTGGTCCCCTCACCCACCTTGAACACTGGTGTTTCTCTGTATAATATTTTCTTACATAGAACTTTAGTCTGTTTTTCTACATTGTAGGGGTTTTCTGTTTATGTATATATATTTTTTGTATTCTGCTTTTTTTTTAACTTAGCAGAGTAGTAGCTCAAATATTTTTCCTATATTGCTTCATACTCTGTAAATACCAATTTTAATAGCAGCATACTGTTCCATCGTCCAGAGTTTGTTTCTCCCCATTGAAAATATTTGTTTTGCAAAGGATTTTCCTAGGCTATTTATAAGACAGATTTCTTTGTCCCCCTAATGTATTATGTCTCTCTAAACTTTAAATGGTTGTTTCAAACCACTTAGTCAATATTTGTAATTAAAGTATTAAAAGAAAATATAATTCCCTCCCAAAAGCGTAGTTAATGACATCATCCTGGCATACGCATTTGCAAATTGGAAACCTCGTTTTGGCTGACATAAGGATTGGTGCCCAGCGAAAAGTTTATTGGCATTTAGCAAAGCCTTTCTGGAGAGAATTCTAGTTATGTTAAAGTCTTGGAATTCTACATCTTAAGACAGGCTTACACAGTAGATTGATGTCTCAAAGCCTTCAGACCACATTTGAAAGGGAATGCCCTTTGTCTTTCTTAACTCTAGCTGAGCTGTGATGTGTCTTTTGGGCAGAGTAGAGGCAGGAAATATAATCTCCTTCCTGGCACTGGCACACGGGGTGACCTTTAGCAAGGCACTCCCCTTTTCTGGACCTCAGTTTCCACATCGTCAAAGAGGAGATTGAATTAGAAAGATAAATAAGGCTCTTTCCAGCTTGAATATTTTCAGATTCTTTTTCTAGGCAATTTGTTCTAACCACATTAGCCCTACTTTAACAGTTATATTTTTCTATAGTCAGCTGCTCAGTCACTGCAAGAGGGTACCTCTAGTAAGCTCCCTGCTCCTAGATTTCCATTTGAACGTCAGTGAAGTATGTTGGAGACCAGTGTGCTAGCTCGTTGAGGAGGACTTTCCAAGGGTTGTTCTGGAAGCGGAAATCTAGCCCAGATCACTCCAGGGGACTAATCTCTGAATAATGTCCTCTGACACACGCACATATTTTCTGATGTTTCTCTTGACCTTGGAACTGGTTAAAAGCAGCACAGAATGCTCAATGAATTCTAACAGACTACAGCAAGGAAGTCCCTCCCATCCTTGGCTTTTCCAAGATGTAAGGTTGCTAGTATCCGTTCTTTAATTGTTGGCATTTTAAGGATGTCACCTTACCTTGCAGCTCTTCTGTTTCTCTCTGCTGTAGTTCAGTTTTTATAATGTTTGTGGTCAAAAGGACTTGGGTTGATTTGAGATAATTGTCACAGGGTTCTGAGGGGCACAAAATTATTTAGTGGAATGAACCCTAGATTGGGGATTGGGAGAGTAGCTTGAGCATGTCATTTGCATTTTGTGAGTCTCAATTTCTTTATCTTAGAAGTTTAAAATGATGTTTCTAGAAAGGATCTTTCCTCTGGCTCCATGGATGAGAATTTGCTCCTAGCTTTAAAATGACCCAAAAGCAAGTCTTGGCAGCCATGGTGACTGTCACATTGGGCAGTTATTCATCCTTGTTGGCCAGCGTGACTCAGTGTGATCCTGCTTGAGTCGTATATTCACTATATTAATTGTCAGTGGGTATGTGTCATCAGGGGTTGCCAGAAGCCCCTGCTGTTTATCCAAAGCTAACAAACTGACAAGACAGGGCCAGCAGCTGCTAGTCAGCCATCAGCGAGAGGAGCAGGGACGCTCCTCAGGAAGGAGGCTCGTGGGAGTTGGTGCAAGCAAAAGGCGAGGGATTTGAGTTGAGCTTTTAGAAATCTCATTCTTACTGGGCTGGAGGTTGATGTCTACACTGTAGCCTCCCTGATTCTTATTTGCCCATTAGCCGTTTTCTCTCTCTTGTGGTAATTTGTTACCACTTCGCATAATAGAAAACTAATATGCGAAGCAACACAGCAGACAGATCGGAGTTGGGAGGGGCTGTCAGTATCTGCCCACCTTCACTAAACAACTTTTTGAGCCTCTCCCTCTCCTTGAAACATTAGCTGTACTGACCACTGCTGGGTCTGAGTGTTTGTGTTTTCCTCACATACATACCAAAACACTCCTCCTATCCAGAGGACCCAGGAAAATGGGTAGGAATTGGCAGGCTAGGAAGCTCAGCAACTTGGGCTGGGGGACTTTTCTCTAGGGCGGTGGTCCTCAGAGTGTCCTGCAGACCAGAAGATCAGCATCACTGGGACTAGAATGCAAATTCTCCAGACCTCTTGAATCAGACACCATGGACCTGGGGCCCAGCAATGTGTTTTAACAAGCCCTGCAGGGGTTTGTGATGCACCCCCAAGTGTGAGGACCACTGTGTCAGGAGATGTCCTGGTGGAGAACAGGTCTCTCAACTCAAAGGTCCCTATCTATGGACCAGGGAGCCTGCAGCTGTTCTCTCCTGTGAGCCTCAGCACGCAGGCCAAACTAGAGCCCTGTGGAGGGCAAGAGCATGCCTCTCCTCTGAGCTCCCTGGGGAGTCACATTTATGCAGCCTGTTCGTGTTACCCAGGAGAGCTGCTGAATTTGTTGAGTAAGTGTTTATCTCCTCAGCCAAGACTCTATTACCAAAATAAAGATGGAAGGAAGAATGCTTTTCCATATGTCCTTCCAACAAGTCATATGACAGATGAGGAAACTGAGGCTCAGAGTTTAAGTTACTTTCCCAAAGTCACACTGCTGGTAAGTGGCAGAGTCAGAATTTGGACCCAAGTCTGTGCCCTCAAGTGCCCTTTCCACCACGCCAGTTGCATCCCTTGAGGGGATGGATGGACATTCTTAGGAGCTCCTGGAGGATAGGGCCTAGCTCTTTTGGGAATTGAGTGACACTTGATCAAAGAGCCCCATGGGTGAAGAAGAGATTGTTTCCGTCACCCACCAGGGCCAGCAACTCAGGACTTTGGAGCAAGTTTGGGCTGTAGCCCTCATTGAACTCTTGACGTTTCTGTGGGAACCTCCAGCTACGCTTCCCAGAGGCTGGGAGCAGGTTCTCTCTCCTCAGTTTCACCCAGCAGCCGTCTGGGTCCTTGCCGGATGCTTGCGTTCCTATCAGGGATGTGGCAGCTGTCAGTCAATTATTAAGTCACAAGCCTCGGCAGGCCTGAATGATAGCCGAGGTGGTCACAGTGCCAAGTGACTGCAGCCAGAAGTGCTTTGCCCTGGCCCGTTCCTCATCCTTTGTTTGGACCCCCCTCACCATCCCAGACAGGGCCCTCTTCTCCCAGCAGCCTCTCAGAGCTTGCCATACACCCCCTGGCTTATATGGTAACCCAGTTCTGCAGACGAGCCTGAAGTGTTATAAATAGCACAGTGGAGGCCAGGAAGCCTACCAGGATAGAACATGCTTTCCCCCCTTTTTGAGCCGTTTCCTAGGATCGTGTGCTGGGAGTGACTTCTAGTGCAGATAAACTCCAGTTACTCTCCTCTCCAGGGTCTGCACTCTGCACTTGGGTTTTGCTTCTTTCTGTGTTTGCGTTTGTCCCCCGCCCCCACGGGCCCTGCCTTCATGAGGTGGTGCTTCCAAGTCTGCTCCTGGGACGTTTCCTGTTCTTGGAACAGCTGCACCATCCTGGGGTACCCTCCTGCTACTTGATCCTATAGGGAGGTGTCCAGTGGCCATGGGCAATTTTCAGATGACCTTGTTCCTCTGACGTCATTAGATGGCTATTTTTGGCTTCGCTGTTTATGCTGCAGAGAAGTTGGGCTGCGATGGGGGAGAGGGAGAAAGAGTGAAGGAGGGGCCGGTCTTGGTTTCTCATTGTCCCAGGACCCTACCAAAGTAGGAACGTTTATTCTTCAACATTTACAGAGCACCTACTGAATGTCAGGCCCTGGGGCTACCAAGTTGTGACATAATCTAAGTATTCTTCACTCACCCATGAATTCATTTTTCAGCAGGCATTTACTTTGTGGTATGGAATAGTAATCAAGAGTGAGAGCTCTGAGCTTGATGGGTTGGGTGTAAACTCTGGTCCCACTGGAATCCTACCTTTGAAACCTTGGGCAAGTTACTCCTCTGTGCCTCACTTTCCTTTTGGAAATGGGACTGATGATAGTGTCTACCTCATAATGTTGCTATAAAGATTAAAGGAGTTAATATCTTTGCCTGACACATGGTAAATGCACAATAAATATTAGCAACTGTTATTATTAACATCAGAAGCACCACTTTTTGTACGAGGTCCTTGGGATATGAGGTCTACTGACTTGGTCCCTGTCTGTTCTGAGCCGGCACCTGATCCCCAGGGCCCCAGGTACTGGGACAATCCACACAGTCAGTACAAGTCAGAAGGGAACACCTGCCGTGTGTACCGCTTTACCTTAACTTGCAGGTGCATTCCAGGGAAACAGGTGAAGTTCCTGCCCTGGGAGAACCTCAGAGCAGTGGCTCTCAACGCTGACTGCTCATCAGAATCTTCTGGGCAGGTTTGAAAAATAACTTTCTGGACCCCATTCCAAATGCACTGATTTAATGATCTGAGCCCAGGAGCGGCTCAGACTTCAGAAGTTGTGAAAACTCTCTAGACATTTCCCACGTGCATCAGGGTTGAGAACACAGCCCAGGCTAGAAGGATATGTGTCCTGGAAGTACCCTGCCAGCTGCCTCAGGACTGCCTCAAAGCTGGCCCTCTGACTCGTAGGTTCTCAGATTTGGGGTGTGCATGAAAACCGCCTGAAATGCTGGTTATAAGGACAGATTCCTGGGGCCCTACTTGCAGGAGGCTTCATTTTAAACTCTGGGCCCTAGGCACTGAGAAAGCCTGCTGCAGCCATGCCTTCAGCTGAGAAGTCAGCCCTGAACATCAGTCCCAAAGACTCTGCCTATGAGACCCTACAGTGTTTCATATCTCATGTGTAGCTCTTATTTTCTGTCTTGAATTGTAGAAAGCTGTATCCATATTACTATGTCTTGAATTAATATTTATCTCCTAACAGTTACAAATAGTCATTTCAAAAAAATTTGCAAAATCCAGACAAAGCATAAAAATCATCTCTACTCCCACACCTGTATGTGTGTGTGTGTATACATATATATGCCTCCAGATATTTTCTCTACAAATATTTTTAGCAACAAAAAAGGACCCACTGCATGAATGATTTTACAGTCTTTTTTCACCTAAAATGCACTGCATGGTGATTCTATAGCTTTTCCCCAGTTTCATCTCTGTGTCCCCAGAGTGACCAGTTTATTCCTTGCCACAGAGTAGAGCACTGAGTAATAATCTTAGCGATAAAACTCTACAAATTCTGGGCTGGAACAGTGTCATTCGAACTTCCAGAGAAATCTACATCCAATTGGCCACACAGAATGTCCATACATCTGTGCTTACCAGCCTTGGAGGGAAGGACCGGGTACGCGGTAAGGACAGCAGCCTTACCAGGGCTTCCCCGGGGGCTGGTACTGCCAAAGCCCAAGGCTCAGGGGCCCAAGGTAGGAGAGAGCAGGAGAAAGCAGCCCCGAGTGGCTCCCATATCAGGACTGGGGGGAAAGTCGTGAGGGGAGTTGGCTGCTTTCTTTGGAGTCAGAAAGGTCATTGCTCAACTCCTTGGATTTTCCATCACAGCCGAGCAGGGAGAGGGTCAGGCCAGGAAATGTCTCCTCTGAGCCGGTCCTTTTTAAAGCCTCTTGGCTGGGTCTGTTTCCTCCAGGAGCCAGGGAAGCAGTGTCCGAGTGGAGTTAACCCCTCCACGCCCCAGGAATTCTCCCAGGGATGGGTGAGCCTGGGAGCCCAGGCTTCTGGAATGCAGAGCCTTCCAGGGCAAGAGGCCTAAGGAGCCGTGAACCCTGGCTGGAGAAACCTTCCCTCTTGCCTTGTTAAATCCAACAGGCATAATTGCATCCTGCTGACCTTAATTCCCCTGGCGGGTTTAATTGGTCCTGGCACTGTCCCACTTCCTGCCCTGCCCCTGTAGAGGCAAGGAGGGTGGCTGCACAGCTGGTGCAGGGCGGGAAAGCCCCTTCTTAAGGGTGGGCAGGGGCTCTGGCAGCCCCCAGCTGGGTGGGGGAGGTTTCCCTGTGCCACCCTCCCCCCACCCCGCGCCTCCAAGGGAGCTCTGAGAAGAAGCTTGGGGACTCCCAGGGAGCAGCTGGCTGAGCTGAGCTCAGCCCCAGCGGGCGGGCGAGTAAGCTGCAGGTAATCCTGTGGATCCGGAACCAGGCCAGGCTCTCATCTCAGCGTGAGGGACTGTGGAGTAGCCTGCAGGGACAGCTGAGCCCTCTGGGTGTCCACATTATGGAGACCTCACACACAGTGCTGCAGGTACCATGCCAAGCACTCTACGTACATGTTCTCACTAAATGCTCCCAGCCATTCCAGGAGAGAGCAGTGGGGCAGAGTAGTTATGAGCTGAGCATTGTGTCAGATGGTTCAAACCCAACTCTGTGACTTTGCCCTGTGACTCAGTTTTCCTTTCATATCTGTGAAATGGGGATGATATAGCTGACATTTATACAGCACTCACTGAGTACCCATGCACTGTTCTAAATGCTTTACATATCTCTCCCTGTGAAGGAGGTGCTCGTCCTACAGATGAGGAGACTAGAGAAAGCATTTGCCCAAGCCTCACGGTCATTAGTCTGAGAGCTTCACTGTCAGAGTTCCTCAACCACTGCTCAGCAGGACTGTGGTAAGCATGGAGTGTGAGGACGGGGCCTGGTCCATTTAATGAGAGTTCAAGAAATGCTCGTTATTATTTGGGAATCATAACAGTAACAAGTGCAGCAATTAAAACTCCTTATATTGTCCCAGCCTGGATTTTGGTCTCATTGGGAGGTGGCTCTGGATATGAATCTGGGTAGTTTGAAGTTATTCAATAGCTGTGTGACTCTAGGGACAAGCCTCTTACCCTCTCTCAGCATCGAGCTTTTCCGAATCTTTAACATGGTCTAGAACTTGGCCCCTAGAGTCCTTTGTGAAGATCCAATGAGCTGGGCAAAACCCTTGGCAGAGCCCTTAGTGGCCCTTCATGGGCACTCACTCAATAAGTGATCAGTACTGATAGCCACAGTCATAGCGAGAGGACATCAGCAAGGGCCATCACGGTAGAACCCGGTCCAGAGCCTTGCTAGTCAGTTGGATACTCATCGGACACTGATTGGCAAGGACACTTTGTGCCGGGGACACGTGAGCATCATAACAGCCCCTGCCCTCGAAGGGCTCCCGGACAGTGGCAACGGTGAGATCAGCCTGGAGCTGAAGGAGCTCAGAAGAGGGGGTCCGACATTTCAAGCTAAACGAGAATGTCCTGTGGGGACAACCAAATAGAAGACTGGGGTTCCAGATCATAGGCACAGGCAGGAAGCATTTCAACCTTCAGAATGCTATGAGACCCATAAAGCCAGTACCCAGCAGGGAGATGGGGTGAGACACAGGCTGGGAAATTTTAGGCAAGAAAGACGACTTTGGGGCTGTAAAGAAGCACATTTCTGGCCCAACTCTCCTCCTTGTGGAGTGACTTTTGGCAAGTTACTCTTGATCCTCCCGTCTTCATCTAGAAAATGGGATGAAATCTCCTCACAGAGTTATTATCAAGATGATGTTTTAAGACAATATGGATAAAGCTAATAATAGGAGGCACTCAAAAAATGGGAGCTCCCCTCCTTTCAGAGAGCCTGGGTTCAGATCCCCGCTCAGTCCCTTACAAGCCCGATGGCCCTGGGTCAGTTACTTAACCTCTCTGAGCTTCAGTTTCCCCATCTGTAATCACATCTACCTCATCCGGTTGTTCTGAAGATCACGTGAGTGAACCTACACAGGAGCACTTAGAGGCCCTGCACGTGTGATGAGTACTGTATAGGCATTAGTATTTTTGCTTCCTATAAGAGGCAGGCTGTCAACTAGATGCTGAAGGAGAGAAATGGAAGAGAGGAGGGCCAGGTCAGAAGAGGAGGACAGGCAGACACAAGGCAGCAAGACTGCGGAAGGGGCTCCCACTCTGGTTTTTGCTAGCCTTGGACAGACAATCCCAGCATTTGCTCACTTAAGAAAACATCACTCATTTTGAACAGTAATCTGTTCACATAGTTTTGGGTTCAAATAAAAAAGTAAAAAGGTATGCAGCGATATCTTTCTCCCATCTCTGGTCCCCAGTTTCTTATTCTGCCAAAGAAATCCTTATGTGTGTAAAGGGAAATTTTATATATTAGATATATTATGTTCTCTATTATAAATCTTAACCCCTTTTGCACAAATGGTAGCATCATCTACATGCTATTCTGCACCTTGCTTTTTCTCCTCCCACTTTGTAGGTTGCTTCATGTCAGTTCATTCACGGCTTCCTCCATATTTTTTACAGTTACACAATTTCGCACTGTTCAGACGTGCTGCATTCTCAAGCCATTTCCCCACTCCTCTCAACAGGGGGCAGGAGTTGATTTCTCCATTTGATAATTAGAGGAGCTGGACCGTGGAGTGGGGTTGGAGTGACTGGACGGGTCACCACAGTCAGGACCTGAACCCAGACATCCACGCCAGATCTATTTCCAATGCACTCAGCTTGGGGATAGTTCTCAAGCACCCCACGGAGAAAGGCTCTGGGCAGATAGCCCCCGGGTCATGGAAGGCCCTTTGGATCATACCTCTCTGCATCCTATCTCCACTTGAACACCTCGGGCTGGAGTGGCCCCTGGGTCGCCATTGTGGTGGAGGATCCTAGGATCCTTCCAGGCGGGCCATTGAAAAGACCTGGATCAGCTCAGGGGAGGGGCGTGAGAGCACTGACCATCTCTCACAGCCGCTTGGGGCAGCCTCCGTCTCCCCAGGGGCCCAGGAAGAAGACATTTTCAAAAGAAAACACTTTCAGGCCCATGGGTGTGTTGAGCAAGTGCCCCTGAGACCATTTTTTACCCAAAGATGCTCCAAGCAGATCCAGAGGCAGGGGCAGGGCTTGTGGACACCAAGCTGGGCGCTGGGGTCAGGATGATTACCTGTGGGCCTGTGTGGTTCTAACCAGGCTCCGGGGAACCCCAGGAGATGCAGGCAGAGCCAGAGCCTGGCCTGGGCGTAGTCTTGCCCTTCAGTCCTGCCTGAGAGCCCCTCTTCTTCAAGCCCCCCCACATCTTATCTAAGCCAGAGATACCAGGCAAAGCCTGGGAGAAGGCTGCTCCCCCAGGGCCCCAGGTGCCCCCTCCCTCTTTCTCTTCCTGCTTGTTCCAACACCACTCTCCCCCCAGTCAGTTCATGGGAAGAATGCCGTGTCCTCTGAATGGGGGCCAAGAGTGACAGGTGGTGGCAGTCTGAGCTGCATGGCCCCTGGTGTAAGAGATCCTCTCCTCCGCCCCCGCCTCCCTGCCTGTGCCCCTGCCTCCGCCTCTGCCCACCCGGCCCAATCCCTTACAACTGCCCCAGGACTGCTCCTGGGCAGCCGCTGCGAGACAGACAGACACCAGATTGCCTCTCTCTGCTCCAGGTGCCTCTCTCCCTTCAGTCAGCTGGCCCTGGCCTCCTTTCAGCCAGACAGGAGGAGGAATCCTGCAGTCCGACACACCTTTCTCTTCTTTCTGCAGCTAGAAAGACTTGAGTTAGACAAGCAGAAGCACACGCCTCCCTGCCTCATGGCGACAGAAAACGGAGCAGTGGAACTGGGAATCCAGAGCCCATCAACAGGTGCCAAGCTGGGGCAGGAGATGGAGGGAGGAGCTTGGGAAGGGGTGTTTGTTTGAATCCAGAGTTGGGCCTGTTCCTCAGGGGGAATTCTGTGCCTGAGGCCTCCTTTATGGTGCCTGGAGGACCAAGAAATCAGGGTTATCTCTGGTACAGTGGGGCTGGATCAAGGGCCAACATGAAGCCTTCCCCAGAGAGACTGGGAAAACATGAAGTCCCCATTGTTGGCGCCTGAACACTCAGGGCGAGGGATGGCAGGGGCATCAAGGCCCACCAGGAGACCAGAGCCTCCTACACAGGGCCGCCGAGGTCTTGGCAGCCCACCTCTAGAGCCCATGGAGTGGCCCCAGAGGCTCAGTGGGACAAGCCCTTGCCAATTGTGGCCTGGGTGGGGACCTGGGCCTGGAGCTGGTCTCCGGCCAGCCTAGCTGGGGAAGGAGTTGTAGGAGGGTGGATCCTGACTGGTGTTTCACCTCCTTTGCAGACAAGGCACCTAAAGGTGCAGCAGGTGAAGGACCCCCAGCTGCAGAGAAAGACCCTGATCCCCCAAACCCAGAGAAAGAACTTGGTCCCCCAGACCCAGAGAAAGAAATTGGTCCCCCAGACCCAAAGGAAGAACCTCATCCACCCACCATGAAGAAAGATGCTGAAGCCCCAGCCCCAGAGAAAGGGGATAGTGCCTTGGCCCAACCCTCAACCAGCAGCCAGGACCCCAAGGGAGAAGGACACCGGGGTGGGGGGCCTGCGGAGGGCAGTGCTGGGCAGCCGGCCGCCCTGCCCCAGGAGACCGCGACAGCCGAGGTCAGTGTCAAGAAGCCCGAGACCAAGCAGGGGACCCCAGGCAGCCAGGACCTCGGAGAACCCAAGCTGCACAAGAAGGCAGCAGAGGGCCAAGCAGCAGCCAGGAGGGGCTCACCCGCCTTTCTGCACAGCCCCAGCTGCCCTGCCGCCATCTCGAGGTGAATGGCCCCTGGCCGGGAGCGGGGAGGGGCCCTGCAGTTCCTCTGTCTTGGGCACCGTCATCACACTCAGTGCTAGACGGGGTAGTTCTGATGTTCACCTCCCTCTGTCCTGGGCATCGGCCTGACCACTTTGTCTCCCTGCAGAAACCAGGATTTTGTGATAGTTCACAGAAGCCTGGAATGTCAGGCAGGAGAGGTCCTCAAAGACCTCTTCGCCAGGCATCTGGAGTCCAGAGTTCCCCTTACCCCATGAACTTGGGTCTCACCAAGGGCAGGACTGAGATGTCAGGAGGAAAAGATAACCTGTCTGCTTAATAGAATTATTGGTATAATATGGAAAAATGACTAATAACCAGACTGATAGATCATTACCAATACTCTTAGAACCATAATATAGCACCAGTCTCATGGTGCAATCCGTTATCCTTACCTGAATGCCAGTCATATTAATGAGGTTATTAATGATGTATTTATCGTAAGCCACAATAATAACACTTACCATATCAGTTTGAATTATGTGGTAATATAAATTAATATCATTGATACATTATCAATTGCATCACCACAGTTTTATGAATCAAGAGCTACATAACCTTCCTCATTGTTGCCACATAATGATTAACCAAATCAACAATCCTGTTAACAGTTATTAATGATCTATTAGTGCATTGATACTCAAGATAGCAACCACAGACATGGGAATTCCCTGTTGGTCCAGTGGTTAGGGCTCCGCGCGTCCACTGCAGGGGGCACAGATTAATCCCTGGTCGGGGAACTAAGATCTCGCATGCCATGTGGCGTGGCCAGGAAAAAAAAAACCATAGACGTTTATGGTATTATTAACATCCCCTGATTTTGTATGAAGTGAATTCAGATGCATCACCCCACGCGTGTGGGGTGGGGGCGGGGTCTTATTACCTCCAGATTGCAGATGGGGCTCTGGGAGACCTGCCTGCTGGCGGGGCTGTGGCTGCTGAGGGCGTCACCTCTGTGTTCTCACTTCTAGCCCTGAGAAGCCGCTGGCTGAGAAGCCCCCAGATGAGGCATCAGAACTCATCTTTGAAGGGGTGCCCGTGACCCCAGGCCCCACGGATCCTGAGCCAGCCAAGGTAGCAGAAGGAGAGAAGAACCTCCCGGAAGGCAGCCAGAAGGAAACAGAAGAGAAGGTTCCAGGCCAGGCTGGCCAGGCTGAGGTGCAAGGGGACACCTCGAGGGGGATCGAGTTCCAGGCTGTTCCCTCGGAGAGATCGGAGGTGGGACAGGCCCTCAGTCCCACAGCCAGGGAGGAGGACTGCTTCCAGATTTTGGGTAGGCCGGGGCTGCCCTGGGGCTGAGGTAAGAGGGAGCGGGCTCCCCATGTCTCCCCACTTAGAGGACTCAACCTTTCTGAGCTGCCTCATCGAGCCTGATCCATCTGTCACCCAACCCCAGGAAGTACGAGTTCCTGGTCCCCTTTGAGAGATGGGGAAACGAGGGCTAAAAAAAGGGAAGTGGGGCACCCCAAACCCATAGCTAGAACAGGATATGAACCTGTCAGGACAGCCTGACTCCAGAGCTCACTTTTTACTTTCTTCTACTTCGACTAAAATGGGGCTTTAAAAAAAAAAATCAGGCACGTTATTGGAGCAACACCAATTCTCTGGACAGTGGGATTTGAAGTCAATCTGTAGAAAGGCTCAAGTGCCAGGCTTTGGTAGTTAAACTGCATCCTGGGCGGGTGGGAAGGCTCCTGGGAGCCATAGAGGGTTCTTGAGCTGAAGAGCACAGGTGTGTGTGTGGTGGGGGCAGGGTGACCAAGGTAGCTGGGCACGTGAGATGGGGCAGGACTGTGGCCTTAAGTGACGACGGTTTATTCAGCGGGCAGCAGGGAGCCACTGAGCATGAGTGAGCTTGGCGAGCAGGTGAATAGGAAAAGGGCCTGGGCAGGAGTGTGGCAGGGCTGGGGGTGGGTTGAGATGGGGTCAGGAGAGCCCGGAGTGTCCTGAAAACCCCCCTTCTCCAGGCTGAGGTGCCCTGGGAGACCCGCCAACCTGCCTGGTGAGCGGCACAGTGCCACCCAGACAGGGTGGGAGGGCCTAGGCGGCTGGGCGGCAGCCAGGAGCCCTGCCTCCTCCCCTGAGCAGCGGCCCAGACCTCCGGGCCCACTCCACCCTGCGATCACATCCTCGAGTGACGGACCTGAACAACCTCCAAGGGCCGCCTGATTTATCACCGGCTTCCCTGCGGCCTCTTGCTATTTATAAAGAGGTTTCCACTCCCCATGACTCAGCCTGTCTGTCCCCATGCTGTTCCCCATGCTGTTCCCCATGCTGCCACTAGGTGGCAGCCTCTCCCTACCAACATCTCCATCCCTGGCCCACCCCCACCCCACCCCACCCCCAACTCTGCCTCTGGGCCAGGTCCAGGTAGGACACCCATTCCACAACTGGTGAGAGCTTGCAGTGTTATTAGAGGGGATGGTAGGCAGGTCCCATCCCCCACCGCAACAGACATAGTAACCCCTATTGGGCACTCCACCATTATAGATGCCTTTTTTTTTTTTTCTTTAATGGAAATGCAGATAGCTTGGGATGGAGTCTTCATACCTTATAATGTGGGAGGGTCCGAGAAGTCCAATCAGCCGTCCCCACTGTTGTGCCGGGAGAAGCTGAGCCCCCCTCTGACAGAGGCAGAGGCCTCCCAAGGAGGGTGTGTGTTGATAGCAGAGCTGAAATTGGAAACTAGGCCCCTAGCCCCTATCCTGGAGCCAGCTGTCCCCCAGGTATCACTCGCTGAACTTCCCTGGATGGGGCTCAGGCCAGGCAGGAGGGTGTGGTGGCAGGGTGGGTCCTCAGCAGCCCTGGCACTGACTGTGATGGCTTTGCTCTGCTCTACAGATGACTGCCCACCACCCCCGGCCCCGTTCCCCCACCGCATCGTGGAGCTGAGGACTGGGAACATCAACAGTCAGTTCAGCCTGAACTCCAAGGAGGCACTGGGCGGGTGAGAGCCGGGGCCTCAAGCCCCTGGCCCACCAGCAGGAAAGCATCGAGCCCCCAGGCCTTACATCTTCCCCATGAGAGGCCCAGACACTCCGACTGGACATGAGCCAAGTGGACAAAATTGGTTCCACATGGTCACACTTGTGTGCAGCCTGTCACATGGCTGGTGTGTCACTGTCACTCACACAAACACACCACTGGTCATTCAGTGTCTCCCATAGGAAGCATATAGTATTTTCCTGTCTGTCTCAGTTGCAGGCACCACTGACCGCTCAAGGCAACTCCTGCTTTGTCAAAAGTCCTCCCCCAGGGCCCAGGGCCCCTCCCTGCCACAGTCTGCGAGCTGCACATCAGCGGCCATCCTTTGATGAGCCTACCCTTCCTGGGCCTGAGGTCTTTGTGGTTCAGCCATTGTCCCTGCAGTAGAGCTCACAGTTTCTGGAGGGAATCGGAGCTGGCTGGGATGTGCGCCCCCATCTCACAGGGAACAGAGCACAGCCCCTCACCCCATGCCTTAGAACTCCCTCATTCCCAGCCTCTTCTCTCTCCAGTGGCAAGTTTGGAGCAGTCTGTACCTGCACAGAGAAAGCCACAGGCCTCAAGTTAGCAGCCAAGGTCATCAAGAAACAGACACCCAAAGACAAGGTAGTGGGGGTCTGGCTGTGTGGGAGGGGGAGGGGATCCTTGGAGCGGGTGCCTCTCACCTCCCTCCACCCACCCATCTGCACCAGGGGCCTGGTGTACGAAGCTTAATGCACTGAAGATATCACACAGATAGACAGACAGACAGACAGGTAGCCCTACCACAGGGGCCTGATGCCCCTGACCATAAACTTGACCCCGCGGTTAGAGAATTTATCCTGGGGACTTACCCCCTTCATGCCCTCTGTTCAGTTCAAGTCAATAAGTGCCGATAAGCGCAGGCTCTGGGCCAGGCCCTGTGCTGGTGCTGGAGGTCTCAGAGGGAAGTCAGTTGGTCCCTGCCCTCAGAGAGCACCAGGGTAAACAGGCCTCGAGGACTCTGCCTCTAACACCCAGCCCAGGCCCGCTTCAGAGCGGTGTTTGTTCAAGGAGTGAATGAATGGCTGAATGAATGAGGCAGAGGCTCATGTGGAGTGAGGGAGTCGGGTGTGTGAGGAGGTGATGGTGACCTAGCAGGCTGGCATGGTGGGAGCTGTAACTCAGGAAAGCTAGGGTGGGGGGTCACAAAGGAGGCTCCTGACTCACCTGTGGGTTCAGGGAAGCTTCTCCTGAATGAAGACTTTGAAGAAGGAGGAGCTGTTTTCCAGTGGGGAAGGCGGGGGAGAGAGTTTCAAACAGAGACGACTGTGGAAAGAAAGGCCTGAGGGCCAGAAACGGCAGGTACCTGCTGGGAACGCTTGAGTCAAGGTCAAGGCCAGGGGAGCAGAGACAGCAGAAGCCTAGAGAAGCAGGAGAAGCAGCTCCGGAGGAAGTGCTGCAGCCCTGAATTCCTCACCGTGGCTCTGAGCTCATATGAACAGCATGGATTTTCTATGTGACTCTGTCTTTCTCTGTCGCTTCCACTTGACGGGGCCTGGATCCATGTTATTGACTGCTGGGTCCAAGGCCTCTATCATGGACCTGGCTCAGCATAGGTGCTCAAGACATATGTACTGTGTAAATTAATTGGAGTCAGCTGTTGATTAATTAATTATTGGGCACTTTTTCTGTGCTGTTCAATTTGCCAGGTGCTAGGAAAATGGTAGTAAACAAGTCCTGACGTGCTAGAGAGCAGGGACAGAGGCTAAAACCAAACTAAAACAAAAAGCATGGTGTCCGGACCTGAGAAGTGTTAGGAAGAAAAGTAAAGCCAAGTAGGAACAGGGTCGATGGGGGCCGTTCAGATAGGATCAAGTGAGGTTAGGCCTCTCTGAGGAAGTGGCATGGAAGGTGAGATATCAACCAAGGAATGGAATAACGGGAAAAACGGAGCAGTCCAGGTAGTGATCCAATGCTCTGGGGGCATAGTTCCTGGGAGAGACCTGATCTGTAGCATTTGCCAATTTCCCTGGTGTAAATATTCCTACCATTGTTGATTTCACAGATGTGACCACTGGTTTGCAAACTTTCTGAAAGTGACAAATAATGGCAGCTGAGACTAGGAAGGCAGTGATGGGGGAGGTGAGAAATTATTGGATTTGTAATCTAGCTTAAGGGTAGAGTCAAAGGATTTACTGATGGGTTGGATGAAGGGTGTGAGGAAGTGAGAATAAGACAGGAATCTAGGAAAGCTCCTAACTTTTTGTCCTGCACACCCAGGTGAAGAGTGATGGTCTTTTGCTGATGGGCAAGCTGGGGGCAACTCAATTGTGGGGAAGGGGTGGTATCAAGAGTTTAATTTTGGACATGAGAGATTTGAGATGCCTGTTAGTCAGACATTCAAGGGGAGGGAAGGTAGGCAGTTGGAGAGATTGGTGTCTGGAGTTTAAAGGAGCACTCAGGGGTGGAGATATGGATTTGGAAATCAATCACATTTGGATGGAATTTCAAGTCCTGGTACTTGAGGAGAACGCCCGGGGGGAGAGTATAGAGCGGGTAGTGCTGAGCAGGGAGGATGGAGCCCACTGTTCAGCCAGGGGGAAGAGAAGAACCAGCAAAGGAAAGGTGTCCCAGCAGGAGTGACTGTGTGGTGAGGACACAGGCTTGAGGGTGGGGAGAGGTGGGAGGTGAGGAGACCAGCGAGGAGGAGGTGGGCAGTGGTCCAGGCAAGGCCCAACAGGTCTGGTCAAGGGCGAAGGTGTGGAGGGTGGAGGGCAGGGAGTAATGATGCTCGGATGGTACCCCTGACTTCCCTGGTCCCCAGGAAATGGTGATGCTTGAGATCGAGGTTATGAACCAGCTGAACCACCGCAACCTGATCCAGCTCTATGCAGCTATTGAGACCTCGCACGAGATAGTCCTCTTCATGGAGTAGTGAGTGCCATCAGTGGGGTGGGGCCTGGGGAGGGGGCAGCGGGCCCTGAAGCAAGCCTGCAGAGGGGTCTGTGCACACAGCATCGAGGGCGGCGAGCTCTTCGAGAGGATTGTGGACGAGGACTACCATCTGACTGAGGTGGACACCATGGTGTTTGTCCGGCAGATCTGCGACGGGATCCTCTTTATGCACAAGATGAGGGTTCTGCACCTGGACCTCAAGGTACTGGGGTGGGGGCTCCCGGGAGGGGTCGGGAGCGGCCTCCAACCACCTGAGACCAGCGTCGCAGCCAGCCATCCCTCCATCCCCCAACCCCTCCTCCTCCTCCATCCAGCCTTCCATCTGTAGATTCAAAAAGGGTGTATTGAGGGCTTCCCTGGTGGCGCAGTGGTTAAGAGTCCACCCGCCGATGCAGGGGACGCAGGTTCGTGCCCCGGTCCAGGAAGATCCCATATGCCGCGGAGCAGCTGGGCCCGTGAGCC
The DNA here is from genome assembly GCF_951394435.1 of Stenella coeruleoalba. NCBI lineage: Eukaryota > Metazoa > Chordata > Mammalia > Artiodactyla > Delphinidae > Stenella > Stenella coeruleoalba. The sequence goes on along the minus strand of NC_137161.1, from coordinate 26,574,371 downwards.
ATGGCCGCTGAGCCTGCGCGTCCAGAGCCTGTGCTCCGCAACGGGAGAGGCCACAACAGTGAGAGGCCCGCGTACCGCAAAAAAAAAAAAAAAAAAAAAAAAAGGGTTTATCGAGCATTTAGTAAGTACCAGGAGTCAGGGGACACATCAGAGAGCAAAAAAGACTTGGTCCCAGCTCTCAGGAGCTCCTAGTCTGGTACTAAGTACTTGCTGAAAGGGTCTCTTGCCCCACACTCAGTGTCTCACACGTGAAACTTGCTGATAAGCGTTGCAAAAGCGCCTGCCTCAGTGCAGGCCTCTGACAGGCACTGCGAATGTTTGTTCATTTATTCCACAAATATCTGTTGAGGGCCTACTAGATGCCAGGCAGTGTTCTAGGTGGTGGAGATCCAGTGGTGAACAAAATAGATAAAAACGCCTGCCTTCATGGAGCTTACATTCTAGAAGGGGAGTCAGAAAAACACATCAGCAAGTATAGTGTCAGTGCAGCAATACACACGTGGCAGGTGCTAACGAAATGTGTAGTGAAAGATGATGTCTCTCTTCTGACCTTGCTCATTAGTAGCCTGCATGTAGCAGTTCAGGGAGAGCAAATAGATTTCATGCATCCCACCAACTCTGATCAGCTGGCAGTGGCTGTCTGGAGCTGAGACATGGCTGTGGCGTGGAGTGGGCAGGAGCCCCATGAGTAGCGGGTAGCTCCATCCTTATGGCAGGTGTTAATGTTTGTGGGATCAGTGGCAAGGCTAGTGGAGAAGATGAATTCTGAACACTGATGTGGGTTAGCAAAGTGGATGGTCCTTTCATTCATTCACTTGGTAGATACGTACCAAGTACCTGCTCCTGTGCTACTGTGCACAGTGCTGGGCATGGGCATTACCATCAAGATCATGAGGACACGCCCCTGTCCCACGGAGCCTACAGGTCATAGGGGAAACAGACATTCATACAGTAATAACCCAATGAATAGATCATTTTAAACCATTAAAAGTGTTATGAAAAAGTACGTGAGAGTAATGGGGAAACATACAAGGTGTAACTGGAGAAGCAGGCAAGGGCTGGAGCATTCGAGGTCCAAAGCAGGAAATGCTCCCGCTGCTGTGGGCTAACACCTCCACCGTGCTTACTAGGGGTCAGAGCTGCTCAGGGTGTGTTCAGAGTGTGTGACAGCCCATTGGGTCAGGTGTGCTGTTATCATCCCCACTGACAAGCGAGGAAGCGAGGAGGGTAAAGAGATGAGTTTCAGTGGGGCCACCGTGGCAGCAGGGCATTTAGGAGGCGGTCATAATAAGCCAGGAGAGAGATGATGGGTCTGGAACCAGTGGCAGTGGGGGAGGGATGGGAAGTGGTCAGATGATGGATGCATTCTGAAAATAGAGCCAGCTGGGTTTCTGATGGTTTGGATGGGGGAGGGCGGAGGGAAAGGAAGGAGTGTGGGTGACTCCTGAGTTTCTGGACAGAGTGGGTGCCTGCGTGGTGGCATCGGAGCCTGCCCTTCTCCCGTGAAAGCCATTTTCTTTGGGGTAGGGCAGGGTCTCCAATTAAAATGCAGTGTCCTGGGAAGAAGGTCAACCTTAAGTCTCTGTATCCTAAAGTGTGTTTTTTTTTCAGGAAAGCAGTAAGTTTTTCATCAATAAAGGGTTTCACGTCAAGTCACTTGGGTGAACCATAACCTGAAGGCACTTCCCAGGGCTCTGGCTGCAGGGCTTTTCAGGAAGTCCCCTGTCCTCCAAAAGGAGGTCTGAATCTGTCTCATTTCCCCTACCAGTTGTGTCCTGGGGCCTTTCTTTCCTTTCCCTGTTTCGGGGAGCACTGGGTTGGGCTGCTGAAGTCACTAGCATCCTGCTCTGAATGAGCGCAGCAGTGTGAAAGGACCTTCAGAAAACCTATCAGTTGGGGCCTCAGATCAGATGCACACAAGGCCCAGACGAAGAACAGAACCCCATTAAACGAGGCGGAGGCCCCGGGGAAGTGGAGGACTTCTGCCTATCACAGGGGTCAGGGGCAGCTCCCTCCCAGCCATGTGTAGCCATGCGGCTGGGGCTTCCAGTGTTTAAGGAGGTGCTGAAAATCAGGGTTTTTGTGCAAAATCTGCCTTTTAACCATTGTTAACTACTTACGATGTTTCTGCCCTGCAACCTCAGATTAGTCCTCTGTCCTTGTGTTACATGAGGAGGAAATGGAGGCCCAGAGTGGGAGGGACTAGCCTTGCATGTGACTCTCATATTCACCTGTGCTTGGGGCACAGGATTTCTGGGAGCCTTGGTTGAGTGTCTGCTGGGCGCTTTGTTAGACGCTGAATGGGGGAGCAAGGAGGCCTGGAGAAGGTGGTTCCTGCCCTGGAAGAGCTCCTCTCGGGCGTCAGGATCCTCCTCTTTGCCTGGAGCAGGCAGGTCTGAGGGTCTCTGATGGGCTGTCCACTCTGGCAGCCTGGGCCTCTAGTCCCGGGAGCCTGGGACTTGGATGGACCTGGGCGGGGAGGGAGGGTGAGCCAGGTCAGAGGTCAATCCAGGCCACCCCCTTCTCCTCAGCCAGAGAACATCCTGTGTGTCAACACCACGGGCCATTTGGTGAAGATCATTGACTTCGGCCTGGCACGGAGGTACCACCTGGGTGGGTGGCATGGCAGGGCCAGCCTCCAGGTGGGCAGGGCTGGGGGAAGGTTGGAGGGTGTCTGGGAATGGCCTGGGAGTTGTGCTCTGAGCTCTTGGCCTCACCTCCAGGTATAACCCCAACGAGAAGCTGAAAGTGAATTTTGGGACCCCAGAATTCCTGTCACCTGAAGTGGTGAATTATGACCAAATCTCTGATAAGACAGACATGTGGAGCCTGGGGGTCATCACCTACATGCTGTGAGTCCTGAGGGTGCCTGTTGTTTATGGGGTTGGGGCACATGGGTGGGCAGCTGAGGCCTAGATTGCTTCCACCTCCCCACTCCCTCAGTCAGGGGTTTGTGGGGCATTGGGCGTGCTAGGGCGAACCAGGAAAGGGAACTCTGTACCCATTTTATAGATGGAGAAACCAAGGCCCCCAAAGGCATAGTGTCCCAGCCCAGGGCTCTGGGCAGCAGAGCTTTGATGACCCAGTGCACTCATCATTCCTATTCTTCACTCTAACCCTGGGAAGCTGGGATGATTATGCCCATTTTACAGATGAGAAGAGTGAGGGTCAGAGAGGGGAAGTGACTTGCCCAAGGTCACCCAGCCAGATTCAAACCCAGGTCTGTCCCATATGAGAGGCTGGGGGTCTTTTCAGTGCATGGTGCTGCTTCCTAGGCTCTGTCCCCATCCCTGACCCAATCTCACCTCCCTGCTCCCTGCCAACCCCTCCCTCTAGGCTGAGTGGCCTCTCCCCCTTCCTGGGAGACGATGACACCGAGACCCTGAACAACGTTCTATCGGGCAACTGGTACTTTGATGAGGAGACCTTTGAGGCCGTGTCAGACGAGGCCAAAGACTTTGTCTCCAACCTCATCGTCAAGAACCAGAGGTGAGGCTCACCCCAGGACACGAACCCCGTGTGTGCAAGCCCAGTGTGTGTGTGTGTGTGTGTGTGTGTGTGTGTGTGCGCGCCCGCTGGGCGGGAACTGGGCCAGGAGGCCAGTGGGGTGGTGCCTCCCTGGCCTGCCACCCACCCTCACTGCACTGCCCCCTCCCCACAGAGCCCGGATGAACGCTGCCCAGTGCCTCGCCCACCCCTGGCTCAACAATCTGGCAGAGAAAGCCAAGCGCTGTAACCGACGCCTCAAGTCCCAGATCTTGCTTAAGAAATACCTCATGAAGAGGCGCTGGAAGGTACCACAGAACTGAGGGTGGGGCGGAGCGGGGGATACAGGGCAGGAAGAGTCCTGGCCCCACTAGCCCTGTGTCAGCCGGTTCGGTCTGGAAAACAGAATTGGTTTTTCTCTTCTTGTCCTGGGCTGGCTACTGCCCTGGGTAGTGGCCCTCCACCCACCCATCTCCACTGTAGGGAGGGGTGTCCATTTGTGGCTCGGGCTCAGGAAAAGGTCTCTGACCCCATCACAGGCTTCCTCCCCTCATTTCACAAATATTTCTTGAGCATACACTACCTCTAGGCACTGGGGATACAGCAGTGGACAAAGAGACAAAGATTTCAGGCTTTGTGGACTTGCTTTTGGTAGAGGATGGAGAGTTGCTAAAAGGAGTTAAGGAAGGGCTCTAGGAAAAAATAAGGATGGTCGGGAGTTCTGGGGAGAGGCTGCACTTCTTAGTAGGGTGGCCAGGGAGGGCACACTGAGAAGGAACATGTGAACAAAAACCTGAAGGAGGTGAGGGCTGAGCCAGGCTGGTATGGGGGGAGGAGTGTGCCAGGCAGAGGGAACAGCTGGTGCAAAGGCCCTGAGGCAGAAGCATGGTGGTCAAGTGTGAGGAACAGGTAGGAAGCCAGCACGGCTGGAGTGGAAGAAGCAAGGGGTAAGGGAGATGTCCAAGAGGATTGGGAGGCAGGGCGTGGAGGGACTCGGCCATGATGAGGGGTTTTTACTTGGAGTGAAATAGGAACCACTGTACTGCCTTGAGCAGAGGGGTACTCAGGTTGAATGAGGGCGGGAGTCCTGGAGGCTGCAGTGTCACGGGGGCCCCCTGCGGCCATTTTGGGCACTGCGCCCTCCCTGGCATGGAGCCCTCCTGGAATGAAGGTGACCTTGGGAGACACTCAGCTGTCCTACAGCTTTCCCCCTGCCCTGCTGCTGACTGGGACCCCTCTCCCTCATCTCTCAGAAAAACTTCATTGCTGTCAGTGCTGCCAACCGCTTCAAGAAGATCAGCAGCTCAGGGTCACTGATGGCTCTGGGGGTCTGAGCCCCAGGAGCAGCTGAGGCCTGGACGCAGCCGTACAGTGGCCGGGGCTGAGGCCACACAGCCCAGAAGGCTGGAGCAGACGGGCCAGATTGCCGGGGCTGACTGGCCAGGACAAGGCTGCACCAGGCTGGGAGGCTCGGGGCTCCCGTGCCCCCACGCAGTGACTGCTTCCCCGACGTGCGCTGCCTCGGATATGGCCTGACTCCATCCTGCTACTGCCTCCCCAGACAGGGCTCCGGCCCGTCAGCCACAGCCCAGATGCCACGGGCCCTGCCGAGACGCCGCCCGGCTCACCTTCTCGGAACTGCTGCTCTGGTGACCCCTGCTTGGCCTCACCTGGGGCATCCCTGGCCTGGGCTTGCTCCTAGCTAGAGCAGGAGGGCTGGGGCTCCTGGCATATGGGGTTTCTGCAGTTGGGGGTGGGAGGTCCTTGGTGGGGCAGGAAGGCAGACGGCGATTCCTAAGGCGCAGCTGCCAGGGGAGACAGAGCAGGCTTTGTGAAGGAGGACCTCCATGCCCCCACCCGCCTCCCCACTCCCAGCAGATAAGGCCTGACACACCATCTGGTCTGGCCCGGCCCCCGCCCACCTTCCTTGCGACCACCAACACACAGGAACTCTGTGTGAGAGAGGACACCCAGCCCGGGCCTGGTGGAGGGGGAGGGGAGGACAGGGGAGACCACCCCCGAGCTTTCCTGAAGGCCAAGCCGGCCCAACCCAGCCACTCTGGCCCCCATTCCAAGGGTCACCCACGGCCTCGGATGATGGCGTCAGCAGGCCCAGGAGGCGTGGGAAGGCCGTCGGCAGCCCCCAACCCGCTCTCAGCTTGTGCCTTGTAAATAAATGTACAGGTTGGAAGTGGCCTCCTTTCACGGTGTGTGCGCGCCCGGGTGAGGCCTCAGCGGGCCACCGTTCACGGATCACTGCTGCGGGCCAGGCACCTTAGCAGCCTCAGGAGCCAGGCTACCCAGTGTGTGATCTAGGCAAGTGGCAGCCCACTTTGTGCCTCGGTTTGCTCATCTGTGAGAGGGAGGGCACAGCACCAGCCAACATTTAGGGGTGACATTACTGTGTGTCAGGCTCTATTTAAGTGCTTGTATGTCTATTAACTCATTTATGAGGTCATGAGGTAGATATTATTATTATTCCTCTTTTACAGAGGGGGAAACTGAGGCTTAGAGAGGGGAAGGAACTTGAAGGCCTTTCAACAAGTCAGAAGCCGGGGCTTGCACTGGACTCTTCTACCTCCCATAGCAAGGCTCTGCCCGCAAGCCCACTCCGATTCTCACCGAACAAGGTGTAAGCAGAAAGCAGAGTCTCCAGGTGGAGCCAGAGGTTTGGGCCTGCAGTGGTGGGTGTCCTCCAGGAGGCCTGGGGGAGACAGCTGTTCTCCGGTCCCTCCTATGGGCCCCAGCCCGCCTCACCCCAGGCCTGCAAGGCAGGGGAGGGGCGCCATCTGCTGGAGGGGGCAGCCCAGAGGGCAAGAGAGCTTAACCCCAATAGGGTGCAGCCTTTCTGGCTGTGAGGACAGCTGACTCAGAAGTGGGACTGGCTTAAGTGGGGCAGCTGGTCTGCCTGCTGGGGGCTTATTGGTTCCAGCAGGAATGGCAGTAACCACAGCTCACGTGCACTGAGTGCTTGCAGGGTGCAGCCCTGGCCCAGCTCTGCGTGTTCACGTGACTCTGCTTCCGGTGATCCTGCACGGTGGGCAGTGTTATGTCCATTTCTCCGATGGGGCAGCCAAGCCTCAGGAAAGCTAAGCCATTTGCTCAGGGTCACACAGCTAGTCAATGGCAGAGTCAGGATTTGTACCCAGACAGTCTGGGCCCAGAGCCCCTGCTCTTAACCACCACATTATCTGCCTCTGAGAAATCTTGGACGGAGACCTTGACCATTCATCCTTCCACCCCCTGCTTCCATGAATATTGGCCTGGAGGGCAAGGCCAGGTCGTCACCCCTACCCCTGCCCTGTTCCAGCAGATGGCTGCGGAGTCCCCCTACAGCAGGTGCCACCTGGAGCAGGGTATGGGGGACTTTGGAACCTGAGCCTGCTGGGGCTTGCACTTGGGGCTTGGGGGGCCTGGGGAGCCTGGCTTAGGCTCTTGGTGGGAGCTGTGCTTATGGGCAAGGCCTCTAGGGCTGTTGATCCCTGCCTGCCTGTCCGCCCGCCACCTGCTAGCTGGGCCAGGCCTGTGGTTTCCTCTGAGTTCTCTCAGCCTTGCTGGCCCCCGCCCAGGCTGAGCCTCGGCCACACAGCGTGATGATGAGGGATGAGTCACCGCCATAGTGGAGGGGTAAGGAAATGAGGTCCAGCCAGCACAGAGATCCAGGGCCTGGATCCAGCTAGGGAAACCGAGGCCAAAATGAGAAGGCTCCTCAGCAGAGACAGCAACAGCTGGGACTAGAACCCAGGACTCCTGACTCCCAGCGCAGGCCTCAATTTCCTCCTCTATAAAATGCAAATGATAGCCTCAGCTCCACTGTCCTCTATAAAATGCAAAGGACAGCCTCAGCTCCACTGTCCTCTGCCACTCTGAGGGCCACTGTAACAATCCAGAGATGGGGTAGGGTGCTCATTCACCCTATTTCACAGGTGAGGAAACAGGTTCAGAGAGGGAAAGTGAGCTGCCCAAGGCCACACAGCAAATTAACATGTCCTGGGAAGGAAGCCCACCCAGAACCATGGAACAGGGCTGACCACTTCCTCTATCCCTATCTGGTCCTGGGAGCACATCTTAGAAAGCTCTTTTTGATTCATCAGGTGCCTCCTTTGGGCCTCCCCTAGTCCCTGGAAGTAAAGGATATGAACTCAACAATATGGATGGGAAATGATGGGAATTCAGAGAGAATTTGCTCCCCCAGGGCCACAGAGCACACCCAGGAGAAAGCTGGTGTGGCAGCCCCTGGGGTGGGACTGAGTCTCAGTCTTTCTGTAGGCTGGGGCCCAGCCCCATGACCTGCACTAGCACTTCCATTCCCAGCAGCCTCTGAGCCACCCAAGAGAGGGAGTGGATCCATGCTCGTTTGGGCCTGCCAGCTGGAGCCAGAGCCAGGACCAAAGCTCCAGGTCTGGGTCTGGGGTTCTGCCAGTCCCGGGCAGCCGGCGGCAAGAATCCCCTGCCCCTTCCTTGGTGTGCCCTGCCCACCCCATGCCTGTGTTGTGGGCTCCCCCTGACTGGCGCCCGTCACAATGCCGATGCTGTAACCTTCCCTGCAAGGGGCTCTGTGCCCCATGGGGCCAGGACCACGAGCTGCTCCTGCACACTGTCCTGGGCCCCCCTTGTGGGCTCAGAAGGGTTAACACCCTCAACAGGACAGCTCCTCCCGACGGGTCCCAGCCCAGAGAGCGTTCCTCCAAGACTATTTCCTGCCTCTGGGCCTTGGCCAGGCCCACAGTGACCACCCCCATGGGTCTGAGGCCGCATCTGGTTTGGATTACACCAGGGCTGGTGACGTTGCCTTTTCCTGTCGGCGTCCAGTGGCCTCGAATTCCACTGGCCACCTTGGACCCAGCAGGGCAGCTGTGGGAAAAGATTCAGCCCGTGACAGGGCTGCCCCGAGGGTGTGAAGCAGCCAGGGCTGTCCTGAAGGATGTGCCCACCTGGACCAAGCGCCCGCTCGTGCAGCTGCCCACACACCTGTTCCTTCCTTCACTCTAATGGGTGTTATTTACCGAGCACCAGGCACAGTGCCAAGTGATTCCCATGTACGCAGTCATTTCATTTCCCCCCATGAGTGGGTATTTCCTTATCAGCAGTTCGCAGATGAGGAAACTGAGGCACAGGGAGGTGATGGACAAGTCCATGGGGTCCCAGCTAGTAAATAGTGGGGTCAGGATGCAAAGCAGGTGGCCTGACTTCAGACTCATCCAATTACTTCACAGCTATTTCTTGAGGCCCTTTTCTGGGCCTGGCCCTAACCCAGAGCCTGGAGATGAATTAGTCATGGTCTCGGTCTTCAGGGAGTTCACAGCATCTGGAACCCCAGGGTTGGGAGGTTGGGGATCATGGTGAAGCTGGAAGGGTGTGGAAGAAGACACTAGCTTCTATTCTCTCCTCTCCAGTGGGAGTGACAGTCAAGCTGAGAGCAAAGAAGGAGCAGGCCTCTTCCAAACAGAGTGTGTGCTGCGGGGAGGGGGTGTTCCAGGCAGCTCCAAAGACTTGGAGCTGAGAACAGCCTTGTCTTGGAGCATCCCAGGGGGCTTTTGCACATGAGGAAGCAAGAAGTAAGTCTGGAGAATTTGATGGGAGTCTCAAATGCCAGGCTGAATTGGGGCCATAGGGGGCCATGGAAGGGTTCTAACGAAGGAGGGACATGATCAGATCTGTGGTTTAGAAGGATCCCTGCAGCCAGGGATGTCAGTGAGGGAGAGACTGGAGGCAGGGAGGCCAGAGGGAGGTTGGGCCGTGTCTGCTTGAGGGGCTGTGAGGATGGTGGGGACAGGAGGTGGGAGCTGCAGACCTCATACACCGCCAGGGAGACAGGCTGATGACAGAGAGACGGGGTGCAGGTCAGGCAGAATGGGGTTCACATCTACTTATTTGCCCTCTCTGAGCCTCAGTTTCCTGTCTGTAAAATGGGATAATAGTCCTTCCTCCCAGGGTCAATGCAAAAGCGACATGAGCTGTGTAGATCTAGCACCTGGCCAGGCTGCTGAGCTTATGCTTGTTCCACAACTATTTCTCCAGCCCCTACTTTGTTCCAGACACTGTTCTAAGTGCTGGGGACAAGCAACCAATAGACAAAACCCCTGGCCCGGCGGAGCCTCCTTCTGTTGGGAGACAGACCCTGGACAGCAATAATGAACTTAGAGCGCGTTGGTGGGGTGGATGGGGGATGCGGTGGTCAGCGAGTCTCAGAACAGAGACTGAAAGGCTTGAGGGAGTGAAGATCAGTCCAGGCAGAAGGACTAGCAAATGCAAAGGATGCTTGGAGTGGGGGCGGAGAGGGCAAGAGCAGCTGAAATCAGATCACACAGGCCTGTAAGGACTTGGCCTTTGGCTCTGAGTGAGCCAGGAAGCCCCTGGGCGGGTTCTCTGAGATTTAATCCATGGCAAATGGATTTATCCATTTATCCACTCAGCAAATCTTTATTGAGGTCCTGCTATATGCCAGCCAGTGGGTTAGGGAAGTGGATAAAGTGAGTAAGGCAGACCCAGCCCCTGCCCCCAGAGGCTTATGACACAAAGGCAGAGACAAGCAGAAGGGAGTGCACACAGAGATGCAGAATTCCACATTGCAACAGGTGCCAAGTGGAGGAAACAAATAGGATGCAGAGGTGGAGAAAAATCTAGAGGCATCCAATCAGATAAGGAGGTGAGGGTTGTCTTCTCGGAGGAGGTGATGTTTAACTTGGGCTCTGGAGGCTGAGAAGTCAGCTAGTGGGGGGTGAGCATTCCAGGCCGAGGGAACAGCCAGTGCAAAGGCCTAGAGGTGGAAACACTCACAGAGGAGTCAGCTGCCTTAACTCAGCTCGCAAGGGTGAGCCTCCTGTCTGTCTCCCGGAGAGATCAGGGCACCAGAGGACTGTGGTCTGGCGGAGGCAGCCCTGGCCTTTCCAGGGGCCACAGGCAGGGTTCTGGCGGACTGTGGGACTAAATGGGACTCTGGTCTGTTTTTAGCCTGGAACCACTTCCTTCAGCCCCACCAGCTGCCTCCCTGAGTCACCACCCAATTACCAGCAGGGCAGGGACAGGGGATTAGACACCTGGGGGTCTGGACCTGTGGGGAAGGAGGTTTTGCCGTGTGCAACAAATGGGCAGAGAGGACTGGGCTGAGGGTACAAGGCCCTCCAGTGGGGCTGTTTCACGTTCCACTAGTTGATGTACACTATTATATTAATTTCAGATGTCCCATTTCATTCGTGTTGACTGAATTGTACACATATCGTGCAAGGTGAGGTTTCCCGCATGCCAGTCCTGGGGGGCTGAAATCATTGCCCCATTTTACAGATGAAGAAACTAGTACTCAGAGAAGTGAATCTACTTGCTCGAGGTCACACAGCAAGGAAGTAAAGATGCCAGGAATTGAATCCAAAGCTTTGTGTATATAACAACCTTCCCTCCCCCTGCATCTTCCCACCTCTACAGCAGCTAGGCCTTCCTGGTGGGTAAATCAGGTTAAGAAGACAAGCCCCCAGGGCCGAAATATTTATTTTGCTTAAACACTTAAATTGCTGTTTCCATGTGTCAGACCCTGTTCGAAGCACTTTGCAAGTATTAATTCATGTAATCCTGACAACAATCCCATGGATATAGTACTGTTAGTGTCCACATGTTTTAGATGAGGGAAACCCAGAGAGGGGAAGCAACTTGCTCAAGATCACACAGCTAGGAAGTGACAGCTGGGATCTGAAGCCAGTCAGTTGGAGTCCAGAGCCCCTGCTCTTAGCTGCTGTACCTACTGCCTCTGGGAGCCTGGCCTTTCAGGGGTGACTGGAGGTGACATTCTGGCTGAGGCCTGGATTCCTGGGTTTGTACACTCCCAGTAGGCAGACATGCCAGGCCGGCCGACACAACCTCCCCCCACCGTCTTCCTCATTTCTGTGGTGGCCTCAGAGTGCCCGCCCCGCCAAGGGAGAGCGTCTCCCCACCCTGGCCCAGGCGCTGTCTGGGGTGTGGGAAGGAGCTTGGAACTCAGGGCAGTGGAATGCCATAAACCAGGGAAGGAAGCTGGTGGGCGGAGAGGCGCAGGGAGATAAGATGTGGAGGGTGGAGGAGAGGCTGAGGAAGGCCCAGCCCTGTGGGTGGGGGTAGCCTCCCTGGAGGCAGAGAGAGCAGAGACCAAAGGACCAGCAGGTGAAGAACTTCCTGACTGCCCTTCAGAGCTGCCAAACTTGGTCGGGAAGGGGCCGGCTCTGAAAGCAGCAGGCTCCCCTTTCCTGGAACCCGCCCCCCCCCCCCACCTGATATGAACTGCTTGGTGTAGAGGGGATTCAGAAATCAGGCAGGAGACGCCCTTTTAATTCTGATATTCCAAGAATCTGAGCTGCTGTGATTAAAAACTCTGGAATATTCTGAAATACCACTGATCCTACAATTTTAGATTTCGATTTAGCCTAACTCTACAAGGCCCCTCGGCACCCTCTTTTGCTCCGACCTGCTGAGGAGGAGTGGGGGCTGGGATCGCCTCCTGGAGACAGACCAGCCTCCAGTAAGGAGAGTCAGATGGGGTGGCCCCTGTACCCTAGAACTCTACAGTTAAGGCAGCAGAGGGGTACTCCTGCCCTGCTGTGTGACCTTGGGCATGTCACTTACCTTCTCTGGCCTTGGTCTCTCCATCTGTGCCAAGGAGCTTTCTCTGGGTCGGCCCAGCTTAGGCATTCTGAATCTCTGCTAAGCACTGTCCACCCCTGGGTGGCCAGGCCAGAGGCAGGGGGTGTCTGTTGGTCATGGAAAGAATGTGAGGGCAGGAGGCCCAGTGGGTGGGGTCCCCAGGCTGGGCAGCAAGCAGAGGGCAACATGAGATCATGGTGTCTGGGCCTCCTGGTCCAGTATTTCTGGGGATGGGATCCCTTCCAGGCTGTCCCCCAGGTTAGACCCTCCCTGGGATCCGGATTCAAAGAGTCAGGCTGCCCTTTTCCCTCACCCTGCAACCTCCTCACTGGACAAAGGGAGTGAAATCAGGGCCCAGAGAGATGGGCACTGGTCCAGGCTCACACAGCAAGTCCAAGGCAGGCTCTGAGCCCAGGGCCCTGCTTAGGGACTGGGGCTGAGGGGACTGTCTTCACTTCTTGACTCTCTGGAGGGACATGGAGGGGGCTCATGCCCAGAGCTAAGTCTGTGCCTCTGTGTGCACTTGACCCCTCTGCATGTTCCCCCACCTCAGAGCATGGGCAGTTTTCTTCCCCCCAGGCTCCCACCCCAGTTAGATGCTCAACCTCATCGGGGGGGTGGGCGGGGCAGGATGCAGAAGCCTGGGATCCCCGAGTCGGGCCAGCCTCCCCATCCTCCTACAAGCTCAGGACACAGGCTGGGAAGGGACTGGGGTCACCAGGTCTCCACAGGAATGCACCACAGGGAACAGTGCCCGGCAGAGGCCTCTTTCCCTGACCCAGCTGAGAAAGAACCCCCGCCCCCCCGAATCTGTCCTTGTCTCCGTAACTGTCTCTGCGCATCACACACACACACACTCATGTACACACGGAGACGTACTGACCCACTCAGGCACACACGGTGGTGCGAACCTCTCCTCACCCGTGCCCTGCTCTCGCAGGCCTCTGTCCCCTCCCCTTTCAGCCACGAGGCCGCCTGAATGCGACAGGACAGACCCTCTTTCCCTCCCCCCATTGCTCCATGGGTTCCAGGCTGGGGTCCGGCACACACGCTAGGGAGGGTCCGCACAGCTGGCCGGGCATTCTTCCACCCCCTTCTGGCCGCACTGAGCCCGCACCCTGCAGGTGCCCCCTCCACCCCGGCTCTGGAGTCTGTGGGAACCAGACAGTTGGGGCTGTCCAGCCGGGCTCACTTCCTCCCAGGCCCCAGGGGACCTGCGGAGGGAGGAGGGAGCCACAGAGACTGAAGCCAGCGTGGCCGCCTGCCCGAGGGGGATGTTTTGGAGGGGACAGGGCTGCCTGCCCAGCAAAGGGGTCTCCAGCCACCTGAGCATCACCTCATGGGACATAAGACCCTCCAGCAAAGACCAGAAAGTATCCTTGGCCCCTCTTCTCTCCCTATACCCATGATCCAGGTGGGGGGACTGAAGTTCCGGAAGGAAGCCATCTGCCTCAGCAAGTCTGGTGTTGGAGGGTATGGGGACAGTGAGGTTTCAGGTCCCTAAGTTGTTCCTCTGATGGGGACCACGACTATACCCACTTCTCCTGCTTCTACCCAAGGGGGCAGCTACAGAAAGCCAAAGGTCAAGGCTCAGTCTCTTCTAATCTGTACCCAGGGTAGCCACCGCCTCCCCCCATGAGGGAAATGCTTTCTCAGAGTCACCAGGAGACCTCAGAGAGCTGGGGGCTTGGGGAGTTCTCCCAGTCACGCCGGAAATCCAGACAAGGGAAGTGTGCCTGCCTTTTGAACCTTGGGTTCCCTGTCTGTGCAAGGGGTGAGGGGTGGCTTTTTAACCCTGGCATGCCAGGATTCAAAAGAAGCCCGCCTCCCTCTGGCGGGGGTCACCCTGTGGGCCACGCTGCATCCTCACACAAACTGCAGGTAGGGGCAGGGGGGCAGAGCCACACAGACCTGGTTTTGATTTCCTCTCTGCCACTCATTGGTCATTTGGAGCCGGAGCTAGTGAGCCCCAACTTCTTTGAGTCTCAGTTTCCACCACTGTTAAATGGAGATAACATTCCGTACCACCCAGGATTCGGTGAAAGGATATACACGCGTCCAGGACAGGATAACTGCCACAGATGGTCACAGGTATTGTGGCTGCTCGTAATGTGAGGTGCTGTCACAGAGTTTGGGGCTGGAGAATCAGCCCCTTGGTCCAGCCCAGCCTCACTCCTGCCTGGTGTCTCTCCTGGTTGCATCCCTCCTCTCTCTCTCCCACTTCCTCGGCCTTCCTGGGAAACTCCCTGAGAAGGTCCCCAGCAGGAGAAAGCCTCATGTGGGACATTCCTATCTGGGGTCCCCCGTCCCTGCCATACCACCCCACAACCATACGCCCCCCACGGAGCCAGGCGTCCTGGCCCTCAGTCCCCAACCATCCAGCAAACTGACCCTCATCATCACACTGGCTTTATTGGCCCTGAGAGCCATAGAGTAAATCCCAAGGGAGCCCTGCTTCCCCTCACCCCCAAGTCTGTCCAGAGACCCTGGGCGCTGGCTGAGTGTTCACCACGCCAGTCTTGGCTTCCTGTCCCGGCTGTTGTGGGCTTGCCAGGCCTGCGTCCTTTGAGAGCTCCCCAGATCCTAGAGTCAGGCTCAACCTGGAGGGCGTAGCTGGCAGAGTCTCTGCAGGGACTGCCTGAGGCCGGCTGGCTTCACTCAAAGAAGAACATTCCTGGCGTCCGGTATAGGCAGGAGGTCAGCCCCAGTGGGTAGCCGGAGCTTCCCTGGACAGGGAAGCTGCCTGCAACCCAGGGTTCCTTGGGGTCTGCTGGCAGGGGCAGCGGGGCCCGGAGAGAGGCTGGAGGGGTGGGTGGTGCAGGGGAGGGGGCTGCTGAGGCCAAGAGGTGCTCAAGGCCAGGATCAGTCCCCATGCAGAAATTCAGCGCCTGCAGCCGGCACTGGTAGCTGCCCCCGATGGTGGCCTCGGAGGTCAAGATGGGGGCAGGGGCCTTGCTAAACCCCTCAGCCTCAGAGAAGCTGGCAGGAAAGCCAAATGCGGGGCTCGGGGAAGATGAGGTGGCCACGGGGAGCTCCCCTGGCCCTGCAGGCTTGGGCGTGGGCATCTCCTTGGGCTCCGAGGGTGGCCGAGGCCTGGCATTGGTGGTGGCCGGGCACACACTGGCTGGCAAGGCCCCCACCAGACCCCCAAAGCTTAGGCCCTTGGGCTCTGGCGGCTCCAGTGGGAACGGGCATTGCATGCCAGTCGCAGCGTCGGGGGCTCCTAGGTCCTGGCTGGTGGCTCGGAGGGGTCTGCGGCGCACCTTGGCGGGGCCCTTGGCTCCCTCGGCGCCTGCCCGTCGGGTGAAGCGCCGGCGTCGGCGCAGGAAGCTGCCGTGCTCGAACATGTCATGGCAGTCGGGGTCCAGCGTCCAGTAGCTGCCCTTGCCCGGTTTGCGATCATCACGGGGCACTTTGACAAAGCACTCGTTGAGGGACAGGTTGTGGCGGATGCTGTTCTGCCAGCCGGGCCGGTTGTGGCGGTAGAAGGCGAAGCGGCCCATGATGTAGCGGTAGATGCCACTGAGCGTGGCCCGCTGCCCCGGTGAGCTCTGGATGGCCATGGCAATCAGGGCGATGTAGCTGTAGGGGGGCTTGGTCGGCTCGGCCGCAGGGGCCAGGGGCCCGGGTGGGGGCTGCTGCTGCATGCTGACCGGGCTGGCCAGGCTGGCGGCTGCCGGAACCACGGGGGCCAGGCACGGTGTCCAGGGCTGGTGTCCGGCACAGCCTGCCCAGGCTGGTTAAAAGGCCCACTGGCCCAGCCTCCCAGCCTGGAAAGGCAAAAAGGGGTGGGCCCGCCAGGCTGCCCTCCCTTCTTCCCTCGCCCCCCTCCCACAAGGCCCAAGAGGGGCGGGCAGGAGAGGCCAGGATTGGGAAGCCGTGAGCAGCTGCCAGGGGTGAGGAGACAGGAGGGAAGGGACTGAGACCCTTAGCCCACATGTGCTGGCTGGTGGTGGCTGAGGAGGGACAGGATGTGAAACTGAGCGAGACAGAGACGAAACAAAGAGAGATAGAGGCCGAGATGGAAAGAGAGAGTGAAAAGAGACAGAGAGACAGAGACAAAGAGAGGTAAGGGCATAATAAGAGGAAGACAGGAACATACAGAGAAGATAGAGGCAGAGACTTAAAGAGAGACAAAGAGCAGAAAGAGACAGAAAACAGGGAGACACACAGAGAGCCAGCCCCACGCACGTGCACACGTGCACACAGAGTACAGAAAAAGAATCACTGAATGAGAGAAAGAAAGGAATCCACAGAGAGGAAGAGGAATACACACACACACACACACACACACACACACACACACACACACACACACACGTTAATGAGAGAGGAGAGAGGTAGCATCTGTGTTTGAACTGGAGAACAGGGAGTTCCTGTGAGAAAAGCCTCAGGGGCCTCTCGAGTCCCCACCTCTGGTTCCCCCTTTCTTTTCTCTTCCTCCTCCCAGGCCTGGGGTCTACTTTCTTCTCCCCACAGTGCAGAGCACTCGAGGTCACACTATTCCCTGCCCTCGTAGCTCTGGGGTCTACGAAGGGTGGGGCACCTAGGGTGGGGACGAGGGCCGGCCCAACCCCGTTTGCTGAGCCCTGGCGCCCTCTAGTGACTAGTGTGGGGAGGACAGACATCTGGACAGAGCCATCCACCCTCCCAAGAGGCTCTCAACCAAGATCCTGGCTGAGCCTTCATTTCCCATCTCTAAAATGGAGCTGAAGACTCTGCAGCTGTCCGGGCTGTGGTGGAGAGGCAACGGGCTCCCTTACACTGAATCCAGTGCCCTTTGAGAGCCTGGTACAGAGTAGGGGCTTGGGCATGACGAGGACTGTCACCCTGAGCTGAGGCTCCCCGATAGCTGCAGCCTTGGGCCGAGGGTACAGCGAAGCCCAGAACAGTCAAGCCTTCTGAAGGATGGGGCAACCTCCTCCACACTCTCCCACCCACAAGTAACCAAGTCATCGGGCCCCTACTGTGTGCCACTCTCCATGCCAGGTCAGCTCCCCTCCCCTCTCGACATTTACTTCTCAGACCAACTCTGCTCCAGAGGCCTTAATAGCTTCTCTTGAGTAGATGAGGAATGTGAGGTTCAGAGAAGTTAAGTGACTTGCCTGAGGTGGCACAGCTAGTCTGTGACAAAGCTGTGATTTCAACCCAGAATTCCGTAACTCCTTAACACTACTCCTTCCGTGAGGGGCAGGGGTAGAGGACTGTCACTGGGCCCCCACTGGAAAACTGGCTGTGACCCCCAAGGGAATAGGGAACCATGCTTTGCTCTATCCCAAGTGTCCAGTATCTGCCTGGAACAGAGTAGGTGCTCAATAAACATTCGTTGAATGAATTTTAAGACTGATTCTGCCCTTTATTGAATCATACAGGTTTCCCCCCATAAAAGTGGCTTATTAATGTATCACTAAAAGATTTATTATGTTGCCATCTGTAAGAGAATTCCTATAAATAAAGTCAGAAATCAGAAAAGGTAAAAGGTCTGATATCTGGGGTAGAAAACAGTGACTTTACTGACAAGGCAGGGTCACTGCTTTCATGGTGGAGAGGGCTCCCTCCCAATTCTCAAGGACTCCCTACAACTTACAGTTTGCAAAGATTGGGGGGGCTTGGGCAGGGGCTGGACTCCTGGCTCCCACTTTGGCTTCTGTCCTAGGCCTGCCTCAGTTTCTCCAAAGACAGTATCTACTGGCGGTGGTTCAGTGGTTAGCATTTAAAGCCCCAGGTTCAGGCTAAGTCCTCTGTTTTGGGACTCCCTCCCCTTACAATCCCCACCCACCCCAAAAGAAGAGAGACTTGTGGCAGGTGAAAGGAGGGTCTGGAAACTCACAGCCCCTCAGAGGTGGGGCAATTCTGTTACTGGTTGGGCTTCAGTCTAATCTATGCGGAGGGTCTTATTATTGGTAAACTCAGCCCCTTTTCTTTTTGGCTGCACCTGGGGGCTTGTGGGATCTTAGTTCCTCCACGAGGGATCCCTCGAACCTGGGCCCCCAGCAGTGGAAGCACAGAGTCCTAACCACCAGGGAACTCCCAGTAAACTCAGCTTTAAGCAAACCTTATAATGGATCAATTGCAGGTAAGGTCTGCTTTAGGTAAACCGCTATGGGCATGTCCGGCTCTTCACAAAAAGATGAAGTCTTGTTTCTGACCTAATTGCTATTTCTGGAACCTCAAGGTCGAGTTTAGTTCCCAAGCCTGACGCCCCAGGCCCAGCTGCCCGGCTGTCCGCTTATGCGCCTCCTTCCTGGGTTCCCGGGGCTCCCTCTCATTGGCTGAGAGGTTGAAGGCCGTGACTGGCTTCCGCTGTCTCAACCTACCTGGGCGATGAGTGAGGCGAGACCTAAAGTCCCCTGGCTCAGCTAGGGCAGGGCTGGGGTGGGATCTGCACCCTGTGGGGACTGCTTTAGCGGGTACGGGAGGGGGAAACAACCGCTCAGGGCTGACTCAGCTGTGTCAGCAGGTGAGTGACGCTGTCGGGGTTGCGGGGCTGGGAACGCGCCACCGAGGCACCTGGCCGTGGAGCTTCGAGTGTAGGAGGAGCTCCCGCGCGAAGACTGGCTCCACCTGCGGGGTGGGGGTGGGGCAATGAGCCAACCTTCCCCTTTACCCACACCCTTTGTTGGGGTCGGGGGACGGGAGTGACAGCTCCTCTCCACATGCATTTTACACGCAAGGTCTTCCAGATCAGATAAGGCAGGTCCAGAGCGGAGCTGGGACTGGAGGGAGCAGTGAGAGGTCGTTCGGGGAGGCTGGAGGGTGTGGTTCTCCGCTGGAGTGGGAGGTGACTCACATGGGCCATAATGAGACGCTCCTCAGGCTGGTCCGGGGGCCCCGGGTACTCCTCGCCAAAGCACAGCCGGATCTGGTACTCGGGCTCCTGGCGACCATGATGCAGGTGGGCTCTCAGTTCTACGGGCACCGAGACTGTGGGGTCTGGGCCAAGATGGGGCGTCCCACCTGGTGCCCATCTTGTGCTCACATCCTATGCACACGTCCCGTAAGCCCACATCCCCATTGTGTGCCCATGCCCTATGCCCACTTCCACGTCCCCACACCTGCCTCATGTCCCACATCTGCTCCCACTTCTAGGTTTCATGCCCCATGCCTCCTGCCCTATGCTCACTATCATGCCTTTATGCCCACCCCATGCCCACTGCCACTCACCTATGCCTATCTTGTGTCCAGTGCCCCCGATGCCCACCCTATGCATAACGCCCTATGACAACACGTGCCCAAGTCCTATGCTTATGTCCCACACCCAGTGCCCCAGCCTGCCTCGTGCCTACACCTCCCATACGCCTATGTCTAATCTGTGCCCAGCCCTCCCGATGCCCATATTCGTTCCCACCCCCGGTGCTTCTGCGTCATGTCCTTTGTTTCCATTCCCACTCCAGCCCAGCATCGTCAAGTCCATCGCCCCGCGCCCACATCTCGTGTGCCCACTCTCCTCTGTCCGAGTTCCTTTGCCGACCCCAGTGCCCGGCCACTCCGCCCCGCGCCGCCAGCGGCCCCGCTGTCGCGCTCTTACCCGCGAGGAAGCTGCGCGTGTCGAGGAGCTGGCAGGTGCGCTCTCGCTCCAGTTTGTTGGGCCGCGCGCGGTGCGGGGCGAGCGGGCCGCGCCAGTACACACGGCCCTGGCACAGGCGCTTGGCGAAGACGCCCTCGGGCGCCACCCAGAGCAGCACTCCGCGCTCCAGGTGGGGCAGCAGGCGCCGCAGGACGCGGGCGCCGGGCGGCGGCTCCGGGAAACGAACCTGCGCGACGCGCGGCGGCGACCCCAGCAGGAGCTCGGCGGCAGCGGCGGCTGCGCGCGGACTCAGGCTGCAGCCCTCGGCCGCGCGCGCTGTGGCTTCGCGCACCAGCTCCGCGCCATAGAAGAGTCGCACGTGCAGCCAAAAATCTGCGGGAGAGGGAGGGGACGCGCGCCCGGCGTTGGCGGCGCCGGCTCCCCCTCCCCTCACAACAGGGCAGGGAACCCAGAGGTCACCCGGCCGCCACCTCGGGAATTTTTGACACTCCCTCCCGATAAGTAATAATAGTAATTCTAGTAGTAGTGGTGGTAGTAAATAATAGCAGCTTCCAGTATAAACAAACTGGTAGTTGAGCTTCAAAAGCATAGGGTCTGGGGCCATCAGTACAATGGGGGCATGACACTGACGCCCTCCCAGCCCAAATTTCTGGGATTCTAGGAGTTTCTTCCCGGTAAATATTTTTAATGCCGGTAGAAATAATAATCATCATAATAATAGCAACAACAACAACAAAACAGCAGCCTCCCATATGAAGAGCTAGCAGTATGCTCAGTGGTTAGGGCTGTGGGCTCTACAGCCAGGCCCTTGGGTTCTAATCTCTCACTGCCCCTTAGGAGCTGTGATCTGATAGTAACTTTCCCAGGGTTACTAACTGTGTGACCTTGGGCAGGGTTCTTAACCTCTGTGTCTGGTTTCTGCATCTGTAAAATGGGGAGAATGGCAGTATCTATCTCACAGGGCTGTGGGGAGACTTAGAAGGAAGCCTGGTATAAGCTAAGCCCTCAACAAATGTTAGCTGTTGTTATCTGGAGTCTGGGCTGGGTGCTTTGGGTGGGAGACAGAGGCTATTCGGCACCAACCCTAGGTCCTCCCCAGTTCTGCACAGCGGTCAGGGGAGAGGGCCTTCGGATTCCTTACCGGGGTTGCTGAAGTCCTCAGAAGGCAAGGGGCCCCAGGGGTGAGCAGGATCCTGAGCCTGGTACCCTGGAGAAGGAGGGGAAGCAGTAAGGCATCGCCTAACCCTGGGTCCCTCGACCCCTAGATCAAGGTCCTGGAAGAGGCCGGGGAGGAGGCAGGGGTGGGTGAGGAGACCCAGTCCTTACTGTGGCCAGCCAAAGGGCCTGGGGGCAGGGAGGCCAGCCTGGGGGGCTGCTTCTTGTCTTTATCCTCTGTGACTAATCTGGAGCCAACCTGAGCATCGGGAGAAAGGGTCGTGAGGGTGGAAGAGGAGACCTGTGGGCCACAGGAGCTCCCAGACAGTCTAAACTGGGGCAGGGGGAGGTCTGGACAGACTGAAAGCCAGCCGGGCTTGATAGGGACTTTGAAGTTCACCCCGTAGAGTTAAAGAGAGAGTTGATGGGGTTTTTGGAGGTGAAGCTCATTGTGATAGGGAGAGAAAAGTACTAGCAGTGAATGAGGAGATGGGGTGATAGAAATGGGGTGATAGAGCAATGGAATGGGGACACTTGGGACAGTGGAATGAACCAGGCTAATGGGGAGATGGGAACAGAGGAATGAACCGCAGATGACGGGGGAGAGGTGATGGGGTGGAGTAAGAGTGACACAGACAGTGACGGAGATAGAGATGATAGGGGTGATGGCAACAATGAGAGCTAGAGGTGATGCAGGTGAAGGGAATACAGTGATGGAACTGGATCTGATGGGATGAGTGGGGACAGAGTGATTGATCCCATGATGACAGGGAAGAGGGGCTGAAATGGGAGAAAATAGGGCTGGCGCAGACAGAGAGATGGAGGTGAAGATGGTGGAGACGATGGGACAGAAATGATGGAGTCAAGGAGAATAGAATGAAGGAGATGAAAATGATGGCAGAGATAGAGTAGAGGCAGGAAGTAGAGCTGATGGGTGGGAACAGAGATGGGCAGGAGCTGATGGAGAGGATGAGATGAATGCGCTGGAGATTATACAGGGGGTGGTATGGGTGCGAGGTGCCTGGGCTAGCAAGGCTGTAGGGGCTGGAAGGACTCACTGACCTGCTCTTCTGTCTTGCAGGCCAGCTCTGTCACTTCTCCAGGGGGCACCTGCTGGCTATGAAGAATGCCCTCCTCTTTAGAGGGGGCACAAGCCCTGGTAACTGGATGAAGGAAGAAATAGTCTGTGGTTTCCTGGGCCCCAAGGGGAACCCCCCAACCTTGTCTGAGGTGAGCCCAGACCAGAGTAACCCAGCTCACTGCATGATCTCAGGCAAGGCCCACCTCTCTCTGGGCTCAGTTTCCTCCTTTTCGAATGGGGAGATAAACTGTAAGGTCCTTCTAGGTTTACCAGCCCATGAGCTTATTTAAGCTCAATAAGCCCACCATTTCCCATTTTACAGATGGGCAATGTGAGGTCCTTATTGCCCAGAGAGCCATCCTCAGCTGCTACCTCCAGGGACAGGATGGTACCTGGGTTGTGGGCACCGGCAGACAGGAGCCGGTAGACCTTGTAGGGGTTGGAGATGTCCAGCTGGTTGAGCGAGCGCACCTCACAGAAGTCAGCGCTGTTGTTGAGGGCACAGCGGAGCCGCGTCTTCCAGGTGGAGGGGTCCTCCTTGTCAACGCCCTCTAGGTGCTTGCCCTTGTATATGGCCCAGGCCTGGGGGTGAGCAGGGGCATTGGGGGAGGAATAGCGTGGGAGATGGGGATGGTGCCGTGGAAAGGGATGAGGGCTGCCTTGCCTCCCACCCTTCTCTCTCTCTCCCTCTGTCCTTCGGCCCCTCCCTCCTTCCTTCTCTTCCTCCCTCCCTCCATCCAACACATATTCCTTGAGCTCCTGCTGTGTGCCAGGCCCAAGTTAAGGACTAAATGGGGAACAACAAGACATACATGGTCCCTGTTCTCAAGGAACTCAAGTCTCATGGGAGAAGGCAGCCGCAAACAGCTGAAAGGAAATAACTATATTCCAAATTATGGATTGTGATAAATAAAAAAAAAATACGATGGGATATAAAATGCTGGCAGTGACTTGCTATCTGGAGAGCCATAAAACGGAATCCTTACCTATTGCCACAAACAAAGTGGACTGCAGATGATTAAAAAACCAAAAGTAAGGGGTAAGACTATAAACTTAATAGGAAAGAATGTAGAAGAAAATCTTCTGGGGCAGAGAATGCTTCTTAACCAAAACTTTAAAGGCATGAACCATAAGGCAAAAACATTGCAATGTCTGAAATCAGCAAGGGGCTAAGATCTAGAACATACAGGAACTTCTGCAAATCAGTAAGAAACAGAAAGCATCCCCTAAAGAATCATTCTTATCAAAGGACAAAGGATGGGTGGTTTACAGAAGAGGAAACCAGAATCCCATGAGCATAGGAGAAGGTACTGAAACTCATTAGTGCCAGAGAAATGCAAATAAAAGTATGAGATATCACCTGTAAGCTTACAAAATTTAGCCAGTTGGATAAGCCAGTAGTTGGTTGGGATGTGGACACAGTTGGTGGGCATGGAATGGGAGCAGAGTCTCTGGAGGGCAATCAGGCATGCCTAGTCCAATTAAGTATAAGCATACCCTGTGAGCAGAAATGCCAATTCCAAAGGAATTCTCACAGAGGCTCATGAGGGGACCAGGGCAAGGATCCACTGCAGCGTTATTTGTGGTCTGGAAAGCAAACTTGTGTCCATCCCTGGGAAAGTAGGTGGGGGAGTGCGTGTAATAGATGCCCACTGGAGAGTTCTAGGCAGCATCTAGAAACAAATTAGATGGACAGAGAACAAGAATAGATCTTCAGAGCATGACCTTGAGTGAAATAAAAGTAAGACACAGAATGAGATCTATGACACAATTATGATGTATATAAGGTAAGAATACACACGAAACAGCAATGCCCACTTTGCAAGAAAACATACAAACCAAAGGTACTCATTAAACACATTAGAATGACTGTTGTGGTAGAGGGACTAAATAAATAAATAAATATGAGGGACCGCTTTAGAGAGGGTGATCAGAAAAGGCCTCGCAGAGGAAGTGGCATTTGGGCTGAAGCCTGATTGAAAAGAAGGATGGAGTCGGACAAAGATCTGGGGGAAGGCTGTACTAGGTCGAAGGAACAGCAAGTGCAGAGGTCCTGGGGTAGGAGAGATTCAAGGAAGGCCAGTGAGGCTGGAGCACAGTAGTCAAAGGGGAGGACAGTAGGAGATGTCTTGTTCGCATTGCTCACTTTCAGGGATGGGGGGCGGGGGATTTAATTGATAAATCACGCTCAGTCATTGCTCTCGGAGGAGATCCCAGGCTTAGTGGGACACCAGACTGAAAAGCCACAGTTCCTCTGTTGGTGTCTCTTGCCAGTGGTGAGACCTTTAAGGCTTGATTTTGCTGTCTGTAAACTGTGCCGATAATACCTAACCTCACCTGGTTGTGGCGCGTGTAAGATGAGCGGTCTACGTAACGTGCTTAGCACAGCACCTGGCACACGCTGCTTATTTATTGCAGTACTTATTCATTACGTTAAGGATGCTCTAACTCAAAGGTAACCTGGGCTCAAGGCACAGGGTGTTGTCACCATGACGAGAGAGGGATCTTTGGGGACACTGCTGTGCCCCTAAGCATTTAAAGTGGTGCCTGGCACACAGGAGATGCTCAATAAGTATTTGTTGAATGAATCAAATTGGGCCTCGAAGGATAAATAGGACGTTGCCAGGTGGAGTGACGTTCCCGGCAGGGGGAACAGCTCGAGCAAAGGCATGGAAGCGCGTGACGCGCAGGGGTCAGTGGGCAGCCTGGTGTGACTGGAGCTGGTGTGCGTGTCTGAGGGTATGTGTACTGTTGATTCTTGTTATTCCTGGTAGTTGTGTTCTATAAAATTTACACAACCACTGAGTTAGCAAACACTGAACCATCACTCCTAAGGGAAATACATAACCTTGTTCTATGAGCGTTTCTGTTGAAGGACACCTTATTTAATATAAACTGTTCATTCATTAACAGTGAACTCATGGCCAGCAACCCTGTAACTCACGTCTGAAAGAAACTTACAGACGTCACAGCCTTCCTGTGCTCAGGAATACTGACAGCGCTGCAACACTGTGTAAGCTGGGGGGTCATTTTAAACAGTGAAATCACCAACAAAAAGCACAAAAATATTAAAAACGTGGACTAAATATTGTCTGCGAAAGGACACCTGTTTACAGTAGAAGAGCTGAAACTGGAGTTGTCACCTTGCTCAACCTCAGCTGGGAACATGCATGTTGGTGACAATTTTTTTTTTTGCCATCCTGTGCATGTCTGTGAATGGCTGCAAAAGTGCCTTGAATATCAATTTTGAGATTACATATAATTTTAGCGAGTAAGAGAATTTGTAAATATGGAATCTGTGAATAATGAGGATCAACTGTGTGTGGTGGGGGGGAAGGGGAAGAGGAATTAAAGGAAGAAGACAGGTTGAAGCTGGATCATGAATGTCCTCGAAGGCCAAGCTTTATCCCGTGGACTTTGAGGCACCAGGAGGGCCTGAAGCCAGGGAGTCACATGTGTGTGTCAGGGGTGGGTTGAGGGATGGGTTAAAGCAGTGCCAAAGAGGGACAGGGAGGGCCCGTCCCCAGAATCTCCCGCTTCTGAACGGCACATAGCCTTAAGGGGCAGGCCAGGTAACCACCTGTTCAACACTTCCTGAACCAGTCCTCTGTGGGCCAGGCACTGCACTCAAGGTCACCACTCACGGGCAGCTGGAGGAGGCAGACTCATACAAGGCACTTATAATTCATAGGGAAAGCGGTTCCATGGAGGAAGCAGAAGGAATCAGGGATGACTTGGGAGAAGCACTGAGAGCTTCATAAATGCATTAAGCAAATGAATGCATCAGGGAAGGCTTGTCTTTAGTAAGAGATGTTTAAGCTGAGCATGATGGGAGTTGGCTAGTGAAAGTGAAGAAGAAAGGGTGTTCCAGGCAGGGGGAACAGAATGTACAAAGTTCTCACGGTGAGAGAGACAGGAAGCATTTGGAGACTGAAGGGAACTGTCTGGCTGGGTCTAAGGTTGGGGAAGGAGTGGAGAGAGACGGACAGAGGCCAGGGAGGAGCAGTTCATGCAGGGCTTTGAGGTCTTGGTAAGGAGTTGGGACTTTATCACAAGAGCAATGGGGAGCCACGGAAGGACTCTGAGTAGGAGAGTGCCAAGGCAAGATTTACATTTAGAAATATACCTCTGGAGGACTGAGGGGAGAGCTGAGGGATGGGAAAGCAGGGCATTCAGTTATCCTGGTGAGAGATGGTGGGAACTGGTCCACGTAGACGGATGAAAGAGCAGTTCTGCAGTAAGAGCCGAAGACCTTGGAAATGGATTAGAATGAGATTGCAGGAGAGGGGAGCGGCCAGGATTCAGGTGCCCAGCTCTGGGGTCTAGGTGGCGATCCGTGCCATCTTCCATTTTGGGAAATACAGACGTTTGTAGGAGGGAGCTGACGAGTGTGCTATTAAGGAGGTGCTGAGTCTGAGAGGTCTGGGCTGTCAGACCAGCAGGCTTGGGGCTTGGCTGGGAGGCTGGGAAACGCTGGGCTCCACACTGAGGCTGTGGAAGGGGAGAGTGGGACGTGAGGAGGGAGGTCCAAGAGAGAGTGCTGAGAGCCCCAAAAGAGGAGAAGAAGGGATGGAGGCTGAGAAGCGGGGTCCAGGAAGGTAGGAGGAAAACAGGTCAGGGTTGGAGTGGGGAGGGGACACAGATCCTGGAAACCAAGTGAGACTGTTTCAAGAAGGGAGGGTCCACTAGACACAAACCCACCCAGGGGTCCAAGAAGATGATAGTAACGGCATCCTTGGATTTGGCAAAATTAGAGACGTTAGCAGGAGGGAGAGGAACCACACTGTGGGTGGGGGAGGAGCGGGGGGGCGGGTATGAGTGAGGGCGTTGATGTCCAGAAGACCCTTTCTAGGTGCTTCACCCTGTGAAAGGAGAGGGGAGGCCAGAGAAGCAGGAGCTGGAGACGTGGTGTTTGGGATGGTGGCGGTGGCCTGGGATGCGGTTGGTTGCTTTTTGCTCACAGGAGAGATTCCAGTTTCAATCTTGGTGGGAAAGAGCCAGTTTGGAGGAAGTTAATGGTGTCTAAGGAAAGGGAGGGCATCCCTGGAGGAGGTCCCTGAGAAGGGCTGGTGTTGGAAAGCACAGAAAATGTCCCCGAAGCTGCTGGGGTTAACAGTTTACGTGTGGGAAGTGGAGGGAATTTCCATGGTGGCGGTGGCATCTAATTTCCTCAAGGAGAGGGAGGAGAGGTCTCCTGAGGTGTGGGGATGGTGCAGGTTATGCAGCCCTTGTCTGATTCTCTTTTAAGAGGGTGTGGGAGGGTCTCCCATGTATACAGAACACTACCCTCAACCTAGAGACAACTGAGGTTAAGGGGTGAACCTGTGGCCCGAGGTGACAGCGTGTCGGGTCGGTTCCGGACTCTGCGACAGTGTGAGCGCAGAGCCCTCCCGGGCCGGGCTGGCCACCCCCGGCCCGCGCATCCTTACCCTGAAGAGCGCCGCGTCCTGCTGCGCCTGGTAGCCCTGCTTGGCTGCGTGCTTCCAGGGGATGCGGAAGAGGGTCTTGCCCGCGTCCTCCCAGCGCAGCCCAGCGTAGCGCCCGCTCTCGATCTGCGCCACCAGCCAGTCCCGGAGACGCAGGGGACCCCCGGCCCCCGCCATGAGTCGCCTGCCGTCGGGGACCCTCCCTTCGTCCCTCCGCCATTGGTCGCCGGCCATCGGGGACACAGTGCTCCGGGGACCAGGTCTGGGGAGCGCGGCGGCCAGACCCAGCGCGACAGGGGATCGCGGGGGCCACCTGGACGGCGAGTGGAGGCGGCGAAAGCGAAAGGCTGGGCAGGAGGTTTCACTTTCCTTTCTGCTCCCCAGAGGCCCTGTCGCCCCTCCCCGTGTCGCCTGGCCCGGAGGGCGTCGGTCCTCACGTCGGGGGCAGCTAGAGGCACCACCAAGACCCACTGAAGGGTACGGGGTGGGGTAGCCCGGGTTCTGCTCATCCCTGGAGGGGGGCCCCCGAAGGGCGCTCAGAGGCATCCCTTGCACCATCCCTGCACCTGTTTTCTGCTCTTCCCAGCCTACCGGAAACTTAGTCTCTTTCCAGGACCTGGACTGTAGAGGTGGGAAAAGCATAGTGCTTCTCAGACTAACTCCCAGTAGAATTGGGAGGCAGAGACTGGTTTAAAATGCATACTCCTAGCCGCCATCCCAGACCTGAAGAATCAGATTTTCTGGGCAAGAAGTCCAGGAATGTGCATTTTAAACAAGTCCCGCCATGGGATTCTGATCCAGGTGGTCCATGGGTCACCCTTGGAGAAATATTTCCTTAAATATTGGGAGTCCCTTTCTGATTGCTCACCATGGTGCTGGGCCTGGCTGAAGCCTTTTCTGCAGTGTCTCAGTGGGTTCTCACAACAGCACGTGAGATGAGTGTAATTACCTACTTTGTTAAGAGGACTGAGGTCACAGAGCTAGTGCCTGGGGGAGTCAGAATCTGAACCCAGGACCCTCTGCCCCCAGAGCCCAGGGGGCTGAACAGTGCCCCACACTGCCTCCCAACAGCTGCACCTGGAGTTTATGGGTTCTGGGTGGGGTCCGTGACCCGCCCAAAGTGTATGCAATTTTTTCATCTCTACGCATTTTTCTAGGGTTTGTATCTTTCATTAAATTGTCAAAGGGGGGTTGTGATATGAAAGAGGTCAAGTAGCTCAGACCGCTCCACCCTGGCTGTGTACCTGGGAAAACTGAGGCTCTGAGAGGGAGAAACCACCCCTCACTGCAGGGAGCACCGAGCTGGATGGCCAGCCAGTGTTGACCAGAGGCTGGGAGCACTGTCCCTCATGTGTACCTGTCAGGGGCCTTGCTTCATGATCCCCACCTTCTGTCCTCATATGGCAGCAGCCACCCAGTTCTGACATTTCTACAGTCACAGCCAGGATTCAAAATCAGAGCTGTGGGACTCTGATGGAGCACAAAAAATTTCATATGATTAAATACAAGAGTATGGGACTTCCCTGGTGGTGCAATGGTTAAGGATCCACCTGCCAATGCAGGGGACACGGGTTCGATCCCTGGTCCAGGAAGATCCCACATGTCACGGAGCAACTAAGCCCATGTGCCACAACTACTGAGCCTGTGCTCTAGAGCCCGCAAGCCACAACTACTGAGCCCACATGCCACAACTACTGAAGCCCGTGCGCTTAGAGCCTGTGCTCCGCAACAAGAGAAGCCACTGCAATGAGAAACCCGCGCACCACAACGAAGAGTAGCCTCCGCTCGCCACAACTAGAGAAACCCTGAGTGCGGCAGTGAAGATCGAATGCAACCAAAAATAAAATAAAAAATTAAAAAATAAAATAAAATAATAAATACAAGAGTAATAATTACATCTAAGCAGGAGTATTGATTGTGTCAGGCAATCTCTTCATTTTTTTCTGGGGGCGGTGGGCAGAGTCATAGTAATGACAAGGATGGGGTCCACAGCCAGACTGCCTGGATTCAAATCCCAGCCCCACCACTTGCTAGCTGACCAGCCACTTCACAGGGCTGCTTGGGGATTCAATGAGATGCAGGTAAAGTGTTTGGCACATTGCCTGGCCCACAGTAAGTGCTCAATAAATGAGTGGTATTATTGCTCTTATTGAGCCACAGTGTGGTAAAAGCAGCAATGGAAGGGGGCGGGGAGCATCATGAAGGACCTGGAACATCAGATCAAGGGGTTTTGTTTGTCCTAGAGATGATAGGAATGGAGTTTTTTTTTTTTTTTGGCTGAGTTGGGTCTTCGTTGCCGCACATGGGCTTTCTCTAGTTGCTGCGAGCGGGGGCTACTCTTCGTTACGGTGTGCGGGCTTCTCACTGAGGTGGATTCTCTTGTTGCAGAGCACGGGCTCTACACGCGGGGGCTTCAGTAGTTTTGGCGTGCGGCTTAGCTGCTCCGCGGCATGTGGGATCTTCCCAGACCAGGGATCAAACCTGTGTCCACTGGCAGGTGGATTCTTAACCACTGTGCCACCAGGGAAGCCCCCCATTTTTTAAAAAAATATTTATTTATTTGGTTTCACTGGGTCTTAGTTGCGGCAGGCTGGCTCCTTAGTTGAGGCATTAGAACTCTTAGTTGCGGCATGCATGTGGGATCTAGTTCCCCGACCAGGGATGGAACCCGGGCCCCTTGCATTGGGAGTGCAGAGTCTTAACTACTGCGCCACCAGGGAAGTCCCCCGGACATATTTTTTCTTTT
This sequence comes from Stenella coeruleoalba, assembly GCF_951394435.1. Classification (NCBI taxonomy): domain Eukaryota; kingdom Metazoa; phylum Chordata; class Mammalia; order Artiodactyla; family Delphinidae; genus Stenella; species Stenella coeruleoalba. Next base: position 26,544,342 of record NC_137161.1, on the reverse strand, counting down.
GTTTATCTGTTTATCTAGTGTCTTTCCCACCAGAATGTCAGCAACACCAGGGCACAGGTTTGCTCATTGCTGTGTCTTCAGTGCCCAGTACAATGCCTGGCATACAGTAGGTACTCAATGAACTCATGTTGCATGAATGCAGAGGAGGAGGTTGGGTAGCAGGTGAAGGTTATTTCATCCATCCTCCCACCCCGAATACTGGAATCTGGGCCTCCCCCACAGCCCTGAACACACTGCTTGGTGCATAATAAGAACCCCCATACAGGTGTTTATTAGATTATAGAGATTTCAGATCTCTCTTAATTCTAAGTTAATTTTAGTTTAGGAAAAATCAGCTCGGGTGACCCCTGTTCATCCTCAGAGTCAGTTTGCTGCTTTATGGGCTGCCCTGAGACCCTCCCTCCACAGTGGCTCCCCTGGCCTTTAAACTCTAGGTGGGGAGGGCCATTCCCACTAGCTGGGGGTGGATCCTCCTTGCCAATAACCTTCAAGACCAGAAGGAGCTGCTTCTTAACAACCATCATGGGACACAGAGTGTCTAGCTTCAAACCCAGCCTCCCCTACTCTAGCTGTGTGTCCTTGGGCAAGCTGCCTGACCACTCTGAGCCTCAGTTTCCTCCCCGAGGAGTAAGTGAACTCATTCAAGTAAAAAGTCAGGCATGAGGCAGGTACTACTACTATACCTTTACTAGCTAAGATTTGTGGATAGGGAAAGGAAAGGAGCTGGGGAGGAGGCGGGGGCGGGGCGCAGTGCTCAGGGAGGACAGGAGCTCAGCCAGGGGGAAAGGGGTTCAGAGAGGAGGAGCTGGCGGCCTTTTCAGGAGACCAGGGCTCCAGGGAGAGATGGGGTGAGGGTCAGGGAAGTGGAACTCAGTCCTGCAGACTGCAGTTCACGGAGGGTGGCAGGCTCCTCAGGCCCTAGGGGATGCAAACCCCCTCCCATTCTTTTTTCCGGCAGGCTCCAGCCCCTGGCAGAGTCCTGCAGCCCTGCCTTTGCTCAATGAAGGAACGACTGGGAGGCGATCAGACAGGCAGCTTCTGTGTCTCTTTAATATCCTCCAGGCCCATCCAACTACCCCACCCACCCACTCCCACTCCCACCGCCTTTAATGGGAGGGGGGGCCGGGGCACCCTCCCCCAGCCCAAGAACTAAGGCACCAGGTAGCTGCAGCAGGCCGGCCCAGACACAGAGCCACACACACAGATGGAGGACACACTGACCGCGGACGCAGACAAGCAAGGCGCGAAGGGGGCAGGGGCGGGGATCAGGCCGCCGCGGGGCTCCCACAGGCTCTGGGCCCGTCCTGAAGGCCGTGGGAGGCGCAGACAATCCCCGAAGGGGACCGGTCGAGAGGCCGAGGGGCGCCACGGCGGGGCAGGATCCTCACTTGCTGCCTTTGCGGGACAGACACCGCGGGAGGCAAGAGAAAGTCTGCTTGACGCGCGCCAGCAGCGGCAGCGGCCGGTGGGCTTCCCGGGGCGACCGCGGCACCAGGCGCTGCAAGGTCCCCTCCGAGGCCGAGGAGCTGGGCGCGGGGGAAGAGGCCGCGCTCGCAGAGCCCTGCCGGCAGCGCGCGCACATCGGCAGCAGCGCGCGCACCTCCTCCTCGTCGCGGAAAGGGCTCTCCCCGAAGCGCTCCTCCAGCTGCCGGCGAAGCTGGGGTGGGGTGGAGTCGGGGTCGATGCCGGGCCGCCGGCTCGGTCCCCTCCCCAATCCTCAGAGCTTCCGCTCTTCTTCGAGCTTCCCACACCTCGCTAAGCCCCTCCCGTCCTGACCATCCTCTTAGCTTCCCTTCTGCGTCCCCATCCCCCTAACTGAGCCCCTCTCCCTCCGAATCCCTCCCCTCTCCCTGAATCCCCTTCCCCTTTGACACTCCATCTTCCAGACCTACTAAAGTGAGCCCCCCACCTGCACAGTGGGGACCACATTAACCCCTCCCCACACTAACCAACAACTCTACTCAAGCAGGCCCTCTTCCCTGCCTGCCTCTTTCCTAATGCAGCCTTGCAGACAAGTCTCTGGGCAGCAGCCTGCCTTCCTGCACTGACTGCTTCTCTCTCTCATCTCTTGTTTGCGGGTGGGGGAGGGCGCAGCTCAGTCCCCGACATCTCCATGTGCCATCTGCCCAGTGGGCATAAGAGAAGGAACTGCTTTGGCCTCATCAAGGACCCAGGGGTGGAATAAGGACTGGACATGTCTCCCCAGAGGAGCCAAATGTTCAAATGCCTTCAGGCTCCAGGTAGGCAGAGCAGGCAATGCTGGAACCTAGCCAGATTGAAGGGTCCATAATCAGGCCCACGGGTGTTCAAATCCTAAGTTAAAAAGGAAAAGAAAACACCTGGCCGTCCAACCTAGGGGCTAGGTTAGCTCAAGAGCCACAGGCTAAATTCCTTCCAATCAGTGCTCAGCTCAAGTAAGAAGAGTTTCCCACCCCTGCCCCTGCCCCTACCTTCCGGGAACTGCCCCAGCCAAACTCTTCAAGCTGCTGCCTAAAGCCTGGGTTGGGGTTGGCGATGGGCCGCGTGGCCTTGATGGCTTCAAGCACGTCCCGCCAGCTCAGTCCTGTCACAGTCATCACATATGCCGTCACGATGGTGGTGCTTCGGGAGATGCCTGCAAAGCTGGGACATCCCACCCCAAGGCTTCAGGTAAGGCCCAATCTCCTCCGTGTCCTCCAGGCGCCCCATCCCCACTTCAGCTCTCCCACCCTTGCCTCCTGAGCTCCAACCACAAGGAACCTGCCAGGACCTGTCTTCCCACATCAGGCCTTTGTCTATGCTGTTCCCTCTGCCTGGCATTCACCCACATCAAAGGCCTGAGTGAAACATCACTTCACTCAATCATTCAGTACACGTTTCCTGATCATCTGTGATTTTTCAGGTACTGGGGATATAGTGGAGAATAAAACAGACATGGTCTCTGCTATCCTGGGCCTTACAATATGGTTGGGAGAGACAGACGCTAACAAGGGAAACAATTTCAGGTGGTGATAACTGCTTCGAAGATGAGTCCAGAGGCTAGGAGATTGTATAAGAAGAGGTATTAATCTAGTGGAAGGGATGCGGAGGATTAGGGAAGGGGTTCGCAAGGAAGTGACATCAAGCTGAATCCTGAAAGACGGGTAAGGATTGTCAAGAATGTTCTGGGCAGTGTACAAAGACCATGTGGGTGGGATCCTGGTGGACTTGAAGAATGGGGAGATGGCCAGCACAGCTGGAGCAAGGAAAGGAAGAAGAGAGGGGGAGAGGCAGGCTGGAGGAGCCGTCCCTATGGCTGGGGCTCAGGCAGAGCTACCCTGAGCCAGGCGTAGTGAGAAGTTATGGAATGAATGAAATCAACAGGGCCAGGGGCCCCTGGGAAAACTCAGGGGTCCCATCTCCCAGCCTGGGGCTCCTCACTGCCCTGTACTACTGCCTCAAAGGCTAGAGGGGAGGAGAAGGAGCTGGAATTACTGAAGGATGCTGGGCTACCTGCCTGACCTCACCTATTCCTCCCAATAGCTCGCCAGGTCAACATTCTTTTTTCCCATTTTACAGATGAGAAAATTGAGTCTCAGGGAGAAATAGCTATCTGGCCATGGCCATACAGCTGGTAAGAGACAGAGCCTTGATCTGAGTCCTCCATCAGCCTGTCAGACGAATGGTGGACTGTCAGGCATCGTGACAGGCTGGAGAAGATCCATCGCAGGCTCTGCATTCCCCACAGGATGAGGGCATGTTCAGGATGGAGGAAGGCCACTCACTTCCCCTCCCCCCACTCCCCTCTTAACTCACCAGTGCACAAGGCAGTTTCCCCCATTGAGGCGGCAACAGTGGATGAAGTTGATACATTCTTTGAAGTGCTTTTTGCTAGAGAAGAAAGCAATAAGGTACAGAGCACTGGGGGGGGGGACAGGTCTCCTAGGAGTTGTCCCCCACCCCATTTCTGGGATGGCAAGAGACAGAGCCCTGGATCCTCAGGTCAGCCAGCACGTGCAGTGACTAGGGGCTGACACTGTAGTACTGGTGGAGGTGTGTGTGAAGCAATAATGGTGGCGTTTCAGGAGGTGAGAGAGGCCAATGCTGGCAAATCCCACCACAGAGGCAGGAGCACCTCTTCAACGGGTCCTGTGGATCCTATTTTCATGGAGGGTTTATCTTGACCTTTCAAGGAAATGGGTGCGAGGAGTCCCACCCCTCTGGGGTCTGCAAACAGAGCGCCTGGGGACAATAACGGTCAACAACAGGGCTGGGAGCAAGAGTCCCAAGGGGCAGGAGTGTCTGTCTGGGTCCCTCCCAGGCTGGGGTGTACTACTGCTAATAACATAAACCAAAATCCTGCTTTCTGAGCCCTCATTACACGCCAGGCCCTGTCCTAGATCCTCAACCTGCGCTATCTGATCTATGACAGCCTCCTTGGTGCTGATGGCCCCAACCCCTCACACACCCATTTTCTCTCTCAGAGAGGGGAAGTGATTTGTCCAAGGTCAAACAGCAAGTAAGTGGCAGAGCCTGGCCTGAACCCAGATGCCTTAACTCCAAGGCCAGGAACAGGCTGAGCCTGACCCTTTCAAACCCACTGGGGCGTCTGAGCCTGAGGGACGGGGTGTTTTCTCCATTTCATAGCCAAAGAGACTGAGCTCTGGGAGGTTAAGACTTGGCCAGCGGCATAGGCAAGGGTGTGGCTGAGACAGAGTCCAGGTGGTCTGGGAGAACACCTGTGCTGGGGTCTCCAGGACAGCTTTGTGGCCTGAGTCCTCTCTGTCCTCCCTCAGACCACCTCCCACCCTCCCTCTTCCCCCCACATGAAGCAGCTGTCTGTCCATCTGTCAGCCCGTCCAGAGGAACTTACATGGGTACCTCAGGGGCGTCGGCCACTGAGATGCGAAGGTAGGTTATGTCCTGCAAGTACAAAACACACATGGGCAGCCTGCACCCCAACCCCAGCCTGGGCCTCCCAAGCACCTAGCAACCTTAGGCCAGTTCCTGCCCCTCTCTGGGCCACTGTTATTGTCTCTGTCCAAAGAGGGTAGACACCTCCTCTGAGGGCCTCCCAGGTCTGACCATCTGTGGTTCCAGAACCTTCTGAGAAGATGGTATCCTAACCCCGTAGCTGACTCGGGCACAAAGACTTGCCGAAAAGGATTCAGGGACCTTTTATTTAATAGCTGGGAAAGGGCCACTTAACTTGACTCCCCTCCATAAAAGGATTACAAAATTACACAGTAAGAAGGGCAAAGCAGATTTTATTCTCTTGAAAAGAAACAAGAAATATGAAGATTAGTTTTAGTTCATGAATTGTGGTTATAAAACTCTGTGCTAATTATTAAAATAATCAAGGAATGAATTGTCAGGAATTTCTCCAACAAACTTGCTACCACATCTTTCACTCCACGCCTAACCTTCCCACAAGATCTTAAAGATGAGCCCTGCCCACATTCCAAGAATCACTTTTCTCAGGGACCTCTCTTAGTCCTTTGATATTCAAATGGCTCTTTTCAAGGGACTGGCGCACCTCCAGCCAGTGACTAAGTGACCGCCTGGCTAGGTCCTCATCTGTTAGTGGCTTTGTGTGAGATTCCAGCCCTTCTCTGTAACTCACTCTCCCCAAGGTCCCACGAGCCTGCATCTTTTGCAAGCCTGCATCTTTTGCGAGCCTGCATCTTTTGCGAGCCTGCATCTTTTGCGAGGTTTGCAAATTCGCTTTGCAACACATTTGGCCTTGGATTTGCAGGGCATTATCAAACCCTGACTGGTAAATTCACTGATGGATGGGGAGGGAGAAGAGGGCAGGGCTGCCGGAGCAGGGACTCATTTTGCCAGTAGTCATTTCATTAGTAAATATAGTCATGCCTAGACAACCTTCCTCAGGCACTCTAGTGACTTGCATCCTCCAAATACTCCAAAACAAGCCTGCTCTATAAAGCAAAATCAGACTCCATTGACCTGGAAATTTCTTCTAGTGTCTCTGTGACACTGAGAACCACAGATTATTGGAGGTAGCTCTTAGAGACCATCAAATCTGACACAAGGGGAAACTAAGGCCCAGAGAGGGCAAGGACCCTGCCCAAGGGCACACAGCAAAGCTGTGACAGAACCCGGTCTGGATCTCAGATCTCGAGTCCCTTCCCACCCACAGTTCTCTCCCGTCGATGGGTGAGCCAGACTCTAACAGATAAAGAGGAAGGGGCTCTGTTTATGGATTGAGAATATGATTAACTTTGTTATTATGTCAGCTATAATTTGCTGAGCGCCTATTTTGTGGCTCTCAACAACCCAGTGAGGTAGGTACTGTTATAAAATTCCCCTTTTACGGATCAGGCAACTGAGGTCTAGAGAAGTGAAGTACCTGTGCCCAAGGTTACAGTCAGAATGTGGTGAAAATGTGAACTCAGAGCTCCTGACTCCAGCACATGTGGCCTGGATTTCCTACTTCCCTACTCTAGGTCATAACACCCTCACCCCGTCTTTTCCAGGATTCGATAATACCAGCTCCAACCCTCCCAGTGGGGGCGTGCTGTACAGTGTTCAAAGCATCTTTACCATGTCACAGTCCCCTGGGGGCAGATAGGGCTGAGGGATCAGAGGCCCAGACAGGTGAAATCATAGCCCCAGGTCACAAGCGAGACACAGAGCCCAGAAACATCTACGTGGAGTCATCTATTCAGTTGGACAACGGGAAGCCCCTGTGGGAGACTTTTTAAGGTTTAGTGTGAGGCCTCTGGAGCCAGATGGCCTGTGTTCAAATTCCAGCTCCTTAGTTTCCTGGATGTGTGACCTCAGGCCAGTTACTTTACCTCTCTGGTCCTCAGTTGCCAGAGAGGGAGCAAATAGGGATGCTAATGTAAAACAGGCCAGTTTTTAAGCAAATGAGTTAGCATATGGGTCAGGAAGGCCTGGTGCCAGTCGAGGATCTGGCACGTCGTAGGTACTTGATAAATGGGTGCTGTGGGGGTCTGAAACCCCCCTTCCCACCCATGTGCAGCTCTGGGATGGGGGTAAGGCTTACCTGCAGCAGAGGCTGGGGTGACTCGTGGATGGAGATGATGTGTGTGATCTTATTCCGACCTAGCTGATCCGTGTCTTTGGCGTCTGAAAGAAACAAGGATGCTTGAGCCAATCTGGCAGGTGTGACCTATATACTCCGATATATATATACTCACTTGGCCAAGTGAGGCGGGAGCTCACGGCCCCACTCTCCTACTCAGCCCGCCCTCTCCACCTTGGCCCACCCTCTGCCGGCTCCCTGCTCCTTCACCACCTCTTGCTCCCAGCATGACAGGTCCTGTCACACCCCTAAGCTTCAGTCTCTCCACTGGGGCACCCACAGGTAACAGCCCAGCACCTCCCCAGCCTTGCCCCTGCTGTTCTTTCCATTGCAAACACCCTTCTGTGGCATATCCTTCACCAGGCAATTCTTCTAGGAATCTTGCCTACAGAAGGGTTAACTCACACAGAAAGCTGTGTGTAGAAGATGGTTCTCTGCACTGCTGCTTATGACTGTCAACACATCAGAAACAGTTAAAAATGGGAACTGGGCTTCCCTGGTGGTGCAGTGGTTAAGGATCCGCCTGCCAATGCAGGGGACACGGGTTCAAGTCCTAGTCCGGGAAGATTCCGCATGCCATGGAGCAACTAAGCCCGTGTGCCACAACTACTGAGGCTGCGCTCTAGAGCCTGCGAGCCACAACTACTGAGCTCGCGTGCTACAACTACTGAAGCCCGTGCGCCTAGAGCCCGTGTTCCACAACAAGAGAAGCCACGGCCATGAGAAGCCTGCGCACCACAATGAAGAGTGGCTCCCGCTCGCCGCAACTAGAGAAAAGCCTGCGTGTAGCAACGAAGACCCAATGCAGCCAAAAAAAAAAAAAAGGGAACAAACCACAAGGGGACTGGATAAATAATGGTATATTCATACTTGAATACTGTGCAGCCACTAACAAGATCTCTGTGTGCTGATGTGCAAGGAAGCCCACAATATATTATTAAATGGGAAACACAGGTTACAGAACAGCATGCAGAATAGGCCTCCATTTTTGTTTTAAATATTATATCTATATGTACGAAGATACATGAAAACAACCCAGGGATATACCTCCCACAGCTATCAGTAGCCATCTCTAGGGGCTGGATTTCCAGTGCATGCAGACCTTTTATAATCGAAGAAATAACACTTGATCTCCACATGCCCACTTCCTCATTCACCACATTTACTGAGTGTTTACCATGTGCAGCCTTGGCTGGGCATGGCATTGTGGGGTCAAGTTCATGGCTCCTGCCCTCGTGGGCCTGCACACTTAAAGGGGGTTCAGACCTTACTTACCAAATATTCAGAAGTCGGTGTGGTGTGAGCTGCTGAGGGAGCTCCCGGGGAGGAAGGGACCAGGGTTTAGGAAAGTGGGGCCCCTAAGCCCAGAGTGGGACAGGAGTGGATGGGGAAAGCTCTGCCCCTGTGCAGATGCCCCTCCCTCCCTAAAGCTTTCTCTGACTCCACAGATGGAAGTGACTTTTCTTGCCTTGGGTCTCCCAAGCTCCGGATCAGCCTGTCTCTTAGCCCAGGCCTGGGACAGGCGGAGTGCTGTGGCCTTGGGACAGAGCGGGCAGTGCTCCCCGGTGAAGTTTCTGACGTAGAGTCCAGTCTCTAGAGACCTCTCCTCTGAGGAGGAGGTTGTGCCAGGAAGCCTTCCCAGCTTCCCAGCTAGAAGCAACACCTCCAAACAGACCTCAACCCAGAACCTCAGGGCTGGCAAAATCCTTAGAAGCAGGGGTGGGCCTTGTGCTGTGGGAGAGGCTGAGGCTCAGAGCAGGTGCAGCCTTGCCCAGTGTCCAGTGTTCGGAGCCCTCTGTACTGGGGACACTCCTCCACCCACGTCCCCCTTAGTCTTCATGAGTTCTTTCCCCCTCCCAGCCTGGCATCGCTTCCCTGCCCCCGGCCCCATTCCTGAGCGTGTCCAGGGTGCGTGGGCCAGAGCATGAATGGTGGACACAGGCCTGGGACAGGGAGTATGCCATGGCCTTGGGACAGAATGGGCGGTGCTCACCGATGAAGTTTCCGAGGTAGAGTCCAGGAAGTACCTACAGGAGAGACAGGCCGGGGTCAGCCGGGTAGGGGTGCATGCAGCCCCGCTCAGTCCCATGAAGGGCGTCTGGCCCTCAGGACTCAGGGAGCGATCACCCCCGTCTTGTGGGCCTGGATGCTCTATGAGTGATGTCTGGGGAGGGCAGCAGGGGGGCATCAAGGGAGGCCAGCCTGGGTAGGGGGAGAGGAAAGAGGAAGGAGGGGCACAAAGACCTAGGGAAAGAGGGTGGGAGGAGCACAGGGGAGGGGGCAAAGGGAGAGGTGGACTTTCTAAGGTGGGTGATGGGGAATTCTGAGAAGGAGGTGGGAAGGCAGGGACAGATGGGGGTCGTGCCTTGGGGTGGGGGATGGGGAAGGATAGAGAAACAGCGTTAGAGAGAGTCCAGGGAGACAGAGACACATGGAGACAGAGAAAGGGACTCAGGAAGAGATAGTCTGGGGGTGACAAGAGTGCCACAGAAAGACACAGCAAGAAATACAGAGTCACAGAAACTGTCAGAGACAGAGACACAGAGAGGCAGAGGCAGAGAGAGATACCGCCCCAGAGAGACAGACAGAGACGTACGATCTCAGGGTCCCAGGGAGACAGAGAAATAGACACACAGACCGCCAGAGCCAGAAGGTCAGAGGCGGGCGCCCGGCCGGCGCTGGGGCCGGCCAGGTGCGGGTTGCGCCATCCCGGCCCCCTACCTTGGTCATGCCATTCCCCATGATCCCGGGGGCGGGGATCCGGGCGCACCCCCAGCTCGCCACCCGCTGAGCGCAAGGGTCACAGCTGCCCTGACGGCCCGGGCCCGGCGCCTGCAGCCTGGCGGGGATCGGGGGGCCTGGTGTCCGCAGCCTGGCGGGGATCGGGGGGCCTAGTGTCCGCAGCCTGGCGGGGATCGGGGGGCCTGGCGTCCGCAGCTCGGCCCAGCCCTGCCCAGCTGCCGCCGCCGCCGCTGCCGCCGCCACCGCCCGCCGACCCCCGGCCAGGGAGGGAAATGCTGGAGTCGCCGCTGCCACCGCCGCCGCCACCGCCGCTGCAGGCTCCTCCTACCCCCTTGGTCATGTGGGCCGCCCCCCCACCCGTGGGTCGCGGCGGGGGGCTGGACAAAGCCCCAGTGTGCCGGGCCCGGGGCCCGCGGGACAACGGCAGCTTGTTGGGGCCGCGAGGGGCCTCCACCTCCGGAGGTGGGGGCGGGGCGCTCCCCCCACCCTGGCACCGTCAGGCGCGGGCGGGGCGGGGGCGGAGAGAGCCCCCAGCCGCGGGCTCAGAGACTCGGATCCCAGCTCCAGCTCTGCCCGGCCCTCCCTGCGGGCCCTGGGGCGAAACGCCTAGCTCCTTCGGCCTCGGTTTTCTAGCAGAAACGTGATGGGGGCTGGACTTTGATCTTCAGATTCTGTTTGAGACGAGAAAAGTGGGTAATTCCTTCCCTTTGTACATCTCCCTGCTCCGTCCCCCATGCAGGCATCTTACCAGCCAACCATCCTCCTCCCCAACTCTTGCAGCCAGTCTGTCCTCCCATCCTCCACTCCATCCATTCACTGTTCCGTCTGTCTGTTCATTCATCCAGCCGTCCTCCCATCTCTTCCTCCCATATACTTTGGCCTCTGAGGATAGTGCCATCTGGGTCAGCTCTGCTGGGACCAGGCATAACTCTGCTTAGGGACCCCAGTAAATCAGAGGTGCATGTGAGGAGAGGGAGACGAGTGAGTGTTACAGTCACCTGGGTTCCTTGGAGTAAAGGAGACTACGACAGGATGTAGTTAGAGGCAAGAGTCTCAGAAGGTGAGTCTGGAGACCAGGGTTCCAGGCCCTATTCATTCACCTCTGACCTGCTCAGTGACCTTAGGCAAATCCATTTGGGCTCCCAGCTACGCAAACGGTATGTCTCAGTGTGCTGCTACTAGGACCAAAGATGGAGAATGTGAAATAACTGAGAGCACACACCTCCTGTGGGACTGAAATAGAAGCAGCTGAACCAGCTTTACTCCTCTAGCCGTCACCTGCCCCCCTCCATCTGTAGTGGTGACTGTGGGAGGAATGTGGGTACAGAGAAGGACAGGGTCGGAGGAACCTGTTTGAAATGCAGTGACTGCAGGAAAATAAAACTGTTTCTTTGGTATTTCTTTCTTCCTCAAATTCACAGTGTACATGGGGCTGCCTGTCTCAGCTCTGTGTCCAAGGTTCTCATATAAACCAAATTATTCAACAAATACTTACTGAGTACCCACTATATGGTAGGCATTAGGGATGTCCCTAACAGATAAGGTGGCAGTGGTTCCTACCTTTGTTGGCTAACGGTCTAGACCAGTGTTGCCCAGTAGGAATACAATGTGAGCCACATGGGTAATCACAAATTCTCTAGTAGCGACATTGAAAAAGTAGAAAGAAGCAGGTTGTTACTCATGGTTTTATTTGACCCAGTATAGCCAAAATATTATCATTTCAATGTGTAGTCAATATTTAAACATTATTAATGACATATTTTACATTCTTTTAATTGTATTAAGTCTTTAAAATCCAGTGTGTATTTTATACTTAGAGCACATCTCAATTCAGTTTAGCCACATGTCAAATGCTTAATCGCCATATGTGGCTGGTAGCTCCATACTGGACATCAGGGCTAGGAGGGAAGGCAAACAAAATAGACAAATAGACAAAGCATTTACAAACGGTCACAATTTTCTATGGAGGAAGCAAACTGGAGGACAGGAAGAACTTCTGTAAATAGGAGACATTTGGATAAGACCTGACATGTAAGAAGGACACAGCTGTTTAAAGAGTGGAGAGATTTCCAGCAGAAGGAACAGCACGAGTAAAGGCCCTGCGGTGGGAAAGCTTGGTCTTTGGGAAGAGCCAGTAGGACTGGAGGGGAGGAGGCCAAGGGAAGGTGGTAAGATTGAGGCTAAAGAGGAGAAGAGGCCAAGCATGAAGGACCACGTATGGCCATGATTGGGGGTTTAGAGTTTCCTTCTCAGTATGATGGAAAGCCAGTAGGAAAATTTAAACAGAGTGGCCATGTCATCTGATTTACATGGATCACATTGGCCCCTAACTGGAGTATAGATTAGAGAAGCAAAGAAGGGAGGCTTTGAGGAGAGATGGTGAGAGATGGCAAGAGATGAGGTGCCCTGGGACAAAGAGGGAGTGGAGAGGCTGCAAAGAAGGGGAGAGATGCAGCATATATTAGTATTTTGGCAGCATAACTGACATGTAGCTAGATTATATGTGCGAAAAAGGAAGGAATTCTAGGATGACTCCCAGTTTTCCTGCCTTGAAAATCGCTATCTGTGCCTCAGAAGTAAAATCAGGGTTATTAATCCATTCAACAAATAATTATTGGACCCCAGGTTATACAGGAAATATTGCAAAAGATGTACTGTCTGACCTGAGTTTTCCAGAAGTCCCCACCCCATGGATGGCATAAAGAAATGCCGAGAAGGCGGCCTGAAGACCAGTTCCTCATCATGACCCTGGCCTTAGCAGCTCCGTGAACCTGGGCAGGTGACCGAATGCCCCGGGTCTGTTTCCTCATCCATCTGGGGGCAATTAACACATAACCCTTTGTACCTCTACTTGATTGTTGGGGAAATAATCAAAGCACAGGTAGGAAAGAACTCTATGAGGTTAAAAACCCTGGAAAAAAATGTAGTTATTAGATTTAACACATTTAATATCTATATACTGTTCAGGCTTTGAAAGTGTTAGTTGTTACAAAGCCCAATTTGCCTTAAATGAGTCACGGGAAGTGACAGTTTTTTAAAACCAGTAATATGAAGATGCTAAAATGCAGTTCTCACCTTGTGTTTCCTTGCTTAAAACCATTCAGTGGTTCACCATGGTAGGCAAGTTAATGGTCTCCCCGAAGATGTCCATTCTCTAATCCTTGGAAATTGGGATCGTGTTATGTTACATGGCAAGAGGAAATTAAGGCCGCAGATGGAATTGAAGTTGCTAATCAGCTGACCGTGAGTTGGGGAGATTATCCTGGATTGTTTGGGAAGGTCCAGTGTAATCACAAGAATCCTTATAAGTGAAAGAGGAAGGCAGGAGTATAAGAGTCAGAGGGGATGTGATGACAGCAGCAGAGGTCACAGTGCTATGATTTCTGGCTTCGAGGATGGAAAGAGGCCATGAGGAAGGCAAAACAAAGAAACAGACTCTCTCATAGAGCTTCCAGAAGGAACTCAGCCCTGCCAACACTTTCATTTTAGCTTAGTGAGACCCGATTCAGACTCCTGACATCAGGAACTATATGCTAATACATTTGTACTGTTTTAAGTCATTCAGTTTACGGTAATTACAGCAGCAATAGGAACCTAATACACTCACCAGTGCCCTTGGGGAAAAGTCCAACCTGCTAAGTACGGCACACAAAGCCTTGTGGGATTGGGCTTCTGCCACTGTGACTCTGAGCAAATTTCTTAACTTCTATGGGCCTCAGTTTTACCATCTGTAAAATGGGGAGGAAAAAACCCTCTAGGTCTGTAGTGAGATTAAATGCAAGGACATATTTAAAGTACCTACTAGAGAGACTGCACACAGCACATCACCATTATCATCATTATTGTTGTTGTCATTATTATTATCACGGAGCAATTGACAGGCAGTTAGGAGGCCTGGGTTCTACTCCCCTCACTAGGACTCTGTTTCTGCATCTGTAAAAAAGGAAACAAACAAAAACATATAGGTTTGGCCGTCTCATCTTTCCTCTCTTCACTCTTTCCTGGTCACTGATCTTCATTCACTTCCTCAAACATTCTTCACTGTCTTCCAATTTTGTACATGCTGTTCCCTCTGCCTGGAATGCCCTTCCCATCCCCTTTACCAGATGAACTCCCATTTCCTCCTGGAAGTCTCTGCTGACCCCAATTAGATTGGTTAGACCTCACTGTTATGCATTCCCAAAACATCCTAAACTTCCTCTATCATAGTACTGATTTTCTTTTATTACTATGGCTTGTTTTTCATTTAGAAAAAAAAGAAAAACAAATCCAGATAAGAATATTTTGACCTATTTGCTTCAACTGGGTTCTTTAAAAAAAACCATTTCAAATAAACTTGACATAGTTGAAGTTCCCTCTCCTCTCTCCTCCTCCTTAATTCTCTCCCCACAGGCAACGCTATCATGAATTGGGTGTGCATCTTTCCAGTCTGTGTTTTTACACTTGTAATACCTATATGCCCATAAATATATAGAATGTGCTTTTGTATGTGTGTTTATAATTAACACAAAGGTAACCTTTAAAAATATTTATCATTCTACAACTTTCTTTTATTGATCCAACAATAGGTTTGGGGGATATCTCCATGTTGATATAGAGCTGGATCATTCATTCTAATCACTGTATAGTATTTTTTTATTAGGGTATATCCCCTTTTATTCATCCATCACCCTACCAATGGACATTTAAATCATTTCTAATATTTTCCACTAATATAAAGAATGCTTTATATTATATGCAAAGAACATCCTTATACATACAACCTATGCACAAGTGTTCGAATTTCTTTAGGGAAGGTTGTCATCTTGCACATTAGCTGTAAAACAAAAGGTAGTCCATGGGTGGTGCAGCTGTATTCAGAGAGCCTATGGGCTGTATAACCAGCAGTTGAATCGACGAGTTGTAAGGTGTGTGCCTTTTCAACTTTATGAGATATTGCCAAATTGCCTTCCAAAGTGTGAATGTAATCATATAAAGATTCCTGTTCCCCAACATGCTCACAGACACTTGGCATGCATATGTGTTTTAATTTTGTCTAGTTGATGTATTTAAAATCATCTCTTATAATTATTTTGATTTATGTATCTCAGTTGCCTATTGGCAATTCAAGTTTTTTTCCGCTGAAAGTTCCCTATTTATATATTTTGTTCACTTTTCCTTTGCAGATTGTGGGGGAGAGTCTTTCTTAAGGGTTTTCAGGAGTTCTTTGAATGCTTGCCCTTTGTTATATAGGTTGCAGGTTTTTACTCCTAGTCTATTGCTTGTCTTTTAATCCAATTTGCAATGTCTTCCGTTACATGGCAGTTTAAATTTTGAGAGAGTCACAGATCAACTTTTCCCTTATGAGTTATGCTTTATTAAGAAATCCTTCTTCACCATGAAGTCATAAAATTATATATATATGTATGTACGTATATACAGTTGACCCTTGAACAACATGATTTTGAACTAAGCAGGTCCACGTACATGCAGATTTTTTTCAATAAATATGTACTACAGTACTATACAATCGGAGGTTGGTTGAATCCAAGGATGCGGAACCGTCTATAGGGAAGGCCAGCTGTAAAGCTATAGATGGTTTTTCAACTACTTGGGGTTGAAACCCCTAACTTCCGCATTGTTCAAGGGTCAGCTGTAGTCCGAAATATTTGTTTGCCATATTTATTCTTTAATCCATTTGAATTAGGTATCTTATTTTTTATTCCTATGGAATGCCAGTTTCTCAGTGCCATTTACTGAGTTCTCCATCCTTTCCCTTCTGATTTATGATGCCACCTCTATGTATGGTACATCAAGTTCACACACACACACACCTGTGTCTGTTTCCAGGATCTCCATTGTATTCCATTAATATTTGCCTCTCCCTGCACCATAATGTGACTTAATAGGCAGAGAAATATCTCCTTTCCCCAACAAATACACTTTGTTTTTTTGGTTTGATAAGGGCTCTCAAAAATCCTGATTGGATTTGGGAAAATACATGTCTTTATGATACTGAGTCTTCCCATCCACGTACATGGTATATCCCTCCACTTATTCAGGCCTTCTTTAATGTCCTTCAATAATGTTTTGTAATTTTCTCTATGAGAATATTAACTCCACAATCCTTATTAGTTTTGTTCACTGCTGTATCCGCAGAGTCAAGAATGGGGCAAGACATAGAGTAGATGCTTAATAATAATTTGTTGTTTAATGAATGCCTTGCATATATTTTGTTAGATACATTCCTACATAACTTACGTTTTGTTGGTATAAAACAACAACAACAAAATTTTGAATAGTTTCTAGTCAGCTATATAGATATAGGTATAGAGATTCCAGGGCAGTGGAAGGACAGGGAGCCAATACAGGGTGCAATGACGAATAAATTGCCACTTCAGGTTATACGCAGGGGAGAGACAAGATCAGATTTGTGTTTTAAAGGGCTCTTTGCCTGCAGTGCAGAGAATGAATTGGAATGGATAGGGCAAAGTGGGCACAACTAGACAGGAGGCTACTGCAGGCATTGAGGCGAGTCCTAGCATAGTTGGTGCCTAAGAATTAGAGTGACTGGGAGAGATCAGAAGTGACCGATTGGCCAGGTGACCAACTGACCAGGTAACTCAGTGAGGGACCGAGTAAGGAAACTTAGAATCATCGCATTGACCAAAAACTGACAACTTTTCAGACGCAGCGCTATTTAGTTCAACCGAAGTGCAGCCGGAGGAGACGCTAGGCAGTGAGTGCCCGCGGCTGGCAGCCGGTCTCTGGCCCGGTGTGCCCCAGGGTCGCGGAGGCGTGGGGCTGGGAGAGAAAGTAGAGGGGAGCAGAGAGGTCCGGGCCGCAATGACACGCAAGGGCTTCAATCAGCTCGAGACTGCGAGCTGCGCCAAACGGCGTGTCTTTGCCTCATCCAATCAGAGCGGCAGAGCCTTCCCTCCGTCGCCTTGGCAACGGGACGCAATCGCTCGAGCGGGACGCAGTGATGGTTTGGGTCGGGCCCTGGGGAATTGTATCATGTCGCGACAGAAGGTAGGGGTGCCCCTCGATCCAGATGTTCCATCGTCCCAGAGAGGGAGGGAAATCGCGGAGGGATTCAGAAGTTGAGGGGTCCTCGTGGAGGGATTCCGGTTAGAATGGGAAGAAAAATGATGAGTTCAGAGAAAAAACTACAAGTCCCGGCATGCCGCGCAACGCCGGAGTTCCTGCGAGAGTCCAAGAAACCCAGTTTGCTGGCGGGAAATTTATGAAACGCTAGGATTCTAAACTGTACTCAGCGATTTCTGTGACCCCCGGGGAAGCTCAGAATTTCGTATTTCCTGACCTGGAAAAGCTCTTAGAGATCTTTTCACCCCGTGCCGTCTTACGACTCGCTCATCCATCTATAATCCATCCATCCCTCCATCCATCCACCCCCAAAACGCTAATGTGTTTTTTTCCCAGGCGACCCCAGTGCTGGCCAATGGGGGCACAGAGGTGAATCTGACAAGCCCCTGCCCTCTAGGAGTGCACAGGCCAACTCCCCCATTTCAGAAGTGGGAAAGATTAGACCCAGAGAGAGGAATGAATTACTCTAGAATCCAGCTCTCCCACCCCAACCTGCTTCTTATCCCGTGTGGCACCTCTGATGAATGGTACCTAAAGAAATAAATTTCTTTATTTCCCTCCCAGAGCATTAAAATGAGTGATTACATTGGGCCCACCTGTGTACTTCAGGATAATCTCTTTGTTTTAACGTCAGTTGATTCCAAACCTTAATTCCATCTACAACCTTAATTTCCCTTTGCCATGTAATGTAACACATTCACAGGTTCTAGGGATTAGAACATGGACACATTTTTTAATTGTTTTTTTAATTAAATTAATTAATTTCTTTATTCTTGGCTGCGCTGGATCTTCGTTGCTGTGCGCGAGCTTTTGCAAGAGGGGTCTACTCTTCGTTGCGGTGCGCGGGTTTCTCATTGCCGTGGCTTTTCTTGTTGCAGAGCATGGGCTCTAGGCGTGTCGGCTGCAGTAGTGCACATGGGCTTAGTTACTCTGCTCTGCGGCACGTGGGATCTTCCCGGACCAGGGCTTGAACCTGTGTCCCCTGCATTGGCAGGCGAATTCTTAACCACTGCGCCACCAGGGAAGCCTGAGGACATGGACACATTTTGAGGGAGCATTATTTTGTTTACCACAATATACTATTATCAAATAATTGGAAAATTAAAAATTTACAATAGCATCACAAAATCAAATACCTATGAATAAATCTAATTAAAAACGTTCAAGACTTCTATACTGAAAACTAGAAGACATTGTGGAAAGAAATTGAAGACTTAAATTAGTAGAGATAGACCATATTCATGGAATGATGAACTCAATAGTTTATGGTGTCACTTCTTCCCAAAATGATCTGTACATTCACTACAATCCCAATAAAAAACCCAACATACTTTTTTTTGATAGAATAGCAAACTGATCCTAACATTTTTTTAAAAATTAATTAATTAATTTTGGGCTGTGTTGGGTCTTCATTGCTGCACGGGGGCTTTCTCTAGTTTGTAGAGAGCGGGGGCTACTCTTCATTGTGGTGCGAGGGCTTCTCATTGCGGTGGCTTCTCTTGTTGCAGAGCATGGGCTCTAGGCGCACGGGCTTCAGTAGTTGTGGCACTTGGGCCCAGCCGCTCCGTGGCATGTGGGGTCATCCTGGACCAGGGCTTGAACCCATGTCCCCTGCATTGGCAGGCAGATTCTTAACCACTGCACCACCAGGGAAGTCTGATCCTAACATTTATACTGAAGTCCAAAGGACCTCAAATTGCGAAGACAATCTTGAAAAAAAATAAGTTTGACTTATGCTCCCTGATTTCAAAGATTTACTACGAAGCTATGGTAATTAAGACAGTGTGGTAGTGACATAAGGGTAGACAAATAAGTCAACAGAACAAAATAAAGTCTAGAGATAGACCTACATATACATCAGTTGAATTTTGACAGAAGAGGCAAGGCAATTCAGTGAGGAAAGGGAAGGTTTTTCAAGCAAAGACTCTGGAGCAACTGAATAAACATACATAAACATATGAGAATAGAAAAGATATTATGAAAAAAGATTAGGACACTTGACTAGTTCTGGAGGAATTAGAGGGGCTCTATCCCCTTCCACTGGCTTTTTGAGGGGTAGGATTGTGTGGTAGGCAGAATTCTAAGGTGGCCCCCAAGATTCCCATCCTCAGTGTACACACCTTGTATAATGCCCTCCCTTGAGTGTCAATGGAGCCTCTGAATTTGATGGGATAGTTATTACCATGATTACAATATATTATATAAGACTCTGCCATAGCTGACTTGGAGTGGGGGGAGGGTTGGAAATCAGAAGGGCATGCTCCTGTTGGCCTGGAAGAAAAGCAACATCTATGTTGTGAACTGCCTATGGGGGCCACTTCAAAAGGAACTGCAAGTGGCCTCTAGGAGCTGAGAGCAGTCCCAGCCTATGACTAGCAAGTAAACAGGGACCTCAGTCCTACAACCCCAAGTAACAATTCTGCCAACAATTTGGATGATCTTGGAAGAGAACCCCAAGCCCCAGAGGAGAAACACAACTCCAGCCATCACCTTGATTGTAGCCTTGCAAGACCTGAGCAGAGGATCCAGCTAAGATGTGCCCAGATTCCTGGTCCAAGGAAACTGTGAGATATAGATTTGCACTGTTTTAAGCCACTAAGTTTGTGGTAATTTGTTATGCAGTGCAGCAGTAGAAAACTAATACAGATGGCACGTCTGGCCAAGGTGCAAAGGTCATCCTGCATCGGACCAATTTCTAGTTCTTTTTTCATATCTGCCTTAGGGATTAGTCTTATCAGGACTGAGGGAGAAACTGTTTTGGACATAGTTGGAGGAGAATAATACCTACCACCCTTTGAGGATTTGGAAGGTCCATTTTGGGTAGAAGAAATTAACATTGCTCTGAGTCTTTGACCCAGCTCCTCCTGGATCATGGGTCTAATCAAACATTCAAGGTTAGAGTAGGTCCACATCCTTCTCACAGAGCCTGCTGAGTTCAGCCCTCAAACTGGGGTTAATGGTTGGACTTTTAGAGCATTGAAAACGGATGTTCACTATACTGGTCATGCCTGTGGAGTAAGCCTACAGTGAGGTGGACCCTTGGATTCTTGGAGGTTCATTTCAAGGACCAAGTTACTAGGCACATGTTGACTAATAAGAAATTGGCCAGGCTGAACCTTCATGTCATAGCATCTGGGCAGTGTTGAGTCCGATAGTTTGAGCATTTTAGTATCTACAGTAAGTTGATTTGGGAAGCAGGTAGATATGCATAAGATTACATCACTTTCCTTTTCTCATTGCAGAATCAAAATTACAAGGGGCATGGACTGCCAAAGGGAAGAGAGCGGTGAGTGGTCCCACCCAATCCAATAAACCCAGAACTAACTTCCTGCTTGCTAGCTGCCTTCCTTCCTTCCCTTTGTCCATCCCTCCCTCCCCACTTCTTTACTTAAATAATGATAATGATAATAAACAATCAGTGAGCACTTACCATGTGCCAGGCCCTGGGCTTGTTACTTTACTTGTATATCTCATCGAATCCTTACCACAATTCTTTGAAATAGATACTACTCTTATGTCCACTTTACCAATGGGGAAACTGAAGCTCAGGGAGGCTAAGTTACTTGCTCAAGACCATAGCATCTGTTAGTGGCAGAGCTTGTTGGACTCCATGGCCCATGTTTTGTCTAACTGTGTTTCCTTGCCTCCTTCAACAACCACGTGAAGTTGACTTGATAATGCAAATGTCAACTGCACTCTGAACTTCTGCATCGCTCTGCACCAATAACCTGGTTATAGAACTCAGCACCTCTTCGGATTTCTTAAAAATAATCCACTTGCACAAAGCAGGAGTGAGCAATGCAGACTTTACTGAAGATTTTTGTGGGAATTAGGGGAGGTAGTTTACATTGCACACACCATGGCAAATATTTTAGAATTTTCTATTCCCTATTTCATTATATATTTCTGTTCTTTCTAATGCCCTTCCTGGCTACACCACCTCTGGGGCAGGCATGCATGGCCTCTGACCTTTCTCTCATGCAGCACCCATCTTCTTTGCCTTCTTTGTCTCTGTACTGACTCCTTTCCACCAATTTCAAACCTTTCACTCTTGCATGCACAGTGTTCCACTGTGTTCCAGCTCCTGGAACTTACACACCCACTCCCACCTCAACAAAACAAAGAGCACTTCAGTTAACAAGACCCATCCATCTGTTTTATCAAGGCAGATATTGATTAGAAATGCATTTAGCTACAAGTAACAGGAAACCCAACTAATAGTACTTTTAAAAAATTGTATTTCTTTTCCTCATGTAACAAATCTTCCGTGGGGCTGGTGCAGTGGTGCAACAACGTCAGAGCTAGTGTCTCTGTGATTGCCTTCACATTTTCCTGATAGACACCAAGTGGCTGCTACATCTTCAGCCTTCATGTTATGATCAAGATGGGAAGCAGGGAGGAGGGCAGACTCAAGCCATCTCTCTCTCAAATCAAAAGAACAAACACTTCCCAGGAACCTACCCTCCTTAGCGGTTTTATGCTTTTATCTTATTGACCCAAATTGTGTCACATGGACACCCCTAGCTGCCCGAGTGGCTAGGAATAAAAGTTACATAAGTGGCATTATACTGTTACATTTGCACCCTGCTTTTGTCTCACAAAATTATACTTTCAGTATTTATCCATGTTGGTGCATGTAGCTCTGGATACATTTTAACTACTGTATGAGTTCCATTATCTACCACAAGTTATTTTTCTATCTGCCTTCTGAAAGGCACTTAGGTTGTGTCTTATATTGGTTTCCTCCAGAAGCAGACCCTGAGATAAGGATGTGAGAGCAGATCGTTTATCTGGAAGGTGATTCCAGTAAGCATCGGCAGGGAAGTGGGGAAGTGAGACAGCTAAGGGAAAGAAACCAATAAAAAGTGCATTATTGACAGGTTATTGCTGTGGGCAAGTGGGGCTCCATCCCACCGGGGATTCCTATGAGAGAGTGTAGAACACACCGTAGACTTACCCCAACTGAGTGATGAAAGAGCTGGAGGATTTATCCATAAACTTCAGTCATCATTGGTTTTATGCTGTTGGGGGGAGGGCAGTTAATTCCCTGGTACTTCAGATCTACTCCAAGCACTGGCTGAGCACACCAAGGGCTAGAAGAAGACTTCAGGTAAAGAACTGCAGGTGCTGGCAGAGGAAAGCCCTGTGATTTGCATGCACAGGAATGGCAAATGCCCAAGGGATAAGGATGGACCACCAACAGTGTGTGCTGCAGATTACTTCCATAAAAATATTAACAGTTACAGATGAACATCCTTGTATGTATATTGCCGAGTACATATGTAGGGTATCTACCTAGGGTGTAGCTCTAGGATAGAATTGCTGGGTGTAGAGTATATGCACATTCAACTTACTAAATACTGCCATGTGGTTCTTCAAAGTGCCTTCTACTGGCGGAGGAGGAGTTTCCATTTTAGCACATTGTTGCTAAAACTTGGACTTTTAGATTTTTGCCAGTCTAATGTGTATGAAATAGTAATCGATGGTTTTAATATGCCAACTTTCTCTCCAAAAGTTTATCCAATTTACACTCCCATCAGCATCACTATCATTTCTCCACATTCTCGCAAACACTTGGTATTTGCCTGATTTTTAATATTTTCTCCAATCTGATGGATTTGAACTTGTATTTCTTTATTGTTTTGGATTAGCTTTAAATATTTCACTACTTTAGAACAGTAGTTTTCAAAATTTGACCTCAGGATCCCTTTACAACTTAAAAATCATTGTGGACTGTAATAACTTTTGTTTATGCAGCTTATACTTATCAATATTTACCACATTAGAAATTTTAAAAGATAAATTTAAAAAATACTTATTTATTAATTCATTTAAAAAGCAATCACAGGGCTTCCCTGGTGGCGCAGTGGTTGGGAGTCTGCCTGCTAATGCGGGGGACACGGGTTCGAGCCCTGGTCTGGGAGGATCCCACATGCCGCGGAGCGGCTGGGCCCGTGAGCCACGACTACTGAGCCTGAGCGTCTGGAGCCTGCGCGTCTGGAGCCTGTGCTCCGCAGCGGGAGAGGCCGCGATAGTGAGAGGCCCGTGCACCGCAATGAAGGGTGGCCCCCGCTTGCCACAACTAGAGAGGGCCCTCGCACGGAAGCGAAGACCCAACACAGCAAAAATAAATAAATTAATTAATAAACTCCTACCCCCAACATCTTCTTAAAAAAAAAAAAAAAAAGCAATCACATACTCATTACATGGAAGCATAAATAACATATTTTTATGAACTATAACTATTTTCTCCCTCCCCCAAATTTACTGAGATGAGTGGTGGTTGTGAGGCTGGTTTTTTGTGAGGCTCTTCAATGTCTGGCTTAATAGAAAACATTCAGCTTCTCAAATTTTCTGTATTCAATCTGTTGTGATACGTTGTTTTGCCTGAAGAGTAGGAAGAAAATCTAGCCTCACAAAGATATGTTGTTGAAAGGGGAGGACTTTGTGTACCCCTGAGAGTTGGGGACCTTGAGGAGTACTTGGACCACACATCAAGAACCACTGCTTTGGGACTTCCCTGGTGGTGCAGTGGTTAAAAATCTGCCTGCCAATGCAGGGGACACGGTTTCCATCTCTGGTACAGGAAGATCCCACATGCTTCAGAGCAACTAAGCCCGAGTGCCACAACTACTGAGCCTGCGCTCTAGACCCCGTGAGCCACAACTACTGAGCCCACGTGCCACAACTACTGAAGCCCATGCCTAGAGCAGGTGCTCCACAACAAGAGAAGCCCGCGCATGCCATCGAAGAGTAGCCCCGGCTCGCCACAACTAGAGAAAGCGACGAAGACCCAACGCAGCCAAAAAATAAATAAATAAATTAAAAAAAAAAAAAAAGAACCACTGCTCTAGGGAATTACAATATGCATCCTTAACTTATCACTATCTACCTTGACTCAATATTATACCACTTCGTGTACAACATAAGAGCCCTAGAACAGCATGCTCTGTTTACCCCCCTCCCATCTTTCGTGCTGCTATTTTTGTCGTATATTTTACTTGTAAATATATTATAAACCCTACAATACATTCTTTTTTTTTTTTTTACAATGTAGTTTTTTTTTTGTTGTTGTTTTTGGTTTTTTTTACTTTTTGGCCACACCACCTGGCACATGGGATCTTAACTCCCTGACCAGTGATCGAACCCTCACCCCCTGCAGTGGAAGCATGGAGTCTTAACCACTGGACCGCCAGGGAAGTCCCAGCCCTACAATACATTCTCATTATATTCACTTTACATAGTTAACTATTTGTTTTTTTTAATTAAGATATGGAAGAAAGTATTTCAAATTTACTCCACTCTTTATCCCTTCTTATAGGTCTGAATCTCCATCTGGTATAAGTTTCCTTCTACCTGAAGAACTTTCCTTTAAAATTCTTAAACGATGATGTCCCTTTGTCTTTAGGCTTGCATTGTCTCTGATGAGAAGTCAGCTGTCCTTTACACTGTCTCCCCACCACCGCCCCGGCAGTTACACATACACATACACACACACACCTGTATGTGTCTTTTTCCCTTGTCTGTTTTTAAGACTCCTCTGGTTTTCAGAAATTTGACTATAGTTTGTTCGCCTTTGTGTGTGTGTGTGTGTGTGTGTGTGTTTTGTATTTATTCTGCTTGGAGTTAATTGAGCTTCTTGGATCTGTGACTTGATAATTTAGTCAAATTTGGAAATTTTTCAGCCATCATTTTTTTAAAAAATATTTTCCATCCTATTTGCTCCCATCTCCTTCTGGGATTCCAGTTACATGTATGTTAGGTTGCTTGATATTATCCCATAAGGCACTGAGATTCTGTTCTTCTAAATTTTTTCTTTCTCTAATTCAAATTGAATAATTTCTATTGACCTGTCTTCAAATTTATTATCTTAAATTTTTTTCCAGCTTTATTGAGATATAATTGGCATAAAACATTGTATGATTTAAGGTGGACAATGTGATGATTTGATACACATATATATATTGTAAAATGTTTACCACAATAAGGTTAGTTAACACATCCTTCACCTCACATAACTACCATTTTGTTGTTGTTATGGTGAGAACACTTAAGATCTACTTGAGAACACTTAAGATCTACTCTGAGCAACTTTCAAGTCTATCATACAGTATAGTCACCCTGCTGTACATTAGATCCTCAAAACTCATTCCTCTTATAACTGGAAATTTGTACCCTTTGACTAACATTACTATCCTTATTTCTACAATGTCCAATCCCCTGTTGAGCTCATCCTATGAATTTTTAATTTCAGATACTATAATTTTCAGTTCTACATTTTTCCATTTTGGTTCTTTTTTAGACTTTCAGTGTCTTTTCTGCAATAACTCATTATACTGATTAAATGTAATTAAATATATTTAAATAATTAAATATATTTACTCATTATATCCACCTTTTCATGTAAATTCTTTTTTTTCATCTTTATTGGAGTATAATTGCTTTACAATGGTGTGTTAGTTTCTGCTTTATAACAAAGTGAATCAGTTATACATATACATATATCCCCATATCCCCTCCCTCTTGCGTCTGCCTCCCACCCTCCCTGTCCCACCCCTCTAGGTGGTCACAAAGCACGGAGCTGATCTCCCTGTGCTATGCGGCTGCTTCCCACTAGCTACCTATTTTGCGTTTGGTAGTGTATATATGTCCATGCCGCTCTCTCACTTTGCATGTAAATTCTTTAACACATTTACAATATCTGTTTAAAGTCTTTAATAATTCCAATAATTGGGTCATTTATGAGTTATGTATATATAACAGAACTCTATAACAAAATATAGAGTTTTTCCTCTTGATCATGCATTAAAATTTTTTTGCTTTATTATTGCATGTCTTCTATTTTTTATATTCCATTCTGGTCATTGTGTATAAAAAGCAGTGAAGACCAAAAAATTACACACACCCACACCCACACCCACATATGTGTATGTGTGTATACAGGCATACATCATTTTATTGTGTTTTGCTTTATTGCAGTTTACAGATATTATGTTTTTCACAAATTGAAGGTTTGTGGCAACCCTGCATCAACAAAGTCTATTGGTGCCATTTTTGCAACAGAATTTGCTCCCTTCGTGTCTGTGTCACGCTTTGGTAATTCTCACAATATTTCAAACTGTTTCATGATTATTATATTTGTTATGATGATCTGTGATCAGCGATCTTTGATGTTACTACTACAACTCACTGAAGGCTCAGATGATGGTTAACCTTTTTTAGCAATGAAGTATTTTTTAATTAAGATATGTACATTTTTAAAAAGACACAATGCTATTGCACACTTAATAGACTACAGTATAGTGTAAACATAAATTTTATATGCACTGGGAACGTGGGTTGGACCAAAGCTTTAATTACACTGAGTTCATCCCAAGCCCAGCCTCCTGTACTACCATTTGGAGCTTGTTAGTATTTGACCTGGGAGGACATTGGACTGCAGTTCAGTTTTTTTGTTTGTTTGTTTGATTTTTGTTGTTGTTCCTTTTTTTTTTTTTTTTTTCCTTAGGCTCAGCGGCCATGGCTCACGGGCCCAGCCGCTCCGCGGCATGTGGGATCCTCCCGGACCGGGGCGCGAACCCGCGTCCCCTGCATCGGCAGGCGGACTCTCAACCACTGCGCCACCAGCGAAGCCCCTGTTGTTCATTTTTGAATTCAACTCTGGCAGGGCTGCCGGAATGCAAACACCATGTAAACATGCAGGAGTCTGGGTTTTCTCTCAGCTGTACTGTTTTCTCTACTGTTCCTTTCTTAAGCAAATTTGCCAGAATCCGGTTTTGTTTGGTTTGGTTTTGGAATGGGCCCTTCCAGATTTTGATGTGTTTTGCCATCCTACATATCGTATAAGCTCAGCTGATTTCTCCTGGTGCCACAGACTCTCTCTTCCACGGCTGGCTTGTTCCTCCACTTGCCCACCCCAGGCCAGGCAGCCAGCCCAGATCTGGAAACGGCTGCATCTCTCTGCTGCCCCCCATGAAGGCCTTGTTTCTCTCTGGAATCGGTTCATCAAGTTTTCTTTTGTCTATTACTCTCCACTAGCCCCATGGACAAGTATATTTATTTTGTACATTTTTTTCTCATTGTTACTACAGGATTGAAAGTCTTTTACATTCTTTTACATCATAACCCAAAGTGGAAGTCCTCTCCTTGGTATTTTAATTTGCATTTCTTAATTATTGGTAAGGTTGAGTATCTTTTAACATGCTTGTTGGTCATTTAAATTTCCTATGCTATTAATTGCCTGTTCATAGCTTCTAGACATTTTTCTATTGAGTTTGTCTCTTTCTTTATGTACTTGGTCCAAATCTCTTATGGATTATAAGCACCACAAATATTTTTTCTTAATCTATAGGTAGTCCTTTAACTTTATTTGTGGTATGTTTTGTTATAGAGTTCTGTTATATATACAGAAAGTTGAGTATATCATAATTTTACAGCTCAGTGAATTTTCATAAACTTAATATACCCACATCAGGAAACAGAACATCACCAGCATGCCCTCTTCTAATCATTGCTCGATAAAGGTAGCCATTATCCAGACATCTAAAGCTGTGTTGGGAATTTCCTGGCAGTCCAGTTAGGACTCCGCACTTTCACTGCCAAGGGCCTGGTTCAATCCCTGATCAGGGAAATAAGATCCTGCAAGTTGTGCAGCCAAAATAAAAAACTGTTAATTTTTAAAATTGAACATTTTAATTGTGGATTCATATGCAGTTGTAAGAAATAATACAGAGAGATCTTATGTGCCCTTTACCCAGTTCCCCCCAGTGGTAACAGAGTAAAACTATAGCACAGCATCCAACTAGGATATTAACATTGATACAGTCAAGATATGGAATATTTCCACCACCACAAGGATCCCTCATAGTGCCTTTTATAACCACACCCACTTCCCCTCCCTCCCCCTCTTCCTCCCCATCCCAACGTACCCTATCTTTAACCCCCAGCAACTGTTGTTTTGTTCTCTTTTCAATAATTTTGTCCTTTCAAAGAGTTTTTTTTGTTTGTTTTCTTTGGTTTTTTTGTTTTTTGCGGTACGTGGGCCTCTCACTGTTGTGGCCTCTCCCGCTGCGGAGCACAGGCTATGGACACGCAGGCTCAGCTGCCATGGCTCACGGGCCCAGCCGCCCCGCGGCATGTGGGATCTTCCCGGACCGGGGCACGAACCCGTGTCCCCTGCATCGGCAGGCGGACTCTCAACCGCTGCGCCATCAGGGAAGCCCCAAAGAGTTTTTATAATGGAATCACACATTATATACTAACCTTTTGGGACTGGCCTTTTTCACTCAGCAACTTCGCTAGAGATATTCAGGTTGTTGAGTGCATAAACAGTTCATTCCTTTTTATTGCTGACTAGTATTCCAGGGAACGGATATACCACCATGCGTTTAATCACTTACCTATTGAAAGACATCTGGGTTTTCTTCCAGTCTGGGGCTATTATGAATAAAGCTGTTATGAACATTCAAGTACAGGTCTGTGTGTTAGTTTTCATTTCACTGGGGTAAATGCCCAGGAGTACAATTGCTGGATTATACGGTAGTTGCATGCTTAGTTTTTTAAGAAACTGTCAAATTATTTTCAAAGGTGGCTGCACCATTTTATATTCCCATCAGCAATGTATGAGTGATTCGGTTTCTCTGTGTCCTTTCCAGCAGCTGATGTTGTCAGAGTTTTTTATTTTAGCCATTCTGATACTTGTGTATTGCTATATCATTGTGGTTTTAATTTGTACTTCCCTAATGGTAAACGATGTTGAACATCTTTCCATGTGCTCATTTGTCATCTGTACATCCTCTTTGGTGAAATATCTGTTCATGTCTTTTGCCCATTTTCTAATTGGATTTTCTTTTTAATGTTGAGTTTTGAGAATTCTTTATGTATTCTAGATAGTAGTCCTTCGTCAAATATGTGGTTGCAAATATTTTCTCCTAGGCTGTACCTTGCCTTTTCATTGACTTAAAACAGAGTCCTTTAAAGAGCAGAAATCGTTAATTTTGAAGGTTTATCAGTTTATCCAATTTATCAGTTTCCCCTTTTATGGACCATGCTCGTAGTGTCAAATCTAAAAATTCTTTGCCTAGCTCTTAGATCCCAAAGATTTTCCTCTATGTTTTATAATTTTACATTTTACACTTAAGTTTGTGATCCATTTTGAGTTAAAGTACTTTATACTTTATATAAAGTATGAGGTTTAAGCCTAGGTTCATTTTTTGCATGTGCATATCCAATTCTGCAGCACCATTTATTGAAAAGGCTATTCTTCCTCCATTGAATTGCTTTTGTTCATTTGTCAAAATTCAGTTGGGCAGGGACTTCTCTGGTGGTCCAGCAGTTAAGACTCCACGCTCCCAGTGCAGGGGGCCCAGGTTAGATCCCTGGTCAGGGAACTAGATCCCGCATGCTGCAGCTAAGGGCCCGCACGCAGCCCAATAAATAATTTTTAAAAATTCAGTTGGGCATATTTGTGTGGGTCCATCTCTTGTTTGTTTGTTTGTTGTTGGTTGGTTGGTTGTTCTCTTGGTCTTTGTATCTCTTTCTCTGTGAATACCACACAGTCTTGATTATTGTAGCTACATAATGTTTTGAAATTGGTTAGACTGATTTACCCCACTTTATTCTTCTTTTCAAAATTGTTTTAGGTATTCTAGTTCTAATATCTTTGCCTTTCCACATACATTTTAGAATTATCTATAGCTACAAAAAAATCTTACTGGGATTTTGATCCCAGGAATCGCATTAAGTCTGCACACCAGTTTGGGAAGAATTGACATCTGTACTCTGCTGAGTCTTCCAATCCATGAACATGGTAGGGTTCTCAATTTATCTAGACCTCCTCTGAATTTTTGCATCAGCATTTTGTAGTTTTTAGTACCTACGTCCTGCACATGTTTTGTTAGATTTGCACCTAAATATTCCTTTTTTTAAAAGTAATAGTTGTAAATTGTATTTTTAATTTCAGAGTTCATGTGTTCATTGATAGTATATAGAAATATAACTGATTTGTATATTCATCTTATATCCTGTGATCTCACTGTACTTACCTATTAGTTCATGAATTGTTTTTTAGATTCCGTGGGAATTTTTACACAGTCATCTGCAAAAAGGGACAGTTTTCTTTCTTCCTTTTTGATCTATGTCCCTTTTATTGACTTATTGCACTGGTTAGAACTTCTAGTGCTATGTTGAATAAGAGTTGTAAGAGCAGACACCCTTGCTTTCTTCCAGTATTCTTCACATATTCTTCAAATGTGTTCTTAATTACTCATTGAAACATTTTTATGATGGCTGCTTTAAGATGTTTGTCAGATCATTCTAACACATCTGCCATTTTGGCATTGGTATCTATTGATTTTTTTTAACATTTTTATTGGAGTATAATTGCTTCACAATGGTGTGTTAGTTTCTGCTTTATAACAAAGTGAATCAGTTATACATATACATATGTTCCCATATCTCTTCCCTCTTGGGTATCTATTGATTTTTCTTAGTCACATTGAGATTTTCCTGATTCTTGGTACGACAAGTGATTTTCAGTTGAAACCTGAACATTTGGGGTATTATGCCATAGAACTCTGGATCTTGTTTAAGCCTCTTTTAGGTGACATTTTCTGACATCACTCCGGCCAGGGAAGGGGGCATGGTACCACCTCATTACTACCATAGAGTGTAGAAGTCCAGGTTCCCCACTTGACCTCCATTGACACTTGAGGGTAAAGGAGGTTCCTTCTTACTGCTGGGTGGAATGGGAGTTCTGGTTCCACTAGGCCTCTGCTGATACCACCCTGGCCAGGAGGGTTAGGAGTTCCTTGCTACTGCTCCCTACCTGACTCACATGAACACCACAGGAAGTGCAGCCTCATTACCACTGGGTGGTATTGAAAGTCCTGACTCTCCACTAGGCCTCCGTTGACATCAGCCCAAGGGAGAGGGGTGCCTCCTTACTTCCAGGTGGGGGTGGAAGCCCAGGCACATGGTCTCCACTGACACAGCAGGGGTGGGCACCTCACTACCACCTGCTAGGGATGAAAGTCCTGGCTACGTCTTTGACCTTCTCTGACACCAGCCTAGCCAGGGGTCTTGGGGGATATTGGGTACCTTGTTACAACCTGGTGGGAAGTCTAGATTCCCCACTCAGCCTTTGCTAGCATAAGTGAGCGTAGGTCACAGATTTGTTTCTGCTGGGGTTGGCCAGAGTAGAGAAGTTATTGTCTTAAGTGTTCCTTTCCTGATTTTGTCAGCTGGAGAGAGCAGGCTTTTGCTGGAGGGTTTTTTTTGTCTGTGCCCATTGGTGTTTCAGACTTGCTAGCTTCTTCTTCTCCACATCTGGGATCTATGAGGCAAAAAGAGAACCCAGGGAATTCACCACATGCTCTTCCATGGGTCCTGAGGTCCTTAGCCGATCTGCCTTCTTCTGTCCACCTTTCAGGGTCTTCTTCTACTTGTTTTATATCTAATGTCCTGGGGTTTTAGTTGTCCTGGTAGGAGGAAGAGGGAAAAGTATATCCATTCCATCTTCTCAGATGAGTGACAGAAAGGGGGATTTGCGAAAACGTATCATTTAGTATAAGGATTAGCCATGGCGTATGTAAAGCAACCAGACCATGAAAGGCACTGAAGACAATGATTGCTATTATTTTTCAATGATTCAAAGATTCTATCATTCTCAATTTGATTATTTTGTTTCACGCTATGATGCTAAATTCTAAAATTCAGTAACTCTATGTTTTGGCATTTCCACGTATGGAACTTGACCTTTCTTCCTTTCCCTTTTTTCCTATCCCTGGACTGTCCTAGGGAAATAGTTGATTCTGAGCAAGTGTTCCATTGCCATGTCTTGCAGAGAGCAGAGAGCATCAATCCGGTTCAAGACCACTCCTATGAATACCCTCATGGATGTCCTTCACCACAGGCCAGGATGGGTGGAAGTAAAGGAGTAAGAAGCCCTCATCCCCAGCCTTGTTTCTCCTTCCCTTTGTCTCACAGGTCCTTGTCTCCCTTCGTTTTTGTCTCAGTTCCCTTGGGTGGCCACTGGGACTTGTCCCAATTTGGCTGTGACAGGAGCCGACATTTATTTAGCATTCACCATGTGTTAGGTGCATTACTGATGCCATCTCTGTCTTATTTAAGCCTTATAACCATCCAGAAAGATGTGAATATGTTCAGAAATATTAAGTCAGTTGTTTAAGGTCACACAGCACGTAAGTGTCAGAGTGGGATTCAAACCCAGTTCAGTTTGACTATTCCACAGCCAGTGTCCTATAACTCTCTATGCAACCATCACAGACCTGTGGGGTGAATCCTCCGGTGATGGCAGGTCCTGGCCACTTACTAGTTCTGTGACCTTGGGCAAGTTTTTTGACCCCTAAGCCTACATTTCTTCTTCTATGCTGGGCCCTGGGGATACTGAGATGAAAAAGCAAACAATTCCTGGCACGTAGTAGGTGTTAATATTAGTGAAGGTTAAGGTTTGGATGCATGTAACAGGGACACAAAATAAAAGAGGCTTTGACAGACTAGAAGTTGATTTACCCGTCCCATTGAAGTCCAGATGTAGGAGGTTCAAAGATGGTATGGAAATGTGGAACCCATCTGCTTCCGTCTTTCCACTCTGCTATCCTTTGAGTGAGACCCTCATCCTCCTGGTCTGAGGTGGAGTTCCTGTACATTCCAAGCAGCAGGAGGTAGGAAGGAGACAAGAAAAGGCATGTCCTACCCTTGAAGGACACAACCCAGAAGTCCCTCACATTTCACTGGCCAGAACTTAGCCATGTGGACACACCTAGCTGCAAGGGAATCTGAAAAATGTAGACTACATTTTCCAGGTAAATGTTGGAAATTCTATGACTGTAGAAAAAGGAGAGAATAGATATGAGGGGTGAGGGCAACCAGATACCCTGCCAGGGTCCTCAATAAATATTTGTTGCATAACAACAACTAAGCCTCCTAGACACTCTTGCACACTTTACACGCATGACCTCTTTGAATCATCCCAGTAAACGTTCCAGTAGGTGCTATCATCATCTCCATTTTCCTGATGAGAAAACTGGACAAAAAGAGGAAAAATATACCATGTTGGAAAGTGGAAAGATATACCATGTTGGAAAGTGTTGGAATATACCATCTTGTCAGGGCTTGAGCTAGGGTTTTCACCTAGCCTGGCTGTCTGCAGAGTCCCAGGTTCAGCCTCCCTGTTCTAGCAGCCTCTCAGTAATTGAAGGAACAAATGAGTGAATAGGTGAACGCATGCTTCCTGCTGCCTGGTGCTGGAGTCTAGCAGAGGAGACAGACCCTTACTAAATCATCCCACAAAAAAATTAGGAATTGGCTGACGGTGGCAAGCGTGGTATGGGGAATCCAAGATGGCAGAGTCCTCTCTCTGGCACTTTGGGGAGTATTACAGTGATGGTGATGACGGTGATGGTGGTGATGACGGCAGCTACTGTGGATTTTCCTTCTTGGTTCTCTCATGTATCACACTAATATCAGAATGAGTTTTCCTTCCCTGGATCCAGAAGAACTGGATGTAGTGGAGGATGAGGCGGGGGAGGTGACCGGCAGGTATATGGGAAAAGGTACTGTCCTGACCTGCCACGTGATCTGAGGCTGCCCCCTGTTTCTCCTCAGCCTTGCTCCATGGTCAAGTGGAAGAAGGTCTGAGGGTTCGTCTGGTGCTGATAGTGTGGGAGTCCATGAAGCAGGTTGTTTCCTGGCTGATCCCAAATTGCCTCGAGAGTCCTCAAGTCAGGAAAGGCTAGAGGCCAGGGCCTTTACACCAGACATGGCTCGGTGAATGTGAGACCTTTTCCTTAGGACCTAAGCTGGGGTCTGGTATTTCCAGATAGAACGAGGTCCCAATTCAGACCATCAGCCTGTTAGGTCAGAGTTTGGAACAGATGTGGCCAGAGCTGTCCCCTCCCTTGCTTCCCACAAAGAAAGCTGTCCTTGATGCCTGGAACTGCAGCAACCATCTTGTGACCTTGAGGTGATGAGCATGAAGACAACATGTTAAGGATGGCAGAATGAGAAGGTAGAAAGAACCTGGATTTCCTGTTGGCCTTGTTGAGCAGTTTAATGTCTTCCTGGGTGATTTAAGAGCAACTTGACTGTGATAATCATGAAGATGGTATACAAAATGAACAAACTTGTGGAATTAGAAAAGAATCCAAAATCCACATCATGGTCTACAAGGCCCTGTTTGTTGGGCCCTACTCCAGTTTCAGTGTCGTCCCTTACGTTTCTCCCTCCACTCTGGCTTTTTTTTCATATCCTTGAATGAGCCCTTTCCAACCTCAGGGCCTCAGTTCCTGTCCTTCCCACTCCTGGAACCCTCTCCCCACTGCCCTTGATCTGGCTGTCCCTCCTTACCATTCAGATCTAAGCTGAAAGGTCAGCTCCACAGGGTAGCCTCCACCTAAATAGGTTCCTCAGCTGCCCTGCCTCATGGCCTCCAACTGGATTATTCCAACTGGGTTATAACATTTCACAATTCCTCATTAGAGAGTTGTGTATTTGTTTCCTTGTTTATTTTTTATCTTCCCCACAGGACTGTATGTGCCACCTAGCCAGGTGTTTTTGTTCCCCCTATATCCTTGCATCCAACATTGTCTCCAACACCAAGACAGCCTCAACACCTATGTGCTGTATGAATGAATGAATACTTCATTATTCATTCATTCATCCATTATTCATTCAACTAAAACAAAAGGTGGGTTAAAAAAAAAAAGCAAATTGTGAAAGGAAATAGACAAGAGTAGCTCTAACCACAGAGCTCGGAATCTGGAACCCGATGGCCTGAGTTCCAGTCCTGCTCTGCCACTTACTAGCTTATGAACTTAGGTGAATTCCTTAACCTCTCTGTGCCTCACTTCACTCATCTTTAAAATGGGCATAATAAAAGAACCTAACACTTAACAGTTACTATGAGGATTAATGAGTTAATATTTGTAAAGTACTTAGAACAGTGTCTGGCACATGGGAAGTGGAAGTAAGTATTAGCCATTAGAAAGTTTTAAGAACATGCCAAACGATGCCATGTGCCACATATGGATACGCACGTATATACACAGTAAAACTATAAAGACACTCATAGAAATGATTCCAAATTCAGTCTAATGGCTTCCTTTTGGACAGGAGAGTAGGAGATAGAATCAGTCAGGAATATACGCGGGGCTTCAGTTATATCTGTAATTTTTTACTCAAAAATTTGGAAGTAATCATGGTTGTGCATTTCATTTCCTGTCAAGTCTTTTTGAAGCGCCTCCTCTGTGTACTCCAGCTCTGGTATCCGGATTTGGTAGATCAGTCTGGTTTCCTGTCCCCCTCTCTGGCAAGGTGGTGAAGAACAGGGTCAGAATTTGGAGTCGGGCAGGCGTGGGTGTGAATCCTGAGGCTGCCATGTCCTCACTGAGCAAGGCTGTCCCCGTCTTAGGGATCCAGGCGTGATCGTAGTCACTTCTGGGGCTGCTCTGAGGATTCAGTGAGAGGAGGGTTTTCTGAACTTATAAATGTTGCCTGTTTCCACTGCTTGGTAGTGTGGGCTCAGGGGTGGCTACTTGGATGCTTCCAGAGCCCAGGCAGGTAACATGACCAGGTAAGGTTGGCCCGTTGTCATGGGCCATAGGGCATGGTGGGGACTGTGATCTGGAGAGGGTGTGCCCTGTCTAAGGTGGTGGGTGCCAGGGGGCATCTGGGCTCAATGTGGCCAGATCTGCTGATTGTTTGAAGGAAACCAGTAGCCTGGATTTTTGCAGGGACATTTCTGTAGTTTTCACTCTCGCCTCACAAAGTACATGGTGGGCAGCGACAGCCCGAGGCCACCTCCTTGAGACTTACCTGATGGGCACACCGCTGCTTACCCCTCAGCTGCACCTCCCTGGGCCCCAGATCTCCAGCAGTGCTGAGGTCCTCAGGTCCTGACTTTTGTCCCACCCCCACCCCCAGTGAAGGGGAGTGGGATTTCTACTGGTGCGATGTTAGCTGGCTCCGGGAGAATTTCGACCACACCTACATGGATGAGCACGTGCGGATCAGTCACTTCCGAAACCACTACGAGGTGAGCTGGGTGGGCCCAGGGGGCTGGGTGTGGCAATGAGCAGGGGCTGGCTTGGGGGTACAAGGACCAGAATGGAAAAGTACAAGGGAATTTGGGGTACATGCCGGGTGAGAGATATGTGCCCTAGATTCACGATGAGCTAAATAGTGTGAGGGAATAGGGATCTCAGACCTGAGGAACAGCCCACCTTGGGGAGGGGACTGAGGTCATGGGCCGTCTGACTTCAGGTGCGAAGGCTAAAGAAGCAGGATGCTTGAGGGATTATGTGATTTCAGGGTGAGGCAAGTTGAGCTGTTTGGAGTCTGGAGATGGGAGAGAGCTCTGGGAGGAACCATACCACAAAGATGGGACTCGAGGGGCCAGTGGTGGGAGATTTAAAAAGTTTAGTGCAGCTTAGCAGTTAGAAAAAGAATTTTGGCATCAGACAGGCCGGGTCAAACCCTGGCTGTGCTGC
The DNA here is from genome assembly GCF_951394435.1 of Stenella coeruleoalba. Lineage (NCBI taxonomy): Eukaryota > Metazoa > Chordata > Mammalia > Artiodactyla > Delphinidae > Stenella > Stenella coeruleoalba. The sequence goes on along the minus strand of NC_137161.1, from coordinate 26,507,979 downwards.
CTGTTAGCTGGATAGCTCTGGGCAACTGACAACCTTCTGAGCCTCAGTTTCCTCACCTGTAAAGTGGGGATAATTATAGAATAGCAGGCTCTCAGTCAAAGTTACTCTCATTGTTACTCTTTTTTTAACCCTTTTTTTTATAAGATTTATTTTTATTTATTTATTTTGGCTGGGCCGGGTCTTAGTTGAGGCACGTGGGATCTTCGTTGTGGCGTGTGGAATCTTTTAGTTGCAGCATGCGGGCTTCTTAGTTGCGGCATGCAGCATCTAGTTCCCTGACCAGGGACTGAACCCAGGCACCCTGCATTGGGAGCACAGAGTCCTTCCCACTGGACCACCAGGGGAGTCCCTCTTATTGTTACTCTTACCGTACAGAGAATGGGGGCTGTGGGGGGCAGTTGGTGGGGTGGTTGGAGAGGGGCAGTTGGTGGGACGGGTGGTGCAGGGCAGTGGGCATGAGCGCCAATGGCCTGCCTGTCCATCATGCTGCTCAGCTGACCCGCAAGAACTACATGGTGAAGAACCTGAAGCGCTTCCGGAAACAGCTGGAGCGCGAGGCGGGAAAGCTGGAGGCAGCCAAGTGTGACTTCTTCCCCAAAACCTTTGAGATGCCCTGCGAGTACCGTCTGTTTGTGGAGGAGTTTCGCAAAAACCCAGGAATCACCTGGATCATGAAGCCTGTGAGTGCCCAGTGCTGGGGACTGGGGAGAGGGGGTGTCCCAGGGACCAGAGCAGGGATCCTCCATTGACACAGGAGTCTGCCAATGGAGAAGGACAGGACTCTGCCTGGGAATTCAGCCTTAGATGCACCATCTGCCTTTCCCTAAAGCAGGGGTCCCCAACTCCCGGTCCGGAACCTGTTAGGAAGCAGATGCACAGCAGGAGATGAGCGGCAGGCGAGGGAGCAAAGCTTCATCTGCTGCTCCCCATCACTCTCCATTGCTCCCCATCTCTCCCCATCGCTCCCCATCACTCCCCATCTCTCCCCATCTCTCCCCATCACTTCCCATCTCTCCCCATCACTCCCCATCGCTCCCCATCACTCCCCATCACTCCCCATCTCTCCCCATTGCTCCATCTGCCGCTCCCCATCGCTCCCCATTGCTCCCCATCTCTCCCCATCGCTCCCATCGCTCCCCACCTCTCCCCATCTCTCCCATCTCTCCCCATCGCTCCCCAACTCTCCCCATCGCTCCCCATCTCTCCCCATCGCTCCCCATTGCTCCCCATCTCTCCCCATCTCTCCCCATCACTCCCCATCACTCCCCATCTCTCCATCTACTGCTCCCCATCTCTCCCCATCGCTGCCCATTGCTCCATCTCCCACTCCCCATCTCTCTCCATCTCTCCACATTGCTCCCCATCTCTCCCCATCGCTCCTCATCTCTCCCCATCTCTCCCCATTTCTTCCCATCTCTCCCCATCACTCCCCATCGCTCTATCTGCTGCTACTCATTGCTCCCCATCGCTCGCATTACTGCCTGAACCACCCCCACCCTCACCCCTGTCCGTGGGAAAAATTGTCTTCCACAAAACTGGTCCCTGGTGCCAAAAAGTTTGGGGACCACTGCCTTAAAGGACTGACTACATCTCCTCCTCTCTGCAGTGTGTGGACCCAGCACCTATGACTGCTGGTATACAGTAGATGCTCAATAAATGTTCACTAGATAAACAAGTGATCCTCAGGACACCAAGGCAGGGAATCCAGAGTCTCTCTTCCTGAAATGAATGAAAACAATGGCCAGGCTGTGAGAAGTGCTTTACTTGCATTGCCCCACTTCTTGTAATGGTCCTTGGGAGGAGGTATTACCAGCCCCATTTTAAAGATGAGGAGCCTGAGACCTATTCATTCAAGCATCCCACAAATGCTTATTGAGCACTTGCCATGTGCCAGGCACAGAACTAGATGGTGGGGATACAGCTCTCAGCAAGTCAGACGTGGGTCTCTGCCCTCCTTGAGGGCAGACAATATGCAGAGGATACACGTGTGATTATAGCTGTGCTAAGTGTCAATAAGGAGAATGGTGCCAGCAGAGGAAACAGCAGGAGGATTTCCCCCAGCCCTTCAGCAGGCTTCTCAGAAGAAGTGAGAGATTGGGCTCTGAGACCAAACCCCTTGGTTCAAATATTAGCTGTACCACCTACTGTGTGACTTCAGGCAGATTACTTAACTTCTCTGTGTCCCGGTTTCCCCATCTGCAAAGTGAGAATAACTATAGCACCTATCACATAATGTTGTGTGACTAAATGAGTTAACACAGGTACAGCACATATTAGGTCCTCAACGAATGATGTTGTTGTTATAAGAATTAGTATTGAAAAACAAACAAACAAAAGAAAACAAATAAATTTTTTAAAAAGAATTAGTATTGAGCTTCAACCTGAAGGATGCAGAGGAGTCAGCCTGGAGAAGGGCAGAGGTAGGGAAGAGCATTCCAGGAAGAGGGAACTGCATGACCAAAGGCCTTGCATCTGGAGCAAGCCCTAGATCAAGAAACTGAGTGGCGGGCAAGGGTACCAGAGCACCTGCCGGCCCCTCAGCCCTTCCTCGTGCCAGGACTGGCTCTCACCACAATGCCACCATGGCCTTGAATGGCATCATCAAAGCCCCCCTAGTATTTTCTGGGATTGGAAATGTGCTTGGCCCCAGGAAGGGAGTTGGGGGGTAAGGTAGGAGGGGGCAGCCCCCCTTGTGGAGCTGGAGATGGGCTGGTGTTGCTCATGCAGATTTAGCCAATAGCACAGGTGAGTGGAGGGGAAACTGGCAAAACACACCAAGTGCTCCCAAAGAGGCCAGAGCCAGGATTTACCCAGGCCTCCTGAAGACTCACTGGAAGGCTCGGCCCCCTTCCCAGGAAGGCGGGAAGGCCAGCGAGGAGGGCTCAGAAGGGTGTTAGGCAGATGAACACTGCAACCCACCGGGCGATCCCAATTCCCACCATTATCTCCTCAGACAAATGGTAATTTGTGCAAATTGGGAACAAGCAATTGCATATTAAGTTGATTCCTTTCCCAGCCCCCGCCTTTGTTAGCAGCAGAGACAGCTGTAATTAAGAGGAGGAATCTTGGCTCCGTGTGTGTGTGTGTGTGTGTGTGTGTGTCCTCTCTCCTGAATCGCTGAGGCGCCCTGTCTGGCATGGAGAGTGGGTGCTTCTAGTTAGAAGCCTGGTTCTGATTCTGATCCACCACTTATGAGCTGTGTGATCCTGAGCAGGTTACTAAACCCCTCTCAGTCCATTTCCTCATCTGTAAAACGGCCTTAATGGGTATACCTGCCTTACAGGGTTGTGAGAGGGTTCAGTGAAGTTACACATGAATTATACAAGCTGTATAAAGGGCTTGGCTCTTAGGTGTCCAATAATTAACCGCTTTTATTGTTATCACCGAGAGTCCAGACAACACTGCCTCTTCCCGCTGCCCCTGGGGAGCACTGGGTCAGTGCTTCCCAAATTTTAACGTGCTCACAAATCATCAGGGATCTGGCTAAAATGCAGAGCCCCTTTCAGCAGGTCTGGATGGGGCCTGAGAGTCTGCCTTGCTAACCACCTCCCAGTGATGCCACTGGGGCTGGTCCACAGACAACACTTTGAGTAGTGAGAATATAGAGGGGCAGTTCTCAAACTTGAAAATTTTCTGGAAAGCTTATTAAAGCACCCCCCCCCCAGAGTGTGGGCTTCAGTAGGCCTGGTATGGGGCCTGAGAATATGCATTTCTAACAAATTCCCAACTGCAGCAGTCAGGGATCTCCATGGAAATGGAACCGTTAGTGTGTGTATAAGGAAGTGGCTGTGTGATATTGCGGGAGCTGGTGAGTCTGAAATCTGTGAGGGCAGAAAACTCAGGCAGGATTTCTCTGTTACAGTCTTGAGGCAGAATTGCTTTCTTTTTCCAGAAGCCTCAAGTTTTGCTCTTAAGCCCTCACCTGATTGGATGAAGCTCGCCCAGATGATCCAGACTGATATCTTTTATTTAAAGTCTGCTGATTTTAGATGTTAATCACCTCTATAAAATACCTTAACAGCAACATCTAGACGAGCATTTGACCAAACAAGTGGACACTATTGCCCAGCCAGGTTGACACATGCAATTAACCATCATACCAGGTTATGAGGATGCTACTGGTCTAGGTACCACACTCTGAGAACCACTGAGCTAGATCATTAGCTCTGGGATCCTGTTGTTTGGATTCCTTTGGTGTGGGGAAAAGTTAAAGAAGAAAAAATGTTCACATAGTTCACATAGTTGCAGTAGCCGGGCCAGTTGGGGCAGCCACCCGCCTGCCTTTTCCCTCAGATGTCTCCTCTGCCCTGTTCCCCAGGGCCTGCGAGCCTCCACCTTCCTCTTCGTGACGGCAGAGCAGTCCTAGAAAGAGGGGTTTGAGTTGGACTCAGAAGGGAGCAGGCAGCATCACCCCCTTCACGCCACCCCATCAGTCTAGTGTAAAGCCCATCTCAATCCGAACTTTTTTTTCCATCTAAGTGTTCTCCCCTCCCACCAGCCCAGGCCCTCTGGTTTGTCAGAGAAACGGACAGGACCCAGATCATAGGGACCACGCTTGCTCCTCTAGCCTCCCTTGTGGGGCTAGGAAGCAGGTGCTGGGCTCTCAGGACCCTGTCTGTCCGTCTCTCTGTGTGTCCACAGAACTGGTCTAACGCTTCACTCAGGGCTGTGAGCATCCTGGGCAACCACTGTGCTGCTCTGGGCTTTGGGGGGCCTCTGTCCAAAGTGCAGGATGGTAAGAGCCGAGTTTTAACATTCTCTTACGCGGGTTTACCCCAACCAGAGCTTCTCACACTTTTTCACTGAAATCTCCCAAGAGTTGAGATGTTTTGGATGCAGACAACAGAAAACCCAGTTCACAGTAGCTCAAACAAGAAGGCAGGGGTTCTGAACTGTTCTCTTTGGCATCTGATGTAATGTGTGGACCCCATCACAGAATAGTGTTTTTAAACGCATAACATAAAGTATGTTTGATTATAAAAGAAAGCAACTGTATCGAAAAACAGTTACAAGCTGTGTTTGTCTGGCTCCTCTGAGAAACAGATTTAACAGGCCAGAGTTTGGCCTGTGAGACGAGGCGGAGGGAGCCTGGGGAGGCTGAGGGAGCTGTCACCCCACCAAGGCCAACCCCAGTGAGGGAGAGAGGGAAGGAAGGGTGGGCGAAGTCTCCTAATGCCCCGTGGCCTGACGGAAGTTCAACGAGGCCTGCGGAGGCCTCAAGCCCAAGTCGCTGTCAGGAGTCCCCTGTCTCCCAGGAGTGGGCCAGCCTTCAGATCCTTGCATCGAGAAGATGCAAGAAATGTTTAACAAAGATCTAGAAGAATTAAAGAACAAACAAACAGGGATGAAAAATTCAATAACTGAAATGAAAAATACACTAGAAGGAATCAATAGCAGAATAACTGAGGCAGAAGAACAGATAAGTGACCCAGAAGACAGAATGGTGGAATTCACTGCTGCAGAACAGAATAAAGAAAAAAGAATGAAAAGAAATGAAGACAGCCTAAGAGACCTCTGGGACAACATTAAACGCAACAACTTTCACATTATAGGGGTCCCAGAAGGAGAAGAGAGAGAGAAAGGACTCGAGAAAATATTTGAAGAGATTATAGTCGACAACTTCCCTAACATGGGAAAGGAAATAGCCACCCAAGTCCAGGAAGCGCAGCGAGTCCCATACAGGATAAACCCAAGGAGAAACACACTGAGACACATAGTAATCAAACTAGCAAAATTGAAGACAAAGAAAAATTATTGAAAGCAACAAGGGAAAAACGACAAATAACATACAAGGGAACACTCATAAGGTTAACAGCTGATTTCTCAGCAGAAACTCTATAAGCCAGAAGGGAGTGGCATGATATACTTAAGGTAATGAAAGGGAAGAACCTACAACCAAAATTACTCTACCTGGCAAGGGTCTCATCCAGATTTGATGGAGAAATCAAAAGCTTTAAGACAAGCAAAAGCTAAGAGAATTCAGCACCACCAAACCAGCTCTACAACAAATGCTAAAGGAACTTCTCTAAGTGGGAAACACAAGAGAAGGAAAGGACCTACAAAAACAAACCCAAAACAATTAAGAAAATGTTCATAGGTACATACATATCGATAATTACCTTAAAGGTGAATGGATTAAATGCCCCAACCAAAAGACACAGGCTTGCTGAATGGATACAAAAACAACACTCATATATATGCTGTCTACAAGAGACCCACTTCAGACCTAGGGGCACGTACAGACTGAAAGTGAGGGGATGGAAAAAGATATTCCATGCAAATGGAAATCAAAAGAAAACTGGAGTAGCAATACTCGTATCAGATAAAATAGACTTTAAAATAAAGAATGTTACAAGAGACAAGGAAGGACACTACATAACGATCAAGGGATCAATCCAAGAAGAAGATATAACAATTATAAATATATATGCACCCAACATAGGAGCACCTCAATACATAAGGCAACTGCTAACAGCTATAAAAGAGGAAATCGACAGTAATGCAATAATAGTGGGGGATTTTAACACCTCACTTACACCAATGGACAGATCATCCAAACAGAAAATTAATAAGGAAACACAAGATTTAAATGACACAATAGACCAGATAGATTTAATTGATATTTATAGGACATTCCATCCAAAAACAGCAGATTACACTTTCTTCTCAAGTGCGCACAGAACATTCTCCAGGATACATCACATCTTGGGTCACAAATCAAGCCTCAGTAAATATAAGAAAATTGAAATCATATCCAGCATCTTTTCTGACCACAACGCTATGAGACTAGAAATCAATTACAGGGAAAAAGACATAAAAAACACAAACACACATGGAGGCTAAACAATACGTTACTAAATAACCAAGAGATCACTGAAGACATCAAAGAGGAAATCAAAAAGTACCTAGAGACAAATGCCAACGAAAACATGGTGATACATACCTATGGGATGCAGCAAAAGGAGTTCTAAGAGGGAAGTTTATAGCAATACAAGCCTACCTCAAGAAACAAGAAACATGTCAAATCAACAATCTAACCTTACACCTAAGGGAACTAGAGAAAGAAGAACAAACAAAACCCAAAGTTAGCAGAATGAAAGAAATCGTAAAGATCAGAGCAGAAATAAATGAAATAGAAACAAAGAAAACAATAGCAACGATCAGTAAAACTAAAAGCTGGTTCTTTGAGAAGATAAACAAAATTGATAAACCATTAGTCAGACTCATCAAGAAAAAGAGGGAGAGGAGTCATATCAATAAAATTAGAAATGAAAAAGGGGAAGTTACAACAGACACCGCAGAAATACAAAGCATCCTAAGAGACTACTACAAGCAACTCTATGCCAATAAAATGGACAACCTGGAAGAAATGGACAAATTCTTAGAGACATATAACCTTCCAAGACTGAACCAGGAAGAAACAGAAACTGTGAACAGACCAGTCACAAGTAATGAAATTGAAACTGTGATTAAAAATCTTCCAACTAACAAAAGTCTAGGACCAGATGGCTTCACAGGTGAATTCTATCAAACATTTAGAGAAGAGCTAACACCCATCCTTCTGAAACTCTTCCAAAAAACTGTGGAGGAAGGAACACTCCCAAACTCTTTTTTGAGACCACAATCACCCTGATACCAAACCAGACAAAGATACTACAAAAAAAGAAAATTACAGACTAATATCACTGAAGAATATAGATGCAAAAATCCTCAACAAAATACTAGCAAACAGAATCCAGCAACACATTAAAAGGATCATACACCATGATCAAGTGGGATTTATCCCAGGGATGCAAGGATTCTTCAATATATGCAAATCAATCAATGTGATACACCATATTAACAAATTGAAGAATAAAAACCATATGATCATCCCAATAGATGCAGAAAAAACTTCTGACAAAATTCAACACCCATTTATGATAAAAACTCTCCAGAAAGTGGAGCATAGAGGGAACCTACCTCAACATAACAAAGGCCATATATGACAAACCCACAGCAAACATCATTCTCAATGGTGAAAAACTGAAAGCATTTCCTCTAAGATCAGGAACGAGACAAGGACGTCCACTCTCACTACTATTATTCCACATAGTTTTGGAAGTCCTAACCATGGCAATCAGAGAAGAAAAAGAAATAAAAGGAATACAAATTGGAAAAGAAGAAGTAAAACTGTCACTGTTTGCAGATGACATGATACTATACACAGAGAATCCTAAAGATGCCACCAGGAAACTACTAGAGCTAATCAATGAATTTGGTAAAGTTGCAGGATACAAAATTAATGCACAGAAATCTCTTGCATTCCTATACACTAATGATGAAAAATCTGAAAGAGAAATTAAGGAAATACTCCCATTTACCATTGCAACAAAAAGAATAAAATACCTAGGAATAAACCTACCTAGGGAGACAAAAAACCTGTATGCAGAAAACTAGAAGACACTGATGAAATAAATTAAAGATGATACAAACAGAGAGATATACCATGTTCTTGGATTGGAAGGATGAATATTGTGAAAATGACTATACTACCCAAAGCAATCTACAGATTCAATGCAATCCCTATCAAATTACCAATGGCATTTTTTACAGAACTAGAACAAAAAGTCTTAAAATTTGTATGGAGACAAAAAAGACTCCCAGTAGCCAAAGCAGTCTTGAGGGAAAAAAACGGAGCTGGATGAATCAGACTCCCTGACTTCAGACTATACTACAAAGCTACAGTAATCAAGACAATATGCTACTGGCACAAAAACAGAAATATAGATCAATGGAAGAGGATAGAAAGCCCAGAGATAAACCCATGCACCTGTGGTCAACTATGACAAAGAAGGCAAGGATATACAATGGAGAAAAGACAGTCTCTTCAATAAGTGGTGCCAGGAAAACTGGACAGCTACATGTAAACGAATGGAATTAGAACACTCCCTACCACCATACACAAAAATAAACTCAAAATGGATTCAAGACCTAAATGTAAGACTGAACACTATAAAACTCTTAGAGGAAAACATAGGAAGAACACTCTTTGACATAAACGACAGCAAGATCTTTTTTGATCCACCTCCTAGAGTAATGGAAATAAAAACAAAAATAAACAAATGGGACCTAATGAAACCTAAAAGCTTTTGCAAAGCAAAGGAAGCTACAAACAAGACGAAAAGACAACCCTCAGAATGGGAGAAAATATTTGCAAACGAATCAATGGACAAAGGATTAATCTCCAAAATATATAAACACCTCATGCAGCTCAATATTAAAAAGACAAACAGCCCAATCCAAAAATGGCCAGAAAACCTAAATAGACATTTCTCCAAAGAAGACATACAGATGGCCAAGAAGCACATGAAAAGCTGCCCAACATCACTAGTTATTAGGGAAATGCAAATCAAAACTACAATGAGGTATCACCTCACACCAGTTAGAATGGGCATCATCAGAACATCTACAAAGAACAAATGCTGGAGAAGGTGTGGAGAAAAGGGAACCCTCTTGCACTGCTGGTGGGAATGTAAATTGATACAGCCACTATGGAGAACAGTATGGAGGTTCCTTAAAAAACTAAAAATAGAATTACCATATGATCCAGCAATCCCACTCCTGGGCATATTCCCTGAGAAAACCATAATTCAAAAAGTCACAGGCACCCCAATGTTCATTGCAGCACTATTTACAATAGCCAGGTCATGGAAGCAACGTAAATGCCCATTGACAGACAAATGGATAAAGAAGATGTGGTACATATATACAATGGAATATTGTTCAGCCATAAGAAGGAATGAAATTGGGTCATTTGTAGAGACGTGGATGAATCTAGAGACTGTCATACAGAGTGAAGTAAGTCAGAAAGAGAAAAACAAATATCGTATATTAACGCATATATGTGGAACCTTGAAAAATAGTACAGATGAACTGGTTTCCAGGGCAGAAATTGAGACACAGATGTAGAGAACAAACATATGGACACCAAGGGGGGAAAGCGGTGTGGGGCAGGGGTGGTGGTGTGAAGAATTGGGAGATTGGGAGTGACATGTATACACTAATATGTATAAAATGGATGACTAATAAGAACCTGCTGTATAAAAAAATAAATAAAATTAAATTTAAAAAAAAACCAAATTTGCGTAGCTTGTTATAATTTATATCCAACCTCAGTGTCTACCTTTGCAAAACTTTGGGACTAATGGTACATGGAACCTAACTGAGATGCTGTGATTTAAATAAGAGAGGATTTTTTATTCAAATTAAGTACATATAGGATTCCAGCTTTAGTGGGCGTTACCGTCTCCCCAGTATCCATTCCACTGCGGCTCCCCCATTCTATAGTGTAGATTCTATTTGGACTGAGTTTTTCCAGGTGATCCCATCTGTATCACCCGTGTTTTCCTGTCTCCTCAGTAAAATTCTCTCACTTCCATTTTATGAATTTTGTCAAGTGGCCCCTTAGTTATCTATAAATGCGTAATTCTAATTACACATAATTCCAGTGTTTCCCTTTGGTGTTTGGAGGCTATCTTTAAGGAGTCTGAGATTTTCTGTCCCTTTTCCTGTTGACAGAGGGAGAAAAGCAAAACCATTTCTATAGTAGTATCATATGCAATAGTTTTCTTGTAGTTATCCCTCCACATAATTATAGCCAACACTCAACTGTCCTTTAAGAAAATTCATGATATGACTTTCTAGACAGAATTTAGAAACTAATTAATTACAGTACAACAGACTTCTTTAGCAAAAATACATTCAAGGGCTCCTTTTAAAAAGCAAACTTCTGTTGCACATAATTAAAGAATCATAGACCTTGACGGGTCTTTTATGATCATCTTTACAAATAAATTGAGATGAAGTATTCTTTTCAAGGGAATGATCACTTTGTTATTTTCACGCAGTGTTTTCACCCAACGGGATCTTTGTAGCCATAATAAGGAACCAGGACATTCTATACGAGCTGAAATGGAGAGATGCTCAGGATAGAACGTGAAGTTGAAAAAGGTGCAAGCTGGTCTATCTTAGCATCTCTAGATGTGGAGCAAACAGACAACTGGGACGGAATAGCAGCAGCTGTGTATTCTTGCCAAAAAGGGGAACCTGAATGTAACCAAACCTCTAGAGCTAAGTTTCATTTATAGGAAATACAAAGAAAAGAGGAATACTTTAAATGGTGCTACAAGGAAACAGACCAACCCAGAATATGGAACAGTGCACAGGACAATTGGTTTGTACACCTAGTCAATGGCAGGGGGAAAGGAGGGAGGACTGTCCTCAATTAAAAGAGACTTAGGTGTCATAACAACCAAATGCAATGTAGGGAGCTGTTTAGGTCTGGACTTAAACCTATTATAAAAGGATATTTTTGAGATAATCAGGGGAATTTGATTATGGACTGAAGAATCAGATGCTAAGACATCATTATTAATTATGTCTTATATGATAATGGTATTATGGTTATATAGCAGAGTGTCAATTTTTTGAAAACAAGATGCACACAAGTCTGTAAGGGTGAAATAACATGACATCTGGGATTTGTTTTAAAATGAAAGTTCGATAATTTTGAATTTGTGTATTGGGAGTATGTACTATTCTCTGCTTTTGATATGTCAGAAAATTTTAATGTAAAATAGTAAATAGAGGGCTTCCCTGGTGGCGCAGTGGTTGAGAGTCTGCCTGCCGATGCAGGGGACGCGGGTTCGCGCCCCGGTCCGGGAGGATCCCACATGCCGCGGAGCGGCTAGGCCTGTGAGCCATGGCCACTGAGCCTGCGTGTCCGGAGCCTGTGCTCCGCGACGGGAGAGGCCACAGCAGTGAGAGACCCGCGTACCGCAAAAAAAAAAAAAAGAAAAAAGAAAATGCAAGGTGAAAAAAATAAAGGTTTAATGAGGAAATGTGTGTAAAATCCTTGTGCCTGGTTCATTGTTGAGAAGTATTAGCTTCTAATATTACCACTGTTTAGGAACTATTCCCCTAAAGTTCTGTTTCTGTTGCTGCGTTCCCAAACTCCGTGGCTTGAAACAACAATCATCTCTTATTTAGCTCATGAGCCTCCGGCTTGGGCAGCACTTGACAGGGAAGGCTCATGGCTGCTCCAGCATCTACCTGGGCGGATTTACTGAGGGCTGGAGGGCTCACTGCCAAGCTGACCCACTCGCTCCGCTAGCAAGTTGGTGCTGGCTGCTGGCTGGGAGTTCAGCCAGGGTTGGGGGCTGGAAGACTCAGTTGCCCCCAGTGTGGGCTTCTCCACGTGACCCGAGCTTCCTCACAGCATGGTGGCTGGGTTCCAAGGGTGACCATCTCCAAAGAGAAAGCTGTGTGGAAGCTGTGTTGCCTTTTATGACCCAGCACTGGAATTCCCACAGCATCACTTCCGCTGTACACAATTAGTTGAGACAGTCCTGAAGGCTCACGCAGATTCAAGGGGAACGGACATTGACTTTCCTCTTGTTGGAAGGTGGTGGGTAGCAAGGTTGGGGAAGACATGTGGGACTGGGAATATCGTTGTGATTGCTTTTGGAAACGACAGTCTGGTGGGGCTAGATGTTAGGTGATTTCCAGTCTCAACAACTCTGATATATCACCACGCAGGAAGTTTATTTTCCACTCTTTAGGATTATTCCAGGACATCTCCTGGAATAGGCATGTCAGTGACTAACAAGGCTTTAAACAATAAAGGCTTTTCATTATCTTATATAACAAGAAAGCTGGAGGTAGGCAGTTCCAGGTTTAGGGATGTGCTCAAAGGTGCCCTTAAAAGCCCGGGCTTCTTCTCTTTGTCCACTCTGCCTCCTCAGTGTGTTGGGTTTCTGTCATCAAACTTGTCACCTTATGGATGTGAGATGGCTGTTGTAGCTGCAGGTTTCACCTCCTCAGATGCAGCATTTGAACAAGGGGCAGACACTTTCTCTCTCTCTCTCTCTCTCTCTCTCTCACCCCCCCCGCCCCCAATCTCTCCCCCCCCACCCCCAATCTCTCCCCAACCCTAATATTTTTAACAAGGATGAAATTCTTTCCTCAAAGCCCCAAGCAGATAACTCCTTAGGTCTCTTTGGCCAAAATGGGTCACATGGTTTCCATTAGCTGCAAGGGAGGCTGGGAAAACAAGTATCTGGTCTTTCTAGCCTCCATCCTGAGAGGTGGGCTTTGTCAGCCAGGAACAAGAGGAAGTGGAATGGCTTTAGGGAAGTCAACCGACAGGGGTGGGGGTGGCGGTTCCTAGATCAAAAGGTATGAACTGTTAAAAAGAAGTTTTTTAATTGAAGTTTAATAAAACAGAAAGTTCCCAAATTATTAAGGATATAGCTTGATGAATTTTCACAAGGTGAACACTAGTACCCAGATTATACACAGAGCATTGCCAGCCCCTCAGCAGCTCCCCCAGACCGCTTTCCACCCACCACCCCCAGTCACTGACGGCATAGGTTCTTTTTGTCTGTTTTGGGACTTTATATAATTGGAATCATGCAGTACAGCTACACTGTGTCTGGTTTCTCTCCTTCAACATTATGTCCGTCCGATTCATCCATACTGATGTGGGTAACTGTAAATTGCTAAGCATTGTTGTACACTATTCCATTGAGAGAATATTTATTCATTTGAGAGTTTCAAGGTTGGAGTTATTATGAATTGTGCTGCTTGGGCATTGCCGTGCATGTCCATGGATGCCCACGTGCACACGTTTCTGTCACGGAGTTACCTAGGAGAGGAATCGCTGGGTCACAGGGGTGCCTGCCTTCAGTTTTAGTGGATGCTGCCCAACAGTTTCCAACAATGCAGTGTGTGAGCGTTCCAGTTTCTCCACATCCTCACCAACACTTGGTAGTGTCTGCCTTTACTTTTAGCCATTCCTGGGGAGTGTGTAGTGCTATCATATTGGGGTTTTCATTTGCGTTTCCCTGAAGACTATGGGTCAGTGCCTTTTCATTGCTTACTCTGGGTCATCTCTCCCGAAGTGCCCAGTCAAGTCTTTGCACAGCTGCGAACCGTTGGAAGCCCTGGATGCACACTGAGTAATTGTTTTCCAAAAGAGCTGTGCACGTGTGGCTGCCCCTGCACCACTGCCAGTGCTCCAGTATTTTGGGCACCCCATCTTCTGGGCACACACACCCTGAATCAGGGTGCACAGCATGGCAGGCAGAGCAGGGCTGGGTTTTTAGCTCCCACTGCCCCCACCGCTGGAAGCCCTTCTTGCAACAACCCGCGGCCATGCCTGATGGCCCTGCCCGCCTCACATCGTACCAAGAGCCTCGCTTTGACCAGCTGGGCCATGCTCAGAGGAGATGAGAACGAAATGAGAGTTTGCTCAGGCTGGGTGCATTTATGCTGGAGAAAAAATGGCTCCGGGGCACTTGCTCAGGGGCTGCAAATAACCAAAGGGCTGTTCTGGGGCCCAGGAACCAGATTTGTTGTAGGAGGCCTAGAGGCCAGAACCAGGCAGGCGAATTTTAACTCAACACAGGTTAAGCTGTGAAAGTTCCATGAGGTCTGGGTTACTGCTGTAGCATAAAGCCAAGCACAGAGTAGGCACCTAATATGTACCTTCTGGATGAAATGACTGCTTAATAGCGCTATCCTGCCGTGGAATGGGCTGTCAAGGGGTGGGGGCAGGTAGTGAGCTCCCCGGCACTGTGAATGTGCAAGGTCAGGCAGGTGACCATTGTGGAGGGATGTCACAGAGGGAGCAATGCCTTTGGTGCCTGCTGCCCTGCATGGAATGAAAGCTTCTCCCAACCCCTAGACTCTGTGAAGCTTTGAATTATCCATGCTGGGATTCAACAAAGGCAGGCTGATTGCAGTATTAGCTGAAGCAAAATCTAATTAGGAAGGCAAATTGATTTCCAAAAAAAGAAGTGGATGATGTGTTCCCAGGACTGTTAGAAATGGCTTTTTAATTGTCTGCTCCTTTGTATTATTCATGCAATTGTGTGCCTTTGTGAGCTCAGTCGGTCTCTCACTTTCCTTCCCACTTCCCTCTCTCCCTCCCACCATGCTTAGCACCTTCTCTGTCCCAACCCCTTCAAGGCTGGGCTGGGCCATTCCTCAGGGACAGCTGGGGGGCCCTCGGGGAAGGAAACAGAAAAATGCTGGGGAGGGGCCCCTGGGGAGGGGCCCCAGGCCCCCAAGCCCAGGGGCCAACAGGGAACCACACAGAGCTGAGAGCCAACCTTTCTGCCCTCACCCCCACCCCAGGTAGCCCGGTCGCAGGGGAAGGGCATCTTCCTCTTCCGGAGGCTGAAGGACATCATGGACTGGAAGAAGGTGAGCTTGCCCCTCCCCCTTCCTCCCCAAACCCTCCTTTGCCCTTGCATGGATGAGGGGCCCCTCCTCCTTGCCCTCAAAACTTGGAGGGCTGGCCAAGAAGCTCTGCCTGCAGGCCTGCCTATGGGTGCAGGGTCTCTGGAGCCAAATTGCCTGGGTTCAAATCCTGACCTTGCCACTTAATAGCTGTGTGACCTTGGGCAAGTCATTTCACCTCTCTGTGCCCCTGTGAATCAGTGAGTTAATATGTCTAAGAGAACGGTGCATTCTTTTCCTGGGCTTCCTGCTCACCTGGCTGCAGAGAGTTTGGCTAACTCTTCCTCCAGGTCCTGGACTGAGCCCGAGGCAGGTCCCTCCCTCCCCCAACCCCGTCTTTGTCACAGCAGAAATCCTGGTCCCAATCCTGCCTCAGCAGCTGTGTGGTCCTGGGGAAACTGCTGAGCCCCTTAGGGATGATAATGTGCAGGGCGGGTGTGAGGGGCAGGATGACAGAACTCCACAACGGGCACCTACCGTGTCAGCAGCTCACAGCAGGTGCTCAATAAATGAATTTTTCCTCCCCACCGTGTGTCCTGATTCCTCCAATGGAACTGTCGGGGCACCGCCGCGAAGAAGCTCACCAGCTTGGGGGCTTAGCCGGCTCCGAGCGCTGTCAACCCCTCTGGCAGCCACATGAGTATAGGTGGGGGTAGCCCTGGGTCCCAGAAAGAGAAGACCTGGCTGCCTCGATATTGAAGCAGCTTGGGGGTGGGGGTGGTGGTAGGTGTAGAAAATTCTGGCCCTTGGGCCCAGAAGCCCTGAGTTCCAGCGCTCACTGCCACTGGCTGTTGTGTGACCTTACCAGGTGTGTGACATTTGCCTTTGGGCCTCGGTTTTCTCACAAGGTTACTGTGAAGGGGACAGTGGGTGGGAAAGGGCTTTGCAGATGGTGAGGTGAAAAGGAGCGTGCTATCCTCCTGAGCTGGGCTGGCCTGCAAAGAATTAGCAAGTAGAGAAGGGAGAGGAAGGTCCTTGGAGGCCTGGGTGGTACTCCAGGCAGCACTGACCAACGGAACTTTCTACAGTGGTGGGAATGGTGCACACCTGTGCTCTCCAATGCCCTGACCACTAGCGCCATGTTGATATACTGAACACTGGAAATGAGGCTAGTGCGACTGAAGGACTGGATTTTTAATTTATTTCCTCTTTTATTGCGGTAAAATATACATGAAACTTACCAGTTTAACTCTATTTGTGTACAATTCAATGGCATTAAGTACATTCATAGTTTTGTGCAACAGTCACCACCATCCATTTCTAGAACTTTTTCATCTTCTCCAGCTGAAACTTGTAGCCATTAAACACTAATTCCCTCCTGCCCCCTGCCCCCAGCCCCTGGCAACCACCCTTCTACTTTCTGTCTCTATGAATTCCACTCCTCTAGGTACCTCGTATAAGTGGAATCATACAATATTTGTCCTTTTATGTCTGGCTTGTTTCACTTAGCATGAAGCCTTTAAGTTTCCTCCATATTGTAGCATGTAACATCATTTCCTTTTAATCAATTAAAATATAAATGTACATAGCCACATGTGGCCAGTAGCTGCCCTACTGGGAAGCACAGATCTAGAGGCTAAATATCCAGCTCTGGGCCCAGCCTGTGTGGGTCCACTTCCCAGCTGTACCACCAGTTGGCTGTGTTACCATGGGCAAGTCACTCCCCTTCTCTGTGCTTCAGTTTCTCATCTGTAAAACGGGAATAACATTAGTACTTTCCCGACAGGGTTGATTTAAGGATCAGATCATATACCCCCAAGTAGAGTGCCTATCACAATGCCTCATATACAGGAAATGCGAAAAAAATGTTAATAACAATTATTATTACAACTAGGCCACAAGAAGTTCTGATGACCAGAAAGATGATATTCCCGTGGAGAACTATGTAGCTCAGCATTACATCGAAAATCCCTACCTGATAGGAGGTAAGATGGCTGTCTCTGCTCCTGCCCTTCCATGGGATGGTCGGTCAGTCAGTCAACAAGCCTTGATTAGCAGCCCAACGTGGGCTCAGCCTGACACCAGGCATGATGGGATGCAAAGACAGAATCCCACCCTGCATGCTCCCACCTCCCAGCCGTTGCCCCTAAGGTTCCCCCTGCCTGGCATGCCCTTCCCTCTCCCTTCCTGGTTCGCTAAAATCCTCTTCATTCTTCAAGAACCAGCTCCTTCATGCGTTTATCCAACAAATATTTACAAAGTGCCTAGTCAGTGCCAACCATCGTCCAGGGTGCTGGCTGCCCACCCTGTTCTCTTGGAGCTTACACTCCAATGAGCAGACAGCAATAAACCAGAAACAAAGAAGTAAGATAGTTCCACACAGCGGTGAGTGTTAGGAAGTAAATCAAGTGCAGAGTGAGGGAGGGCCTCTCTGCAGAGGTGAGGGGAGCTGAACCCTGAATGACAGCTAGGAGTCACCCGTGGGTAGATTTGGAGGCCCGGGGAGCTGTAAGGGCCAAGGGCCTGAGGCGGAACCAGGCTATGGCGCATGAAACCTTCTCAGATTTCCCCAGGCCGTCTCCACCTCTGCTTTTCCCACACAGGGGCCGTGAAGTACAGACACGTCAGGCAGTATGTGAGGAGGGGCGTCTTGGGAGGGTCTGGTCTGAGAGGAGCCAGTGCTCCGAAGGGGACAACATCACTTACCTCCTCTCACTTCGTCAGGAAATGTCCTTCCGCCGGGGCAGTCCGTGGTGTCTTCTCCACCCCTCCCTTTCCCAGTGACCCCATCCTCTCTCGTGGTTTTAACCACCACCCAGATCCAGTAACTCCCAGCTTTCTGTCTGCAGCCGAGACCTTGCCCTGCACCCCAGACCCTGATGTCCTGCAGCCTGTATCATCCCCTCGCAGGCACCTCTCAGCAACTCGAATCCAACAGGACTAACATCTACCCCTTGTCCTCCCCCCACCATCTGGCTCACCCACCAGCCTCCCCCTGGGGACGCAGCCCTCGCACCCCCGAGCCAGAAGGTGGAGACCGTTCTGGGAGCGTCCCTCTCTTCCCTCCCACATCCGGTTCTCCATCAAGTTCCCATGCAGCTTTTGAACCTGCTGGCCACCTCCATCCCAGTTCCGGACACTGTCCTCTCCCTCCAGGGCAACACGCCAGCCTCCGCATTGATGCCCACTGCTCTGGCCCCCTTCGCTCTACTCCAAACACAGTTGCCAGATGGATCGGACACCCTTCAGTAGCTTCCCATGGTTGGTGGAACAAAATCCAAAAACTGCACATGACCTGGCCTCTGCTGACCTCACTCACATCTCCTTCCACTCTGCCCTTGGACCAAGCTCTTTGTCGCCTCTGGGCCTCTACTCAGGCAGCTCCTCCTGCGCGAAGGCCCCGCCCCCTCTGGGCTAGGCAGGCACCCGGTACCTCCTGTGGCACACTGGGATTCACATCTGCCTGTCAACTGTTGTATCCCCCAAACCTAGCACGGTACACGTTCAATATTCATTACCCTGATTAATTCTTTCCTTGCCTGACAGGCCGCAAGTTTGACCTGCGTGTCTACGTGCTGGTGATGTCGGTGAGTGACCAGTACAGGTGCCTTCCTCCAGTGGCGGGGAAGGGACAGTTGGACTGGGGGACAGGGGCAGAAGCCATTCTGGGGGCACCCGTGTGAGCTGTCTGGTTTAACCTGCCTGGGAGAGCCCAGGGGGTGGGTAAACAGATCCAAGCTTTGCCGTCTCAGAGACCCCAGCAACTGGGTTGTCACTCTGCCTTCCTTCTTTATTCATTCAGTCATCCATGGTAACCACAGCTAGCATGTATTGAGCACCGGGCCCAGTATTTAGCAGGTTTTATCTCATTCAGTCCTCCTAATAACCAGGGAGGTAGGATCTTTTATTGGCCTCATTTTACAGATAAGGAAACAGATCAAAGGGACTGAGTGACTGGCTTGAGTTCACACAGACGGTGAGTGGCAGGGCTGGGACTTGGATCCAGGCATCCTACTCTCTTAACAAAGGAGGTGCTATACTCCCTCCGCCCATGCATTCGACGAACACTTAAACCTTCCTGGTGCAATATTCTCTGCTGGGAACAGGATATAAGGGTGTCCAAGACAGGCTCGGCCCCTGTCCTCCTGGAGCTTACAGTCTGGTGGGGAATATGGACACACCGTGAGCTGGTGGGTGTCACATGTGGTGGTGGAGCAGAGAAGACACCCATTAACTTTGTTCCCTTCTGCATCTCCCTACCCTTACTTCTACCTCCAGGGAAGGAGGGGGATCGAATCAAAGGAGGGTGATGTTTGAGCAGATTCATGAAGGATGATGTGGGAGAGAAGGCAGGGCATGCCAGGCGGAGGAAACAGCAGGTGCAAAAGCTAGGAGTTGTGAAAGTGCTGGTATTGATTCCCCTTCCCTTTTCTCTCTCTCCATTTCCACCTCCCCCACAGTACATGCCGCTGCGAGCCTGGCTGTACCGGGACGGCTTCGCCCGATTCTCCAACACCCGCTTCACACTGAACAGCATTGATGACCAGTGTATCCTGGCATCCCACCCCCCACCCCTAAGTGTTCTCCACATACCCTGCTCTGCCTGTCCCCTGGCTGGTCCTGAGATAACTCATTCACTCCACAGATGTTGGCTGAGTGCCAGGCTCTGGTCTGGGCACAGGAGATACAGCAGTGAACAAGATAGCCCTGGTCACTTCCCTTCCAGAGCTCACAATCTTGTGGAGATGGGGGATCCTCCAGTGATCTGAGGAGAGCAGCCTTGCTCTGCTCAGAGCAACTCACCCCAGGCTTCTCTGCTTGGTGATCATTTCACATTGATTCATGCTCATAGGATAGGAGTGTTTGAGTCCCTTTGGAGAATGTTTGCGTCCTTTTACATGCCTAGTCATCAGCTCACTCATTCACTTGAATACAATGTCCTTTTCACCCATCAAATTGACAGATATGAAAAATTTGATAACACGCTATATTGGCGAGGCTAGGGGAGTACATACATTGCTGGTGGAATGTGAACTGGTACAACCGCTTAGGAGGCAATCTGGCAAATTATCAAAAGATAAATGCACAGACCCTCTGACCGAGCAATTCCCTTCTGGAGTTTATCCTGCAGGTACTCTAGCAATATAGTAAAAGAGGGGGTTAAATGTTATTCACTGCACAGCCTTGTTGTGAGATTTTTTAAAAAAGAAAATACCTAAATGAATTACTCATTTATACAGTGGAGTACTATACAGCTGTTAAAAAGGAATGGGGGGGCTTCCCTGGTGGTGCAGTGGTTGGGAGTCCGCCTGCCGATGCAGGGGACGCGGGTTCGTGCCCCGGTCCGGGAGGATCCCACATGCCGCAGAGCGGCTGGGCCTGTGAGCCATGGCCGCTGAGCCTGCACGTCCGGAGCCTGTGCTCCACAACGGGAGAGGCCACAACGGTGAGAGGCCCAAGTCCCACAAAAAAAAAAAAAAAAAAGGAATGGGGGGGCTTCCCTGGTGGCGCAGTGGTTGAGAGTCCGCCTGCCGATGCAGGGGACGCGGGTTCGTGCCCCGGTCCGGGAGGATCCCACATGCCGCAGAGCGGCTGGGCCTGTGAGCCATGGCCGCTGAGCCTGCATGTCCGGAGCCTGTGCTCCACAACGGGAGAGGCCACAACGGTGAGAGGCCCAAGTCCCACAAAAAAAAAAAAAAAAAAAGGAATGGGGGGGCTTCCCTGGTGGCGCAGTGGTTGAGAGTCCGCCTGCCGATGCAGGGGACACGGGTTCGTGCCCCGGTCCGGGAAGATCCCACATGCCGCGGAGCGGCTGGGCCCGCGAGCCATGGCCGCTGAGCCTGCGCGTCCGGAGCCTGTGCTCCGCAACGGGAGAGGCCACAACAGTGAGAGGCCCACGTACCACACACACACACAAAAAAGTGTATCTCTGTATATGTTTTTATCTGTGCCTAGATATCTCTGGAAGGATGTAGAAGAAACAGGAAGCAGAATTTGCCTTTGGGAGGAGAAATGGGCAGGTGGAGACTGGGGTGGGAAGGAGATACTCCTTATATACATTTTTATACCTTTTGACTTTTGAACTATGTGAATGTATTATCTGGTTCAAATATAAACATCAAAGATTGTTTTTAAGATTTTCAGACATGAGCATCAGAGGAAAAGGGGTATGATCAGAAATATTTAGGAGATAAATCAGCACGACTAGATCACCTGCATATGGGAGAGGTGGAAATGACAAGTGATGTTGCCAAGCTTCTGGCCTGGGCAATCCAGCTGATGCTTTTAGTCAATTCACATCACTGTGCCTTAATTTCATTATTCAATTAAGTGTCTGTCCAAGATAATACATTCCCTACATGATAGAAGGGCTTAGGCCTTCCTGAGAATTTTCTACAATTTGTTTCTTTCTATTTAGCCAACTTCAGCCTTTCCAGTATGTTTGTTTTATTTTGTGATTCTAACAAGCCTTTACCATATGCAACTCATCAAATTTATTTTACTTTCATTTTTTGCCACCTCATTTCTTATTAAAGTTAAATGATACATGTAAAGCACTTAGACAATGCCTAACCCAGAATGACTACTCAGTACGCGTTAGTGGTCTCCCGACCCCCATTTAAAAGTGTTTGCTTATCTCCAGACATCATGGGGCCTTATTAAACTGAGGCCTCTCCCAGGGCTAGTTTCTGTTTAATGAGCCTTTGCTGTTTTCACAGTGAGTGAATACACGTAATTTTCCATCCCTTCTTTTAATTGTTCTTAATTTTTAAATACTGAAATATTTAAATTCTATGAAAACTGCAGGAAAGGCTGTAACAGAAATCTATGCATCTACCATCCAGATTTAGCAGATATTAATATTTTGCCATATTTGCTTTAGAAACACAGCAACTTTTAAAATAATAAAGCAACTTGGGATCACAAAATAATAATATATAATATTATTAACCTGACTTTAAATAAATATATATAACATATATAGTTTACACACAATTATTCAAATACATATATGCATATACACACACCCAAAATATAAAAATATTCACCTCAACACTGTAGTAGTAAACAAGCAGAAACAGCTTAACCCACCCTAGAGGGACGGTGAAATGAATGATAAAGCATTTCCAGGATCCTGTGTAGCTGTTGAATACAATGAGGTGATTGAAATGTCATGGAAAAATACCTACAGGAATTCCCTAGCCGTCCAGTGGTTAGGATTCTGCGCTTTCACTGCTGAGGGCCCGGGTTCCATCCCTGTTTGGGAACACTAAGATCCCACGAGCTGCAAAGCTCTGCCAAGAAAAACAAACAAACAAAAACCCAACGTGTCTATCACAGACCATGAGGTGGAAACATGTGCGGTGTAGAACTGGGATGCGTTTACAATCCCATTTTTGCTTTTAGGGAAGTACGTTTCTGTTTAGAAGAAAGTATGAAAGGATACTCATGAATCTATTAACTTTGAAAAATTCAGAGGATTAGAATCAGGTCAGGAACCGTTTACTGTCAACTTTACACATTTCTCTATATTATGAACTGTTCTTTATAACTGCTATGAATTACTTTAATAGTAAAGAGAATAAAACATTGAAAGGATATAGCCTTCATAGTAAAAGTATAGCTCTTTAAAGACAAATCAGAAAATACAGAAATGTACAAAAAGGGGGGAGGGAGGAAAAGAAACCTTTTCTAGTCACACTTTCTAGAAATAACTACTTACCTTTTTGATGTCTTTCCTCCCAGGTTTTTTGTTGTTGTTTGGCCTTTTATATATGAGTGATCACACTGTATAAGTATAACCTTTTTTTCACTGAACATTATTTAAGTATTTTCCTTATAGACATTTTTTATTAGTTACAAAGTATTCCACTGAATACTGGTTTTACCGGTTTTACTGGTTTACTAATCCTACTTGCTGCAGGCATTTGGGAAGTAGTCAGTTTCTTCCTGTTAGGACAAACAATGCTGCAAAGAAACATATTTTTTTCATAAATCTTTTACTATATTAAAATTTTTTCCTTTGTATGATGCCACAGGGGTATAAATACTGGGTCAAGGGCATCGGCCAGATTGTTTCCCAGAAGATTTCCTCATATTTTTACCCTCCCACTGACATTTCATTCCAGCTCCCCAGTACTGGGGACGATCAATTAAAAAACACATTTCCAGGGCTTCCCTGGGGCGCAGTGGTTAAGAATCTGCCTGCCAGTGCAGGTGACACGGGTTCAAGCCCTGGTCCTGAAAGATCCCACATGCTGCAGAGCAACTAAGCCCGTGCACTGCAACTACTTAAGCCTGCTTGCCTAGAGCCTGTGCTCCACAACAAGAGAAGCCACCACAATAAGCCCGCGCACTGCAATGAAGAGTAGCCCCCATTCGCTACAACTAGAGAAAGCCCGTGCGCAGCAACGAAGACGTCACACAGCCAAAAATAAATAAATTTATTCAAAAAAAAAAACACATTTCCAAAACAATTGGCATATATAGGTGAAGCATATATGGGAATTCATTGTACTATTCTTGCAAGTATTCTGTGGGTTTAAAATTTTTTCCCAATAAAAAGGTTAAAAAAAATGTAACTGACTTGATGGGGAAGCAGATTTTTTGCCTTAGAATTTGCATCTCTTCCAATTTGCATTTTTCCCCCATTTACATCCCTTTAAAATTGTGTATCTTTTATTACTAGAAACTTTGGGCACTTTCCCAGATGGTCTTTTACCAGTTATATTTTTTCTTTTATGTTTTCATATCCTTTATCTATTTATCTATTAGGGTCATACAATTTTACTGTTAACAATTTATGCGTGATTTTCACGTGACAAAACATTAGCCTGTCATATTTGTTACAAATCTTTTCTCTAGTCATGTTTGCCTTTCAGTTTTGCCTTGACATCTGATTAATTTCCTTTTCACATAGTTGACTATATCCACTGATTTCCTCTGTGATTTCTATTGTCATTTCTAAGATAAGAAAATCCTTTTCCCCCTGAAGATCTCACAGCTAATCAGTTCCACTTCTCTATGAATTGGACCGTTTGTTTGCTTACTTTTTGCCACTTAGCTTGTTGGTCCATTGGAACCTGGTTTCAGGTCCATCTGTGGAGAGGGGAGGCTCTGAGGTCAGCTGACCAGTCACCCACTCTCCTCTTTTAGCCTCTGCTTCCCCCTGGAAACTAGGGAAGTCCCTGACTTCTCCTCCCCGCAGGCAGGAGCAGTGTGCGGAGAAATGTGAGTGTTTCCTCCAACACAAGGGAGCAATTTCCCCTCTTAAAGCCAGTAACTCACTTTGCCTGAACATCCTCTTTTTCCATTTTTTAAATAACAGTTGTATTGTGATATATTCACATACTACACAGTTCACTCAGTTAAATCATACAACTCAATGGTTCTTTTTTAAAAAAAAAAATAAATTTATTTATTTATTTATGGTTGTGTCAGGTCTTCATTGCTGCACACGGGCTTTCTCTAGTTGTGGCGAGTGGGGTCGTTGCGGTGTGCAGACTTCTCATTTTGGTGGCTTCTCTTGTTTCAGAGCATGGGCTCTATGTGCGTGGGCTTCAGTAGTTGTGGCACATGGGCTCAGTAGTGTGGTTCCTGGGCTCTAGAACATAGGCTTAGTAGTTGTGGCACATGGGCTTGCCCTGCGGAATGTGGGATCCTCTGGACCAGGGCTCAAACCCGTGTCCCCTGCATTGGCAGGCGGATTCTTAACCACTGTGCCACCAGGGAAGCCCAACTCATTGGGTTCTTATCATCTTCACACAACCATCACCACATTCAGTTTTAGAACATTTTCACGATCCCCCAAAAGAAACTCCATATTCATCAGCTGTCATTTCCCATTTCCTTCCAACCCCACTTCCCAGCCCTATGCAACCACTTTTTACTCTATATGTTGCTTATTCTGGACATTTCATATAAATGGATTCATATAATATGTGGTCTTTTGTATCTTCTTTTATTAAGCATAATGTTTTCAAAGTTCACCCATGTCATAACCTGTATCAGTACTTCATTCCTTTCTTATTGCTAAGCAATGTTCCATTGTATAGATATAGCACATTTTATTTACCCATTCATTAGTTGATGGACATTTGGGTTGTTTCTACTTTTGAGCTATTATTAATAATGCTGCTATGGACATTTGTGTACAAGTTTTTGTGTGGACATATGTTTTTATTTCTCTTGGGTATATACTAGGAGTGGTGTTGCTGGTCACATGGTAATTTTATGTTTAACCTTTTGAAGAACGAGTAAACTATTTTCCAAAGCACTGCACCATTTTACATTCCCACCAGCATGGTAGGAGAGTTCCAGTTGCTCCACATCCTTGCCAACATTTGTTATTATCTGTCCTTTTTTATTATAGCCACACTAGTGGATGTGAAGTGGTTTTGATTTGCATTTTCTTGATGACTAATGATGTTAAGCATCTTTTTGTGTGCTTCCTGGCCATTTGTAAATATTTGGAGAAATTTCTACTCAAAGTCTTTGCCCATTTTCTCATTAGGTAGTCTTTTTTATTGTTGAGCTGTAAGTTTCTAAATGTATTTTTAATACTGCTCCCTTATCAGATACACGATTTACAAATATTTTCTTCCATTCTGTGGGTTGTCCTTTATATTTTTTAATATATATTGTTCCATTGTTTGTTTTCTCTTTTTTAAATGTTTATTTATTTATTTATTTTTGGGTCGGGTCTTGGTTGCAGGCACACAGAATCTTTTTGTTGCAGCGCGGGCTCTTCGTTGCAGTGCGCAGGCTTCTCTCTAGTTGTGGCGTGCAGGCTTAGTTGCCCAACCAGGAATCGAACCTGCATCACCTGCATTGGAAGGCAGATTCTTAACCACTGGACTGCCAGGGAAGTCCCTGGTTGTCCTTTTTTTTAAGGACTATTTTTTAGAGCAGTTTTAGGTTCATAGCAAAATTGAGAGGAGGGTACAGAGATTTCCCATATACCCCCTTCCCCCATGTGTGCATAGCCTCCCCCACTATCAACACCACTCACCAGAGTGGTACATTTGCTACAATTGATGAACCTATGTTGACACATCATAATCACCCAAAGTCCATAGTTTACATTAAGGTTGTACATTCTATGGGTTTGGACAAACATATAATGATATGTATCCATCATATTGTATCATACAGAGTGATTTCACTGCCCTAAAAATCCTCTGCGCACTGCCTTTTCATTTTCTTCATAAAGTCCTTTGAAACACAAAAGTTTCTAATTTTGATGAAGTCCAATTTATCTACTTTTTTATTGCCACCTGTGCTTTTTTTTTAATCTCAATATAATTTTTTTTACATCTTTATTGGAGTATAATTGCTTTACAATGCTGTGTTAGTTTCTGCTGTACAACAAAGTGAATCAGCTATATGTATACTTATATCCCCATATCCCCTCCCTCTTGAGCCTCCCTCCCACTCTCCCTACCCCACCCCTCTAGGTTGTCACAAAGCACCGAGCTGATCTCCCTGTGCTATGCAGCAGCTTCCCACTAGCCATCCATTTTGCATTTAGTAGTGTATATTTGTCAATGTTACTGGCTCACTTCATCCCAGCTTCCCCTTCTCCCCCCGTGTCCTCAAGTCCATTCTCTACATCTGCATCTTTATTCCTGCACTGCCACTAGGTTCATCAGTACTGTATTTTTTAGATTCCATATATGTGCATTAGCACACGGTATTCGTTTTTCTCTTTCTGACTTACTTCACTCTATGACAGACTCTAGGTCCATCCACCTCACTACAAATAACTCAATTTCGTTCCTTTTTATGGCTGAGTAATATTCCCTTGTATATATGTGCCACATCTTCTTTAACCATTCATCTGTCGATGGACACTTAGGTTGCTTCCATGTCCCAGCTATTGTATAAATAGTGCTGCAATGAATATTGTGGTACATGTATCTTTTTGACTTATGGTTTTCTCAGGGTATATGCCCAGTAGTAGGATTGCTGGGTCATATGGTAGTTCTGTTTCTAGTTTTTTAAGGAACCTCCATACTGTTCTTCATAGTGGCTGTATCAGTTTACATTCCCATCAACAGTGCAGGAGGGTTCCCTACACCCTCTCCAGCATTTATTGTTTGTAGATTTTTTGATGATGGCCATTCTTACAGGTGTGAGGTGATACCTCATCGTGGTTTTGATTTGCATTTCTCTAATGATAAGTGATGTTGAGGATCTTTTCATGTGTTTGTTGGCCATCTGTATGTCTTCTTTGGCGAAATGTCTATTTAGGTCTTCTGCCTATTTTTGGATTGGGTTGTTTGTTTTTTTGATATTGAGCTGCATGAGCTGCTTGTATATTTTGGAGATTAATCCTTTGTCAGTTGCTTCGGTTGCAAATATTTTCTCCCATTCTGAGGGTTGTCTTTCTGTCTTGTTTATGGTTTCCTTTGCTGTGCAAAAGCTTTTAAGTGTCATTAGGTCCCATTTGTTTGTTTTTGTTTTGTTTTTGAGGTACACGGGCCTCTCACTATTGTGGCCTCTCCCTTTGCGGAGCACAGGCTCCAGACGTGCAGGCTCAGCAGCCATGGCTCACGGGCCTAGCTGCTCCGCGGCATGTGGGATCTTCCCGGACCAGGGCACGAACCCATGTCACCTGCATCGGCAGGCGGACTCTCAACCACTGCACCACCAGGGAAGCCCTATTTTTGTTTTTATTTCCATTACTCTAGGAGGTGGGTCAAAAAGGATCTTGCTGTGATTTATGTGTTCTACCTATGTTTTCCTCTAAGAGTTTTGTAGTGTCTGGCCTTACATTTAGGTAAGTTTAATCTATTTTCAATTTATTTTTTTGTATGATGTTAGGAAGTGTTCTAATTTCATTCTTTTACATGTAACTGTCCAGTTTTCCCAGCACCACTTACTGAAGAGGCTGTCTTTTCTCCATTGTATATTCTTGCCTCCTTGTCAAAGATAAGGTGACCATAGGTGCATGGGTTTATCTCTGGGCTTTCTATCCTGTTCCATTGATCTATATTTCTGTTTTTGTGCCAGTACCATATTGTCTTGATTACTGTAGCTTTGTAGTATAGTCTGAAGTCAGGGAGCCTGATTCCTCCAGCTCCGTTTTTCGTTCTCAAGATTGTTTTCGCTATTCATGGTCTTTTGTGTTTCCATACAAATTGTAAAATTTCTTGTTCTAGTTCCGTGAAAAATGCCATTGGTAATTTGATAGGGATTGCTTTGGGTAGTATAGTCATTTTCACAATGTTGATTCTTCCAATCCAAGAACATGGTATATCTCTCTATCTGTTTGTATCATCTTTCATTCCTTTCATCAGTATCTTATAGTTTTCTGCAATCAGGTCTTTTGCCTCCTTAGGTAGGTTTATTCTTAGGTATTTTATTCTTTTTGTTGCAATGGTAAATGGGAGTATTTCCTTAATTTCTCTTTCTGATTTTTCATCCTTAGTGTATAGGAATGCAAGAGATTTCTATGCATTAATTTTGTATCCTGCAACTTTAACAAATTCATTGATTAGCTCTAGTAGTTTTCTGGTGGCATCTTTAGGATTCTCTATGTATAGTATCATGTCATCTGCAAACAGTGACAGTTTTACTTCTTCTTTTCCAATTTGGATTCCTTTTATTTCTTTTTCTTCTCTGATTGCTGTGGCTAAAACTTCCAAAATGATGTTGAATAATAGTGGTGAGAGTCTTGTTCCTGATCTTAGAGGAAATGCTTTCAGTTTTTCACCATTGAGAATGATGTTTGCTGTGGGTTTGTCATATATGGCTTTTATTATGTTGAAGTAGGTTCCCTCTATGCTCACTTTCTGGAGAATTTTTTTAATCATAAATCAATGTTGAATTTTGTCAAAAGTTTTTTCTGTGTGTATTTCACCCGTATTTTTGTTGTCACAGCTAAGGAGCTCTGCCTAACCCAAGGTTGCAATGACTTATTCCTAAATGTTATTCTAAGAGCTTTATAGTTTTTGCTCTTATATTTAGGTCTGTGGTCCATTTGGAGTTAATTTTTGTCTATGGTATGAGAAAGGGGTCTAACTTTATTCTTTCACACATGGATATTCAGGCATCCCCACCCCATTTGTTGGAAATACTTTGCTTCCCACCACTTAGTTGTCTTGGCACCCTTTTCGAAAATCAATTGACCAAAAATGTAAGGGCTCTCTTCCTTTTAGTGGTTTGTTATGTGCTTATTCTTTTGAAATTAAGGCAGAAAATCTCTCAGACAAATGTGAAAAAAAAAAGGTCTTTGAAAAGCCCTAAAGAAGACATTCTAGGAAAATGGTGCTACAGAGGATACCCACCTTCTCTGGAGAGGCTGAAGCCCTGTCCAATATGCCACAAATATGGAGAAACATACGTGTTAGGGGAATTAGACTTGGGTCAGTGACCTAGAGCCTCTACCTCCGCATCTGTGAAATGTCCCAATGTTACCAACCAGGGTTCTTGGCCTCCTCAATCAATAGAAATTGATCAGAGGCCAGAGAAGAAATTCAGCCAAGGCTTTATTGGGGCCCCTGCTGCAGCAGTGGGGGGCAAGAACAAGTAACAAGTTCCCTTACTCACCAAGGTGGGGGGAGCTGGTTCCTTATATGGGATGAGGGTAGGGGTGTGTCCAGGGGTCGGGCCAGAAGGGTGGCTTAGGTGGTTTGCCCAACGCTTTGGTGGTGGTGGTGTGTAGGGGGCATGTGCGATACCCTGCTTTTGCTCCCGACCCTCTGCTTTTGCTCCTGGCTCTTCAGAAGTGGCAGTTGGGCTTTTTGGTCTCTTTGTATCTTGTTGTCCATAACTTGCCCCAACTGCGCATGCATGCAGTTATTTTTAGTCCCTTATAGTTTCTGTGTATCCAGGTGCAAGCACTGCAGCAAAAGGTCTCAGCCTGTCTCACCAACAAGTCCAAGTGAAAGTTATGTCTTGTCACTACACAAGGTTTTGGGGATCCATCTTACTTAGCTATGTGGAGGAGGATGTTGAGAAGGGGTATTCTGAGTGGCTGTCATCCTCTCTGAGCCTCGAAGCTCTCTTCTGTGATATGGGAATGATTTGGGGAATACATGAGCTGAAGTGTGTGAACATGCTCTGTAAGCTTCAAAGTGTTGCCGATGTTACTGGTGGTGACGATGGTAATGATACCGAAAGCAGACTCTCAGGGCTGGGACTTCAAAGGCGGCCAACATGACCCCATCCCAATGCTGGGTCACTTCTCTGATATTCCTGCAAAGTGGCCACACAGCCTGAGCCCCTCTAGTGACAGAGAGCTCAGAATGTCCTGAGATGGCTGTTCTGTGCTTGGTCTTTCTACATGTTAGAAAGTGTTCTCTCCTCTTGAGTGGAACAATCCTAATCTAATATCAGCCACGCCAGGCACTGTAAGAGGTGCTTCTACACAGCATCTTATCTGATTTTTCAGATAACCCTGTGAGGTCAATATACTACTACACGCCCCCATTTAATAGGTGGGGAAACAGGCTCAGAGAGGTTAAGTGACTTGCTCAGGGGTGCGAGCCCATCTGACTCCGAAGCCCCCGCACGTGACCTCTGGGCTGTTTGGTGGCCTTCCCCCATCACTTCCCAAGCAAGGGTCTCAGTTCGGTCCCTGGGGGCTACATGGCACAGGGCTCAGCGCCTTCTTGTCCGCACTGGCCCTTGACCACTAATCTCTGGCAGATGTTCACCTCACCAATGTCGCCGTGCAAAAGACGTCTCCCGACTACCACCCAAAGAAGGTGAGGAACCTGGGCTTCTGCCCTCCAGGTATGGCCTCTGGGACTGGGCTGGGGGGAGGAGGAGGGATGCCAAGGAGCCCAAGAGAGTTCAGATCACCTTCCCATTTGCAGGGCCCAGGGCAAGAGTACAAATGGAGGCCCACACATCATATGTCTAAATATTTAAAAGTTACAAATCAAACGAACACACTGTTTAAAAAAATGTGTTGTATCCTCCTACCTTGACAGATATACTCCTATCATCTATCTATCTATCTATCTATCTATCATCTATCATCTATCTACCTGATAACCTGCAAGGCCAGGTTCATATTTAGAACACTCAGACTTCTCAGAGTTAAAAGCCAGAACAGAAGAGCCCAGGAAGACATGGTCCCCAGCTCCCCATCACCCCGAGGGGGCTTCCTTCAAACACACACACACACACACACACACACACACACACACACACACACACAAAACAGCAAGCTGTTGGTGACTGACTCCCTGGGCCTTGGGCTGCACAATGGTCAGGGCAGTCTGTCTGCATAAGGGCAGGCCCAGGGAGGAAACTGGTGCAGGGCATTTGGTCAGGGACTTCTGGGGTGGTGGATAGCAGGCTGTGCTCTAGAAAGAGAGGCACAGGCTCTTGGGCATGTAGAATCTTCGCCCCTCAAGGAGGGACACACTTGGGGCTCTCCTAATCACAGGACTCAGGACTGGGCCCCTCTCGTCCAAGCCTAGGGGCTGTGCTGATGGTAAATGATGGTCTGGATGGGCCAGGTCCGGGTTGACCGAGGCTCCCTCTCCCAACCCGGTGGCGGGGTCCCAGGGCTGCAAGTGGATGCTGCAGCGCTTCCGGCAGTATCTGGCATCCAAGCATGGGCCCACGGCAGTGGAGACGCTCTTCAGTGACATGGACAACATCTTCATCAGAAGCCTGCAGAGCGTGCAGAAGGTGATCATCAGCGACAAGCACTGCTTCGAGCTGTATGGCTATGACATCCTCATAGACCAGGACCTCAAGCCGTAAGTGGATGGGCTCGCGGCCCGGAGAGCCTGGAGGGATGTTTTACACACTCTGCACCCAGACTGCCCGGGTTTGAGCTCAGCTCTGCCACTTCCCAGTGGGGCACACTTTCCTTTTCTGTGCCTCAGCTTGCCTGTCTATAAAATGGTCACTGTGGGACTTCCCTGGCGGTCCAGCGGTTAAGACTCTGCACTTCCACTGCAGGGGGCACGGGTTCGATCTCTGGTCGGGGAGCTAAGATCCTGCATGCCGCGCGGTGCGGCCAAAAAATATTAAAAAATAAAATAAAACGGTCACTCTGTCTGTAAGATCTTTATGAGGAAGAAGTGAGGTACTGAGCCCCATGCCTGGCACTGAGGCCTTTGCTGAGCATCTGCTGAGTCAGCGATCCTCCCCTCCTATCAGGCAAGAAGCTTCCCCTCTGTTAGCCCTGGTGCTTTGAGGATGCAAAGTGCCATGTAAGGAAGTACTGTTACCATGTCGATCCCTGCCAAGAATCTTGTGCCCTCCCAGGGCCCACGAGGAGGTTGAGCTGATGAGTAGAACAAACCTGAACTATCAGGGAACACAGTGATGGCCCTTACGTGATACAACAGGGCACAGAAGCCCAGTGGGGTTGTTGAGGCAGCTTGAGGTCATGCAGTAAGTCAAGGGCTGAGCCAGGCCCAGGGTCCATGTTCCTGGGCTGAGCTGCTCCCACAGCACTGAGGTTCCTGGACCCAACCCCCTCCCCAGGGTCACTGTATAGTTGTTGAGGGGCTTTCTGAGCTAGGAGTAGGAGCCCTAGAGCAAGACCTAAGTCGGGCCCAAGTTCAAGAGAAACAGGGGCCGGGCACCAGCGGGTCTCTCTCCCTTGCCCCCGGGGATGCAAGATGTGCTATGGGCATTAAAGTGGACACTGAAAGGGGAAACAAGCTTGGCAGGAAGCAGAAGATAGTGGAAAGGGGGCCCTAGCCTCCCACTGACCTGCTGGGTGAGCCCTGCCCTCTCTGTGCCCCAGATTCCTGTCTGTAAAATGACAGGGTTGCACAAAACAAGCGGTTGCAGGCTGGCGGCCCTTGAGCTGCTTCTGGCCTGCAGACACTTTGAGTTTGGCCTTCCCGATGTTTTTGCATTTGGTTGATTTTCATTGACAGTCTCCAATAACTGGAAGATGTTTACACAAAAATCTGGATTTTTTGGCTTTTCTGGGAAAGTCAGAGGATCTTGCAATTCTGGGTTCACATTCTCACAGGGCAACGCTCTCCTAGAGCCTCCATAGCCACCCCTTTAGACATGGAATGCTCTTTCCGGCTCACCACAGTCCCTACCCCTCCCTGCTACTCCCCACCCCCTGACGTGTCAGGCCATTTATGGGCAAAGTTTCACTAGGAAAGGAGTTTTTCTTGTACTCACAGCTCTTTTGAAAGAAGGAAAAGCGATAACAAGCATGAGGGCAGCAAAATCATTCTTACCCCCACCAACTTGCTTCCTATAAGTCACCACCTGGACCCTGTGGGAACTGCCCAAGTTTGTGACAGTTGTTTTCAAAAGTTTTGTGCGTCCCTGGTGGTGCACTGGTTAAGAATCCGCCTGCCAATGCAGGGGACACGGGTTTGAGCCCTGGTACGGGAAGATCCCACATGCCGCGGAGCAGCTAAGCCTGTGCGCCACAACTACTGGGCCTGCGCTCTAGAGCCCGCGAGCCACAACTACTGAGCCCGCGTGCCACAACTACTGAAACCCACGCGCCTAGAGCCCGTGCTCCGCAACAAGAGAGGCCACCGCAATGAGAAGCCTGCGCACCGCAATGAAGAGTAGCTCCCGCTCGCTGCAACTAGAGAAAGCCTGCGCGCAGCAACGAAGACCCAATGCAGCCAAAATTAAATAAATAAATTTAATTAAAAAAAGAAAGTTTTAGCCCCTGAACCCTTTCTTCAAATGGAAATGTGGAGAGAGCAGCCCTGGTTGAATTGAGGGACCCTATCTAGCCTCTCAGTGAAATTCCAGGGGCCTCAGGGACCAGGTACACTTAAGATTCTCTACTCCCTTCCCTCCGCAGGTGGCTCCTGGAGGTCAATGCATCCCCATCACTGACAGCCAGCAGCCAGGAGGACTATGAGCTCAAGACCTGCCTCCTGGAAGACACCTTGCACATCGTGGACATGGAGGCCAGGTGAGGGAGAGCAACCTTGCTCATGCATCCCTGTACCTGACCATCGGGGTTCCCACCGAGGATAGAGAACTCAGAACCTTGTGACTTGAGAGGCCCTCAGACATGGCTCTGTCCACCCCGCCCCAGCATTCTACAGATGGAGAAACTGCAATGTCCACACAGGGTCAGATCCTGGCCCAGGGACTCAGCCCTGTCCCAGCAGAGCAGGCCAACTACAGCTTTCTGAGATTTGGTCCAGCAGGATTTCCTCAATATCTCCTGACTGTGTGACCCTGAACCACTCACTTCACCTCTCTGAGCCTCAGTTTTCTCATCTGTAAAATGGGAGATTTCATATCTATCTACCTCTCAGGTTTGTTAGATTAATTTACCAAGATAATTTATTATAAAGTGTGTAACTCACAGAAAGTGCACAGTAAGAGGCTATTTATTGATATAATGATGTGTATATAATAGAAAGATCCAGGGTTTGACTTCAGGAATGGCTCAGGCAGTGTTGGCTGGTTTGTCTGTTCTCACTTCCCTCTCTCTCATCTCTTTCCTCCGTATTAACTTTTCCCCAATTATTCTGGCAAAAGTTTGAGGGCTGACTCTCATTGCTCATTGGTGGGGATTGAGTCGCATGCCCATACCGGAACCAATCACTGTGACTCTGATTGACCTAGGTATTGTGCCCACCTCCCGGGGGGGGGGTTAACCCCACCTGAGCCATGAGAGTGAGAGAGGGAGGCATGGTTTTCCAAAGAAAAACCCAGGTACCCACAGGCTAAAAAATGGTGAAATGTATGCTGAGCAGGCAGAACCTCAGGTGCCCACTATATCCATCATCACTTATTCATTCAACAAACATTTGAGCCCCTACTATGTGCTAGGCCTTGTGCCACACACTGGGGACACAATAAAGGACATGACAGGCCTAGTCCCTGACTTCATGGAGTCTGTGGTCTGGGAAGAACAGCAGACTTCTTTAAACCAGAAAGCACGAATAGGTGCATGTTACTGGGGGCAAGTGTGTAAGCCTGGGGACAAATGGGGGATGACCCGTCTGAGGCCTGTGTGGGCGCCTGGGAAACGACCAGTGAATGGATGGACAAAAGAAGATACTTTGACAGGGTGGGCACCAGTCGGGTGCAGGGAACAGTCAGGGACCTGGCTTGAGTCTTAGGGCCCTACCAGGTGCACCTTCATTAACCCTTTTTGTCTCCTGCCTGTCCAGACTCACGGGAAGGGAGAAGCGAGTGGGAGGCTTCGACCTCATGTGGAACGATGGCCCTGTCAGCAGAGAAGACGGGGCTCATGACCTGTCGGGGCTGGGGAACTTTGTGACCAACACGCACCTTGGTATGTGGGGCCAGGTGGGGAGTGGGCACCAGGGATGAGTCATGGGAGGTGCCAAGTAGTCTAAGAGGCAGCTTGCCACAGTGGTTAGACTGTTTTAATTTGATCTACAATTTACCAGCTGTGTGACCTTGGGCAAGGGACTTACCTCTCTGTTCCTCATCTGTAAAACAGAGATTAAATAGTTTCTGTCTTAATATATGCCGTAGTGAGAGATATTATTAATCTGTCATGAGGTGGATTTCAAAAGGCTTAAGTGGCACCCACACAAAAAGCATGATATGTTGTTAAGAGAAATTAAGGACTTCGGGGCTTGACTTTAAATTTGGTTTTTCAAAAGTGAAAAATTTCCCTGACTATAAAAATTATTCATACTCATTGTAGAATATTTGAAAATTAAAGAAGAAAATAAAAAAAAAAAACCATCCAGACGTAACCATCTTTAACAATCTGGTGTATTTCCATCCAGTTTTTCAAAACTGCATATATTCATGCTTTTTCTTTTACAAAATTGGCATTGGGCTGGAGCTTTGAGTCTAATTTCCCATGTAGCGTTTTTCATCTCATTCAATAATAAGAGCCTCTCTTTTGGAAACATTGTATGGCCAGGCCCAGACTAACTATTTTACGTACGTTATCTCATTTCATTTTTAGGCAGCTTTTATTCTTTTACAGATGAGGAAATGGCCTCCAGATGTTACATCATTTGCTGATGGGCTTGGTTGTAAGTGGTGAGCGGGGACATGAACCCCGATCTGTCTGTGACTCCAAAACCCGAATGCTTGGCTGCTAGTGCTTGTCCCTTAGCACAATTAAAACCAAGATTACCATATGGCTGTAAAACATCCCCAAATTTATGAAATCAATTTCATATAATCGAGCATTTGGCATGATTCCAGTTTTTCACTTTTATAAATAATCCTGTGAGAACATCCTCTCACATAAAGCTCAGCTGAAACTCTGGCTGTTTCATTAGGACAGATTCCTAGGAATAGAATTACTGGGTCAAAAGGATGGACTTATTACAGTCAAATTGCTTTCTTAGAAATATTACACAGATTTGCCAGTTCTGAATTTAAAACAACAGAAAACCTTTGCCAACTTCATAGGTAAAAAGATTGACTTGTTTTCTGTGCATTCCATTGATTATGGGTGGGGCTTCAGATTTAAAATTTGCATTTCTTCTTTTGTAAGCTGTCCATACTCTATTTTTCAATGGGCTTACATTTTTCTAAATTTGTAAAGGGCTTGGATATTAATATATTGAGGATATCATCCCTCTGTCAAACTTACTGTAAACATTTTCCTGAGTTTGTCATTTTGCTTTTTAAATTTTGTTTGTGGCATTTTTTTTTTTCTCTTTTTTGATGAAAAGAAGTTTTAAGTATCTTTTAGAGTTTGGTATGATTTAGGATTGGGTTCGGCTGCAAACACTAACAAGCCAACTAACAGTTATACAGATAGGAACTGATTTATCTTAAGCCACAGGAAGTCATGGGGTAGGCCGTACACAACAGCTGCACAAGGACCCAGCTCTTTCCTCTTTCTGCTTTGCCACTCTCAGCATGTTGCCTTGATGCTCATGCTTGTTGCCTCATGGCTACAAAACAGCTGCTCCAACTCCAGACACCGTGTCCTTGTCTCAGGCAGGAAGAGACAGGAAGGCCCAAGGGCCAAAGCCTTTCTTTCAAGCTTTGACTCTTTATTCCAAAAGGGAAGCCCTCCCAGCAACCTCTGCTGACTTCCCACCCACTAGAACTGGGTCACATGGCACCTCAGCCGCAAGGAAGCCTGGGAAGTCAAGTAGTTTGCCTTCAGGAAAGCAAGGGAGAGAAGGTTTGTGAATGGTTTTCCCACAGCAGACCCCTAGTACCTGCCCATGGTGTTGCTGGAGGATGACTATACAATGCTTTCAAGTTGTACAATCACCTGGGAACGTTGTTAAAAATGCAGTTATGACTCAGTAGGTCTGGAGCAGGGGGCTAAGAGTCTGCATACCTAACAAGCTACTGTTATGTAACAAACCCTCCTAAAACCTCGCAGCTTAAAACAACTATCTTATTTGCTTATGATTCTTCAGGTGTCGCCCGGGGTCTCTCACAGGGCTGCAGGCACCTAGCAGATCTGCTGAGACGTGATGGTCTAGGATAGCCTCATTCACATGTGTGGTGCTCGAGACTGACTGTCAGCAGCCTCTCTTTCCAGGTGGCCACTCATCCTCCAGCAGCCCTGCCCCAGGTTCTTCAGATGGTAGTCTCAGGGCTCCAAGAGGGCGAGAGAAGATGTAGCGAAGCCTTTTGAGGCCTAGGCTCAGAAATCCCACAATGTCATTCCACCACAATCCAGTAGCCAAAGCCAGTCCAGCCCAGATTCAGGGGACAAGGAGATAGACTCCACTTCTTGACGGGAGGCGCGGCACAGAGAGGCACCTTTGCAGAGAGGTGCATATAGGCCTGGGAGGATCATGGCAGCCGCCTGTGTTAACAGTCCACCTCAGATATCAATGCTGCTGGTTCCTGGACTCTGTTTGAGTAGCAAAGATTCAGAACAGTGGTTCTCCACCCTGGCTGAACATCGGAATCATGCAAGAGAATTAAAAAATACTGACGCCTGTTGGAGATAAGTGTCTTTGGACGTCAGTATTTATCAAAGCTCCCAGATAAGTCTAAAGCACAGCTTAGGTTGAGAGCCAGTGCTTCCCAAGACTCCAGCTGAGCGTCTGGGTGGATGGTTTTGAATACAGGAGGAGCTGGCTGGGGGTGGAAGAGTACTGATGAAATGAGTTAGGGATGTGTTGAGAACTGGTGAAAAGATAAACAGGTAACTCAGAGATGAGTCTAGAACTCCAAGAAGAGATTTGCACTGGACACAAAGGTTTGAGAATTATGAATGAGCCAATTATAGTTAAAGCTAAGGTTCCACGGAACTCACTTTGGAAAACCCTGGGGATGCATTTAGTGGACTCTCGGCTCAGTGAAGCCTTGATGGCTGGTGAGTGCCTAGGAGGCAGGGATGGGGCTCTGGGGTGCTGAGAAGAGGGCAGACACCTCCAGGTCAGTAGTTGCCCCCATGGGGATTCAGTCAGTCGGCCACCATTCGTGAGTGCCATCAGTGTGCCTGGCCCAAGAGCAAATGACCACAGAGTCGCCTCAAGGATCAGCTCTGAGCGCAAAAGGGAGGGAACACTGTGAACGTGCTCAGAGAGGGGAGGTCATGTCAGGACTGCCTGGGACACATTTTCATGAGAGTAGGGGCCACCTGCAGGGAAGAGCCATCTCTTAGATGAAAGTGCCTGACACATGGGGTTGGATAAGGGAAGAAACTAACATTTAACCAATTAGGTACCAGGCACTGTGATAGCTTTAAGTGCATTTTCAGAGCAAAGCCAGAAGGTAAGGCAACGTGGGGTGGTGGTTAGGAGCTGGGCCTCTGGAGCTTGATAGCCTGGGTTCAGCCCTCAGTCCTGCTACTTATTGTGTGATTTGGAGTAAACTACTTAACCTCTTCAAGCCTCAGTTTTCTCTTGTACACGTTATTCCCGTGAAAGTTCAGCAAGTCAGTCCACATTCTGGACCTGAAGCAGCCCCTGGTTTGAGGTAAGCCCCCAGTGAATATTACCTGCTTTTGATGATCCTTACATTCACCCCATAAAGCAGGTATCCTGGTTTACAGATGAGAAAGCAGATGCTCAAAGAGGTAAATGACCTGCCTAAGGGCCATGACAGGCAGCAGGGGAGCCAGGATGCAAACCATAGGCCATCCGTGGTTGCATGGCTCCTGCTGTCCCCTCTTCCCGCAGGTAGTGGGAGCACAGGCCCCTCCACTCCCCCCAAATCCCCCTCTACTTGGGACAGCC
Source organism: Stenella coeruleoalba (assembly GCF_951394435.1). Taxonomy (NCBI): domain Eukaryota; kingdom Metazoa; phylum Chordata; class Mammalia; order Artiodactyla; family Delphinidae; genus Stenella; species Stenella coeruleoalba. The sequence goes on along the minus strand of NC_137161.1, from coordinate 26,468,683 downwards.
CATCCCAGGCAACACTCCACTTCCCTTCCAGGCTGCGTCAATGATCGGAAAAAACAGCTGAGGCAGCTGTTCCGCTCCCTTCAAGGCCAGAAGAAAACTCCCAACTAATCCCCAGCACAGAGGAGAGCGGCCAGGGGAGGTGCCACACCAGTTCTCTCCCTGCTCCCAGTTTCCAGCACAGCAGCACCTCAGAGAACTCACCTCCCTCCCTCCCCCTCCCTCCGGCCTGGCAGCTGCTTTGCTAGCCTGGCACCCCCACCCTACCCTGGGCATCTCTGCACCAGGAGAGAGCCAATCCCCAGGACTGGAGAGACTTTAACCTTGACGGATCAGCTGGCTTGGCGGTCAGGCCCGAAGAGGACAAATGCGGCAAGTTCTGCTGCCCCAGAGATCACATCTAATAAAGGATCACAGTCTTTATTCGGGCTCCAGGCTTGGCTCAGGGGATGCTGTTGGCTGCAACCAAATCTTCCTGGCTTTGACCCTCTGATGTCTCCCCGGGGGGATCAGTGTTGAAAAGCTCCTCCAGGAGCAAGGGTTCAGGGTTTATGCAACTTAAGCTGTGTTTGCAAAGCAAGCAGTTACTAGATTGTGTGTTTACTGGGGGTCTGGGGAAGGCCTGAGCCTTATATGCATCTTGCCCTCCTTACAATACCCTGACTGCATGGCAGGGAACCCACGGACAAGGTAAGGATCAGGAAGACAGAGCTACTTAGAGACAGTCTCTGCAAAGGTGCACTTATCGAAGTCAGATGGGTGACCTAGGTGCCTCTCTGAACCTTCCTGTTTGAGGTTGGGAGCTGAGCTTTTTAGACCAGAAAGCCTTGGGCTGGCAGGCAGAGATGGCTTGGGGAGTTGGGCACAAGTAAGAATGTCTGCATTTTCCACATTCCTACGCCTCCTCTAGGTTGAAAAGAAGTTGCAGCAAGAGTGGGCTGGTGGCTAATTGCTCCAGGGCAACCTACCAAGGACCCTAGTCAGCTCCCTCTATTACTCTCCCCTCTTTCAGGACAGTTCTTTTGGCTGCAAGAATCTGACTGTGGAAGGAAAGGAAGGGGAGAAGTGGGGAGGGCTTTTGGAAGGAAAATACTGGGAAATCTAAGTGAATCAGCCAGCCTTGGGAAGCCCCTGAAGCCAGGCCATTCCGGGCCTCCTGCCTCCAGAGTGTGGGGACTTCCCTCATCCCTGGGACTGGGGCAAGCCCAGACAACCCCAGGCATGGATTCCACATCTTTCCAGGAGAAAGAATCTGATTGGCTCTTCTTTGGCCTAGCATCCACCCTCAGCTAGACAAGCAGTGGCAATGTTCAGACAGACCAACTGCGAGCCAGGCAGTCATACTAGACAGCATCAACCAAAGTGAACACCACAACTCCCCATTTTCAAATATACAACAGCAACATGTCCTTCCCTTGCACCCTGTGCCCCACCATGCAGTTTCTATTCCAAAGGAACCACATAATTGTTTGCACACAAATTATGAGATTAGACACCTGTCCTTACTTCTCACTTTAATGTATCTTGGAGCTTGTTTCAAATCAGTGCTCAGAGCTCCTTCATTCTTGATTACAGCTGTATAGTATTGCACTATTTGGAGTTATCAATTTCTTTAATCTACTGTGGACAGACATTTAGTTTCCAATTCCACCTCCCTACTTCTTAGGGCCATTATGGGGAAAACCCAGCAAATTCTACTAAGAAAACTCAAGAGGATGCAAAATCATAGGTCTGGGCCAAATTTGACTTAGGTAAAGTGTTTTGTTGGCCAACACCCAAGTTGTAAAAAATTTTCTGAATTAGCAGTATTTAAAAAACAGAGGATTCAACCTAAAAATCTAAATTTCTAGATTATCTTGAAGAAAACACAGGATCTGGCCATGCCAGCTTGATTCCCCATATAACTTGGCTGGAACCAAATGGAGTGCCCTCTCCATCCTGCCACCTTCTGCTGTTACTGCCTATCTAATCCTGACATCAATTCAAGGAGGAACCACTGCCCCTTCATAGATGGTATCCTAAAGGAGTGGCAATTAAGGGCTGAATGAGGTGAAGACTAGAAGCTGCTATTCGCTCACGTAGGTAACATTTATTGAGCCCTCGAGGCACACGAAAGACACCCCTCACGGCACATTTCCATCAGGATCGCAGACCCCGAGGGCAGATGGGAACTCCGAGCAGCACTGGCCCGGGCCCTGCTTTCAGAGCCGGTGGAGGCGCACCCTGCACAAGTGCAGCACAGTAAGACGCGGCCCCTCACCCACCTCTGGTGCAGGACTCTGCAAGGCCTCCCTGACTCCAGAGCAGCCGCAGCAGGCTGATGAGCAGCACCTGCTCTGGGCTGTCCTGGGGGCAAGCAGGAAGATGGGCCCAAATGGAGGCAGTGCAGGGGGACTGTGCGTCTGCCTATGGCGGACCATGAAGCACCAAGATTCTGTCCTTGATTCAGGACAGGAGCCTCTGAGCCTCCTGCTTTATTCCAATTCCGTTACACACACTGCTTGAAAATGCCTCTCTCTCTTTCTGAGAGGAATGCTGGAATGAGCTCCCACTCTTCCCCCTGCCCGGGGCCCCTTTCAATAGCAGGCCATTGTTGAGAAGTGCCTGTTGCAGTCATTCTCACACCCCCACAAGCGCTGCCCCCTCCCACCTCCTGGTGGCTGCCAGGGCCTGTCAATGGGCCTTGTATCCACCCAGCCCCAGTGGTCAGGCCCGGCAGATACTGGCAGGCTGAGGGTTCCCTCCTGCCATCACAGAATAGCCAAGTGCTACAGACAAAGAAGCTTCGTACAAGGGCTATGGCCAGATTCCTCACAACTGTCCCCTTGCAGAGCAGATCCTGTCCTTGCAGGTGTCAAGGCTGGAGAGTTCTAGGTCCTCCATGATCCCAGGGGGGATGCTGGTCTTAGGTCCCCCACTTTGGTTCTTAAATTTCATCCTTTCAAGATGACCTTGAGAGCTTTAAGCTCATCCTCGTTGAGGGGGTTCAGGTTAAAACCCTTCAGCTCCGGTTTGCCTAGGAAGAGAAGACAATTCATCAGCGAGTCGGGGCTCCTGCTGTCCAACCTGCTGGCCCTGGAGTCAGGCCTGGGAAAGGGGCTTACACTGCATTCATGCTGCCAAACACTTGGCCTTGAGGTCTGACAGGAATGGACCTCAAATTCTGCAATGCACTGAACAATGCGCATCGACACCTGCTCCTGAGTCACCAAGAACCTGCAGAGTCATGACTGCTGTCTAGAAACCTCCAGATCTGCACCAGACTGTGACCAATCTGGAGTGGTTTGGTTTACCTAGAAATTCAGCTCTAACCTGGACCACCTGACTGAGGCCTTCTGACCCTTAGTCAGAGCTATCCCAGTCCCGACACCATGCCCTGGCATAAATGTGAGATATCCCAGGCCATTCCTGGCGCCTGAAAACAACTTGTGACAGGAATAAGATCCCACAGACTTCCCGTCCATTCCATCTCTGGGCGGCTCGAGACAACCCTGCCCACTGCCCACAGCTTCAGTGCCACTCACCAGCTGCCCGGGTCACTGCCCACCCAGAGGGGCTTCCCACCCCTGCCTTCAAAGTCCGTGTTGATGGTTGTCTCCCCTCCTGGTTTCCAGCCCCACCCCCAGCCCCCAGGCCAATACCTTGGGCCTCAAACAGGCGATTGACCTTCACTTTCAGTTGTTTCCGGAGTCTCTCTATTTCTTTATCCAGATGTTCCTGATCTGAAAAATGAGATGCAAACAAGATGAGGTTATACTATAGACAGATCTGAGGATGCCAGCCTCTCCCCAGCCCCCTTGAGAGCAAGGGGTCTCAGCATGTGGGAAAGAAAAGAAGACTTCGGAGACCAGCTGAGGAAAAAACTAAAGGCTAGAGAAGGGACATGACCTGCCCCGACCCCTGAGTGAGCCCAAAACAGGGCTGAGCACACCAGTCCCCTGACTCACAGTTCACCGAACTGTTTTCATTATGCAAAGTACCCTGGCCAGTGGATGGGGAAGGCAACGCCAGGATTTTAGGTCACCCTCCCACAGTGAAATTGTGGAAAATTCAAATGTAAGGACAAAAAGAACCTAGACCCAGCCTACCCTAAGAGGGATGGAAAAATAGGTGGCTGAGGAATTTCACAAACCCACATTCATCAAGGTCAGGGGTTTTCACAAAGGCAGGATTGTGGTAACTGATACGTGAACAGTCAACATGCAGCCTAGTGCTCACGCTTGACCTAATTCACGGCTGTGAAGAGAAGGCTGTCTTACAGGACGGTGTCTTACAGGACGGGCTGCACCCAAAGGCAGGTGTGCCGTGAGTAGTGCAACTGACTGGTGCCACCCAACCAACTCCCCCAGCTCTGTTTTCATCCACTCGTGAGTGACATTCCTGTCTTCCTCACAGACTTCCATTCTTTCTGATGGGTGAACGCCCTAACGAGCCGAGCCTCTGGCCTGGGCAGTGGTTCTGGTTCTCACTGTAAATGAGGAACCACAGTCTCACACAAGCTTGTTTAGCCTGGGTCCATCCCTGAGAACCAGAGGTGATGATGTCACAGAACTTCTCTATGTCGGTGACAAGACCACACTTGTGGGCTAAGAGAGCTGAGGATCCTGAACCCAGGCAGGCGATGCCCTGCGGAAGCTTAGTCTGAGTGGCCTCCAGCCTCCACCCAAGTGCAATGACAATTCTTAATTTTATAACCAGGATATTAGTGTACGTTTTTCAACAAGACAGCCGGAAGCTTCTCCTCCAAGCGGACCTAGTTTCCTTTGCTAGAATTTCGGTTTCAATAGGGATAGAGATACCCTGTTTTCAGGGACAGAGGCAACCTTGTTGGTCCTCCTGGCCCACATGTTTTCAGGGGTACAGACATGCAAAATTTGACCTTTTCCCAGCCAAGGACCCATTTGTAGCCTGACCTTTTGCCTTTATGACGCTCCTCCAAAGAGCCTCCAGGAACGTAGTTGCGAGATTTGAGTAACTTATGTTGTGTATCCAGGCTGTGGCAGACCCTAGAGGTTCACTCTTCCCAAACGTCCATTTCAACCCACTTGCTACTGCAGGGGATGTGAACAATAAGAGCTCCTCTGCCAGGCTCCCCGGCAGCTACGTGTGGGCATGTGCCTTAGATCTGGCAAGTGAGGGATCAGCAGAAGTCCCTGAGGCGGACCGTCTTATTTTCAAAATAGAAGGCAAGGCCATATATGGAGAAAACCCTCTGCCTTTTCTCCAGCCTGGCACTCAAACATGAGACCTTCGATGATGACATAATAACCCTGAGAACATGTTAAGGTGACACTGCTGAACAGCTGTGCCAGTCCTGTACTGCCCATCTCTGGACAACTTCTTACATAAGAAGAACAGAACTCTATTTCCTTAACCCTCAATTTGTTGGATTCCTGTTATTTGCAGTCTAACTCATTCCTCACTGATAAACAAGCACTGCGCTAGGCACGCGTCCTGTTTTATCTCAACTTCACAACAACTGTGCTACGTAGAAGTGTCCCCCTTTTAGAGATGAGGAAATAACTCAGTGGCAGAGCACGGATCAACATGCACACAGCCGCCTCTCATCAAGCTGCTGCCCAAAGAAAGCCTGACTCTCGGTTCTCGGTTAAGACCAAGGCTGGGGGGTGCGGGGGAACCTGTTCCTGACCCCTGCCCAGGAGGCCTTACCTTTCTCAATCATTTCCTTCGTCTCACGGTGAGGCATCCTGATAAACATGTTCCCAAAGCAAACCATCACGTCTTCTGAAATGGCAAACAGTCATTCCTTCAACAAATATTTTTATGCCAGGCATTGTTTTAGATGCTGAGAACACAGCAGAATAGGACAAAGTTCCTGCCCTCATAGCTTACGTTATAGTGGAGAAGAGGGAATAAACAAAAAAGATAATAAACAAAGATATGATCTGTCAGACCCTGAAGAGTATCGTAGAGAAAACTAAAGCAGGGTAAGAGAGATGGAGAATGCCAAAGTAGGGGAGGAGTCTGTCATTTATAGCAGGCAGTCGGCTAAAGCCTCACTGATTATGTGCCATTTGGGCAGAGACCCAAAGAAAGTGAGGGTGTAAGCCCTGCAGACACCTGGGGAAAGAGCAAGGCAGGCAGAGGAACCAGGAACAGCAAAGATGAGTAATGTGCCGGGGCGTTAGGAACAGCAAAGAGACCAGCGAGGGTGGAGCCAATGAGTAAGGAGAAGAGCAGAGGAGATGATGTGGGAGAGTTCAAGGAAGTCTGAATTCCATGGGGTCTTGCAGGACTCCGGATTTTACTCGGGTGAGATGAGAAGAAACTGGAAGGTTTTAGGCTTCCCGGTGCACTTTAAACCCTTGGCCCCCAAGGCCCTTCATTATGGCCTGGCCTCTGCCCACCTCTTCAGCCTCATCACACACCCCTCCCCTGCTCCTTACTCTGTCACAACCACTTGGCCTCATCTAAAGAGCCACTATCCCCTTCTCCAAAACCCACCCCATGTCCAATTCCTCCTTCAGCTTTCTCACAATTTTCACATTGTGAATTTTCAATTCACAATTTTCACGTGCTGGGGGTTTTTATACCCCCCGCACGTTCCCAGTGCCATCACTGATAAGCTGGCCGCTAACGACCTGTTACTGAGGAAGTATCATAGAGAAAACTAAAGCAGAGTAGCTGCTGAAACCCTGAACCGCAGTCTATGTCAGACCTGCAATACCGTCTCCCCCATCTCCACGGGCTGTGCTACATGCCTGTGGCCTCCTGCCCAGTCTCTATCAGGGACAAGTCAAAGGCCTTAGAAGGAAACGGAACAGGCCTCCTGGGCTGCAGCGAGGAGGTCTAGGCTTACCAGAGAGGCTGAGATCCTTCTGCAGGGCCCTTAGGCCTTCCCGGTTCCGATTCCTTTTGGTATCCAGGTCCACAATCTGAAAAGCACAGGGGCAGAAAGGAACTCAGCTACTTCTTACCCCAGCCTGTACTCCTAACAGACCCAGGGCTATTAAAACCTAACAGAGACAAGCCATCATTCCTAGGTTAATTCCAATGTCCTGCCTAAAATGGACTGATGTGTGAAGGTATTTCTTCCCCCACTCAGCTTCCAGCTCCTTAAAAACAATGCTTTGTCCAGGTGTCTTCCCCCAAGAGGAGGTGCTGGGGAAATGTTTAATGACTAAATAGGTAATTATTTTTTTATTATCCACTGAAGCACTAGTTCTCAAGCTTTAGGGCATTTCAGAATCACTAGGAGAGTGCAAACCACTCCCTGGCAAGCTCCTCCAGTTGATTCTGACCTAGTATCATGAAAAACCCAACAATATTAGATCAGAACAGCAGAGGTGTTGGCACTGAGATGGTGGTAACAGCCCAACAGCTACAAAGGGAGTGAGCAGGCAGTACAGCATACTGCCTGACAGCACTGGCTCTGAAGCCGAATACCCAGGTGTGAATCCTGCTGTCCACTATGAGCTATGTGATTTCACCTCTCTGAAAAACGTAGACAGGAACCGGGCCCACCACATAGGTTACTGTTTTTTTAAACTTTTTGTTATTTATTTATTTGGAGTATAATGCTGTGTTAGTTTCTGCTGTATGATGAAGTGAATCAGCTATTATGCATACACATAACCCCTCCCTCCTGGACCTCCGTCCCCAGTCCCCGATCCCACCCCTCTAGGTCATCACAGAGCACCGAGCTGAGCTCCCTGTGCTATACAGCAGGCTCCCACTAGCTATTTATTTTACACATGATAGTGTATTTATGTCAAACCTAATCTCCCAATTCATCCCACCCTCCCCTTCACCCCCGTATCCACACATCCATTCTCTACATCTGTGTCTCTATTCCTGCCCTGCAAATAGGTACATCTGTACCATTTTTCTATATTCCACAAATATGTGTTAATATTCGATATTTGTTTTTCTCTTTCTGACTTACTTCACCCAGTATGACAGACTCTAGGTCCATCCACATCTCTACAAATGACCCAATTTCATTCCTTTTTATGGCTGAGTAATATTCCATTATACATGTGGGTGTATCTCACATCTTCTTTATCCAGTAATCTGTCGACAGACACATTTAGGTTGCTTCCATGTCCTGGCTATTGCAAATAGTGCTGCAATGAACACTGGGGTGCATGTGACTTTCTGAATTATGGTTTTCTCAGGGTATATGCCCAGTAGTGGGACTGCTGGGTGATATGGTAGTTCTGTTTTTAGTTTTTTTAAGGGACCTCCATACTGTTCTCCATAGTGGCTGTATCAGTTTACATTCCCACCAACAGTGTAAGAGGGTTCCCTTTTCTCCACACCCTCTCCAGCATTTATTTTTTGTGGATTTTTTGATGATTGCCATTCCAACTGGTGTGAGGTGATACCTCATTGTAGTTTTGATTTGCATTTCCCTAATAATTAGTGATGTTGAGTATCTTTTGTCACCACGAACTCCCTTAAAACCCTTGGCATTTCCATTAGAACCAGACCCAAACTCCCTGTGCAGGTCTACATGGCCCTCCATGGCCAGGGCCCCACGCTCCTACCACGTCCCCACTCCGTGCCGTGCCACGCATTTGACCCACGTGCTCTCACAACCGCCCAGTCTGTCGTCACAGCCCTTGGCCCACAAGCCTAGGTCAACTCACGGCGAGCCCGAGCTGGAGCCAGTTCTGAACCACGCGCGTTTCTCCAGGCGCTCGCCTTCAGGCCAATCCCGGGCCCCAGCCCCGCGGACGGGCCTCCTACCTGCCGTTTGTCCGCCAGCACCTCCTCGGCGAGCTCCTCCACCTCCACGAGGTACCGAAGCACCCGCTCCGCCTCGGGCGACAGCATGGTGTTCACCTGCTCCGACTCGGCTCGGCCGCGATCCGTACCCACCTCCGCTCTACCTCCGCTGCGGCTCGGTCCGCGCACTCGCCGATCTGACAGGGCTTCCGGCGCGCATGCGCAATTGAAAAAAGAACGGTGGCGCGCAGGCTCCAATGCACGCGCGGCGGGCGGACGCGAGAGGCGGGGCCTAGCTTTGTGGGCGGGACTGAAGCGACCCCTGCAGGCACAAACCTTTCAACCTCTCCCTTTCGTACAGTTCTTGAGCCCCTCCTCTGTGCCAGGCAGTCTTTTTTGTTGTTTGTTTGTTTTAATTAATTTATTTTTTTTGGCTGTGTTGGGTCTTTGTTTCTGTGCGAGGGCTTTCTCTAGTTGTGGCGAGCGGGGGCCACTCTTCATCGCGGTGCGCAGGCCTTTCACTGTCGTGGCCTCTCATGTTGCGGAGCACAGGCTCCAGACGCGCAGGCTCAGTAGTTGTGGCGCACGGGTCCAGTTGCTCCGCGGCATGTGGGATCTTCCCAGACCAGGGCTCGAACCCCTGTCCCCTGCATTGGCAGGCAGATACTCAACCACTGTGCCACCAGGGAAGCCCTGTGCCAGGCAGTTTTAGGGGCTGAGGGTGCAGCAGTGAACAAAACAAAGTCCCTGCCCTCGTGCAACTTCATCTAGCGGGAAACATCAACAATTAATGACAAAACAAATAATTATATACTATGGCAGGCAGTGATAGTGCTTTGGAGAAATCAAATCATTCTTCCCCTCCCTGCCTGAGGAACACCAAGGAGGCCCATGTGGCAGTGTGACTTATATTAATCTTCAGGTTCCAGTTTATAAAATGAGAGTGAATAAAACTCCCCCTCATTGTCTTTCCTCAGGGTTGGAAGGAGGCAGGAATCTTTTTAAATTCAGTTTGACCCCCATGTTCATTGAGCCCCTGTGTTAGGCCCAATGTCCGGAATAGCTGACCTAGACCCAAGGAACGGGCTGGAAAACCATGGGCAGTGAGTGCCAGCTCAGAAGAAAGTTGTGTAAGTGCTGGAAAGTGAATTGGTGTGGGCTGTAGGATCTGGGAAGACCTCCAAGATGAGGTAGGCAGGTGGAAAGTGGCGGCCCTTCAGAACAAGAGGGTTCCCTAGAGATCTTCAAGCCCAATACCTCATTGTACAGCTGCAAAAACCAAGGTTGAGAGAGTGGTGAGGACTTTAAAAAGTCAAGAGCAGACCCAGTACTAGAGCTCTGACCTCTTGTTTCCCTGAGTCCAGCTTTTTATTTCTCTCCTTTTGGCCACTGTAACCTTTCACACCCCTTGCCTTACTTGAATTTCACAGCAACCTTTGTGGGGATGTGTTATTACACACTTCACAGTTGCAGACTAAGGCAGGGAAAAGGGCAATGCCCTGTCACACAGCAAGCCAGACCGCAGCTGTCTGTGGACCCTGAAAAAAGGCCCTCCCCTAAATCGTGGCCCCAGGAGTCGCAGTAGCACCCCGTCTTTGCCTGGCCATTGGCTTCCTTCAACTGCTAGAGGCAGAGCTAGTTTTCCCTGCAGCCACCTGGCATGGGGAAAGAAGGAGATTCATTAAGGATTCCTCATTGAGGGTGAATTTGTCGCCAAACCCAGGATGTTTTGTGTAAACACCTTCTGGTTCAGAAACGCAGACGCAGGCCCTGTGAAGGAAGGGGGAACATTTGCCAAAGGAGAAACAGGCCTCACCAGGCATCTGTGGGGCCTGGACCCCAGGACTGGGTCTCCTCCATCTTGGGGCTCAAAGAGGGCTGGACCAGGCTGACCCCTGACCCCTGGCAGATGGGCCCGGGTGGGGAAGAGTTGAGGAAGTCTCCCAAACTGGCAGCTTCTTGGCTGTGACTGGCCCTCAGAGGGCACCCCTGGCCACTGGCAATGTTGGGGAGGGAGGGCATATCTAAGACTTTGGGACAGTCAGACCTGGAAGGGCTCCTGTTTCAGAATCACTTATGTTTCAGAACCATCTATTTCACAAATATTTATTGACTGCCCTGGCCCTGTTATAGGGATTCCACCGTGAGTAAAACCAGACATGGTCCTTGCCCTCAGAAAGCTTTCAGTCTGGTGGGAGAGACAGGCAATAAACATGTGAACAAGCAACTATACCATATGTCAGGTGGTGGGTGATAAGTGCTATGGAGCACACTGCAGGGCAAGGTGGAGAGGGAATGAACCAGGGGCGACTTGAGATAAGGTGGTCAGGGAGGGCTTCTCTGAAGAGGTGGCATTTGTGCAGAGATATGGAGGAGGTGAGCGGGTGAGCCACGTGGGCATCTGGGGGATGAGCATTCCAGGCAGAGGGAACAGCAAATACAAAGGCCCTGAGATGAGCCTTCGTTTGGCAAGTTGGAAGGACAGCAAAGCCAGTGTAGGTGGAACAGAATGTGGGGGGAGGGAGGGGCGGGCAGAGAAGGAAGTGATGTCAGAAAGGGGAAGGAGGCATGGAGCCTGTGGACCTATAGATGGGCCTATAGGTGCCCCGCCCACATGGCCAGGCCCTCCTTGGGGGTGGCCTGCAAGTACTGCAGCACAGGCCTGTGGCTTCCTCTTTCTCCCTGCTCACAGATGCAGATTGAGTGGGGAATGCAGGTGAGTTAACATCCACAGGAGTGGCCCTCAACAAAGAAGAGGAAGGAGCTAGTGGCTGCCTACCCCAGCTTCTTTGCCTCTCTGTGGGAGACCCACGAGGAGGCTGTTACAATCATCCAGGCAGGAGAGGATAGTTGCTGGACAGAGGGTAGCAATGGAGATAGTGAACACTGGTGGGATTCTCCGGGCCTTTGCACACACTCTTCCATCAGCCTGGATTCGTTTTCTCCCAAACTTTGTACCTGTATAAATACTACATGTCCCCCACTTATCAGCTTGGTGTCACCTCCTCCCAAAGGTCAAGAGTCCTCTCGGGGCCCCCACAGCTTCCTGGGCTACCGACACCTCTGCACTTACCACACCATCTTTTTCTCTAATCATCTCCCTCTCCAGTTGAGAGTTCCTCAGGGTAGGGACCTTGTCTGTCATGTTTGCTGCTGTGTCTCCAGGACCTAGGATGGTGCCTGGCATACAGTCGGTGCTCAGCCATGGGCTCAACATGAAGCAGAACTTTCTAAAATCCAAAGTATCCAAAAGTGAACAGATCTAACGCAAGGGTAACTAGCTCCCCATCCCATAAGGTGTATAAGGCTGGACTGCCACGTTATCGGAACGTGGAAGCATGGAACCCTCTGCAACTCAGGTGGAGGTGGACCCTCAGTCTTTCCTAACCAGAAAATTCTACCAATCACACTAGGGTATGCCCCATCTTTAGCCACCCACCGCCCCAGGCCAAAAGGGCTGTAACTACTGGGGCTTTGGTGTTTGGGGACTGGAGGCAATAAGAACGATGTTGCACCCCTTCCCCTTGGACCTCCTTTGACTGTTTCTGTGCGCCCCACCCTTGGGTAAGTGTTCAGTGACCAGCACCCACTTCTCTCCTTCGGGAGGACTGCTCTCAGGCTGCTGGAGCCTTCTGGGGGGACCCACCCTTCCTCCAAGCTGTAGCTCATCATTTCAGGGTTATGAAAGCCCACCTTCTTTGCGTAGGTTGCTGGCAGGGGTGTGGGTGGATAACTCTGAGGTGTAACTTATGCTCCAGAGTTCCCCCATGGAGTCAGGCTGAAGCAGCCACCCACACGACATCCGCAAGTGCTACTTGGCTTCCTCTCCTTCCCTGTCCTGCCTCCCCCACTCCCTTATGGTCAGAACCCTCCAACGCTCCCATCTCACTCAGTAAAAGCCAAACTCCTCACCGAGGCCCGCAAGGCCCTACATGACCTGCCCTACCTCTCTGAGCCTCTCCCACCTCTCTCCCCATCACCTTGCTGCTCCTCAAACAAGCCAGGTGCAGTTCCACCGCAGGGCCTTTGCACTGGCTGCTCCCTCTGCCTGTACTTTCCCTTGGTGTTCTCTTGTCTCCCTCCCTCAGCTCCTAAAAGTCTTTGCTTAAATTTCACCTTCTCAGTGAGGCCTACCCTGACCATTCTATTTAAAAATAAACCCCCACCCCACCCCCCAGTACTCCTGATCAACTTCCTCTGCTCTACTTTTTTTTTTTTACAGTTTTTGTCACTTTCCAGCATGCTATTTAATCTACTTATATTTATTGTTAATCTCCCTCTGTTAGAAAGGAAGTTCCATGAGGGCAGGAATCTTTGTCTCATTTGTTTCTGATGTATCTTCAATACCTAGAACACTACCTGGCCCACAGTAGGTGCTCAATAAACATTTTTGAATGAATGAATGAGGAAAAGAGCCAGAATTCTAACCAAGGCAGATCTCTCTGGGGCCAGGCTCTTAACCCCTGTGCTGGAGGTGGAGGTGGGAGCGGCAGGTCATGCCAGGCCTTGTTAAGGTAAGGGGATTGGATTTTGTTCCCAGATCAATACGAAGCTACTGGAGGGCCTTGAGCAAGCATGGGACATGAGTGAGTTTTACCTTGTGAAACCTCTCTGGCTGTGGGGATAGGATGGGCTAAAAAGGGCAAGTATGGTGCGGTCCTCTGTGTGTGTGTGTGTGTGTGTGTGTGTGTGTGTGTGTGTGTTTTGGGGGTGGGAGGGTGATGATGGGGGCTTGGAGAGGTGACAGGGCTGTGACTGCACTGGAGTTGGGAGTAGCAGGAAGCTGGCTCAATATCCCAATTTTCCAGGCAGCCTGGGTGGCTGCCCCAGGGGCTCTGGCCTGCGAGTGGTCCAGGCCAGACCTCCCAGCTGCTGACAGCGTGCCCTTGTCCCACAGATGGGCTGTTTGCTCTCCTGGGTGGTCCCCAGCGCCTCCCTCTGCTTCCTTTGTGCCTTGTGGGCTTGGCAGGTGGAGGGGAGGCTTCCACTCCCTCTCCTCCCCTGACCCAGAGAATAATCCCTTATATTCATGTGATTCTCCTCATGCCCTCACTTCATCCTCCCACGTCCCCAGGGAACGAAGAAATCTGATTCCCATTGGGCAGATGAGGACACTGAGGTCCAAAAAGGGCATGGGATCCTCCCGAGGTCATGAAGCCAGATGGGGATGCCAGGTGGGGACCTGCGTCCTAACTCCCTGCACCTCAATTTCATCAGGCAACAGATGGTCCCAAGGCTTGACTTGAAAAATCTTAAAAGTGACCTCAAAGATAATACAAGCCCAGAATATTCCCGGCCTCCCTGAACTGGTCTTTTTTTTTTTTTTTTTTTTTTTTTTTTTTTGCGGTACGCAGGCCTCTCCCTGTTGTGGCCTCTCCCGTTGCAGAGCACAGGCTCTGGACGCACAGGCTCAGCAGCCATGGCTCATGGGCCTAGCCGTTCCGCGGCATGTGGGATCTTCCCGGACCGGGGCACGAACCCGTGTCCCCTGCATCGGCAGGCAGACTCTCAACCACTGCGCCACCAGGGAAGCCCGTGAGCTGGTCTTTACTACTACCTTTAATACTAAATCCATTCATGTAAAATTCCATGAATAGATTCTTCTTATTGAAAATGAAAACATTGCAGAGAAGACTAAAGTTCCGTTTTGACACCCCTCCCCCATCTCAGTTCTCTCCACAGTCCCAGTTTGGGTGTGTGATGATGTTCATTTAAAGATGTAGTTAGGAACCCAGAGAACATATGTAAGACTATTATGTGCGTGGCAGGGTAGGGAGGTGGGATGGAAGGCACTGCACACAAATGATCACTCTGCAGCCTGTTTGCTCTTGGACATCTTTGATGTGTATATTTAGATCTCTCTCCTATTCCCTGACTGCTGCAGAGTATTCTATAGTCTATAAGCACCAGAGTTCATTTGTTTATCTAGTTTCCTAAATTAAGTTTTACATTTATTTTTCATGCAGTAAAGTACAGGTGGTTGAATTAATCCCACCTCTCAGCTCTTAGCACGTGATCATGAGTTAGTCTTCAAAGACCCTCTCTTGTTTATATTATTTTCTCCTTTTCCCCCCACCCCCACTCAATTCTGAGCTCACCGAAACCCTCTCTACTGTGTTTGATATATGTCCTTAAATATTTGTGATTTCTTGAAAAATGCATAGTAGTTGTGTTATGTGTTTATGTATTTTAAAATTTCTTATTGGGCTTCCCCGGTGGCGCGGTGGTTGAGAGTCCGCCTGCCGATGCAGGGGACACGGGTTTGTGCCCTGGTCCGGAAAGATCCCACATGCCGCGGAGCGGCTGGGCCTGTGAGCCATGACCGCTGAGCCTGCGTGTCCGCAGCCTGTGCTCCGCAACGGGAGAGGCCACAAGAGTGAGAGGCCCGCGTACTGCAAAAAAAAAAAAAAAAAAAAAAATTCTTATTAAGGTATAACACACACAGGAGTGCACAAGTCTTAAGTATACTATAGTTTATGAACGTTCAAAAACTGAACACACCCAAGTACCCAGCACACAAATCAAGCAGCCCCCTCCCCAGAAGAGCCCTCCAAGCCCTCCCGTCCTCCACCCCAAGGTAACCACCACTCTGACTTCTAACACCATACATCGGTTTTGCTTGTTTTTGAACTTTATACAAATGGAATCACACAGAGTGTGCTCTTTTATGTCTGACTTCTTTCGCTCAACATTTTGTTCATGGATCTGTCTCTATCGCTGGGTGTGGCTGTAGATCACTTACTCTGGATGCTGAAGCGTACTCCATCAGAGGGCTCACAGCAGTTAAGCCATTCTGCTGCTGGTGGAGCTGTGGTGGTTCCCAGCTTGGGGCTGTTACAAAGAGCGCGGATATGAACAGTCGTGTGCATGTCTTTGGGTACACACACATATGTATCCTTTCTGTGGCGTGAATACCGAGGAGTGGGATTGCTGGGTATGATTAGTTTTAGTAGATAGTAGATACGGATAAGCCACATAATATTATTGTGCTGTAAGTTGTGTTAATGTCCCACTTTTTTTTTTTTCTCTCATCTCGATGTTCCTCAGATCTATCCACATCCTCTGTGTACCTCTAGTTCCTTGCTCCTGGAAGCTCCAGAGAACCTGTAACCGCTTCCACCACATTTCATACGTCCTCCTCCTTGGTTGTGGGTGCTTGAGTTCCCTTTTTCTCCGCATTGACACACACAGTGCCACAACGAACACCCTAGTGTGCTGTTGCCTTGATGAAGGGCACGCACACATTTTTTATCCCTGAAAAATGCCACACTGCCCTCCAGAATGACTGTACTCATTTATGCCCTACCACTGATGCACATCCTCCCAAACATTAGGTATTATCCACCTTTCTGCGGCTTGCCGGTGTGGTGGTTGTGAGTATCATGTTTACTGACCCATTCTTTTGTGGATGGACACTTAAGTTGTTTTCCATCTTTGGGGATTGTAAGAAGTGTTGCAATGATCCTTCAGGGACACATCTCCTGATACCTGTCTGTGAGTTCTTCTCCACTTCATCTTCCTCTACTCTCCTTGAACCCTAGTTCCCAAACACTCCCTGACTTGCCCACCTCTCTGCCTTTGCTTGGGCTGTGCCCTCTGCCTGGAGTACGCTTTGCTTTCCTTCTCCACTTGTTGAGGCTTTTACTCTTCTCTTAAGGCCCCTCCTGCTAGAAGACCCCATCCCATCCCCGACCTGGTCCCCCAGGAGGGTGGCTCTCCCTCAGGTCTTCCAGAAGGACTGTCGTCCTCCTTTTCTTCTGGCATCGATCACTTTCTTGTTTTGGACTAAACCTATTTTTGCCATGGTTTTGGCTTTCTCACTGACATGGGAGCCCACTGAGGCTAGGGGCTCTGTGGGCTTCCCCTCAAGGACCCAGGACCCTCAGATGATGTCCCCGGAGAGGTCTGCTGAATGAATGAGTGAGGCCGTGACATAATCATGCTTGGAGGGAATTAAGAGTCCAATCTCTCTTTCTCTTCTTTTTTTTTTTTTTTTTTTTTTTTTTTGCGGTACGCAGGCCTCTCACTGTTGTGGCCTCTCCCTGGAGCACAGGCTCCGGATGCGCAGGCCCAGTGGCCGTGGCTCATGGGCCTAGCCGCTACCGCGGCATGTGGGATCTTCCCGGACCGGGGCACGAACCCGTGTCCTGTTCGTGCCCCTGCATCGGCAGGCAGACTCTTAACCACTGCGCCGCCAGGGAAGCCCCTCTCTCTTCTTCTTTACCAACCAAAACATTACAGAAGTTGCTCTTTCCACTGGAAAGAGAGTGGAACATGGAGTCCAGACTTCCACAGTGTTGGGTGGGGATGCGTGGCTCAATCTCTCTGTAAAATGGGTGTTGGCACTCAGTTATTCACTCAAGGCCATGGTTATTGAGTGCCTACACTGTGCCAGGCTCTGCAGATTCAATGGTAAACAGGACAGGCCTAGTCCTGAGCCTCACGGGCTTTTGGTCACAGGGATATGATTGACATTCATGCAGGCACCATTCCTATTGTGATAAGGCTCAAATGAAAAGCTCAGAGTCCAATGAGATTGTATAGAGGGGTGTCCCAACGTAAATCAGGGAATAGAGGTAGCTTTCTTAAGAAAGTGACATTTGACCTGAGACCTACGGATGAGTAGAAATAAACTAAGCAAATGGAGAGGTTATGGGTGGGTATGGGGTAAAGAAATTGTTTCAGGCAGGGGAAACAGCAAGTGCAAAGGCACTGTGGCAGGAGGGAACCTGGAGGAGGCAGTGTAGCTGGATCCCAAGGAGAAGGGGAGAAAGAGGTAGGGGATGAGCTGAATGGACAGGCAGGAGCTAGGTCATAATGCAGGGCCTAGTGGGCGAAGTGAAGTTGGAAAGTGGGCTCATTCACTTACTAAATAATTATTGGACACCTACCATTAGCCAGGGCTGTGCTATAGCACCGAACAAAACAGACAAGGCCCTTGTTCCCACAGAGCTTGCAGTCTGGGGGCAGATGATAACATCAAGCAGAGGAGGAATGCGAACCTTCATAGAGGCCCTACTATGTGCCAAGAACTAGGCTGAGGACTTCCCATGCACTATCTCATTTGATCCTTACCACCACTCTATGAAGTAGGATACTCATTTTATTGACGAGGAAACAGGCTTAGCAAGGTTGAACAATTTATTCATCTATTATACAAGGAGTCTTGAGGACTTATTGCAGTCCATTTAAAAAGGCTTATTTTGAGCACTTTTACTCAATGCTGATATGTGTGGGATAAATTGGTATAGTCCCTATAGGGGGCATCTATCCAAATTATAAACACACCTACCATCGAATCAGCAAGTCCATTTATTATACAGGTATCCAAAATGGTGTGTCCACAAAGTCATTCACTGAAGTATTGCTACAGGCTGGTGACAAGCTAATTGCCCACCACCTGGGGATTGGTGAAGTAGATTATGGTATATCGATGCAATGGAACACTGGGATGCCACAAAAAAGAACAGGAGTGCTCTCTATGCACTGATATAAAGCAACCTCCAGAAATGCTGTTATGCGAAAAAAAATCAAAACACAGAACTGTGTATAATTAAGCTCTGATTTGTTTCAGAATGGTGAAGGACAGTATAAAGATAAGCAGTGGGGGGCAGGGGAGAAATAAAGAAGGAAGGGAGGAAGGGAGGGAGGGAGGGAGAGGAAACTTGTGTACCTAAGGGAAGGAGAACCTTGGAGAACAAGATAGGAAAGACATATGTGCTGCCTTTGTACCTTTGAATTTTGAATACTGTGAATGTATTAACTATTCAATAAACACAATGACGTTTGTTTAAAGGACTTTCAGATTCCATGGAGGAGAGAGTGACGTTGGAATAGAGAAGACATCCCAGGATTGTTGAATTGAAGGTGTCTCTGTGATTCCCTTGTTTTACAAATGAGGAAACTGAGGCCCAGAGAGGCGACGTGACTTGCTTAAGGTCACCTAAGCAGGTAATGGCAGAAGCAGGACTGGCTGTCACCTGAATTGTAGACTGTGCCCTTTCACGTCACAGCTGGTTCAGGATCACTAAGCATCTATGTGCCAAAATCTGCTAAGTGCTGAGGACACAGTGGCGAACAATGTAGGCAAGACTGCTGCCTCCACAGATCTTGTACTCTAGACAAGAAACAAAAACATACATATTATAACATCATGTAGTGATAAATGCTGTGGATGAAAAATAAGGCAGGTGAGGCGACAGAGCATAGGGGAGAAATGATGAGGAAAACCCCTCTGAAGAGGCAACATTTTAGAGAAGAGAGAGATGGAGCCTTGTGAACACCTGGGGGAGCAGAAGGAACAAAAGCTGGCATGTTAAAGGAATAGCAAAGAGTGTGGCTGGAACAGAATGTGCGAGGGCAAGACCGAAGGATGAGAGGTTGGAGAGGAGAGCAGGAGAGAGATTGTAGGCAGGGCTGAGGAGTCAGGCTCAAAGTGAGTAGGAAGTAATCAGAAGATTCTGAGCAGAATGGGATCTGATCAGATATCTCTTTTTTTTTTTCTTTTTTTTTTTGCGATACGCGGGCCTTTCACTGTTGTGGCCTCTCCCGTTGCGGAGCACAGGCTCCGGATGCGCAGGCTCAGTGGCCATGGCTCACGGGCCTAGCCACTCCAAAGCATGTGGGATCTTCCCAGACCGGGGCACGAACCCGTGTCCCCTGCATTGGCAGGTGGACTCTCAACCACTGCGCCACCAGGGAAGCCCCAGATTTCTCTTTTAAAGAAGCTCCTCTGGCTAATGGTGGAGACTGAACAATAGGAGGGAAAGAAAGGCTGCAGGGCGCCCAGTGAAGAGGCTGGTGCAGTCCAGTTGTCCAGGAGAGTAGCGACAAAGCTATGGTCTGGGGCGGGGTGCTGGGGAGCAGAGGTCAGTCTTCCCAGCTGCACAACAAGGGGTTTGATGAGATGGTCCCTTAGGGCCTTTCCAGCTCTGGCATTTTGTATTTGCTTGAATTACCTCAGCACACACCAGCTAGGTGCAGCCAAGCCCCTGTTTTTCTTTCCTCACAATCTCTTGGAGGCTGAGTCTGGACAGAGCCCAGCGATCTGAAGCTCAGAGTGGAGACTCCTGCCCACCCCCACTTCTGTCCCCACTTCCCAGGGACAGATGGGTGGGCAGCAGGAGACAGCTGTGCCTTGACGCCTGCAGGGCCCCGGGGGAAGGATTTATCTGAGCGTTCATAACCTCTCTCTGCCTTGCAGGTCTCGAGTTAAAAGCCCCAAATACCACAGCCCCAAGGGGCAAGGGTTGGAGGGTGCCAGGAAAGGGGCAAGACAAGACACTTTTCTGCTTCTGTCTCCAGCTGCCCACAGTGGGGCAGAGACCTGGGCTGCTGAGAACTCCAGCCTGGAAGCAGAAGGCCGTTAGAGCCGAGGCTGAAACCTGGTGGCCCTCAGGCCACATCTGACCCACTGACCTATTTATTTGGCCTGAAAAGTATTTGAGAGAAAATGGAGCCAAGGTTTAAAAATCAAGAGATTTTACAATAAAATCTGGATTTCTGGCTTCTCTTGAGTAATTGGAAAATCTGACCATACTGACTGCCTATTCCCATATGACAACACTCAGCAGTAGCTGAGTAGCAGCTGTCCCCATTATTATTTCAATTTATTAATAGGTAAATACATTCACATGATTCAAAAAATTATAAATAGGCATATTATAAAGTCTCCCTCCCAACCTGTTTCCCTTCTGCCCAGTGCTCCCCAGTAATCTCATTTCCTTATGTAGACTTCCAAAGTTTCTTTATGCATATGCAAACAAATACAAATATAGATTATTAGTCCCACTTTTCACCTGTTCTGTCCCTTGCTTTTCCATACGGCTGCCTCTCTGTATTAGGAGACAGAGTGCTTCGTCACCTCCTTTACTGCCACATGCCATTCCGTTGTCAGGAAGTCCATGATTTATTTAGCCTGTCCCCTACTGATGGGCATGTGGGTCGTTCCCAATTTTTCTTGTTATAAACAATGCAGTGTCAATTATCTTGTGCACAGTTTGCACAGGACTAAAGGAATTAGTCCTGTGTATTAGAAACTGGTCCAAGCAGAGGGAAACTGGTCCTGTGTATTAGAAACTGGTCCAAGCAGAAGGTGTGGTAGGCATGGATTAAGCTCTTAGCTACTTGAGGAAATGTGATGAAGGCTGTTTCCAAGAGTGATTCCCAACAAAGCCCAGAGGCCATGTCCTTGGGCACTAAGGAAAAGCTCCCAGATTTGCTTCTGCCACTTGCTAGATATACTTCTCTCTGGACCTCAGTGTCCCTGTGTGTAAAATGAAAGAAGAGCTCAGGGAACTAGATGAGATCTCAAAGGACCTACCCACTTCTGACCAGCTGTGGTTCACCTTCTGCCTCCACATCAGCCAGACCCAGCCTCATCTTAGCCCTTGAATGAGCCTGGCTCAGTCCCACTGCAGAGCCTTTGCCCAAGTTATTCTGCCCCCGGCCCCAGTGGAACACCACCCCTGTACTTCCTCTTTGGTCTTAGTCTGAATCCCTGATCTCTGATCTCAGAACACACTGGTCCAAACTTGCTCAGGGCAGAGTCCCCTCTACAGCACCAGTGACAAGTGGGTCCCTCCCACCTGACCCACTCAGGCACCCCATCAGTTCCTTCCTCAGTGTCACTCCTCCAGTTGCCTGAACTAGAGTTCTCGAATGCCAACTCTGCTACTTCCTAACTAATGGTCTCGGGTAAATGACAGCACCTCCCTGAGTCCCAGTTTCCTCACCCCCCCCCCCAAAAAAAGGCTAGTTTGAGGATAACATGTGGTAATATCAGTAAATTTCTTAGCACAGCTCCTGACACACAGAAGGGCTTCATAGTTACGCAAGTCGCTGCCCTTTTCCGAATAAGTTACTTTGTTTATAAAATGAGGAGAATAGCAGAACCTATTTCATAGGGCTGATCACTTGTTCATTCATTCATTCATTCATTCATTCAGTGATTTTTATAGACTATCTATTGAGTGCCAGGCACAGCACTGGGCACTCGGCGATTTGTCAGTGAAGAAAATGGATGAATTGTCCCGACTCTCATGGAGCTCCCAGACAATTCAAAACAGGCAAACATAAAAGATAAATTGCCAGTGTATTGATGTCAAGAAGGAAAAGACTAAAGTGTCATGGAAGCTCATAATAGGGGAGGGTCAGGGAGGTTTCTCTGAGGGATAGGGAGCAGGGCACGGCTGGGTAGGAGATCCAAGAGGGCTTCCTGAGGGAGGCATCACCCCAGCTAATGATTAGCATTAATTTTCACCACAGCCCTAGGAGGAAGGCACTGGTTATCCCCCAAGCCCACCATTTTACTTTCTTTTCTGAAGCTAAGAGAAATTGAGTGACTTGCCTAAGGTCATAGAGCCAGGAAGGAATGAGTAGGTTTTGAACCCAGGTTTCCTGGCTCTAGAGTCTCGTACATAAAAGTGTGACTTCTACTGCCTGTTTGAACAGGCTGATCCTGGGATGTGGAGAGGCATGGGAGGTAGAGGGGCTGCCTCCATTGGGTGGGGCCCGGGAGGTGAGAACCTAACTCTGTCAGGCCCTATCCATACACATGCAGAACTGGCCCAGGGCCATAAGGGGATCTGAGGTCAGATCTTCCCTCTGCTCAGGGCTCCATGCACTACATGAGTCTCCTTGCCTGGAGTTGTAGAGGAGAAAGAAAGGAAGAGACACTTCTCCTGCTTAATCACATTGGGATTCGGACTCCCCTCCTGCCCAACCCACAAAAACTCCCACCAGTCTACACATGCCTGTGGATAAAGACTGTCAGCTTTGTATCCAGCTTGGAAAACTCCCTTAATCCCTAACTCTTCGTCCTCCATTTTCAGCCTTGGACAACAGCTGGCACTCCAACTCCTGAGCATTGCTGGGACCAAAACAGTCCCTGGACATGAAAGGGATGTTGGGCTGAAGGACTGCAAATGGCTGCTCCTTCCTGATCCAGGGCAGCTGTCTCCCTTCATCTTCCCTTCCTTGCCACTCTGAAGCAGGGTGGTCCTCAAACCTCCCTTCCTCCCCTCTGCTCTCCTCCCTTTCTCACCTAATTCCCATCCTCCCTTTGGAAGGTAGAAAAGCTTATTCTGGAACCAGGTGATGGGTTTGAATTTGACTCTAGCACTTTGTGATTCCAAACACATAAATAAACTTCTCCGAGACTCAGTTTCTTCATCTGTAAAATGGGAGGGAAACATAAACTACCTCACAAATTGTAAGGATAAAGAGTTAGTAAATGTACAGTGCTTAGAATGATTCTGAGCAAAGAGAAACTGCTACATGAGTGCTTGTATCATAAGTGCCCTGGTGCATCCAATCTGAGCAAAGCAGGGTGAAGTGGGTGGTGAACTAGGGATATCCAGGGCATATGAGGGACCCTACCCCTCTCATGGATTACTGTTAGCACTCGCTCTCTCTCTGGTCTCTCCATCTCCACACTGCTTCCCTGTAAGCACTTCTCTCCTCTGGCTGCAGGGTCTTTTTTCCAAATCCTGATTTGATCACATTACTTCCCTGATCAAATTCTGAGTGTTTCCCCATTGCTTCTGGCTCTTTAGGATCGCATCCCTTGGAACTCTCCAGCCCCAACTTTCCTAGCTTTCCACCTCCTTGGATCTGTGATCCAGACTTCCTTGAAAACATGCCCTCTAGTCTCAGGCCTCCAGGCCTTTACACTTGCTCTTTCCTCCACTTGGTGTTTCCTCTCATCCCTTTCCCTCTGATGTTGACCCCTTCCCAGCCTCTGTTCGACTAGGGCTGTGGCCAGATGAAGGCCCCTCCCTGAGGGAGGGGAAGGGGAGAGTGGGAAGAGACAGCAACTCTCAGAGCTGCAGTTTACTCAGCCTAAATGAGAAAAAGACAATAAGAAAAGAGACCTCCCAAGATGAAAGAAAGGGATGGAACAATATGTGAACACTTTGGAAACTAGGAAGTGGGGTGTTAGCATGGAGTGATGGTCTACTGGGGTGCCTGCCTAAGAAGCCCCTTACTTTCAAGTCCCTGGTCCCCTACTCTCCTCAGACCCAGACCACTGAAGGTAAACAGAGGAGAGAAATGGAAGAGAGGATGGAGACAGGGATGGTGAAGAAAAGAGGAAAGAAGGAAGTGGAGTGAGGTGGGGGGCTTGGAGGCAGAAAGCATGTGGCTGGAGCCCCACGCCTCTGAGGAAGGAAGAGGAGGGTGACCTGGGATGCTCTCCCCTCCCCTCCCCCTCTCCATTCCCTGGAGGGCTGCCCGCATCCGGTCACAGCCCAGGCGGGGTGGGGGAAGGGCGGGGGCGGGGGCGGGGGCGGCGCCGAGGGGAATGAATAATTGAAGTGTAGGGGAGGAGAAAGAAGAAGAGGAGGAAGAGGAGGAGGCGGGAGCCGCCCGCACAGGGTCCTTCCCACTCCGCACCCCACCCCCCTCCGCCGCCCGGAAGTCGCTCCCCGCCTCCTGCTCCGCCAACATGGCCGCGAAGTCGGATGGAGCGGTGGCCGCGGCCGGCCCGGGGCCGGAGGGGGCGGCCGGAGGAGCTCGGGGCGGTGCGGGTGGGCGCGGAGAGGCGGCGGCGGCAGCCGGGGACCCCGGGGTAACCGGGGCGGGAGGCCCGGGGCCGCGCTACGAGCTGCGGGACTGCTGCTGGGTGCTGTGCGCGCTGCTCGTGTTCTTCTCCGACGGCGCCACGGACCTGTGGCTGGCGGCCTCCTACTACCTGCAGGGTCACCGCACCTACTTCGGCCTCACGTTGCTGTTTGTGATCCTGCCCTCGCTTGTCGTACAACTGCTCAGCTTCCGCTGGTTCGTCTACGACTACACGGAGACCGCTGGGGCCCCGGGACCCGCAATCAGCACCAAGGACAGCGGCACCGGCGGACCGGTCATCAGCACCAAGGACAGCGCCGTCACCTTCCGTACCAAAGAAGGCAGCCCCGATCTGGGCCCCCGACCTGAGCCCTCCTCGGCCAGCGCCTACCGCCGCCGCTGCCGCCGCCTCTGCGTCTGGCTACTGCAGACCCTCGTCCACCTCCTGCAGCTCGGCCAGGTCTGGAGGTAGGAGAAGCTCAGGTGGAGAGAACTGAGTTGGAGGAGTGGGAGGTGGTAAGGGGCTGCCTGCCGCCCCAGCCTTTCTCTGATCCTCCACGCCCGCTCCTGTCCTGACCCCCGCCCCGCCCCACCCTATTGCAGCTCTGATTCCTCCTCTGCCAGCTCCTCCCTGACCTCTGCCCTCTAACTCTGATCAACCTCTGTACCATCCTCTAGGATCTGGCTATTGAGGGAAGAGGGAATGGGGCAAGAAGAAAGAGAAAGAGATCCTCAGGGGTGTGTGAATGAGGAGGGCCCAGGGCCGATGGAGAAGAATGTGAAGGTTGGAACAGGGCCCCAGGGCTCCATCCAGCCCTGTCCCACTCCTCTCTGCCTGAGTGCTGAGCCTGAGCCTGGGCTTAGGAAAGATCTCAGAAGTCCCTCTCTGCTCTCAAAGATTCTCAGTTCGGAATTGCAGTCCATTCCCAACCTCCCAGGAGAAACAGAATTCGAGGCAGCTAAATGAATATCCCGCCAAACTTTTTGGACTTTTAGGAAAGGTTGTGGTGGACCTAGCTGAGAAGGTGTCTAGCTCCTCTGCCTCCTAGGACTTCCCCAGTGTCTCTGCAGCGCCCCCCCCCCCGCCCCCCGAAACAGAGCCATGGGGATATGGGATCTTGAATCTGAGATTAGATAGCCACTATCTGTCCTTTCATCTCAGGACAGTAAGACAAAACTGAAGCTTTGTACAAGCCGCCCAATTCTAGGCTTCTTCCTCTGCCAGGACTGAGGGTGGCTGCTGAGCTGAGTTAACTGGAGACGGGGAATTCTGAACCTAGGGTTCCCCTTGAGTCTGTATTGCTCTAGTAGCTTAGGCTCTACTGTGCACTGACAGAATGAACTTGTCTGCTATTTGATCTTACACAAACCTCTCCTCCCTCCAAGCCTCAGTTTCCTCACCTGTGAAGAGAGGGCGATTCCCTACTCTTCTCATCTCATTGATCTACATTTTCTTACCTCTTGGAATGGTCAGGTGAGAGAGGGTCTTTGTAAAGGCCCTGCAGACTGTAACATATTTTAGGAATGCAATAGATTATCATGATTATCACACCTGTGGGGAAAACATGGAAAAAGTCAAAGTCACTGTGGAGTAAAGGGTGATTATTGCTGTTGTTATATTTATTCTGCTACTTGTTAACACATTCTGCTTAACTCAGAAGATGCAGTTCTGAGCTGAGGGTTGGAAAGAGGACTCCCAGGGTTTGTCCCAGCTGCTCATTTGCTGTGTCACCCTTGTTGTGTTGCCAAATCTCTCTCTGACTTGCTTTCCCCATATGTGCCTTGCCTAGATGATGTATATATTCCATTTAGCTTACCCTGGGGGAAAAGGTGGGAGGAGCTCTATCCACACAAGGTGGTGTTATTATTATTAGCTTGACACAAAAAATATTCATGTCTACATCCAGGAACTAATCTGCATTTATCATTCTGTGCCCGAGTGGACAGATGGTGAAAGATATTTTTAGATTCTGAAATGGTAACTTCCTATTCTTGGTAACCAAAGCTTCATCCCCCTTTCCCTTCAGCCTAAAATGGGCCAGCTGCCCCTTGACTCACTGGCTACCTCAAAACCCCCTTCTCCCATTTTCAGAATCTACTTACAAGAAATGCATACTTCTTTCTTGAACATAAACTGAATTTCCCTCAAACAGAGCAAAAAATGACCATGGGGTGGAGGTGGGGGTCTCAGGGGAGTGGCTGCAGATGGCTGAGGGTCCATTGAACTCCATGGTTTCTTAGATAAAAGGGCTAGCGATTTCTACTCTACCCTATTCGTAAAATGAGGGGCTTGGGATGAGATGATTTTGCAGGGATGACAAATTAATGGCTCTTAGATTGAACTTGGCCTACAGAAGTGTTTTGTCTGGCTTGCATAGTATTTCAAAAATCCAAAATCCTAGCTCCTCTTGAAAAAAAAATGCATCTAGCAATATCAGGCCTGGAACAATTTAGACAGGGTATATGCGCTTCAGTTTGTCCGGTTCCATTCTCTTGGATCACATCTGGACTCTTTCACTTAGGCCTTAGGGGCATGAGAGCCCTAATTTACAGTTCTGTAACAATTGTTTCATTAAGCCTTCACTTTGTGCCAGACTACTGATTGCCTTTTTACCTGCTTCATCTCCTGTATCCCTCCTAATAATCCTGCAATGTGGTTGTATTATCATTCCTGCTTAACAGATGAGGGAATGGAGGCTCAGAAAAGGGACATCCTTGCCCAA
This sequence comes from Stenella coeruleoalba, assembly GCF_951394435.1. Classification (NCBI taxonomy): domain Eukaryota; kingdom Metazoa; phylum Chordata; class Mammalia; order Artiodactyla; family Delphinidae; genus Stenella; species Stenella coeruleoalba. Next base: position 26,441,711 of record NC_137161.1, on the reverse strand, counting down.
GGTCACATGGCTAGGGAGTAAAAGCACTGGGACTCAAGACTCTCTGCCTTCAAAGCCCAAGTTCAATTTATCTCCCCTGCAATTCTGCCACTAAAGTGTCCTCCAAGCTCAAAGAATTATGAGTCTGAGATACCAAGATTCCAGGATGATAGAAAGTCAGGGCTTCTGCTGGACTGAGATAAGAATGGGAAAGGAGGGGGAGGGAGTTGAACTATGTGGATAAGGATGGGGAGACTGTGTATATTGTCAGGAAAGTGCTGGATTGGGGGTAGGGCGGGATCAGGAGACTTCATCCAGGTTTGTAACTAGCTGGCTAGGTGACTTTGGGCAAGGCTCTTCCCACCTCTGGGCCTCAGTTTCCCTGTATGTAAAATGAGAATAATAGATTTGACGGCCTTAAGAGCCTCCCCTTTTCTGGAAGTCTGACTCTGGGTCTATATCAGAGCTAAACCTCTGGGCCCCTGTCCCAAAAGCTTTGGATTCAAAAATGGCTGAGAGTCTGGCTAAATGGAGAGAGATCCAGACGAGAAGCCACCAGAGTTGGTATTCCTAGAAACTAAGCAATGTGGTAAGCAAACATGAGGTTCCCACAAAGAACAGGCTCACTGTCCAGCGGGACTTGGTGCAGATGTTCTGAGGGCTGGACCCCAGGGTAATGAGGAAGGAGATGTGTGTGTGAGACCTGCATGATCAAAGCTGAGGGACTGGCCATTCACTCACATGCTGATTCCACGCCCCCAAATCTGAATAAATTAATTTGAATCATAAAGATATCTTTCAACTCCTTATGCTTGCACAATGTTGAATCAAAACCTTGAATACTTTGAGGAGCTAGTAACACAGACTGTGTCAGTACATGGGTGTCAGACAAGGGGACAGTATGGGGCAAGCAGTGTCCTAGAGAAGCTGAAGCTACCGCCCAGCTCCAGCTGATGGTGCCACAAGAAATCATGGACCAGGTGTTGTCAAGTCTTGATTTCTCAAGAGAAATGGGAAATTGGGATTTTTTTTGGTGAATTCTGCCAGTATTCAACTACTAATTAAGGTTTTTAAAAATAGTGTCAACCACAGGAAACATATGGGGGCCCATCCTCTTTGTAACCTCTGGCCAGCTCCTTACAATTGATTTAGGTCCTTTCTTCTTCTGTTCCCAAACAAGCCTGCAAGATGCATGTTATTATTTTAATCACAAAATGGGGCTCTGAGGAGGGAGAGCAAGGGAAGGAATTCACAGACACTATGCACCCTCCATGTCCCAGCAGGCCCCACATGAGGTGCTCTAGGCATGTGATCTTGTTTTGCCCCAAAACCTTCCCTCTGGTGACAGTTGATATACCCATTTATCAGACAAGAAAGTGAGGCTTGGAAAAGTCAAGTAACTTGCCGAAGGTCACCCACTGAGCAAGTGGGGGAGAGGTGAGGTGTCAACCCACCTTTGCCTAATTCCCAAGCCCAGGCTCTATCCCTGATACCACCACACTGGCTGCATTAGAGGATCCCAGAGCGATGGCCCGGTACAGAGACAGATTGATCCCTGAGAGAACACACAGATCCTCTGGTCAGACATGACGCTGGCTGGGGGCTGGACACCAACCTGTGTTTTCATGCCTTCTGCCCAGCTCCCACCCCCATCCCTCTGAGCTGTTAAGCCACTCAGCGCTGCTAAGCCAATTAAAGTCCTAACCCTGTCCACTCCGACCCTGTGGGCAGGAGAGTAGTAAGCCATGAATTCTGCTTTCCCTAATCTTAAACTCACTGGGCCCCAGCTTTGCCCAGATAAGCATGGTTTGTTAAGCCAATTAGTGGAATTAATCTGCCGTGGGATTCCTCCCAGGCTGTCAGGATCCGGGGACCCCAAAATGGGAGGGAGGGGAAGGAAAGAGGCAAACTGGACTTTGAAGGCCCTCCCTCTACCACACTCTCTATGTCTAGGCCCCAGCACTGCTCCCTCTGCCTCCCCACAAGCCCTGCACTCCAGAGACGTTCAGAAATGAATTAGTGACCTACCTGGTATGAAAGTCAGTCTCTGGGGCTCCTCTCTGGGAAGCTCTGTTCTTTGCGTGATGGTTAAGAACATGAACTCTGGATTCAAATGTCCTCAGTTCAAATCCTGACCATACCACTTTATATGTGTGATCCTGACAGGTCACATAATCTCTCTGTGCCTGAGTCCCATCCTTTATAAACTAGAGACCATACGGTATCACCTCGTGGTTTGTGTCAAGGTTTCAAGAGATAATATACCAAGGTTTTAGCAAAGGGCTGGCCATCATTAAGTACTCAGAACCCCTGGCAATGGTTAGGACCATCAGCCTGGGCTTTGTTCCCTGTAGAAGGAGGTTTGTTCACTGAGCGGGTGGCCTGTGAGTGGGCAGGAGGGCAAGAGGGCCTTGAAGGACCCTGAAGCCATAGGGACACGGCAGCTGTGCATTTAATCTGTAGTCATTCATTCCACAAATATATGGAGCACCTGCTGTGTACCAGGCACTGCGCTAAGTGCTGGAAATACAGTGGTGAACAAGGCAGAGTCCCGGCCCTCTTGGAGCTCAAGAGTCTAGTGGGGGGCTTCCCTGGTGGCGCAGTGGTTGGGAGTCCGCCTGCCGATGCAGGGGACACGGGTTCGTGCCCCGGTCCAGGAAGATCCCACATGCCGCGGAGCGGCTGGGCCCGTGAGCCATGGCCGCTGAGCCTGTGCGTCCGGAGCCTGTGCTCCGTCACGGGAGAGGCCACAACAGTGAGAGGCCCGCGTACCGCAAAAAAAAAAAAAAAAAAAAAAAAAAAAAAAGTCTAGTGGGAGAAACCAATAAACAAACAAATTAAAATATATATTACGTAATATAAAATATAAATATAATACATAATATAAAATATAATGGGTTAGATAGTGGTAAGAACTATGGAAAAAGTGAAAAGGAGGAGGGTGTGGCCCTTCAAGATAAGGTGGTCAGGGCAGCCTCTGTGAGGGGTGGGCATGTGGGCAGAGGGCTGAACAGGGTGCGGGCAAGCTGTGTGGATGTCTTGGGAAGGGCGTTCCGGGCACAGGGAAGGAGCAGAGCAGGGAGAAGCCCCTGTGGCAAAGCAGAGAGCTGGGGGGAGATTGTAGGAGACGATGGTGGACAGGGTGGCTGGGGGTGGATGACGCAGGGCCCCAAAGGCCGGGGGGGAGGATTGGGGCTTTCACTCTGCATGAAGTGGGGAGCCCAAGAAGATTTGAGCAGAGTAGGAACAGGGTCTAGACTTATGCTCTACAATGCGCACCCTGGCTGCTGGATGAAAAATGGACTGGAGGGAAGCCAGGGTAAGCCTGGAGACCCACAAAGAGATCCACCCTCGATGATCCAGGTGAGAGAAGATGGAGGCTGGACCAGGGCAGTAGCAGAGGGGGCGGGGGTCTGTTTTAGGCATAGCAGGCAGGGTATCTTTCCTTCAATTGGTCAATTTCCCCATTGGGGCCAGACAGTTAATGGTTAAGAACTCGTACTCTGGAATCAGCCTTATCCCGTGTCTGCCACTTTCTGTGATTTGGGGCAAATGGCATAACGTGTCTGTGCCTTAATTTTCTCATCTGCACATTGGACGTTCTTACTGACAGTATGTATCGCGCGTGGCTTGGAGTAAATTAAAGAAGGTATGTGCGGTGTTTAGCACGGTGCCTGGAACACAGGAAGTGCTCAATTCTCAGTAGCCATTACTAGTTGTACAGTAATAATACAGGTATATAAGTAATACATAAAACTGGTCAGGAGTTGGATTCCATAGTGGTTTTCAAACTGTGTTTCACCTCTTACCATCATTTCAACCTGAGTATCTCAAAGTTTCTCTTTCTTGATATCATGGTCACGTGCCTAAGATTTTGTTTTGACAGTCCTACAGCTGAAACATGTTTACAACCCCCTGAACTCGGTGACTATCCACAAGGTCCCTCCCTGCTCTGACCTTGCAGGCTTGTTCCAGTCTAGCCTCACCACCCACCTCCTGGGAGACCCCTCTCTAGGACGCTCTCCACCCGGCCGCCCTCCTCTCCCTGCCCAGCTGGCAGCAACAGGCCATTAGAGCAGCTCCTAACAGACACAGCGGCGGCAGTTGGGCCCAGCGTCCCCTGTTTGATCTATAAAGACCACACAGGAGAAACCCTGGGGGAGGAGGGAGGGCTGCCAGGAAATGGCTTTGAACCCCTGGCAGCTGGGGCGAAGGTCCCCAGGGAGAGGAAGGAAGATGGGTTGGGATCTTCTCTGGCCTCTCCATTCACCACTCTGCCTTTGTTAGGGCCTCGGAATTCCTCCTCTGGGAAATCCTATCAGCCTCCGGTCTCCCCCCAGCCCACTCCTCCCCATATCCTGTCTCCACCTGCGGCCAGAATGGTAGTTCTAAAGCTCAGAGCTGACCCTGCCACTCTGTAGCCAGAGGGCCAGCCCTGGCTCCCCTCTGCCCCTTGAGCGAGTCTTAATGCTATAGCCTGGTGTCAAGCCCCAACCTCCCACCCTTTCATCTCCTCACTGCTCTACACTCCCCCCCAAATAAGTCACATGCTCCTTTTTTTCATGCCTCTAAGCAGCTGCCTGCAGTCCTTCCTTCAGCAACACCCCGCCCCATCCTCCTCCCAGTGAAACTCTGTACATCCCTCAAGACCAAGCTCATATGCCACCCCTTCTGAGATGCTTGCCCTGAACAAACTCAACATGTGCCACGCTCTGCCCCTCAGACCCCACCTCCCATTTCCTCAGTCAGGCTAGTTGTTGCCATTTTCGTCTAAAATGAAAACTGCTTGGTTGTTTTGTCTGTTTAAAAAGGAGCTGTATGCTCTTGTTGAAACCTCAGGCAGCGCAGGAAAGGTGCAAAGGAGACTCCTCTCCACTTATTATCTCTGGGGGTGCAGAAGTGGGGTTAGGGGAGATTTTCCCTTACTAATTAGATATTTCTTGTATCACTTGATGATTTTACTCTGATTTTTAATTAACCAAGAAATACATTTTACCTGCATACATTTTAAAAACATGTATACCTGCTTTCAAAGAGTCAGATACTACTAAAAATTATAGTCACCATTTATAGAGACATAGATTAGGTCATTCCTCTTCAATCCTGTCAGGTAGGGAGTGTAATAATGAATAATAATAAGGACTGTGGAGCCCAAACTCTGACTCTGCCACTTAGGCGCTATGTGGCTTTGGGCAAGTCACTTAACCTCTCTGGGCCTCAGTTTCCTCATCTGTGAAATGGGATAACACCCCTATACAAATGGCCATTATGAAGGCTTATTGAATTAATATATGGAACATGCTTTGCACAGTATTCAACACATCATAAGTCCTCAAGTAGTTAGCTAGCATTATTGGCCCGTGTTTCAGATGTGGAAATTGACACACAGAGAGGTAACAGCCTCCTAATACATAAGTAGCAAAGCCAGTGTCTGAAGCCATGCAGTCAGGCTCCCAAGCCCACATGTGTAACTACCAAGAGATACTACCTTTTGCTAGTTAAGTGTATTCTTACAAAACAAACAATCATGTATTGCTTTGGGAAGAGGGAAAAAGTCAGAAAAGTATTTTTTAAATTTTATTTTAATATAAAGTACCCACTGTTGACATTCTGGGTTCTTCCTCTCCGACCTTCCCGCCATGCACAATTACTCATTCCTCCTCAGCCCCACAGTCCTGATCAGATTCTGTTGTGATCCTTGCCCACCTGGCTGGTTTTCCTACCAGATTAAAAGGGCCTGGGGAGTTGAGGCCTTGTTCGTCCTTCTTTCTGTCCCCCACCATGACTGGCTCCGAGCTGACACTCTGTTGCTATTGGTGACCTTGTACCCAGCGAGCTTTGGTGAGGTCCATAGTAGGGTCTTAGAACACAAATTCTGTTGAAGCAGGGTTTGCATCTGTGGCTGATGTGGGGGGGCGCTAAGGCAGTGTGGGAGCCCCTTGCTGTGTGGACACAGCACTGAGGTCTGCTTAGGCCTTCATCCGCAGCCTTCCAAACTGTCAATGAACAAATGCAGGCTAAGGGCAATACATATGTATTTGTACAAGATGTAGTAGAAGCAACCCCGGGGCTGAGTTCCCAGGAGGATGCACGTGTGTCTGACAGGAGATGAAGTTCCTCGTATGCAGTAAGTGCTCAATAAACGTTCATGTGAACTGAATAGAATCTTTAAAATCAGAACCTTTTTTCCTCCACTGTTAGTAACGTAACTTTATTTAAATTTTTTATTTTATATTGGAGTATAGTTGATTAACAATGTTGTATTAGTTTCAGGTGTACAGCAAAGTGATTCAGTTATACATATACATGTATCTATTCTTTTTCAAATTCTTTTCCCATTTAGGTTATTACAGAATATTGAGCAGAGTTCCCGGTGCTATACAGTAGGTCCTTGTTGGTTATCTATTTTAAATATAGCAGTGTGTACCTGTCAAACCCAAACTCCCAATCTATCCCTGTTCCCACCCTTGCCCCCTGGTAACCATAAGTCTGTTCTCTAAGTCTGTGAGTCTGTTTCTGAAATCAGAATCTTGAGAAAGACATTTCTCTGCCTGGGATTCAGTTATCCCATCTGTAAAGTCCAGGTGGGGGCTTGGGAATCCTGGATGAGTTTTCCCAGGACTTGGACAAGACAGCAGAGTAGCTGAGAGCTTGGGGCACTGGTACAGCCCATGGCGCCATGGCTTCCTCACTGTGTGGCCTTGGGCAAGTTGCTCCACCAGCTGGACCTCTAGTCGCATTGTGAAATGGGGTGATAGTATTCACCCCTTAAGTTTCTTGTAAAGATGTCTTGAGATAATGTAAATGAATAGGGTCTTCACATATTATATGCTCAGAAAATATTTACTACCAGTTATTATTGGCCCAAGTAGTAGCCCATCCTACTTGCTTCATAATAAGTAGGGGGTGGGAGAAGGGCATCAAGGGTCCTAACGCTCACTACCCCTCACCCACAGATCCCCCCTTCAAGGAAGGAGACTTATTCTGTGACTCCAGAGACAGTGTGAGGATAGGTGACAACCCAAAGTTAAAGGGAGGCAGAAGCTGTGCGATAAGAAGAAAGATCTCCCTGGGTTGCCCCGAGGGTGTGAACTCCACATCACCAGACATGCGTGCAGACAAAAGTGACTGACTTTGGCAGGGAAGCGGTGGCAGAGCCTCCTGCCTTCAGTTTGGAGGATAAACCAGTCATCTCTAAAGCCCCTCACAGTTTTAAGAGTCTGTGGATCTAACTTGGGTGCTTTGTGATGCTTACCTGCTGGACCACAGGTTGCAGATCAGTGGCCCAAGGGCAAATCCAGCCTGAGGATGTGTTCGATTGTCCCATACAGTATTTTTTCCCCTACTATTTAATGAAACTTTTTATTATGGAAAGATTTTAAATATATAAAAGCAGAGGGAACAGGATAATGATTGCTCTGTGTACCACCATCCTGCTCCAGGAATGATCATCTCCTGGCCAGCCTTGTTTTACTTAGGCCAGCACCATCCGAAAGAACTTTCTGCAGTGATGGAAATATATATGTATATAGGAAACGCACTGTCCTATACAGTAGCTACTAGCCACACATGACTATTGACCATTGGAAATGTATAACTGAGCAACTGAATTTTAAATTTCATTTAATTTTAACTAATTTAAATTTAAAGAACCATATGTGGCTAGTGTAGGACACGTAGGTGTTGGAGAGTATAGGTCTGGACCCCACCCCATTTCTTGCCCTTCCATGTTATTTTGAAGCAAGTCTCAGATGTCATATCATTGCACCCATAAATATTTCAGTACATCTCTAAAAAGATAGACTTTTTAAAAATGTAACTGAAGTATGTAATACTGTTATCAAACCTAAAAAAGGAATAATAATTTCTTTTAAATTCATATGGTATTTTTAAAATTAGTTGCCAACATTTCCAAATTGAAGTTTTTGGGTTTTATTTTGTTTTTTGCATAAATATCCTAATTTCCAGCTCTTCTTCCTTTTTTTTTTTTTTTTTTTTTTTTTGCGGTACACGGGCCTCTCACTGTTGTGGCCTCTCCCGCTGCGGAGCACAGGCTCCGGACCCGCAGGCTCAGTGGCCACAGCTCACGGGCCCAGCCGTTCCGCAGCACGTGGGATCTTCCCGGACCGGGGCACGAACCGTGTCCCCTGCATCGGCAGGCGGACTCTCAACCACTGCGCCACCAGGGAAGCCCTCCAGCTCTTCTTGAAAAATTGAAATTCCAGCCATACTGGGCTCACATTCTCCCATGGCAGCAATCAGCTGGAGCTGAGGGACAGCTACCTTTCTAGACACCCTTCTTTCATTCCCCAGAGTCCCTCATAATATCAGCTCGGCTCCTCTACCATCTAGGATCTCATAGATCAGAGACAAAGAGAAGTGGTGCTTTCTCCCTGCCTCGATCTTCAAGTACCTTCAGATACCACCAGGAGACCAGGATCTAACTCCTTCTCCCTCACAGGCTCATGCCACCCCAATGTCACACAGGGAAATCAGGAAAAGAGGAAAGGGGGGATCAAAGAGGCTTGGGCTAGAGTATGGAGTCCTGGCTTTGAGTCTCTGCTCTGCACCCATTTCACAGATGCGGCAAGTGAAGCCCAGAGAGGGAAGGCGATCTGGCTGCACTCATACAGTGAAGAACATAAGAGGCAGGAACCTGGTCCCAAATGCTTTGCTGGAGAGGAGCTGCCTGCTTCCCTGTTGGGCAAAGAGAGGCACACTGTCTGGGAGCTGACTGCAGTGGGCGGGTTGGGAGAGGGTCTCAGCTTTACAGCCAGAGCCTAAAATTAGTGGCAGGGAGATGTTTGGCCTTAGCCCAGCAAAAAAAAAGTGCTGTGACTCTGGAGGGGGCTGCTGAGGAGGAAGGAGACAGCCCAGCTCCCAGCACCATATGAAATGGGAGCCAAACGTGTAAAATCGCATCCTTTACTGACATTTATGACTCATTAGGCTGCCAATTCCAGGAAGGTCCCATTTTGCATCCTTGCAGGAGTGCTCAGCATTGAGGAGTGGATAGATGGGGAGGGGGCCTCAAGGCTGTTCCCCCCAGGAGCTTCCTTGACCACATTTCAGGTGAGGAATCTGTATAATTGGAGGCCCAGTGTTTTGCAGGGAACTCACAGACTGCATCTAGGTCCTCAGCTTGATCCATGCCTGTGGTGAAATGAAGGAGTCCACCATTCCTAAGCTGAGATGCAATTCCAATGCTTCTGGCTACTGATCTTGGGCATGTCACTTCTCCAAATGCCTGCTAAATGTCTCTGGGGTCCATCCCTTCTGTCTGGGCCCTCCTCACCTCTCACCTCTCACCTGGTCTCCCAACCTCCACCCTTGCCTCCGTCCAATCTGTTCCTTACAGCCAGGGTACTCCCTCTAAAATGCAGAAGTGCTATCCAACACAGTCTTCACTCTTCAGATAAAGACCAAATGCTTCACCATGGTCCCCCTCATCCCTTGCTTTCTCACCTCCTTTTCTGGAGCTATAGCCATTCTGACCACTTACTGTTCCCGCCTAACTCAGGACCTGTGCCCATGTTGTTCCTCTACCGGAAACTCCCTTCCCTCCCTTCACCTGGTTAACTCCTGTGCCTGCTTCAGATCATGCCTCAGTAGCCACCTCCTTCAGAAAGCCTTCCCTGACTGCCACGCCCTTCCCAAGCTGGGCGCTTCTCCCATAGAATTGCCTTCCTCAGCACTGGAGCACAGAAGCCTGTTGGAACATGTCTGCAGCCCACAGAATGTCTGTCGTTTCAAGTCTACAGGACGATTTCATTAATGTCCAGGTTCCCCGCTAGACAGTGCCAGATGGACTGGGTCTGTCTTGCTCACCATCGTGTCCACCAGCATTTTAGCACAGCTCCTGGCACACAGTAGGTACTCAAAAATGCTGGGTGGGGCTTCCCTGGTGACGCAGTGGTTGAGAGTCCGCCTGCCCATGCAGGGGACGCGGGTTCGTGCCCTGGTCCGGGAAGATCCCACATGCCGCGGAGTGGCTGGGCCCGTGAGCCATGGCCGCTGAGCCTGTGCATCCGGAGCCTGTGCTCCACAACGGGAGAGGCCACAACAGTGAGAGGCCCGCGTACCGC